>NC_135727.1:121056991-122360683 GCF_964656455.1 Halichoerus grypus | reverse complement strand
CCTATCAATACATGACAGTGAGCCTATCAATGGCAGTTACCATGGGACATTGTTGATGTCACAGTAGGTGATGATGTGGGCCTAAGTCACAGCGCAGACCCTCTGATCTTCGGATAGCTAGGTAAGTGATGATGGTGTCCCTATCACTCGTTAGTACCATGATTTCCTTGTAAGTATTCAGATGAGAATTGATGGATTCCTAACTAAGTCTTAAAACCGTGAGTTTTCAGTTTTTAGAGAAAACTCTTGTTTAACTCTGAGGGATGAGGGATCACACTGATCAGGTATTGGTGAACATATCTCAACCATAGTAGTGATCATGACAATTTTGTAGGTGTCCTGTAAAAGTTGTATTACCTGACAATGGTCTTGACCTTGGAGTACTAGAGATATTCAGGCAGCGTTAATGCTTTCATAATGATGGAAATGACCAAGCTTATTGATAGGTGTCCTGTGAGAACAAGCCGTGTCCTTTTACACATATATCATCGTGTGTTTTTTAGGATCCTGTCAAGAGATGATGATGAACCTAACCCTAGTCATTGTCTGCGGACATTTCTGTTACCCAGGTAGGTGATGATGTTCACCTTCACCATTTCAAATCATCTGATTTTCACATACCAGGTAAGTGTTAGTAATGGACTAAACTTGCTTGCCATGTGTTTGTTTGTTTGTTTTTACAGATAATCAGGTAAGAAATGATAGAGCCCTTACCAATTCGAATAAGCATGAGTTGATACTTTCCACATTTTAGAGGAAATGTATGTTTAATCCTGAAAGTATTGAGGAGTTGGTCCTATGTAGGCAGTTGTGGTGGAGTGTCAGCACAGTGGTAACCATAGGGTTTTTCCAGGTATCCAGTCAAGTAGTGTTAGTCTCTGCTGACAACACTGTTGACCTCGAATAGGTGCGAGGATACGGGTGGAGTTGATGTGTTCCATAATAATGGAAGTGAACAAGGATAGGTGCGGGTGTCTTAGAACAAATGGTATCTTAAACTCATTTGTATGTGTTTCTTCAGGTTCCTGCGAAGAAACCAGGGTGAACTGAAAATGGTTTTTAACACAACCTTGCTAGGAACGAGGTGAGCGTTAATGGTGAATCCTACTGCAGTAAAGACCATCTGAACTTGAGTATCTAGGTAAGTGAGGATGACGTCCTTAACATCTATGTTAATGTGTATTTTTTTTAAATTTTTGTAGGTATCGGGTGAAGATCTTCACTAGTATGCAGGTATGAGATGTGATATGAACTGATTAAAGACCTCTTATTCTTTTAGGTTTATTTATTTATTTTAGACAGAGAGAGAGTGTGTGTGAGTGGGGGTGGTGTAGAGGGAGAGGGAGAATCTCAAGCACAGGGCCCGCTGTGTAAGGAGCCGAACATAGGGCTCAATCCCACGACCCCAAGATCCTGAACTGAGCTGAAATCAAGAGTCAGACGCTTAACCGACTGAGCCACCCAGGTGCCCTGGACATTTATTTATTTATTTATTTATTTTTTTATGATTTTATTTTTAAGTAATCTCTGCACCTAACATGGGGCTTGAACTTACCGTCCCGAGATCAAGAATCACATGCTCCACCGACTGAGCCAGCTAGGTGCCCCTAAAGACCTTTCTATATTCAGATATCTACAAATGTATGAGTTCAAGTCTCTTAAGTTTACTTTGTTTTTGGCATGTACTTAGTTAGGAGTTTAATTTGTCCCTTGTAATACTGAGAGGAATAAGATTTGTTTTGTATTCTTGTTTGAAGATAATGTGTACTTGACATAGTAGTGTGAGATGGGCTAGCAGATATCCAGGTAATTTATCATATTGTCCTTCACTATTTCATTGACTATGGGATTACTGCAGGTATACCTTGAAGAGAGGAAGGCGTCTCTTCAAGGATTGACCTTGGACTTCTGTAAGTATCTAGGTAGTGCTGATGGTTCCTTCAATGATACAGTGACCAGGGGAATTTGCAGGTATAGAAGTAGAATCAGATATGCACCAAAAATATTTTCTACACTGATTTTTTTTTCCATACTCCTATCAATACATGACAGTGAGCCTATCAATGGCAGTTACCATGGGACATTGTTGAAGTCACAGTAGGTGATCATGTGGGCCTAAGTCACAGCGCAGACCCTCTGATCCTCAGATACCTAGGTAAGTGATGATGGTGTCCCTAACACTTGCTATTACCATGATTTCTTTGCAAGTATTCAGATGAGAAATTATAGATTCCTAACTAACTCTTGAAACCGTGAGTTTTCAGTTTTTAGAGAAAACTCTTCTTTAACTCTGAGTGATGATGGATTACACTTATCAGGTATTGGTCAACATATCTCAACCACAGTAGTGATCATGACAATTTTGTAGGTGTCCTGTAAAAGTTGTATTACCTGACAATGGTCTTGACCTTGGAGTACTAGAGATATTCAGGCAGCGTTAATGCTTTCATAATGATGGAAATGACCAAGCTTATTGATAAGTGTCCTGTTAGAACAAGCCGTGTCCTTTTACACATATATCATCATGTGTTTTTTAGGATCCTGTCAAGAGATGATGATGAACCTAACCCTAGTCATTGTCTGCGGACATTTCTGTTACCCAGGTAGGTGATGATGTTCACCTTCACCATTTCAAATCATCTGATTTTCACATACCAGGTAAGTGTTAATGATGGACTAAACTTGCTTGCCATGTGTTTGTTTGTTTGTTTTTGCAGATAATCAGGTAAGAAATGATAGAGTCCTTACCAATTCGAATAAGCATGAGTTGATACTTTCCACATTTTAGAGAAAATGTGTTTAATCCTGAAAGTATTGAGGAGTCGGTCCTATGTAGGCAGTTGTGGTGGAGTGTCAGCACAGTGGTAACCATAGGGTTTTTCCAGGTATCCAGTCAAGTAGTGTTAGTCTCTGCTGACAACACTGTTGACCTCGAATAGGTGCGAGGATACGGGTGGAGTTGATGTGTTCCATAATAATGGAAGTGAACAAGGATAGGTGCAGGTGTCTTAGAACAAATGGTATCTTAAACTCATTTGTATGTGTTTCTTCAGGTTCCTGCGAAGAAATCAGGGTGAACTGAAAATCGTTTATAACACAACCTTGCTAGGAACGAGGTGAGCGTTAATTGTGAATCCTACTGCAGTAAAGACCATCTGAACTTGAGTATCTAGGTAAGTGAGGATGACGTCCTTAACATCTATGTTAATGTGTATTTTATTTAAATTTTTGTAGGTATCGGGTGAAGATCTTCACTAGTATGCAGGTATGGGATGTGATACTAACTGATTAAAGAGATCTTAGTTTTATAGATTGATTTATTTATTTTAGACAGAGAGAGAGAGAGTGTGTGTTTGAGTGGGGGGGGGGTGCAGAGGGAGAGGGAGAATCTCAAGCACAGGGCCGCTGGTTGAGGAGCCCAACTTAGGGCTCCATCCCACGACCCCAAGATCCTGTCCTGAGCTGAAATCAAGAGTCAGACGCTTAACGGACTGAGCCACCCAGGTGCCCTGGACATTTATTTATTTTTCCTTTTAAGATTTTATTTTTAATAAGATAATGTGTACTTGACATAGTAGTGATAGATGGATTTGCAGATATCCAGGTAATTTTTCATATTGTCCTTCACTACTTCATTGACTATGGAATTACTGCAGGTATACCTAGAAGAGAGGAAGGTGTTTCTTCAAGGATTGACCTTGGAGTTCTGTAAGCATAGGTAGTGCTGATGGTTCCTGAAATGATACAGTGACCAGCGGATTTTGCAGGTATAGAGGTAAAAGAAGATATGCCCCAAAAATATTTTCTACACTGATTTTTTTCCATACTCCTATCAATACATGACAGTGAGCCTATCAATGGCAGTTACCATGGGACATTGTTGAAGTCACAGGAGGTGATGATGTGGGCCTAAGTCACAGCACAGACCCTCTGATCCTCAGATACCTAGGTAAGTGATGATGGTGTCCCTAGCACTTGCTATTACCATGATTTCTTTGCAAGTATTCAGATGAGAAATGATAGATTCCTAACTAACTCTTGAAACCGTGAGTTTTCAGTTTTTAGAGAAAACTCTTGTTTAACTCTGAGTGATGAGGGACCACACTTATCAGGTATTGGTCAACATATCTCAAGCACAGTAGTGATAATGAGAATTTTGTAGGTGTCCTGTAGAAGTTGTATTACCTGACAATCGTCTTGACCTTGGAATACTAGAGATATTCAGGCAGAGTTAATCCTTTCATAATGATGGAAATGACCAAGCTTATTGATAGGTGTCCTGTTAGAACAAGCCGTGTCCTTTTACACATATATCATCATGTGTTTTTTAGGTTCCTGTCAAGAGATGATGATGAACCTAACCGTAGTCATTGTCTGCGGACATTTCTGTTACCCAGGTAGGTGATGATTTTCACCTTCACCATTTCAAATCATTTGATCTTCACATATCAAATAACTGTTATTGATCGACTAAACTTGCTTGCCATGTTGTTTTTTTTTTTTTCATATTATCAGGTAAGAAATGATAGCATTTCACCATTTATTGTAACCATTCTCTTCTGTTACTATTTCAGAGAAAATATATGTTTCTTTATGTGAGTATTAGGCGAATTATGCCGTGAATACCCATAATCATGGAGTGGTGTGTTACGGTAGTAATGTTGGTGTTTTCGCAGGTGAGCAGGAAAGAGATGATGGTGTATCTATCTTTGGCATGGACATTGAAGTATTGCAACAATCCAGAAAGATCTGATGGGTCCTGCAGTGTTGGCAATGAACAGGAGTATTTGCAGTATCCTTCTAGGAGCAAAGGAGGGTCCGTAGACACATTTTTCACAGAGTGTTGTTTAAATTACCATCAAGAGGTCATGGTAAATTTCAGAATGATCATTGATGGGACTTAGCTTGTATTCAGGTAAGTGATGATATCGGCTTTCAGCACCCTACAAATTGATTTTCAAGTATTTATGTAAATGTAAGTGGTGTTCCTTACTGTTCTGTTATCATGTTTCCATGCAGGTGTCCAGTTAAGAAATGATACTCTCCCAATTAATGCTAGTAAGTATATGCCCTTTTTATTTATTTTTTAAATTTAGATACAATGTGTATTTAACGTTAGTACTGATAAAGGGATATGCAGGTCCAGGTAACTTCTACTGTTGCACATCAAGTATTGACCATGAGATTTCTACAAGTACTCATAGAAGACAAGTTAGTATGTCTAAGGGTGGTGTTGACCTTAAAGTTCTACCAAAATCCATGTGGTGTTATGTTGCCCTTAATGATGGAAGTGACCAAGATTATTTGCAAATGTACTATTTCTTTCTGCGGGTAGACAAGTTGTATCTTGCAACAACACATTTTTTGAGCGTGTTTCTCAAGGTTCTGTGCAGTCATGATATCACAGTGAAGCAGACAGTGGTTGTCAGGGGGAGCTTGCTGGTAACCAGGCACGTGATAAAGTGGGTCTTATCTCAGTTCAGAAATCTGATCTTCAGCTACCTAGGTGAGTGAGGATGGTGTCTCTAACACAGTGTACCACACTTTTTTGTAAGTTTCCTGTTAAGTTCATTGCTCGTTTACAGATATGAGATGGTGTGACATTAACTCATTAGATACATTCACTTTTTATATTAGAAAAAGTTTATTGGGCCCTGTGAGTGTTGAAGGATAACACCTATCCAGCTATTTATCATGGTGTCTTCCCCCACAGTACTACCCATAGGTTTTCTGTAGGTGTCCAGTGAAGTAAGGCTGATTTTATCTGACATCAGTGTTGATGATCTTTGATTACTGAAAATACCCAGGTAGAGTTGCTGTGTCCCATAATGATGGAGCGACCAGGTTATTTGCAGATACCTTGCTAGAAAAAAGTTGTTTTCTTTAACATAGATCTCATCATGTCTGGACAGCAACCTGAAAAAGAGATCGCTGTGCACCTGGCATTGATGTTAATGGCAGACATTGCTGGTATGTTTCCAGGTAAGCAAGGTTGTGGGCCTAAACCACAGCATAGGCCATCTGATCTCCAGATATCTAGGTAAGTGATGATGGTGTCTCTTGTTACCATGATTTCTTTGCAGGTATTCAGGTAGGAATTGATAGTCCTTACTAATTCTACTAATTCTAGTCCTTACTAATTACTATTTTAGAAAAGATTTTTGCTTAACCTGTGAGTGATGAGGGATTGCCATACCAAGGTAATTAATATTATGTTCTCAACCACAGCAGTAACCAACAATTTTGCAGGTGTCCTATGAAGAAGTACTGTCTTACCTGGTGATGATTTTGACCTTGGAGTACTACAAGTGTTCAGGTAGAGTTGATATGTCTCATAATGATAAGGTGACCAAGGTTATTTACAGGTGTCCTGGTAGAACAAGTTGTGTCCCTTTACCCATATATCATGTGTTTTTCAGGGTCCTGTTAAAAGACTTCAGTTAATCTGATGATGGTTGTTAAGGTGGAGACATTTCTGGTATTCAGGTATCTGATGAGGTGTACTTCCACTACATCAGACCCTCTGATCTTCATGAGTCTACCTCCATTAAAATTTGTTGATTGCTTGAACTTGTTTTACCATGTGGGTTTTTTTTAAGGCATTCAGGCAGAAATGATAGTGTTTTTACCAATTCTAGCAAACCTGTTCTCCTACTTTTTTATATTTTAGAGGAAATTTACATATAACCATGTGAATATTTAGCAATTCATGGGTATTCATGGAATAAACAGTTGTGGGTCACACAAGTTACCATGGTATTTTTGTAGGTGAGCAATCAGAACATGATGGCGATGGCATAGACCTTGGAGTACTGCAAGATCCCAGGTAGAGTTGATGGGTCCTACAATGATGTAAGTGCCCAAGATTACTTCCATGACCTGGTAGAGAGGGTATTCTGTAGACCCATTTGTCACAGTGTGTTTTTCAAGTTCCTGTCAAGAAATCATGGTGAACCTCATAATGATCAATTATTGGACTTTGCTTTTATCCAGGTAAGTGATGATGTAGGCCTCAAACACCCTAGAAACAATCTAACCATCTGATATGTGGGTAAGTGTGGATGGATTTCCCAACTTTTTTGTGACTATGTTTTTGTTTTTACAGGTATTCAGGTAAGAAATGATACAGTCCCAACAAATGCTAGTAATTATTTAAAGTTTAGATGTAATGTGTGTTTAACCCTAGTGGTGACAGAGGGATATGCAGGTGTCCAGGTAAGTTATCCTACTGTTCCACCCCGCAGTATTGAGCAGGAATTTTTTTACAGGTACTCAGGAGATGATGGTTTCTCTAACAGTGGTGTTGACCTTGAAGTTCTAGTTCTGCCAAGATCCAAGTAGTGTTGATGGGTTTTCTAATGATGGAAATAACCAGTGTTAATTATATTGTTTTCTTTTCCCCAGGTAAAACAACTTTTGTCTTTTTTATAGGTGTATAAACTATTAATAGACAAGGCCTACAGATTTATTTCTTCTTGGACACCCCCACAGTGTGGCTGTGGCGGCCTGTGGTTTTGGTGTGCTGGCCTCAGACACGAATTCCCCAGAAGTGGCACAGCCCTCTGTGGGCCCAAATCTTCTTTAGTCACTCCAGGTCTTCACGAAGTTCGTTGTCCAGACCATTGGCCAGGACCTGGCTATATATTCCATTCTTCATGTCCTTTTGTCTGTTCAAAAACCAGTTTGGGATCTTACACTGGCATGGATTCTGCATGTGTAATGGTGATCACACATTCCACCTCACCCTTAGGGAGCTCTCATGCCCTCTTTGTGAAATCGGTGTCTGTAACACCACGTGAGCATATCTTCACCCCACACCCTGAGTTGCAGTGATGGCAAAGGCTCTTTTCTGCTGCCCATCGATATTGGTGTTGAGTACTCGGAAAATGTGCTGGAACTTCTCAGGGATCACTAGGGACGTGACGGCAGCCCCGGCAGCAGTGTGTAGGCCCCCTGTGGAAGAGCAAGACAACTTTTGTCTTAAACATACTTGTTAATTGTGTTTTTTCAGGTTATGGTGGTTAGTCCTGTTACAGTGAACCTAGAAATGCTCATTAATGGGACCCTGCTCATAACCTGGTACGTGATATTGTGGATGTTACACCATAGTTGAGATCACCTGTTCTTCAGATGTCTCAGTAAGTGAGGATGGTGTCCCGAACACAGTGTTAGCATGTTTTTTCTGTAGGTATCATGCTGAAGTCTTTGTTGTTGTACAGGTATGAGATGATGTCACATTAACTCACTAGACCTTCATATTTTCAGGTATGTATGTAATTAATGATGTTTTGAATAGTCTTATATTACCCATATTTCTGGCTTGTATGCAGTAAGATTAATTTGTCCCTCACAATACGAGTAAGCACAACATTTTACAGTATTCTTGTTCAGAGATTGTGTTTCATACACTCCTACTGATAAAAGGATAAGCAGGTATCCAGATATTCTATCGTATTGTCCATCTTCACAATATTAAACATGAAACTTTTACAGGTATCTCTTTAAGAGAAGAAGATATCTCCTACCAGGGTTTAGTCTTGGACTGCTGCAAGTATCCAGATGGTGGTGATGAGTCTCAAAAGGATGCCCTTGACCAATGGAAACTGCAGTAGACCTGGTAGAACAAGACATGTACTGAACACATTTTCCACATTGTGTTTTTCAGGTTTACGTGAAGACCTCCTGATTAATAGGCTCCCCTATCATATTTAATGAGGCATATAGAGGTATCAAGGCAAGTGCTGATATGGGCCTAAACCACAGCACTCTCTTTCTGATCCTACTGTGTAGGTAAGTGATTGTGTTCCTGACATTTCTTGTTAACTATGATTTTGTTGCTGGTATTCAGGTAAGAAATGATAGAGTCCTTACCAAATCTAGTGACCATGACTTTACACTTTTTACATTTTAGAGGTAACTTATGTTTAACTCTGTGATTGTATCTATGATTGTATCTATAATTTAGAGATAACTTATGTTTAACCCTTGATTGTATCTATAATTGTCAAGGAGTTCCCATGCCAGTAGTAACCACAGTAATTGTGCAGGAGTCCAATGAAAACATGACGGTCTCTTCTGACAAAGGCGTTGATCTGAATTAATGCAAGTATCAATGTGTTCCATGATGTGTTCCATAATAATGGAAGTGAAAAGGATTATTAGCAGGTGCTCTGGTGGAACAAGTTGTGTATTTAAACACATTTGTCCTATCTGTTTCTTCAGGTTCTTGTCAAGAAAACCCAGTGGACCTAAAAATATTCATTAACGGAACCTTGCTCTTAACCTGGTAAGTGATAAAGTGGGTTCTGCCACAATCCAGACAGTCTGATCTTCAACATGAAGGTAGATGAGGGTGGTGTCACCAACACTGGTGTTACCATGTTTGTTTGCAGGTATCCTGTTAAGGTCGTTGTTAGTATACAGGTATGAGATGATACGACATTATCTTATTAGAGACATTTCTTATTTCCAGGTATCTATGTAATTAATGTTTGAGACTCCTATATTTATGTTATTTTTGCCATGTATTCTGTTAAGAAATTAATGTGTCCCTAATAACAGTAGTAAGAATGTGATTTTCTGTATTCTTGTTTAGAGATACTGTGTATTTTACACTAGGAGTGACAGAGAGACCCGGGTATTCTGTTGCATAGTCTATCAGAGCATTATTGACCATGGAATTTTTGCAGGAGGTATCCATCAAGAGAGGAAGGTGTGTCCTCAGCTTTCACCTGCGAGTTCCATAAGCAACCAAGAGAAATTGCAGGTGTAGTAGAAGGATTTATTCTCCACAATGTGGTTTTCAGGTTCATGTCAGAACATTATGATAAGCCCATTATTGGTAGATAACATGGGACATAGCTGGTGTCAAGGTCAGTGACGAAGTGGGCCTAAACCCACAGCACAGGCCATCTTAACTTTCTTACACATATAAGTAAGTAATATTAGTTTGCCTAAACTTCTGGTCGCCATATTTTTCTCGCTTGCCGTTTGTTTGTTTAGGTATTTAAGTTTAGAAACGATAGTATCCTTATCAATACAAGTAACCATGTACCTTTCTTTATTTCAGAGAAAATTTGTTTAACCCTGGGAGTTTTGAGTGATTTATGGGTATCCACATAATGATTACGGACTTCCGTGGCACAATAGCACCCGTGTGTTACTTAACAGCAGTTAGGAGGTGACGTTGTTTTTAACAGTGGTGCAGACCGTGGAGTACCGCAGGTATCCAGGCAGAGGTGAGGTTATTTGGAGGTGTGCTGGTGGGAAATAAGTGTCCATAGACACACTTGTCACGGTGTGGTTTTCAGGTTCCTGTCAAGAGATTGTGGTGAACTTCATAATGATTTTTATCAGCAACATTGCTGATTGCCGTAAGTGATGATATTTCTCAAGCATCCCCACAGACCTTCTGATAGCATCACTACCATTGTGTAACCATGGTTTTGTTTTGGGTTTTTTTGAGCAGGTATTCAGGTAAAAATAGTATCTCAAACAATGCTAGTAAGCATTAGCTCTTACAGGATTAAGGCTCAGTTGGTGGAGCACGCGACTCTTGATCTCGGGTTGTGAGTTCAAGCCCCATGTTGGGCCTAGAGCTTCCTTAAAAAAAAGATTAATTAAAAAAAAAAACCCAGAGTTTATATATAATGTGTGTCTAACATAGACTGAGATCTATGCAGGTAAGTCATCTAGGTTCCACACTACAGTATTGACCATAAGATTTTTCCAGGTGATCAGTCAAGAGGTGCTGATGTCTCCCATATCTGTGTTTACCTTGAAGTTCTGCCAGGATCCAGGTGACGTTGATGGTTCCCACAGTGAGGGAATGGACCAAAAGTACCTACAGGTGCCCTGGCAGGACGAGTTGTTGCCTTATACACATTTGCTGCACCTCTTTATTTTAGATTCCTGTCTAGCAATCACTCCAAACAGAACAATGGTCATTAACAAAATCTTGTTAGGAACCAGTTAAGTGCTAAAGAGAGTTTTACTACAGTTAAGAGCATCTAATCTTCAGATTATCAAGGCAAGTGAGAATGATGTCTCTAACATTTGTGTTACCGTCTTTTTTCAGATAAACTGTTAAGGTTTTGCTAGTAATCAGGTGTGAGATGATGTGACATTAAGTCCGGGAGACATTATATTCAGAAATCTGTGTGACGAATGATATTGTTCAGGCTCTAATAGTAACCTGGTGTTAGGCATGTATGCAGTTAAGAAATTAAGTTGTCCCTAACAATTAGTTAGTGTGCCTGAGAATTTATGACTGTTGAGAGATAGAGGGTTTTGGACTGATGGAGGGACTTTCAGATATCCAGGTCTTTATCGTATTGTCCATCACTGTGTTACTAACCATGGGATTTCTGCAGGCATTCCTTTAAGAGAAGAAGATTGCTCTTACTTGGGGCTGACCTAGAGTTTTGCAAGTATTCAGGCATTGTTGATGGGTCCTGAAGTAATACAAAGGACCAAGGGAATTTGCAGCTGTCTGTTAGAATGAAATTGTACCAGACACATTTGCCACAGTGTGTTTTTCAGCTTCCTGTGAAGACATCATGCCAGTATGCAGATAGGATCATCTCCACATAGTGAGGTAAGTGATGATACGATTTCTTGTTCCCATTATATTTTTGCAGCTGTTGAGGTAAGAGATGATGTAGCCCTTACTAGTAATAAAAACAATGAATTTTCACTTTTATATTTAGAGAAAATGTATAACCTTGTTAGCGTTAAGGGATTGCACTCAGACAGGTGATTGTCATGAGTTCACACCCCAGTAGTACCCACAGAATTTGGCAGATGTCCGGTCAAGTAATGATGGTCTTTCCTGACAACGGTGTTGACCTGAGTAATGGAAGTTCCTAGATAGAGTTGATGTGTTCCATGGTAATGGGAGTGAAAACGTTGTGTTTAGGTGTCCCCGTAGAATAATTTACATTTCAAACACATTGCTGCTGGTGCTTTTTCAGGTTATTGTCAGGAGAACATGGTGAACCTCACGGTGGTTGTTAACAGATCCCTACTGGTAACCAGGTAAGTGCTAACGTGGGTCTTACTACAATGAAGACTGATCTAATCTTCAATATCTAGGTAAGTGAGGATGGTGTCCCTAACACTTGTGTTACTGTGTTTATTTGCAGATATCCTCTTAAGATCTTTCCTAGTACACAGGTATATAATAATGTGACATTAACTTACTGGAGACATTCTTATTTTTAGATACCTATGCATTAATATGTTTAAATTCTAATATTTACATTGTTGTGGGCATGTATTCTGTTAAGAAATGAATGTGTTCCTCTAATACTAGTAAGAATGAGAGTTGTATCCTTGTTTGGAGCTACTGTGTTTTTCAAACTAGTGGTGATGGAAGGATATGCAGGTATCCAGGTAATGTATCCTTTTGTCCATCACAGCATTATTGACCATGGCTTTTTTGTAGGTATCCCTTCAAAGAGGAACCAGTCTCTTCCTAGCTTTAAGCTTGGAGTTCTGCAAGTACCCAGGTAGTGTTGCTGGATCCCAAAACAATACAAGTAACCCAAGGAATTTGCAGGTGTACGGGTGAAATGAGACAAACAGGAAAATATTTTCCACAATGTGTTTTTTAGATTCATTTCCGGACGTCATGGCGAGTGTCTCAATGGTAGTTCATGGGAGACGCTGGTGGTATGAGGTAAGTGATGATGTGGGCCCAAGCCCCAGCACAGACCATCAGATTTTCATACGTGTGGGTAAGTGATTATGTGTCCTCACATTTCTTGTTACCGTGATTTTTTTGCAAGTGTTCAGGAAAGAAATGATGGTTTTCCCAACTCTAGAAAACATGATTTTTCACTTTTATATTTCAGGAAAGTTTATTTTGAACACTATGAGTGTTGAAGGATTACGTATATGTAAGTATTTATCTTATATTCTCCTTCATAGTACTATCTATATGATATTTAGAAGTGTCCAAACACTGATGGTTTTCTGACATTGGTGCTAACTTTTAATGACAAGTACCCAGCTAGAGTTGCTTTGTCCCATAATGATGAGGTGAACAATGTTATTTGCAGGTGTCATGGTAGAAAAAGTTGTTTCCATTAACACAAATTTCATGATGTGTTTTCCAGATTCCTTTCAAGACCTCATGATAAACTTAGCGTCAGTCATTAATGGGGGCAGGGATATTGCTGGTATTCGGGTAAGGGAGGATATGGGCCTAAACCACAGCACAGGCCATCTAATCTCTAGATAGCTAGGTGAATGATGACGCTGTCTCTAAGAGTTGTTACCGTGATTTCTTGGCAAGTATTCAGGTAGGAATTGATAGTCCTTACTAATCTAGAAACATTGAGTTTTTACTTTTTTGTGTTTTAGAAAAGGTGTTTGTTTAACCCTGTGAGTGTTGAGGGATTGCCATATCCAGATATTTATCATGATGTTCCCAACCATAGTAGTGACCATGGAAATTTTGCAGGTGTCCTCTAAAGAAATATTGTCTTACCTAACAGTGGTCTTGATCTTGGAGTACTGCAAGCATTCAGGTAGAGTTGATATTCTCATAATAGTGGAAGTGACAAAGGTTATTTGCAGGTGTTCTGGTTACAGCAAGTCCTATCCCTTTACACATATATCATCATGTTATTTTTTCAGGTTCCTTCAAGATCATGAAGCACTGAACAGTGGTCATTAATGGGGGACATTTTTTGTATCCAGGTAAGTGGTGA
The DNA here is from genome assembly GCF_964656455.1 of Halichoerus grypus. Lineage (NCBI taxonomy): Eukaryota > Metazoa > Chordata > Mammalia > Carnivora > Phocidae > Halichoerus > Halichoerus grypus. The sequence continues at coordinate 122,346,968 of NC_135727.1, read as the reverse complement.
TGTGTATCTTTACCACATCAGACCCTCTGGTCTGTGTGTGTGTGTGTGTGTGTGTGTGTGTGTGTGTGTGTATAAGTAATGGGTAAGGTGTTGATTGCCTTAGCTTTTTTTTACTATGTGATTCTTTTAAGGTGTGCCAGTAAGAAATGATAATGTTTTACCAATTCTAACAGTCATCTTGTCCTACTGTTATCTATTTTAGAGAAAACTTATGTTTAACCATGTGAGTGTTGATCAGTTTGTGGGTATCCATGTGATGATCATGGAGTTGTGCATCACACTAGTAACCATGATATTTTTGCTGATAACCATTCAAGAGATGGTGGTGTTTCTAACAGTGGTGTAGACGGTGGAGTACTGCAAGAATCCAGGTAGAGTTGATGGGTCCTGCAATGATGAAACTGAACAAGGTTATTTGCAGGGTCCTGATAGGAAAAGTGTGTCCGTAATCACCTTTGTCATAATGTGATTTTCAGGTTCCTGTCAAGAAATCATGGTAAACCTCATAATGACCATTAACAGAACTTTGCTTGCATCCAGGTAAGCCATGATATGAGCCTAAAGCACCTTACAAACAATTTGATCTTCAGATATTTAGATTAGCGTGGATGGTCCTAACATTTGTGATGGCATGTTTTTCTGCATGTGTTCAATTAAGAAATGATATTGTCCCAACCAATGTTAGTAGTAAGCATTAGCCCATAGTACTGTAGAGTTTCTATTCAATGGGTGTTTAAAATTCGTAGTGATGGAGGTAGGTACAGGTGTCTAGATAAGTTATCCTACTGTTCCACACCACAACGTTGTCTATGAGATTCCTACCGATACTCAAGAAGGTGATGTCTCTGATAATGGTGTTAATCTTGAAGTTCTGCCAATATCCAGGTATGATGATGGTTTCCCTAATAATGGCAGTAACCAAGATTATTTCTAGGTACCTTTTTTTTCCAGGTAAAGTAAGTTGTGTCCTTCAACACACTTGTTGTTGTGTTTTTTAAGGTTCCAACCATTATGACATCACAGTGAAGAAAATGATGGTCCTTGACGGGACCTTGCTAGTAACGAGGTATGTGATAGATTGGTTCTACCAAAATATAGATCCATCTGATCTTTGGATATTTAGGCGAGTGAGGATGGTGTCCCTAACACAGTGTTACTATGCTTTTTGCTGGTATCCCATTAAGTTCTTTGCTAGTATAAAAACATGAAATGATGTGACAATAAATCATTAGAGATTTCTTATCTTCAGATATATAGGTAACTAATGTTTCCTAGACCTTTATGTTAATCTTTTTAGCATATAGACACTTCAGAAATCAATTTGTCCCTAACAGTACTAGCCTGAGATTTTACTGTCTCCTTGTTCAGAGATAATGTGTGTTTTTACACTCATACCAATGGACCTATAGTCAGATATCCAGGTAATTTATCATATATTCCATACTTGTGATAATGACTGTGGGATCTTTGCAGGTATGCCCTCAAGAGATGAAGGTAAATCTAACTAGAATTTAACCTTTTGAGTTCTACATATTGCCCTGTAATGTTGAAGGGGGTCCCAAAATAATACACTGACCAAGAGAACTTGCAGTTATCCAGGTAGAATAAAATGTGTATGGAACAAGTTTTCTACGCTGTGTTTCAGGTTCATGTTAAGACATCACGGGGAGCATATCAGTCACAGTAAATGAGGCACGTAGCAGGTATTGAGGTAAGTGATGATGTGGGCCTGAACCACAGCACAGACCATCTGATCCTGTATGTGGGTAAGGGATTGTGTCCCTAAAACCTCTTGTTACTATGATTTTGTTGCCGGTATTCAGGTAAGAAATGATAGTCCTTACCAAATCTAGTGACCATGACTTTACACTTTTTACTTTTTTTTAAGATTTATTTATTTGAGAGAGAGGAAGAGAGAGAGCGTGCACGTGTGGGCGCAGGAGGGGCAGAGGGAGAGTCTCAGGCAGGGGCTCGATCCCACGATCCTGAGATCACGACCTGAGCCGAAACCTTAAGAGTCCGATGCTTAACCAACTGTGCCCCGACACTTTTTACATTTTAGAGATAACATGTTTAACCCTGTGAGTGTTGAGAGTTGACTGTATCCATAATCGTCAAGTTCCCACCCCAGTAGTAACCACAGTGTTTTTGCAGGAATCCAGTTAAGACACGAGGGCTTTCTTCTGACCAAGGTGTTGACCTGAATTAATGCATGTATCAGGGTAGAGTCAATACGTTCCATAATAATGGAAATGAAAAGGATTATTAGCAGGTGGTCTGGTGGAACAAGTCGTGTCCTTAAACATATTTATCCTGGGTGTTTCTTCAGTTTCCTTTCAAGAAAACATAGTCAACCTAACAATGTTTGTTAACAGAACCTTGCTCTTGACCAGGTACATGATAAAGTGAATCTTGTCACATTGCAAACCATCTGATCTTCAGTATGAAGGTAGGTGAGGATGATGTCTCTAATACTTGTGTTACCCTGTTTGTTTGCACGTATCTTGTTCAGCTCTTTGCTAGTATACACGTCTGAGATGATGTGACATTAACTTACTAGAGACATTTGCACTGGGTGTTATATGCAAACAATGAATCATGGAACACTACAGCAAAAACTAATGATGTAATGTATGGTGATTAACATAACATAATAAAATTTTTTTGAAAAAGACTCATATTTATCTTGTTTTGGCATATATGCAGTGAAGACATTAATTTGACCCTAACAATACTAATAAAATTAAATTTTTCATATTCTTACTTAGAGATAATATATAATCCAAATAATTTATCCTATACCATCATCATGTTCTTGACCTTGGGAATTTTTTCAGGTATCCCTTCAAGAGAAGTAGATGTCTCTTCCCAGGGTGTGACCTTGGAGTTCTGCAAGTAAGTATCCAGGTAGTGCCGGTGGGTCCCGAAATGATAACAAATGACCAAGGAATTTGCAAGTGTGGAGGTAGAATCATTCCTGTACTAAAAACATTTTCCACAATGTGTTTTTTCAGGTTAATGTCAAGGCCTCACAGTGAGTTCATCAGTGATCGTTAATGTGGGACATTGCTGGTATGGAGGTAAGTGATCCTGTGGGTCAAACCCACAGCACATACCATCTGGCTGTCATATACCTAGGTAAGTGATGGGTGGCCTTACACTTCTTGTTACCATGAATTTTTTTTGAAGGTATGAGGTAAGAAATGCTAGAGTCCTCACCAATTCCAGAGACCATGTTTCTCCACTTTCTATATTTCTGGAAATGTTCATTTTTAACCCTATGAGTGTTGAGGGACTGCATGTATGCAGGTATTTATCATGATGTTCTCTGTGATAGTACTATCCATAGGATATTTACAGGTGACCAATCATCGAATGACAGTTTTATCTGTATTAACTTTAGATTATTGTAAGTATCCAGTAAAGTTGATGTATCTCATAATGATGAACTAAACAATGTTATTTGCAGGTTTCCTGATAGGAAAAAGTTATGTCCCTTAACACACACATTCACAATGTCTTTCCAGTTAAGAAATTATGATGAACCTAATGCTGCTCATCAGTGGGGATGTTCCTATTGTGCAGGTAAGTGATGACGTGGGCCTAGCCCAGGCCTTCCACTCTCCGTATAGCTGGCTGGGTGATGGTTTCCCTAACAATTGTAACCATTTTTCTTTGCAGGTATTCAGGTAGGAAATGGTAGTCCTTACCAATTCTAGAAACCATGTGTTTTTTTCTTTTTATATTTTCTTTATTTTTTTTAAAAGATTTTATTTATGGGGGCGCCTGGGTGGCTCAGTCGTTAAGCGTCTGCCTTCGGCTCAGGTCATGATCCCAGGGTCCTGAGATCGAGCCCCGCATCGGGCTCCCTGCTCGGCGGGAAGCCTGCTTCTCCCTCTCCCACTCCCCCTGCTTGTGTTCCCTCTCTCGCTGTGTCTCTCTCTCTGTCAATTAAAAAATTGGGAGAGGGAGAAGCAGGCTTCCCGTGGAGCAGGGAGCCCGATGCGGGGCTCGATCCCAGGACCCTGGGATCATGACCTGAGCCGAAGGCAGACGCTTAACAACTGAGCCACCCAGGCGCTCCTCTTCTTATATTTTAGAGAAAATTTTATTTTATCCTGGTGAGTAATGAGAGATTGCCATATTCACGTAATTATCATAATGTTCCTAACCCTAGCAGTAACCATGGAAATTTTGCAGGTGTTTCATAACGAAATGTCATATCTGCTAATGGTCTTGACCTTGGAGTACTGCATATATTCAGATGGAGTTGATGTTCTCATAATGAAGGAAGTGTCCAAGGTAATTAATTTGAGGTGTCATGCTACAAGTTCTGTTTTTTTTACACATATATCCTGTGTTTTTCAGATTCCTATCAAGAGATCAAGATGAAATTAATGGTTAACGGGGGACATTTCTGGTATCCAGATAAGTGATGTTGTGTACCTTCACCACATGAAACCAACTGACATTCACATACCTAGTTAAGTGATAATGATGGGCTAAACTAGTTTTACTATGTGATTTATTTCAGGTTTTCAGGTAAGTAATGATAGTGTTTTTATCAATTCTAGCAGTCATGTTACCCTACTGTTTTATATTTTTGAGAAAATTTATTTTTAACCATGTGAGTACTGAGCCACTTGTGGGTATCCACATAATGGTGATGGAATTGTGCAGCACAGTAGTAACCAGGGTCTCTTTGCAGGTGAGCAGGGAAGAGATGATGGTGTTTCTGGCAATGGCCTAGACATTGGAGTACTGCAGGAATCCAGGTAGAGTTAGGTGCTGGGTCCTGCAGTGATGGTAGTGAACAAGGCTACTTGCCATCTCCTAGCAGCAAAGGTGTATCTATAGAGACCTTTTTTTACAATGTGTTTGTCAAGTTCTTACCAAAATTCATGATAAATATCCTAAGGATCAATAACAAGACTTTGCTTGTGTCTAGTTAAGTAATGACGTGGGCCTTTAGCACCCTAAACACAATCTGATCTTCAGATATGTAGGGAAGGATGGACAGTGTTCCTAACTTTTCTGTTTGTTTTTATGCAGGTATTCAGGTAAGAAATGATATTGTCCCAAGTATAGCCCTAATGTTTTTTAGAGTTTATGTATCATGTGTGCTTAACCTGAGTGATGAGAGAAGGGTATGAAGGCATGCCACTAAGTCACCCTCCTGTTCCACACCACAGTATTGACCAGGAGATTTCTACAGGTGCTTGGAGATGGTTTGTCTCTTAACACTGATGTTGACGTTGAAGTTTTGAAAGATCCAGGTAGTGTTGGTGGTTCCCTTAATGATGAGACTATAAAATGATTTGCTGGTACCTTTTTTTGTTTCGTTTTTGATTCTTACAAGTAAAACAAACTGTCATTCAGCCCCTAAATTCTTGTTTTTGAAAGTTTCCAGAAACCATGATGTCATAGTGAACCTAACCACAGTTGTGAGTTGGACCTCGAGAATAAGCAGGTATGTGATAAAGTGGGTCTTACCCCAATACAGATCATTTGATCTTCACATACCTAGGTAAGTGAGGATGGGGTCTCTCAACACAGGGTTACCATGTATTTTTGCAGGCATCCTGTTAAGGCCTTTGCTAGTGTACAAGTAGGAGATGATGTGACAGTCACTCATTAGAGACATTCTCAATCTCAGTATCTACAAAATGAATGTTTCTGAGACTCTTACATTTACCTAGTTTTTGTCATTATATAGTTAAGAAATTAATTTGTCCCTAGTAATACTAGTAAGAGTGAGATTTGTCTATTCTTTAGATAATACATATTTGATACTAATGAAAAATGGGTATGTAGGTATTCATGTAACTTACTATATCGTCCTTCACAGTGTTATTGATGAAGGGGTTATTGCAGGTACCCTTCAAGAGAGGAAGGTGTCTCTTCTTAGGGTTTGACCTTGGCGTTCTGCAAGCAAGTATCCAGGTACTATTGATGGATCCCAAAATGATACAAGTGACCAAGGGAATTTGAAGGTGTGGAGGTAAAATGAGACATTTACTACAGTATGTTTTTCAGATTCGTGTCAATACGTTACAGTAAACCTATCAATGACAGTTAACCTCAGACATTGTTGTATGGAGGTGGGTGATGCTGTGGGCCTACAGCACAGCCCGACTAACATTCAGATATTTATGTAGATGATATGTTGCTCACATTTCTTGTTATCATGACTTTTTTGCAGGTAGTCAGGTAAGAAGCTATAGAAACCTTATAAATTCTAGCAACCATATTATCCTACAGTTTTACATGTTAGAGAAAATTATGTTTGACCATGTGATTGTTGAGCAATTTACAGATATCCACATAATTATGCCTGAGCTGTGAGTAACAGTAATAACCTTGGTATTTTTCAGGAGAGCAATCAAGAGATGATGATGTCTGTAACAATGGCGCAGATCTTAGAGTATTGCAAGGTTCCGGGGAGAGTTGATGGGTTCTGCAGTGATGGCAGTGAACAAGGTTATTTTCAGGGTCCAGGTATGGAAGGTGTGACTATAGACATATATGCCACAATGTGTTTTCCAGGTTCCTGTCAAGAGATCACGGTGAACCTCCTAATGATCATTAAAGGGACATTGCTTGTATCAGGTAAGTGATGCTGTGTGCCTTCAGCACCCTACAGACCATCTGATCTTTAGATCTTAGAGTCAATGGGGTTCTTAAATTTGTGTTACCATGTTTTTTTTTTTCTTTTGCTGTTACTCAGTTATGATATTGTCCCAACAAATGCTAGTAAGCATTAGTCTTTATTATTTTAGAGTTTAGATATACTGTATATTTAACCTTAGTAGTGATTGAGGGGTAGGTAGGTGTCCTGGTAACTTACTCATCTGTTCCACACCACAGTATTTACAACGAGATTTCTCTAGGTAGTCAGGAAAGAGATGATGATTTCTGTAACAATGGTGTTTACCTTTAAACTCTGCCAGGATCCCAGTAGTCTTGGTGGTTCCTGCAGTGATAGAAGTGATCAAGATTATTTGCAGGATTTTTTTTTTTAATTTTTGTAGATAAAACAAGTTTTGTCCTTCAACACACTTGTCCATCATGTCCTCAGGTGAACCTGACAATGGTCGTTAACAGGACCTTACTGGTAACCAAGTAAGTGATAAAGTATGTCTTACCTCAATACAGACCGTCTGATCTTCAGACATCTGAGTGAGTGAGTATGGTTTCCCTAGCACAGTGTCACCTAGTTGTTTTGCAAGTGTCCCGTGAAGGCCTTTCCTAGCATACAGGTATGAGGCTGCTTGTTTTTCATATGTGAATGAGGCTTTTAAGACTATATTAACTATGTTTTTGGCATGTATGCAGTTTAGAAATTGACCCAAATAGTACTAGTAAGTATGAGATTTTACTGTATTCTTATTCAGAAGTTGTATATTTTATTCACCCAGAGTGGTGGATAGGCAGAGATCCAGGTAATTTATCGTATTGTCCATCACCACATTATTGACCATGGGATTTTTGCAGGTATCCCTTCAAGAGAGGAAGGTATCTCTTATTAGGGTATAACCTCAGGGTTCTGCAATTACCCAGGTAACATTGATGAATCTCCAAATGATACAGTTGACCAAGGAATTTGCTGGTGTCCCACTAGAATGAGACATGGACCAAACACTTTTTCCACAATTTTTTTTTTCAGGTTCACATGAAGACCTCACTGCGAGCCTATCAATGGTAGTTAGTGACGTGCACATATCAGCTACTGAGGTAAGTGATGACGTGGGCCTACACCATGGCACAGGTCATATGATCTTCGTACGCAGAAGTGATGATGGTGGCCCTACCACTCGTGTTACCATACATTTTTGCAGGTATCCCTCTCAGGTCTTGGATAGTACGCAGGTATATACGTGGTGTAATATTAACTCATTATAAATGTTCTTGTTCCAGACTCCTACTTCCCTTGTTTTTGGCAAGTATAAGTTCCATTAATTGGACCCTGATAATACTAGCAAGTAGTAGTTTTTGTTGTTTTCTTTTATGGAGATAAAGTGTGTTTCTCACTCCTAGTGGCAGACAAATAGTAAATATCCAGGTCCTTTATCATATTGTTCTAACTGCATTATTACTGTGGGGTATTTACAGGTATGGCTTCAAGAGAGGAAGGTAAACCTTACTAGGGTTTAACCTCAGAGTTCTGGAAGTGTCCAGGTAATGTTTATGGGTCCCCACATGATACAAGTGACAAGGGAATTGACAGGTGCACAGGTAGAATGAGACATGTACCAAACACATAAACCACAATATGTTTTCCAGGACATGCAGAGAGAGCACATGAGCCTATCCAGAGCAATGAATGGGGGGAGCAGCATTGCTGGTATTGAGGTAAGTGATGCGCTAGGCTGAAACCACAAATATTTAGGTAAGTGGTAACATGTGCTGACACTTCTTGTTACGATGATTTTGTTGCAGGGATTCAGGTAAGAAGAATCCTTACCAATTCTAGAGACTGTAAATTTTTACTTTTTACATTTTAGATAAAATTTATGTTTAACACTATGCATATTAAGAGATCATAGGTATGCAGGTATTTGTCATGGTTTTCCCCACCACAGTACTACCCATATGATTTTTAGAGGTGTCCAGTCACAGAATGATGATTTTTTGACATTGGTGTTGATCTGGGAGTATTGTAAGTATCCAGGTAGTGCTGTTAAGTATCCAGAGTTGATATGTCTCATAATGATGAAGTGACCAAGGTTATTTGCAGGTATTCTGGTAGAAAAAGTTGTGTTCTTAAACATGTTTCATAACATTTTTTTCAGACCCCTATCAAGAGATCACAATGAGCCTAACATGGGTCATTAATGGGGACAAGGACATTGCTGGTATGCAGGTAAGGGAGGATGTGGGCCTAAACCACACAGCACAGGCCGTCCGATCTCCAGATAGCTAGGTGAGTGATGACGGTGGCCCTAACACTTGTTATCATGATTTCTTCAGGGGCATTCAGGTAGGAAATTATATAGATCCCCTGCCCATATAGAAACCATGAGTTTTCATTTTCTATGTTTCAGAGAAAATTTTTGTTTATCCCTATGAGTGTTGAGTAATATCATATCTAGGCAATTAGGATGATGTTTCCTGCCACAGTAGTGACCATGGGAATTTTGCAGGTGTCCTGTTTTCAACTGTTGTCTCACCTGACTGTGATCTTGACTTTGGAGTACTACAAGGATTCTGGTACCGTTGATGTTTTACAATGATGAAAGTCATAAAGATTATTTGCAGATGTCCTGGTAGAACAAGTTGTGTTCTTTTATACATATATCATAATGTGTTTTTCAGGTTCACGTCCCAAGATCATGGTGAACCTAATGGTTATTAACAGGAGACATTTCTGGTATCCAGGTAAGCAATGATACACAACTTCATCACATCACAGACCATCCAGTCTTTACATACTGACATAAGTGATTTTCGTTCTTGTTTGACCGTGGGATTTTTTTTTTTTTGTAGGTTTTCAGGTAAGAAATGATAATGTTTTACCAGTTGTAGAAACCATGTTATCCTACTATTTTATATTTTAGAAAAAATTATGTTTAACCATGTGAGTGTTGAGCAATTTGCAGATATCCATGTAATTATTATGAAGGTGCAAATTACAGTAGTACCGTGGTTTGGGTTTTTTTGTTGTTTGTTTTTGTGTTTGTGTTTGTTTGTTTGCTTGCAGGTGAGCATTCAAGAGATAATGGCATCTCTAACTATGAGGTAGGCCTACCTAAGATCCTAGGTAGATTTAATGAGTTCTGGGACGCGTGGGTGGCTCATCGGTTAAGCATCTGCCTTCGGCTCAGGTCATGATCTCAGGGTCCTGGGATGGAGCCCCACGTCGGGCTCCCTGCTTGGTGGGGAGTCTGCTTCTCCCTCTCCTTCTGCCGCTCCCCCTGCTTGTGCTCACACTCTCTCTCTGACAAATAAATAAAATCTTAAAAAAAAAAAAAAAGATTGGGGCGCCTGGGTGGCTCAGTTGGTTGGGCGACTGCCTTCGGCTCGGGTCATGATCCCAGGGTCCTGGGATCGAGCCCCGCATCGGGCTCCCTTCCCTGCTCGGCGGGAAGCCTGCTTCTCCCTCTCCTACTCCCCCTACTTGTGTTCCCTCTCTCACTGTCTCTCTCTGTGTCAAATAAATAAATAATAAAATCTTTAAAAAAAAAGATTCAATGAGTCCTGCAGTGATGCTAGTGACAAGGTTATTATCAGGGTCCAGGTAATAAAGGTGTGTCATGACACATCTGTCAGAATGTTTTCTTCAGGTTACTGTTAAGATACCATGGTAATCCTGATAATAATCATTAAAGGGATTTTGTTTGTATCCAGGTAAGTGGTGATGATAGCCTTTTCCATGCTATAGACCATCTAATATTCAGATATCTGAGTAAGTATGGATGGTATTCCTAACCTTGTGTTGCTATGTTTTTTTGCAGGTGTTCAGGTAAGAAATGATATTGTCAATGATGCTAGTAAGCATTAGTCCTTATTATTTTAAAGTTTAGATATAATGTTTGTATAACATCAGTATGTCAGAGATTACATAAGTATCCAGGTAAGTTAGTATTTTGTCCATTGCCTGTTTATTGACCATGGCTTCTTACAGTTATCTTGTCAGCAGTATTGTGTCTCTAACTAGGGGGTTGACCTTGAACTTCTGCAAGTTTCCAGGTAGATTTGATAGGCCTCATAAATTTGATGGGATTTTGCAGGTAATACATGTATTCCTAACACAGTTTTTACAATGAATTTTTATAGAATCCACTCAAGAGATGATGGAAGGCCTTCGAGAAAATATACCAGAGAAATCCCAAATTAAATACTATGGTCATGATGAGCACTGGGTGATGTATGGAATTGTTGAATCACTATATTGTACACCTAAAACTAGTATAACACTGTATGTTTACTAGAATTAAAATTTAAAAATATATAAGGGGATTCAAAAACAATCCCAGGGTAAAATGACCTATTCAAGTCGTATAATAATATTTTCAGTTTCCAATAGCTGCCTGTGAAAAAAATCTTGCTCAAAATGCATGAAATGAGAAAAATGTATTCCATATGAATGAATGAATAACTTGAACTTGTGAACTAGTGAGAAAATAAAATCGAATGAATGAATAAATGAATGCTATTATTAGTTGAACCATCATCTCTTGATTTGTATTTTTGCAGATACCCACTCAAGAGGAGAAAATGTCTCTATTCAAGGTCTTGTCCCTGGATTTTTGCAAGTAGCTGGGTAGGTTTTACGGTACCTTTTAAGTCTGCACTGCTCATTAGATTTTCAGGTGTCCAGGTTATGGAATTATCATTAAACACCATTGTAGATTCCAGTTAAGAGATTGTTGAGGACCTCCGTTTGGTATTGAAGGCAAAATTTTGTTTGCACTAAGTACAAGATAATGGTGTTTGTACCAGAGTTAGAGCTCGTGAGATTTTGCACATATCCAGGTAGACCATGTTGGTATTCTGAAGCCAGTCTAGTGACCATGATTTATTTGTGAGTATTTGTAAGTTGTAAGCAGTGATCAGGGAAATTTTGCAGATATCCTGTCACACTATGAAGGTGTCTCTAACTAAGGTGTTTTTCTTGGAAATTTGTAGATGTCCGCGTAAGAGATGATGGTGTCCCTAATCAAGATAATGACCTTGGGATTTTGCAGTTATCCAAGGAAGAGATGACATGTCCCTACCATGATCTTGATCCTGCACCTTTCTAGGTATTCAGGTAAGAGATGGTATTTGTCTGAATACGTTAGTGACCATGGGGCTTTTACTGGTATGCAGGCAGATGGTGATTCTGTCTGATTTGTAGTGCTGACCTTTGAATTTTACATGTATCTAGGTGAGAGTTGATCTGGACCTTACCATGCTGGTGGCCTTGGGATATTTTAGTCTAGACAAGGAGTGGTGTGTCCTTAACCATGTTAGTTACCGTGAGATTTTGCAGGTATCCGGGTAAGATGTCACGTATCTACAACATATTATTTCTCTTCACATTTTTTAGATATTCTGAGAAGAGATGATGGTGTTCCTAACGACACTAAAGACCACTGGATTCTGCACATGTCCAGTGAAGAGATGATAGCATCTCTTTCAACGTTGGTGTCTATGGAAATGAAAGAAATGGAATGCTTTTTTTGATTAGCTGTATAATTTGTTAAAAGAATTTTAATGTTCAATGGCTATTAAATATTATTCACAATCATATTTTCTCCATAATGACATTTGCACCAGGAATCTTAGGCCCACGTTTATGAAATATGTTAATATCTTGGAGCCATGAATACAGATAGACTTCATATGAAATGTGGTTATTCCTAAAGAAAACTAGGCTATAAACCCAATTCTTAGTTAAAGGGTTGGGGGAACGAAGGAAGAGGAATATTGGTGTACATATTGTGGGCAAAAAACATCTGTACTCTCCCCCTCCTGGTATGAATAGGCATTAGATGATATGTTAGGAAAATATGTGAAACATGATAGAGATTAATGGGGAACTTCTCTTATCTAAATATTCAGTTATTAAATTATTATTTAGCTTATATCATTGACACATAGAAAATGAGAGCTGAATAAGAATTTGATGATCATTTAGCCCAACACCACCATGAATGAGAGAGCCCTGAGTGCAGAGAGGTTAATCAAGGTCACACAGCTATCTAGTTGTGATGTGCTCTTTCCATTATCCTGTTTTCTTGGTTTGAAAACCTGAGACCGATTAAAAAGCAATAAGGCAAGTACTTGTTCAAATCAATATAGCTCAGGAAATGCACTTCCAATTGGCCAGACTATTCATCATGCACTTTGCTTTTTTGTTCATATATTCAGTATAAAATTCTTGGCCCCAGGTGTCTGTCCTAAACCCCCAGCTACAAATGTCTCCTGTGAAGGGAAGCAACCTAGTCTGAATTTTGGTTCAGCCAAGTGGGATCCCTGTGAACTTCTGTTCTCCTCTGATACAACAGTTCTGAGATCCATTTACAGCCATTGTTGTCTGCATTTCAACACCATTGAACATAATGTCAGAGCAAGACCCGGTAGGTACAATTCCATAGAAAAAGAGAAGTAAAAGGTTTAATCTGCAACAGTGGATGACGATAATGATGGAGAAAGAAAATTAAACAAGGATGAACAAACTTGACAAGATGCCTTCACCCCAGGCCATGCACATAGTAGGCACTCGGTATTTTTTTAAGTAAATGAATGCTTCTTGATAGTTTGGATGATTATGGATCAGCCCATTCAACCACCATTCTTCCTTCTAGTGTGTGAAGGCAAGAATGCTAAAAACTCCATTTCCCAGACTTCCTGCCACACGGATGTGAGTGTGATTCAGGTTCTGTCATCGATGTAACAGTATGCTTAACTAACTTTTACTGGAATTAAGTCATAGGTAGAAGGGCAAGGAGTGGACCACCATTTTACTGGCCTGGATTGTGGCCGGGCCCCCATGGTTCTGGACAGATGTGTTTGAGGAGCTTGGAATTCATAAAACAGGTAAGCCAAAAAAGCTGGAGATGTGGCTCAGGGTCCAATATGCTATTTAAGGAAACATTCTTTCATCTTCCCATTTTTTTCCTTCTAGTTTTTGAACATTTTACAGACCATATTGTCACAGAGATAAGAGGTGGAAAAAGAAAGAAAAAGCCAGCCATTACACCACCACTGAAACACATAAAGGACCAAGGAAAATTGTAAGTGTTTATCAGTCATCATCCATATTAATACATTTTACATGGTTACCATACAGTTGATACAATTTGGGGAAGATTTCTTTCTCCTAAAATTGTAAATATATATGCACATATTTTAATATCTAGAAAATTGCAAAAATGACAAGGAAACATTAAACATGTAAATCTGTGTACATCGAAGTCCTTCATTCAACACCACTGGTAAGTACACTTCCACACCCCGGGGATCAACAGTGAAGAAGCTGGACAACATCCATGCCTTAAGGAAGATTCCATTTTCTTGTATGTTACAATTTCAGTGATCCATACATCCAGGGCCCTGTTATTTCAGCATTTCGTTGTCCCAGCATAATTATTAATGGCTCTCACTCTCAAGGGTGTCTCAGTTTGGACAATACAGTAAATGGACACCCTGGATATAATAATAAACAAGTGAAGACATACTTTAATCAGAGTAGTAGGTGCTGTAAAAACAAGGTAAGGTGATACTAATTGGGGAAAGGGACTTCTTTAGTTTGAGCGGTCAGGGAAGTCCTCTCCGAGGAGAGCTAAAACAATGAAAAGAAAGAGCCAGTTGGGTGAGCATTCTAGGAGTAGCAAATGCAAGCGGACGTGCAGAGAGGACAGAAAGAGGCAATGTGGATGGAGGGTAGTGCGGGCAGTGCGTGAGGGGGAGAGCAGCCCAAGGATGTGCAAGGGCTAGATTGTGCAAGGCCTTGTGTATCATGGGGAGGAGCTTGGCTTACATTTGAAATGCAGTGGGTGCTCTTTGAAAGAGAACAAAGTGACCTAATTTGTGGGTCTTTGCCCAACGTATTCAATTCCACAGTACGGCGCATCAGTATCTGGTGAGGGACTCTCCAATTTAAAATCCAGTGGCTCCTGTAGTAATACCACGGGGACCATGATTTAATGAAAAATCGTTATCTATTACCAGCATGGGAATGAAAGATCAATGATGATAGGACTTCAAGCCTACTACTAAGTAGAAATTCCCAAGAAACGTATTCACGACTCTCCCCCCCACCAATATTAGAGGATACAATACATCGAAGTGTTTACTTTTAGAACGTGAGAACAGACTTGCAAGCAAATATGACTTTTTACAAGTTTATTCAAGTTCCCCTCTCATCATTCAGGCCATTTGTTAAGGATTTGGCAGTTTGAAAGCAGTCGGGACAAGTCTCCAGCCAGCAAGGAGTGGCGAATTGGGGCGGACTGACTCCCATGTCTGGACCTGGTTTGGACAGGGAGGGAGGAGCAAGATGCCACGATCTGGTAGAGGTCCTTGATAGGTGTTCCAGCAGCTTCCACATTCCTTCTGAGGCATTTTAAAGTGATCCAGCCCAGAGGCGCACCTCCGTCCTGCTGTGCTCGGTGGCCCAAGACCCAGCACGTGGCCACACAGATGTGTGCAGTACAAGGGTGCCAGACTGCAGAGGCTGAAGCAAGGGCCAGGTTCTAGGTCATTCTGCCACCCAAATCAGGTCAGCTCAGAGGAAGGGACACGTCTTCAGTTCAGCTTTGCTTTGCTTTGCCTTTGGGTTTTATGAATTCCAAGCTCCTCAAATACATGGTCTCTGCCATAGTCCATGTCAGTAAAACGGATATGCACTCCCTGCCTTTCTACCTCTGACTGGGAAGAGGGCCATGCCCTAAGGGGATGTCACCAAGACTGCTGAGCCTCGAAACCCCATGTTTTGGACATCCCTGGGGCCCTTATGACCTCTGACCAGGATCTGAATTTCTCAGCAGATTCACCCTCACCAGCTGGCTAATTCTGTCTCCTGATTCTCACTCTGGATTGGGAACAGTGTTGATTTCTTGTTTCAGCAACATCGGAGGCGTAAAACAAAGAAGCATTTCCATTATTCACTCACATAAATAATTAGTTGCTCAAGACCGCTCCGGAGAGCAGGACTGTACTCAGCATGCCAGCTAGGAATATATCATTATCTCAAGCACCACCTTGCCTGGCGCCAGGAGTCCTGTTAGGACCTCCATCTCTGTCACACTTTGGTACTTCTAGCCTTTTCTGTCTCCCTCAGGACTAGTTAAGACAGATGCTAGTGTGTCGGTGAGGTTTTGAAAATAACACTTTTCGTAGCAGTGGTTTGAGTTAATGGTGTTTTCCATCTCAAAAATGTTTTACAAACATTAATTACGCTTTAGCTCCCTGGTGGGCTTGGGCTGAGAGAATGCTTATGGAGAGAGTTACTGCTTTTCCCTCAGGCCACAGAGAGTCCTCAAGGAAACAGAAGGCCTGGGGGCTTCCGCCTAACAGTCCTTTGCCTGAAAGAGGATTTAACACACCTTTAGAACTTTTGTGAAGCTCCGAAAATGAAGCGTTTTGTGATGCTTCGTCAAACGAAATCCCTTGAAGTGCTTTTTAAAATGATGTCCAGCTAGTATAAACCACCTGTCAAAAAGCATTTTTTGTTAATTGTTACGGAACAGTGTACATCTATTGAGTTAGTGTAGTAGGAAAATAGAGTAAGCTGCAAGCCTAAATCAATTCGGTAAGACAATAGTTACTTCTCGGTAGGAAGAGGAAAGAAAAAAAAAAAAAGCCCAAGCAGGTGTGAGTAAGAAGGAAGGAAGGATGTGAGAGGATAAGAGATCCTCAAAAGCATTCCTTCCGTTTCCTCATTCTGGCACAGAAATCCAAACAGAAAAGCTTTAAAAGAAACACCTGGAAAAACAGTAGCTCCACATTCATAATGCAGAAACACAGGCAGAATGCGATGGTAAGATTCATTCGTGGCCATTTTTATCTAAATGATGCTCAGCTGGGTGTGGTTTTGTCCCATCTCCCATCCCCCTGGGACCTTTGACAACGTCTAGGGGACATTTGTGGTTGTCCTCAGTTGAAGGGCAAATGGAGGGACACAGGCATCTAGAACATGGCGGTCAGGGCTGCTACCAGAAACTTCCTACAATGCACATGACAGCTCCCATCACCAACAAAGGCCCAGCCCCAAATACCAATAGTGCTCAGGTTGAAGAACTCTGCTCTAAATCGTTATCTTGTCAGAAAGGTAACTCCAAATCCCTCCACTCAGTTGGAGGTAGTGATTGACTTCCACGCCCCCAACTCCAGGCTGGCTGTCCATGGTGGTCCTTCCCACTGCTTGCTCTCAGATACCTTCGTTGGGCCTGGGAACCCATCTGTCCAGGGTCTAAACTCTAACGTGTTCCTAGCTGTTGCACTGTTGATTTTCTCAGAAGGTAACAGAAGTGATCCAGGGTCCTTTTAATTAGGAAGACCTATGCACATATCTACTCAAATGTATCAGCCAGTTTATTTCATTTGAGCAGAAACAAGGTCAAATGCCAGATCGAGGAAAGACCCTTCTTGACGAAACCTGTACGGCACATCGTGTTAACTTTTCCACGCTGATGGGGAGAAGGAGGAGGCTTTGTATTGTTGAACTATGTTTGACCATTCTGCTTAGTTGGGTGCCAGAGTTTCTAGAAAATGCAGTTGAGGAGAGAAAGAGGGCACAAGGAGGGAAGGATGAGACCTAGAACTTCAACTATAATGAGCATCACATCCTCCCTTTTTTACTTCCAAGTTTTACTATGAAGCAAAAATGTTGAGAGCTGGTAACTTCAACCAGAATCACGTTCAAGTGAAGAAAGCTGTGGGAACCATGCCTGTTTATATTTCTCATTCCGCTGCAGTCAAGATTTAGTACGTCATGTACAATACAAATACTTGTTGCAGAATCGCATTCCTCTGAGTTCAGTTAAGCAGGGAGATAGGTAATAAAAACAGCTCTCTGAGACTCGAAGTAGAGGAGAGGTTTCCAGGGACTGGGGGAGGGGAAATGGGGAGTTAGCGCTTCATGGTTACAGAGTCTCTGGGGCGATGGAAAAGTTTTAGAAACCACTGACAGTGACGGTTGTACAACTTAGTGAATGCAATTAACGTTACTGAATTTTACACTTAAAAATGGTTAAAATTGCAGATTTTCCATCCTACGTGTTTTCCCACAATTAAAACACAACTATCTGAAGTAGGTGACGGTGGCTGTAGATGAGATCCATGCCAAAGATCTTGACAGTAAGCAGAAGAAACAGTCATTGAGAAACAAAACATACTGACTTCCTACTTGTCCTTAGGCACCGGATAGCATCTCAGTCTGGATCCACCAAGAAACAAAGGGCAAGACGAAATGAGGAGTGAACATGCCAGAGCCGTCCTGGGGGGAGGCCTCCCCCGACCCAGGGGAGGAATCAGAAGCAGGCAGGGGGTCTCTCCACTGCAGTGCGGGTCTGGCACACAGAAAGTGGAGGGAGGAGGAGGGGGAGGAGGGGGATCGAGGAGGAAGCCCTCAGGTGGCATTGCAGTGCAGGCAGGAATGTTTCCGGATTGATGGGCCATCTTTGAGTCCAAGTGTCCTCTCACAGGTGTCCCTCATCCTCCAGCCACGGGCCTGAAAGAGTTTCTCGGCCGTGCTTCGTTGCTGGCGGCCTGCAGCCTAGGGGGAGCGTGGCCTCAGTGCACACGCGTGGAGGACCCAGACGGCAGCAGCCAGTGCTATGAACACTTCAGTTCCTGGCAGCAGGTTGTCTAGAAGGAGCTCTGGCTGGTGCACCTCTGTGGTCACCCCCGACTCGTCATACTGAAAGCTCACCACCCCTCTCTTCCAGGCATTTTTTATTAGCTCCAGTTAACAAAAGAGGAACTAAATAAATTCCCCTAAAACACATGGCTCTTAAGTGGTCAAGTGAACTTCCAAAGCCGGGTTCAAAAGACCCTGAAAGCAGTGTTTTGTCCCCTATCATGTGGCAGATGAAATTGCTGTTCAGCAAGTTCTTAGTTTCCCGTCCTTCTCATCTTCATGGGAAGGATTACTCTCAGCCCCACTGATGTGAACTTGGCTGTGTGTCTCATTTTGGCCATGGAATGTCAATGTGAAGGACTCTGGGCCAGTTCTGAACCTCAGCTCCGAGAGGCATCGTGTGTTTGCACTTCTTCCAGGAGAAGGCCCTGTCATGAGAAGGTCATAGGCCAAGAATGAGAGCAGCCCAGTCAACCCCCACCTGAAGCAAAGCGCCCCACCTAGCCGACCTGTAGACCCAAGAATGAGAAGATCTTATAAGCCATTGAGATTTGTTGCCTTTACAGAAGAAATAATTGATCCTGCCTTGGAGAGATGACAAAGGCTTCATGGAGGAAGGAACATGTAAGCAGGTTATTCTATATGATTACACTTTCGAAAATAAAAACATTTTATCTCTTCATTGTGAAAAATTCGGAAAATAAGGAAAGCATTAAATGTAAAGTCAAAAACATATCCATTGTTTCTTATTAGAATCCTTCTCCATGCATACTCTGCCTTTATGCACTCTGAGGCTTTGCCCTTTTTTGCCTCCTATCTTATCAGCAATCTGCGTTCTTACATTTGATCAAATATTCTTTGAAAACATAGTGTATCATGGTTGCATAATACTCATTTCGGCAATAACTTGAGCTTCAAGGACAGGTTGAAGCACACCAGAAGGACGTTCTCGTGTTCATTTGTTTTAAATTATTTATTGAGTATTTACTCTGTGCCAGGCCCTGTTCAAGGCACTAGAAAAGCGATTGTTACAAAGTAGACAACAGGTAATTGATAAGTTGTGGTATATCCATACAATGGAATACTGCTTAGCAATAAAGAAGAACTAACTACTGATACATAGTACAACATGGATGAAGCTCAGTTACCCTAAGTGAAAGAAGCCAGACACCCAAGGCTATATGTTACTTTTGCATTTTTATAAAACTCTAGATAATTCAAACAAATCTTTAGTGACAGGAAGCAGGCTAGCAGTTGCAGGGGAAGAAGGTGCAGGGAGGGAAGAAAGGAATTATAAGGGGCATGAGAAACCTTTAGGGGATGATGGATATGTTCATTACCTTGATTATGGTGATGTGTTCATGAATGCACACATATGTCAAAACTTTCAATATGTGCATGCCAATTATGTCTCAATAAATCTGCTTAAAAATAAAGAGCCATAGGAGTAGGGTGGGGGCTGACGAAGTGGAGAATAAGCATCTAAGCAGAAAGAAAAGCGCATACAAAGACATAGAGGCATTTTATTTAATAAGTACATAGGACTTATCCACTGGGTAACGTTCCAAAAGTTTTACAAGTATTAACTCATTTTGTCTTCACAGCATCCTTGCGAGGTAAGTCCTATTAATGCCATCTCCACTTTGCAGGTCAAGAAATTAAACCACAAAGATATTAAGTAATTTGCCCAAAGTAACAGGAACTGTCATAGCTGGGCTTTGAACCCAAAAGCCTAGCTCTAGAGTTCATGCTTTTAAATACGACGACATGCTATCTCCCCATATCTGGGAACGTATTTGGTAATACTTGCAGGTATATCTGAAAAGCCCCATGAGTAGCCAAAAGTGAAGCGGGGAGAGAGGAAGGAGAAGACCTAGGAGTGTAGGTTGGGGTAAGTTCACTTAAGTATGAAAAGTCCAGTCATACAATGTGAAAGTGTGTTAGAAGCCTCCCGAATGATATCTTTATTTTGCATGGACTAATTTTCATTCGTTATCAAATTCTAATTGTATCCTCAATGGAACTCATCTGAAAGCAACTCTTCCTGGGTTCTCAGAAAGGATTTAGTCCCAAATGCGCAAACTGATCAGATAGTGTATTATGCTCTCCAAGTAGCTTAAGAATCAGGTGACATTACTCACAAAAAGAGACATGTTCCCTGTCAGAGGGCTCGAGGGCTTTCCTTTATATCCACTTGGGGAGATGCAAATAGAAGGAGAGAGGCAGGAGCCCTAAGCCTCCCCATTAGCAATTACAGAACTACTATCGCTTTTCTCTCTGGCGGATCTCTCTCTCAGATCACAACATTTCTCTCATAGATCACTTACAGAATCTGCTTGCCTGAAACGACGAGAAGGACATGCCTGGAAATTGGGCTATTTAAAGGCTATTACCCAAAAACACAGGTCGCTAAGGTTCTTAGAGTTTATGCCAACCACAAAATACACCTTTAGCTGCAGATACGTTAGAGACACGAGCCTCAATGCCTTGTGTCTTCTGGAATCCGGGAGCTCATCGCTGCTCATCTTGACCAGCCTTGTGTCACTTCATCCGGGATCCCAGCCTCAAATTGAAGACTCCTCCTAAGTCTTTTCCTCTCTTCATTTCCTGCCAAAATCTATCTGGAGAATACTGAAGAGGTGAACATGTCATTAGTGTGGCTGTCCTGAGCTCAGCAGCCCATCCTTCACAGGGGCCAGGAAATTTGAGCTCCCTGCGGTAGTCGGCTCTGGCTGCCATAACAAAGTGCTATAGATTGGCTGGCTTGAACAAGCAAAATAGATGTTCTCACGGTTCTGGAAGCTGGAAGTCCTAGATCAGGGTGCCAGCATAGTCAGGTTCTGGTAATTGCGCTCTTCCTGGTTTGTTGATGGCCTCCTCCCCTTTGTGTCCTCACGTGGCCTTTCTTTGGTGCCTTCGCGTGGGTGGACAGTGACCTTCCTCTCCTTAAAAAGCCACCAATCCCATGGCATTAGGACTCTACCCTTATGACCTCATTTAACTTTAATTACCTTCTGAAAGCCCTGTATCCAAAAACAGGCACACTGGGGATCAGGGCTTCAACGTGTGAATTTGAGGAGGGGACAGTCAGTCCATAGCATGCCCATCCCCCAGCATCCTCACCTCTCCCTGAATGAAAGCTACCCTCCCGCAGTGAATGCATTTGAGATTGCAAACTTGAGGTCCGTAGGCTAGATCCAGCTTTCACAAATATTTTGTTTAGCCTGCAGTTTTGGAACAAATTTAAATTCGTTGTCAACATTTAGAACTTGGAATATAGCAAATTATTACTCACTTTCTAGCTTTTCTTGAAGGAAAGCTGTAATGGAGTGTGTTTTAGTCTTTGTGTTGGCCTTGAGAGCTCAAAATCAAGCTTGTGTCCAAAGGCTAAAAAAAAGCAGGGCAGGACATTACGGAATCTATTGATGGGGCTGAATAGCTTCTGGACTGTTTCATCTCTTCCATCCCTAATTAAGTTTTTCTCCCCTTTTCATCCAATTATTTATCTTTTATGGCACCTTGTGGATATTTATAATCCATTTCAAATTTAGAGGG
This sequence comes from Halichoerus grypus, assembly GCF_964656455.1. Taxonomy (NCBI): domain Eukaryota; kingdom Metazoa; phylum Chordata; class Mammalia; order Carnivora; family Phocidae; genus Halichoerus; species Halichoerus grypus. The sequence continues at coordinate 122,325,124 of NC_135727.1, read as the reverse complement.
AAATAAAACCAGGTATATAAAATAGATACATATAAATGGCCCCTCAATATGCATTTGCTGTGAGAGTAAATGAATGGATGAGAATGTGCCTGCACTCACATGCATGTATAGTTTCAAAATGTCCAAAGAGAACTCCTTATTCAACCTGAAAACAAATGTAACATTTGAAAGGCAACTTACTGTTTAACAAAATCTTGAAAAGAACTAATATATAATAAGGGGGAATGTATCACTCATAAACTGATGAATCTGTATGGCACTTCACAGTTTATAAAGTACTTTCCTATATATTATTTCATGGCTGGCTCATATCTGTTAACCACTCGGGGGAGGAGAGCTCAATGCTTACAGCCCAGCTGTAAAGATGAACGGCAGCTCAGATCAAGCACCTGTGTTGGTTTATCCCTATTCTGACATGGGCCCAAAGTCATGGGCTCGTGAGCAGTGCAAATAGAAGAGTCAGGACTCGGATAAAGACGGATCTTGATGAGTTTGTCCAAGACTGGGTCCTTGCATACGTAACGCACTATAACCATTCAGGATGTTTTCATATTAATGATCTCACTAGAGGCTTACAGGCTAATATTATTTCCATGTAACAAATGTGGAAATTAGAATGATGAATGATGTACCAAGTTCTCACCGCTTTTTGGGAGAAGAAGAGGACCTAAAACCCCGGAGACCTGACCCCAAACCCAGGTTCACTGCAGCAACCTGGCCTGAGGTGTAGTCAGAGAACAATAGTGCTGTGGGATGCCAATAGGTGTTATGCAGAACAAAGTTATGGGGGAAAAAATGAAAAGCTCCATGATGAAATAGATTTGGAAAGCATTTTGCAGGACTTCTCAGAGACTTGAACATACTACCACCTACTGCCAAGTTACAAGGGAGAAGCTGGTATGTAACATTTTCCCAAATCATGAGACCACACAAACCATTCTTTAGGGGTGTTTCGCACAACTAGTGTTCTTGTGGACACGCTTGGAGAAACGTTTTCCTACATCAGTCATGGGTTACATCGAATCCTGAGTGACCATCACAGCCCCGTGAATTGTTCATTCTCAAGGCCGAGTGTTATGGGGTCTACGGATGCAGAATTAGAACAGAAGATCATTTGAAATATGGGAAGTCTCCTGTGTTCATAGTCACTAGCACTGTCTAGGGAAGGGTCATCCTTCCCCACCCCATTAATGGCAGGCTTGGCCATAGAATTTGCTTTGGCCAGTGGAACACGAGTGGACCCAACTCATGTGACTTCCAGGCAGAGGTTTTAGAGTCAGCATGTGGTTTTCTATGCACATTTCCCTCTGCCATGATGACTGGCCACAATTCAGATAGAGATAGCTCCATCAGTCTGGGGCCTGGAGTGAGGACAACCAGAGGGGTTGCTCACCCAGCTGTTCCCAGTGAGGAGAAATAATCCTTTGCTGTTAGAAGCTACTGAGATTTGGAGGAGTTTATTACTGTAGCACAACCTATCCCATCCTGACCATTACAATTTCCAAAACATTTATCATCACATGATTGAGTGCTGGTATGGTAGTTCTTCTGCACTTATTCATACGTAATATTTGAACGGTTGTTAGGAGTCAGCAGAAAATTCAATGGTCCTAAATTTAGGAGATCTGTTTCTTACTTGTTTGCCCTCAATAATATTACTGAACTCCCCTGAAATTCTACTTTTAAAAAATGCCTACACAGGGATGCCTGGGCGGCTCAGTCAGTTAAGTGTCTGACTTCGGCTCAGGTCCCGATCTCGGGGTCCTGGGATCGAGCCCCGCGTTGCTGGGCTCCCCGCTCAGCGGAGAGTCCGCTTCTCCCACTCCCTGTGCCCCTCTGCCCATTCGTGCTCGCTTGCTCTCTCTCTCTCTCAAATAAATAAACAAAATCTTTTTAAAAGATTTTTAAAATGCCTGAACAGCTTACCTCACACAGTTGATGAAACAATCATATATGGAAGTATTTTAAAAACCGTAAAGTACTAAACAAATATAAGACCTACAAATCAGTGTGCTGTCCTAGGCTGGATTTCGGAGCTCCTGCCTCCTCAGTGAATGACAGTGGAGGGACCTCCAAGTGGGGAAGCAGGAGCTCAAATGCTCTTGACCCATGTCTGTGGTTCCTTTTCATCGTATTTCATGCATTTTATAGCAAGAGACTTCTAAATTAATGAATATGGGAGTTTCTCCATCTCCTGTTAGGATGCTTTGGGCTCTGAGTAAAAGAAAGCCAAGCTCACACAAACTTGAACAGTAAGGGAATATTTCATCGGACAAAACACCATGTCCTGAAATTGGGCATTGGACAGGTACTCGACAGCTCAATAATGTTAGGCTTTGGCTCTCTCCGCTTCCCCTTTCCATTGTGCTCAGCACTAGCTTCATCCTCAAGCTGACGTTTCCTCGTGGTCACTAGATGCCTGCTGGAATAAACCACATCTAGCATCTTCTTTGGTCAGATCACACAAGGGAAAGAGAAGAGATACAAACACTTCACTCACACAACCATTGTAAGTCCTTCTTCAATTTACTGAGAACAAGTGCCAAGCGCTCGCTGGACTCATGGTGGAGGAATCAGCTCAGGAGCTCAAATGAGGATGTCAGAACAAAATCAAGGTCTGTTAGAAAGGAGGAAAGGAGAAACACACAAGAGCTAATACTTTGTGAGGCAGCTCAACAGGAGAAAATCTAGCAGTTCATGCAGTTCCACAGACCTGTGAACTATTTCATGTTCAGATTTGCAAACCTGATAATTGGGCATAAGTAAAATCTCCTAACACTTAGCTCCACCATCTGTTGCTGACATAACAATTTTACATAATATGAAAAAGGCCAGATGGAAGCGATGCATTAACCATGTCCAAGATGTTTTATGCGCATAACATACACAGAATAGAAGTAGCTTTGTTCCATGTACTGTTGAGCTTGTAGCTCTCCAGTTAGAATTCTGGCCATTGATGGAGGACAACCTCAGAGCTTCCTAATCACTTATGTTCCCTTGGTGTTTGGAAAGCCGCGTGCGCTGGTGGCCCCAGAATATCAATCCAGGACAGACTTAGAAGCTACAATTTGTTTGGAGCTGGGCACCGGAAAGGGGAAGGCACACATATTTGAAATTGTGTTTGCATAGCAAAAACACAGTTTTTAGCTCAGAATTTATATTATGGTAAATAAGAATAGTGAAGTTTTCTAAAGATGTTTTTATTTTTACTCTGTATCTTATCCCGTATCCATCTTCTACACATTGTACGCTACCACCATATGTGCGTGTATCCATGTTGAGACTATAGTTGTGAAAATGGCGTCATATGCGTGTCATCCAGCAGCTTGCCTTTTCCTTCATTGTTTGATGAGTCTTACCCTTGTTGCTCTAGCTCCCTCTTTTGAACTGCTCTCTAATATTCCGAATACAGTACAGTCTACTTACCTGTTCTTCTGTCGATGAGCGTTTTACTCTTCCCATTTGTCACCATCACAAATGATGCCATAAAGGCCAATGTGGTGTGTGATTCCCTGTGCACAGGTCAGAGTTGTCTAGGTTACAGAGCCACAAGGGTAGAGTGAGAAATTTCATTCCATCCTGATTTATCAAGTCATACCTCTCCCAGCAATGTAGGAAAGTTCCTTTTTCTTCATTTTCCCAATCTGTTGGCCATGAGATGGCCTTTTCCCGATAACTAGAGAAATAGAGCCACTTTTTACTTATTTGACATTCGGGTTGCCTCTTTTGTGAATTTGCTTCTTGATATATTTTGCCCATTTGGGGGTCTTTGTCTTTTTCTTGTTGCATTATAAAAATTTCTCCACATATTTTAGGTACTAACATTTGTTGATTATATGTATTGCAGGTATCTTCTAAGACTTGTCTTTTAAATTTTGTTTAAGGTTTAGGTTTAAACTTTAGTGTAGTTATATTTGTCTACCTTTTCCTTAATTAAGGGTCTTGTTTTCTTGGACTTGTCTACAGAATCTCCCAAAGTTTTAAGATTATAAAGAGATTTTCCTTAATTTTTTCACAGAAGTTTTCATGGTTTCTTTTGACATTTAGATGGTCTGTCTGGAATTTATTTTTGTGAGGTGTAAGATAGTGACTTAATTTTCTTTCCAGAAGGATAACTAATTTTTCCAGACTTATTTGATAACTAGTTCATACTTCCCACACTAATTTGTAGGGTCTTCTCTGTCCCGCATCGAGTCTCTATAGATGCCTGGGTCTATTTTGTTTGACTTAAATAGCATACTGTCTACATTACTATATCTCTTTAATAAATCTTGATATATGGCAGAGCAAGCTCTCTGGCTGTGTTCTAGCTATGGTGATGGTTAGTTTTGTGGGTCAACTTGACTGAGCCATGGGGGTGCCCAGATTAAACATTATTTCTGGGCGGGCATCATCTAATCCACTGAGGGCCTAAATGGGACAAAAGGCAGAAGAAGGGAGGATTTGTTCCCTTCCTGCCTGCGGGTTTGAGCTGGAACATCCATCCGTCTTCTCCAGGTTTTGCTCTGGGATTGATGCCATGGGCTCCTTGGCTCTCAGCCCTGGAATGACACCACCAGCTCTCCCAGGTTTCCAGCTTGTAGACAGCAGATTGTAGGACTTCTCAGCCTCCACAGTCATGGGAGCCAATTCCCGATTCCTCATAATAAATCTGCTTTTGTATCCCATTGATCCCGCTTCTCTGGAGAATTCTGACTAGTATCGTCTCTTTTTTCTCCTATACAAGGGTTAGGGTCAGCTTGTCAAATTCCATGGAAACCCGTGTTGAGACTTTTCTTTTAACTCCATTGCATTTACAATTTGGAGACAAGTGCCATGTTCTTTTTTTTAAAAAAATATTTTATTTATTTATTAGAGAGAGAGAGCACAAGAGGGGGTAGGGCCAGAGGGAGAGGGAGAAGCAGGCTCCTCGCTGAGCAGGGAGCCTGCCTCGGGGCTCGATCCCAGCACCCTGGGATCATGACCTGAGCCAAAGGCAGACGCTTAACAACTGAGCCACGCAAGCGCCCACAAGTGCCACGTTCTTGATTTTTACTTCTGGGAACCTGCGATCTCTGCAGGTATCTGGATCATCTTTCACATCCTACAGTGCTGTTTTATAATTTTCTCCATAAAAGATTTTTCACATCTTGTGCTGATTTATTCTTAGGTATTTTGTAGTTTTGGTTGCTATGATAAACGAGAACTTTATTCTGAGACATTTCTCATTGGTCACTACTGTGAGTAGAAATGCTAAAAATGTTAGTGTGTTTATGCTGTATTCAACACAGCGTTGGGAACATCATTGAAAAGACGTGACCATGGATCGATCCAGGAGCTGGACCCAGGCATCCGTAGGCTCCTTGGCCCCCCCTTGGCCCCTCCATTTGCCTTTGCTCTGAGGACATGGGCTTGAGACAGTGATGTGATAGTGAGAACACCTGCACAGTATACGTGACTAAACCCAGTTAAGGCCTCTTTATAAACTTTTAAGAGTTGGTGGATGGGTGCGGCGATCCATTTGTCTCACTGCCGCCTAGGACAAGCCTCGTATGTAGTTCCCTCTGTTTATTAAAACGGCCACCTACCGACGGAGTGGCCTGCCTCGTCTGTTTCTCCCTGCCCTCCAAGGGGGGAGGCTGGTTTCAGTTCATGCCCTGAGAGAAGTTATGAACTGACACACGTTGGCCAGACCTTCTTATCAGTCTAAAAGTCTGTTACAGATTCTCTTGAATTTTCTATGGAGATGATCATATTGTTTACAAATAAAGACTGTTTTATCTTTTTTTAAAAAAAATTCTTAAACCTTTTATTGTTTTGACTTATCTAGAACCTCCAATACAAAATTGGCCCATGAGCTAATTCTTTCGATCCTGATGGAAATGGGAATGATTCCAAAGTTTCCAGTGAAGTCTGATATCTGCTAAAAAGGTTGGTAACTGATATTCCTTGTCAGGGAAAGAAATTCCCTTCCATTACTGATCTGCTAGAAGCTTTCATTCCAATTACTTCCATTGAATTCTTTTATTAATTGGAAAAATGCTTCTTATGCTCTAATCTTTAAATATGATATATAACATTAATAGAATTCTAAAAGTTAAAATATTTATTCAGTGCGAAGAGAAACCCCACTTGAAATAGTATATGGTTGTGTATATAATCTTTTTGACATAAGTAAATTTTATATTTTTATGTAGTTAAATGTAATAATTTTAGTCCTTTTCTTATTTTTTATTAAGTTTTTAATTTTAATTCTAGCATCGTTCCTTTTCTTATTTTCTTAAGGAAATAATCATGTTTCCTTATTCTATAATAATCTTATCCCTTTTAGCTTCCCTCTCTGATTTATGCTTACAAGGTCCTTCCCCACTCCAATATTCAACTATCAACATTTCTCCACTATTTTTTGCAATTCTTAAAAGTATTTGCATTTTGTTCTTTGTATGGTGTGAAATCTAAATTTCACACTTGCCCCACAGATAGTCAATTCTTGTTAACTCTTTGGTGAATAGTCTCTTGACCATTAGTTTGTGATGCTTTCTTTATTATATATTATCTTCTCAAATAGATTAGGATTGTTTCTCTATAATCACTTTGTTTCCACTGATGAATATATGCATTTTCATGCTAGTGTCACCATGTTCCCACTTCTGTCATTTTTTAAATGTGTCTGTGTGTGTGTGTATGTGTGTGTGCACACACAAAAGTAGAACAATGCAATAATGCATCTCTTTCTAAAGGAAGTATTGAACGAGGGTCCACTGACATATTTTTTTTAAATTTACAGTATGCATTTATATCTAGCAAAGAAGCTCATTTAATTACTCTTGGAGTTGTGTTAAATCAGTATGCTAATTTGGGGCGCCTGGGTGGCTCAGTCGGTTAAGCGTCTGCCTTTGGCTCAGGTCATGATCCCAGGGTCCTAGAATCAAGCACCACATGGGGAAAAAATCTCTGCTCAGTGGGGAGCCTTGCTTCTCCCTCTCCTTCTGCCCCTCCCCCTGCTTATACTCTTTCTTGCTCTCTCTCTCTCCCCGCCATGAATAAATAAAATCTTAAAAAAAATAAATCAGTATGCTAATTTAGAAAACACATATCTTCTATACTATTCAGTCTTCTCATCCTGTTACATGGGCTATATATTCATTTATTCATATTTTCTTTGAACTCTCTCGGTAAATTTTGTAACTCTCCTCACACAGATTCACTTTTTAAATTAAGGTTATATCTGGATATTTTGAGGTAGAGTGTTGTTCCCCCAACATAGTGTATTTGGGGAGAGCAGGAAAACTGGTTACATTTTTACATTTGTCCTTAACCAGGCATTTTAACTGAACTTCCATAAAGATAACCACTTTTTAATTATCTTCGGGTTTTTCAATAGGCAATTAACTCCAAATAATACATTTTGTTTTCTCATTTTCTTTTTTTTCTATATTTAAGTAATCTCCACACCCAATATGGGGCTCGAACTCACAACCCCCAGATCAAGAGTTGCATGCTCCACCGACAGAGCCAGGCAGGAGCCCCTTGTTTTCTCATTTTCAATAACAACATTCCTATAGCTGTTCTAGAATTGTATTAACTAATACGATGGTGTAGAGATCCTTGTTTTCTTTCTGATTTTAATGGCATCCTGCTTCTTATTTCGGTTCTTTGTCGAGTAATGCATGGTGCTGATGAAATGACTTCATTTGTGTTTTGTCTGGATTCTCTAGGCTGCTGGTAAGCAACTTCTGAAGACAGCATTATGTGCAAACATGTCTGATATTCTGGGTCTGGTCTCCACAGCCCCTGGCACAGGGCAGGGAACTTGGTCAGGGCCAGAGAGAATCTTGTCTTGTACTGGATTCCGGGGAGGCCCAAACAGACTGGGGCTGCTTGTCCCTGGATCTGGCCACGTGTCTACACAATTCTGCTCTCCCAGAAGCCTGGGGTTTCTACTTCAGCCCTGAGCAGACAGCTGGGTTTTCCTCACATGCTACTGTCTGTCCTTGGTGACATACTCAGGAATAAATGGAAATTGCAGCCATTGTGTCAGCTGGGTTCCACTCGACAGACTGAGAAATATTCTAAACAATTTACTTGTTATAAAATAAAATATTTGAGATCAGAGTTTCCCACCAAACCTGTCACAAGAGGTAAACACCATTAACCATTTGCGGCGGGGGGTGGGGGGGGTGGGTGTGGGTATGTGTTTAAGTATGCACATATGTATAAATACATGTATTTCTATAATCATGTTCTATCCCTTTCAGATATATGCGCATCTTTGAATAATGTCAGCCCATTTTTGTAACTTCTTTCTAACTCAATACATAAACATATTGCTTGTTCTTTTCAACAGCTGTATAATACTCCACCATATGGCCATTCTATTAACATCTTTTCCCCTATTAATATAGATTTCCAGCTTGTTTCCTTTCTGTTATCTTGAACCAACATATTATTTAGGATAGATTTCTAGAAATAGGTTGTTGAAGTATAAAGTAGCATATATTTTTTAAATTTAGCTTAATTTTAAGAGATACTTTCAACCACTCCTTTGTCTATGAATTCATAGTCTGGTTCATGAACTGTTACTTACTGGTCCATGGTGAGATAAAAACAGAACTGGAGAGTAAGTATTTAGAAATATTTATCATAATTTGATATTTCCATGATATCTAAATATGTGATTTTATATTTTATAAAAGTATTGGAATTAAAAAAACCCTGATTATTTTTAAATAATAATGCTAAAACAAAAAAGAATGATGGAAAGAGTCCATTTGGAGATTTTTTTTTAAAGATTTTACTTATTTATTTTAGAGAGAGAGAGAGAATGTAAGCATGGGGAGGAGCAGAGGGAGGGGGCAAACAGTCTCTACACTGAGCATGAGCCCGATGCAGGGCTTGATCTCACGACCCTGAGATCATGACCTGAGCCAAAATCAAGAGTCTGATGCTTAACTGAGCCACTCAGGTGACCCTGGAGAATATTGATTATATGATATCAAAAGCTTTCTCCCTCTCTCTTTTTTTGCCTTTGCTTGTTTGTTTTGCTTCTTAAATTCCACATATGAGTGAAAAGAAAAGGTATTTGTCTTTCTCGGACTGACTCATTTCACTTAGCATCATACTCTCTAGCTCCATCCACATCATTGCAAATGGCAAGATCTCATTCTTTTTTATGGCTGAATAATATTCCGCTGTGTATATATACCACATCTTGTTTATCCATTCATCAATCAATGGACACAGGGCTGTTTCCATATATTGGCTATTTAAATAATGCTGCTATAAACATCGGGGTATGTGTATCCCTTTGAATTAGTGTTTTTATATTCTTTGGGTAAGTACCCAGTAGCGATTGCTAGATCGTCCGGTAGTTCTATTTTTAAGTTTTCGAGGTGCCTCCATAGTGTTTTCCACAGTGGCTTCACCAGTTTGCATTCCCAGCACAGTGCATGAGGGTCCCCCTTTCTCCACATCCTTGCCAACATCTGTTGTTTCTTTGTTTTTATTTTAGCCATTCTGACAGGTGTGAGGTGTTATCTCATTGTAGTTTTAATTGCCATTGCCCTGATGAGGAGTGATATTGAGCATCTGTGTCTGTTGACCATCTGTGTGTCTTCTTTGGAAAATTGTCTGTTCGTGTCTTCTGCTCATTTTTTAATTGGATTATTTGGTTTTTTGGGTATTGAGTTGATAAGTTCTTTATATATTTTGGGTACTAACCCTTTATTGGATGTCATTTGCAAATATCTTCTCCCATCCCGTAGGTTGCCTTTTAGTTTTGTTGGTTGTTTCCTTTGCTGTGCAGAAGCTTTTTATCTTGATGTAGTCTCAGTAGTTTATTTTTGCTTTATTTCCCTTGCCTCAGGGGACCTATCTAGAAAAACGTTGCTATGGTCAGAGACATCACTGCCTGTGCTCTTTTCTAGGATTTTTATGGTTTCAGGTCTTGCATTTAGATCTTTAAACCATTTTTAATTTATTTCTGTGTATGGTGTTAGAAAGTGGTCCAGTTTCATTCTTTTGCATGTTGCTGTCCAGTTTTTTCAACACCATTTATTAAAGAGACTGTCTTTTTCCCATTGTATCTTCTTTCCTGCTTTGTCAAAGATTAATTGACCATATAATCGTGGGTTTATTTCTGGGTTTTCTACTCTGTTCTATTGATCTATATGTCCATTTTTGTGCCAGTACCATACTGTTCTGATTACTACAGCTTTGTAATATAACTTGAAGTCTGGAATTGTGATACCTGTCTTCGCTTTTTTTTTTTTTCAAGATTGCTTTGGCTGTTCAGGGTCTTTTGTGGTTCCATACAAATTTTAGGATTGTTTGTTCTAGCGAAAAATGCTGTTGGTATTTTGATAGGGATTGCATTGAATGTGTAGATTACTTTGGATAGTGTAGACTTTTTTTAAAAATATCTTCTTTATTATTTATTAAGATCCTAGACTGGTTTTTTTTTTTTTAAGATTTTATTTATTTGGGAGAGAGAGCGAGCACAAGCAGGAGGAGTGGCAGGCAGAGGGAGAGGGAGAAACAGACTCCCTGCTGAGCAGGGAGCCCTATGTTGGGCTTGATCCCAGGACCCTGGGATCATGACCCAAGTCAAAGGCAGACGCTTAACCGACTGAACCACCCAGGTGCCCCTAGTGTAGACATTTTTAACAATATTTATTCTGCCAATCCATGAGTGTGGAATATCTTCCCATTTCTTTGTGACATCTTTAATTTCTTTCTTCAGTGTTTTATGGTTTTCAGAGTATGATATCAAAAGCTTTACATTGTGAAAATACATTTTAGGAAAAGTTTCTTAAGAAACATTGGAGATAAATGTAAAAATTGTAAAAATTTTTAATATTATATTGTGAAAAAATATATATGGTGTAATTATGACCGGATGTGCTATATGATCAGTAATATAATACATTTTTATCAGAACAAAGAATAAAAGAACCTGATTCTTCACCACAAATAGTTTGGGAAGCACCGCCCCCATAAGCAGCCAATTCCATTCTTTTCTAAATCCTTGCCTCTAGTTAGTATTGTCAAAGATTTTTGTTTTTTTTTTTTTAAAGATTTTATTTATTTATTTGACAGAGAGAGAGATAGCGAGAGCAGGAACACAAGCAGGGGGAGTGGGAGAGGGAGAAGCAGGCTTCCCGCTGAGCAGGGAGCCCGATGCGGGGCTCGATCCCAGGACCCTGGGATCATGACCTGAGCCGAAGGCAGACACTTACCGACTGAGCCACCCAGGAGCCCCAGTATTGTCAAAGATTTAAATGTCTATTAATGTATTGGTTATAATCTCTCATTTTTGTTTTGATGTGAATTTTTCTGATTACTAATGATGTTCATATCTTTATTAGTCACGTGGGTTTCCTCTTGCTACTTAAATTGTTTATGCTATTTTTATTGGTTTGGAGATTCTTCTTTCTGGTATCTGTGGATTTCACATTCCTCTTTTTGAATTCCTCTGTTATTTTAGACGTATTTTTGTTAGAATTTATTCAATAATTCTATATATTTAGAGTGTGAGGAATTGGCCTCCTCTGTAGGCTCCACTGTAGTTTCTTATTGGGCACTGCTGGTTTAATGAAGAGCTATAGATTTTTGTATAGTTGGTTTTTCTCTGGACTCTTCATTGATAATAACTGTTTTTTAAGGAGTCAGTTTTCTTTCTTTCTTTTTTGTTAAAGATTTATTTATTCACTTGAGAGAGAAAGAGAGTGAGAGAGAGAGGGAACACAAGCAGGTGGGAGAGATAGAGGGAGAAGCAGACACCCCACTGAGCAGGGAGCCTGATGCAGGACTCAATCCCAGGACCCCAGGATCATGACCTGAGCCAAAGGCAGACACTTAACCGACTGAGCCACCCAGGTGCCCAAGGAGTCAGTTTTCTTTCTCTTTCTCTATACCTCTTTCATATTCTTTCCTCACAGCAGTACCATATTTACTGGACATGCCCTTGTGGACAATTTCAGTTTCTCTTGGTAGCCCACATCATGGTCTCTAGACTGCTGATCACAGTCTGTATGATGGTCCTCCCCCCTTCCCCCCAAAAGGTACAATTTGAAAATGTAAAATTGCTGTTCATTAAGTAGAGATTATTTAGAAAAGGAAATGTTTGGGATCCCTGTAGGGTCAATCTCTGATATCAGAACTATTGATTTTCTCAAACAAGTACCGTCCATCTTCTTCAGAAGCTTCCAGATTTGGCCCCACTTCTATCTTCTGCCCATGAATTATCTCCACTCAGCACTTCACCTCCTTTACCTGATAGTGAGCCAAACAGTAAGTCATATTAATTCCCCAAATATAGCCATCTGGGGGTATTGAAGCAGGGATAATTGTGGTCAGCTCTGGGAAGCTAAGCATGTATGTCAGGGGACTGGCTGCTCACAGATTTGTAAACAACTGCTGGGTGGCAAGCTGACAGAAGGCGAAATGTGCACATGGAAGCAAATGAAGAGCTTCAAGTGATCAAATGTCAGTGTGGACAGCTGGGTGATGAGGCTGGCTGGCACCACCTGCCGGGGCACAGCTGTCAGGGAAGGCGAGCGCCAAGTGTCATGGCCACAGGCAGTGCCCGCCCAACAGGTGATGGCCAGGACAGAGAAGCGCCCACAAGCTCTGAGACACAACTGGGTCATGGCCTGGGATATGCAATCATGTTCTGTGTCCAGAATGAAATGCCAGCAACTCTCTCTCTCTCTCTCTCTCTCTACTAAAAAAAAAACAACAAAAACTCTTCCCATGTGTCTTAATTAAGACTTAGGGTCTTGAGGCAGCCTCTTGAGCCACACCAGACATAAGTAAGTCTATAACCAACTGGCCTGAGTTCAGTCAAAGAGTCCCATACATCCTGACCACATGGTAGGCTTCAATCAAGACAGGCTGTCAGGTAAAGCACAAGGAGTTATGCCAGAGACATGGAGGACAGAGGTCAGGTGCAGGGACAAGTATGGACCCAACACCAAACCAGTGTCTTGAGGAAGACACTGCCCAGGGCCCGGTACTCATGAATACCAAAGTGGCAATCACCTAGCAAATCCCGAAGTCACAGTGCAAGGGGTTGACTGGGAAAATGACTCAAGAATTAGTGTCAGTCTACTTTTTGGAGGCCTGTAGTCCCATCAACCATGAACAAATCTTTGTGCTGTAAATGTGCTCATTTCCAAACCCCACATCTGATGAATAACCTGTGAGAGTAAACTGAGGCCTTTGCAGGGAGTAATGTGGTGACCAAGATCATACCTTTCAAATGTACATCCCCTTTGATCTCGCAACTCCATATCTATGGACTTATCTCAAGGAAATGATCAAGGGCATATGTCAAAGTGTAAGTGCAAAGATGTTTGACGCTGTGTAACAGCAAGAGAAGAAACCACTGAAGCAGACACGTGTATGCTCCATGCCACCCTCCTCAGACCCTTGCCCTTAGCACACCTGTGGTGGACAGTTCCACGCACCGTCCCAACCTCCCACCCCAGGCTCACGTTGGTGGTTCAAGGCTTTTCTGCTTCAGGACTTTCTTGGATGCCGTAAGAAGGCCATTCTATCAGACATAGCAAAGAACTGAGGGATAGTTAATATTTCCAGGAAACCACCCTCCACCAATGGGAGAAAGAGATAGAGTATGAATGCTTCAATTTCTTCCTCCAGTGAAACCATTTGGGGAACTATTCTACATGATTCCTAAGAAGGACCCCATGGGATTGAGCTTCAGTTGCCCACAGTGATCAACAGCTCACTAACACACCTTTTTAGCTTTGCTCCTTTCCCTAATTCACTCTCTGTCCCCCTTCTCTTCTATTTCCTGGGATCATCTCTCACATAAATTACCTGAACCCAAATCCTTGTTTCAGAACTTGCTTTCAGGGAATTCAAATCAAAAGTCAATTTAGGGGTGCCTGGGTGGCTCAGTCGGTTAAGCGTCTGCCTTCAGCTCAGGTCATGATCTCTGGGTCCTGGGATCAAGCCCCGCATTGGGCTTCCTGCTCAGCAGGGAGTCTGCCCCTCTCTCTCTCTCTCTCTCTTTCCCTCTGCCCCTCCCCACTGCTTGTTCTCTCATTCTCTCAAATAAATAAATAAAAAATCTTAAAAAAAAAAGTCAATCTAAACATCAAAAATAGGGGTTAAATTAACTATGATACATTCACACAATGGAATATTATGCAGTGATTAAAATTACCTTGGACCCAAGGAACAAGAAAACATATGACCATACAAAGACTTGTACATGCATGCTCATAGCAGATTTGTTATAGCCCCATATCGGAACAATCCAAATGTCCATTAGCACGTGTGTAAATAAACAAATTGTGGTATATCCATATAATAGAATACTATTCAGCAATAGTATTGCTTGATTAACTATTAATTTAACTATACACACAACCTGAACCTCAAAATAAGTATGCTAGGTGGAAGAACCCAGACAAAAGAGTATACAGTGTATGAGTTTATTTATAGAAAATTCTAGAAAATGCAAACTAATCTATAATAACAGAAAACAGACCAGTAGTTGCCTGGGAGCAAGGGGAGGGTATAGAAAGGGGGAAATGGGATTACAAAGGGGCACTATGAAATTTTGGGGATTTATTATCTTGATTGCAGTAATGGCTTCATGGGTGTATACATATATTAAAATCTACCACAATATACCCTTTAAATATGTGTGGTTTATTGTATGTCAATTATATCTCAATAAAGCTGTTAAAGATGAAAAAATAATCTCTGATAAAAAGAGTGACATGGAAATGATTCATATTGAATTGTTAGGTTAAAAAAAGGCTAGTTGGGTTTTTTTTAAGATTTTATTTTATTTATTTGAGAGAGTGAGCAAGAGAGAGAGAGAGAACGAGTTGGGGGAGGGAGAGGGAGAAGCGGGCTCACCACTGAGCAGGACCTGGGGTCATGACCTGAACTGAAGGCAGATGCTTAATGGACTGAGCCACCCAGGCGCTCCAAAGGCTAGTTTTAAATTAGTGTGTACAATATGAGCCTAGATACTCATACAGATTCATGATTAATGATCGAAATGACAAAGTCCAAAATGTTGTTAGTGTTCATCTCAGAGTCTGAGGATTACACTGACTTTTATTTTTTTCTTTTTGTATATCTGTATCTTCCTTTTTTTTTTTTTAAGAGAAAGAGAGAGAGCACACATGCATGCACAGGGGAGGGGCAGAGGGAGAGAGAGAATCATAAGCAGGCTTCATGCCCAGTGCGGAGCCTGATGTGGGGCTCGAACTCACAACCCTGAGATCATGGCCTGAACCAAAATCAAGAGTCAGACGCTTAACCGACTGAGCCACCCAGGCGTCCCTCTTCCAAATTTTTATAATGAATATATATTACTTTTGTAATACAGAAAATCCATAGATAAAACACAACACAAAGTATCCTATGTTACATGCCAGAAAAATGGTAGAGGCGAATGATTTCCAAATTTGGTTTTTGTCTTTATTTTGGAGCCTCGGGGGTTTCACAAAGGTGTCTCAGGGGTTGGCCCAGGGGGAAAATGAGGATATATGAGTCAGAGTCTTCACTTCTCTAAGTAGAGTAACTGTTTTCATTTCAGAAATGAATATGAAAGCCTAAAGAGAGCCAATTACTAAGGCCTGAGACAGTTGTGGAATGCTTTATGGTAAAGACAGAAATTAGTAGGGAAGATGGGCCTGACTAAGCAAAGAAAAGAAAGTGGGTCTTCTAGAAAAGTCTGGGTAGAGACACTAATGGAACCTGTTACCCACTGCAGCATACTTTTTTTCCTACTCCCATTACTCTTCAATTCTTCGCTCAAGTCAGAGCTCACCACTGCAAAATTCCCAGCCTGATTCTAGGCCTACACAAGATCACTCAGATTGGGAATCCAAAGAACTCAATAGCAATGTTATTGCAAAGGGAGGGGGTAGAGGTTGCTAACAAGTGAGGGGGCTTTATCTCCTTCCCCAATCTCCATCAGATCCCCTCCCTCCGTTTTTATGTATACCAATAATGTTTTCTCACAATAATATTAATTTCTTTGCTACCCTAGCTTGGAGGCCCTGCTAACCCTCCAAACAGGTCACTGTTTTTACATTCCTCCTAAGAGCTGCCACGGAAAGAACTGAAAATTTGGAGAGGACCACCTTGAGTCATTGCCCGCATGAGAAATTCTCCAAAGAAGCTCTGGAGATGTCAAAAAGACCTTTTACTTGTTCTCTTTTCTCCAAGGATCCTTACTAGCCCTTGAGCCTGCTGCGACAAACTCGTATAACCTTTCTGGAATCAAGCCAGTGGGGCCTTGGGATGGTATGTGGCCTGAGCTACTCGGGAGACATACCTGAGGCAAGGGGCTGGCTTTGCAGAGACTCAACCCAACATCCCCGCGCCAACATGTGCTCCTTGAGCAAAAGGAGGGAGAAAAGGATGTGCACTGGGGTTTACCGTTTCCTTGATCCTCATAATCCTAGCTCAGTACTGGCTGAAGTGTCTTCACTAGCTCTGAAATCTGAGTGAAGTGCTTTCTTGTTAGGTCGATGTTTTGAAGACACTTGAAAGTACACGACAGCCCAAGTCTTGCCAAGGAAGGAAAAAGCTGCTGATTTGTCTCCTGATTTGTTTCCATCGAGGCCTCCTGCAGTTTTCTTAAATGACAGCAGGGAAGCAGTAAATCAGGTACAATGGAGTCCTAGCCACGGACAATTTGCCTCTAGAAATTGATGTACTTCAAGTAAAATGGTCATGGACAATTGGACTTTAGAATGACTTAAAATGGCGTTTTCATCTACTTGAACTGGGTTCCAATTAAAATAGGGAAGTATTAGTCTAATCTAGTCCTCCACTGGCTGACGTACTCTGGGAGATTTTAAAAGAAGCACAGCCGCGGACTCAGGAATGAATTTCTGATTTACTTGCAGAAAATACAAAGTTCCTTTTAATCTCACTAGAGAGAGACAATCCTGTTAAAATCACAGTTTTAAATGTAGCATGTACAACCAAGAGAAAGTGTCAGCTGAATGCATTTGATATTTCTCAGTTTAAAAGAGAGTGAATAGTTAAATATAGCTTTATCCAAAAAAATGCTCCACTTATTCCTGTGCGAGGAATTTCAGTAACTTTAACAGAGCGTTTGTATTCGTGGCTGCTTTTTTCCTAAGTCATTGCTTCCCAACTTTTCGTGTCAAAGCACAAATGGAAAATGAGCACATATTTAGGGCACACTGGGGTAGAGCGAGGGGGCTGCTCACAGGAGACCCCGCCTGGACCCCTCAAGATGTGAGGAGGTCCTTATCGAGGCACACCTGCAACCTACGCAGGACCGGATGAGTCAGGATGCTCCAGGTTAGGATTTGGACTCATCGATTTCCAGCTGGCTTACTCCGGGGGGGGGGGGGGGGGTATTAGAGCAGGTGTTTTCAACCTTGGCTGCGCATTGGACTCACCTGAGGAAGTGTGACATACCGTAGTTTGGGTCCCACCCCCAGCGATCCTCATTTAATTGGCCTGGGCTGTGGCCTGGGCGCCAGAGATTAAAAGCTCCTCACGTGACACTGATGCAGCGCCATCATCGAGAAGCATTGTTTTTGCAAATAAAGTTTTATTGGCAGGGAGCCACCCTTCACTTACATAGCGCCTGCGGCTCCTTTCCTGCTACAATGGCGGAGCTGAGTGGGTGCCAAGGGACCTCATAACCATTTGCAAGGGCCAAACATATTTACCATCAGGTCCTTTACAGAAAACATTTGCCGAGCTGGCTTTGGAGAAAAACTTCAGGACAACTTTCAGTATCGTGTGACAAAAAATCATTTTAGAAGGATTTTTGCTCAAGGTAGTGACAGAATCCCCCTTAAGGGATTCTGACAGAGACAAAATATTCAGAGTACATAAATATATATATATATATTTTTAAAGATTTTATTTATCCATTCGACAGAGAGAGACACAGCGAGAGAGGGAACACAAGCAGGGGGAGTGGGAGAGGGAGAGCAGGCTTCCTGCTGAGCAGGGAGCCCGATGCGGGACTCGATCCCAGGACCCTTGGATCATGACCTGAGCCGAAGGCAGATGCTTAACGACTGAGCCACCCAGGCGCCCCTCAGAGTACATAAATATTAAGGCACTATGAAGGTAAATGAGCCTTCAGAGCCGTCCTGTTCCCCCACCTGGAGCAGCAAAGGAAGTGCTCAGGAAGAAGGAAAGGCGAGGCGGGTTTCTGTGGAGAAAGCCTGGGGCTGCTCTTAGGAAGAACCCATCACGAAAGGAACAGGCTCTGAGGCAGAGAAGAATCAGGGAGCTTCAGGTAAGCGGTTAAAGAGTTTCTGGGGGGGTGGGGAGGGGGGGCTGCAGAGCTGTCACCCTGTGATGAGTTGACACTGCAGAGGTGGATGATTCTGGTGATTTTTAGAAATGTGGCTGTGTGCTATGAATCATATTCCCCTTAGTCTGAGAGGCTTCTGTAAAGTTATATACGTTTTCCATACTTTTTAATTATTTTATTTGTTTATTTCGAGAGAGAGAGAGTGAGTGAAAGCAAGGCGGCGGGGGGGGGGGGGCGCGGGTAGGGGCAGAGGGACGCGGAGAGAATCCCAAGCTGACTCCATGCTGAATGCAGAGCCAGACGCTGAGCTCGTGACCTGAGCGGAAAGCAAGAGTCGGACGCTCAACCGGCGGAGCCAGCCAGGAGCCCCCCCATACTTTCTTAGATGTGAGTTCAGTCTTTGCAATGGGACTCCGTACTCTGGCCCCCAGGGAAGCTGGAAGTATCAGACTACAAGATGACTGTGCCTTTAAACCACCAATCTTCAAAAGCATCGTGGCCACTGGAATAGAACTTCTAGAGAGTTCACAGCAGGAGAGTAAAAAAGGAATAAGACGGGGATCTAAAAGCTTAGGACAGTAATGTGACATCCCTCGGTCAGTTTTACCAACTCTGGGCTTTAGGTAGCTCCGACAGGACGTGTATAAAGGAGCATCTGCTCTGCTCCCGGTCGCTGGAATCCAAGACCACAGTGTATATTGAGGTATATTAATACCTCTCCTTCATTGTGAGGAATACAACACCAGCACTTTAAGTGACTGTCCAAGCCAACATTATTGATGTCGTTTTTGGATATAGGTGAAGTTTTGGTGGCGATCCAGAGCTGATGGCCAAGAAAGAGTTCTTGAGACGTCTTCAGTGCAAAACGGTGGTTTTCTTAACGCCCGCGGACAGGATCCGTGGGCAGAAAGAGTGCTGCCCCCTGCTGCCCAGGGATTGTGAGGGGCAACGGATTATGTACCTTGGGGTAGGGGGAAGTAAAGATAAGGGAAGTTCCAAAAGGATTTTCTCTGCTAAAGAAGACTCACTGGATACAAGAGGACTTGCTGTTGTCAAACTAAGGTTGCTTTTCCCTCTAGCAGGGCATTAATATTAAGATGGTTAGTCCTGGAGGAACATTATACTCTGCCTGCCTCCAGTATTTGTCAATGGGCTGCAGGTTATATGGACATTTAGTTTTATCTACATTTCCTTCTGCCTTTGTTTCCCACATCATTATCACCAAAGTAACAGCCTTGGAGAATCCCTTTTCAGATCTCAGATTCATCACCCAGGATCAAGGCTTTTAAAAGGTGAAAGGAAGAATTGGAATCAATACAAAGGCCTGCCCTTCCGGAGAGGGCATTCTAGAATTATCAGCAAACACTTGTCAAATGGCAAAAATAATACAATTTAGTAACAAGTTTGGTGTCCTTTATTCAAGGGAAAACAATGCATGGATTGGAGGGACGGCGCTTAACAAGAGGTGGAGTCCTGTTCCCGACAGATCTCCGGCAAGAGCAAGTTTCTTAGAGCCTTAAAAGGGGCAGCACGGAAACAGGGCCTGATTGCCTAAGAAGGTAGAGATTTCTTTGTCAGGCTAGCAGGTCCTATTTTCTAGGGTAAGGTAGGTCAGCTAAAGTGGAGCTGGAGGATTGTAACTGGTGTAGGTTAGGTTCCCCTGACAGGGTATTTCCGTTTTTTGGGCTTTTTAAAAAAGATTTTATTTATCCATTTATTTGAGAGAGAGAGAGCATGAGCAGGGGGAGAGGCAGAGGGAGAAGCAGACTCCCTGCTGAAGAGGGAGCCTGTGGTGGAGCTCGATCCCAGGACCCCGGGATCATGATCTGAGCCGAACGCAGACGCTTAACCCATTGAGCCACCCAGGCACCCCGGTATTTCCCATTAGTGCAGGCTGACTTACATTTAGATTTGTGATGTGGGCTGGGTGGAGTGGCCTCCATTTTGTAGGTGCTCATACACAAATTCACTTCATCACACTCCACTCTTTCCCTGGTTTGTCAGTTCTCCCAACGAGAGGAGAGGCTTAGGAGCCTAGATTCCCCAAGACGCTGAATAATCTGGTGAACATGGAGGTGAAGGAGGACCAAGGTGAATCATGGGACTATCAGCCGTAGAGCATGGGATCAACCCAGAGGTCAGAGGCAGTAGACAAAGCATCTTGGACAGCCAACACTGATGTGGGAAACAAAGGCAGAAGAAAAATTATTAAATTTCCTTATACCTACAGCCCAGTGATAAGTCCTTTAAACAGGCAGAGGAACATTCCTCTAGGGACTCAACTGCCTCAATGTTAATACTTTGCTAAGGGCAAAAGGCAATCCTAGCCCGCCCCCTCCCCCCCCCCCCGGATCCTATAAGTCTACTTTAACATATAAAAAATTCCTTTGGAAACTTCCTTTATCTCTAAACCCCCCCCAAGATACATGTTGGCAAGCATTCCCCAAGCATATGGCCCACCGATATACATCTGAAGGGTCTCATAACTAAGGTTTTATTAGACTGTAAGAAATGACCTTTTCCCAACAATAGCTAGCCCCTCAAGGTCCTGGAAACCTTGCTTCCAAAATTCCTTAGAGACTTACGCTCTCCCTTACCCCCTCCCAACCTGAAAGTATATAATGGGCCACTGCTCATGACCCCATTGCAGCTCTGTCTGCCCACGGGTCCTGTCCCCGGGCTTTAATAAAACCACCTTTTGCACCAAAGATGTCTCAAGAATTCTTTCTTGGCCGTCGGCCTCGAACCCTAATAATGTCTTTCCTACATCAAATATGAGCTGGGTATTTATCTCCACTTCAGAAACCAGTCATCATCATTGTCATTTGTCATTATCATATCCCTATAGATTGAACCCTGAGAGCATCTAACTCAAAAGAGTATTGCAGTAAAATACCGACAGGACACATACACACACGGCATATTTCAACAGTAAAATCCTCCAGTTTCAACTATTTTACCATTTCTGTCCGTACTTACTGATGGGATTTTGGAATATAGGTGAGGTTCAGTGGGGTGGGGTCCGGAGCCGGCAACCAAGAAAGAATTCTTGAGACGTCTTTGGTGCAAAATGGTGGTTTTATTAAAACATGGGGACAGGACCCGTGGGCAGAAGGAGCTGCTGCACCGGGGTCATGAGGGGTGGCTGATTATATACTTGGGAGTTGGGGGAGGTAAGGAAGAGGGAGGTTTTCGAAAGGATTTTCATATGTTAAAGAAGACTCCCAGGACACCAGAGGCCTTGCCATTGTCAAGGTTGTTTTTCCTTCTAGCAAGTTATTAACATGAAGATAGTTGGGAGCTTCCTGGAGGAACATTACACTCTGCCCGCTTCAAGTATCTGTCAATGGGCTGCAGGTTATAAGGACATTTAATTGTATCTACATTTCCTTCTGGAAGCTAGGTTATTGATAGAAATGCTTTGTTCTTACAAATTGCTAAGACATTTGTAAACTGAGGGAGACTGAGGTCTTGCAGGATTGTGATCTCTACAAGTTAACTATTTGTTTTTCCTTTCCTTAGCTTTAGGGCAGCCAGGAGTGCCTGAGGAATGTCACACATATATCCCATCTGTGGGGGGCGGGGGATGGGGGTGTCAGCTTCTGCTTTGTCCTCAGCTTGCCTTCTGTTCCCTCATCACTTACTTATCTCTTTATACGTGCTTATCATACTGTTTCATAAATACTGGAATACGTCATTATCCAAGGATAATTTGTATCTGAAAAGGGCCATTTAAAATGAATCCACCCAAAATAGGAACCAAATGTCACACTAAATATATGAAAAAAGATTAGACCAGGATTTCATTCTGAAAAGAGAACCAATTTGTTTTAAATAGTAGGAAAATAATCTTATACACTCTCGTATGTTAAAACTTCAAGATATAACTGCCATATATTCTTAAAATTAACATCAGTGATACCTGTTGATTTTTCTTTTGGCATAATTGTTCTGGAAAAATGGTATGATAGTTTGTGTGGCTCTCTCTTCACAGTTGACTGTCAGGCAAAGTCATAAAGAAGATCATTTTTACAAAAACATTTGAGGGTTTCATCGATTTCCCTGAAAGACCTCTCTAAAGCCTTTGATATTCAAATCATTTTTCAAACCCCATATTCTGACCATTGTAGGGGAGGAAAGTAATTTTCCCTCTGCCTGGAGCTGGGGTGTAGGGGTGCAAGAGTACCTGGCTGCAGGGGTCTCAAACAGACCAGGTTCAGCCACACACCGCTGACAAAATCCAAAAGCAGAGAAACAAGTGGTGGTGAAACAAGAAAGAAACATTTCAGTGAGACCAACACCGAGGACAGTGAACTAGCATCTCAAAGACTGTCTCTGAAGTGCCAAAAATAAATCCAGGTTTATATAAGGAAAATGTGGGGCAAAGGTTGGTGGGTACGTGCAGGTGGGTAGTGAAGGGCAAATGGATCACGGGCTTGGGGTCAATCACAGGCAGGGGCTTGCTGTCTCAGGGTGGTCCTTATCGCTTGAGGAGTAGTTTTAGTTTTCATCAGGGGACGCTTTGCCCAAAGGGTCTTCCGCCTGAGCCAAGAGACAAGCTGGAAAGAAGAACCTAACTAGAAAGTTTGAGGTCAAAATGGAGACAGCTGAAGTCCTCTTTCATACCCTTCTAGATTCTTGGCAGAGACCCCCTCCCCCACACCCCGTAATAAAAGACAGATTAGCAAGAGGAAAACAAACAGAAGTTTAATAACATGGATGTAGAGGCCACTTTTAGGCAACAGTCTTGAGCAATGGAAACTTGAGCAAGACAAAAGGGGCCACAGTGAGCACTGAGGTGATGCAAACAGGCTCATTAAGTGACCCACCTGAAAATAGCCGTAGGCCCTAACTGACCGATTACAACCAGGTACAGTTCCTAAGATTGCCAAAAAAGGGAAAATTCCATACATTCCCTTACTCCCTTGCTGCACCCTGTAACTATAGCCCCTCACCACTGCCTCATGGTAGACAGTGTCTCCCTTGCTGTCCTGTCCACCCTACTCCCTTGCAGTGTATTCACTAAACTTCTATCTCCTTTGTTCTGTCTTAGGTGAATTCTTTCACTGCCCACACCACCAGCCCCCCCCTGATCAGGAGGCCCCCCAATGAATACCTTATGTATACATGGGAGATAGCCAGGAAAACTGAGCAAACCTTCCTTAAATGGTCCAGGCCACCATCTTAAATACCATCTTTGGCTAAAGACAAAAGAACGGTGGGGGGGTCAGAGAGGCCAGTTGTGGGAGTTTATTAGGAAAAGCATAGTAAACAAGGGTAAGTTTGCCTTCTCCTTTAGTAAGAGTTTCTCTTCCTGATACAGAGAGGGAGACACCCTTACAAATAGAGATTTGCCTTATAAATGTAAATTTCCTTTACAAAAGAGTAAATGTTGTTTTCAGGGCTTCTCCTGGGTCTGCTTTTTCTCAAAAATAATTAGCTCAAAATAATCCTTATGCCAAAGAGGCATATTTGGAGGTGGCATATTCTTTTATCCTTCATTTGAATATGAGGATGGGAATTGCTGCTATTGGCTGAGGACCAAACACAAGACACCCTATTCTGAATGACTCTCATCCTGGACAGTGTATTTGCATGCACCCAGAGTATTCCATAGCATCCTTGTTATTTTTCTCTTCTTCCAATGTTAAATCTACTAGATTTCTGTTTTGGCTTTGCCAAGGAATTTGTAACTGAACCAACATGAGTTCGCTCCTTTGTGAATCAGAAACTACACCAGGCGGAGTTGTTGCACAAAGAAAACTTTATTTTCAGCAAATAAGGAGATCACAGGGAATGGCTTCCAAAGCCACGATTCCCCAAGCAAGGGTGGTTGGGTTCCTTTTCTTTAGGGTTAGGATGAATATTTAGATAGGGAAGCCACGTCATCAGGATGTAGGGGCGGGCAAAAGGTCATGCATGCGCCTTAAGGAAACATGCCTAGACACACTTTGTATGTTATGTAAACGAGGCTTGTGCTCCTCCTTGAGTGGAAATTTTAGTATTATAATGAGGTAAAGGGGTCACTCTATGGCCCATCTGTGCAGGCGGGAGTCAAGGGTTAAGCTCAAACTGGTCTGGGTGGTCTGGGTCCGCTGGAGGTCCAGGCAGTCACTGTTGCTTGAGGGACAGTGTTGCTTTCCATTTGCCTAAGTTAAGAAATAAGCTGGAAGGAAGAGCTTAAGGGAAAATGTGGGACGAAGGTCAGTAAGTACAAGCAGGTGGGCAGTAAAGTTCACGTCTTGGGGTCTAGCTGGTGACACTTTGAGCCATTCTCCTGCATCATCAGCTTTGTGAACTTCTCTGTGTTAGCAAGCTTTGTGATTTCAGTTTTAAAACTACTTGCATCGAATCCTTAGTTTTTACACCACCCATGTTGAATGACGCAGTTACTCATCAGGCCCCTTCACTAAATTAAGAGCTCTTTAATGGGGAGGTTGTGCCTCATTCATCTTCTATCACCAGTGACTGCCATAAAGTAGCATCAATTACCGTTAGCTAAATTTAACGGCTTTTCATTTGAGATCTTCATCATCAAATATGACTAGTCAAGACGCTGACACAGTGGGCAGGGATATGCCTTAGTGTCGAATCAGAAGAGATGCTTGACTGGGGACAAACTTTATTGAGTGGTTAATTCCTTTGTATAGATTTTTAATGTTATGTTGACTTTTGCTTCCCTATCCAATCTGCATTTGGATACTTGGACCAGAAGCACCACTGAAATGGTTTAATTAGCAGACTCTTTCATGGAGGGGCTGTGACTTATTCATCTTCTACCCGAAGTAACTGCCGTAAAGTATGTATCAGTTAACAGTAGTTGGATTGGATGTCTTTTCACTTAATATCTTCAGCCTCCAATGTTTCCAGGCCAACCAGAACCACATAATAAGCAGCATGTAGCACAATTAGATCATTGGCAACATTCGAAAGCCAGTCCAGAAGTGACTTTGGGCACATACCAAGTGTTTCATACATGTTCTCTGAACTGAATAATGGATCTTCAAGCAAGACACAAAAGACTATTTTACCTACAACCCTGCCTGGAAGTCTCGAGTAGCCAGAATAGTAATTTCTAGTTCTTCCTTCCCCTCTCTCCTCTCTTTCTCCCCCTCTCCCTCTCTCTCTCTCTCTCTTTTTTTTTTTTTTTTGATTTTATTTATTTATTTGACAGAAAGAGACACAGTGAGAGAGGGAACACAAGCAGGGGGAGTGGGAGAGGGAGAAGCAGGCTCCCCGCCGAGCAGGGAGCCCGATGCGGGGCTCGATCCCAGCACCCTGGGATCATGACCTGAGCGGAAGGCAGACGCTTAACGACTGAGCCACCCAGGCGCCCCGTCCCCCTCTCCCTCTCCTAGCGTGACATCCTGAAGACAGTTGCTTACAAGGGCCAAATATGTCAATGTTGATGATGATATGACAATAGAGATTCAAGATGCCCCCAAAGAAAGAGTATTTGCCACCCTGGACATTGTGTGCACTTGATTTCAGTGGGGAGATCCCCCCCCCCCACACCCCACCATAACAGACTTTATTATTTGTTTTAATTCAAGTATAGTTGACACGTAGTGTTACATTAGCTTCGGGTATACCACATACTGATGCACCAGGTCTATACTCCCCACAAGTGCAGCTCCCACCTGTCACCATGCAATACCGTCAACTCTATTTCCTGACTTGTACCTTTCATCCCAATGAATTACTCATTCCACAACTGGAAGTGGGGAGATATTTTCATGTGCTCATTCACTCCTCCAGTCTTCAAGAGAGTCTCTAACCATTTGGCTTACTTGCTGACTCTTGCCCTTTCATGAAGCAGCCATAATTGCAAAGTTCTCAAAAAGGCAAAGTCTTTTGGTCTCATTTCAAAGGCTTTAGTCAAGGTGAGGAAGATGGGAGCTAATGGTCCTTTCCCATCCCCCTTGAATTGACATACACAAATTTAAAAAGCACATTAACCCTTTACTTAAAAAGAAAAACTCACAAAAGGCAGGAATAATTCACATGTAGTTTAGGCTACTGAGGGAGCTGTATCCTTTCACTATTTTGTTCTGGGAGCTTTTCAATCAGTTAGCATTGGCAAAGCTTCTGAACAAAGACAGTAATTACCAAATAAAAATTGCCTTCAGTGCATTGTCAACTGTGTTCAGTTTGGCATGAACGGATTTATGATCCTTTTATTCCAACAGGAACTACCAGTTCTCCCTTCACTTCAAATAGCCTATTCATCTCAGCATAAAAACAGCTAAAATATACCAGCAGAATATGCTGCCTCTGCAACCCGAGGCACAGACGGCGGGAGTCAGCTTCCAATAGGCACAAATTTCACAGGCTTGGAAACACTACAAAACAAAGACTCTAAAAAAACTGTTGAATATTTTAGAAAAACCCAGCAATTATTTGGTTCCAGTTCTTTTCACTATTTCTCTATATTTTGTCCAAAATTAAGTTAATTCCATTTTGTATAAAGTGATCAAACATGCAGATTTCAGTAGGGAATGTATGCTTACATAATGATCTGTGGCTGCTACTCAGATACATAGACCAATACTTCGTATTTCTCAGGGGTAAGTGGCACAGAGAGATATAGATACACACATACAAATGTAGAGATAGATCATGAAGAATCACTGCATCAGAAACAACCTAATTGGTTGCAGCGTCAAGCAATTTACTTGACTTCCAACACCCATTTGCAGTGCATTATCTTGCTCTACCCTGTATCCTATGTTGAGGTAAATGTGTATATATCTATAAACCATGTACTAGAATCTTAGAATAGCATTCATAAAGGAAGTCTCTATAGAAAAGTGAGACCTTCACATAGAACTTTGTGTTGCAATATAATACAGGGCATATTAAAATGTTTACATGAATCGTTTACACTGTCTACCTGTATAATGGTTACAAGATCTGTTCCAACCACAGTTTCCTCATTGATCAGTACCACATTCTGTCCTCCTAGCAGTGTGAGCTTTGCAATTGATCCCTTTAGCTTTGGTTATCAACGTTGCTCCACTGGATGTATACCAACTGTACACATTGGTTTGTCCCAAATGTACACTGGATGTGGTAACTATTTAGCTGACGCCGTTGTAGTATAACAGAGTGAGGTCCTGAAAAGGGTACTCTTCAAAAAAGTTGGAAGACTTGTTTCGACAACTCAACCTGTTACTGTCTATATATGACATCAGGTCACTCTCTTTACGTCTATGAACTTCAGATGCTATTGTTAAAAGATAGAGGAGGGAGTTGGTCCAGATCATTCCTTTTGTCTTTAAGTGTATTCCACAGAGAAATGATCTGATGAGATACACCACTGCATCTTCTTGTTACTATGCCCTTCTGGAAGAATCAAGCCTCTGAGAATCCTTGCAATAAATGAATCTGTTTAACCTTTTACCTCAGCATTATATGAACTTAAATAACCACAAATCCCTTCTTTTTTTAGTGGAACACTCATAACATCCCCACTCTGATTGTTTCTCAAACACACTTGCGGAAGCCCTAGACTAGCTTCCTTCCAGGTCAAACATGCTATGATCTAATTCCAGGCTCAATCTCCACTTTCGGACCCCTGGACCTCCACTTTTTGGAGGCAATGGGCCTCCATCATGGCCAGCTGCTAGAGGGTCTGAGACTTTTGGTTTTGGGGCCTTTTTTGTGGCTGTACTCCTACTTTTCCTATTCTCTTTTTGTTCAAGTATAATTAACATACAGTGTAATATTAGTTTCAGGTGTACATTATAATAATTCAACATTTCTATACCTTTCTCAGTGCTCACCCAGATAAGAGTACTCTTAATCACCTATGTCTATTTCACACATTCCCCCCACCCACCTCCCCTCTGGCAACCACCAGTTTGTTCTCTGTAGTTAAGAGTCTGGTCTTTTATTTGTCTCTCCTTTTTTTTTTAAAGATTTTATATATTTGACAGAGAGAGACACAGCGAGAGAGGGAATACAAGCAGGGGGAGTGGGAGAGGGAGAAGCAGGCTTCCGGCTGAGCAGGGAGCCCGATGTGGGGCTTGATCCCAGGACCCTGGGATCATGACCTGAGCCGAAGGCAGATGCTTAACGACTGAGCCACCCAGGTGCCCCTGGTCTTTTATTTGTCTCTTTTTTAATTTGCTCATTTGTTTTGTTTCTTAAACCCTACATATGAATGAAATCATATGCTATTTGTCTTTCTCTGGCTTATTTTACTTAGCGTTATACCCTCTAGGTCTATCCATGTTGTTGCAAATTGGCAATTTTTTTCTTTTTTTATGGCTGAGTAATATTTGTGTGTGTGTGTGTGTATCACATCTTTATTCACTTATCCGTGGATGGACACTTAGGTTGCTTCCATATCTTGGCTTTTGTAAATAATGCTGCAATAAACATAGGGGTGCATATATCTTTTCAAATTAGTGTTTTCATATGCTTTGGGTAAATACCCAGTACTGGAATTACTGGATCATATGGTAATTCTATTTTCAATTTTTTGCAGAACCTCCATATGGTTTTCCACAGTGGCTGCACCAGTTTGCATTCCCACCAATGGCGCATGAGGGTTCCTTTTTCTCCACATCCTCACCAACACTTGCTATTTCTTGTCTTTTTGATTTTAGCCATTCCAACAGGTGTAAAGTGATATCTCATTGTGGCTTTCATTTGCATTTCTCTGATGAGTAATGTTGAGCATCTTTTCATATGTCTGTTGGCCTTCTGAATGTATTTGGGAAAATGTCTATTCAGGCCTTATGCCCATTTTTAATTGGATTATTTAGTTTTCTAAGTGTTGAGTTGTCTAAGTTCTTCATATATTTTGGGTATTAACCCCTCATTGGATGTATCACTTGCAAATATCTTCCCACATTCAGTAGGTTGACTTTTCATTTTGTTGATAGTTTCCTTCACTGTGCAGTAGCTTTTTATTTTGGTGTAGTCCCAATTATTTAATTTTGCTTTTGTTCCCCTTGCCAGAGGAGACAAATCTAGAAAAATGTTGCTACAGCTGATGTCAGAGAAATTACTGCCTGTGTTCTGTTCTAGGAGTTGTATGGTTTCAGGTCTCATATTTAAGTCTTTAATCATTTTGAGTTTATTTTTGTGTATGGTGTAAGAAAGCGGTCTAGTTTCATTCTTTTGCATGTGACTGTCCAGTTTTCCCTACACCATTTGTTGAAGAGACTGTCTTTTCCCCATTGTGTATTTTGCCTCCTTTGTTGTAGGTTAATTGACCATATAAGTGTGGGTTTATTTCTGGGCTCTCTATTCTGTTCTGTTGATCTATGTGTCTGTTTTTGTGCCAGTACCATACTGTTTTGGTTACTACAGCTTTGTAGTATATCTTAAAATCTGGGATTGTGATACCTCCAGCTTTGTTCTTCCTTTTCAAGACTGCTTTGGCTATTTGGGGTGTTTTGTGGTTCCATACAGATTTTAGGCTGTGAAAATTGCTGTTGGTATTTTGATAGGGATTGCATTGAATCTGTAGATTGCTTTGGGTGGTGTGGGCAGTTTAACAATATTGGTTCTCCCAATCCTTGAGAATGGAATATCTTTCCATTTGTTTGTGTTTCTTTCATCAGCATTTTATAGTTTTTAGAATACAGACCGTTCACCTCTTTGGTTAAGTTTATTCCTAGGTATTTTATCATTTTTGGTACAACTGTAAATGGCATTGTTTTCTTAATTTTTGTTTCTGCTACTGAGAGTCTGAGAATTCTTAAAAACCTAGTGCAATTTTTTCTCTCCTCCAACATTCATAGGGACAGAAAAAGCCTCTCCCTCCATATTCTCTATCCTTCAAGCTCATGCAAAGGGTCTACAATCACCGGGGATAGACTAGGGCCCCTAGTCATGTGAATCTAAGTTCTGCCAGTGTATCCTGGCTTGTGGTTCTTTGGTAGATGTCTAAATAAAGGGTCAGCCCTGAGTAATCTGCATATATATGAAATAATAATATTTTGCCTTCTCTGTCTCCTGTCTTTTGAAATCAATGCAAATTATACCTTTATTTTTTTTTTTTTTTAATTATTTCAGAGAGAGAGAGAGTGCATGAGTGGGGGATGGGGGGCAGGGCAGAGGGAAAGGGGAAGCAGACTCCCCACTGAGCTGGAACTCATTCTCCCAACCAAGAGACATAGGCTTAACTGACTGAGCCACCCAGGCGCCCCTAAATTATACCTTTAAAAAATCTACACAGTTAGGGGTGCCTGGGTGGCTCAGTCAGTTAAGTGTCTGCCTCTGGTTTCAGCTCAGGTCATAATCTCAGGATCCTGGGGTTGAGCCCCATTGTGGGTTCTGTGCTCAGTGGGAGTCTGATTGAATATTCTCTCCCTCTGTCCCTCCCCCCACTCACACACATGTGCACTCTCTCTCGATCTCTCTATCTAAAAAAATAAATATTTTAAAAAAGTCTACACAGATATCATTATCTCCACTCTTAACTTCCCAGCATCTCAACTATCTTGTCATGACTTTGCCTGCACATCTGTTTTAAATCTCAACTGCTCCCATTTCTGCTCACTCCCACTTCCCTCATTCTGGATGCACCCAGAGAACAAATCTCAGCTACCACCCATATAACAGCAATTTGCATATAATAGCAATCGCATTTTGAAAAGTCTAATTTCTCCCTCAGCTTTCTTTTCTTCATTTCATTTACCCTTTTTTTTTTTCTAGAATTCCACAATTCTAACTTTTAAGGCTTTGATTTGCTTTTGTCTGGACTCTCTCCAAGGTCTATATTGCTCCTTTGAACCAAAAGTTCCTAATTTGATCCATTAACATATGACAGTCATTTAAAATTTCAGAATAAATTTACTTTTCTCAAAAAAAAAAAAAAATCCCAATTTGAACACAGTGCTTCCATGGAGATATGACTAATAATACATTGCATCTGGCTGAACACCAGAATCTTTTTTTTAACTATAGATTACTGAGCTCCATACAGCCATGTATGGGAAACATTAAATGTTATCATATTGATTTTCATTGAAATGGCTTCCTTCCAGAGGTCCAGGCCCATCTTAATTGTTATCTCTTTGGGAAGCCTTTCCTGATCAATTCAATTCAACCAACATCCCTCATAGTTTATAAGTCCCCTTGGGATCTGGACCATATTGCATTGCACTGTTAGCCGTGTATGGTAACACCCCCTTGAGGAGCTTTTAGATTGTGAAGCTCCTTGCTCTTTGTTTTTGTCTTCCAAGCTCAGTACTAGGAATGAATCTATTTCAGTTAGAATCAACACTTGGGACAAATCTTTACCATATGCCTCTGTATACATTTCCCATCAAACAGCAGCCAAGATGGAAGTCCCTTCAGGTTTGAGGACAGAGCACTTGTAATCTGCCTATCACCACCACACAAAGTGGGATATAATAGCTATTTCTTTAGTTGAAATATTTTTTGTCCAATGAGACTCAAAGCATTCTGAAAGTGGGTGTGACATCTTAGAAAATTTTGCATTTCCTATAGGAACTGCACCTAGTAAATATTCTTAAATAAATATACCATTGGAATGAAAAACAATAAAGTAACTTGAAGACTGAACATTCTAAACCCTCATTTTACAGATGAGGAAACTGGAACCCAGAGAATTGCAGTGATTTACCCAGATAAAAAGAGAGGTCAAACTGGACCTTAAGTTACCCTCTACCCTGGGCTTTTTTGCTTATTCCGTGTGTCCTTTGTGAATTAAATGGGGTTCATTGATTGGCTTCCTAGCTCTATCTCCAAAAATTCTGAGTAAAACTCCACCACTGAACTCTTAAAAGGCATGTCTTCTAAAGGGTGGAATTTCCCATCAGGAAATCAGGGAAATGCCACTGGCAATAAGCTGAAGACTGACTTTGATTTACTCTACTTGGCATGATTTTAATGACTAACCACTTGTACACACATGCAAGCCACACCAACATGGGGTGGATTTGAATAGATTAGGTAATCAAGTATGAAAATAGAAGCACAAACTAGGCCAGGTTCAAAAACCTGCCCTCATATCAGTCAAAACTACTATATCTAGAAGGATGAAAGTAGAAGGCAGATACCAATTTCATTAAATTCAGTTGGGAACACTTTCCAATTTTAATTTAGCAAGATTTCATCAGAAGGGTTCTCCTGCAAATTGAATCCCATCTTACTGTTATTATTTGGATTTTTTGTATGTAGAGTTTGGAATATCTTAGTGTTGTTGCTACCACTGCTATATCTATTATTGTTGGATGCTGGGACTCCTCTTCAGCCATGCTTTCACCCAGGAGAGTAGCCTCCATATCATTCCTTGAGGATGAGTCAGATCATCTAGATAGATTCTCCAAAAGGAACATGCAGTGAGAAAGAAGCAACCAAGGTGACCACAATCCAGTCCTTGTGAGCCCAGGACCTGAGTTTAAAAGGTTATTTGAGGGGCACCTGGGTGACTCAGTCAGTTGAGTGCCTGCCTTCGGCTCGGGTCATGATCCCAGGGTCCTGGGATCAAGCCCTGCATTGGGCTCCCTGCTCAGCAGGGAAGCCTGCTTCTCCCTCTCCCTCTGCCTGCCACTGCCCTTGCTTGTGCTCTCTCCATCAAATAAATAAATAAAAAATAAAATCTTTTAAAAATAAAAAAAATTAAAGGTTATTTGATACACATTTAAAGGAGTTCCAGGAACAAAAAAACACACATAGCAAGGGTCTTTAACTTGTAGAATATATTCTTTAGAAGTTGTTTCCAAAGCCATGCTCACCCCCCTCACTTGCCCAGATACTAAAAACACAAAGCAAAACTTCTTGTGAGCTTCCCCTGTTTGGTAGGATCAGAGAGTCCTGGGAATTGCTCAAAAAAACTGTGGCTCTTTTGGCATTATGTGCCTGAAAAATTCTTCAAGTCCAACTGCAAATGAGTCAGCAGAGTTTTCTGGAACAGCCAAGGAGAGGATGCTTTCTTTAGGAGACTATTTATTTGGTTGCTACATAATACTGTAGATTAATTAGGAATAAGAATGAGTGAAACTATTTGGAAAAAAATGATAGCAGCTTGAAAGCTTCACTCACCCCTGACCTAATGGAGGAAGAAACATTACAGTTCCATGCAACTCATTATTCTGAGGAGTAAGAGTGACATCAACCAAAATGTTATTATAAAATCGTGGATCGTATTGGCCCAGATATCAAGCTTATAAGGTCAAGATTTTAGAAAAAGTGAATTGGTTGAAAATTTAAATAAACCCTTGATATTTAGAGGCATAAAATATGTCCAATGTGGCTCCCCATATGTTAAGAAATGCATCAAGAGCAAAATCTAGCCAAAATAATATGGCTCAGACACATCTTTCCTCATTTTCTAAACGTTTCCATATCTGGCAAAATGACCAGGGTGAAGAGTGATGGTTTCAATATGTTCAAGATTCAGACTGAGTTTGTAGTGATTACTTGAGAGAGACTTGTCTCTGAAATCTACCTCCTATCAGATGATGTCCTTGAATGTTTGCTTCTTAGGCTATTTCTTCTCTCTTCTTGGTCATCAATTGCTCCAACTCTAGTAGACCACTCCCATAAGCATACATCCACCTTCACGTATCATCACCAGTTCAAAACACTTATCAACTCATGGCCAATTTTATTTTATTCATACCCTTTCCCCCTGAACTCTTTGGAAGCACTTTCCAGACGTTATATTGTTTTATCCATAAATAGTTAAGCATTTATCTCTTAAAAAAAAAAAAAAAAGATCACTTCAAAAAACAACCCTAATACCATCATCCCATCTAAAAATGTTAGCATTTTTAACAGTCTGTTTCTTACCGAGAACTAGCAGCTATATTAAAAACTGACCAGAGACAAAAGAAAGATCACCTGGTTCTTGTCTTTGAACATTGTCTTGCAAAGCATCACATGTCCACCCAGAGCCTCTGCCCCTCTATATTCTACCACTAGGAGTAGCCTGACATTTGGGGATGAGAGGGGAGAACCGAAATGTCATCCCTCTATAATGCTGTAATCTGGAAACACTGATCTCAATAGGTGGGCTTATAGGTTTTGTTCCTTTGGCTTTTAAGAGAAAATATACTGACGATTTTTTTTAATGAGGGCTTACAACAAAAGAACCCTCCCTAGAACGTTGGCTCTGCAGATTAAAGAAAATGAAACGTGGGTGAGACTGGCTTTGAAGAAATTTCATGGCAGGCAAAGGAGGCGGGCAGACCTGTGAAAACCTTCACAGAGCCACACGTTCCTCCCAAGCCCAGCTGGTACTACTATTTAAAAAAAAAAAAAAAAAGCAATCAGTCTTAACACATCTTGCATTTGTTTTATGCATATCAACTCTGTTTGCTTCTTAAAGAGTATGATTAAGCTGTATGAAGACTCAAGGCTAAGAAAATCCTTAGTCTTGAGAAAAGCACTGAAGAGGGAGGGAAAGACCTCAGGCCCCAGGACACCCACAAAAATTAGAAAGAACTCATCTGGCAGAACAGACAATCCTGTCTCCTTATGCCAGCCCCTAAATTCTGGCTGGCCCCCAAAATGTAGCCAAGATAAAGGTAAAAATTTTGGTTTCTGGGGTGAGCCTTCACCCAAACCAAATCATTCTGGAATGAGGATGGTCTGACACCTGAAAGTCCACACTCTTAGGTCTCCTTTTTGAGGAGCAGGGGGCTATCAGATTCACTTTTCAGCCTGGCAGGGGTAGAATTAACGTATGATCCATTTGGGGTCAGGCAATTCATTGCTCTTGGGGTGGGGGGTGGCTGTGCCCTCTACGAGGTTCGGCAGCATCCCTGGCATCCACCTACGGGGTGCAGATAGCACTGTCCCCACCCCCTCAAGTCGTGACAACCAAGATGTCTCCAGACATTTCTAGATGTCTCCTGAGGGCCAGAATCAACCGTACTTGAGAACCACTGCAATACAAGTAATCTTTTATCAACTATATGAAACATAAAATTTGCTAAGGGATATAGAATAGACTATTTTAGATGTCAAGTCTTAAAAAAGAAACCACTACCATCCTTATATATTAGACGCAAAACAATAAAAGCTACTGTTGCTTTGAAATAGTCCCCGAAGAAAGTGAAGCACTTGTGTAAATTCTGCCCTCTCACCTGTGATGATGACTGTGCTAGCAGTTGTGGTAAAAGACATTGTTCCGAAACCTGTTCCAGGTTTGCTGGTGAGAATAGTCCCTGGCTTGGGGCCATAGCTGCCATGCAGAGTCTCTCTGCTGACACTCTTTCCCAACCACTCCTGAAAATCCCCACATTGTTTGAACTTGAGTATTATAATTACAGAGACAGGCTCTGAGAGCCAAAAAAAAAAACAGAGCTACTTGACCAGAGCAGCAGGATATAGAAGAGACCGTTGGGAATGGTAAATTTTAATTTTTGTGGTTTCAAAGTACTCATAAGTGTGGTAGGGGAGGGTTTTGAAGGTGATCCTCAACTTGTGAGACACCCTGTCATTTTTTTACCCCCAGCCATTATAGAGAATCCAACCAACGTTCGGGAGAATTGTAGAAGTACTCTTTATGAGCCTGGGTTATTGTGTGAAAGTTACAAGGCGGTGAAGTCATGTTATGTGTGCACATACATGTGTGTAGTATAGGTTAGTCTCTGTAAATGCCTGAGGTGATGAAGTGATGGGGGTAGTTGAAAACGTTGAGCACACGTTGGGGAAGGGACACTGCTCAGAGACAAATGACCTGTAATACTGAGAAGGAGCCATCTGTCATGGCTAGAGGCTCAAGCAGAGAAGACGTAAGTGGGGAGGCCCCAGGAACAGATGGGGAGGCTGAACCCCCACCCAGAGCAGAGGGTCCAACAGCTGGGACTGATTAATCCCGACAGCTGACTATTACGTCATGTGTCAGATTACACCCAAGTGAACGGCTGAACGTTCCAAGCAAGTTCAGGCCAACGTGGAGGCGCTTCACAGACTGTGTCCACCTTGGAATTCCATAAGGGATGAAAACACTGTTCAGGCCTACCTTGTTGTCCTCGATGGAAAGAGCAAGAAGAAGGCATATAGGCCCTTCCCACCTCTTCTTTTTTCTTCTCTTCAGGGTAAAAGGGAGCAGAGAAGGGGAGAAATTGAACTTTTAAAGAAGCTGCTTGAGGAGCGCATGGGTGGCTCAGTCAATTAAGCGTCCGACTTTGATTTTGGCTCAGGTCATGATCTCAGGGTTGGTGAGATCGAGCCCCACGTGGGCTCTGCACTGGGCATGGAGCCTGCTTGCAATTCTCTCTCTTCCTCTCCCTCTGCCCCTCCCCCCCCAAAAAGAAGCTGCTTGACCTGTCTTTATTTTCTGTTTGCTCTCTAAATTACATTATAGGGGGAAAGATAAGGAGCTTTAATATGAAATTTGACCCAACAAAGTGATCCCATAGTCTAAGACGTGGAAAGAAAAAATTTCTGAGGATGAACTTGATCCACTCATGCTTCTTAGTGATTCCACAAGCACTACAAACAACACACCAAAATCTAAACTTGACACGTTTCCCCTCTCTGGCATTCCTTCCAAGTCCAAAACCAAACTCCTGGTGCGCAGCTATACCGTCAGTCAGTTACTGAGTCTCGTAGGGTCTGTCTCTTTAGCATCTCTTGAAACCATCTTGACTTCTCCATTCCCGTTGCAGTTGCCTTAATTCCGACCTCCAATATTCCTGCCTGGACTGTTAGAATTGTTTTGTTGGGGAAGAAGACCTTCCTCTGCCCGTCAAGGTTCTTCTAGGTGGACTAAGAATCGAATTAACATGAGACAGATGAACAGGAGAAAATCACATTTAATTTCGTACCCGTGGGGAAACCACACAGATATGGAAATTCTGAAGACTGGCACAAGTTGGTATATATGTCATCCTGAACTAAGGAGAAGGGGCTAGAGGTCTGGGACTTCAAAGACAGGAAGGCAATTCACAGGAAGATGAAAAGGAGTAAATGTTTGGTAAATGAATGTTTGCTGGGCCACTCAGAAACAATGGGACATAGAGGACTTTGATCAAACAGGCCTTAATAGTTTCCTCCCTATCTGCTATACCTAGTTCTTATCCTAATGTTGTTGTTTATGCTGCTAGCTCTCTTCCTGGAATAGGTCCTCTATCTAAATTCTTTTAGGCAGTTGAGGGGGAGGTAAAGAGTTCTTCCGTAATCTGCTGGGTTTTGATTGCTTTTTAACTCAAAATAATCCTCATGCCAAAGCGGCCCATCATGGAGCGGCCTGCCCTTGGCCCCTAGTTTGTTCCAGTTGGCCTCTTTGCTCCACTGCATTCTTTCTATGGCTTTCAGAATAAAAAAACTCAAATCTGTTCATATTATTTTCCTGCTTCTAACTCTTATGTGGCTGCCCATTCTCAAAGGTTTTTAAACCTTTTTTTGGGGTCCCAACAGACACAATACTAGAAATTCCTGAGAGCAACAGAACTCTGTAGTCATAGTCAGATTTTAACCAACCTCTCTTCTTTTTTTTTTTTCCAGAGAAATAAAGCTCAGCAGAGTGAGTCATGATGCCTCGTTACAAGGTATGGTGTAGATAACATAGACTAGGCAATGTGTACCGTTGCCTCTGTGCTGGGTATGACATGTCACCTTCCTCTCACCAAGGTTAAGTTGGAACCAAGGTTAAGTTCTTAGTTTTGGAACTAAGGTTAAGTTCTTAGTTTTGATAAATGTACCATGGTTATAGATGTTAACATTAGGGGAAGCTGGGTAAAGGGGTATATACGGGAACTCTCTGCACTATCTTTGCAACCCTTCTGTAAATCTAAAAGCATTTCAAAATGTTACCTATGTTCTTGATGTTCTTGATGCGTCTTCTATCTGAATCGTGGAAATACGATACATGGGCTGCTGCTGTGCATGTCTCCCCCAACTCCACATTCAGTGATATCCACTGGGTGGTTTGATATCAGACAGTGTAGGGGCACCTCCATCATGGCAGTTGGTAAATGTTACAAACGTTTATCAGCACACCAAGCCAGTTGTTGCTCTCTGCCTGATAAATGGAAAGATAATAATAAAGGGAGGTTGCCAAAAGCATGAGGGAGAAGAGACAATGGCAGCCGTGAGTGCCAGTCCCCCCTTTCTCTGTGAGAGCCTCCTGCTTATGGGTGTTTAGTCACTGGGCAACCAGGTCGCAGGTATATGGCCGAGATCCCTGTGCTGCTCCTGGGTCCCAGAAAGGCAGGTGTGGAGCCCCCCCACCCCCGCCCGCCACAACCACTTGAG
Organism: Halichoerus grypus; assembly: GCF_964656455.1. Lineage (NCBI taxonomy): Eukaryota > Metazoa > Chordata > Mammalia > Carnivora > Phocidae > Halichoerus > Halichoerus grypus. The sequence goes on along the minus strand of NC_135727.1, from coordinate 122,286,648 downwards.
ATCCTAAAGAATTTGCACAGTAGGGATGGGCCTTGAGAGAGTAAGCCAAACAAGAAGATTCCGATAATTTTAGCTATTGTGAGTAAATTGAGAAACACTCAAAATGTGTAAAATTTGGCAGCAGGGAGCAGGGCTCACCAGTTCTACATCGCAGTTACCAGCATAACATTTTCCAGCATGGTTTTCTGTCCATTAAACACCCATTAAACGATATTCTTCTGTGCCAACATCACTAGAAAGATTCAGTGTATGAAGAAAAATGGAACACTTGCAGGGAACACAGATCCAACAGAGTGAGATGCTGGAAGATTCACCATCCAGATCTGTCATGGCAGAGATGATCAGCGTTGAGGGTATGCTTTGGGACCTTTTACAGCACAGACTCTCTTCAGCTTTTCAGATGCTACATGAGGTTTTAATCCTTGGGGGATGAAAGGCGGGGCTCAGCGGTGGGGTTAAATATTAAAATCAGCATATAGGGCAAAAATGGTTCATAACTAAAATGACTCTCTCAAATCCCTTAAATTAATGGTTTCATAGAGAGGGTACACCCCTAAGGGGAATTTAGAATATTTTGCTGTGTGTTTTGCTTTCCTACCAACAGGCGGGGAGGAGGGGGCAGGGAGGGGGGGAAGGACACGTCGCCTTATACATTAATGAGTCACAGCTGGGGACTTTAGACATCCTTCATTGCTCATAAAGCCCAGGGCAAGAAAGGATCCTCCCGGGTCCAGTGGGACTTCTGCATGTCCTACTAGACATTTATGTGTGCAAAACCCACTCCAGATTATCTGATGATACGCATCACATCAGTTCATAAATAAAGAGTTTTTTTTTTTTCTAGCACAGTTTTAATAAACATTGAGTTTTTCTGGAAGCAAATTACTATATAAATCAGAAGGCCATGTTTTGTGGAGAACTTTAGCACAAATTGTTCAGTTCTGGAAAATCATGACACCACCAGTCTTCAGTACAGTGCACCTGGATCTATTGATATTTGTAGCTATTGCATTCTTGGGGACCCTACAAATAGGCACAGGCATATGATGACTTTATTTTATCTTCTCATACAACTTTATACAAATCAAAAGCATATTATGTTATTATAACCTTTTTATTTCTCCCTGATATGTTACAATCATAACATTACATTGATATTTTTAAATTATTTGTATAGATAGGTTTTATTATCTATGAATTTCCTTTTAGGATAGCAAAGGAGCTGTTGATACTTACCAAAAAGGTACATTGGTCTGATAAAGTTGAGAATCATTGCCTTAAATTTCTTTAAATCATTGGAACCTAGGCTGCTTGAAATCAAGTCAAGAATGAAATTTGTTATTTTTTTCATTTTGCATTCACGCTGTGGCCTCCTGTCCCAGGGATACTGGAGGTCCTGGCTTTATTTTATTTAAGGTAAAAGTTTTTCAACCTCAGAACTATTGACATTTTGGACCAGATAATTCTTTGTTGTGGGGGGGGGGGGGGCGTGTTGTCCTGTGGACCACAGGATATTTAGCAGCATCCCTGGCCTCTACCCGCCAGATGCCAGGAGCAACCTCTGCCCGGTTTTAACAACCAGAAATGTCTCCAGACACCATCAGATGTCCTCCAGGGGCCAAAAATCATCCTGGTTGAGAACCTCTGATTGTAGGCTACTTCACTGTTAGAGTTCTTTTTAGAGCAGGGGGAATCTTGGTCATGTTCCTCAAAGTATGACCTGCAAATTGAGTCCAAACAAGGAGGATCCATCAGGGTACTGACAACAAGTGCAAGTCAGAATCAGGTGGAGGCGGAAATCGGCATTATCACACGCATGCCACCCGTTGGGGAAGGATGCCAATACAGAGCTACACAGATCCTACCTTGATCCCACTTGGGCCTGTTCGTAACTGTTCAACTCTGGCAATTTTTTTTTTTTTTTTTTTTAAAGATTTTATTTATTTATTTGACAGAGAGAGACAGCGAGAGCAGGAACACAAGCAGGGGGAGTGGGAGAGGGAGAAGCGGGCTTCCTGCCGAGCAGGGAGCCCGATGTGGGACTCGATCCCAGGACCCTGGGATCATGACCTGAGCCGAAGGCAGACGCTTAACGACTGAGCCACCCAGGCGCCCCAACTCTGGCAATTTAACTACACTGAACTCTGATTCCTCATCGACAGACTGAGAGTGAAAACCATGCCACATCTCAGGGTTGTTGCAAGCATTAAATGAGATACTGTAAGTAAGGGACTCACAACAGCACTGGTCTTATTTATCTTTGTAATGCCTTGTTATCCTAACCCAAGCGAGGCCCACACAGAAGGTACAAGTTCAGAGCCCCTGGAGACATGGGCTGATGAGCCAGCCCTGGCTTCAAAGGGCAAATGATTTGAGCTGTTACAGGTGCTAGGCTGCAGGTCTGCTCAGCTGCCAGCCCCGTCATGGGAGGACAGCTGCTAGTCTGGCCCCTTGGGTCCATAAGTGAAGATTCTTTTCTCCTTCTCGCCACCTTTCTTCCAAGGGATCAACTGTAGCCCCAGGAAGCAAAGATTAAAAAGAAACAGTCACAGAGCTTCTGGGACCATAACCTTAGCTACTAGGAACCCAGCTCTTCTCTGTGACATCATCTGTCCTTGGACCCAGTAAAGTTCATAGGAACAGGAATAAGCGAGGCTCATCTATCCCATTCCCTCCCATTTCCACGTGCAGTGGTTCCCGTTGCGAGGCTTAGAAAGGTTAAGTCTCTCAGCCTGTGTCACACAGCTAGTAAAGGGAGGAAGCAAGGATTTGAACCCCGTCAGTGTGACTAGAATACAGGCTTCAAAAAATACGAATGAGAAACCACATGTCAAAGTAGTGATGGCATACCACGGCTTTAGGCCAGAGTCCCTAGACATGTGTGGCTATCTAAATGCAAATGTATATTAATTAAATTAAAATAAAGGGTCGGTTCTTTGGGCACCATAGCCACATCCAAGTACACAGTAGCCACATAGGGCTAGGGACTGCTGTATTGGACAGCGCAGATATAGAACATTTCCATCATCACAGAAAGTTCTGTTGGAACAGCACTGTGCATTTTAATTTTTTTTAAGATTTATTTATTTATTTATTTTAGAGAGTGAGCTCGCGAGTGGGAGGAGGGGCAGAGGGAGAGGAAGAGGGAGAGAGAATCTCAAGCAGACTCATGCCAAGTGTGGGGCTTGACGCGGGTCTTGATCTCACAACCCATGAGATCGTGACCTGAGTGAAACCAAGAGTCGGACCTGACTGAGCCACCCACGTGCCCCAGCACTGTGCATTTTAAATGACCACAGAAACTTACCTCAGTGTTCCTGTCATTTTTACTAGGACTATGTTAAATTAAAATGAAAATATACATTAGAAATTTCTGGGGAGGGCGCCTGGGTGGCTCAGTTGGTTAAGCGACTGCCTTCGGCTCAGGTCATGATCCTGGAGTCCCGGGATCGAGTCCCGCATCGGGCTCCCTACTGAACAGGGAGCCTGCTTCTCCCTCTGACCCTCCCCCATCTCATGCTCTCTCTATCTCATTCTCTCTCTCAAATAAATAAATAAAATCTTTAAAAAAAAAAAAAAAAAGAAATTTCCGGGGAGAAGTCACATTTCCTCCCCTTAAATGGGTGTTGATTTTTTTTTGTCACTTTTGAGGAAACACTCCAGAGAGGAAATTAATAAGTGAAATATTTGCTATACCTGTATTAACTCCTTGTTAAATTACTGAGTCACAAAAAAGAAACTCCCTTTTCTAATACCCTTTCTTCTCAATCTGTTTTCAAAGGGAAATTATTTTTAAAATGCCCTACTGAGAATTATGCCATTTTTTTTTTCAGATGTAGACTTCACTATATTTTTTAATGACTTCAAGATCCAGAAGGGAATTATTTGTAAACAGCCATACATCATTCTTCACTGATTATTTCCAGGAAGAGCCGAGGAAAGCAAGGTGTATTAGATCTTTCCGAGCTGGAGAGTTTGTATTCACAAACTCAGTGCTGATCGAGAAAAACTGTAGATGTTTACCAAGGAGAACACTTAACTTCTAAAGAAGTACCCAAATAAGACAAGTTGGATCCATTCACTTCATGGAATCGGAGCCCCTCGGAACACACTAGAGAATCATGGAATCATACAGTGTTGGAGCCAGAGCAGATCTGAGAAAACATTTTTTCTACATTTGTGGATAGAGACTGAGATTGGGAGTGCAGGTTCACAGCCAGTTAGTAGCAGAACCGGGACTAGGGATCACTGGTGCTTTCCTTTTGGACACCGGGCCAGAACAGTGAATGCCCTTTGGCTGTAGTACTGAGAACAAACCAGCATGTTTGGGGAGTCTGTTATACCCCATATGGGGTTCAGCCACATCATGTAACTTCCACAGATGGTGATTGTCAAATTCCTGACACAACATAAAGCTACAAACAGCCCTTTCCATTCCCTGGGTCCCAGTGTCTTTGAAAACATAGAGATTAGCCACTTTTGATTTTCAGCTGCTTTCTTCAAAGGGGGCAGAAGTTCAAAGGAAAGGAGCAATGTGGAGGCGCATTGTTTAGGCACAAGCTGGCTGGGTTTCCAAGGCCTCAAGGGAGTTGGGGGTTGAGGTCCCTGTCAACTTGATTAGGCCCTCAAACAGCCTTTCCCGAAGTAATCCTTGCGAAGGCCTCCTTCTGGAACAAGGAGAGTACCTTTCTCCCTTCCTCCGGTGCCTTATATCTGTTCTCTTCTTAGTGCCTTGCTCTGTCTCCTCCACAGTGCAGAAGTCGTTGGATATTTATGAGGAAAACCCCAGGACTTTAATATTCGCCCAAATTTGTGTATATCCCTGAAGCATAATATTTTAATTCCTTCAGCTTTGGGATCAGGCAACAAGTGCCTACATTATAGGATTGTTGCAGGATTAAATACAATCCTTTATTAAGTGAGTTGGAGATTCTGGGTTTATTAATTTCCTAAGGGACTTTCTGTCACTAGAAAAACATACTAGCCAAGCAGTGCTCCTCCCGCAAATAGAGAATTACTTCAGCAAAAACCCTTCAGACTCAGCAGGTAAGATGTAGAGTCTTATCTTACATCCACCAATACCAGGAGACTGGGGAAGTCTCTTTTGTGCCCTTTTTCTTGTATGAAGCCTTATATTGCTGTTGGGCAGGTGGATGGGAGGAAGAAAATTCCCAGGCCCTGAAGCATGATGGGTGGACCCAAATGATGACACTGTGAGGGCCTGTATTAGCGATCCGTTGCCTCGTTAACAAATTATCCAAAAGCGTCGTGGCTCAAAATAATAAACACTTACTGGCTCAGTTTCTGGAGGTCAGGAATCCAGGTGGTTCCACCTCAGGGTCTCTCATGGGGTTGCAGTCAAGATGCTGGCTGGGACTGTGGTCACCTGAAGGCTCACCTAGGGCTGGTAGGTCCACTTCCAAGATGGCGCACTGGCGTAGCTGCTGGTGGGAGGCCTCAGTTCCTCGCCACTGGACCCTCCATAGCACTGCTTGAGTGTCCCGAAAACAGGAAAGCTAAGTCATGAGAGAGAGAGAGCAAGGAGGAAGCTGCCATGTTGGCACCATGGAGTCTCAGAAGTCACCCAAGGCCACTTCTGCCATATTCTGTGATTTACAAGTGAATCGTTAAGTCTAGCCCTCACTAAGGGTGGGGGAGGAGGGATTAGTCTTTACCTTTTGAAGCAGAGAAATTTCAAAGAATTTGTGGCCTTATTTAAAAACTGCCACAGGGCCCCTGCCTGAGTGGCTCACCGCTTGGCCTTCTTGCAGCCCCACATATCAGCTTTGTACCTGCCAGATCCTAACAATTATAAATGCATAAGGCTGCTCAAGTATAAAGGGCTCTGCAAAATTGGGTAGAAAAAACTTCAAATGGTATAATAAGCTTTGCATTGCTTTTTCGTTCTCCTTTGGTTATAGGTTTCCCCTGGAATGCACATGTCCACAAACTCTACATATTAAAATTCCCTTTATGGGCCATTACTAATCTAAAACTTATGGTGATTGAGACAGGGGTTGGCTTATAAAATAACTTTGTCCATAAGAACAAATAGTGTGTAAATGAGATCTGAGAAGCAGTGTTTACATACTTTAATGAGGTCATTGCTGCTCTTAGGCACTTCATGGCCAAACTTTCTATTTAATTGAATTGCAGAGGCCAGATTTAAGCTGACACATACAAATGTTAATTTAAAAAATTAATCTTCTTGTACCCTAGAGCTGAGGGAAAGACAATGCAGCCTTCAGTGTGTGCCATGTACACGACCATATTTTGAGCAAAATGGACCAGCTATTTTTTAAAGGCTATTTCTCTTTATGTTCATTTTTGCTTAAATCCTACTGTGAAAAATTTTAAGCATGAAGAAAAATTGGAAGAATAACACAGTAAATACTTGTATATCCTCCACTTAGATTTGATCATATTGACATTTGACCACATTTACTGCTCTTTTTCTTTCTCTTTCTCTCTCTAAACATATAGATAGATAGATTCATATATATGTATATATGCACACACATAAATTATGCAAAAATATTGCCTTTTTGTTGCCGACCCATTTGAAAGTAAGTTGCAGATATCATGACACTTCACCCCTAAATATATCTCCCAAGAAATATCCCCAATGGATATGTCAAAAAGACACAGAAGTTGGCTTGCAAGTGTTGCTACTGACAAAATCAGGAAACATTTGAGCATCAAAATAAATCATGAAAATAAAGGGCTATAATCTGTTGAACAAAATAAAAACCATGAGCCCATATGGATACAAATAAGTAAATGAAGGGCAGAGGGAGAAAAATCTAATCCTAATAATAGGAGGCCAAGTATTATCATCAAAAGAATAATTGATTTAGGCAAGAATCAATGAAGACTAAAATTAGTAGGAGAAAGGTTAAGGATTGTATTTGTTTCCTATTGCTGTAAGAAATGACCAGAAATTTTGTGACTTAAAACAACACAAATATATTATTTTACAATTCTGTAGGTAGAAGTCCAACACAGATGTCACTGGGTCAGCAGGGTGGTGTTCCTTTCTGGAGGCACTAGAGAAGCCCTTTCCTTGGTCTTTCCAGCTTCTAGCTGTATTAATTATGCCTTTTTCTTTTTTTTATTAACATATAATGCCTTTTTGTTTTCTGTATTTCTGATGATTTGACATCTTGGGGACTTGCTGACCTTGGAGGGCCTGCCCCTCCCAGGCCTCGCCAGTTCCTAGAGATGGTAAACTAGCCTGCAAATGGGCCTTTCATATGCAGTCTAGAGCCCTCACCTCCAACCCCCTCCTTTATTAAACTTCTATAGCCTGGGCCACTATTCCCCTGCCCTAATCATGCCAAGGCCTCTGCAGGGTCAGCAAAGCCCCGAGATGTCAAAGCATCAGAAACTCTTAGAATTAATATGCACGCACGCGCACGCACACACACACCTACCTACCTACCTACCTACTTAGTACCTGGTCTTCCAAGCCAGCTCACTCACGTGGCTGGTGGCCTGAAGCCTCTGTTCCTCTGCAGGTGGATTCTTCCATAGGTCTTAAAAATCGGCCTTTTCTCAGCAAGACTTAAATGGGAACCGCTAAAATGTAACACCTTGAGTGAGTGGCACACTGACCTATCAGCAACCGATGCCACACCCTGCCCTCAAAGCAGGCTTTGATAGCCTAGAGAGACGACAAGGCCCATGGCCTTGAAGGGGAGGATAAGTTTGAAGAAAACAGAAAAGGGAGATTGATGTCTGCTTCACTATTTTGCCCAGGGCTCCATCTGTCATCCACTGAATGTACTAAAACATAATAAATTGCTTATTTTAAAATTAAAATTATATAGCCTTTCTTCCTATTAATCTAGATTGTAAAGATGTCTCTCTATTAGCATCATGCTTCATGATGAAGCACTCACTCCTTCCATCAAGTATTGACTGAGCTCACATCATGTGCTGTGGGCTGTGATGGGTGTTGGGGATAAAACAGTGGAGAGACCAATATGGCCCCGTCTTTTATGAAGTTTACCTTACACTCTAATGGGGAAGCCAGGAAATCAAGTAACATACAAACAGGTATAAGACTATAGCCCAGACAGATAAGGACTTGGCTGGGTGTGGGGGGTGAGGGAATGACGACAGGGTTCTCTGAAGGATGTTAGCAGGGTGCACGTTAGACAGTGGCCCCCAGAACCGTGTATCCATTACTTTGTTGACGCCACCAAGGATGACAGCATTATGGGGTGGAGATGAAGCCTGTGAGCAAGGGGCAAAAATGTGCCATGAATGATGGGGAGTCACCAGGAGGTCAGTAGGAGAGACTGAAGGTGGTACAGGGGTGAAATGGCATGAGCTGGAAAGAAGTTTCACCTTGTTTCATGAGAATATGGATCAAAATGGCCAGGAAAAGATAATAAAGAACAAGGGGGGAAGAGTAATTTTTGCAATTGTCTAAAAGTGCCTGTGGCCTCCCCCTTCCCCACTGGAGAGTTGACAATGTCAAATGGATTTGTGGAAGGATTCAGGGTTTTGCAACATAGCGTTCAGAAGCTCTCTGTTAATGATTCTACCCATCTGGGCCCGCCCTTCCTACAACTTTATGCTTTGCCTCTCCTCCCAGTAAGTGTTTACGAACTAGACGTTTTCCAATGTAGAGTGACACTCATAATTCTAGTACCTTCTAATGCACAATTTGTTCACCATTTCAGTGTACTTCTTTCAGCCTCAGATTTGCTTTCAGAATAGAAGCCTTAAGAAACAGCCAGCACAATATAAGGTTCATCAGAGAGCGTATTTCTCAACAGCCCACTTGTATTTCATGAATCATAGAGCAATTGTTATAACTAATTTGCTCAGAAAGTTTCATGTTATTTTCAATTCAATTATTTTGTTGATAAAAGTAAAATGGTGAATGGTTTCTTTCCTCTAAACTTGTAAAAAAAAAAAAAACAAAGTGCATACTAATGTCAAAGAACAAAAATTCAGCTACGTAAATTTAAAGATCTAATTGGCTTTATCAGTGATTCATGAATGGGGCTGCATCCTACCTAACAAATACAAAGGAACTCCTAGGAGGAGTACAAAATGGAAGGCTTTTATAGGCAGAAATGAGGCGGAACAAGGAAATTATTAGCCAACTAACAAAAAAGGATTGTTTCAAGCAGGGTCACCTTCCCTTAGGGGAAGGGGGGGCGTCTTATCAAGCAGATGACCTCACTAGCACTCATCCGGAAATTCCAGACCCATTGTTTAAATTGCACTTCTGGAAGAGGCTGAAACTACAATTAGGTTAGGTGTTAAGCCTTGGGGGTGGGACTTAACATAAGCTTATTAAAATAGCCGTATTAGTGGTATATTACATACACTTGGTGAAAATTATCATTTAAGAAACTAAATAAGCCTCTCTACCTGGTGAGAGAAAATGCTTGAATTTAAGGGCCTGTAGCAGGAATTTGGCTAGACTAAATTCACCCCTTGGCCTCCTCCAGTGAATCTGCTATCCTCATCTAACTGGATATATGTAATTCCAAACATGTACACAAAGGTAGTTGGAACTTTCAAGGAAGCAAGTAACTTATTAATGACCAGAATACCTGCTTATGTAATCTCTCACCTTTATGCCTTGCAGGAAACTCTTACTTTACCTTCTTCAAGTTTTTTAAAGTATCTGTGAGAATGGCTATTCTATAAAACAAAGATAGCAATAGATAAGGAGTTTAAATTGCAGAAAAAGAGGATTGAATTTTTAAAGGGAACATTGGAAAATAAAAGCCTATCCTGTTATCTAGGCTTTGGAGACCAAAAATAAGGCAGAATCTTGCATAATCCTTATTAGATCCCATGAGTTACAAATGTATCATTAGTACAGATTGTTATGAAAGAATAGTTATGTTTGTGGTTATATAAGAAGAGATGGTCTTGTAGAACTATAGATTGAGACACTCACTGAATATTCCTGGAAGGCTGTTAAAATAAGTTAAAGGACCAATGACACAGGGTTACAGGGTTAAAAGGTATGGCTTGTAAAGACATGACATAGAGAGTAAACAACCAAATTTTTAAAAAGCATATGGAGCATCCTGTAAGATTATGGAGACTGTTCTTATTAACCTCTTGCATTCATGTTGGAGATAATCTAGAAGTGTTGAGTTAAGAATTTCCTATTGTGAAGGGAAGAAATGACCATTGATTTGTACCTTGTGACTCAAGAACCCAAAGGTTCTTGGGGTGCCTGGGTGGTTCAGTCGGTTGAGCATATGACTCTTGATTTCAGCTCAGGTCATGATCTCAGGGTCCTGGGATTGAGCCCCATGTCGCGTTGGGTTCCACGCTCAGCGGAGGGTCTGCTTGAGGATTTCTCTCTGTCCTTCCCCCCCCCTTGCACTCTCCTTCTCTCTCTCTAAAATAAATAAATCTTAAAAAAAAAAAAACCCAAAGATTCTTGTGCCCAAGAACTTTTTCAGCATCCAAGAGTACATAAATGAACATCCTATGATACAAGTTAAAAAAATAAATAAAAATAAACAAGGCCATGGAAAGAAGTAAACCGCCATCTGGCAGTGTCCCAAGGCTGTAAACTTAATACCCCCAACCCCATTCCAAAAGTAGAGTTGAGAGACCACAGGTACTACAGGCCCGGATGATTCAGTATGCATGTCTACAAAGAATTACCATATGGCTCTCAAAGAGTGTTTGGGCTCTGACCATTGCTGGAAATGAGTCAGGGGTCAGGCTTTGGGGACCAGGCGGCCTCTACTCTTACTGGAATGCGTCAGGAGTCAGGTATTAGTTGGCTGGGTGAGGAGACCACACTGGCCTTGTGCATTCTTATATTTCATACAATACAGACACAGCAACTGCCTGACCAAAATACCAGCAACACTCACAAGAGATAAGATGGGGAAATTATTTAAATGTTCAACCACAGAAGGAAAAGCTTGAACCTTTTTAAACTCAAAACCAAGAACAGAAACATAAAACAATTTTCTACCAGAGGACTTTTAGAAGACCAGTAATGTCTATGCCCTGCAAAACGTATTTAAGAAACTATCTGAGTGGTGTTGAATTGATTTTCCCCCATTTAAATAGTGTCTGGATAAATACTTACATCTTGTTGAATTGCCTGGGAAACTGGACACCAGAAAAAAAAAAAAAAAAGACCAAAAAACTGATGGTTACCAGAACAAACTGATGGTTACCAGAGGTGAGGTGGATGGGGGGATGGGTGCAATAGGTGAAGGGGATTAAGAATACACTTATGATGAGCACTGAGTAACGTAGAGAACTGTTGAATCACTATATTGTACACTGAAATTAATGTAACACCACATGTTAAATATACTGGAATAAAAATAAAAATAGAAAGAAAGAAACAAACAAGCAAACAGACAATCTTTAAAAGACCTGCCTAAATACCTGTCCAGAGTGGAAAGAACAAAAGTCCTATGTCTTGAATATGTTCAAGTCCCATCTCTAGAACCCCCTAGCTATGTGACTGCGTCCGTTATGATTACATCAGTTGATTCAAGATAGCACCCAGAGTTTATCTGCTTATATTGAAAAGTCTAGAGGTGGTCAATGCAGTCTTGGGTGGTGGCTTAACAAAGTCACTGGGCAGAGTCCTCTCTGCTTTACCACTCTCATATAAACTTGACTTTCATCCTCAGTGTCACAAGATGGCTGCTTCAGTTGCTGTCATCACATCCACATTCTAGGGAAGAAGAAGGTAAAAGGAAGAAGGCAAAAAGAGGCACAACCCATTCCTTTTTAAGGAGCCTCTCTGAGCTGCCACCCAGCAGCTTTCAGACTGGCCAGAATTTAGTCATATGGCCACACCTCACTGAGAAGTATACTCTTTTAGTTGGGATGCCATCCTGAAAAATATCAGGACTCTAAGGAAGAAGGGAAGAATGAATATTGGGTAAGCAGCAAGCAATAGGAGAGTGACATTTAGAAGTATTAACTTCTCTGAGTATGTGGTCTCATTTACAAAATGGGTATGCAATGCCTACACCACGTGGTTGGTGAGATGAAAAACACCATACAAATATCAGCTGTTAATAGCCTCCCAAAACCTAACTCAGAATCATTGGCATCTGAGTGTACATTCAGCATTACTCCACTTTCTAGAAAAATCAAGTCCCTAGTCAGAGAGAGTGCAGAGACTGCTTTGGTTTGCTGCCTTATCCTAGTCCTAGTAACTGGACATCTGTTCTTTTCTTGTGGTTTCATTCCTTTCTTATGGAATCATTTTAGGCAATGGCTCTGTCTTCCTTCTATCTTCCTAGCTCTCTAGTTCCTCTGTGATGGGGCCCAGCCATGCTCTTTCCCTCTTCCCACTACATTGCCACCTACCTTTACAACCTGATAATCTCTCACGTTGTATGCAAATCCTTTCGGTGGCTTCTGGAACAACTCAAGTCTCCATAGGACCATTACTTTCTCATCTTACATCTTGTTGAATTGCCTGGGAAACTGGATACCAGAATTTAGTAAACATTTGCAATGCAATGTGTATTTCTAAGTAGGGAACCAAGGCAATGGATCCTACTTAGAAATGTGTTAATGACAAGGAGTGTGCTTTATTTATCACCATTCTTTCCACCAGGTGTTCTCATAAAGATCCACCTGCACATTTTTTTAAAGACATCCTCATTTAAATTCTTTAATGTTTTGTTATATATGCTCTTTAGGCATTCTATGCAGTGTTAATAAGTTAATAGATTACAGATGTTAAAATTTTTTTTTTTTTTTTTTAAGATTTTACTTATTTGACAGAGCGAGATACACAACGAGAGAGAGAACACAAGCAGGGGAAGTGGGAGAGGGAGAAGCAGGCCTCCTGCAGAGCAGGAAGCCCGATGCGGGGCTCGATCCCAGGACCCTGGGATCATGACCTGAGCCGAAGGCAGACGCTTAACGACTGAGCCACCCAGGCGCCACCAGATGTTAAAATTTTACTTTAAGGGATAAGTGAATTGTTTCTGAATTTAAATAGCTCATTCAAGAACTTCCAGGCTATTAGTAGTAGGCTAAGACCTATAGCTACTTTCTGTTTCTAAATCCATGCACTTTTTTACTAGAACAAAAATGCCTGACTCCCATTAAAGTGAATGTGAATTGTACTGCTCTATTTTATGATGCGTTGAAAAAATTCAAGGTTTTTAAAACTTAGGGGTTATAAAATCTGCTTCTATCATGATAAGCCATACTATTGGCACCCATGATTTCAAACATTGAAATAAAGGGGTGGGAGTGAGGGAAAATTCCATGCTAGTCATTAACTTATAAGACTTTGTCTTACACTAGTCTATTTGATACAAGACAGGTCAATCAATCTTGACTGTAATGAAAAATTGTCCTTGTCTAAGAATAGGTATATTGCCCAGACCATGTTTTCCTAAAATATTATTTCCTGTAGGTATTAGAACAGAGAGACGTTTGAAATGTTAAAAGATTTGGTAATTATTGGTGAAATTTTAAGCCACCAAGGTTAAAATAACTGTTTCATTTAAGCATGTCTTGCAGGCCGATGTGCAAGGTTGGTATATTGAAGAGGAAAGAAGGGTCTAACAAAATACGGCCAGACATGTAGATAGGATGGTAAGGGGTAGGCAGAGAGGATTGGCTGCACAAATGCCTGGAGCTAAGTGGATTGATTGAAAAGGTCAGCATATTAGCAGGCGCCTCAAGCCTTCTCATCCATTCACCCAAAATATTGAGTGTAACCAGGGAAACCAAGGAGAAAATGTAAAGCTCTTAAACAATGAAATGGCTTTTGTCTTCCTGAGATGAGACAGGAATATCTGTCTCCATCCTCCATCCCTGAAGCATTGTCACCAAAGCGCTAGGATTCTTAACGAGGATGGCTATCACTGCATGAAAAATGAGAAGTCCATTATGGAGCACAGCTAAAATGTGAAAGCTTGCTGAAGACTCGCTTGCATGCATAATCAAATGAATCACCTGGTCACAAAAATAATGAAGTCTTTAGAGCTAATGTATGGTGATTAACATAACATAATAATAAAAAAATATATAAGAATTTACAGATAATGACCACCTAACAAGGTTAATATTATATATAACATACATAGTGCCTTACAAATTAACTATATTTATCCAGGTGTATGGCAGGATACAAGAGCTGCCTGTGGGTAGCAATTTATGGCAAGCAGTCCTGGCCAGACAACTCCATTGAATGGGCAAAGGGTATGGCCCTTGGCCCCCCCACTCTGTGTGATCTCATACAGACCAGAGAGACTAACAAGACAGTGCTGGATCCAAGACATGGCTTTGTTTGTTTAAGGATGGGGAAGGCTTCCCTCCCTTGCCCCAACCTCCCTGAGGTTCTAAAGGCCTCATTTTTGAAGGAACGAGCAGACTGGAGCATTGATCCACCACCGCTCCTCAGGCCTCTCATCTGTCATTTCTGCTGCTTGGATTACTCTGTCCTCTGCTCCTCCTTAATTAGGGGGTTTCACTCAGATGAAGTCCAAGGACCTAAGTTTGGGGATCCCTAAGTTCTCAATAGGAATCATTAAATTTTATTCATTTCCAACTTTGTCTTAAAAATATAACACAAGCATATTCTGGGTTATCTGGTCAACCGTCTTAAAATCATGTGCTGCCATACAATTTCAAGGTCCACCTTTGCATTTCTCTTGACAATTGCCTTGATGACGAGCAGTCTGCTTATGTAACATGTTAGACTTTTATTTTATTTTATTTTTTTTAAAGATTTTATTTATTTATTTGACAGAGAGAGAGATAGTGAGAGCAGGAACACAAGCAGGGAGAGTGGGAGAGGGAGAAGCAGGCTTCCTGCGGAGCAGGGAGCCCGATGTGGGACTCGATCCCAGGACCCGTCCCACATCGATCCCAGGACCCTGGGATCATGACCTGAGCTGAAGGCAGACGCTTAACGACTGAGCCACCCAGGTGCCCACATGTTAGACTTTTAATGCAGGGTTTCCCAAACTAGGGTTAGCACAGACATCTGCAGACCTCATCTTGGGATTTGAAAATCCTCCAAATTCCACCCTCACTGTTCATCCTCTCAGCCCTTGAGCGTTTCATCCTAGGTAGCTATTTGAGTTAATATGATCCCCGTGGAAAATTTTTAATGTCTAATTAATGTCTGTCAACTTCATCTCTCACATAAAGATGCTCATTTTCTTGACTGACACTGTTTCTTCGGTGGGTTTTTTTTTTCTTTCTTTTTTTTTTCATTGTACTGCATTTAATATGCTATTAATTTTGAAAGCTCATCATGGCCAGATCACGGCATTGATGATCGGAGTTGGAGACGCCACATGTGAGAGAGAGAAGGACACTGGAGGGGTATGTTATTCTTGTCTGCTTCGGAGGAAGAGGACAGCATGAGAGGAATCAGCGATGTTCTGTCACATTTACAACTGATACAGAAAGTGGTATGAAGGGTGAAAAAGAGCATGGATTTTGGAGTCACCCAGATCATCACTTGACTGGGGCCAAATGCTTGGCTTTTTCACATCTTGATTCCTTAATAAAAATAATGGGAGTAAAAATACTAATACCTCTTCAATCAATGGTGCTAGAACTATATGTACATATTTTAAAAAATAAGAACATTGTCTCTTACATCGCATGCAAAAAATTCAAGATGAATCATAGACCTAATTGTAAGTGCTAAAATTATAAAGCTTTTTTTTAAAGATTTTATTTATTTATGCACACAAGTGGTGGCAGCAGGAGCGGGAGAAGGAGAAGCAGACTCCCCACTGAGCAAGGAGCCCAACTCGGGGCTCCATCCCAGGACCCCAAGATCATGACCTGAGCTGAAGGCAGACACTTAACCAACTGAGCCACCCAGGTGCCCCTAAAATTATAAACCTTCAAAAGTAAACACAGAAGAATATCTTTGTAGCCTTAAGATGGGTAAAGGTCTTGTTGAGAGGGCACAAAAAGTTTTAACCATAAGAGGAAAAATTGATATATTGGACTTCATCAAAATTAAAGATTTCTGCTTTTCTTTCTTTTTTTTTTTTTTAAGATTTATTCATTTGAGACACAGAGATAGAGAGGAGCATGAGCAGGGGAGAGGCAGAGGGAGAGGGAGAAGCAGGCTCCCTGCTGAGCCAGGAGCCTGATGTGGGGCTCGATCCCAGGACCCTGGGATCATGACCTGAGCTGAAGGCAGACACTTAACCATCTGAGCCACTCAGGCACCCCAAGATTTCTGCTTTTCCAAGGACACGTGACATCTCAGTGAGGTTATATCTCAGTAAAATTATCCCTTTAGCAGTTCAGATACCTTACATCATGCAAAACTACAAAGGTACCTCCAAAGGACAAAGCCGGTGATGAATGATACTAATGACCTGGAAGTTTTGCTTTGAAGCTGTTGAAAGGAAGACAAGAGGTTGGAGCAGCAGGGATGGGGGTGATGGAGTTCCTTCCTGTTGTAATGAAAAACAAGTATTTACTTTCAGTTTTACAAAACCATTTTCATGTCACATTTTCTGAACATGTTGTGTGCGTCATTGCTACAGCAAAGGGGGTGATGAACTATTTCTGAGAACAAAGTGAACCACCTGTGGGCAGCTCAAAAGCAGCCAGTTGAATACTACATGAGGCAGGGTGAGGGTTAAGCTTGTGGCAAAGTTCCAAAACGAAATTACTGAAATATGCATACCTAATTATCCCCATAAAATAACACTCTCAAGGAAGTCTCAACAGTCGCAACAGACAGTTGCATATTAAAAATTCCATAATGCTTCCTGCAATATTGATGATTTTGTATTGATAGATCTCTTTTTTTAAGGCTCTAAATAATTAAAATGTTTCTATATTATTTGGGAACACAGAGCGGCAATAATAATTGTTTAGCCCATGTTCCCCTGTTTGCAAAAGACCGTGACCATATTAGTGAGACTGATGGAGGAATTGGTTGGGGTTCAGAGCCAATGGCCAAGAAAGAACTCTTGAGATGTCTTTGGTGCAAAAAGGTGGTTTTATTAAAGCACGGGGACAGGACCCGTGGGCAGAAAGAGCCGCAATGGGGTCATGAAGAGTGGCCCCTTATATACTTTCAAGTTGGGAGGGGGTTAGGGAGAGCGTAAGTCTCTAAGGAATTTTGGAAGCAAGGTTTCCAGGACCTTGAGGGGGCTAGCTGTTGTTGGGAAAAGGTCATTTATTATTGTCTATAAAACCTGAGTCATGAGACCCTTCAGATGAGTATCGGTGGGTCATATGCTTGGGGCATGATTGCCAACATAGTATCTTGGGGGGTAGGGATAAAGGAAGTTTCCAAAGGAATTTTTATATGTTAAAGTAGACTTACAGGATCCTGGGGGTTTGGGATAATGTTAAGCTAAGATTTTCTTTTGCCCTTAGCAAAGTAGTAACATTGAGGCAGCTGAGCTACCAGAGGAAGGTCATTCAGCCCGTTTCAAGGACTTGTCAGTGGGCTGTAGGAAGTAAGGAAATTTAAATTTTTCTTTTGCCTTTGTTTCCCACATCAAAACCACTTCATGGGTTTGGTTGCATGTTTGACAAAGTGGCAAGGTCAATGCCAAGTTTCAGTGGATGATCTTTCTTTTATTATTGTTTTCCATAGTCCCATCCAGTAAAAGGCATCCAAGGGCATAGTTCAGGTTGGATTCTAGCAGTAGTTGGTAAACTTTTTCTGTAAAGGGCCAGACAGTAAATATTTTATTCAGGCTCTGCACACCATGTGGTCTCGGTCACAGCTACTCCCATTGCAGCACGAAAGCACATATAGACAATACATAAACAAATGGGCATATTGTGTTTCAATAAAACTTTATTTATGGGCACTGAACTGAATTCCATGTAATTTTCACGTGTCCTGGAATATTCTTTATTTTTTTCAACCATTTCATCATGTTAAAACCATTCTCAGCTAGAGAGCAATCCATAAACAAGTGACTGCCCAGATGTGGCCCAAGGAAGGTAGTTTGCTGAACCCTAGAGTACCTGAGTGCCTTTTACTAAGTCATTTGACTTTCCTGAGACTTAATTTCTTTATCTGTGCAACTTGGGTTGTAAGGTCTATCTTACAAGGTTTCCGAGGATTAAGTGAATAAAATATGGAGAGGTTCTGTGTATGCTGAAAAGCACTTTAAAATTAAATATTAATATATTTGGATGTTATTAAGTAGTATACATTTATTATATTTATATTGGATATTATTATACACATGATCAGCCATACTACCATTCTCATATTATCTAAGAGAAACATAATAACAAAGACTGGCAATGGAGAGCCTGATGCAAAACTACCTTCCATAAAATGGACCTGCTTTCTTGTTTTTATTAAATATATTTGACAGGTCACATTGTGTAAGTTTGGAATTTCATTTTTAACAAAAGAAACTTGAACTTTGGCTCTCCATGTTTCTCCTTTCTCTCAATTGTGTGGATATAATGATAAATCATTTGGAGAGTGGGGCAAAGGTGAAGAATGGGTAGGGTGCCCCCAGGTTGCTCAGTCCATCAAGCATTGGACTCTTGATCTCAGGTCTTGATCTCCAGGTCGTGAGTTCACGCCCGGCAGTGGGCTCCAGGCTGGGCGTAGAGCCTACTGAAAAAAAAAAGGGAAGAATGGGTAAAAATGGAGTTAAATTTCCTGTTTGAAACCTCTTGCTCACCTATTTAAGGTACAGTTTCCTCCCAGAGACTTTTCAGGTAAGAAAGACCATCTGTTCTGAAGAACTCCGACCTTTACCTGCCTGAGGGCAGGATAAGGTGATCTCTTAGCGCCTTTCTTCTGTCAGCGGTAGACAGGGCCAGCTACTAAGTAAAATTAAACTTGAATTGCTTACCGCTGATGAGATCACTACAAATACTGCTGCTCCTTCTATAACTTCTGTTTGGGGAACATCCAAACAAAAGAATAAGCTCTTGTTCAAAATCTTTCACATGTTAATTTTTGAAGAGCTAGTTTTCAAGTTATTAGAATGTACATAGATGGAAACTTACCAGCTTCCTCCCTCACCTTCTGTTCTCTTAATCCTCTCATTCTAGGTGCCAACACAACCAGGAGGAAAACAATGAATATAATCCACAGGTTTACCTACTTAACCCAGGGGCACCTAGGGCCTTGAACGTTGTAGGAACTTAATAATAGGAAGTTTTTATGAAGAATTTTTTTTTTTTTACGTTTTGTTTATTTAAGTAATCTCTACACCCAACGTGGGTTTCAAACTCACAACCCCGAGATCAAGAGTTGCACACCAGCTAGGCGCCCCAAGAATTGTTTTTGATGAAGTCATTATTTCATATTGAATAAATAATACTGAATAAATAATTTTAGAATCATGTGGACCCACAGTTGGTGTCACTACCCTTTTCCTGGCCTCTGTTTCTTCCTGTCTTCAGCTATAGAAGCCATTTAAGCCACAATCACTAGAATTGTCTTGCGATTTAAAATGAGCCTATAGGCCTTGGTCTCCCGCAATCAGTCTAGACAGAGATGGATACGGAAGCCTCCGGCAAGAACTTCTTCGGTTGTTCATTGTACTATATTGAGTAAACCACACAAATGAAATCTTGATTTCAACAATTTTTCTTATCTGTATACTATTGCTTTTAACAAGCCTTGCTGGTATCCTTTTACAACTAGAAAGTGGATTAAACCTTTTTAAATGGCATAAATTCACTCTAGCTTTAGAGTTAGCATTTTTTATGCATTGGCTTTAGAGCAGGGGTTTTCATAATGTGCATTTCCACTTCAACTAACGCCATTCAAGACAAGATCATCAAACCTACAAGCAGTAACTGGTTAGTACAGGACTGATAACGACCATGGGAAACACTTGAAGGACATATATTTGAGAGGGACATAAATACAGGGGGGAAATGTTTCAGACTTGTGGCAGGTGCAGGTCTGATCTTCAACGATATAAACATTAGTCTGTTTATCGTAGTGCCTCCCAACCTGCCCTTACACTTCCCAGGGGAGCCCCTGAGCTGAGCAAGGGCACAGTAAAATTCTCAAAAAGTGTTAAAATCTATTTCTATCCACCTCAACTTAAAATCTATGAGAAATGGTATAGATTAGACCTTACTAGTTAGGGATTGCCTTTCACGGGAGGTTGAGCCCCTCCATGACAGCCATGGAGAATTCCCACCCAGGGGGTTCTTGACTCCTATCCCAGCTTTTATTGGGAGCTAGGCTCTATGCTAGGTGCTTTATATTCAGTAACTACTACAGAAACAGAGGCTCATATGTGGGTGATTGTTACGCCATTCTTTATATTTTTAATTAACGTAATAGCCAAAATATTCATCAACTCATGAATGACTAAACAAAATATGCTACATCCATATAATGGAATACTACTCAGCCACAAAAGTGAATGAAGTACTGATATGTGCTACTACGTGAATGAACCTTGAAAACGTTACACGAAGTGAAAGAAGCCAGACGAAAGGTCACATGTTCTTCACCAGGGGATAGCGCGGAATGGGTTAAGGGGAAATGGGAGCTACTGCTGATAAGTACTGGGTTGCTTTTTGGGGTGGTGAAAATATTCTAAAATTGTGGTGATGGGTGCACAACTCTGTGAATTTACTAAAATACATTGAATTGTACACATGACATGGGTGAATAGTTTGGTGTGTGAATCACGTCCCACTAAAGCTGTGATCAACGCACAGACTGGGAGTTGGAGTTGGAGTTCAATGTGGAAGGCCCTGAATGCCATGGAGAGGCATTTGGACTCTGCTCTTGTCCATGGGCAGCCATCAGTATTTTCAAGGAGCAGGGTCACGTGATCAGATGTTTGTTTTAGAAAAAGCCTGTTCTAGTGGCATGTGTGATGGATGGAAACCAGGAAAACCTGACATAGAAAGAGCAATGAGAATCTGCCAGATTTGTAGAGAATTTGGAATAATGTTCCTTGTCTTTTGTTCTCATGGTCTTCTTCCCTCCATATCAAGAAGGTAAACCCTTATCACTTCTTTAGCCCAGAGAAGTACCTGCTGCAGGGTTAAGAGCAGAATTTGTTTGGAGACAACTCTCCAAAGAGCTCCACCTCCTTGTCAACACTTGGCATCATCTTTATTTGATTCTAGGCATCCGTGTGGGTGTGAAGTGGTATCTTATTGTGGTTTTGTCTTGTCTTTCCCTAATGACCAGTGATGCCAAGCACCTTTTCCTGTGCTTATTGGCCATTTATCTATCTTCACCCTCCCTCTTGCTGAAGCAGCAGTTTTACGATTATAGATTGATTCCTTTGCCCTCTCAAAGTGGAAATATATAAACCTAGTGGTTCTCAAGCCAGGCAGTTTTGCCTCGCCCCCCCCCCCCCCCCCGCCAAGAAGGGCTGCCAAGTAAGATACAGATGCCCACTTAAATTTGAATTTTGAATAAGTGGCAAGGCAAACAATTTTTCAGTATACGTATGTCCTGAGGGGGAGCAAAGTATGCCGCTCCAGGATATGCTACTTTAGCATATTGATGATTTTGAATTAAAGGTATTTAAGAAACAGCCAGTGCAGGAAGGACACACTGACCCTCCTTTGTCCCCCTGAAAGCAGGAACTAAATCCCAAGTAAAAGGTAGCTCCCCGTACCAGGAGGGTAGAGGCACCCTTATCACCAAAGATAGAGAAGCCAGGGCCGAGAAGACTGTATAAACAAACCTTGTTACTTCTTCACTAGTTTATTACCCTCAGCCCAAGCCCCTTTGTCTTGTCAATTCTTCACAAATTGTTTCTTTGTCTAACAGGTATAAAAGCTGCCTGCTTTGGTCCCTTCTTTGAGTCTCATATTTTTATGAGCTCCCATACATAATGAAATCACATTTGTTTTTCTCCTATTAATCTGTCTTGTGTCACTTTAATGATTAGACCAGCCCAAGAAGCTGGAAGGGAAAAATACAAAGTTTTCCTCCCCTAGAGTCCCAAATATTGCATAGGACATACATATACTACAAAATTATTCATTGCATATCTGAAGCTCAAATTGAACTGTGCATCCTATATTTTTATTTACTACATCTGGAACTTTATCCCAAGGAGACATTTTGCAACGTCTGGAGACGTGTTTTGGTTGTCACAACTCAGAGGGGGTGGCAGGGAGGGGAGAGCTGCCGGGGAGGGGAGGCCAGGTTTACTAACCAAGCGTCCCACGGTGCACAGAAAAGTTTGCACGTCAGTAACTTGGAGGTTGTTAGCCCTGCCTTAACCGTTTATTGAGAGCTGACTCTGTGAGATGAACAGTCTACGAGAAGTAGCTCTTGGCCTCGCGACCTCAGGGAAGGGAGGCCTTCTGGAAAAATGAATCAGAGGGGAGATCTGGGGTGAGTAGGTGGGAAATTCAACTGAATTGACTCCTTTTTTTCAGTGAGGACTAAGATCAGTCTTGGCTGCTCTGATGGGGGGGAGCCCACTGACAGGAGCCCTCTGCAGCCTGCAGGCAGGCAGGGACCGACCTCCTTGGCTATCAGAGGAGCCATCAACAAACAGGCAGAACTCCAAGCACATCATGTTCTGCATCTGGCGGCAGCTGCCACAAACCAGAGCAGAGTCCCAGCTCTGGAGCCAAGAAGGACCGGCAGCACAGCCCTCCCACCCTCACCCCCAGCCTGGGGCCGCAGGCATAATGAGCCCCCACACGGGGCTCTGTTCTGTGACATGAACAAGCTTGATCTGAACAGCAGACAAGCTGAATGAAGGATCGCTTCCCCTTCTCAGAACTGCCGACGCTGTACATTTTGCCATCGTCTCTCAAATTTCTCCTACCCCAAACATACGTTATAGTGCATGCCGAGCTAGCATTTATCAAATTCCTGCGTGCGGGCACCATTTCCAGTAATGTTGCCGTGAACGTCAGCTTCTCGTCCCTCACAGAGCAGAGGTTAATAGACCTGATTAACCCCAAACCCCGGCACATAGGTTCCTAAAATATTCCTTCTTAAAAATGGCCTCTGCTTCACGCTTTATCTTTAGTTGCCGTTATTTATGCAGTAACCGCATGGTAAACTGGTTCACACGAGAAATTCTGTGTGCAGGGAAGGAGCACGTCAGTAATTCAGAGGGTTCCTCCTCAACTGTATGATGTTGTCTCAAGCGGTTCTGTCAAAAATAATTTAATTGCGGGGCGCCTGGGTGGCTCAGATGGTTGAGCATCTGCCTTCGGATCAGGTCATGATCCCAGGGTCCTGGGATCGAGCCCCACATCGGGCTCTGTGCTCAGTGGGGAGCCTGCTTCTCCCTCTGCCTGCCTGTCTGCCTACTTGTGATCTCTCTCTCTCTCTCTGTCAAATAAATAAATAAAATCTTAAAAAAATAATAATAATTTAATTGCTCAGAGCCATCTTCAAGCTCCCAAGATGTCAGACAATCGTTTCCTTCCAACAACACAAACCAGCGCAAAGCTCATCCATCTAGAAAGTGCTTGTGCTACAGAAATTCTTTTGAATGATCTTGGAACTCTTACTGTCCCTGTGCTTGTGACTGAGTTTCATTGGGATGTCTGGCTTTTGTTTCACGAATCTGTCCCAGAAAGTGAAGAAGATACCTAAAATGGTAACTGTGTTTTTAAAAAATAAGTATCAGGTTACATTGCTATTGAGGAATCGAAGAATAATTGATGCTGTGCATATTATTCTTTTCAGAAAATTCATAGTTTCTCTTTTAAGTTTGTTGTTTTTCTTCTACCACACATTTTTTATTCCTGGCTGCCTTAGAGGTCCCATGTTTCTGTGCTATATTTGGATGACAAGTTGAGGGTCCAAGAAGACTCTGATAAAGCAAAGGTTAAAAACAATATTGCACTATGCAGAAGAGGTGGAGCTCTGCTCCACAGAGCTGCTCTTCGGAAGCACGGAATTTGTTTCTAGAGAATGGAAATTTCTGTGGCGCATGAAAGTCCTTACATAAAGCAACTGTCTCTGTTCCCACTGGCTTTCTTTTAGTGACAGCCACACCCACTTGGCGGAAAGGTGGTGCTCAGTCAACTCGGGCTGAGACTGTATTACAGAGTAAATGTGTGCATGGTGGGTTCCTGGTCCCTCACGACCACATAACTTGGCAGTAACTTTCTATTCCAGATGAACTCTTCATCCTCTGTACCACTGTTCTAGGCCTTGCCAAAAGTAGGAACACTCCTCATTTGCCTCATTACTGCAAAGAAATGGAATATAGCAGATACATGGAGACAAGCGTTTATGGTCCCTTCATCCCCCATCACAATAAGGGCCACTAGTGTGAAGGGATTGTCCACGCTGCTCTTGCCTCTGCCTGAAGGTGGGATTCTTCCCGGCTTGAATGGCCCTGGGCCCTGGGGGCCTCTGCACACAGGGGCTGAAGACAGGGCTTGTCAATAGCCTCAAGCAGGTCTGTGGCTCCAACCAGGCACACCTTATAAAGGCCAGGGGTGGAGGCTCTCCTACTACTCCTGGGGTCCACAGGTGGACAGATTATTTTGGTTAGACTGTTTGCCTTTCCAGAGACCTTGGGTCAGTAACCGCACAAATCAATCTTAGCGCACACCAACATCTACCTTGGCAGGAAAGCAGTTCTTGAGCCTCTCTGCCCCAGGAATCCAGGCACGTCTATGCTTCTGTTGGGAAGCGAGAATTTTCTGTGCCCTTCAAGGTCCTTCTAGCTGGACTAGGAATCAAATTGACATGAGACAGATTAATAGGAGAAAATCAAATTTAGTTTTGTACATATGGGGAATTCACACAGGCATGGAAATTCCAAAGACAGCGAGGCAAAATAAGGTCTGTATGTCATCCTGAACTAAGGAGGAGGGGTTAGGCATCTGGGACTTCAGAGGAAAGGAATGTATTTCACAGGGTGATTAGAAGAACAGATGTTTGGTAATTAAATGTTTGCCCTGCCACACAGATGGGTCACTCAGATAAAAATTTATGTCTGTTAATAACCCTTATTCTGGGAAAGATCGCCCTTTTAGATTCTTCTAGGTAGTTAAGGGAAGGGCAAGTTTCTCTTGAGCCCACAGGATCTTGATACCTTCAGCTCAAAATAGTCTACATGCTAAAGTGGCACATTTTTCAGGGACCTGTCCTGAACCCCTTCACTTTGTAATTTTAAATTGAGTACCACCTCCAAGTATCAGTGTTTCCAACTCCACCCCTGAGCACAGAAGCACATGCTTGAGTTGGAATCTGCTTTCTCATTTTATTCCCATCCCCCTTGCACCCACAGAGAGCAAAAATAAAAGATTCTTCCCTGACTGGACCTAAACTTGCCACCTTTGCATAATAAAAGAATGGGAAATTGGGGCACCTGGGTGGCTCAGTTGTTAAGCGTCTGCCTTCAGCTCAGGTCATGATCCCAGGATCCTGGGATCAAGCCCTGCGTTGGGAACCCTGCTCAGTGGGGAGCTTGCTTCTCCCTCTCCCTCTGCTCCTGTCCCCCCAACTCCCCCAACGGTTATGCTTGCGGGCTCTCTCTCTCAAATAAATAAAATCCTTAAAAAAAAAAAAAAAAAAAGAATGGGAAAGAAAAAAATGATTGTACATTTTTTTTTAAAGTTCTTTTTTTTTTTTTTTAAAGATTTTATTTATTTATTTGAGACAGAGAGAATGAGAGAGAGAGAGAGAGAGCACATGAGAGGGGGGAGGGTCAGAGGGAGAAGCAGGCTCCCTGCCGAGCAGGGAGCCCTGATTGTACATTTTTAAAGCCTGGTGGAGAAGACAGGAGGCACTGGGGGGAAGGGGCTCAGCCCCAGCCCCCACCCCCACCCCCCAACTCCAGGAGGAGTCTGTCTGACAGCAAGCTGTCTGACAGCAAGCAGGGCAGATTGAAAGTGGGAGAGGGGCAGGTCTGGGAGAAGGCAGCTGGGGAGATCAGTTCCACTGAGACAGGCCCTAAAGTGAACCCCCAGAGCGACACTGCTGCCCTCTGCCGGATGGGGCCTAAGTCCATCCCCACCAAAAGTGGAGACACTGGCTTTGCACCCCACCCAGTAAGTCCCTAAGCATAAAGCACCTTACTCATCACAACGTACCATCATCAGACAAGGGATGTGCATGCGTTTAAAGAAGGCCAGACTTCAAAGGCGGCTTCAGCGATGCATTATTTTTAGAACATGATTAGAAATCGTCATCAATTGCCCCGTTTCCTGTTTCCTTCTAATGAGCCTCCTAAAAGACAGCACTGTCTTCCTAAAACAGAATGGTAGCAGCACACAGAGTTCCAGGAGAGACAGCACAGTCATTGTTGGGAAGGCTTAAGAGCGGAAGGAAAGGGCAGGGGATGGCCTCTGGGCCTGTTTTGACAGGTGCCAGGGGTCAAGAGTCACGTAGGACAAAGTTCACCAGTTGGAGGACTTTCTCTTGGGCTTCAGGTCCACCACACAATGGCTGACAACGTAGCACGCACTGGAGTAAACGTACTGTGAATATTGGAATGTGGAAACAGAAGCCAGCCAGCAAGCATTTGCCTGTGATGACCATAATGGCTCAATTGTCATAACATTACATAACCTATATAAATTAGAATTTAGTACATACCCAGTAGGGACACAGACCTAGAACTGTGTGCACTCTAAATAGAAAAAGACAAGATACTGTGATCCAAAAGTAATATTCTTAGCCAAGGAGGCAATATGAAAAGAAGTAAGTGCACACAGTAACAATACATACAAACATGTGCATGATCATGTGCTGTTGGCAAGGTCCTTGAGACTCAGCATACAAGGACCCACTTCTTGAGAAGAAACTGGGACATTCTTGGTTCTTTTTTACCTTGAAGGTATAACAGGATAGCCTAAGAAGAAAATTTCAATAATCCTAGAAATTTGCTACCAATCAAGGGCTGGTTGGTAGCAAAGAGCATTTAAAAACGGCTACTTTCTCTCTTGCATGCTTCCTAATTTGTGCATCCTGATTTGTTCTTCATCCTAAAGGTGAATTAGATATCACTCATGCATCTCAAATTAGCTTAGAATGTAAGCTTCCAAATGCAAGGATGGTATTATTTTCTCTTGCTGTAATGCTTCCTCATAGAAGGGCTTGGCTCTGTATTTAGTGAATAATCAATGACAATCGATTACAAGACAGTACATTTCGAGGAAATCCATTCTAGATGATCATACTTCTTCACTTACATTATTGCATTATTTTTTTAAAATATAACGGGGACCCTCAGGTCCTCAAATCCTGTCCTCTGCGATGGGGTCTGGCAGCATCCGTGTGGTTAGTTCTGCCTTGGGTGCAGCAACTTGGTGGAAGGCCCTGGGTAGCTGAGGGAACCTGAGAACCTGGTAAGTGTATGTGAGTTGGGAGGGCAGGGTCTTCAAAATCATCTGAGTGGGGGGTGTGAGGGGGAAAAATATCATCTGAGCAAATTTCTTTACAATTCGTTCCAAAGCCAGTCGTGCTTGGAATGCCACACAAGCTCTGGTAAGACACTTTGCCTGACCAACTCCAGAGATGAACCTGATGTAGGAAAGATGTCATGGTTTAAAGCCAATGGCTAAGAAAGAATTCTTGAGATGTCTTTGGTTTGCAAAAAGGTGGTTTTATTAAAGCACGGGGACAGGACCCGTGGGCAGAAAGAGCCGCAATGGGGTCATGAGGAGTGGCCCATTATATACTTTCAAGTTGGGAGGGGGTTAGGGAGAGCGTAAGTCTCTAAGGAATTTTGGAAGCAAGGTTTCCAGGACCTTGAGGGGGCTAGCTGTTGTTGGGAAAAGGTCATTTCTTACTGTCTAATAAAACCTGAGTCACGAGACCCTTCAGATGTATATCGGTGGGTCATATGCTTGGGGGATGATTGCCAACATGTATCTTGGCGGTTAGAGATAAAGGAAGTTTCCAAAGGAATTTTTATATGTTCAAGTAGACTTACAGGATCCTGGGGGTCGGGCTAAGATTGCCTTTTGTCCTTAGCAAAGTATTAACATCGAGGCAGCAGAGTCCCTAGAGGAAGGTCCCTCTGCCCGTTTCAGGGACTTGTCAGTGGGATGGGCTGTAGGCAGTAAAGACATTTAATAATTTTTTTTCTGCCTTTGTTTCCCACATCAAACCAACCTCCATCCCCTCTTGCACACACTGGTGGGGCACGTGCTCACCCTGGAACGTTTTCCCTCACCAGTTAAGCTGAATGCTTGCTTACCTCACATCATTTGTATTGTTTTCCGAAATCTGTTTATACCAGCTGTGCTTGGATTTTTTCCCAGCTTTACTGGGGTATAATTGACAAATAAAAATTGTACATATTTACGTTGTATAATGTGACTTTTTCCAAAGTCACCTTAAATTAAATGGTAACTTAGTCTACGTGTTCATTGTGAAGCCATTACCACAGTCAAGTCAGTGAACACATCCATCATCTTCCTTCCGGACTGTTCGTGTGTATGGTGAGAACACTTAAGGGCTACTCTCTTAGCAGATTCCAAGTATGCAATTCTACCATTCTGTGCTTATATGAGCAGTGGTGAGTGTGATTATTTTCAAACCACACAGAGGAAGACTTGAACTGAGGCAAAATATTCAAAGGTTCAGAAGAGCCCCTAGTCTAACCACTAGCCCACCCTCCTGTGGATTCTGACTGTCTGAGGGAAGGTGAAGACAGAATCCATAGCCAGGGCTCCCCCTAAGCCCTCGGGGGCTCCCCCACTCTTCTGGGCGTCTCTGAGAACCGCCAGGAGGGAGCCTGTCACATACCCTGAATCCAGAAGTTGAGAATCAGATTCAGAGCCTCAAATTTCTAAAACTGCATGAAATAATATGGTCTATTGGAACTTGCAACAACAAAAAACAAACCAAAAAAAGGTACTTCTCTTTGGCTTACAAATTAGAGAAGAATATTTGTGTTTATTAAAATGACTCAAACTAATTAATTCATAGCTATCACTTGGAAACACTCAAAGAGGAAAGGTCTGTGTTTGTATTTAAAATTTCAAAACAGCAAAAGAATTAGGATGCCAATCCAAAGCTCCAGCAAATCAGTATTAGTGAATATTTCAGCAAAATTGCATGATGTTTCTTTAAGAAATTGGCATGGCATTAGGGTTTTCATTCAGTATTAAATGTAAAAATTGTACATTGAAGCAATAAAGAGAAACTCATTCACATGTATGTGAAATAAAATTAGCATGATGTGGCAATCCAGTGCTATTTATTGTGGAAAAAGAAGAATCTATCTTGGTGAAGGGGAGCAAATTTTGCCACCCCAAGATACGTCTCTTTGGCATATTTATTATTTTAAACTGGTTGTTTTTAAGAAACTACAGACACAGGAGAAGCTCTGAAAGGGACATTTACATGTATAAGGGAAATCTCCATTTGTAAGGGTGTCCCCCTCCTCTTGGCAGGAAGGGGAGGACAACTAAGTCTCTAGAAACTCTTATCAGTGGAGAAGGCAAGGACTTAGATCGGCATAACAACCTTACCTTTGTCTACTGTACTCCGGCTGATTATCTGTCCTAACTGACTCCCCATCTCCAACATCTTTTGTCTTTGGCTGGGGATGGTATTATTATGGGATATATATAATTATATATATTTATATTTAATAAATATAATTTATAGATATTATATAATATATATTACATAGTTATTATATGTTGAGCAACTTTTCACATGCTCATGAGCCTTTTGGATATCCTGTTTTGTAAAGTACCTGTTCAAATCTTTTGTCCATTTTTATTTTTTTATTTTTTATTTTTTAAAACTTATTTAAGTAATCTCTACACCCAACGTGGGAGTCGAATTCACGACCCCGAGATCAAGAGTCACATGCTCTTCTGACTGAGCCA
Source organism: Halichoerus grypus (assembly GCF_964656455.1). Lineage (NCBI taxonomy): Eukaryota > Metazoa > Chordata > Mammalia > Carnivora > Phocidae > Halichoerus > Halichoerus grypus. The sequence goes on along the minus strand of NC_135727.1, from coordinate 122,256,918 downwards.
GCCAGATGCCCCAGATCTTTAGGCCATTTTTAAACTGGGGTTTTGGGGCACCTGGATGGCTCAGTCAGTTAAACGTGTGCCTTCGGCTCAGGTCATGATCCCAGAGGCCTGGGATCGAGCCCCGCATGGGGCTCCCTGGTCAGCGGGGAGCCTGCTTCTCCCTCTGCCTGCCACTCCCCCTACTTGCGGTCTCTCTCTCTGTCAAATAAATAAAAATCTTTAAAAAAATAAATAAATAAACTGGGGTTTTTGTCCCCCTTTTCCTGATTTGAAAAATTATTTATGTATTCTGGTTACAAAGCCAGATGTGTATTGCCTTCTGTTGGATATGTGTATTGCCAATATCTTCTCCTCGATGTGAATCATCTTTTGTACTTGGTAAGGAAACTTCAGGCTTGCATTTGGGCAAGAGCTGTTCATGAGGATAGAGTAAATTCTGTAGATTTTGTTTTCTTTGCTACCTGACTCCCCTAACATACCTATATAGGCCATAAGTAAAATGAAAGTCTGATATATGGTAAGACAGAGTTTTAGTGGTATGCATTTACATAGTGTTGTACTTGCGTTTGTTGAATAAACTAATAATTGGGAAGAAAGGTGCTTTATTTATTTTTTAAATTTATTTTAAAGATTTTTATTTATTTGTTTGACACAGAGAGAGGGGGGAGAGAGCGAGCACAAGCAGGGTGAGGGGCAGAGGGGGAAGCAGACTCCCCGCTGAGCAGGGAGCCCGATGTGGGGCTCGAACCCAGGACCCTGAGATCATGACCTGAGCCGAAGGCAGATGCTTAACCCGCTGAGCCACCCAGGGGCCCCAAAAGGTGCTTTTTTAAAATGAAATTTAAGCCTCCTAGGTGGAAAAGTACCAGCAGAGCAGACACATTATTGAAATTATTTTTCAATTAAATCATTCATTTGTTCATTCAATAAATAAAGGCCTGCTAAATTCAGGGTACTTTTGTTAAACTCTGTAGGGAATATAGAGAATCATAAAAACAATGTTTTTCTTCGAATAGCAACTCACAATTTGTAACATGCCCTCAGGAATTGTATTTGAACTTGAAAACTAGTTTCTCAAAATCTGCATTGCTTATTTATTAATTCCAAAAAAATATCTATCATGTGCTTACTATGTGTTAGAACAAAAGCTTTAGAACAAGATGGACAGTAAATAATAAATATGTGAATGGCAGACTTGCACTAAAACCGTAATCTCTCATCCCTTTAATGGCATCAACCACCTGCCTTCTCTGAACTTTGGGCAAACTTCTTTGTTTGTTTTAATTTTATTTATTTTGGGGGCACCTGGGTAGAGCAGTCAGTTGAGCATCTGACTCTTGGTTTTGGCTCAGGTGGTGATCCATGCTCAGCACAGAGTCTGCTTGAGATTCTCTCTCCCTCTCCCTCTGTCCCTCCCCCCCCACCCGCTCGCGCTCTTTCTCTCTCTCTCTTAAATAAATAAATAAATCTTCAAACAAATTTTTTACTTATTTTTTAGTAAGGAATACCTTCACTTGGTTCAAAATCAAAATGGTCTAAAAAGTATCTATTAAGGAGTCTCAGCCACAGGTAGATCTGCCCTATCCTCCATCCCACTGTCCTACTCCTTTTATCAGTCTCTTGTGTGTCCTTCCAATGTTTCTTAATGGAAATGTGCACAGATACAAATATTAGTTCTTATTTCTCTCTCACTCTTACATAAGACTTGACATGTTTTATATTGTTACATAAATGGGTGAAAGGTGGCTCCTGCATAACGGCCCCTGTGTTGTCACGTCTTCACTGAAGGCTAGGATTGTTAGCTCAAAGCCCACCAGTGCCAAACTTAAATTTTTACACAAGCAGTTGCTTTAAAAATAGCCCCCCAAAGCATATGTTTAGCCATTTAGAGCATACCTGCTTTGTGGGGCGAAGCTGTACCCAGCATTTGCTAGCCATAGTGAAGACAAACCCTGGGGATACCTAAGATCTCAAGATGGTGCTGCCCTTTGGAGGTCTCTGACCCCAGACTCCCCGGCCTGCGGCTGTACAACATCGCCTAGACACATGAGCCCTTTCTCGATTCCTGTCTCCCGCCCATTCCCTTGCCCTTGCTCCCTTCTGGACGGTGACTCCATGCTGCTACTTCTGGAAGCTCTCAGGGGCATCCCCCCTCATACAACTTGTCCAAGTGCTGCTCAAACAAAACTTGTTATGTACAATTGTCTGTCATTTCATGGTCATGTCTTGTCCTCAATCAGCCCTGAAGTCTTCAATCTCATCACACATACTCTGCATTTTCACCTTACTTTTTCTTTTTTTTTTTAAACTTCATATATTCTGGGCCAAGCACCCTCCTTCTTTTATATAGTCACATAAAAAAAAAAAGGTAGTAGGAAGGGGAAAATGAAGGGGGGGAATCGGAGGGGGAGACGAACCATGAGAGACTATGGACTCTGAGAAACAAACTGAGGGTTTTGGGGGGGGGTGGGGGGATGGGTTAGCCTGGTGATGGGTATTAAAGAGGGCACGTTCTGCATGGAGCACTGGGTGTTATACACAAACAATGAATCATGGAACACTACATCAAAAACTAATGATGTACTGTATGGTGACTAACATAACATAATAAAATAAAATTTAAAAAAAGAAAAAGGAAAAAAAAGATTGGGGCACACATTCAAATTGACTTTTTTATTCAAGTATAATTAACATGAAGTGTTATATTAGTTTCAGATGTCCAATACAATGATTCAACAATTCTGTACATTATTCAGTGCTCTTCATATGTGTATTCTTAATCCCCTTCACCTATTTCACCCACCCCCCCACCCACCTCACCTTTAGTAATCATCAGTTCTCTATAGTTAAGAGTCTGTTTTTTGGTTTTTTCTTTTTTTTCTTTGTTTTTTTCTTAAATTCCACATATGAGTGAGATCATATGTGACTGTGCTTTTCTCTGACTGATTTATTTCACTTAACATTGTACCTTCTAGATCCATCCATGTTGTTAGAAATGGCACGATTTCAATCTATTTTATGGCCGAGTAATATTCCATGTATATATATACCACATCTTCTTTATCCACTCATGTATCAGTGGACTCGGACTGCTTCCATACTTTGACTATCATAAATAATGCTGCAATAAACACAGGGGTGCATATATCTTTTCAAATTGTGTTTTCATATGCTTTGGGTAAATATCCAGTACTGGAATTACTGGATCCTATGGTAATTCTATTTTTAATTTTTTGAGGAGCCTCCATACTGTTTTCCCCAGTGCCTGTACCACTTTGCATTCCCACAAACAGTGCACGAGGGTTCCTTTTACTCCACATCCCCACCAACACTTAAATTTTTTGTGTTTTTGATTTTAGCCATTCTGCCCAATGTGAGGTGATATCTCATTGTGGTTTTGATTTGCATTTCTCTGATGATTAGTGCTGTTGAGCATATTTTCATGTGACTGTCGGCCATCTGGATGTCTTCTTTGGAGAAATGTCTATTCATGTCCTCTGCCCATTTTTTTAGTTGCATTATTTGGCTTTTTGGTGTTGAGTTGTATATATTCTTTATATATTTTGGATATTAATGTCTTATTGGACATATCATTTGCAAATATCTTCTCCTATTCAGTAGGTTGACTTTTTATTTTGTTGATGGTTTCCTTCACTGTGCAAATCCTTTTTATTTTAATGCAGTCCCAATAGTTTAATCTTGCTTTTGTTTCCCTTGCCAGAGGAGATATTGCTAGAAAACGTTTATATGGCTGATGTCAAAGAGATTATTACTGCCCGTGTTCTAGGAATTTAATGGTTTCAGGTCACATTTAGGTCTTTAATTCACTTTGAGTTTATTTTTGTGTATGGTGTAAGAAAGCGGTCCAGTTTCATTCTTTTACATGTAGCTCTCCAGTTTTCCCAACACCGTTTGTTGACAAGACTGTCTTTGTATATTCTTTGTATATTTCATTGTATATTCTTGCATCCTTTTTCATAGATTAATTGGCCATATAGCATGGGTTTATTTCTGGGTTCTCTATTCTATTCTCTGGATCCATGTGTCTCTTTCTGTGCCAGTACCACAGTGTTTTGATTCCTACAGCTTTGTAGTATATCTTGAAATCTGGGATTGTGATACTGCCGATTCTTCTTTTTCAAGATTGTTTTGGCTACTTGGGGTCTTTTGTGGTTTCATACAAATCTCAGGTTTATTTGTTCTAGTTCTGTGAAAACTCCTGTTGGTATTTTGATAGAGATTGTATTAAATCTGTAGATTGCTTTGGGTAGTATGGACATTTTAATAATATTGGTTCTCCCAATCCATGAGCATGGACTATCTTTCCATTTGTGTCATCTTTAATTTCTTTCATCAGTGTTTTATAGTTTTTGGAGTACAAGTCTTTTGCTTCCTTGGTTAAGTTTATTCCTGGGTATTTTATTCTTTTTGGTGCAATTGTAAGTGGGAATGTTTTCTTAATTTCTCTTTTTCTACTTCATTATTAGTGTATAGAAATGCAACAGATTTCTGTATATTAATTTTATATCCTGCGACTTTACTGAGTTCATTTATCAGTTCTAGTAATTTTTTGGTAGTCTTTATGGTTTTCTATATATAGTATCATGTCATCTGCAGATAGTGAAAGTTTTACTTCTTCCTTATCAATTTGGCTGCCTTTTCTTTCTTTTTCTTGTTTGATTGCTGTGGCTAGGACTTCCAGTACTATGTTGAATAAAAGTGGTAAGAGTGGACATCCTTGTCTTATTCCTGACTTTAGAGGGAAAGCTCTCAGTTTTTCACCATTGAGTATGATGTTAGCTGTGGGTTTTTCATATATGGCTTTTATTACATTGAGGTATATTTATTTTTTTAAAGATTTTCTTTATTTATATGAGAGAGAAAGAGAGCACAAGCAAGGGGGGCGGGGAGAAGCAGAGGAAGAGGGAGAAGCAGACTCCCTGCTGAGCAGGAAGCCCGATGCAAGGCTTGATCCCAGGACCCTGAGATCATGACCTGAGCCAAAGGCGGACGGATAACCAACTGAGCCATACAGGTGCCCCAAGGTATGTTTCTTCTTATCCCACTTTTTCTTCATTTTGTTGCTGTGGTTTATGACATTGATTAATTTGTGAATATGGAACCATCTTGCATCCACAAAATAAATCCCACCTGATTGTGGTGAATGATCTTTTTAATGTATTGTTGGAGTGGGTTTGCAAATATTTTCTTGAGAATTTTGTATCTGTGTTCATCAGAGATATTGGCCTGTAGTTGTCTTTTTTTGTAGTATCTTTATCTGGTTTTGGTATTAGGGTAATGCTGGCCTTGTAGAATGAATTTGGAAGCTTTCCTTCCTCTTCTATGTTTTGGAATTTTTTTTTTTTAAAGATTTTATTTATTTATCTGAGAGAGAGAATGGGAGACAGAGAGCATGAGAGGGGAAGGGTCAGAGGGAGAAGCAGACCCCCCGCTGAGCAGGGAGCCCGATGTGGACTCGATCCCAGGACTCCAGAATCATGACCTGAGCCGAAGGCAGTTGCTTAACCAACTGAGCCACCCAGGTGCCCCTGTTTTGGAATATTTTGAGAAGAATAAGTAGTAACTCTTTAAATGTTTGCTAGAATTCACCTATAACAGCTATCTGGTCCTGGACTTTTGTTTGTCAGGAGTTTTTTGATCACTGATTTATCAAATTGACTTTCAAAGAAAGGATGAGGCTCAGCTCAAGATAGGCAAGCAGAGAAATCAGCAACCGGGTGATGCAACACATAGGATTTTCCCAATTACCCTGATCATTATGGGAGCCCCTAACACAGGGCCTAGTTCATTGGTAAGAAGGAACCTAGAAGGTCATTGTCTGCCAAGGGGACAGTTTCACCTGATTCAGGGAGCCAGGACAGTAGCCAGGAGGCCAGGGACCTTCAAAATATTCAAGAGTATAGGAAACCCTGCTGCCCAGGCTCCAAGGACAATTCCCAGAATCCCATGTTGACAAAACATGAAGATCCAAAGTAGCTTTTAGAAATGCTGAGTGGCCTCAGCCTTCAGATTTACAGCTGTAGATGAGTTCAGAATGGAAGCACCACATAGGCTCTCCCAGCAGCATTGAACCTTTTCCTTCAAATTTAGGGTGATGGGTTCATCCTGCCTTGCCTGGGTCTCTCCCTATATCAGCATTTAAAGTTCCACACCCTGGGAAACCTCTCAGTCCTAGGCAAACTGGAATGGTTGGTTATCCCACAATTCTAGGTTGCCCTGACAACCCAATGGATGGTATCAGAGAAGGAAAAGTTAGAGAGATTAGAGAGAGGGAATTTTGCCCCTCTCTCAATAATAAGGTCCCATAACAAAATCCACTGAAGGCAGAATAAAAGAGTTTCTATAAACATTGGATTTCCTTAGAATCAGGAGATTCTCTGCTCACCGATGTTCTAGCACCCAAGCTGTCCAAAATGGTAGTCACTAGCTACGTATGACTACTGAGCATTTGAAATGTGCAGTTTTGAATTGAGATATGCTTGGAAAAAATCAAGTGTAAAACAACTGCTTGATTTGAAGACTTACTACAAAAAAATAAATAAAACATAAAGTCTCATTAATATGCTTTATATTGATTACTTGTTGAAATGATAATATTCTGGATATATTGACTTAAGTTGAATATAGTATCAAAATTAATTTTACCAGGCTTTTTTTTACTTCTTTTAATGTGGCTATTAAAATTTTTAATTACATGTATGACTTACATTATATTTCTGTTGGACAGTGCTCTTCTGAAAAGAGAGTTCTGGGGAGAATGTCTCTATTGAGAAGGATTCTTTCTGTGTGCTATTGTTTACAAAACCAAGTTAAACAGTAATTAGTTAAAATTCTGCAAATCATGCAAAGGTCTTCGGGGAGGTTTGCAATGGGAATTGCACTGCCTTGTAGGTGTTGCCGTGGAGCTGTTTAAGGCAGAAATGCTGCCCAGAACACATTCATGCTTTCTTGTGACCTGTGACTCCAGGCCAAGCTACAGTGCATAGAAAAATAACACTAACGAGTTCATTGTTCTGAACTTATGGCCAAATGGCCTGCTGGCTCTTTCCTTATAGTCTGAATCTTTTATGACCAAGGGATACAAAACACATTTTTAAAAGCAGTAATGAATGCAATCCAAGTCTTTTTTTTTTTTTTAACTTGAGTATTGAGCAATTTTTGGCTCTCTAAAGATGGTAACGATGATGGTGCCTTGTATTTGTATAATTTTTTTTATTTTCCATGTTCTTTACAGCTTTCCTTTTATTTGCATTTGAATGTGACTGTATATCCCCATGAGGCAATCTGAGCTGTTGTTTTGTGCACCTTTTATGGTTGGGAACCCTCACAAGTCTTCTTAACTCTGTTTGGCGTTCTGTTGGCTACACCCAGTGTTGTGATGGAGCCAGATTCTACCCACTCGTGGAAGCTGGTCAGACACGTCTCTGCACAACCCAGCGTTCCCATCATTTTGGTAGCTTACACGCACCCACAGTGTGAGAATTCATATCAGAGTAATGGGCAAATGCTACCGATCGGACTCATTTATTTTGTTGTTTGTTTGGTTCTGGACAGCCGGTTATTAAACATTTACCAGCACACCACTAGGTACTCCTCCAAGATCGAGAGCACTTCAGGATTAAAAGACCAGCTTTAGAAATCATGAATAAGGACCCCAGTGCTCTGAGTTCCAGCACGGAATTCTATAGAGATCAGATTCTATTTTTTTTTTTTTAAGATTTTATTTTTATTTATTTGACAGGGGGAGACATAGCGAGAGAGGGAACACAAGCAGAGGGGGCGGGAGAGGGAGAAGCAGGCTTCCCGCCAAGGAGGGAGCCCGATGCGGGGCTCGATCCCAGGACCCTGGGATCATGACCTGAGCCGAAGGCAGACGCTTAACGACTGAGCCACCCAGGCGCCCCGAGATCAGATTCTTTTAAGGTGAAAAGAGTCCTGCTACCTGCAGTCTGTGCCTTGTAAGAAAACGCTGCTGTTAACTTCGTTACCCAGATGAGGCAAAGCCACACTCAGGTAGAGCCGAGCCTGCACTCCCCATGAAAAGAGGGAAATCACCCTCCCAGCTCCTGTCTTTCTTTTTTTTTTTTTTTAAAGATTTTATTTATTTATTTGACAGAGAGAGACACAGTGAGAGAGGGGAACACAAGCAGGGGGAGTGGGAGAGGGAGAAGCAGGCTTCCCGCCGAGCAGGGAGCCCGATGCGGGGCTCGATCCCAGGACCCTGGGATCACGACCTGAGCCGAAGGCAGACGCTTAACGACTGAGCCACCCAGGCGCCCCTCAGCTCCTGTCTTTCTGTTGTTTGTCTCTCCCTCCCCACCCTCCTTTCTATTCCTCTTTCTATCTTTATCTGCCTTGGCGTGTGTGTGTGTGTGTGTGTGTGTGTGTGTGTGTGTCTTGTAGGGGAGGAAGAATACATTTCTGGCTGCTTAGCCGAGACCCTTGCAATAAAAAACAGATTAACAAGAGAAAAACAAACAGAAGTTTATTAACACATATACCTCATATATATATGTGGGAGAATCCTAGAGAAAAATGAGTAACTCCCTGAGGTGGCTCAGAATTCAGGATTAAATACCATCTTAATAGAAAAGGGGAAGAGGGAGGGAGGCCGCTTAGGGGAGAGGAAATGATTTTGGTGAAAGATGAACAGGCCCTTAGAAGAAAAGATGGGAGATAGGGCCATTTGTAACAAAGTTTGGGTGGGGTGTTGGCTTCTAGTCTCCTCTCCTGTGACAAGAGTCAGTCTTCTTGGGTTGATGAAACTCCCTGGATGGGAATTAATGACAGTTGAGCTCCCTTTGGAGGATGTCTTTTTAGGCAGACAGGAGGCATTCAGAGAAAATCTCCCCCTGCCTTTGCTGTTGTTCAGGTGCCTGTAGCTCAAAATCATCAATATCTTAAAGCAGCATATTTTGGGGCAGCATGTCCAGACCACCTGCAGTCATATTTTGGGGTGACCCATTCTAGTACCTTTCAGTCTCTGTCATCCACACACAAATACCCCATTTTTACTACATAGGTCACTATGGGATAGACGCTAGAAATTCAAGAAACCAAATAATGCCCGTGTAATGCCTTCACCCAAAGAAAGCTGGGACAAAATGCTTCATTTTCTTCAGTGGAAAAAAAAAAAATCAGGTACTAAATTCCCTAGCGAAGGGGAAATCTTTGAAACTGGAAAAGAAAGGAGACACTGGATGTAAAAAATATACCTAAAATGAAATCACTTCAATCATCTGTGGCTGTCTCATATCAAATCAAGCCCAGTTTTTTTTTGTTGTTGTTGTTACTTCATTATTTCCAAACAAGAGAGCCAGATTAGATAATCACATATGAATTTCAGATTGTGCTTGCTAACTAAAGTTTGCTTTTGCCACTCACTTGAAACAAGCTGCCAGGAGACAAATTATTCTAAATGCGCACCTCTGGGCAGTCATTTTGCTTTAATTCATCTCCTCCTTCCCCACGCATCAATGAACTAAGCAAAATGCGTTTGGAATAGTTCTAACTCTAAACTTTGGTTAATTCTCAAGTTTGCATATTAGCCTGGAAATCAGTCGGTGCAAAAAAAAAAAAAAGAAGAAAAGCCAAGAACCAGAGGTCTCAAACTGTATGCCACTGGTCCATAAAAGTATGGCCAGATGTTGTCTTATCACAATGCCTCTACATATATGTTATTAAAGAAGAGTTGACATTGAAAAATTAGGATGCTTTTGATAAAAATACAGATTTGGGGGTTTTCTTTAGGACTCAGAAGCTGTCGCAGTGGGCAGGCACTCCCTCAAAGCAAGAGTAGGTAGAGCTTTATTCATTTTTGTTACTTGTTTGCCTTAGAGACATTTAGGTTTGCAACCCTGTGATAGAACCAAAAAATGCATCTCATCACCCTAAACTGATGAGAAGTAAAGGCATAAATCACGTCATGTCACTTTTTGGATTTTCAAGACCTTCTATATTTAGGTTTGCAGCAGGCCATTCTAACCCAGCGATGATTATGGTTATGGGTCCACTGCAAGACAAAAGCTTTCTTGTAACTCCTTTGCTGGCAACATCTGACGTGAACTGATGGGAGGCTGTGTATTGTCTTTATTTTTCCCATTTAGTGTGAACATTCACGCATGTAGCTGCAGAAATATGAATGCATTCGACTCTCTGGTGTTGCCCCTGACCCTGCCAGTGGTGTTTGGTACTACACAGTCCAGGCACATTACCTTTAAAAAGTCCCCCAAGTCCTGCAGTCCAAGCATATCCAGCCCTGGAGGTTTCTGACAAGGGTCTTGGGATCTAAGTATATAAAGCACTCGGAACTGTAAGTACTAGATAACTGATTGCTATTAAACAATTAGAATAACACTGTTCCCAGTCCTTAGGAAGTTTATGAGGAACAGGGGTCAGAAATGTACAAATGGCAATATTGTGGCTGGAAGTGGATTATGCATGCTGGCCAATGGTGGCTCCTCGGTGGCAGGAAGAGGGAAGGAGTTTTAAGCATACGATAGTCTAATATTGCATTTTAAGTTGCTTGCTATACTGATCTGTGATGTAAGCAGCGCGTGCACGCGCACACACACACACACACTGCCATTACTCAAAGCATTTAGTAAAGTCTATTATAAACAGAACCTTGAGTTGGGAGCACTACTTGGGTGGAAAAGGGAGCAGGACCACCCAGTGCGGAAAAGAGTGGCCCTGAGCTCTTGTGAATAGCAGAGACAGGCCATGGATTAGGCAGAGTCAAGAGGTTTAAAAGGGAGGGACACCGGGCTTCCAAAATTACGTGTGAATTTTCACTTCAGTCTTATAAAGCAAAGTGGAAGTGTAGAGGACTTCCCAGTGCTGACACTAAGTTGTTCAGGCAAATAGCATCATTTCACAACTGATGTCACCATGTGCAGACAAATCTTAATATTTCTACCTCACTGCACTGAAGGACCAACCCCTCCTTCCTCAGTGCTTTGAAAGCACTGTAAATGTAATACTGACCTGTGTTACAAATATGTAACACATATATGTGTATATGTGTAGGTCTATATATGTTTTAATATGTGTATGTGTATATGGTCCATATTTTTTTCTTCTCCTGGATGAAGATAAAAATTTCTCAAGGCATCCCTATCAAAATACCAAGAGCATTTTTCACAAAACTAGAACAGATAATCCTACAATTTGTATGGAACCACAGAAGACCCCCGAATAGCTAAAGCCGTCCTGAGAAAGAAGAACAAAGCTGGAGGTATCCCAATCCCAGAGTTCAAGATATGCTACAAAGCTGTAGGAATCAAAACAGTGTGGTACTGGCACAGAAAGAGACACATCGATCAACAGAACAGAATAGGGAGCCCAGAAATAAACCCACGCTTATATGGTCAATTAATCTACAACAAAGGAGGAAAGAATATCCAATGGGAAAAAGACAGTCTCTTCAACAAATGGTGTTGGGAAAACGGGACTACTTTCTAAAACCATTCACAGAATAAACTCAAAATGGATGAAAGACCTAAACATGAGACCTGAAACCATAAAATTCCTAGAAGAGAGCAAAGCAGCAATTTCTCTGACTTTGGCCCTAGCACCATTTTTCTAGATATGTCCCCTCTGGCAAGGGGGAAAAAAAGCAAAAATAAACTATTGGGACTACACCAAAAAAAAAAAAAAAAAGCTTTTACACAGAGAAGGAAACCATCAACAAAACAAAAAATCAACCTACTGAATAGGAGAAGGTATTTGCAAATGATATTTCCAATAAGGGGTTAATATCCAAACTATATGAAGACCTTATACAAATTCAACACACACAAAAAAACCGATCCAATTAAAAAATGGGCAGATGGGCGCCTGGGTGGCTCAGTTGGTTAAGCGACTGCCTTCGGCTCAGGTCATGATCCTGGAGTCCCTGGATCGAGTCCCGCATCGGGCTCCCTGCTCGGCAGGGAGCCTGCTTCTCCCTCTGACCCTCTCCCCTCTCATGTGCTCTCTCTCTCTCATTCTCTCTGTCTCAAATAAATAAATAAAATCTTTAAAAAAAAAAAAAAAAAAATTTAAAAAAAAAAAAAAAAAAAAAAAAAAAATGGGCAGAGGACCTGAATAGACATTTTTCCAAAGAAGACATCCAGATGGCCAACAGGCATGTGAAAAGATGCTCAACATCACTAATCATCAGGGAAATGCAAATCAAAACCACAATGAGATTATCACACCAGTTAGAATGGCTAAAATAAAAATGACAAGAAATGATAAGTGTCGGCAGGGGTGTGGAGACAACGGAACCCTTGTACACTGCTGGTGGGAACGTAAATTGGTACAGACACTGGAAAACAGTATAGTGGTTCTTCAAAAAATTAAAAATAGAAATACCATGTGATCCAATAATTCCACTACTGGGTATTTACCCAAAGAAAACAAAAATACTAATTTGAAAAGATATGTGCACCCCTACATTTACTGCAGCATTATTTACAATAGCCAAAATATGGAAGCAATAGATGAATTGATAAGGAAAATGTGGCAGGTGCACACACACACACAGACATGCACACAATGGAATATTATGTGGCCATTAAAAAGGAGGAGATCATGCCATTTGAGACAAAATGGGTGGACCTAGAGGGTATTGTGCTCCATGAAATAAGTTAAACAGCGAAAGAAAAATACCATGTGATTTCACTCATAAGTGGAATCTAAAAAAAAAAAAAAAAAGAATAAACAAACAAAAAGCAGAATCAAACCTATAAATACAGAGAACAAACCGACGTTGCCAGAGGGGAGAGAGGTGGGGAGTTGGGCAAAATGGGTGAAGGGGAGAGGGGGCCACAAGCCTCCAGTTATGGAATGAGTAAGCATCAGGAACACAGTCAGTGATACTCTAATAGTGATATAACGGAACAGACAGGAGCTACACTTGTGGTGAACACAGCATGATGTATAAGTTGTCAAATCACTAAGGTGTACACCTGAAACTCATGTAACATTTTGTCCACCCTACTCAAAATTCACATGCTCAATGACGGCAAAAGAAAAAAAATTTCTCAGGGCAGAGACAATATCGTCATTAACTTGTCACTCCAAAATCTCATGCTGTGCCCAGAAGACAGTCAATGTTTGTTGAATGACTTACAAAGTCAGCTTGACTCGGCTCCTCTTCATTTCACTCTGCCTCCTCCCCAAGGAGTGGAAACTCTAGCCCCTGAAGGACCGAGGGCCTCTCTAGGTGGCAGTGGCCAGGGCCACATAACTCAAGCTGAAACTGCCTCGCTGGCAGCTCCCTAAGGCCCGGGATTGTTGGGTCAGTCCCATGTGGTAACAATCCTATAAAATAGCTCCAGAAGTCACGGGCTTCTCTTTTAGAGTCTTCAGTTTGGATGACAACCCACTCAAATGGTTTCCTTGGCTCTTCCTCTGTTTCATTTTAGAACCTCTCTTGGCTATAGCTCCACCTTTATCCCTTCTTCCCCCTAAGAACTTTCTTGAACCTTCTTCTGTTCCTTTTGTCCCCAGTATATCTCCACTCTTATTTAGTCTCTTTGCACATAGTTCCTGGTCCAGTGCCAAAACCCATCTCCAAATCAACATTCATTCATTCATTCAGTGGTTTATGTACCAAGTATTCAGCACCCACGATGTGCTGATGAAAAGAGCAAAAAGCAGACCTGGTCCCCACTTTCATGGAATTTATAATTTCATGAGGGATTCAGGCCTTAATCAAATAAATATGTTAATAAGCATAGGGTTGCAAACCTCAGAAAGCATATAACCAAGGAAGCTGACCTAGACCAGAGGTTGGGTGAGGCTTGCTTGAGGAAATGCCCTGTGTGCCGAGCCATGAAGGGTAAGTAGGCACTAGGGGAAGAGAAAGGGCAGGGGATTCCAGGTGAAGGGAAGACTGTGTTCTTTTTTTTTTTTTTTTTAAAGATTTTATTTATTTATTTGAGAGAGAGAGAATGAGAGAGAGCACGAGCGGGGAGAGGGTCAGAGGGAGAAGCAGACCCCCCGCTGAGCAGGGAGCCCGATGTGGGACTCGATCCTGGGACTCCAGGATCATGACCTGAGCTGAAGGCAGTCGCTTAACCAACTGAGCCACCCAGGCGCCCATTTTTTTTTTTTTTTTAAAGATTTTATTTATTTATTTGACAGAGAGAGAGAGCACATGAGAGGGGGGAGGGTCAGAGGGAGAAGCAGACTCCCTGCTGAGCAGGGAGCCCGATGCGGGACTCGATCCCGGGACTCCAGGATCATGACCTGAGCCGAAGGCAGTCGCTTAACCAACTGAGCCACCCAGGCGCCCGGGAAGAGTGTGTTCTTAAGGCCCTGTAACAGGCAGGAGAAAAGCATGACTAAGGAACAGACCGGTCAGTGTGGTAAGAAACCAGACAACAGGCCAGGGAGGAAACAGGGGCCAGATGCCACTGGGTCTTATATCATCATGGTGAGAATGAACACAAATGAGAAATCTCCAATGCATCACAAAAGGGAGTACAACCGTAACACATGTATTATTACTGAACAGCACTACTCACTTCAAAAGGAAGAGTTACTTGAGAATAGAAATGCATTTTACGTATTCTTTTCTGTGTAATTACAACAGATTTGCTTCCCTCCTTGTGTGAAGGGGGATTCTAGAAAATTATCGTCTAACTTGCTCTGAAAGTATTCTGGTTAGTTCTAGTGTGTTTGAAATGCTCAGTGGAAAAAGGTTTAAAACCCACTCACCACCCCCTGTAAGTCAAATTGAGCTGAGCAGACTGTAAAATTACAGGCCCTAGCAAAACAGAGACTCCATTCTAATTGCCTATTGATCAAAGAAGAGAAAGAGAATAAAAATAAGTGAGTTATTAGCATCTTTGCTAAAATAGTTTCTTTTCCTGATTGGAAGGTAATTATAACAAGGTGAGGCATGAGCATTTTATGTATGTGGCATGACTATGGTGTGGTTTAGTGAAAATTCTAGCCGGAAGATGAACAAACCCACATTCCCCGGTGACTGGCTCTGGACTGGCGATGATCAAGCTTTGAAATGCAACCCTTCCGCTTATAAAGATGTGTGGGGAGGAAATTCTAGCTGAAACATCGATCATGTTAAAGAATATTTGAATTTCAGAGTCTCTGCTAATTCTTTGTGCTGCTGGGGGTTCACATTTGGTGTTAGAGGCTATTTTATTTATGGCAACATCTAGCTGTGCAAAGTATGCCCCTAGATCTTGCAAGTGGGGAACAAAGCTGTTCTGATTAATAAAGTAAAAGGGCAGGGAAAATCCTTGTGGATTATATTGCCTTTAGGAAAATGTTTTTCTTCCTAAAAATGTATCTGAAGTGTACTGTCTACACGACACTTGGTTCATCCTTGGGAAACATGTTTTGTTCAAGAACTATTTTTGCCTCATTCTAGTGGAGGGTGTCAAATGAAGGCCAAAGTCCGTCCATTCCAGACTGTTCTACTAAGGCCCTATACCCGCCTGTTGTTATTTACAGGGGAACAGTTAACACTATGCCAACTTAAATAATAATAATTGTATGTATCTGAATCCTTTTATTGAAAACATAAGAGCCACCGGAAAAGAAGGGCCTTGGCAATACAAACATGAGGGAAGGACAGAAGCTATAGGAAGAGTCTAGAATTGGTTGGAAAATGAATGAGAAAACAAAGAGGAGAGAGATACTCAGACTCATCTCCCCTTTGAAAATACGAGTATCCTGTTCCATCTCTAACTTTTAGATCCAGTTCATTCCCTTGCCCAGATTTTGTCAGACTTCCGTGTTCTGATAAAGTATTGTTCATCCATGAGGTGATGCTTCATAGTGGCTACTTACGTGGGCCCTACTGCCCACTGCTTGGCTCTGATCTCCCGTTCCATCCCTTACCAGTTGGGTAAGTATTCACACTCTGTGAATGCTCCGGACTATAAAATAGGATCATAATAACACCTACTTCACAGAGCTGGTGAAATAAAACAAGTTGCAACATGGAAAGTGCTTAACCCAAACACAGCAAATGCTTCATAAAGGGGAGCTACTGCTATTGTTCTTTGAACCAGTATTGATGGGGTGTCTGTCATGGGTACAATTAGACCATCTCTTTCACCAACCAATTTATCCTAGGACTACTTGCAAACGTCATCGTGTGTTTCCATATTTGACAACGCCATTGTGATGGCCTCAGTAATGTAATACTTGGCCATCTCAAACATTTTCTCTTTTTAAGAAAAAAAAAAAAAAACTGATTCAGTGGATCATAAAGTTCTATATTGATCTAAAATTACTGTAATTCATTGCAACAGCACTTAATGGATGTGGTTCAACCAATTTATTCCACCCCCCTCTTACCTTCAAGGAGAAAAAGATCGCCAGTCCTTCATCTGTCATTAAGAGGTAGTCAGCGTCTTCAGAACGCCTGACCTGTAATATCAAATCTCTCTCATCCATCGTGGCAGCTACCCTTACTGCCTTCTGACCGTGAAATTGAACCACGTGCTTATCCTTCATTTTCTCTCCCTTAGAATGTCAAACTAGACTCATGATAATGGTTTCAGGACTTAAAAACATTTAGTCATAGTAACCCCTAGGGCCTAGAGAAGGCCTTGCAATCTGAGGTTTGTTACTCAGTTTGGGGGCATATAACTTCTGACGCAGCACCTTGCTGCTCAAGCTGGTAGCTCTCAACTACACTCTTAGCTACATTTTTGTCTTTGCTTTACGAAATCCCTCACCTATTGCATTTCTGCAAAGATGGTTTAAAGCAGTGCTTCTCAAACTTTAATCCCCTGGGAATCTTGCTGAAGTTCAGATTCTGATTCAGTAGGTCTGGGTGGGGCCCAACAAGATTCTGCATTTCTGACAAGCTCCCAGGTAGGGATGCTGCAGATCAAAGGACCACCTTTGAGGAGAAAGGATTTAAAGGACAGATGCCAAAACCAGTTACAAAACCCAGCTGAAATGAGCCTCTTGGGAGATTCCAGAACACTCTCAACTGTGAGGTCTGCCCTCAAGGCTGAAATTCAATCCTGGCTGCTCTGTGAGCACCACCTGTCCTAACGTTGCCTAAACAGAGGTGTCCTATGGGTGATGGAACCTAAGAAAGAGTGTTGGCTTCATCTATAATCAGCCTTTTAAAAGAAAAAGCCGTCTTTGAGCCAAAGAGATTTCACCTCATATTTCTGGTTGTAAAAATTGGGTTTGGGTCGGGGGAGGAGGGAGGGAAAAATTATATCATTGATCTTCTATTTATGCTCAGAAGAGAATATGCATCCTATCCCCCAGCTCTGATCTTGAGGCTGTGTTTCCTGAGGGCATGTGTTTTTTCACCTTCTGCCAAGAGCAACAAACGACCACAGATGGGCCCAGAGATGGCTCTGATTGAGCTGTGATCTTTCAGAGCCCATATTAAGTGGTTGGAAAAAATGCCCCAGGAAATCAATGGGTTGAGCAATTTTGAAGCCAATTCCCGAAAACTGGAAAGAGATAATGACCGACATAGTCCCATCTTAATATGATTTGAGAAGAACGGAGAATCCAGAAGTCCCTTTAGACTTCTGTGTCACAAGCTTAGGGACATGTCAAATCACTGGGAACTTTAAAAACACTGGTGCTGGAGTCCTACCCCCAGAGTCTGATGTAATGGTCTAGGGTGGGCCCGGGTGGTTCTAATATGCAGCCAAGGCTGACAATCACTGTTCTGGACCAGTGAGTCTCAAAACTGAGCATCCAAATTACCTGAAAGTCTCTTTAAAACAGATTCCTGGATCCTACCCCAAGAGTTCCTGATTCAATAGGTTTGGGATAAACCTGAGCATATGCATTTCTAATAAGTAACCAGGTGCTGCTGCTGGTGGTGGTCTTAAGACGAACTTTAGAACTACTCTTCTAGATCAGGGGCCAGTTATGACCTTGAGGTCAAATCCTACCCTCCCCCTATTTTTCTAACCATACTTTTATTGGAACACCCCCTCTCCCATTTGTTTACATAATGCCTACGGGGCAGAGTTGAGTCCTTGCAACAGAGACCCTTTGGCCAGTAAGTCCTAAAATATTTACTACCTGGTTTTTTATAGAAAACGTTTGCCAACCCTGCTCTAGGTGCAAAGGGTTTTCAACAGGGAAACTACATTATCTGTCTTAACATTTTTACTCTATAGAGAGGTGGGTTACAAGAAGTGTTGGCAGCCATGGGGAGACAGAATGGAAGGGGAGGGGGATCTAGGGAAAGGGATCATGAGGCATTTTACAGTTTACCAAACTACAGTATCACCCCCTCTTTCTTTAAAGAAACTCATGATGATAATATATTTGTTGTTTGTTTAGCCCACTGGTTCTCAAAGTGTGGTCCCTGCCCCAGAGGGACATTCCCTGTTGGAAATGCAAATTTTCAGGCCCCGCTTGCGATAAACTGTTCCAGAAACACTGGGGGTGGAGCCCGGCAATCTGTTGGAGCAAGGTGATTTTGATAAGCGCTCAAGTTTGAGAACCACTAGCATAGCACTCAGAGATTACAAAGCACATGCACTTCATTTAACCCATAATCACAAGATGAAAACCTTAGCGTCACTTTGTTCTCTGAGTTAATTCATCACTAAGTTTCTGAACATATTAGTTTCTATGAAAATGTAGACAAGTGGTATGACCTCTTAAAGGAACACTTTGGTTAATCCTAACAACCGGAAGTTGAAGGAAGGCACTAGTTAGAGCAGTGTCTCAAATGTTAGGGTAACACCACCAAATGGAGGGTTTGTGAGGACACAGATTGCTGGGCCCCACCCAGAGTTCCCGATTCGGTAGCTCTGGGGTGGAGCCTGGTGATTTGCATTTTTAAACAAGTTCCCAGGTGCGCTGATGCTGCTGGTCCAGGGACCACACTCTGGGAACTGCTGAGTTGAAGAATTACCTCTAGCATTATGTAAAAAAATGGACTTCCTTACAAGCTCTGAGCATCCAAGAAGAGGAGTATGAATGGGTATGTGGTGGGTCTAATGAAGCCTAGGCCTTTTTCATAAACCTTTGTCAAAGTGTGGGAGCAGAAAAGAAAGGCTGAGGTGTTACTGTGGGATTTGAATCACGGGGAAACCCCAGTTGCAAAATCCTACGTTTCTTCTTACAGGTACCACATTGAAAGAGCTAGCAGCAGGGGGCAAATTATTTTCTTCTCTGGGAAGCTGTAATTAGTGCTGACTTGACATTGCTCAGAAGCTCCGGCTGGCTTGAGTAGCTGTTTTTTGATATAAAAACTGTTTGTGAAGCAGGAGAAGTTAAAAGGAGCAAGCCTTGAGAGGCCTATAGCATCATGGCAATGGGAAATCAAAGACATTCTGAAAGTAGAAAGCTAGAAGTTCACAGGAATCGAGATTGACAGATGAGTCCCACTCATGGAGTCCTTCGTTAGCTCACGTGTTTCCTATTGTCTTAATTGCACCCCATCCTTCGAACCTGCCACTCTGATATCATTCGGTGTGGTTGACAAGCTTTCTCTCTCTGTGTCTCTCGGCTCGGCTTTCCTTTGTGTTCCCTTCATTCTCAGGCCACAAGCTTTCCCAGGTTTGTCTTTGCAGCTCAGCAACCTCAACCAAAAAGAGCTTCTCTTTCCCAGTCGTTGAAATCCGAGCCCAGGGATTGGCTCTGGTGGGACTGGCTTTGGTCTGTGCCTTTCCCCCTAGATCATTCAGTCCTGTGGATGGACACTTCTGGGATTGTCCCTGTTTGCCCTGGATGGTGTCACCTTTACTCAAACCCCTCAGGCTGGGAGTGGCAAAGGTATGGTGCCTAGAAGACAACCAGGGGAAGGGGAGCTAGGAGGGACCACCACAGTGGTCCACGTCAGCCTCTCTTCGTTGGGGAATGGGACATGACCACTTTCTTGAGAATCAGGAGCCAAGTGTCTTATGCTAGCAGCCTTCATTTTTAGAATCCTCAGGCTGTGCAGAGGGTTTTGAATGGCAAGAGAATGAGAAAGAGCTTGAACATTTCTGTTACTGGTGGAGAGCTAATAACAAGGTTTTAGAGCCACATAATGGTATAACAGTAATATATTTTGATGGAATTGATTGAATTTGTTTTATAAGGAAACTTGAGAAGCAGGGAAACCATTGGACTATTGACACAGGGCAGAAGTAGGGTGGCATTAAAAGGGGCTCAGAAGCTGATGGGAGGAATGTACTTGGTAGGCAATGTCTTAACCCTAGGAAGTTGGAAGACATGTTAGGGACAGATGTCCACTGCATGCATTCACTACCCTGGGCTGGAGTTGATAGGCTGCAGGTTTAGATCTTTCTGGCTTGGCCAGGAGAGCCACCACTGAACCAGGTTCTGCTCCTCAGCCTGCCATGGGTACTGGTACTCCCTGAGACCCCAAACTCCCACCCCTCTTCCTACTTCTTGGCCTAGGCTCAACCTAGATCACTAATTTGTGCTTCTGTTACATCTCTCCCCTTCAGAGATGTTTACCTTATTTTGAGTATGGCTTTATGTTTGGGTTTTTTTTTTTTTTTTTTTTAAGATTTTATTTATTTGAAAGAGAGAGAGCATGAATGGGGTGAGGGGCAGAAGCAGAGGCAGAGGGAGAAGTAGACTCCCCGCTGAGCAGGGAGCCTGATGCAGGGTTTGATACCAGGACCCCAGGATCATGACCTGAGCTGAAGGCAGATGCTTAACCGACTGAGCCACCCAGGCGCCCCCGGCTTTATGTTTTTTAAATATTAGTTTTGTCTTTAACTTGCTGTGAAATGTTTGGAACTGAGTCTTCAAACTGTAAACCAAAAGTCTGCCCATTTGTTCCAGTTCTGGCTGCCCACTATTCTTCCTTTCAAAAGTAAAGGGAAAAGCAAAGCAAGACAAAACAAAACAATTGACTTTATAAAAAAAAAATACAGTTGTACAACTTATTTCATACATGGAAGTTTTAAAAATACTATGATTAGTAGAACCAGAACTGTAACAGGTGATGGTAAAGTAATTTTCAAAGTGTATTCTATGAATTGTGAACAACTGTGCAGACAATGTAACAAGGAGGACATGGAGAATTTGACTACAAAAAGAAAAAGCTTATGCTTTTCATTAGTAGAGGAATGAAACCAGTGTAGGGTGTCCTGGGAGGGCAGGGACAGGTGCCAATCGATACCACCACTGAGTTTGTGACTTTTAGCATCATTCAGTAGTGGGCCTCACTTCGTGATTTTCAGACGTCGGCTAAAAGGGACAGAGTCCCAGATCTGCCGATAGTGCACAACTATTGTCCTGTCATCTCCCCATTAGTGCCTTTGGGTTTTGCTGTCTGGTTCCACAAGATGCTTGTGTGGGTGAGCCTAAATGGAGGAAAAAAAACTGGATAGGTTATATTGTGGGTGTACTTTTGCAAATGTGGTATTTCAGCAGCCTGGAGAATTACCAAGGCAAAAGAGATGATTCTGCAGGCAAATTTAATTACTTTTAAAGAACAAGCAATTCTAAATTCCAAGTCTCCGATGAGGTTCTTACCGACTTTCTCAGGTGCTTAAACAGGTTACTTTCCCTTGGAAATCTTAGCTTAGGGGAAAGAATTAGAGCTGATTTAGAGTTTCTCTGAGTGTTTTTTAAATTATAGAGGCACTAGAGGCTTACACAAATTATTCAAAACAGTGGTTTAGAAATTATAAAATGCAAGCCTTCAGCTTGAGGAATTCATCCCTCATCTCACTTTTTAGGGTAGCTTGTTAAAAGAGCTTTCAGTCCATTTTCTGTGAATACGTCTCTATCTGTAATTACATCTACAGCTGTGGCAGTGCTTCTCAACTGGATGTGATTTTGCCCCCCAAACACTTGAGAATGTCTGGAGACATTTTTGGTTGTCACAGGAGGGGAGGCACTACTGGCCTCTAGTGTGTGGAGGCCAGGGATGCTACTCAACATCCACAATGCACAGAACAGCCCCCACCACAATGAGTTATATGGCCCAAAATGTCAAGAGTGTCGCCATTAAGAAACCCTGATCTACAGGTTTTCTTCATACAGGAAAACTTGAGAGGAAGATGGTGGCAGAGTAGGAGGACCCTCGGTTCATCTCGCCCCGTGAACACAACTAGATTAACTATCAAATCATCCTAAATGCCCCACAAATCGACCTGAAGACTGACAGAACAAATTCCACAAATAAAGGAAGAGAAGAGGCCACATTGAGGAAGGTAGGAAGTGCAGCAATGTGGCTTAGGGACAAATGGATCACAGGTGCTGCAGGGGGGAGGGAGCCTTGGTCACAGAGAAGGGTGAGAGAGAGAGGAGCACAGAGGGGAACACACAAGGAGAACTTTTCACCAAAGCCATTGGCTTGGAAAATAAGAGGGCTGACTTTTGGGAGTTCTTACAACCAGTGGGGCTTAAAGCCTGGAGTTTTAAAGGCCAGTAGGCTTGTCTGGGATAGAGCCCAGAGGGCACTGCACTGCTCCTGGGGAAAAGGCAGGCAAACAACCCAGGGGCAGACAGCATGGAAAGAGTGATCTGAAGAACTCCTGGGGCACACAGTGGGGAGATTGTTGGCTGTTCTTGGATCACGTCCCTGAGAGGCAGCATTCATGGAGATGGCTCTCCAGGGACAAAGGAGCTGGCTGGTGCGATTTCCCTCCTCTGACCCTCAGCATAAACACAGAGCCACCTGTGGGAAGCAGTGCAGTGCAGATACTGGCTGCCTAACTTACT
Organism: Halichoerus grypus; assembly: GCF_964656455.1. NCBI lineage: Eukaryota > Metazoa > Chordata > Mammalia > Carnivora > Phocidae > Halichoerus > Halichoerus grypus. The sequence goes on along the minus strand of NC_135727.1, from coordinate 122,234,247 downwards.
TACACCCCTATAAGTCCCACACCCCTGCACTCTGGCAGGATTACCCTTCTCAGTCAAGTTGCCTCAGTCCCAGCATGGTGCCCCCCCCCCCCGAAGACCAGCACAAACCCCTGCCCACACCATGTTTCCAAACCAGAGAGTCCTGCAGGGTCTCAGTTCTGGTGGAGTTGGTGTCAGGTCTCCTTTCACAAGCAGACTAGAGCACACCTAGTTAAAACTCAGCACATTCAAGCCAGGGACCAACCATTGCCCACAGCAGGCAAGGAGAACCTCTGCAGACGACTATCTTAAGGATGGAGCATCCAGTGGGGCGCCCGGGTGGCTCAGTCATTAAGCGTCTGCCTTCACCTCAGGTCATGATCCCAGGGTCCTGGGATCGAGCCCCACATCGGGTTCCCTGCTCGGCGGGAAGCCTGCTTCTCCCTCTCCCACTACCCCTGCTTGTGTTCCCTCTCTCACTGTCAAATAAATAAATAAAAATCTTAAAAAAAAAAAAAAGGATGGAGCAGCCAAAACACAGCAGCAGAGCGCACACAGCACACACCTGACACACTTCTTGAAGTGCCAGGCCCTGGGCACTACATGACCTCTTCATAAGGCCATTACTTGCGGGAGCAGGGGGCATAACTGGCTCTTCTAACACAAAGAGAAAGGTAGAGACTTAGACAAAATGCGAAGTTGGAGGATTTTATCCCAAATGAAAGAACAAGACAAGGCCATGGCCAGAGATCTAAGTGAGAGAGATCTAAGTAACATGCCTGATGGAGAATTTAAAGCAATAATCGTAAGGATACTCACTGGGCTTGAGCAAAGAATAGAAGACCTCAGTGAGACCCTTACCACAGAGATAAAAGAGTTAAAGAATCAGAGATAAAGAATGCAATAAATGAGATTGGAAACAGGCTGGATGCAATGAACAGCAAGCTGGCAGAAGCAGAGGAATTAGTGACCTAGAAAACAAAAATAATGAAAAATACTGAAGCTGAACAAAAGAAAGAGGAATTATGCAACACAAGAATAGACTTAGGAAACTCAGTGACTCCATCAAATGTAATAACATTTATCTTATAGGAGTCCCAGTAGAAGAAGAGAGGGAAAGGGGGGCAGAAAATTTATTTCAAGACATAATAGCAGAAAACTTCCCTAATCTGGGGAAAGGAAACAGACCTCTAGATCCAGGAGGCAAAGAGAACTCCCATCAAAATCAACAAAAGCAGGCTAACACCAAGACCTATTATAATTAAATTTGCAAAAGATACTGATAAAGAAAAAATCTTAAAAGGAGCAGGACAAAAGAAGTCCTTAACTTACAAGGAAAAACCTGTAAGGCTAGCTAGAGATTTCTCAACAGATACCTGGCAACCCAGAAGGGAGTGGCATGATCTATTTGAAGTGCTGAATGGGAAAAATCTGCAGCCAATAATACTCTATCCAGCAAGATCATTCAGAATACAAGGAGAGATAAGGAGTTTCCCAGAAAAACAAAGGCTAAAAGAGTTCATGATCACTAAACCTGCTGTGCAAGAAATATTTTAAGATTTTATTTATTTATTTGAGAGAGAGAGCATGAGTGGGGAGGGCAGAGGGAGAGGGAGAAGCAGACTCCCCACTGAGCAGGGAGCCCCATGCAAGGCTCAGTCCCAGGACCCTGAGATCATGACCTGAGCTGAAGGCAGATGCTTAACTGACTGAGCCACCCAGGTGCCCCAGCCCTGCAAGAAATATTAAAGGAAACTCTTTGGAAAGGAAAGACCAAAAGTGACAAAGACAAGAAAGTATCAGAGAAAATCTCCAGAAACAATTATAAAATAAGTAAAGAAATGGCAATAAATACATACCTATCAATAATTACTCAGAATAGACTTACTTGAATGGACTAAATGCTCCAGTCAAAAGACATGGGGTGTCAGAATGTATTTAAAAAAGGGAGGGGGTGCCGGGCGCCTGGGTGGCTCAGTTCGTTAAGCGACTGCCTTCAGCTCAGGTCATGATCCTGGAGTCCCTGGATCGAGTCCTGCATCGGGCTTCCTGCTTGGCAGGGAGTCTGCTTCTCCCTCTGACCCTAACCCCTCTCGTGTGCTCTCTCTCATTCTCTCTCTCTCAAATAAATAAATAAAATCTTCAAAAAAAATAAAAATAATAAAAATAATAAAAATAAAAATAAAAAAGGGAGGGGGTGCCTGGGTGGTTCAGTTGGTTAGGCGACTGCCTTCGGCTCAGGTCATGATCCCGGAGTCCTGGGATCGGGTCCTACATCGGGCTCCCCGCTCCACGGGGAGCCTGCTTCTCCCTCTGATCCTACCCCCTCTTGTGCTCTCTCTCTCTCAAATAAATAAATAAAATCTTTAAAAAACAAAACAAAACAAAAAAAAAGAATTAAAAAAAAAAGACCTGTCTATAGGCTGCCTACAAGAGACTCATTTTAGACCTAAAGACACCTGCAGATTGAAAGTGAGGGGGTGGAGAAACATTTACCACGCAAATGGATGTCAAAAGAAAGCCAGAATAGCAATACTTACATTGGACAAACTAGAGTTTAAAACAAAGACTGTAACAAGAGACCAAGAAAGGTACTGTATAATCATAAAGGAGACAATCCAACAAGAAGATATAGCAGTTGTAAATATTTATGTGCCTATCCAACATGGGAGCACCCAAATATATAAAACAATAACAAACAGAAAGGAACTCATTGATAATAACAAAATAACAGTAGGGGACTTTAACACCCCACTTACATCAATGGACAGATCACCTAAACAGAAAATCAACAAGGCAACAATGGCTTTGAATGACACACTGGACCAGATGAATGTAACAGATCTGTTCAGAACCGTCTCATCCTAAAACAGCAGAATACACATTCCTCTCAAGTGCACATGGAACATTCTCCAGAATAGATCACATATTAGGTTACAAATCAGGCCTCAACAAATAAAAAAAAAAGATTGAAATCATACCACTCACTTTTTCTGACCACAATGCTGTGAAACTAGAAGTCAAACACGAGACAAAATTTGGAAAGACCACAAATACGTGCAGGTTAAACACCTTGCTACTGAACAATCGATGGGCCAGCCATACAGGAAAACTTTAAATAGGAATGATGGTTTTAGAAAATAACAATTCTAAGAATTACAGCACCATTATTTCTTAGAAGTTCATATTGGGAATCTACCCACCAATGATTTAGAATTGTTTTCTTTTTCTTTTAAAAGTCTTTAAATCGTTTTTAGAGCAGACATTGAAATATATTTATTCCCAGTTCTACTTACGCATTTCAGCAGAGAAGGTCACCTTGGGGATTCAACCAGGTTGTCCCTAGGCTGGCTGGGGAGAATCAGGACAGCAGACCTTGGGTTTGGGGGCCCACAGCTGCTTGGATGAGTAGCACACAGACACTCCACACAGGGGTGCAACTGGGGATTGGGGGCTTCTGGCTGGTACTAAGCAGGATCTGAGGCATAGGCAGCTCCTCCCTCCCCCCCTCCCTTTCTTCCTTCCAGAGAATAATATCTTAGAAAACTTTAAACTTCTTAGGAAACTACTTACAGACAAGAATATACAAAATGAGTAGAGAGCATAGGGAGTGAGATGGAGAAGAATCAAGTTTGAAGTCATTCAGGGGTATTTTGAAAATCTTGTTATATAAATAATTTGTTTCATAATACACTTCTGTTTCAAAATATGTTTAATCGTTAATTAGCATTTTGTCACCAATAGATATTTATTAAGCACTTAATGTGGATCTAGCATTTGCCAGACACGATGCATATTTATTCCAGACAAGTAAACATGGAGATCCTTCCTGTGACCTTTATCAAATGGCATGATTTGTCACTCCACATGAAATTTCTGAATATTCTTTATCCTGCGTTTAATTTAAGTCTCTGTCCTTGAAAACAAGTGTGTGTTTGAAGAAACAATATACAGAGCTTTGAGTCAGACGCCAGCTTGAATTCCAAATCCCACCATTAGCTTGCGCTAGGATGTGGCTGTAGTATCCTGGGACAAAGACATTTAACTTTTACCCTAAGATGATAATTGCTCATGATACTTTCCTCCCAGCTCTTTGCTTTCTTCACTCAGCTTCTAAGGAAATCAAAGGGAAATCAAAGGGAAAATAAATATATCTAACATCCACCTCCCATCACTCCTGCTGGGTGACCCTGGTCCCAGGCACAGTCTTCTCACTGGTCTCCCTACTTCTGCCCTAATGCCCCTGCATCCTTTTCTCCACTGAGCAAGCAGATCGATTTTCTGAGGAAGGAAGAAAGACCATGTCATACCTCTGCTCAAAAGGCTCCAGAGGCTCCCCTTTTCACTTGGAGCCAGTGCTGCATTTTTGGCTACCCCTTCCTCTGGGCCTTTGTACCTGCCATTCCTTCTACCTGAAAGGCTTTCCCTCCCTAGGTAGTCAACGCTCACTCTCTCAGCTCCAATATCACTTCATCCAAGTGGCCTTCGCCAACCAGCTTCCCCAAGCAGCCCCTCCACAAGGCTCCCTACGCTCCTTTCCCTAAACTTGTTTCTCCATATCGCTTATAACTCACCCAGTACATGTTGTTTATTTGTTTATTGGTTATTATCTGTCTGCCCCACTTGAATGAAAGTTCCACGAAGACGAGCATTTGTGTCTGTTTTATGCATGTCTGTATCCTCAGTGCCCAGAACTGTGCCTGATACAAATATTTACCGAATGAATAAAAAGTAAAAACCATACCTCTTCAATAAATGCTTCTCCTTTTCTACCCCATTGAAGGGAGTACAGGTAGACCTAATCATGAGGAATGCTAAACAGATTAGGATACATCCAGATTTCTTTATATCTAATCTCAAAAGTATCTAGTTAGGATTCTTTGATTAAGTTGCTAATCACGAAATATTTTTGATAATAGGTCACTCCATGCAGCATGGGTAAAAGCCAGCCAGATGTCTTAAATATGTGCAACTAACAGCAGATATATCTAAATAAACTTTATATTTGTAAACCTCAAGTTTTACTCCTAGTCAGTTCACCCTCTGAGCTTTGGGCAATATCTTGCTAACCTACTGGAGGGAGGGCCACGTATCACTTAATCTCTTGCTTTTTCTTTTGCTTTCTGCCAGCCAAATTCACTAGCAGCAGGTCTCCTATTTCCGTAGGTGACTATGTATGTGGGGGTTGTAGATAAGCATATGGCCCCACACTGTCTAGAAGAAACATAATGTGAGCTACATTTTAAATTTTCTAGTAGCTCAATTTAAAAAGTAAATAGAAACAGGTAAAAATTATGTAATTTTAATAATATATTTCATTTAACCCAATATATCCAAAATATTATTTCAACAAGAATCAATATTTAAAAGATGAATGAGACATTTGACATCCTTTTTTTGTACTAAGTCTTCAAAATCTAGTGTGTATTTACCACTTGCAGCGCATCTCAATTTGGACACATTTCAAGTACTCAGTAGCCACACAAGGCTAATGGCTACTGTTATGGACAATGTTTGTATCACTCCAAAATTCACATGTTGAAATCCTACCCCGCAATGTGATGGTATTAGGAGGTGGGGCCTTTGGGAGGTAACTAGGATTACTTGAGGTCATGAGGGCAGAACCTTCAGGAATGGTGTCAGTGAACTTGAAAAAAAAACGTGGGGCGCCCGGGTGGCTCAGTCAGTTAAGCGTCTGCCTTCGGCTCAAGTCATGATCCCAGGGTCCTGGGATCGAGTCCCGTGTTGGGCTCCCTGCTCAGCAGGGGGTCTGCTTCAACCTTTCCCTCTGCCCCGGCTCATGTGCACTCGCTCTCTCTCACTCTCTCGCTTACTCTCTCTCTCAAATAAATAAATAAAATAATAAGCATTATTATCCAATATTATCTGATTCATCAATTTTAAAATGCACTTTTTTTTTTTTTACATTTTATAGATCCACGGGAAGTTGTTAAGATAGTGCAAAAGGGTCCTGTGCACCCTTACCTGGTTTTCTCCAGTGGGAAGACCACACATAATTTTAGGACAATATCAAAGCTAAGAAACTGACATTGGCTCAGTGTGTGTGTGTGTGTGTGTGTGTGGTTCCATGTCATCTTAAAAGTGCACAAGTGACAGTTGTTGGGTGGTTGCCATTATTAGTGCCACATTTCATCAGTTTTACTTTTTTTTTTTTTAAGATTTTATTTATTTATTTGACAGAGAGAGCACAAGCAGGGGGAGGGGCAGAGGGAGAGGGAGAAGCAGGCTCCCCACCAAGCAGGGAGCCCAATGCGGGGCTCGATCCCAGGACCCTGGGATCATGACCTGAGCTGAAGGCAGACACCCAACTGACTGAGCCACCCAGGTGCCCCACATTTCATCAGTTTCAGAATTCATGTCCTTTCACATTTCACTTCTCTGAAATGAAAATGTGTCTTACAATCAAACACATCTTACAATTAGAAGCATCATTTTTATTTTCCTGGTATATAAAATAATGGTGTGTTCTACAATATCTACATAGAATGTCTTAGGTTGCATAAAGTACTGTATTGACCCACTTTCCAGACAAAGAAACTGAGGCACAGAGAGGTTAAGAAGTCTGCCCAAGGTCACACAGTGAGTAGGACTGTGGATGGGAACACAGGGACAGAATTCAAACCCAGGCACTCCGGCCCTAGAGCCAATATGCTCACCTATACTCTCTTGGAAGGGAGTTATAACATGATTACAACTAGCATCTTCTATATTGAGCATTGGCGAGGTTTAGTGAAAAGTATGTAAAGAGAAAAACCCCTGCTCTTTGGATCCAGATCCCGCATGCTTACCCCACAGAGCTAGCTAGCATCCCATGCGTTCGGTGGGTATCCCTTCCCTGATCACGAAAACGTATGAATTTGTAAGGTCAGAGGAGCAACAAGCTCATGAGCTCTTGGATGTTAAGCCTGAAGCAAGAGCATGCCCCACTTCTGTGCCTGCCCCCTGAGCAACAGCCTGTGACATCCTTTGAGTCCTAGCTCAGTGACACAGTCAACCCTGCGTTTAATCAATTCTCTGTGGAGATTAGAAATTGAATAGGGAAAAATGAAGTTAACAAAATGAAAGGAGGTGATTAGTTTGATTTTCATATATGTGATAGACATAATGCAAATTCTGGAGACAGGCAGACCACCTCTGGGTTGAAAACAATAATTTTTTTAATTGTAAAACTGTTTCAGCCACTTCTGACAGATGACACCCCCCCTTTTCTTGCACCACTAGAATGTGAAAGAAAGAAAGAGAGAGAGAAAGAAAGGAAGAAAGAAAGAATTTATTCATTGGTAGGTTGGAGCTAAATATGATGCTTACTACATAGACCACCACCAAGAAAAGAGGAAATTAGTTTAACCAGATGGGATATATACAAAACTAATTACAGATCACAAGTTTAAACTTTGCTCCCCAGGCAGCTCTTTGGAATCCTAATCTCTAACTTGGGGCTAACCACCAAAAAACACGGCTGGTCATTTAAGAAAGCTGGGATTGGATGCCAGTTGCCTTGTATTCTAAATTCAGTGCAAAATACAGGCCTACCTGCTTTAAAACCTACTCATTCTTCTTTTCATCGTGCTTTCTTTGATATGAGCTGTTCTGTGGGTCAAGAAATCTAGCAAAATCCAGAATAACTTAGGTCTGTTGACAAGGTAAAGGCAATTATCTAGACCAACTGGGAAATTGTCGCTTCAGCTAATCATTTCTGTATAACTGGTTCCATCTTGTCTAGGCTTGTGTGGTCACAGAATATACTTGAAACAAGAAAGAATGGTTCTATCAACTTTGCCAAATAAAAAGGGGCCAAATACACAGGAATTTGCTTGGAGTCAAGGTCCAGTTTGTTGAACTTAAACTAGAGAAGGTGGCAGGGGACTTGATTTTTATAATCTAATCTTTGAAGTGACATATCGAAACTCAAATAAATAACATTTTATCTGACACTTAACTGAAAGCCACATCAGCTCATTGAATTCCTACCATAACCCCCTGAGGTAAATGCCATCATCCCCATTTTACGGATGAGAAACTCTTGTCTCAGAAAGGTTAAGTAATTTATCCAAGTCCACACACTAATAAAAGGCAGGTCAGGCTCCAAACCATTCTATCATATGTGACTCATTATATATGCATTTCTGTTTTAAGCATGTAAGCATGAATTTCAAAACCTGTCAGGCCCCAGTAATTTGTGGTAAGGGGTTGTGGGCCTGTATTTTATTAAGATTTCCATTTACAGTTCTAGTATTTTAGGAATTAGACTTCAGTGAGATGGAAAATCTAGCCAGGAGGTAATAGGGTCCATTGTCTGCTCCAGGGTCACAAAACTGTGGTATTTTGCAGCATTGCCTAGTTGGGGTTAACCACATAAAGGCAGTCCTCGCCCACATAGAGTGGAATTTTTTTTTTTTTTTTAATTTTAGAAAGCATATATAGTGTTCATTATTAACTCCCTCAGCAGGGTCTGGGGTAGCATCCCGTAATCCAACACATTAATATTTGTGCAAGGAAATGTATGAATATTCACCCTAAATGGGAAAAAGACAATAAATAGCTCCCAGATGACTGGAGTCAAGTTCTACTAATCAATCACTGATGAAAAAGAACTTGGACTTTTCAAAGCACTTAGGTCATGCGATTGTGCATAAAGAGTTGTAGACCTATATGTTAAATATTTCTTTACCATTTAGAAATTGAATTCTGAGGGATCCCAGTCATTGATTTCAGAAAGTTCTCCCTTTTCCTATAACTATGTAGCACATTGGGCTTCCACCGTATGGGGCCCCTTTCCCAGTGTGTGCAGTTCAGCCATGTGCCACCCTCCATGAGAACATGAGAGCTCGAGGTGGGTGGGCTGTGTGAAATCTGCTTGTTATCTTTCTGGAGTTGACCCCCAATAAAGCCTAGTTCATTTTTATACCATCTGGTGCTAGTGGTGTATATGGCTGTGTCCCCTCCACACAAAACCAGAGAATACTCAACTACAAGGAACCTTCGAGTTCATCTAATCTAATTCCCTGTCATGGCAGCTTCCAGGATGCCCCTGATGGTCCCTACCTCCTGGTATTAACACCCTACTATAGGTCCCTGTGACTGACAGAATACAAAAAAAGTCATGATACTCCACTTCAGAGATTAGGTTATAAAAGATATCACAGCTTCTATCTCCCTCCCTCCCTCCCCCTGTGCCTTCCTTCCTCTCAGTAGCTCTGGGGGAAGCCAAGTGGCCATGCCATGAGAACATTTAAGCTGCCTTATGGCGGGTTTGTGTGGTGAGGAACCCAGACCTCCTGCCAACAGCCACGTGAGTGTGCCATCTTGGAAGTATATCCTCCAGCCCCAGTCGAGTATTCAGATGATCGCAGCCCTGGATCACATCTTGGCTGCAGCCTGATGAGAGACCCTGAGCTGGAACCACTCAACTAAGCTGCATCCAATTCCCGATCCACAGGAACTGTGAGCTAATAAATGTTTTTTTTGATTTAAGCCACTTAATTCTGACAGTATTTTGTTATGCAACAATACATAACTAATACGTTTCCCCATTTGACAGAGGAGGAGAGACTGGGTCCTAGAGACATGAGGAGATGCTCCAGGACCCCTCTAGTCTCATGACTCCAAGGGCCACCCTAGCTCATGCTGCTTCTGTGGAAGGGGCAGGATAACTCTAATTTTTTATGATCTTGGGTGCTGTTTCCCAGAATCTTCTGTTTTCTCACAAAGAAACTAGAAGCCCCTGGAAAATCTGGCCAATAACTCTGCTGTGAAAAAGGAAAGTTTGGCACAGATGTCCTGGTTCTGGAGGGAGCCTGCCCACTTGTTAAATTTCCCAAAATAACCTTCTTTTGTGGGTTTGTTTTTCAGGAGATCATTTTTGTTTTTTCCTGTAAGGATGAAACTTTCTAGACTGCAGTTGTTAAGTCAGGGAAAATGAGAAAGCATCTAGCCCCTTTCCTGTCCTTGGTGTCGAAGAGCACGTTCTTAATAAACCATCCAGTCTCTCACAGGTTTTATGTCAGCATTGGCTCTGGCCGAGCCTGTGAGCTGGCGTCAGACGGGAGACCTGCAGCTGCCCCCCCCCCCCCCCCCGGGCATGTTACCTGCTCTAAGGCTGAGTGTCTCCTCCCACCAGCTGCAGTTTACATACAGGATGCATTTCCTGTCTGAAGCCCCTGTCTGCCTCTCATATCTCCATAAGCCATATGCTTGTGTGTTTTAAGTGCAGATGGAGACATCAGTCACATAATGCATCATATGGGAAAATTCAGAGGGTGGCTATTTTATTTCAATATGAGAATTAATTTCTACCTTTGTTACTGGTAGAAAAAAAATCCAGAAATGTCAGTGGGAATTGTAGGTGGAATAGCTACCCGCTGCTTAATTTTACTGGGTTCTTTCTTTTAAGGTTAACATGTGGCCTGACACATACAGACATTGTAGAATACATAAGCCTGGTCTGGTCGATTTATTGTAGTGAAGGCCCTACTTATTCACCCCTTCATGTACGCTCACTCTTTGGCCTGTGACTTGGTGGTATCTTCCTTAACAGGCAGGACCTATCCCCCATCCCTGAATCTAGGCTGGCCTTGTGGCTTGCTTTGTTCCAATAGAATGTGACGGAAGTGGCTATGTGGCGGTTCTAAGCCTTGGCCTCAGGAGGTCTCGGAGCTTCCTTTTGCTTTCTCAGAAGCTTGCGTCTAGCATGTGAATATGTCCAGACTAGCCAGTGATCAGCCAGCCAGCCAACTCCCAGACATATGAGATAGCCCAGCCAAGAGCAGCAGAGCTACCAACTTGACCCACATCTGACCACAAATGCGTGCGTAAGCACAGCGAAAATAAAGAACCGCCCAGTCCTGTAGACTCGTGAGCAATAATAAATGGTTGGTTTTTAAGCCACTGAGTTTGGGGATACTTGTTATGCAGCATTATTTGTGGCAATAGATACCTGATATACAAAGGCCAGGGGCTTTTTGGTATTGTGTGGCCCACTGAGGCCCCAGGCCAGAGGCAGGCCATGAGAGGTTTCCAGAGAGCGAGCTCTGCATGTCCCATCTTGGGGTTATGAGGCTGACTGACGGTCTGAGGTCCCAGTAAGAGGCAGGGCCTTAGGTACTCCCCATCAGTGTGCAGACTTCCAAGTCACTGTCCTGTTTGCAGCCCAGGGGTTGAGTGTCCTTCTTCCAGAGTCCAGTCCCAGTGACTCAACATTTCTAGAGTAAAGAGCTTCTACCCTCTGCCAGGGGTCTAACTGCATCGTATAGAGATGTTTTACAAACCCACCTACTTTCAGCTGCACCTGCCCTCTGTTTCCAGAGGGATCCGGTCCTACCAGTTACTGCACATCTGCGGAAGGGGGAGTTCTTGTTTTGACTTGAGCTAGTTTTCAGCTTTCCCTGCTGCCAGCTTAGAGCTCCCTGGTCGGATGAGGCAAAAGCCTTAAGACAGAGCAAACTATCAGGCTTCCCTCCTGGAAAGGACTGGGCATCTGTGCAAGGCAGGGGAAGGGTGAACCTGGGCCCTGGTGTCTCAAGTTCATGGGCAAGAATGACCCAGGGCGAAAGAGGATTGATTGAAGTAATGTAATGGAAAATAGCCATGGAAGAGATACTTAGAGTCTTTAAATTTAGCTTCAGCAGCATTTTTAGTGACTAGCAAGAAAAAATACTAAATTGAAACTTATAAACAAAGACCTGCTTTGATGAAATCTCTCAACCGTTTATAGCTCCTGTCTTCCTAATTCTATTCCAGTGGCCTAAAATTCACTTACACCCTAACACTATCAACGTGTATTTGGATCTGAGTTTTTCCAAAAGTTGTCTTCATGTCATGGTTAAATTCCATGTGGGAGCTATTACATACTTAGTATTTTTGTTAAGTATTGTCTGTGCTTTTCTGAGATTTTCTTCAAAATTATTTCTGGGGTGCTGTCTCCAAAATCAACAAAAGAAGCAAAAAACACAGAGAAAAATGGCCGTGGTCACTGCAAAATACCAACAGTTCCATAACGCCCTTCCTCTCATCTTTCTTCCCGCCACACTTGTTTTCCCACTGGCTCTGGTTCCTCAAATAATCATTTTTAAGCAAATGCTATATGAAGACGGAAATGAGTTGACGACCTCTTGCAAACACCTATCCAGGGATAGACAGATGGTTTGGTGTCAGTTACACCGCGTCATTCCAGTAGATGCACTCTTGTGTTCTGCAGGTTTTTGTTTTGTTGTCTGGGGCTACGGGCATGAGATCCCTACCGCAGGGACTCATGAGACTTTTCCCCCCTAACCATTCCCTTTATCTGCAGTCCTCTGACCTCACTGCGGTGTTTCTTTGAAGTGTGACTTTTCCTGCTCATTTTGCTTTCGCATATTGAACAAGTACCATCTTTCCTTCCTCGGTGATCCTGCGTCTGGATCTTCCCCTAGCTTGTAACCAGAGCAGACTTTTTAATTGTCCTTGTAGATTCTAAGCCCACATTTCAGAATGTAGGCTACTACTGCGGGATTTATTTAGTACTTTTTTTTTTAATTGAGGTAGAAGTAATATACAACATTATATTAGTTTCAGATGCACAACATAATGATTGGTATCTGTAAACATAGCAGAATGATCACCACAATAAGTCTGTTAACATCCAGCAGCACATGTTGTGATGAGAACTTTTAAGATCTGTTCTCTTAATGTTGAAATATGCAATACAGTATTATTAACTACAGTCACCATGAAATCATATTTGCACAGTACGCCCCCAGGACTTAATTATTTCATAACTGGAAGTTTGTAACTTTTGACCCTCTTCACCCACCACTCCCTACCCCCCACCCCTCACAATCGGATGTCTGTATCTATGAGCTTCGTTTTAGATTCCACATATAAGTGAGATCATACAGTATTCATCTTTCTCTTTCGGACTTATTTCACTTAGCATAATATCCATCCATGTTGTCACAAATGGCAAGATTTCATTTTTTATGGCTGAATAATATTCCGTCCTCTATATGTATCATATTTTCTTTATCCATTCATCTGTCAGTGAAACTTAGGGTGTAACCGTATCTTGGCTACTGTAAATAACGCTGCGTGGACATGGGGCTGCATATATCTTTTCGAGTTAGTGTTTTTCTTTTCTTTGGATAAATACCCAGAAGTGGGATTGCTGGACATATGGCAATTTTATTTTTAATTTTTTGAGGAACCTCCATACTGTTTTCCACAGCGGCTGTATCAATTTACATTCCCATCAAGAGGGCACGAGGACTCCTTTTTCTGCACATCCTCGCCGACACTTGTTTCTTGTGGTTTCGATTTTAGCCATTCTGACAGGTGTGAGGGGATATGTCACTGTGGTTTTGGTTCACATTTCCCTGATGATGAATAATGTTGAGTATCTTTGCGTGTGCCTGCTGGCCATCTGGATGTCTGCTTTGAAAAAATGCCTATTTAGATCCTCTGCCCATTTTTTAATCAGACTGGTGTTTTTTGTTTTTTGTTTTTGCTATTGAGTTAGATACTTGGTACTTTTATTAAAGATGAATGGTAGTTTGATAAAGGCTTTTGAGATGAGGGATGACTATAATGCTTATGCTAGATTTACTCCCTGCTTTGATCTGTAAAGAATTCTAGATGGCTCCTTAGCTTTCCTAAGATGAAATCAATATAAAACTTAAAACTCAGGGCCTGCAAAAATGCACATGGACAAAACCAGGGGAAAAATAGAAAAAACAATTATGCAGGCTCTGTTCCAAAGATGAGCCAAAAATTTGGCTCTAAGCTTTCTGATAGCCCACTCAAAAAGGGAAAATATAGTTCAAATGTGTGATTCTCATGGCCTAAAAAATAAAGCCTGCCCGTAATTCTGAGGAAGTAAAACTTCTCCTAGCACCTGGAACTAAAAGAACTTTCCCATGCAGGTCTTCACATGGGGCACATGGCCTCTAAAATAAACATGGTTGCTGGTGTGCTAGAAGTGTTTATTAAAAAATCCCTCTGTATGAAGCTGGGAAGGGTGAATATCAGTGCACTTTCTGGCAAAAGCAATTTTTCAAGGGAATCTTTTTCAGTGTGATCTAAATGTTTGGCTCTCCAGTGGCCTACCAAGAATGAAATGAGTGTCTGGAGATGAATAGCCAGTTCATCCTTAAAATAAACTTCCATTAATATCATTTCTCTCAACGGAGTTTTGACTTTTCCCCGTCATGCTTTTGAGCAGGGAATATCAGTAGACCGTCCTACAAAGGCTAAATAAAAGAAATTTAGCTTAATTTGCAATGTGAGGCTTTCAGGTGTGTTAAAAAAGAATGTCCTGACAGCGAGGATTAGCTTTTGCAGTGGATTCCTACGAGAATAGATTCTTTTAAATATAGTTTTGTCTTGTTCATCTTAAAGGATGGAAAAATCTGCATAAGGCTTTTCCCCCCGACCCTATGAGATGGTGATTGTGATGATTCATTTCCATGATGCTAGAAACAGAAGACTGTTTCATGCTGATCTCTGACTCCTGAGCTGGGCCAAGCAGGAGTAAGGAAGGAAACATTAGAAAACGGGGCTCCTGGCCAACCTAGAGGTACATTTCATTTGGGACATGGCTCAAGTTCCACAAGGCCAGAATCAAACTTGCAGCCATCTGTTTGAGGTTTTGTGGGAACCAAGAATTCCGGGGCCCAGGGAGATGGGGGAGCTTCCAGGAAATAGACTCTTTATCAAATCTTTTTCCGTTCCATGATGGAAGGCTCCCTCGGGCTTCCTTTCCTCATGATCTTAGGGCTGGGGAGGAGCTTAATAGGCACGTTTGGAGCTCAAACTTGGACATACTGTGGCCCTTTCCCACAGAAGAGATGACCCTGGAATGAGTACTTTGGACCTTTTGTATGTGCCTCCTGAGATAAAATGACCCAAAATAAATGCAGTAGATCTTTCTGGTGACCACATTCAACTTGCCAATTATTTCCAACCTCAGGAAAACCAAACTGCATATTATACCAGTGATTCTACCTGGTTAAAAGGAGATCATCCATCACCCAGTTTCTCTCAACTAGAATCAATCTGTATGAGATTGAACTACCGTCTAGTCAAGGAAACCTTCAAAATTAGAGGCAGGATGTGACAGTTGTGGATATGTGTCTGAAATCCATGCCGACGGGTTGCCCAAATCTGGGGAGAGTAACTTGCTGAAAATGTTCTCCTTAAATGCCCAGCCCTACACGTCCATCCATAAAAGGAATATCTTTGAGGTGAACTTACTAATTGTCTTGGGTCATGTTCCCCCGAAACAAAACCTGAGATAGGAGTCCTTGGGCACCTACTTTATTAGGGGCTGTTTGCAGGAGAAATCTGTAAGTGAGTAAGGAAAGAAGGATTGGGAGGAAAGCAAGGGCGTGGCTTCGGGAGAAGTCTAGCTTCCCTCTGAGCTCTGGAGCATAAACAGCAAAGCAGAGTCTGTCGCTTCTTGAGACAAGGGAGCTTTGATAACCTACCGCAATCAGTCATTGGCTCCCAGCCACCCTGCGTGGGGTTGGTAGCGGGCGGGCGGGTGGGGGGAGGTGGCCCAGCATCTCTGACTGGGGCAGCCGCAGTTGCCCAGAGCATCCTCGGGGGAAGGTGTCAGTCACATGTAAGCTCTTGGCTGCAGCCCTTACAGCAGCTTTAGTAGAAGGGATGCCAAGGTATGAGGCAAGATACCAACAGCACCCACTAAACCAGTGCTTCTCGAACTTGAGCGACCCTCTGGAGCGCTTGTTAAACACAGAGAGCTACGCCTCACCCCCAGAGTTTCTGATTCAATGAGGCTGGACTGGGGCCCACGAATTCCCATTGCCCAGGTACTGCTGCTGCTGGGGGTCCAGGGACTGTGCTTTGAGAACCCCTGCACATAGCTAACATTTAAAAAAAAACAACAATTAATCCCCGTTGGAAAGCTAGGTCATGGCTAGGCTATCTTCACTCTCTGGGCATTTGCACATCAATGTATTTACAAAAGGTTAAATAAAGTGAGGGGTTGGCTCATCAAAAATGTGGACAGACTGATTTTATTAGGCCACGGACTCAGCTAAAACTTGCTTTCTCTTGTCCATCACCAATCTCAACTCCCAGGAGAGAAGTTCAGCGAACAATCAGAGGACGGTATCATTGTGTCGAGAGACAAACATCTCAGCAGTTCGGTGATGAGGTGGATGAAGGCTGGATGAGGACTTAGGAAGCCTGGGCTCCACACCGGCTCCCCCCCGAATGGCTGTGGGACCACTGGCAAGTAGTCACGACCTGTTGTGCTTCAGTTCCCTCAGATATGACGGAGAGGCCATAAAGGTCCCTTCCAGCCCGGAGCTCTTCTGCCAGTTACACCAGTATTTACCTTTGGGACCTCACGCAAGCTCATTGGGTCACAGGTCTTTGTTTTCAAATCTGTGCAATGGATATGGTGGACTCAGTTATCCCTCTAGCACTTCCACCCAGCTTTCTTGGAGCCTTCTACCCAGAACACGAATGCCAGGCTCTTTCTCCACAGCTGAAGAAAGTCCGAGAAAAGCAGCAACCCCTGAAGACACTTGTCTGTTTCTTTTGTTACCAAAAAGAGGAAACAAAAAAAGTCACTGCTCTCGAGTTGGACCGTCTCTGCCACTTGATACAATCCCAGTTCCTGGAATCTTGCAAATTGGGATCATTAATCGCCAAGCTGAAGCTGACTCGGAGGGGGGTGGGGGGCCTGACGGATCACAAGGCTGAGGCACTCTCCATAAGCTCCAAGGCTTTACTTTAATCCTCGGGGACCGCACGTGGAAATCCATAATGGTGTCTTCAGAGTGCTATGGTCTGTTGTATGAATGCATACTTGGGAATCCCTAATGAGTGGATTAGGAGCACAATGGCCCATGGCACCTGAATGGAGACACTGCTGTTTAAAAATTAATAAACTTGGCGATTCAGAAAGAGCACTGCGGTGCTGACCTTCAAGGTCCTCACGAAACAGAAGCCACTATGCATCCAGCCCCATTAGTCCTCACACTGATGAAGGAAAGTCACACAGTGTGCCTGGAATGCAGAATTTTTCTTTATTCAGCCATTCAGTTGGAGCTCAGTGTGTGTGTTGGGGGCGGGGGGAGGCGGGGAGGATACAGATAATGACAAGAAATGTCTTTTATGTGCTCTGTATAAACAGCTACGTGCGAAGTGCCACAAAGAAAGAGCAGGGTAAGGAGGGCAGGTGGGCGGGGGGCAGGCTCGGGGAGTCGGCAGGGGGACTGGACGGGGACAGGGGCAACGTGGGGAGGAACTGCACTCTTATCCAGGGTATCCGGCAGACTCTCACATCGAGGGAACTTTGAGCAGAGCCCCGAAGTCAGTGAGGGGTGAGCTCTATGGCTCTCTGGAGGGCTAGCGTTCCAGGCGGAAGGGACAGCAGTACATGGCCAGTGGAGTGCTGGAGAAACGGCTAGAAGCTCTGGGGGCTGGAGCAGAGTGAGCCAGGGGCAAGGGGCGTGAGCACAGGAGCGACATGAGTTGACATGAGTTCTTTTTGAAAGGATCCCTCTGGGGCGCCTGGGTGGCTCAGTTGGTTGAGCGACTGCCTTTGGCTCAGGTCATGATCCTGGAGTCCCGGGATCGAGTCCCACATCGGGCTCCCTGCTTGGTAGGGAGTCTACTTCTCCCTCTGACCCTCTCATGCTCTCTCTATCTCATTCTCTCTCTCAAATAAATAAATAAAAAATCTTTAAAAAAAAAAGAAAGGATCCCTCTGGCTCCCCGTGTGGAGAAAACACTGTGGAGGAAAAGGGAGACCAGTGAGGAGACAAGAAGATGTGGCTTAGCCGGTTGTTTCCCCTGGAGGGGAGGTATCCAGCTCCACGGATAGCCAGAGTTTGAAGGTTGAGCAAGCAGAATTTGCTAATGATCTGGATATAGGACATGAGAGAAAGAAAAGTATCAAGGATGAAGCCAGTGCTTTTAGTGTGAGCTACCAGAAGAATCAAACTGCCATTTGCTGACATGTAAAAAACTGAGGGGGCCAAGCATGTGAAGGGTGGGCTAGAAAACAAAGGTTTGATCTAGAATGCTCTAAATTTGACATGCCTAGGAGACACCCTTGGGGAGATGTCATGGAGGCAGTTGGAGTCCAGAGTGCGGAAGGGAGGTCTGAGCTGGAGAGGCAATATTAGGTGGTGTCAGCTGCATTCTTTCTAAACAACCGTGTATTCTGAGCCTCAGTAGTAAATGACATATTCCAGCCAAGAAGCTCTAGATGTGTAACAGTAGATTTTTCTAACACAAGGCAATTTATAAACAAGTAAAATATAAAACCATCATGGTTCTAAATAACGCTTGTCTTCAAATGAAACCTGTGGGTTCAGTTTTGGAGCTAGGACAAGCTTACTCCGACAGTATTCTGTGGGTCACATTAGGCAGCTGGTCAGCCAGACCTGGGAATAACTAGCCCTTCCCTGTCCATACCTCCATGCCCTTGTGTAAGAAAGGATCGATGCAATTGGGCTTCCCCCCAGATCAAGAACTATCATACATCAAAGGACATTGTAAAGAAAGTGAAAAGAAAACCTACAAAATAGAAGAAAATATTTGCAGGTACCATATCTGATAAGGGGGCAGTGTCCAGAACATGCAAAGAACGCTTGCAATTCAACAGAAGAAGACAGACAAACATACCAATTTTTTAACATGGGCCAAGGACTTGAAGAGGTATGTTTCCTAAGAGCATACACAAATGGCCAACAAGTACCCGAAAAGATGCTTCATGTCTTTCGTCATTAGGAAAATGCATATCAAAGCCTCAATGAGCTACCACTTAAAACAAATGAGAATGACTATAATCAAGAGTGGAAAATAACAAGTGCCAGCAAGGATGTGGAGAAATTGGGATCACTGCGCATTACTGGCGAGAATGGAAACTGGTGCAGCCACTGTGGAAAACAGGGTGGCCGCACCTCAAACACGTGACCGTAGAGTTACCCGATGGCCCAGCAGGTCCACACCTGGGTAGGCACCCAGGAGAATGGAAAACAGACACTTGGATCGCAACGTTTATAGCAGCGTTATTCGCGATATCTAAAAAGTAGAAGCAACCCAGATGTCCGTCAGTGGATGACTGGATAAAGAAACTGTTGTATATACATATGATCAGTATTATTCGGCCCTGAAAAGGGACAGAGTGCCAACTCGTGCTACAACACGATGAACCTTAAAGACACGCTAAGTGAAAGGAGCCGGACACAGAAGACTAGCTAACGTAGGATTCTGTTTATGTGCCACGTCGAGAGAAGGTGCATCCATAGAGGAAGAAAGCAGAATGGCGCTTGCCCAAGGCTGGGGGGAGAAGAAGGAATAGGGAGCCGCCGCTTAAAGGCTCCAGGGATTTCTTTCAGGGTGATGAAAATGTTTTGGAATTAGAGGTGTCAGTTGCACAACACTGGGAATGTACTAAATGCCAGTGAATTGCTCAGTTTGAGGTGGTTAATTTTATGGTATGTGAACTTTATCTCAATAATTTAAAAATAGGGGCGCCTGGCTGGCTCAGTTGGTTCAATGTCTGCCTTCGGCTCAGGTCATGATCCCAGGGTCCCGGGATCGAGTCCCGCGTCGGGCTCCCTGCTCCGCGGGGGGCCTGCTTCTCCCTCTCCCACGCCCCCTGCTTGTGTTCCCTCTCTCGCTGTGTCTCTCTCTGTGAAATAAGTAAATAAAATCTTTTTTAAAAATAATTTAAAAACAAAGCCCTGAAAATTAGAAAGGATCGTTGAAAGAAAAAGCTTTGAAAAGCAAATGTCATGGGCAGACGCTGCCTTTGCAGCGGGAAGATAATCTTCCCTACGTTTTCATAAAAAGCCCTGGGAATCCCTGATACAAGCTCAAAGTCAATGCCACGGTCTGCTGCCAGAAGAGCCAACACTTTCCCCAAAAGCAAGCATCAGAACTCGGTTGTTTCCCTGATTTACATCCCCGGCATTTGTATATTCCGTTGCTTACTCAGGTTCAAGGGTTTGGAAAATAACTTGTAACCAACTAAACAGAATAGCCTGATTCCATGTTTACCAAAAAGAAAAATGAAAGAGACAAAAAGGCAGGATGGAGCACACTGTGCCTTTGAAAGCACAGACTCCTCGGGGAGGGACACGCTGCTATTTTCGGTCTTATGTGGGTGTGAGGGTAACAGGCCTCTGGAAACAGCTGTTTAACAACAGAATGTGAGAAGTTGCCCGGGACTCAGAGACCCGCCCTCTACAGTGAACCAAGAGAAAGTTCACCAGAGCCAGGAGGGTTCAATGCCTTTAAAAAAATAAATAAAATGGAAATGGGGATTCAACACTGGGGTCTGACTGAGCTGCAGTGTTCAGCAGGGCTTTGCTCCCTCTGTTCAAAAGAAGGACTCCAGGAAACTGAAAAGGCAAACCAGAAACAGACATAGTGTACTTTCCGGAAGAATAACTACCCTGAAAGCCGCTTCTGTGGGGATCCAGCCTCCCTCTGGGGGGCTGACAATCTGCCCACATTGGAAAGGAAACAGACTTGGGTGGAGGGACAGTTGACCCCTGTGCAAACTTTTGTTTTGGGATCCAGCATTAAATGCAAACTCTTTGATACGATGAAGAATACAAGATGGTTTGACGACAGAACTTACTTTCATTTTTGTTTTATTTATTTATTTAAAAATTTTATTTATTTATTTGACAGAGAGAGACACAGCGAGAGAGGGAACACAAGCAGGGGGAGTGGGAGAGGGAGAAGCAGGCTTCCCGCCGAGCAGGGACCCCGATGCGGGGCTCGATCCCAGGACCCTGGGACTATGACCTGAGCCGCAGGCAGACACTTAACGACTGAGCCACCCAGGTGCCCCATCATTTTTGTTTTAATGAATCACAACATCCACCTTTCAGAGCTTGTCGCCATGCACTGGAAATGAAAACCCACCCAGCTACCCAGCTACAGAGAACAACACTATAAATAAGGACCCAAATGGTGGTGTGTTAAAAGCTGGGTAACGAGTTGATCCGTTCCCTTTCATTTTTCTTATAAAACCATGTGTCTTGCACCTAAGGAGAGGAAGAACAAAGTCTTGTCATTTAAGGTATGACAATGACCTCACGAATGCCCCAGCTGTAGCCATATTCTGGTCACCATCTTCAGCATTGATTCAGTCATTCATTCATTCAACAAATACATATTTATTGCTTGCAGCATGTTAAGCTGCCATTGATTGATAAGGCAGATCGGAAGGAAGCCAAAATGCACACATACTCTCCTCTTCTTTTTTTTTTTTAAAGATATTTATTTATTTAAGAGAGAGCGTGCGCTCTCAAGTGGGAGGAGGAGCAGAGGGAGAGGGACAAGCAGACTCCATGCTAACAGAGCCCGAAGCAGGACTCGATCCCAGGACCCTGAGATCATGACCTGAGCTGAAATCAAGTTGGCCACTCAACCAACTGAGCCACCCAAGTGTCCCCCTCCTCTTCTTTTAAGAACAACGTAGAAGGGGCACCTGGGTGGCTCAGTCGTTAAGCGTTTGCCTTTGGCTCAGGTCATGATCCCAGGGTCCGGGGATCGCACCCCGCATCAGGCTCCTTGCTCGGCAGGGAGCCTGCTTCTCCCTCTCCCCCTGCTGATCCCCCTGCTTGTGCTCTCTCTCTCTCTCTGTTAAAAACAAACAAACAAACAAACAAACAAACAAAGAGCAACTAGAATATGCCAGTATGTGGGATTTTCTTCTTCCTCTTCCTCCCTCATTTCTTCTTCCTTCTTCTAATGAAATCAATCCCAAAGAAAGGCCTTGCATTTGTTACCATACAGTAGGCACTTTGCCTTTGGGGCAGAGTCAGCTTAGGGGAGTTTGGGGCTGGAGAGCAGAGATCACATTGGGGCAGCGGGGAATCACCTGAGTGGACACCTCACAGAAGTGCCAGGCCGCTTGCAGTGATGGATCTTCTTGAAGCTGGACAGCAAGACAAGAAGGATGACTGGCCCTTTATATATCCAGCAGCCTTCCCAGCTGAGTCGGCAGCCTGGATTTATTCCCAGTTGTTGGAAACCCCATCGGAGGTGCTCTCCATCCAACTTGTTATGGATAACTGCTCGGGGACCTCAGGCAGCCTTCTCGGCTACTTCCGGGCTGGAGGCATGAGGGTGGTCATAGACTGGATGGCTGCGCTTGTGACCACTGTCCTGTCTCCCTTAGGATGATCCTCTTGATTAGGGTCAGGCCTTCCGAAGGTCATGGGCCACCTTTGAGCGACTCCACTTCAATACTTGCACATCCAGAACATTCAGAGACAAGTCAGTGTTTCAGAAACAAAACTGAGTAAAACACTACTGCCACGTCAGCCAGGGTCCAGCGGAACAAAGTCAGGAAACATACCCAGTTCTTAACATTTTAATGCCAGAACTACTGCTGGCAAGGTCTTTCCAGTAAAGCCATAATGGTTCTGTGCTTTTCTTTCTTTACCAACTGTATAATCATACTACCTATTTATCCCAAAGGAACAATGTCAGGTTAACCCCATAAACAAATCTCATTTTAACACTGTTTATGTTCATAAAGACTGCAGGACCCGTCCTGGCCCAACCCAAGACTGTTTAATGACTCTACTATGAAACTGCATTCTTCCTTACATGATCTCCTGGATCTTAAACATCCTTATGAAATTACCCATGATTTATCAAGGACTTTACTTTGAAAATAATTCTCACTTACGTTTCACAACAAACTTGAGTAGAAGATCTGTTTTATCACCAGTTGACAGGTGAATATATGGAGGTATACAAAGGATACGTAACATGCCCAGCCAATGAGTAGTAGAGCGGAGATCCAAACCTAATTGGACCCTGAAGCCTCCAAGACCGCAAGTCCCCCCACCCCCTGCCATTTTAATGGAGGGAGAGTCTACTTACCAGTCTTTCGTGGACAAGGACCATAAATCAAAGGCACTCTACCACCCAGGAAAAGAGATCATTGATCCCACAGCCTCAAGTAAAGGAAGGAGTCTTTTGGATGCAAGAAACAGATGCTCCCTCAGCCTGCTAAAATAAGAGAGGTTTGATATTGGGATGCACCCAGCATAGGGAAGGGAGAGAGAGGGCCACAGATGCTGAGACACTTCTCTGACTGTCTTGGAGCCTGCAGGCAGAGGAGGATTCTAGAACCCAGGCTGCTCTCCCAGCCCCAGGGTCCTCATTCAATTTCTCCACCATTAACCCAATGCAGCTAGTCTCCACAGATCACCCCAGCTATCTTTCTGTACCTGAAACTGGTAGAGTCTTTCTATAGCACTGGTTCAAACTCCTGAGAGGTGGAAACTAACTGGCCCACACTAGGGCTCTGGCTGGTCCTGGGCCCATCTTTGAGCAGAGAACAGTCTAATGCAGCTTTCCAGACAGAGGAGGGCTATTGAAAGGGTGCTTTCAGGGACAAGAGGGGTGATGGTGCTGGCAGGTAACATGTCTGGGGCAGATTTGTGACGGTCCAGAACCAAGCAATCAAGAATCTGTTCTGATTCACCTAGTTTCCCCAAAAGAAGTCTGCTCCTTGGGATTTTTGCTGGGGAGAGCCAGCAGGCTGTGATAGGACTGGGGAAAGGAGAAAATGCCAGAAGAAGAGAAGGGCTACTGTGTAACCTCCTTAGGGCACCGGGCAGGAGGCAAATACCCCCACATTTACTAAATCCCAGCTATGGACCAGGCCCTGTGTTAGGTATTGTGAGAGCTAAGGATAAGAACAACAACTATAGAGCACATATCCCAGCCTCTCTCACCACTAGGCTTCCAATAGTAGTTTAGACATTTGACATTGGACGTTGCAAGTCCAAATATTTCACAATTGGAAGGGACCCTGGCAAGTCATCAAGTGTCCTCACATCAACAGATTACTCAAGAGCACCCAACATTCATAGTCATGTACCACGTACCAGGCACGGTGTGCAGCACTAAAGGTACAAAGCAAACTAAGAAAATGATCATTCAAGTTGCTCCCTGAGAGACAGAGACAGATGAACAGTCAGTGTCAACACCGCGAGGCAAATGCAACATGTCCGGGGACGAGTGGCGCGGAGAGGAGGGTGTCTTAGCCTGATGACAGGAAGAGAGGGTATCAGGGAAGACTGCATGGAGGAGGTGATTCCTATTTGGAAGAGAGAATTAATCCCAAAAAGAAAGAAGGAAAGGGTATCCCAGCAGAGACAACAGCAAAAGCAAGGCACAGAGACATTTCAAACAGTATAACTTCATGCATTTCAGAATAATGAGTTGGAATGGGCACTAGACCGGAGCCGATTTGCAAGGTGCATGGTAAGTTCTGCTTTGAAAAGTGGGGTTAGACCAGCCTACAAGACACCCAAGGGAAGAGGTCCAAAAATAACTTCAGCTATGAATGTTATGTTCCGGATGCACCCAACCAAGGCTCTTGAGAAGAATGTAGAAATAATCAGTATGTTATAAATGAGAACCTGAGGCTCAAAGAAGTAAAGCAATTTGATGGCAATCATACTGTAGTTATGAGCAAACTGAGGCCTGGAGCCCAGGGATCCTGCCGTCATGGGGGACTTCCACCAAGCCCGGCCTCCATGCTGCAGAGAAGGAAAGTTCCTGCTCGAACACCTCGCCACCTGCACTTCCCAGGCCTCCCTCCGCCTTTCCACAGAGTGGCTAGCTCACCACGATCATAAGGAGGCCAGTGCTTGCCTGGGGATTGCTCTCATCACTAACGTGGCTTCAAGATTCATTATAGTGGGTGGCCACCCACACATGAAAAATTCTCCAACCTGTTTAGAAACCCCCAATAGAACAAGCTGTTTCATTTTGAAGAATGTCACATTTTAATAATATTGTACTTCACATGTAAATATAATTACAAGTGGAAGAATAAATATAGGCAGAGCACTATTCATCTTTTCTAGTGTCTCTGATTTAGAATCTGAAAAGCGGCCATTTTTATATAACCCCAATTTGTCATTGGTATGTACAATGGTTACCCAACTAATTGCCTTCTAAAAGCCATGAGGAAAATAGGCATCCTATTCCCTGGCAGACGGAAAAGGTCAGATTGCTAGTTGACTTCCAGTGTCTGTTCTTCCTTTCTTCTACAATGACAGAATGCCCAGTCTATTTGAATCGTGGCCACCTGGAATAAAGGCTAAGAACCCAGATTTCTTTAGAGCTAGATACGGCCAGGTGGCTAAATTCTGGCCAGTGGAACAAGAGAAGAAAGGATGTGCCTTCAAAGAGAAAGGCCGTGCCCCATGCTTTCCCTCTTCCATGCGGGCACACGTAACCGACTGAGGGAGCAGAGCCCCCCGGGAGAAGGAGGCTGGATCCCCTGGGGTGCAGCGCACCCATACTGAGAGAGGAGTAAAGCCCAGCCTGCTACTGCTGGACATTCCTGTTACGAGTTGCTGAATCAGTATCCTATCCACTGCAGATGCCCCTTTAAAAGAATTCACCAGAGAATCTGTGGCAGGATGCCTACTAAAAAGGAAAATTTAATCTGATTTTTAAAAATAGAGGCATAACATTCATATGAATGTGCAAAATCTTAAGTGTAACATAGCTTGATGAAATGTTCCATATACGTGGACTTAGGAAACTGTCGTTCAGTTCAAGACAGAAAGGAGGGGCGGGCAAACTTCAGGCAACCTAAATTTGACCCACCACCTACTTTTGCAAATAAAGTCTTAGTGGATCCCAGATGTGCCGGTTTGTTGATGTATTGTCTTTTGTCTACATTTCCAGCAGGCCGGCAGAATCGAATAGTTGACACAGAGACAATCTGGCCTGTAAAACCCAAAATATTTACTATCTGGCCCTTTATAGAAAAAGTTTGCCGACCCCTGTTATAGAACATTCTGGAGCACACCAGAATGCTCCCTCATGCTCTAAACATGAATTGCCCCCATCAAATCTTGGAATCAGTGAGCAAGAGTGATTACAGGAAGAGGAATATGTGAAGAAGATTGCCTTCCCCACGCAGGCTAGAAACCTCTGTTGGTTTTCTCATCCTCGTTGGAACAATCAAGCGTCTAACAGTTTTAGCTTGTCAACAAGTAGCCTGCCAATGCATTGCAGAGCTTCTATTTTTAAAATTATCTCACAAGAGTGACTAAGAATTACATCTAAATGAACAGGAGCGAGGAGGGAAACAGACTTCCTAGGCGGGTGCACTCTCTCATTCGGTCTGAGGTTCTGCAGTCAGATCTGACTGTGGCTTGGGTCCTCTTTGGCTTTGTTCAGGTATCCGAACTTCCAGGGCCTGGAAGGAAAATGAGAAGGGGGCTGAGATCTCATGCGTTTGCTTTGGCCCCATTTCCTATATTTTTCCTATTTATTTGACTTTGCAGCGTCCACCGCGTAATTTTTTGGTGCTTTTTGCACACTGTTCACCTTCAGTCTGCTGGTTGAGGTTATATGGACGTTCTCTATGGGGTCTGCCCTCTGGAAAATACCAAGAAAGAGCCAAGTAAATCAACCCACCAGCTCGGTTGCACCTGTCCTTCTGTCGAGGCGAGAACACACACATCCACAGTAAATCACTGTTGCTTAGCAATAGCATGACCCAAATTAATGAGAAGCTTGGCCCATTCCAGAAGACTCCAAGAATGTTGAACACGTTGGGATGGCAAGATGGCTCCTCTGAATAGATGGCAAAGAGCAGGTGCCCTCCTCCCCCAGAAAATCTTGAAACAGATGCTTCAAATTCCAAAGCACTTTATCATGTGGTCTACCCCACATATCCAAATACAGACAACCAAAGGGCCACTGTAATAATAAAGAGGACATCCTAGGCACACTCACCCCAGAGCACAGGCAGAACCAAGACCACACCTTACTCACAAAGAGATTCTGCTCCAAAACTTTGTGCTAATGTTTGAAGATCTCCGAAAGCATGCTTACGTTGGAACAATGATTTAGTGGGCGGCAGACTCTCAGCCTGTCTCCAAAGTCTATTACTTCTAGTCCCAAGCTAAATTACTTAAGCTAAAATAAAATACTTATTTGCTCAGTGTTTCAGAAACTTTAGGAAATAGCTTTTCTTGGCTAGCCTGGGAAGCAAATGACTGCCATTGTTTGAATGAGGGATCAGAGGGCAGCAGGCTCTTCCCAGCCACAGCCTCAGTCCTGGGTGAGAAGGCAGGGATGAACATGAAGGTATGAGGGTGACTGGTCACGGGGCTGAGGGGGGTAAGGAAGGCGAAGCTGGGGTCTAACCTATACCTCTAGTACGCTCTGGCCTGACTTCCAACTACCAGCATCTCAGCTTTACCTGATGGCTTTCTTTGGTGGCCCACCGCAGGCTAGAGGTGCCAGAAAATTACCCCCACTCCAGAAGTACCCTCAGCAGTCACCAGCCTCTCTCAGCCTTTAGGAGGGAGAAGTCTGAGGCCCATATTCTGTGTTGGCACCCCAGATTTCCCAGTGAGACGGAGCTCACCCACTATGAACCCTGCTTGGTAAAGTTCCTTCTACTGACTTCCTTCCCTTACCATCTCACTTCCCCGCTCTTAACCTAGGGCTTCCTGGGGCCGCTTACCAAATAAATGACCTGTGCTCAGATCCATGCCTCAGGGTCTGTTGCTGAGGAGACCCAAACCAAGATGGGGAGGACTGTGAAAGTACAAGTCCCGAGGGGTGTGGACAGATGCCCAACTCTTCTATCATCCACTAGTGTCTAGTTTTCACATATGAGCCCACACGCCAACCTACCTCCCACCTTCTGGTGCCCGGGCTCTACAGTGAATGTGTGTGTCCCCTCCAAATTCATATGTGGAAATCCTACCCCGCAAGGTGATGGTATTAGGACATGGGGCCTTTGGGAGGTGCTTCGGTCATGAGAGTGGAGCCTTCCTGATGGGATTAGTTCCTATAAAGACACCCCAGAGAGTTCCTTCGTTCCTTCTACCACATGAGGACACAACAATAAGATGGCTGTCTATGAACCGGGAAGCGGGCCCTCACCAGACACCAAATCTGCCAGTGCCTTGATCTTGGCCTTCCCAGACTCTAGAACTGTGAGAAATACATTTGCTGTTGGAGCTACCCAGTCCATGGTGTTTTTGTTACAGCAGCCTGATCAGACTAAGACAGCCATGTGGTAGAGCACTAAACTACAATACCTAAAGCAGGAAGACATTTAAAAAACATGCTTGTCTAGATGTTGTGAATAAGGTAGGGGACTACATAGGGCCCATCTCTGTTGCTTTTCTGGCAATTACACAACACAGTGAAATTGCAAATTGAGTAGAATAAGTTAACTGGAGCTGCCAAGTCACTCTTACTTGGTTAGGGAAGGTTTTTTAAATTTAAATTCAATTAATTAACATATAATGTATTATTAGTTTCAGAGGTAGAGATCAGTGATTCATCAGTCTTATCTAATACCCAGTGCTCATTATATCACTTGCCCTCCTTAATGTCCATCACCCAGTTACCCCATCCCCCCACCTCCCTCCCCTCCAGCAACCCTCAGTTTGTTTCCTATGATTGAGTCTCTTATGGTTTGTCTCCCTCTCTGATTTTGTCTTGTTTTATTTTTTCCTCTCTGCCCCTATGGTACTCTGTTTTGTTTCTTAAATTCCACATATGAGTGAGATCATATAATTGTCTTTCTCTGGTTGACTTATTTCAATTAGCATAATACCCTCTAGTTCTATTCACATCGTTGCAAATGGCAAGATTTCATTTTTTTTTTCTGATGGCTGAGTAGTATTCCATTGTGTATATACCACATCTTCTTTATCCATTCATCTGTCGATGGACATCTGGGCTCTTTCCATCTGGGCTCATTCCATAGTTTGACTATTGTGGACATTGCTGCTACAAACATTGGGGTGCAGGCACCCCTTTGGATCCCTACATTTGTATCTTTGGGGTAAATACCCAGTAGTGCAGTTGCTGGATTGTAGGGTAGCTCTATTTTCAACTTTTTGAGGAACCTCCATACTGTTTTCCAGAGTGGCTGCACCAGCTTGTATTCCCACCAACAGTGTAGGAGGGTTCCCCTTTCTCCGCATCCTCTCCAACATCTGTCGTTTCCTGACTTGTTCATTTTAGCCATTGTGACCTGTGTGAGGTGGTATCTGATTGTGGTTTTGATTTGTATTTCCCTGATGCTGAGTGATGTTGAGCACTTTTTCATGTGTCTGTTGGCCGTTTGGATGTCTTCTCTGCAGAAATGTCTGTTCATGTCTGAACAGCAACATCTTTAAAAAAAAAAAGATTTTCTTTATTTATTTGAGAGAGACTGAAAGCAAGAGAGATCACAGAGGGAGAAGGAGAAGCAGACTCGCTGCTAAGTGGAGAGCCTGATGCGGGGCTCAATCCCAGGACCTGAGATCATGACCTGAGCCGAAGGCAGACGCTTAACCGACTGAGCCACCCAGGCGCCCCAACAGCAGCATCTTTTAAATGCCAGAAATATTTTCCTCCTTTCCCTTTTTAAATAATGGAATTGTTCATGCCTTTTTTCCCCCCTTTCTTTTGGACATTCGCAAGGTGAAAGGGAGGAATAATGTTTCTCCTGGACACTTTCTATCTCTCCTTCTCATTTGAATGACATCCTAGCTGGATAAAGTATTCTTGGCTGCATATTTTTCTCATTTAGCACCCTGAATATATCATGCCAGTCCTTTCTGGCCTGCCAGGTCTCTGCGTATATTTTGGTCTGTTAGAAGAAACTGCATCCCAAAATTGTAAAGAAAGAAAAACTTATATATATATATATATATATATACAAAAATAAAATTAAATACAATGAAAGTATAGAATGTTACTGTAAAAATGAAAATTAAAAAAGATTTAAAAAAAAGTTGATAAAATAAGAGATTGGTTGAAAAAGGAAAGAGAAAAAAATTAAAATTGAAAGACTAAAGAAATATAAGAAAAAAGCCATGGATTCTATGTGCTGTATTCTAAGCGCTGGAGTTTTGTATTTCTCGGTGATGGGTAAACTTGGTCTTGGCTGGATGTTCTTGCTGATCTTCTGGGGGAAGGGCCTTTTGCGTTGATTCTCAAGTATATTTGCCCCGGGTGGAATTGCACCACCCTTGTCAGGAGGCCAGGCTGAGTAAGCGTCTCCGGATTGTTCTATGTGGCTTTTGTTCCCTGAAGGCACAGCTTTAGAGGATGAGAATGAACATGGTGGCCTCCCAATCTCCCGCCCTGGAGCTGAAGGCTTGGGGCCTCACTCCTCAGTGTGACCTCAGAGAAAAGCAGTCAAGCACTCCTGTCTCCCTGGTCTCCATCTGCACTCCGTGCTCACCCGGCCTGTGACCCAGCATTTGTATCTCAGGTAGGAGACCCGTTTCAAGTCTCCAAACCCTGCAGACTCCTGTGGTGCACACTCAGGCTGCTCATCCAGGGGGAGGAAGTGGGGTCTCCCTGGTTCTGCCGTTTGCTGTGCCCCTGCTCAGAGCGCAGTCACCTGACTGAGCCATGATTCGCAGTTTATGGCCACCCCGAGCTGAGAGCCCGCTCCTGGACTTGCTGATTACAGCCGGCTTCCCTGTTCCAATGCCTGGGAACTCAGCCGCACTCAGGCACCCCCAGTCTTTCTGTGACCCCAAGGATCCTGGGACCACACTGTCCCACCTAGGATTCCACCCCGCTTTGCCACCTGAGCGCCTTTCAGGCAGGGACATCCCTCGCCAGAGCTGACTTCTGAAAGTTCTGATTTTGTGCTCCACTGCTCTGTCACTTTCCAGTGCCGGCTGATGGGGGCTCCCTCCCCCCACGTTGTATCTTCCCATATATCATCTGGGATTCACTTCTCCGCACGTCCTACCTTGCAGAAAGTGGTCGCTTTTCTCTTTGTAGGGTTGCAGCTCTTCTTTTCTTAGATCTCCAGTTGAGTTCACAGGTGTTCAGAATGATTTGATAGCTATGTAGCTGAATTCCTGGGACCAGACAAAACTAAGGTTTCCTAATCCTCCGCCATCTTGGACTATTGAGCCGGTTAGGGAGTTTTAATACCACTTTTTGCTTTCATCTCTCACTGTCTGTCTGTCTATCCATGTTTCAGATGAGGAAACCATATTGTTCTTGCTTCAACAAGAAGTCCAGTTTCCTCCCATGGTCCTTGCTCAGGTGTTAGAGGTTTGGTAGCTGCCACCATGATGAATATTTGTATGCACCTCCCCCTTTCCCATGTCCCCTCCCTCTGGTGGAAAGCACCCCAACTCCTGTGTCCATCCACATCACAGCCATTTTCCCACCCCACTCCTAGCTCTGCCATCACTTAGTTTTACCACCAAGAATCAAAGAGCATTTTCTGTCATTACAAGGGCATCAGGGAAAGAGCCAAGCTCTCCTGCCCTGCACTATTCATAGTCTCTCACAACATTAACACACGGCTGTGTGTGTACTGTCAGCCCTCACTGGACAGTAGAAAAATGACAATGTGGAAATAGCTTAAACTAGGATTCTATATCACACTGTTCCCAGAGTTTAATAGTGCTATAAAGGAATACAATCACACTTTTACCCCACATACCCCTGAGTATGCAAGAGGCAAGCAGCATAGCAGTTCTATGTGTGTGTTCTGGTACCACTGGAATGGCCTGATCCAAATCAAGGCTCTCCCATTCCTATGTGACCTTGGGCAAATTACTTACACTCTCGGTGCCTCAGTTTCCCCATCTGTAAATCCAGGGTAATAATAGTACCTTCCTCATAAGGTAGTGGCAGACAGAAATAAGTATAGAGTACTTAACACAGAGCTTAGCACAGGGTAAGCCCTTAATAAAGGTTAGGGCTTGTTGTTACTACAAGCCGACATTTCAACCTCGCTTCTCTCTCCTCAAGACAGAGCCCATTCTTAACATTTCCATTCTGTTTAGGAAATGCTCTTTGACAATAGGTATGCTCACCCAGGTCCTTTCTCCACCATGGCAACCCTCAGGACATAGTAATTTCCAGAAAATTTCAGAATGGAGAAGCCACAGTCTGGACCACTCTGAAAACTCTTTGAGGTCCCTGCCACTGAGTAAAGAGACTCACTCATTTTTCCTGCAGACTTCCAGTTTCTTCTGAATAGCTTCTCCTTGATAGACATGCACACGAATGCACGTGTACTTGTGCACACACACTCACACACCCTTCTAAAGGATAAGCAGTAATTCTCAGGGACTGGAGAGTCTCAATCCACTAACGGACAGTGAATCTGCCTTGCTTCTCCCATCCACAATAAAAATGGCAACTTATATTATTTTTGTACAGAAGGCCACTTCTCTTTTCTCATCTTCCTGCTTCTAGACCATTACTAAGGACATCTTAGTACCTAGGAAACAGAATCTATAATAGTACCACTTCAAACAGCAGAGCCATTTACCCTTAATTTTTATGTTTAGCTATAAAAAGATTTGACTCAAGACTTGAACTGGATGTTCTTCCTTTTTCTTAAAAAAATTTTTAATTGAGGGGCGCCTGGGTGGCGCAGTTGGTTAAGCATCTGCCTTTGGCTCAGGTCATGATCCCAGGGTCCTGGGATCGAGCCCCCCCATCGGGCTCTTTGCTCGGCGGGAAGCCTGCTTCTCCCTCCCCCATTCCCCCTCCTTGTGTTCCCTCTCTTGCTGTCTCTCTCTCTCTCTCTGTCAATTAAATAAATAAATAAAAATTTAAAAAAAAATTTTTTTAATTGAAGTATAGTTGACATATAATTGGATAGTTTCATTTATCTTGGACGAGAACAAATCCTTAGGCTGGGGTCCCACCCCTTCTCATTTCTGTAAAGAAAAGGAAAAAGTAGAGATTTATTTTCCCTTTACCCAAAGAATGAGGGGTAGTTCTTCTAATTATATTCTTTCAACTCTTGTTAATTGGGCACCTATCATCTGTAGGTGCTAGACACTGAATAAAAATCAAAGAAATATAAATCTGGTCTTTCCTTGAAACAGATTATGATCTAGCCAGAAGCAAAAATGCCGGAGAGGCACAGAGGGAGAAAAAGAGTGGTGCCTTGATCACCACTTTGTATCACCTAATGAGTAATTGGTACTTGGTAGCAAAGTTAAAATTATGGTTTTAGAAGGAGTTGAAGAAGTTTGGTGCAAGCCTAGCATGCATTAACAATCTGACCAGAGCCCAGAATTCCTTTTGTCTCTGGTTTCCAAAAAAGACCTACTATGTTACAAGATTGTCCTTTGCATAGCACTTCTGTCTGCTTGTACTTTATAGGCTCTACAGTACACACGTGCCTCCTAGATAGTCTGAGCTGCCCCACAATTCCTACCAAGACCCTGATCAACTTGTCAATTGCCATCCAACATCTGAACAAGTTTAGGGCAAGAGTTTTTAGGAAGGCCTAGGGTTTTTAGGAAGGACTAGCATTTTTAGGAAAATATTTTTAAGAGATTGAATAGATGATGACTCCCACTTAGGACATCACCACCATTCTGGGGCGTGCATCTTTGGTTAGCAGATGATGTCAGTATTAAGAAAGAGAATAGCGGGGAAGGAAAGAGTGCTGACAGAAGACATTCCTCACGTGTTATCTCTTCAAATGAAAGAAAGTGTTCTAAGTGAATGGTGGTAAATACACACCCTGCTCTGATTGCCAACTTTCACCATAAAACCTGTAAGTTGAAAGGCATGCAAACCAAAATTCACGAACCCCTCAACCTTGAGGGTATGAGTCACTAAAGCAATTCTCACATTTCACCATGCAGAAAGGCAGGAGACTTTCCAAAAAAGGTTGTGGTTTTTCTGTTTCCTTGATTCCCTGACACATAGCCCAGCCATGATCACATGTGGCAACAGGCAGGAAACTGTTGTCTTATTTGGGAATCCTCTCGGCCTTTTGGTAGGCGGAGTGGCACAGACTGAGAAGTCCAGATGGAAATGGCAATAGCTCCCCAAAATAAAGAGAATCAGTTAAAGGAAGTGAGCATTTCCCCTAGAATAAATATAGAAAACTGTTTGATCCAAAGAATAAATATTTCCAAACCCATTTCTTTGTAAAGGTCTCCTAGGAAAATACTTCGAATCTTCCATTTTCCATAACGCTTTCTCCCATTTTCCTTCTAGCCAAATGCTCTCTGCATTTCCCAGCTGTTGTGGGGACAGCTATTCTCTTGGGGGACACGATATGAGTGACATTCACCTGCAGTTCTCCAAACAGATGCTTCTCAAGTGTCCCTCATTCTGACCCCAACGCCTGCTGTGCGACATTCATGGTGGCACGCAGACAGAAAGAATGGTGTCCGCCTCCCCCAAGGAGATTAGAGAACGAGGGGGTGGAGGCCAAGGGGACAAATGCTCTGCATGTTAGAGCTTTCTATCTGCTTTTCTGTAGGGTGATATAACTGGGGGGGGGGGGGTGTCCCAACACAGATCTCAACAGGACACATAGGCCCCCGTAGCGAAGCGGGACCGCCAGCTCCCTCTGGAGCACTAGAAGCTGTGTAGAAGGCAGGGATTCCTCTGTTCAGGTATTTCTGGATCAAGGCTGCTGCCGGCGACCACTCCTTCTTTATTCGGTGTTCCTCCAAGGATGAGATCACCCGGCTGAGAGAAAAAAAGGACAGAGGGGAAAGGGGGGAGGCAGTGAAACAGCAATGGGTGTGTCAACTCCGACTGGAATGTGTGCCCACTGTCAACCCCGAGTAACCCGAGAAAAACAAACACGAGTCCAGAACGTGTTCTCCCGCTCTGAGTGTGTCAGTCGCATAGCAGAGCAAGGGCGCCCTCTGCTGTTACCTGCGATTTGTTGTTCATGTCCAATTTTAAGCTCCATGTAAAACATGTTTAAGAAACATCCTAC
The DNA here is from genome assembly GCF_964656455.1 of Halichoerus grypus. Taxonomy (NCBI): domain Eukaryota; kingdom Metazoa; phylum Chordata; class Mammalia; order Carnivora; family Phocidae; genus Halichoerus; species Halichoerus grypus. The sequence continues at coordinate 122,199,530 of NC_135727.1, read as the reverse complement.
GTATGAAATAGGGAAACCAACTTGGGATCTCAGCTGTTGGAACCAGGCTGTGTTCTGTGTCGGGGGACAGAGACTTGAAGCGCTTGAGGCTGCACAGGCAGCTGGGAAAATTCCATCCTGGCTTGCGTTGTGGGGGGGGGGGGGTGGCCCCGGGGGCTTTACAGATCCAGGACAGTTTGCCCACAAAAGAAAGCATTTCTTGGGAGCAGGGCCCTTCTTGGGTGGCAGCACACTCTGAACCATTTATTTTCCTGTCCTTTCCCAGAAAAACCAGTTTGGGCTTTTTTTTTTTTTTTTTTTTTTTTTTTTAGTTTCGCCCATTTATTTCTCCACAAAAGAAAAAAAATACATCTAGTTCTCACATAAGGAGATGAAACTCAATGGCTTTGCCCACAAATATTGCATGAAGATAAGAATCTAAAATACCCAACTCTGATGAAAGATTCATTGTATAACTCAATGTATTTTCCTAGGAATATTAACTGAAATATAAAATGGTTGCCTCAGACATTCACCTTAGGGTTAATCCAAACGAAGTCTCCAAGAGAAACTTAATCATGATTATGATTAATATTTTGCATTTGGAAATAACTGCAAATCAAAGGCCATAAACACCGTTAATGGTAATGCTTCGATATTTGCTCTTTTCCTGGTTTTTACTTTCAAAGTTTGGGGTGGGGACAGTGGTGTGTCTTTATTTTAGAAGGCTTCAAAAAATTGTCTATCACTGTACACATTTCTTTTACTTGTTAGAGAAAATACAATTACTTGAGGTTCCATAGATGGTCTTCTAATAGGAGGGAGAAAGGGAGGAAAGGAGTGGCGGGGGGAGGGTGGAGACCAGTCTTTCACCACCATCTTCCATAGTATCTTCCACAAATGTCACACTGTGCACTTTATAAGGAGCCTTGCTACATAGCCTCTTTGTTAGTTGCACTTACCCCCTAGCAAAGGGTCACAGTTGGAGTGTCTACATAGCTAGAGATTTCTGAACGTCTCTGATTTCAAACATATGTATCACTTGAACACTTTTGGACCCAGGAAATGGAATCCAGCTGGCAAAAGGAGAATTTATTGGCTCATGAAAATTAACATTAAGGCCAGAGGTGGGGCTAGATCTCAGAGAGGGCAGGAACCAAGAATCTGAATTGCATCAAAGTTTTCTCCATCTTTCACCGATACTGAGTTCATTCTCTTTTTACTTGAGATTGACTTTTTCCATGAGACAGAAAGCATTGTTACTGGCCATTCCCTGGTTCACATTTCCCCAGTTCCACACCCCAAGGAAAAGAGGAAGCCTTCTCTTAAGCCCTATTTGGAAAATCCCAAGGAAAATTTTGGATTGCCCTTCCCTGGGTCATGAGTTCATATATGTGGCTAGGGTGGGTGGGGTTTTACGATGGACAATAGGAAGGGAGTGAGACTGGGTGGACAAGGTAGTAGATGTAATAGATGTCTACTACAATCTTCTGAAGAAGGTGGGGGTGGTGGAGTTTTCTTTAATTGAGCTTTTCTTGTGTATCAGGCACTGTGCCAAGTGTTTTCATTTTTCACACATGATTTTCTTTAATTGCCACAAAAACCCTACAACGCATGTGTTATTATTAGATTCTGGAATTGAGATTTGGCGAGATTTAGCGACTTGTCCAAATTTGCACAGCTAGTACGTTGTAGAACTAAACCCAGAGCATTTTGATCCCAGAGCCCAAAGTAGTAACCACTATTCTGTATTTCCTCTGTTTGTCAGATGATATGTGTTGGTTTCTGTTTCAGAAAAATTAGTCCCTGGAGTTCTGGTCAAGATTACATGCAATCTATTTACACTCAAATTATGAATAGAAAAATCCTTTTTTTGAATCAAGGACAAATAAACTATGATCCATTCTTTCTTCAGTATAAGGACTGAATTTTGTTCAGCTTTGTTTTCTTTTTAACATCTCGTCTAATTCCTTGGTCATAGTAGGTGCCAAGTAAAAATGATTTAGAGAATGTAACGAAAGGCTTTCTTTCTTTTTTTTTTTTTTTAAAGATTTTATTTATTTATTTGAGAGAGAGAGAATGAGAGAGAGAGAACACCTGAGAGGGGATAGGGTCAGAGGACGAAGCAGACTCCCTGCCGAGCAGGAAGCCCGATGCGGGACTCGATCCAGGGACTCCAGGATCAATGAAAGGCTTTCTAACCACAACTCAAAATGTAGATGCAGTAATAGAAAAGATTGATAAATTTGATGACATAAAAATAATTTTTTCTTCACAGCAAAAAAAGGTAAGCGAAGTCAAAGGACAAACGGCAAGCTGGGAAAAACTGTTTGTAATGTATTTCACAGATAAGGAGCTAACATCCCTAATTTGCAAAGAACTTTTTGGTAAATGAGTTTAGAGAGGGCAATAATCCTATTGGAAAAAAATGTGCAAAAGACATGAACAGACAATTCACAAAAAGAAATGTAAAAGTGGCTCTTAAACTTATGAAAAGATGCTCACCTTCACTCATAATTTAAAAATGCACACTGAAACTACACAGAGACACCATTCTCACCCATCAGAGTAGCAACAATTCAAAAAGCTTGACAACACATTCTGTTAGTAAATTGTGGGGCACTCTCATTGCTGGAGGGAATGCAAAATTGTACAACCTCTATGAAGGGGAATTTGGCAATACCTAACAAAACTACATATGCACTTAGCCTTTAACCCACCAATGCTACTTGAAGGAATTTACCCTGAAATACACCTCTAGCAATGTGAAAATACATACGCAAAAGGTTATGCATTGCAACCTTATCTGTCTGAGCAGAGGAGACTGGCTGAATAATCTATGGTACATCCACACAGTGGAATACTATGCAGATAAATTTAAATCACCAGTAAAGAACAGATGGACATTATATGCCTCCAGATGTTTTACTCTGAGAAGGACACAGCATCGGCTACATAATATTCTGGCCCAAAATGCATAACATCTTCAGATTTGCATACTTATGAGTACAAGACCTTCCCTTCCCTGTGGATCCCAAAGCAGTTCCTGGAGGGCTTGAGGAGGGGCATCTTGTTCGTACTCATGTATAAAAGACAACCTATTTTTTCTGGTCTTCCCTCATTTCAGTAAAAGGCAACTCCAAACTTCTACTTTTTCAGACCAAAAGCTTTTATTCCTCAAGAGTCAGTATCCCCTTCTTTTTTTTTTTTTTTTTTTTTTTAAAGATTTTATTTATTTATTTGACAGAGAGAGACACAGCGAGAGAGGGAACACAAGCAGGGGGAGTGGGAGAGGGAGAAGCAGGCTCCCCGCAGAGCAGGGAGCCCGATGTGGGACTCGATCCCAGGACCCTGGGATCATGACCTGAGCCGAAGGCAGTCGCTCAACCGACTGAGCCACCCAGGTGCCCTCAGTATCCCCTTCTTGATAAACTATGAGAAAAAGATGGAGTTACTTTTTTTTTTTTCATCAGCATTTGGTTCAGAGGCCCTCTGCTCAGACCTCAGGTTTGGGAAAAAGAGGAAGAAGATCTGAAGATGGGTAGATGACACCGATCCCAACCCAAATGTTGGGACTTTCAGCATAGCATAGCTGGTACCCCATACCCCATTGTGATATTTTAATAAATTGAGTATTAGTTTAAGGAAATCCCTCATTCATTTCTGGGTCATTGCCATAGAGCCAGAAGCTCATTAGGTGAGGTACAGAACTTCTAAGAGGAGGTAGCACAGTGATAGAGACCACACTTCTCATTTCCATTGGTCAGCACTCAGTCACATGGCCAAACCTAACTGCAAAGGAACCTGGGAAATGTAGTCTAGCTGTGTGCCCAGGAGGGCAAAGGAAATGGTTTGGTGGACAACTAGCCAGTCTCTGTCCCCTTGGTGATAGATTACGAATAATGTCTTCTCTTTCACGTATTAATCCACTAATATGAACCTATCATTTTTAAATATTAAAATATTTATACTTTTTAAATTATGATGATGTGATTTCTTTTTATTAAGTGGATGACCTACATGAAACTCCTGATTGTGTAGAAGACCCATTAAGTACATGATGGATGCCAAACCTCACATAACATTGCCCTCGAGTCATATCAAATCATTTCTCAGAAATGGTCCCTGGTGATGGCAATTGAGAGACTCAAGAATGAAGGCTGGTGCCTCCACAAGAAATAAAATTAAGTGTTGCTTAAGCAATTCTCAAGAGCTAGCTGTTAACCCCTGCACACCAGCTGTTCCCATTTCTTCATACTTTTCCATAAAGCCCCAGATTTCAGCTTTTATTTTTTTACCCTTTTCCCTCTATGATGTAATTTGTATATTTAACCTATATGGTGGCTCAAAGTGAGCACAGTAAGAAGAAGGGACACTGAGGTTGGAAAACACAAATGTTAAAAAAAAAATTGGGGCGCCTGGGTGGCTCAGTCAGTTAAGCATCTGCCTTCGGCTCAGGTCATGATCTCAGGGTCCTGGGATCGAGCCCCACATTGGGCTCCCTGCTGAGCAGGAAGCCTGCTTCTCCCTCTCCCTCTGCCTGTTTCTCCCTCTGTTTGTGCTCTCTCTCTCTCTGTCAAATAAATAAATAAAATCTTTTAAAAAAAAGAAAAAAGGAAAAAAATCAAAGGACTTCAGAAGTAACATGGATTGGAGCTGGGGGTGGGAGTGATAGAACACAGCCTGAGGGTCACATGATTTTGCCATTGCCATTTTCTCTCTTTGATCTTCCACTATGGTCTTTTTCAAATTGCATTCATTTACTCAGCAGGTTCTTGACTCTGCTGGGAAGATTTAAATCAGAGATCCTGACTTAATTGGTCCAGTGGCTGGGATCTTAGGCTTTGGAACTGTTCAAAAGCTCCCAGGGTGATTCTCACGTACAGGAGAGCTCAGAACCATTGATTTCCTTTCTACATTGCTTTTAATTGACTAATTTTGGAGACTTGACCATACTTCTGATGAAATTGACTCATATGAAATTGAAAGTCAGTTCATGTAAAATGTGTGAAGAGGGGCACCTGGGTGGTTCAGTCAGTTAAGCCTCCAACTCTTGATTTTGGCTCGGGTCATGATCTCAGGGTCGTGAGATTGAGTCCTGCATTGGGCTCCACGCTCAGTGTGGAGTCTGCTTGAGATTCTCTCTCTCCCTCTCCCTCTGCCTCTCCCCCTGCTTGCGCTCACATGCTCTCTCTCTCTAAAATAAATAAAGAAAATCTTAAAATGTGTGAAGAAAAATACACCTACCCAGGCATTGTTTTTTTTTTTTTTTAAGATTTTATTTATTTGACAGAGAGAGACACAGCGAGAGAGGGATCACAAGCAGGGGGAGTGGGAGAGGGAGAAGCAGGCTCCCCGCAGAGCAGGGAGCCCGATGCGGGGCTCGATCCCAGGACCCTGGGATCATGACCTGAGCCGAAGGCAGACGCTTAACGACTGAGCCACCCAGGCGCCCCTACCCAGGCATTGTTAAAATCGTGAGCTGGGCTGCAAATGACCTCTGGGCAGCCAAAATAGTGATCACAGAGTTCCTGCACTAAAGTTCATCTGATTTCTTCTCACAGGGAGTGCCAAAGGCCAAGATATTTCTGAATTATGCTCTTTCCTCAGTTATGCCCTTGAACAACTTTGTAGAAAGTTGGGATGCAGCGTATCACGAATTTAAAGACTTGAATATCTGATCAAGTAGGTGATTTGGAGCCCCTCCTGGCCCTGTCAGTGCCAAGTTAGCTGGTTCTTTGCAAATATAAGCAGAATGGGCAGTCACCCCAAGTTGGAATGAGTATTCCACCACCGTTTGTGAAGACTGTTTTGTAACTGGAGCCCAGACATGGTGGGTTACACCAAAACTTTCTATCAAGTCCGGTGGAACAATATTCATGTAGACCAAGTTTTCTCCACGTTGACACTATGACCTGTGGGGTGGATCAGTCTTTGTGGTGGAGCTATTCTGTGCACTGTAGGATGGTCAGCAGCACCCCTAGCCTCCGCCACTGCATGCCAGTGGCACCCCACGCCCTGGTTGTGACAATCAAAAATGTCTCCAGAAATTGCCAAATATACCCGTCAGGTCAAAATTGCTCCTGGTTGAGAACGACTGGTATAAACTCACTCTTAATTTGCCAACTAAAAAAACAAAACACAAATAGCCCTGTTGTTTTGAAATTACTCAGTTTGAGTAATAATTTGAGAAAGGCTTCCTCCCAAAAGTCTCCAACTGTCTTCCTCTAGCCTTTTATGTTCCCATCAGGCCCATGCACACCAGCAGTAAAAAATGAGCATTGCTCTGGGACAGTGATTCTCAATCAAGGGCAATATTGCTCCCTAGGGGACATTTGGCACCGTTTGGAGACATTTTTGTTTGTCAGTACTGGGGAAGAGTGGGGTGCAACTGGTATCTGGTGGCTGAGGCCAGGAATGCTGCCAAACATCCTGCAATGCACAGAACGGTTCCCACAATAATTATTGGGACCAAAATAGCAATAGTGCTGAGGCTGAGAAACCTTGATTAACAGCAACCATATCCACAAAGTCCAAAGAAAAGACCCGTTTTGGGGGGCCTTTAATAATATAGATCAGTGGTTCTCAACTGGGGGGGTGACTTTGTCCTCAAGGGACATTTGGCAATGTCTGGTGGAGGCCCGGGATGCTGCCAAACATCCTATAATGCACCAGACAGCTCCCAACAACAAAGAATGATCCAGCCCCAAATGCCTATAGTGTCAAAGTAGAGAGACCCTGCCCTAGGATTACCTCTCTTATGGCTGTTGGGCCCAGTGGATTTTTTTACCCCCTTTTGGTTTTGTGTTTTTGCTCCCCCAACTTTGCATCTGCCCTTATATTGCCAATCCAGTTTGGGATGTCTAGACCCAATTCAACTTTGGCATAGCAATAGGGCGGCTGAGAAGGAGGGAGGCTTGGCACAGACCCCAGCTCCTAGAACAGATTGACACTGGGGAGCAGGCCAGTTAACATCAAAGGTTCAGCTAGGGTTGGGGGAGGCAAGCCACAGTCACAATTCAAGTTGACAGTCAGTACTAATGGCCCTGCAAAAGACACTTTGTCCTGCCAGGTGCGGAGACAGAGTGGCTGGGAATCTGGGGCAGTGGAGACTCTTACTGTAAGATCAGGCTGTTTCCAGGAAGTCAGGCACTAGGTAAGGCAGTCCCAGCCAGCAAGCCGAGGTTTGGGGTCAGGGCTAGATCCTGGAGAGGGGCACCTTGCGAGCGTGAGTCAGGACCCCAGGGAGAGGAGGGAACCTGGATGATTTGCAAGCCAGCTGAAGGAGGATTTGAGAAAAGGACTAATGTACAACTATGAAGCAGGGCAGATGGGAGCCTTGGGCCCGGTTTAGAAAATGAGTGATGGATCCTCATTAGCAGAGTGGAAATGCCACGTGGGGGAGGTGGTGCCAGGGAGAGCATTGCTGAGCCCAGCGATGAGCAGGGTGACACAGCACCTTGGGTCTGAGAAATAGGAAGACTGACTCCATAACAAAAAGCAACTCCCCCTTCCCCCCAACACCCTCCCCCCCAGGCACCTGTACACATGCACATGCGCATAGGCAGCTACGCACATGGGTGCGGCCCTCACCTCTAACACCACCGTAGGGGTTACTGAGACAGTTCCTGCCTGCACATAAGATTGGTCTGGAGAACTGGGAGTCATGTTGGAGCAAAAGTTGCTCAGTGAACAGAGCAGAAGCAAACAGTTTGAGACCAAAAATGTCATCAGTCATTTGTTTGTTTTTGTTTTTTAGATAACGTTGGCTTTATTTTAAAATCATGGATATGAATAACGTTTGTGACATTTCTTGGTTTTGTCTGATTATGTCCATGCTTGCTGTAGAAAATTTGAAAAATACAGAAAAGTATAAAATATTTAATCTATAATTCCATAACCCAATGATCATCACTCTCAAGATGTTGGCGTGCCTTTCCTGATCCTCTTTTGTTTTAATGGCACCTTTTATCCTAATGTCATTAACTGATATTCACCTTATAACTTGTTTGACATGTAATGATAATCTAATCAAATAGCATCCTTCCCGAATTTTTCCGTGGCTAGGTCCTTGTCTCATTTGAACCCATAAGAAAATGTGATTTTTTTTTTTTCTCCAGATAGACTCTGGATTTATTGAGATTAGACTCCTCCAGGTGATAAAGCACCTACCCCAGAAGTGGTGAATGGGGAAACCTGCCTTTTCCTGGTCATCACTACTTTCGTAGGTGATACTTTTCCTTCTTCTTCTTAATACAAATGTTCTGCAATATATTAAGTTTGGTGATATGGATAAAACAATTGAAAATACCTATGAATCTGGAGCTAGAATCTCAGGAGAGATTTTGGTGATCATGGTTTTGCATAATACAAACCTTACCTTGTACATGCAAATGGAACACTTTCTTCTTCTTATTCATGAAATATGACAGTGAATCTCCTAAGGCTTATTATTCTGGCTGTTCTGCCCAGGCTGAAAATTTCAGACATGTCCAAACTCCTCACCTGGTAGTTCTAAGTCTTCAGCTCCTCTCCCTGCACTTGACTCTCTCGGCCTCCAGGAAAGACAGAGTCTGCATAATGTAAGTCAGAGAAGATCATCACCCCTGCTAAAGCTGAGATCACGGGCGGGAGGGTTGGGGGAGGGACTGGGCAGGTGGGAATACTGAAAATGGGTATTTTATTTAATTGATTTTTTTTAAAGATTTATTTATTTGACAGAGAAACACAGAGAGGGAACACAAGCAGGGGGAGTGGGAGAGGGAGAAGCAGGCCTCCTGCTGAGCAGGGAGCCCCATGCGGGGCTCAATCCAAGGACCCTGGGATCATGACCTGAGCCGAAGGCAGATGCTTAATGACTGAGCCACCCAGGCACCCCGAAAATGGGTATTTTAAAAGCCTCATCTGAGCAGCCAAGTAGTGGCATCTGATGCCAACAGAATACAATGGCACATAACTATCTTTTCAGTACAACCAATCATTTCTAGCTTCTGAAATGCTTGATGCCACCAGATGTCAGGAGAACAAACTAACTGGTATTTAGAACCAACAGTAAAAGGTGGCTATTAAAGGAAAAAAGATGTATCTATCTCTTCAATGCTTGACTATAGGCAAAGCAAAACACACACACATACACACTCGAAGTTGTCAAGAAAGAAGACAACAGCCTATCTTTTTTTAATAACAAAATTAAAAAGACTCTGTTGCGAAATACAAAATATTTGAATACATTCCACATGTATAGTGTTGATTCCTGGCGATACTGCGCAAATAACTGACTTTATTTTGTGGATGGTACCTAAGGCCTTGTCTTCGAAGTCTTTCGTTCATCGTATTGTACATGTTTTTGTTGATTCTTCTCCTTCGGCATCCTGCTTTTCCTTTTTTCACTAAAATTTCTTCCTTCGTTAAGAGAGGTATCTGTTTCCAAATACTCGGCTGCATATTTGTAACTGAGCTTTGTGTTGCGTTGTGAAAGCCTTCTGCACTAGCAACAGCAGATCTTTCTTCAAAATAAACATTGCCAGCAGGTGTAAAACATACATATGGTTCCTATCCACATTTGCTGATGAGACTGCCAAGTAAACACGTGTGTAAGCGTGTAACTGAGGATGGCAAACAGAAGTGTACATCTGTCGAGAGGAGAGACTTCACTCCTGTCTTCTCCTTCGGATGGCTGACTTCCGAGGGGGCTCGTCTTCCAGCCACTGATGAGTCAAGGTCTATGTCTCTACAAGGATCTGAGAGCAGCTTGTTTTCCATACATTCCCATCAAGGGGACTGGATGCCCCCCCTTTTTTAAGATTTTATTTTTAAGTTATCTCTACACCCAGTGTGGGGCTCGAACTCACAATCCCCAGATCAAGGGTTGCATGCTCCACCCACTGAGCCAGCCAGGCATCCTGGCTGGCTCCATTTTAATGATTAAATTGAATGCATTTAATTATATCAGGCGTATTATCATCCCAACGTGGACATTGTAATTGACTGGGCATTGACAGGTCAGGAGAGTGGCTCTTTTCACACCAATTTAAGTCCTAGAGACAAAAGATAGCTTATTTGTCTTTTCATGCTTAGTGTTTCTATTGAATACACTATTATGTCTTTGAAAGCCACCTCGAATTCTTTTTCAAATGAGGCACAATACCAAAACAAAACAAAAAGGATAAGATAGAATACTTACCTTCAGGGGCTGTTAACCTAGTTAAGTGAACTGTAATATTCAGAAATATTCAAACCTCATGAAAGAGGTATAACACAGTAAGGCCAAAGGAGAGAGGACACATATTTAGAAATAAATCAAAAAACAGTTCCTAGATGATACTGTGTTTGAGATGGACTCTCACCAGTGGTGAAAGACATTTCTAGGCCCAAGATGGAGCCACTCCTGCCCGGGATGCCACAGCAGTAAACTGAAATTTAGATGACTTTCATGTCCCTGTAAATGTTCCTTGTCCAGGAATGCAGTATGTGCAGTCGGCCATTCCCCAAACGCCAAGCCCACTCTGGGCCTTCTCACCCCAAACAAGGCTGACTACATGGCCCCAGCCACACAGACATTTCCTATTTGTCTCTTCCTTGTTCTTTATTCTTTATCCTATAAAAGCTTCCTGTCTTCTGCCCCTTTTGCAGTTCTCAGAATGAAGACAGTCCACTTCATGAAGTGTTAAATCAGGTTTGTTTGTATCACCTAAATTGTCTTCTTTTTTATTTGAGGTGTAATTGACATAACATTATATTAGTTTTGGGGCACCTGGGTGGCTCAGTCAGTTGGACGTCTGCCTTCAGCTCGGGGCATGATCTCCAGGTCCTGGGATTGAGTCCCACATTGGGCTCCTTGCTCTGCTTCTCTCTTTCCCTCTGCCTCTCCCCTTGCTTGTGCTCTCTCTCTCAAATGAATAATGAATAAATATAATCTTTAAAAAAACATTATATTAGTTTCAAGTGTAGAACATAACGATTAGATATTTGTATACACTGACAAATGATCACCACAATAAGTGTAGTTTCCATCTGTCACCACATGGAATTACAAAAAAATTTTTTTCTTGTGATGAGGACTTTTAAGATTTATTCTCTTGGCAATATTCAAATACGCAATACACTATTATTGACTATATTCCCCACATTGTATATTACATCCCCATGAATTATTTATTTTATAACTGGAAGTTTATACCTCTTGATCTCCTTCACCCATTTTTCCCACCTCCAACCCCCTCCCCCCAGCAACCACCAATCTGTTCTCTGTATCTATCAGGTTTTTTGTTTTTGTTTTTTTTAAGATTTTTATTTATTTGAGAGAGAGAGAGCACAAGCCAGGGAGAGAGGCATAGGGAGAGGGAGAGGCAGACTCCTTGCTGAGCAGGGAGCCCGATGTGGGGCTCGATCCCAGGACCCTGGGGTCATGACCTGAGCCGAAGGCAGACGCTTAACTGACTGAGCCACCCAGGTGCCCCTGTATATATGAGTTTTGTTTTGTTTTGTTTGTTCATTTGTTTTGTTTTTTAGATTCCACATATGAGATCATATGGTATTTGTCTTTCTCTGTCCCATTTATTTCACTTAGCGTAATGCCCTCAAGGTCTATCCATGTTTTCACAAATGGCAAGATTTCATTCTTTTTTATGGGGCTGAGTACTATTCCATTGTGTATGTATATGTACCACATCTTTATCCATTCATCCATTCATGGATGCTTAGGTGGTTTTCATTTTGTGGCTATTGTAAATAATACTGCAGTGGATATAGGGGTGCATATATCTTTCCAAATTAGTGTTTGCATTTTCTTCAGGTAAATATCCAGTGGAATTACTGGATCCTATGGTAATTCTATTTTTATTTTTTTTTAAGATTTTATTTATTTATTTGAGAGAGGGAATGAGCTGGGGAGAGGTGCAGAGGGAGAAGGAGAAGCAGACTCCAGGACCCCAAGATCATGATCTGAGCTGAAGTCAGACACTTAACCGACTGAGCCACCCAGGCACCCCTCTATTTTTAATTTTTTGAGGAACCTCCATACTGCTTTCCATGGTGGCTGCACCAATTTGCATTCCCACCAGCAGTGCATGAGGGTTCCTTTTTCTTCACATGGTCACCAACACTTGTTATTTCTTGTCCTTTTGGTACTAGCCATTCTAATAGGTGTGAGGTGATATCTCCTTGTACTTTTAATTTGCATTTCCCTGATGATGAGTGATGTTGAGCGTCTTTTCATGTGCCTCTTAGCCATCCGAACATCTTCTTTGGAAAAATGTCTATTCAGATCATCTGCCCATTTTTTAATCACATTGCTTGTTTGTTTTTATTGAGTTGTATGAGTTCTTTATATTTTTTGGATTTTAACCCCTTAGTGGGTATATGGTTTGCTAATATTTTCTCCAACTCGATAGGTTGCCAATATTTTCTCCAATTCGATAGGCTGCTTTTTCATTTTGTTGACAGTTTCCTTTGCTGTGCAGAAACAAGTCCCACTTGTTTATTTTTGTCTTCTTTAATCATGTTTTTACCACCAGATTGGTATGATCCAGAGAGGTAGAAGGGAGGCAAGGAGACTCATGAGAAGCAGTGAGAAAATGTGGACCATGTTGGAGGAACAAAGCAGACTCTGATATGGCCCATTGCTAAGTTATAAGAGAGAATAAAAGAAACTGCCTTGGTGTGAAGGACCCTGGGGGGGTCAGGCTGAAGCATTTGAAGGAACCTGGGAAGATAGTGCACTGAGGACTTTTGAAGAGAATGGAATGTGGGTTTCTATCTCCTACAGGGCTCTTTTACCCTGTCCCTCTTGATGGCTTCTGGTAATGTCAGTGGAAAGGGCTGCTCAGAGTAGACACACAGCACTGTAGAGAGAATAACAAAAAAATTCAGAGAATCAGGCCACCACAGATTTGCCAATGACTAATTCCTGAGGACCTATGACCACAGTAGGCTTAAGGAGGTTTACAAAGTAACCTGAAGCCCTATTTACCTCTAAGGAACTGGTAGAGGGGCACCTGGGTGGCTCAGTCAGTTAGGTGTCTGCCTTCGGCTCGGGTCGTGATCCTGGGGTCCTGGGATTGAGCCCCGCATCGGGCTCCCTGCTCAGTGGGGAGCCTGCTTCTCCCTCTCCTGCTCCCCCTGCTTGTGCTCTCTCTGTCAAAAAAATGGATAAAATTAAAAAAAAAAAAAAGAACTGGTAGAGAAAGCAAGAGACAGGAAAATGTATCATATATAAGTAGATACCATCAAATGGACAAATAGCACATAAGTAGGGAAAATTAACCAGCCATGTGGGAGTCCATAAAATACAGAAGCTAAGTCCTACATAAGTGAAGAAAGCACATCAAAATAGAAGAGTATGAAAACAGAGACGTTATTTGTAAAAGTACTATGGACAAAATTGACCTTTGCTGAATTGCGGAATTCACACAAAATAATGTACTTTTCTGTAAACCATGTATGTAGAATTGCACTGTTCAATAGCTGTGGCTACTTGAATTTAGGTTTAAATTAATTAAATTTGAAGCATGCTTCCTCAGTCACAATAGCCACATCGTAATGTTCAATAGCCACATGTGCCTAGTGGCTACCATATTGGCATAGTGATGGCACAGACACAGAACATTTGTCATCATCATAGAAAGTTCTGTTAGCACTGTTTGAGAGTTGCAGTTCTTAAGTTTGTGGGCTGGCAGAGAGGGTCATAAACTCTGAGAAACTAACAAAAGTTATGGACCCTGTCCTAATAAAATGTGCAAACACATATACATATGTTCTTTTGTATATAACTTTGGGTTTTTTATGGCTCCCTGAAGCCTATTTATAGACCATTTAAGGATTTATGGACTCCCAAGTTAAGAAAACCCAGAAGGCTTTTAAATATTTTGGTTTCTGGGTCATAATCTTTCTCTTCATGCTGAGTCTTGTCATATTCCTGGAAGTCTCTAACATTCAAGTGAATGTTGCCTAGAAAATCTTGCCTCTAATTTCCTTATTCTCTACACCAACAATGACCTTCTCTTCTATTCCATATTGGCCGCATGATCTCTTCCTAGAGCTGGTCTTTGGAAGAATGCTTGCTGTGACCTCTGAAATCACAAACTCAAATATCTGATACTCTGACTCCAAACTCCTTCCTTCCAACTCTCTCTCACCCACTTAATCCCAATACTTTGCTTCTTCTGCCTCCTCAAGACTCCGACCTATCAGCCCCTAAACTTTCTCCCCACCAATCACCCCCTTCCTTTATTCACTCCCTTCCCTATCCCGCTCTGATAACTTGGACCAACATTTCAACCACTCTGCTGCCAAGGTCTTCATTCCTCTTGCTTGTTAATCAGCTCTCAATTCAGCCTGCCAAAACCCCATCCTCAGTGGGTCCAACCATCTGCCTTTCACCAGCTGTACCCGAACTGCTGGTAACATTAGAAAAAAGCAGAGAATTTCCGAGATTTGCACTGCAATACATTTATGGCATCCAAAATCAATTGGGTTGTCAGTGTTGCTGCAACTCTCTTTTTTTTAAAAGATTTTATTTATATATTTGACAGAGATAGTGAGGGAGAGAGAGAGAGCATGAGCAGGGGGAGGAGAAGAGAGAGAGAGAGAAGCAGGCTCCCCGCTGAGCAGAGAGCCCGATGCAGGGCTCAATCCCAGGACCCTGGTATCATGACCTGACCCGAAGGCAGCCGCTTAACCCACCGAGCCACCCAGGGGCCCCTGTTGCTGCAATTCTATCATGTTTACCTTGTCAGGTCTTTCTCCCATTTTCCATATCAGCCACTTAGGACATTCTCTCATCTGCATATTTACATAACGACATATGCATATAACAATAAGAAATTGGAAATAAGCCATGTGTATTGTAAAGGGACTAATTAAATAAACTATGATAGACTACAAAACAGAACACTATGTACCTATTAATAAAATGGGGAAAATCTTCAGGATACATTGTTTTAAGTAAAATAAAGTGAAAATTCAGTGTAGTATTTGTCATTTCCTTTGTCCCAATGGGTCCATTATATGCACTAACAAACTATGACATCTCAGCAGCTTAACATAATAACATAATACATATTTATTTCGTGCTCATGGCACAACTCAATGGGAGTAGGGTGACTCAGGGATCTAGATCTTAAACATGACCATCTTAAACATCTGCATCTTAAACATGCGGCCTTCAAAGCCATAACCAAAAAGAGAGAGCGCATGAACAAGGCTCAGGAAGTTGTATAGGCAGGCCCAGAGGGGATGTAATCACTCCTCCCCATCTTCTATTGGCCAGAACCTAGTCACATGGCCTCAACCTATCAGTGAGGGAGGCTGGGATACAGTCTTCCCGAGTTCCTCAGAAAAGGAAAAAAAGGGGAATTTGGTGACCACCTGCCATTGTCTCTGCCACAGTTACAGTTAAGTAAGAAAGAAGATGGAGGAGGATATTTATTAAAATTTGCTTGTATTGGCATTGAAAATGCTTCATACAGCAAGGTTATAAACATGATTACTTCCATGGGGCAGGGGCGAAGAGGTAGATGGGGCCAGGAATAGAAGTAAGACTTCTCAGTGTGCGTGTAAATGACTGAGCCAGGTGTCTGTGTTAAATATTCAGCAAAATACAATTTTAAAAAATTAAAACTAGCAGATGAGTAGAATGTTGTCCCCTCTCCTCAAACCTGCCACCCATGATGGCCCCCTGCAGGATGGCTCTCCTCCTACTTCTTGGAGAAAACGAAAGCCATCAGTAATCACTCCTTGCTGGCCAGGTTCTGCTCATCCCTCTGACTTTTGATCTGACTTGGGTCCTCCTGTCCGCTGAGAAGCCCTAACTCACCCAGTTGTGGGTTACATGGCTCTCCCAGGGGGCTCTTGGCATACTCTCAAGCTCTGCCATGACTGCACTGTGTGTGTGTTGTCATGAGTGTTAGTTTACGTCAGTCTCCGCTGCTCCACTTTAAGCTCCTGGAGGACCACAACCCTGCGTACACTACATCCCTAGACCCCATCAGTGCTGGCCACAAAGTCGGCAGCCAGTAAAAATGTGTTCGAATGAATGAGTGAATTGGCCCAGCAAAAGGTCAGGACGTGTTAATTTCTATGACCCCCTGCAGTGCTTCACTGCTGGAGAATGAGTCTAGTTTATGGCCAAATGAGACATTGTTCCTATTGATAACTTCTTTCTAAGTAGATGCTGGTGATTTTTAAGAGAGTCACGTCCTGGACCTTAAAGTGATCCCTCTCACTTTCCATATCATAGATCACGAAATGATATCTATACTTTCTTCTTCAAGGGGCGCCTGGGTGGCTCAGTCGTTAAGCGTCTGCCTTCGGCTCAGGTCGTGATCCCAGGGTCCTGGGATCGAGCCCCACATCGGGCTCCCTGCACCGCGGGGAAGCCTGCTTCTCCCTCTCCTACTCCCCCTGCTTGTGTTCCCTCTCTCTCACTATGTCTCTCTCTGTCAAATAAATAAATAAAATCTTTAAAAAAAAAAAAAAAAAAAAAAAGTTCGTGTGTCCTCAGTGGGGCACCTGGCTGGCAGTGTCAGTTAATCATCCGACTCTTGGTTTCCTCCACTCAGATGGTGATCTCAGCGTCGTGAGATCTAGCCCGAGCCCCACTTCGGGCTCTGCGCTCCGCGTCGAGTGTGGTTAAGACTCTCTTTTCCTCTCCCACTGTCCCTCTCCCCTACACTCTCTCCCTGTCTCTAAGGTAAATGGGTAAGTCTTAAAAAAAAAAAAAAGAGTTCATGTGTCCTCAGGAAATAATAACGAACCCTCTGATTTTCAAATTGTTTTTAAAATACGCCTGAACTCTCAGTTCTAATTCACTCTCTTCTGCAATTCTTTAGAAGCTTAAAAACAGAGAGGGGGCAGTTTACCTATAGAAACAAGGCAGACAGAGCCAGGGAGGAAGGCAAATTCAGGGTTAAGTTCTTCCTTCAGCCTACTTTTTCCCAACGGAGCCAGCTTGGCTGGGACCCTAGGTCCTCACAGCCCTTAGGAGCACACATTCCCTGTTCTGGCACATTCTCACCCACCCCCTGCTGCCAGACTGCTTTCTGATATCAGCAGAAGCTCCTCATTAGGAGAAGAAAGCTTCCTGTCTGACTCAGTGTACCGCTGATACATCAGGTCCCAGCCTTTTGTGAGCAGCAATGGCTGGCCAGGGCAGAAGGCAGTAGGAAAAGCCTAGGCTTTGGAGTAAGAAGAGCTGGCTTGGAATCCTGCTCCATCTCCTCCTGTCTCAGAAAACTCTGGCAAATGATCGCATTCTCTGAGCTTCAGCATCCTCAGCTAGAAAAAGGATGATCAGGGGCGCCTGGCTGGCTTAGTCAGTAGAGCATGCGACTCTCGATCTCCGGGTTGTGAGTTTGAGCCCCACACCGGGCACAGAGTTTACTTAACTAAAATAAATAAAAAATAAATAAAAAGAGGGTGATCATTTTTATAGGGGTGTTGTAAAATTTAAATATAGTAATAGTAAAATGTCTCATACAGTTTCTGTTTATATATAATAGATGCTCAATAAACAAAAGCTATTATTCCTACCATCATCATTAATGATTCTATCTTACTGCAATCTCTACAAGAAGAATCTCAACTCTCCAGGAATAGGTACCACAGCAACCTGCAAAGCGTAACCACCACACTGCGTCCTCTGGCTACTGTCCGTAACACTCGAGTAACAATGGCAGGAACAACCATTTCCGTCTTCCAAATGAGAAAACACAGCTCAGGGAAATCAGGTCACTTGCCCAAGGTCACACGGCTCATAAATTCTGAGCTGGGACCCAATTCTCTTCCCGCCACGCCAGAATCAACCAATCAAGCATTACCTTATTTCCAGTTGAGGAGAGCACCAGCAATTTTGTGAGCAGATGTGAAGCAGCGAATAAGCAAGTTGGGGTTGCGGGGGGGAGGAAGGTGGTTTATCGGGGTGGCACTTGGGGATTACAGAGCTGGAGCAGGAGAGCTCCACCACGACTTAGCCCAGGGGTTCTCACGCTGGTGCTGCTGGTGTTTGGGGCCAGATCAGGCTTTGTTGACAACCGCTGACTGCCCTAGGCTCTCTTTGGACACACAAGGCAATGGGAATTAATGTGGCTCAGGAGGGGTCCAGTGGGTCGCAGCAGACTCAAGATCATTTTCTTCTTTCATGATGCTTCTCCAAGACTCCATAAGACATCTCCAATAAATGTGATGAAAAATGGGCAGGAAATGGTAGCTGGCAGGTTATCGCCACATAAAGGGAGAAAGTAGCTGCATCCAAACCAAGTCACAGTAGTGGATGGCTCTCAGTTTAAAGAAGAAAGAAATAAGAAGGAAGAGAGAAGTGGAAAAAAAAAAAAAAAAAAACCATGAAAAGACTGCTTTTTATTTCATTTTGTTTTGTAAGTGACTTGAGGATGACCAAGCCTTCTATTCTGCTTCACACCGAACTGGAAGTAATCAATGCAGAATCTATTTAACCTTATAAAAGCATTTAAAAATAAGAAAGGGACGAATCCTTTAAAATCTGCTCTGGAACGGGTTTATGACTATAATATGACTATAATATCTCCTAGAATGACTAGGAGACCTGCGTTCTCACCTTTGTCACTGACTCTCTGAATGGCGTGGGATTGCTTCACGCAAACCCACCCCTGGTTTCTCATGTGTATAACTGGAGGTCTGAGTGGGACAACCTCTGAGGCTCCCATAGCTGTAGAATTCTGTGCAATCTGAGCTTGCCCTCTGGTGGGTGAAAGAAATAGGGCCTATAGCTAAGTTTCATTGAACATGTATTGACAGTTCTAGAATTGTCCTTTCTTGACTCTCCCGTGCAGATTTTGCAAAGTATTCCAATTTATCTTTAGTGGCACCTGCTGCCTGAAAGGTTTTGAGAGGTAATTTCCCTCCCCTGGTTGTGTGATTGCTGCATTATTGTACAGTTTTGTGTTTCCCACTAAACTGTACCAAAAAATGGCTCAGCTTTACGTAAAACTTAGGAATTTAGAGATTTCACATCCGAGGTGAAAGGCTATAGAAACTGCCCGATACGCATGCCCACCTTAACACCTTCTAGAGTAACTCCACTTCTAGCAAAGAACAGTTTACTGCCCCGTGACGGGGTCCTACAACTGGCCCCTCACGTCTAGACTTCGCCTGCCACGCGGCCTCCATCACAAATACTCAGCTCTGCTGTCGTATCATGAAAGCAGCCAGAGATGATTCGTAAATGAATCGGTGTGGCTGAGCTCCCACAAAACTTCATCTCCAAACTCAGGCAGAGGGCTGGATCTGGCCCACTGGCCATAGGTGAGCCCCAAACTATAGAGCTAACTCCTGGCCCCCGGGGGACCTCCAGGCCCCCCAGTCCAGTGCTGTGGCTTTCATCTATTCTGACAGGCCGGTACCCTGACTGCCAGTTGTCACATATTTTAAAAATCACCCTGGCGAGCTTGGGAGGGGAGAGAAGGACACGTCCTTTAATCTTGCTGGTTGATGGCGGCTCTTCGGTTTCGTCTCCTGCATGGCTCACTGTCTTTCTGCTAAGTGCTCTGTCTTTCAGGTGTCTTCTCTCATCGTGCCTCTTTCTCAAAGGGTGGCTGCGTACACGGTGGCCTGCTTGCACGACCTGTGGCAATGGGGGCCTCAGATCCATGGGTGTCCTCTGGATGCTGGTTGCCCCCTGGGCAGGAGCAGCCGGTCAGACCTGGGTTCTAGTCTGCTGAACAGAATATGGTCACGTCTGTTGTCGTGGTTCTTCTGCAGTGGCTTCATGTCTTCAGAGCTCTCTGCTCCCCTTGACCCTGACTGGCGTACTCAGGGACATCTGGATCCCATGCAGGCCACCTTAGGCTCAGCCATCCGGGGACTTCCTAGAGCTGGCATACCAGCATCCTGAGACTGGGAGACATGGCCACCCGTGGATCTTCTCTTGACACTCTCATTTCCCTCAGCCTGTGCGGGAAGTGATCCCACTGGCTCCACCATTGGGTCCTGGGGTCCCCCGTACCCACACATGCTTCCACGGGCCACGCTTCCCCTCCCCAGGTTTACCCAAGGAGCCATGCAACCTCCCTCTCAGCCATACCTCAGTCTCACCTCCTTCCCAAAATCAACCTGTGAGAGGGAAGGACTGTCTAGTCCCTCTTTCCCTCTCTTAAGGACCCCTCCACTTTGTCACCTCCTCTGCTTTCCTGAGCTAATATTTTCCCTGCCCCCTTCCTAGGGTCACAGTGATGGGTAAGACATTGGGAATAAAACTGGCTTACCAATAAATGAACCTAAATCAAGAGGAAGTTCAAAAACATTACATCTCTCCCATAGATAAAGGTATACTAGAGGTTTTCCATCTTGCTGTAGTATGATTTTTTACCAGGAGGACTTTTTTACCATTTATCTTTTCTATTTGCTTGGAGATCTCTACAAATATTATTCTTTTAGTGAGCATTCCGGAAAAGGAAATAACGGGGGGCTGAGGTGGGCTTGGCTGTACGTAGTCCTCAGGATGCACCCAGGAGAGAGTGAGATTCATTGATATTTCAAAAATGTAAAAAATACCGCCCCCTGCTGATTATGTAAAACCAATTGTTCTCAACCAGAGTAGGGTGGGGGAGATTTTGCCCCCCCAGAACATTCGGTAATGTCTAGATACATTTTGGGCTGTCATACTTGCTGGGGTGGGGAGGGCATGGGCTACAGGCCTCTAGTGAGTAGAGCCCGGGGACGCTGCTAAACATCTTACAATGTACAGGACAGCCCCCACCACAAAGAGTCCTTCAGCCCCAAGTGTCACTAGTGCTAAGGTTGAGAAAACCAGTCACATCCACAAAGGGAAGAAGCATGACAAGACGATGAGGAAAGCAATCATTTCTCCACCTGCGTTTTCCAGTGGCCCGATGCCTTGAATGGCGGCAGATTTCTGCAGTTTCAGGACCACTTGGGCTCTCTTTATTCATGATTATGCTTTGATTAAGGCCTCCCAAGAACTTTGTTCTTGCCCAAGAAATTAAGAGAGAATGATACAACTCTACATTTCCCCCAAAGTCCTTCTGCAAGATTAATGCGCAAACACCCAGAAATGGAGCAGTGTAAACAGCCTTGATTTTTCAACTGTTGAATTGCGGAGGACTGGTTTGTGACCCCATCCAGGAAAAAGACTTAAAAACTCCTCCAATTGGGAAACTAGAGACATTTTGCTGTAGAATAGTGGTTCTCCAAGTGTGATCTGGAGACCAGCTGCATTAGCCTCACCTAGAAGCTTGTCCGAAATGCCAACTCTCACTCCAGATCTCTGGCATCCTCGGGAACTCTGGGGGTGGGTCTCAGCCTTCTGTGTTTAAACAAGCCCTCCAAGTGATGCTGATGCAGATGAGAGTTTAAGAACCACTGATCTAGAACTACAGGCTCGAGGCCTGTGTTTTGTCAGTAAAGTTTTATTGGCACACACCCATTCCCGTACATATTGCCTATGGCTGCTTTCAAGCCAGAGTGGCAGAGCTGAGTAGTTAAGACAGTGACTGAATGGCCTTCAAAGCCTAAAGTATTTACTATCTAGCCCCTTATAGAGAGTTTGCTGACCTCTTATCTAGAGTGTTGGGAAAAATAAATTACAAGGCTTTTGATCATTATGGAAAGAAATCCTGAAATGTATTCTTAGTTTTCAAACTCCTCCCCTTCTGCCCCCCAACACACCCACCCACCCACCCACACCCACACATACCCACACCCACACCCACCCACACACCCACACCCACACACACACACACACACACACGTTAGCTAAGAGTCAGTAGAGCAGGCGACATGACTATACGTATGGGGTTACTAGTGTTAGCTCTTGAAGTCCAACAGCCTGGGTCTTCATTTTGACTCCGTTGTTAACTAGCTTTATGACCTTGGGTGAGTTATTCAAGACCTCTGGCCTTCAGTTTCCTTTGCTGCAGAATGGATATAACAATAGAACCTACCTCATAGGATTGCTGGCTGAGTTCAGTGAGTTGGTACATGTACTGAGCACCTTGTACTAAGCTCTTAAACCAGTGGCTGGTGCATGGCCCCCGGTCTGTGTTAGTGATGCTGCTTCTGGCTTTGTGTGAGGGTAGAATAGCTGTGCAATGAATGTTACCGGCTATGATTACTTAAGATACTCACATCAAGATACTCCAAGGACATTTCAAAAAGAGAGATGGCTTCTCCTCAGACTTCTGCCTTCTCCTTTATCATTCAACAATTGGGGAAGATCTGAAGGTCCAAGGAGTCTTAAAAATTGAAGAGACATCAGAAATGTGTTGTCCATCCAGCCCCTCCCTCCATGGAGCTAAATCTAAAGGAACCAGGTAGCCCCCCCTTTCCTGCACCCCCACCCAACTCCTCCTCTACCTCCCCAAACCTCTGCCAGGGAAGAGGAGGATGGGAATGTGTGGTCTGTATGAAATCCAAATGTCTAACCCAGCCCCCTCTGACTTGAATTTAAACTACTTGACCTCTTCAGTGGGGCTGAAACACCGTGTGGGAGTCATTCATAGGTTCCAAGGTCATTGGGGTCCCCGAATGCTCTACCTGCTGAAGCTGAGAGCTGGGTTCATTCTCATGGCCCCCTTCACCTAAGACCCACTTCAAGGGCATGTGACCAGTGCAGTCCCACATGGCCCACGCTCAGAGGGGCCCCACGCTCGGTTTCATCAGTGGTTGCCGTCCTGAAGTTCTTAATTTGTGAACAGAGGGCCCCCCACTTTCATTTTACACTGAACCCCACAAATGATGTAGCCAGTCTGGCCTTCATCCTTTGTAGAAACGTGATTCTAATCTAAGCCCCCTGTCCAAATCTTACTATCTATGAAGGACTCTGTATGAGCATGAGAACTGATTTTTTAAAATAAATAACAAATAACAACAACAACAAAGATGACTTAATTTTTAAGAAGGGAAACATCTCTGGCAATTTCCAAAATAAAGATATCCCAGAGTGGCCAGCAGATGTCGCTCTTGGTACATGGCAAAAGAGGAGATTTTTTAAACAGGCCGGCTCATGATCAAAGATTTTTGAGCTTTTAGGGAGGCAAGGCCTCAAAGGAGCTTGATCTAAGAACTTTTATTGTAACATCTTGCTCTTTTCTGATGAGGATACTACCACAAAGACAGGAAATGTACCATCCACCAAATCTAAATGGAAGAATTGCAAAGAAGATCATAACAAAGTATTTAACTCAGTTAAATAAAAAATAATGTAACCAAAGGCAACTACTTCAGAGAGGTTGATGTAGTATTTTCAACACTATCTTGTCCTTTCAAACTGGTGGTTAACACGGCATATGTGATACTAGGATTTACAGTAAGAAATATATATTTGCAAATAATGAATCATGGAACACTACATCAAAAACTAATGATGTATGGTGATTAACATAACATAATAATAAAAAAAAGAAATATATATTTGGTCTACATCCCCATTTCTAGCACGGAGCCCCTAAAACCCTTGGAATTTCTTAAGTGCCAAGAGTGATAAAGTTGTCTTTTGTTATGTTAATGAGATGGCTTTTGGAAAGCACCTAAAGGTGGGGGCTGGTTGCCAACAGAACCGACCTTGTGATTAGAGGATTGGAACTTTTGGTCCCACTCCCTCCTTCCCCCAACTCTGGGGCGAGGAGAGGAGCTGGAGGTTGAATCCATCGCCCAAGGCCAATGATTTAATCAGTAGTGTCCGCGTAATGAAGCCTCCGTAAATATCTGAAAGGTCTGGGCTGGTGAACCTGTGGAGGGGCCGGGAAGACAAGCGCACCGGACACCATGGGGGCTCCTTGCCCTTCCCCCATACCCTGCCCTCTGCCTCCCTTCCAGCTGGCTGTTCCTGGGTTATATCCTTTTATAATCAACCAGTGATCTACAGAGTAAAATGTTTCTCTGAGTTTTGTGAGCCGATCTAGCAAATTAATTGAGCCCAAGGAGGGGGTCTTTGGAACCTCTGATCTGCAGGTGGTCAACTGGTCAGTCCAAAGCTCAGTTAACAACCTGGACTTTCAGCTGGCGTCTGAAGTGTGGGGGGCGGGGGGTGGGGAGGGGGCAGTCTTGTAGGACCAAGCCCTTGACCTGTGGAATATGACCCTCCCTATCTCTGGGTAGGTAAGTGTCAGAATTGAGTTGAATTATAGGATACCCAGCTGGTGTCTGAAGAATTGCTTGTTGAATGCGTGGGGAACCCCCCTCCCCACAATGAAATTGGGTCTCAGAATAACAAAAGGGCATAGTAAAGCCATTTTCCTAGTGTGTTCCCTGTCACCTTGAAGGGTTGGATTTGTTGCCGCAAAAAAGTGTCAAAGGCTAAAGTCCAGCAAAGAATCAATGCCTTGCATTCCAGGGCTCACAGCAAAAATGGCAGAACGGATCTTGGATGTGTTTCCTAATTTGCTGGAAGGTTCCAGCTAAACATTTATTCCCTGTTCTCGAGGTACGTCATCCCCATGTAAATAAAGAGTGATGGAGTGAAATGATTCAGTTGCTAGAAAACCTGTCAGTGGTTAAGACCACGCTCTGTTCTTAGGTAATGGGATCAGTCTGCCCAATATTAAAATGTCACTAACACTAAGGTAACAATTCATCATAGAAAGACATTCATATAGCTCTCACAGTCTCTCAAATGAGTTATTTTATGTGGTGAAAGATTAGAAAGCATTTTTTCAACTTTCACTGGAATTCATTAGTGTGTGCAACACTGCAAGATCTGCAAAATTGTGGTACATAAAGCAAATACACCTGCAAACGGTAGCACACAAACAAAATGAAAAGAATCCCTGGGTTTCATTAAAGAAAATGGTCTTGGTTAGTCCATCAGGATCCAACAATCCCTAAGCCAGCAACCTGGGAAGCTCACCCTCCAAGTTTCTGGGCCTGGACCAAGATGTGCATGCAATGAATATGTAATTCATCATATGTTGTTTTGGCAGTGAAACAAGCTAATGATGAAGCAGGAGAAGGAGATTCTTGTCTCACGGAGTCAAAGAATGAATCTCACGGACAAAGGAGAGTGAGCAAAGCGATAGAATTTTATTAAGCAAGGATACAGAAAAAGCTCTCAGGAGTGAGAGGGGTCCCAACAGGGTTGCCAACGAGGGCCTCCACTGACAGTCTTTTATTTAGAGCTGACCAGGGAGCTTGTGGCCTTGATATTCTTGTGACGTCTTGGTTTGAGTAAGGATTGGTGATAACATCTTTAATGGCTCACTTCTTCTTTGGGGTCTGGTTATTCTTTGTTAGTCACAAAAAGTCTTTTTATGGCCATAAAAAGACCCACCTCTGACGCCCAGAGCAGAGTGGTCTGGTTTTTTCCCTTATCTCTGGTTTCATTATGCCTCAGCATTTCTGGGATTTCTGTGAGCTTGATCACGTAACCCCCTACCTATCTCTCCCTACCTAGCCCCGCCTGTCCCTTACTCACTGAGACCCTTCGGATGTACATTAGTGGGATGTATACTTGGGGGATGATTGCCAACATGTATCTTGGGCGGGGGCGGGGGAGGGTAGAGATAAAGGACATCTCCAAAGGAATTTTTATATGTTAAAGTAGACTTACAGGGTCCTGGGGGTCGGGCTAACATTGCCTTTTGCCGTTAGCAAAGTATTAACATCGAGGCAGCTGAGTTTCTAGAGGAAGGTCCCTCTGCCTGTTTCAGGGACCTGTCAGTGGGCTGTAAGTAGTCAGGAAATTTAATTTTTCTTCTGCCTTTGTTTCCCACGTCAATTACACTTACAAGGGAATGCTCGATACACAGCTATATTACATCAATAAAAGATAGAGGGCTAATGAAAGGAGGAATAGCCTTTAGTAAAGTGGATTGCAGGCACCAATTTGTACAATCACAGAGTGGACTGGCGGAGCTGGGCATCTCCCAAGAACGCCCATTGATGACCTTCACCTCTACTCTCCATCAGCAGCCCCGTTCCATAGCCCCACTCCGGATCTTGTCTAACCCGTCATTGCTCCACCCAGTGCCTTAAATCTCAATATACATGCAGCCACAGTCTCCTATCCCTGCCTCATCTCCAGCATCCCTTCTCTTCCTGCTTCTGGCCATCCCATTTTCTCCCAGTCTAGCAGTCTACTCCCAGCCTGATTTCTCTGCCAAAGGTAGAGTCCATAGCTGGGATTGAACGAGCTCTCATCAGCACACCCAACTTCCTCGTACCCCTGTCCTACCACCCCACGCAGCGGGCAAAACTCCAAATCGGCATACTCAATCTGCCTTTGCATTTTACCCCTACTATAGGTGATTCCACTATCCACAGTGGGACAGGTTGGTGCAATCACAAAATTCTAGACTCCAGCCACGGCTTATCCCTCAGGGCTGATGGAAACCTTCCTCATGACTGCAAGATGTTTAATATGCTTCTCAGTCTCCACACCCTGCCGCTTTCAGCAGATGGCTCACTTTTCCTACGTCTCTAAGAACAGGTTGGCAAACTCCAAACACCACAGGCCAAACCCACTTTACCACATGTTTTTTATAAATAAAATTTTATTGAGACACAGCCCACACCCATTTCTTTACATATTGTCTGTGGTTGGTTTTGCACTACAGTGGTAATGCTGAGTAGTTGTGACAGAGATGATGTGGCCTGTAAAGCCTAAAATATTTACTATCTGGTCCTTTATTGGAAAACTTTACTGACTCTTGTTCCAGAACAATTAAGGTCATCAGGTATTTCTCCTTATCTTCTCCCATCCAACCTATGAACTAATTAGCATCAGATCCTGTTCTTACCTCTTGCCATCAGTCCCCAAGGACGAGACATCTCTTCTCAAGGCCAACCCCTCAATCTCTGATTCTGACTCTAACCTCTTTCTTCTCTGGAAACTTCATCAGTCACCCGTTCACTTTTCTCTGTCTTCATCCTCTCCCTCTGCACTGGCTTTTGCTTTAGGCCTATAGATCTCTTTAAGTATCCCACTCCAACAAGCCTTTTCTCCCTTCACTGCCCCCCCTCCACCTGCTCTTAGGTCACTTAGAAGGGGCATGCCCACCTGCTGTTAACTACCTCCTCATCTCCCCTTCACCCCACAAGCAGTCTGGATTCTGTCCTAATCACTCCACCAAATCTGGTCTGGGAATGGCCACAAATCACCAATCACCACCACGCTGTGAGAGCCAGCGAACACTTTTTAGTCCATATCTTATCAGACCTCTCTGCCATATTAAACAACTATTGGCCATTTGCTCCTTCTTGACATTCTAGACTCACTTCATCCCCATGATATTACTCTCACCTACTTTCCCTTCTATCTAATTCTCTGTTTCCTTTATGGCCTCCTAAATCCACTCTAAATCTCGGTGTTCATCAGCGTCATCCGTGGCCCACTGCTCTGCTCACTACATACAGTTGTGGTATATTTTTATCTACTCTTATGACTTTCACTGTAGCCTACAAATGATGCGTCTCCAGCCTTAACTACTCTTTCAGATAAACACATCCCACTGTGTGCTTGGAAAGTTCCATGTGAATTTTCTTTGGCCAGCTCAAGCTTAACATGGCCAAAACCAGACTCCTCAACTTCCCACTAGAACCACTCTTTCCAGTCTCTGTCATTACATCATCCACCAATCCCTAAGCTGGACATTTGAGAGTCATCCCTGACTTTCTTCTCATTGTCAGGTGACACAACCCATAGACTTCTTTTTCTAACTTAGTTTCCTGCTTAGTATGTATTATGTGTGCCAGTGGTTTTTATGGGTTGCCCCAGCTAATCCCCAGGACACCCATACACCATATGGCATTCTCCCCATTTAACAGGCAAGGCTCAAAGCAGTGGAGTAATTTTCTCAAAGTCACATAGCAAATAGGTGATAAAAGCTAAGCCAGTATTAGATCCCAAGACTGCTGTGACCTCAAACCCTGTCCTCTTCCCCTCCACCACTGGCTGTTCTCTTCATAGGAGTTTTGTGGTAGACACCAGGTTATCTACCCAACACCCAACCCTTCCATTCTGCATTCTGTATCAGCCATGCAGTTGGGGGGGGGGTTGACTCCTCTTGCAATCAAGTATGGCTGTAATTGTTATTTGTTTGTATTGAGGTGAAATTCACATAGCATGCAATTAACTATTTTAAAGTGTACAATTTGGCAGCATTGAGTACCTTCACGATGTTGTGCAATCATCACCTCTATTTAGTTCCGAAACATTTTCATCACCCCTAAAGGAGACCCCATATGCATTAAGCACTTATTCCTCATTGCTCCCAGCCTGAATTGTTTTAACCTCATCAGGATCACTTCCCTTGGGATTCAACCTCAGCCAAGTTGAGCATGGATGTCCCATGGCTAAAGAGATTGGTTCTGGGATGGGCGTGGTGGCAGGCCAGAGCCAGGGCCCTGTGCCAAAAACACGAAGAGAATGTATAAGTAGCTAAGTTATATTAACGTCCGGCAGCAAAAATGTCTTTTCACAGAAATAGGGGTGCTGCCCTGACCTCCAGCCTCACATGATATGAGAAGGAGAAAATGCACATTTCTGAGCTCCTCTGCCCTGGTGGTCTCTTGCTGGGACCCCCAACTTCAGGCGCATCTCTGTGAGGAAAGCACCGAGAAGCCGCTTCTGCTCAGCCCCCTGGTCCTATGAATAAGCCTCATCTTCCTTGTTTGCTGGATCTATAGAAAACTAAGCAAAAGTCAAGGAGTCTGAGCAATCATTCTCTCTAATCTTATGACCTGTGCTAGCCCTGCCGCTTGGTCAACGTGAGCCTCAAACTGAATTCGGTGCAATGAGGTCTGAAGCAGATCCGCTGGGGGCTTCCAGAAAAGTAGGTTTCTCACATAAGTATTTTAATCTGTCCATACTGCCATGAACTGCCCCACGAACCAGGAGATTGCCTTGGTGGCTGAACTTTATTAGCTGTTCTCCTGCCTGTTGGAATCACCTTCACTCGGACAGATCCTAGACACTTTCCAAACAAATGAGTCGGTAAATCATCAACTTTTAACAGAGCCCGAATGTAGTCTTAGATGTATGAAAACTGCAATATGAGCCAAGTAAAGCCAAGGATCTGCTAAAATAATTCCTTTTTATATTTGCCTAACACGTTTTTCTGAGTTTTCTAATTTTTCTCCAGCGGATCTGCATTATTCTTCTAATCAGAAAAAAAGAGACTGTAAGAACTAGGTTCGTGTCCACCCATTAGTCCTTCCACTTTGTGGGCCTTCGCTCCTCAGGGGTCAAATGAGAGGTCTAGGCTACACAATGGCTAAATCTATTCCAACCCTGACAACCCAGAATTTGACGAGTCTAATGAAATCAGAGTCAAGATCGAGGAGGGGACCACTAACAAAAACAGTAATAACGTGGCCATAGAACTTTGCCTCAGCTTGCAAGCTAGCTATTATTTTCTCTGTTTTGACAGATCCAAGAAGTTAAACAATTTCCTGGAGTCATTCCGCTTCCGATCGGGCAGCAGAGCTAGGCTTGGGGCCTGGATCTGTGAGTCGAGAGAACATGTTTGTAGTTCCAGTATGTTGGCGTGCAGGCGGAGGTAGGCCACGGGCTCCAGCTGATCCTTTTCCAGAACAATGAAGACAGCACCTGCTAGTGAGCGGGCCGGAACAGCAGGGGCGCTCAGGAGGCCTCGCTGCTGGTTTATGGCTGAGGGGCGCCAGAGGCAGCTGCTGCGCATGCTCTCGGCCCTCCTCTGCGTGCGCCCAAGGCTGTTTCCCGTGAACCCTGTGTGCCAGAGGCAGCTGCTGCGCATGCTCTCGGCCCTCCTCTGCGCGCGCCCAAGGCTGTTTCCCGTGAACCCTGTGTGCCAGAGGCAGCTGCTGCGCATGCTCTCGGCCCTCCTCTGCGCGCGCCCAAGGCTGTTTCCCGTGAACCCTGTGTGCCAGAGGCAGCTGCTGCGCATGCTCTCGGCCCTCCTCTGCGCGCGCCCAAGGCTGTTTCCCGTGAACCCTGTGTTTCTCGGCCCCAGCGCTGTTTTCCTGGTGGCCTGAGGATGTTTGCTGTGCAGACAAGCCCAAGTGTTGGAAAGGCAACGTTCTGGAAGCAGCAAGCAGCCAGATGACAAACGGGTGTACAGGAACGGTAGCTCCCTTGCCATCCTGGCGAGGCGAACTTGCCAGAACGTCCCCTTCCGGATGGAGCCCCCGCTGCCCACGGCCAGCCTTTATTGTCTCCCTCCCCCTGCCAGCGGTTCAAGTCCTCCTCCCCTCCTGCGAGCTCTCCTGGGACCACCTCCCGGGATTGCCCTCACACCCTTGCCTCCAGAAAACCCACAGTCTGACACCGGGAAAGGCACCGTGAGGAAGGAACTCAGGAGAATCAGACCCGTTGTTTCATATCGAATTGAAAACAGTACATCACTCATTCTAGTTCGTGTGCGGGTTTGATTTCTTATCCACAGACCAGGGTGCGCCTGGATTCCTGCAGGTCATTTTGAGCGGGTGAGCCCAAGAGGCCTGCATCGTCCATCCACACGCACAAGAACCAGGGAACTGCGCTTGAGCTTTTCTCCGGACCACATAGGGCCCGGCCACTGGGAACTGCACGGAGAGCCTCGGTCTGTGATGATGTGTGGGCCCAAGGGCCGCGGGCTGGGGGGGGGGGGCCCGCACAGAGAAGAGGGGACGTGCTCGCGCAAGGCCACGGAGCTTTCCTGCGCACAGATCGCCCCTCTCCCTCCCTCCTTCCCGACCTCCAAAGCCAGAGGCCGCTCTTCTGCCCACAGCCTTCCTCCCCTTCGGGCTGCTCCCAGACCCATCAGTGCAGGCTTCAGGCCCCGCTGGAAACCTTGCCGCCTTTTACAGATTTGGAAAGGGATTCTTTCTGCTGTTCTGCAACCTGTCACCAAATATGCCTGGGAATTGCGTACTTGAAGAACCGAGGAACCCAGAAAAAGACAAATGCCCAGCACTCTTGCTCGACTTGCACGGGCCGCAGTCAGGCGTCAGGACCTGCGCGTGTGCACACGTGCAAGCGAAGAGCCACGAGGAGACGAGCGTGAGCAAGGTAAGGGGGAGGGTGGGGGCGGCTGCCAATCAAGGCGATTGTTTTCACGTGGATGGTGGAGCGTATGGCCATAAATACTGCTTCTTTCCCATAGTCCCTTGCTTTGAATTCGGGTCAAATTCGAGTGTGGAAGTGAGACGGAAGGTGGATTTGACAGCCCTTGCATTAATCCCACTAGCTGTGCTCTCCTGCACTACTGTAAGCTGGGATCTTCTATCAGGGCTGTCCCAGCAGCTCCGGCTCATCTCCATTCAGAGGAATGGGGTCGTTGATTTTTAAGGAGGGCGCCCTCCACTGACGTCACATTTCGCTTCTAGATGGACTCTTCGGGTCTCAAAGGCTCCAAGACTCTAGGTATTTTTTATCTTTTTGGTCACTGTCTCACCTCACGTATCAAATCCGTCATTAACGGGGGCATTTGTCCTTTATAGCACCTTTCTAAATCATATTTCCCCTTCCCTTTCTGTTGCCTCTGCAGGGGGCAGGTCCTTGTTAACATGAAGACCCAGGCTTATCTAGATTCTTACTCTAGCATCCTAATGGATTCCCTTAGCGGAGTTTGAGCACTTCCTCAAGGGCAGGGTCATATTAATCTTCAAAAATGCTGATAATGACACAGCACAGCAGCAAGAGCGAGACTCTAAAATATAAGTCAGCTTTGCGCAGTGGCAGAATCATAGCCAATGAGGTTTCTCCGAGGCGCGATTATTGCTAATTAAAACATATGTCAGCTCCCGTCATTCCTCTGCTCAAAACCTTCCAGTGACTCCCCATTTCATTCACAGTATAAAAGTCTCTTTTATATGCAGTTCTTTAATTGAGATGTAATTGACATATAACGTATTAGTTTCAGGTGCGCAACATAATGATTCAACGTTTGTATATATTGGGAAATGATTAGCACAATAAGTCTGTTACCATCTGTCAGCACGCAGGTACAGTTTTTTTTCTTGTGACGAGAACTTTTAAGATTTACTCTCTTCGCACCTTTCAAATATGCCAAACATTATTATTACTATAGTCGCTATCTGTACGTTATATGGAAGTTTGTACCTTTTGACCCCCTTTACCCATTTGCCCCCCCCTTGCCTTTGGCAACCACCAATCTGTTCTCTATATCTGAGTTCAGGTTTTGGTTTTGGGGTTTTTTAAGATTCCACATGTAAATGAGATCACACAACATGTGTCTTTCATATAGCCCTCAAGGTCCATCCATGTCACAAACAGCAAGATTTCCTTCCTTTTGTTTTTTAAAGATTTATTTATTTGAGAGAGGGTGCAAGAGACAGCAGGAGGGGGGGCAGAGGGAGAGGGACAAGCAGACTCCCCGCTGAGCAGGGAGCCCAATGAGACATGGGGCTCAATCCCAGGACCCTGAGATCATGACCTGAGCTGAAGGTAGACGCTTAACCGACTGAGCCACCCAGGTGCCCCAAGATTTCCTTCTTTATTATGGCTGAATAATATTGCATTGCATCTATACAGCTAACCCTTGAATGATGCCAAGGTTGAGAGTGCTGACCCCCTGCGCAGGCAAAAATCTACATGTAATTTTTTACTTCCCCAAAACTTAACTACTAATAGCCCACTGTTGACTAGAAGCCTTACCAATAACACAGTCAATTAACATGCATCTTGTATATTATATGTAATATATACTGTGTTCTTGTAGTAAGTAAAAGAAAATGTTGAGAAAATCCTAAGGAAAATACATTTATAGTACTGTTATGTTTATCGAAAAAAATCCACATATAAGTGGACCCACGGAGTTCAAACCCATGCTGTTCAAGGGTCAACTGGAGGGGTACCTGGGGGGCTAAGTCCGTTAAGTGTCTGCCTTGCGCTCAGGTCATGATTCCAGGATCCTGGCATCGAGCCCCGCATCGGGCTCCCTGCCCAGAGGGAGCCTGCTTCTCCCTCTCCCTCTGCCGCTCCCCCTGCTTGTGCTCTCTTTCTGTCAAATACATAAAATCTTTTTTTTTTTTTTTTTTAAAGGGTCAACTGTATATACCACATCTTATTCATCCATTCATCCACCATTGGACGCTTAGGTTGCTGCCATGTCTTGGCTATTGGAAATGATGCTGCAGTGAACATGGGGGTGCATATGTGTTTTCAAGTCAGCGTTTTCATTTCCTTTGGATAAATACACAGAAGTGGGGTTGCTGGATCATATGGTATTTCTATTTTTAATTTTTTGAGGCACCTCCCTCCTGTTTTCCTTCTTGGGGGCATCAATTCACATTCCCATCGGGGAATGCACGGGGTTCTCTTTTTCTCCACATTCTTACAAACACCTGTTGTTTCTTATTTTTTTTTTGGTACTAGCCATTCTGACAGGTATAAGGTGATAGCTCAGTGTGGTTTTGATTTGCATTTCCCTGATGATGAGTGATGTTGAGCATCTTTCCGTATACCTGTTGGCCATCTGAATGTCTTTTTTGAAAAAATGTCTATTCATTTGCTATTGAGCTGTATGAGTTTTTTTTATGTATTTTGGGTATTAACCCCTTATCAGCTAGATGATTTGCAATTATTTTCTCCCATTCAGTAAGTTGCCTTTTCATTTTGTTGAGGGTTTCCTTTTTGCTGTGTGAAAGCTTTTTAGTTTGATGCAGTCCCATTTATTTAGTTTTGGTTTTGTTGCCTTTCCTTTTGGTGTCAAATTAAAAAAAAAAAATGTTGTCAAGGCTGATATCAAGGAGTTTACCACCTAAATTTTTTTCTAGGAGTTCTATTGTTTCAGGTCTTATGCTCAAGTCTTTAATCCATCTTGAGTTAATTTTTTTGTATGGTTAAAATAGTGGTCCAGTTTCATTCTCTTGCATGAGGCTGTGCAGTTTTTCTAGCAGTGTTATAAATTCCCATTATGTATTCTTGGCTCCAAACATTTATGTGGTTATAAATTAATTGACCACATTTGTATGGGTTTATTTCTGGGCTCTCTTATTCTGCTCTGTTGATCTATGTGTCTGTTTTTATGCCAATACCATACTGTTTTAATTCCTATAGCTTTGTAATATAGTTTAAAATCAGAAAGTATAATGCTTCCAGCTCTGTTCTTCTTTCTCAAGATTGTTTTGGCCATTTGGGATCTTTTGTGGTTCCATACAAATTTTAAGATTGTTTGTTGTATTTCTGTAAAAAATGCCATTGGAATTTTGATAGGAATTGCATTGAATCTATACATTGCATTAGGTAGTATGAACATTTTGACTATTAATTCTACTGATCCACAAGCATGGAATATCTTTCCATTTATTTGTGTCTTCTTCAATTTCTTTGTTCAATGTCTTACAGTTTTCAGTGTACAAGTCTTTTACATCCTTGGTTAAATTTATTACTAGGTATGTTATTTTTTAAGCAATTGTGAATGGGATTGTTTTCTTAATTTCTCTTTCTGATAGCTTGTTTTTAATGTATAGTAATGCAACAGATTTTTGTATGTAGACTTTGTGGCCTGCAGCTTTACCAAATGTGTTTATTAGTTCTAACAGGTTGTGGGGTTTTTTGGTTTTGTTTGGTGGAGTCTTTAGGGTTCTCTCTATATAATGTCATCTACAAATAGTGACAGTTTTATTGCTTCCTTTCCAACTCGGATGTCTTTTATTCTTTTTCTTGCCTAATTGTTCTGGCTGGAACTTCTAAAACAATATTGAATACAAGTGGTGAGAGTGGGCATCTTTGTCTTGTTCCTGATCTTAGAGGAAAAACTTTTAGCTTTTTACCATTGACTATGATGTTAGCTGTGGGCTTGTCATATATGACCTTTATTATGTTGAGTTACATTCCCTCTATACCCACTTTGTTGAGAATTATCATTAATGGATGTTGAATTTTGTCAAATGTTTTTTCTGCATATATTGAGATGATCATCTGACTTTTATCCTTCATTTTGTTAGTGACTGATTTGCATATGTTGAACCATACTTTCATCCCTGGAATAAATCCCATTTGATCACAGTGTTAATCCTTTTAATGAATTGTTGAATTTGGTTTGCTAATATTTTGTTGAGGATTTTTGCATCTGTGTTCATCAGGGATGTTGGCCTGTAATTTTCTTGTGATGTCCTTGTCTGGTTTTGATGTCAGGGTAATTCCAGTCTCATAAAATGAGTTTGGAAGTATTCCCTCTTCTTTTTTTGGAAAAACTTGAGAAGGATTGATGTTAATTCTTCTTTTAAATGTTTGGTAGAATTCACCAATGAAGCCATCTGTCCTGGACTTTTGTTTATTGGGAAGTTTTGATTATTGATTCAATCTTCTGACTAGTAATTGGTCTGTTCAGATTTTCTATTTCTGCATGATTCAGTCTTGGTAGGCTATATGTTTCTAGGAATTTGTTCATTTCTTCTAGGTTGTCCAGTTTGTTGGTGTATAATTGTTCATAGTAGTCTCATATGATTTTGTATTTCTGTGGTATCAGTTGTAACATCTTGTCTTTCATTTTTAATTTTATTTATTTGGGTCCTCTTTTTTTTTTCTTGCTGAGCCCAGCTAAACATTTATCAGTTTTATCTTTTCAAAAAGCCAGCTCTTAGTTTCAAAAAACCAGCTTCTTAGTTTCATCTTTTCTGTTGCCTTTTTAGGCTCTATTTCATTTATTTTCGCTCTGATCTTTGTTATTTCCTTCCTTTTACTAACTTTGGGTTTCATTTGTTCATTTTCTAGTTCCTTGACATGTAAAGTTAAGTTGTTTATTTAAGATCTTTCTTCTTTTTTTTTAGACAATTTATTTATTCTTTAAGTAAACTCTGTGCCCAACATGGGGCTCAAACTCACAACCCCAAGATCAAGAGTCGCATGCTTTACCGACTGAACCAGCCAGATGCCCCTTTCTTATTTCTTGAGGTGGGCATTTATTGCTATGAACTTTCCCCTTAGAACTGCTTTTGCTGCACCCAGTAAGTATTGGTATGCTGCATTTCCATTTTCACTTGTCTTAAGGTATTTTTTTATTTCTCTTTTGATTTCTTCTTTGATCCATTGATTGTTCAAGAATATGTTGTTAAATCTCCACATATCTGTGAATTTTCCAGGCTTCTTTTTGTAATTGATTTTAGACCACTGTGGTCAGAAAAGGTACTTGGTATGATTTCAGTCTTCCTAAATTGATACTGGAGAATGATCCATGTGCACTTGAGAAGAATGTGTATTCTGTTACTTTTGGTTGGACTGTTCTAAATATGCCTGTTTCCCCCCCACCCAGGGTCTTTTTTTTTTTTTTTTTTTAACAATTTTAAAATTTAAATTGAATTAATTAACATATAACGTATTATTAGTTTCAGAGGTAGAGTTCAGTGATTCATCAGTCTTATACAATACCCAGTGCTCATTACATCACATGCCCTCCTTAATATCCATCACCCAGTCACCCCATCCCCCATACCTCCCCCCCCCCCCCTTCCAGCAACCCTTAGTTTGTTTCCTATGATTAAGAGTCTCTTATGGCTAAATATGCCTGTTAAGTTCATCTGGTCTAATGTGTCATTTAAGGCCAGTGTTTCCTTATTGATCTGTCTGGATGATCTCTCCATTGATGTAAGTGGGTATTAAAAGGCCCTATCATTATTGCTGTCTATTTCTCCTCTTAGGTCTATTAAATTTTGCTTTATATATTTAGGTGCTTCTATGCTGAGTGCATAAATCTTTACAAATGTTATATCCTCTTGTATTGACCCCTTTATGCAATGACCTTCTTTGTCTCTTGTTATAGTCTTAAAGTCTATTTTTCTGATAGAAATTTAGCTACCCCAGCTTTCTTTTGTTTTTCATTTACATGGAATATTTTCCATCCCCTCACTTTTAGTCAAAGTCTTCATGACAGCCTACAAAGCCCTACATTACCTCTTGGAGCTCCTCATCTACAGTGCCCCCCCAGCACAATCTTCTCCACACCAACTTTGCTGTTCCACATACATTCCCACCATAGAACCTTTGTTCTAGTTGTTTCCTCTTGTTACTTGGAATACTCCCGTGGTAACCATCCTCCAAGATGGCCCCCAGTGAATCTCACCTGCTGGTATTCATGCCCTTGTATAGTCCCCTTTCATGCTGAATAGAGCCAACCAGTGTACCCAGTAGGATGCTACAGCAATGATGGCTTGTGACTTCTGAGGCTAGGTCATAAAAAACATTATGACTTCTGTATTCCTCTTTCTTGGATCACTGGCTCTGGGGGAAAGCCACCCACCCTGTCATGAGGATGCTCACACAGCCCTGTTGAGAGGCCCATGTGGTGAGGAATGAAGACCATCCAGTAACAGACACATTAGCCTGCCGGCCACATGGATGAGCCCCCTTAGAAGTAGATCCTCCTTCTCTAGTCACGTCTTCATATGATTGCAGCCCCAGTCAACATCTTGACTACAGTCTTGGGAGACATTCTGAGTCAATTAAGCTGCTTCTGAATTCCTGACCCACAGGAATTATGAGATAATAGATCCTTATTATTGTTTAAAGCTTCTAAATTCTGGGGTGATTTGTTTTCCAGCAGTACATAATACAACCCTTCCCCCCTCCAGATGCTGACTTGGTTAATGTCTTCACCTCCTTCAAATCCTTTCTCAAATCTCACTTATCCAGTGATGTCTACCCTCAGCATTCTTTTTTTTTTTTTAGATTTTCTTCCTTCCTTCCTTCTTTCCTTTCCTTTCCTTTCTTTTCTTTCTTTTTCTTTCTTCCTTTTCTTTCTTTCTTTTCTTTTTTTCTTTCTTTTCTTTCTTTCTTTCCTTTCCTTTCCTTTCTTTTCTTTCTTTTCTTTCTCTGAGAGAGCACAAGCAGGTGGAGGGGCAGAGAGAGAAGGAGAAGCAGACCTCCCCTGCTGAGCAGAGAGCCTGATGTGAGCTCGATCCCAGGACCCTGGGATCATGACCTGAGCTGAAGGCAGATGCTTAACCATCTGAACCACCCAGGTGCCCCTACCCTCAGCATTCTATTCAATATTGTAATCTGTCCCCACTCTCTTGCCCTGCCCCCAGAACCATGATTCCTTTTTACCCTGCTCTAATTTTCTTTTTCCCATAGTACTTACCACCTTCCAAAATGATATGTAATTTACATATGTATTCTTATTTGTCTTTTCCCTCTCCTATAATATTCTTATTTGTCTTTATTCTTGTCTTTTCCCTCTCCTATAATATAACTCACTTGAAAGCAGGGCTCTTTCTGTGTTCTAACCACTGATGGACCCAAGTACCTAGAAAAGTGTCCAGCACATAGTAAAGTGCTTAGGAAATGTTTAATAATCACTCTGATAAAAAATCTTCAGTGCTTTCCAGGGCTGATAGAATAAAGTCAAGGGTACATAATTCTCAGGATCCTTACCAACAAGCCTTCTCTTTCGTCAAACCTATCTCTTGCCTCTTGTTTCCTTCCTGTGCATACCCTCCCTTTCAGCCAAAGTCACCTGCACACTCTCTCTGCCCTAGTAGCTCTCACTCCAAATACTTCCATGGCCATCTTGGCACAGGAGAGTCTGACCTCCCCGTTCTACTCTTGCCTCATCCGTGCGGATTTCCTTATCTCCTTTCAGCAAGAAGAGACTTTGTTCTTCTGTGACCTTGCACAGCACCTGGAGACCCCTAATGTTTACACTTTGCTCATATTGCCTCTGGGATTAATTTTGTGTATATGGACTATGAGTGTGTTGACAACGAAGAATCATTCACCAATCTAATTCACAAACATTCATGGGGCACTTACTAAGTGGCAGTCACCTTGTTAGGAATTGGAATGCAAAAGAAAAAAAAAAGAATGGGGGATACAAAAAGAGTAGGGAAAGGCCCCTATCCTCAGTGTTTTGGGCAGAAGAGAGATGTAGCCATAATGAAAGCAGCAGAGAAGATGAGCCTATGAAGGACATGAGAACGAGGCGCTAAAGGGGCAGACAACCAGCTGGAGGCAGGTGGGGAGCTCCAGAAAGCAGATGAGTCGAGGAAGTAGTCATCAAGGATGAGCAATGTCACAGGGAGGTCAGGGCAAAGGAGAGCTTAAAAGTAGCTACTGGGTGGCAGCGAGGAGGTCACCATCATTGATGTGGAACGTTCCATCCATCCAGATGCTCCGTGGTCCCATTTCTAGGGCACACAAGAGGTCTGCATTCCCAGACTTCCTTGCAGTTCTGTTGAGGCCATGTGACTGATTGCTGAGCCCTGGGATGTGGAGGAAGTGAGGTATGCCTAGTCAGGAAACTTTCTACACGATCCTTTACTACTTCTGTTAAGACTCTGAGGTTCTGCAGGTTACTGCAGCTAGTGTTAGTTGCCCTAATATGGTGACATGAGGGGAATTTTAACAGGGCAGCGGGCATAGTGACCAGACTGTGGTGGGCTTAGAAGTAAAGGGAGGGGCAGGGGCGCCTGGGTGACTCATTCGATTACGTGTCTGACTCTTGATTTCAGCTCAGGTTGCAGTCTCAGGGTTGTGAGTTCCAGCCTCATGTTGGGCTCCACGCTGGGTGTGGAGCCTACTTAAAAAAAAAAAAAAGGAAAAGAAAAAAGAAGTAAAGGGAGGGGCAAGCAAGTGGAGACAATCTGGACAATCTCCAGAGGGGAACTCAGCTATGAAGTGTCATTTGTCAACATTTCCAGTAGCAGGGGGAATGAATGAGGGCTTTGGTTTTGAGGATATGAAGTGGGGGTTCTGGCCTAGCGTTCTTACCATATCCATATATAAAGAGCTTCCTCATTCTTGTTCACAGATGCATAGCATTCCATTGTATGAATCTACAATACTTTATTAATCACTAGTTAACTAATCACTAA
This sequence comes from Halichoerus grypus, assembly GCF_964656455.1. NCBI lineage: Eukaryota > Metazoa > Chordata > Mammalia > Carnivora > Phocidae > Halichoerus > Halichoerus grypus. Next base: position 122,159,831 of record NC_135727.1, on the reverse strand, counting down.
TCAACTAGCTAATCACTAATCAACATTTAGATTGTTTTAAATCTTTTGCTGTTAAAGGGGTGCAGGATGAAGCACCCCAAAATGTGCCACTTTGACATAAAGATCTTTTTGAGTTAAAAGTAATAAGCAGGAAAGGTGCTCTGCCTCCCCCATGACTGCCTACATTTACATTGGAAAGGAGAGCCTGCAACAGGAGGGGAAGTATGCACAGAGGCCCCTTTTACAGAAGGAACTCATCTGCATTATAGAACAATCTTGTTTTTCCAAACATCTCCTTTCACCTCTTGCTAATGAGTTTTCTCCCCTTTGTGTCAGCAGGCCCCTACTTTTTTCCTTAGCTCATATAAGCTTCTTGGTGCCTCACTGTCTTTGGAATTCCATGTCTGTGTGGATTCCTCATATGCACATCTATTAAATTTGATTTTCTCCTGTTAATCTGTCTCATGTCAGTTTGATTCTAAGTCCAGCTAGAAGGGCCATAGGGCAGAAGATTTTCCTCCCCGACACTATTCTAAACATATATTACATTTTATGTATGTATTCTATATATATCTTAGTATTCTATAATATATGACTTCAATTTACCAATTTCACATGACTTTATCAATTTCATGGACCTCAGATTTTACTGTATGCACGTTGATAAAATATTGAAGGATTTTAAGTGAAAGAAGAAATCCCATTTATTTTGTCCAATGAGGTCGCCTAGATTGAAAGCAAAGAACCTGAAAACAAGCCAGTGAGAAAGATGGAGAATGACCACAAAAAGGACAAAAAAGATAAAAATTATATTTATTAAGAAATTTGGCTATGCATCAAAACAGAGAAACAGCCTTCCTCACACAATTCTCAATAATTGAGTCTGGTGGGGGGATGGGATAACTGGGTGATGGGCATTGAGGGGGGCATGTGATGTAAGGAGCAGTGGGTGTTCTATGCAACTGATGAATCACTGAACTCTACCTCTGAAACTAATAATACACTATATGTTAATTGAATTTAAATTAAAAAAAAAAATCAAGTCTGTGTCCCGAAATTTTTCCTGACACTGTCTGAGCTTCTAGAATTTAGAGCACAAGCTACCTACTGCAACTTGCCTGGGTGGGCCCTGACAAGAGAAAGAAGCCAGTTGTGTTCTTTCATCATATGGTTTTCATACCAAGGCTGGTCTATTACTTAGCAAACATAGGGCCAGTCAACCTCTAGAGCCTGAGCTTATCAAAACCCCATTTCTACGAGTTTAAAGACTCAAAGCCCAGATTTTTCCAAGTTCTAAAAGCATTGCCCCCAAGGAGGGCTGACAGCAGTCCCATGAGAACGATGTACTTAAGTCACTAGAAGAATGTTTAAATTTCTAAATCCTTGCCAGTGTCTATATTCGATTCATGCGGGCCTACCTAATATTTGACTGAGGCCTGACGCATATATTGCCTGGGGGATGCTTTGATAGGGGTGGGAATTGGGGTGCTACAGTAAGGATGTAGCTCTTCATTTCTTTTACCATTGCATAGTTTCATTTTAGAAAAATAGATTTTTGTAACCCACTGACACATCTGTTGGCCACATGAAGGTCAAATCCAGATCTGTACGAATTAGAATAATTTTGCATCTATCTCAGGAAATTAGGCAATTAAAAGAAAGGCAAACCTCAAGAGAAATTTCTCCTTCTTCTTACAGATATATATTAATTGTAGTGTCTGATTAACGAGCCTCAGATCTGAGTCTGGGGGCCCTGGTGTGTTCTTGGCTCTCACCAGCATGCTGCTTCCTGTGGGAAATGCAGAGAGTTCAAATCCCTCATGGTTCAAAATATCTCACATGTGTTAAAGAACCAAAGCTTTGATTGCTAGCTGCTCACATGGAGACCAGCACATACGTGAGAACTGCTGGGGTCCAGCTTTTCAGATAGACGATTATAATTCTTCAGAGGATATTTGCATTCATTTTTTTTTTCTTAGTTTTATGAAGTTAACATGATACGTGATCTGAAAATTAGTTCTCTAAGCTGTCAGGAGCAGCCACTGTCCTGGCCTGGTTCAGGTGATGCCATCCTCGGGACAGGTAACCAGTGTCCCCTTTTTCAATCAGGTGGACATTTAGGGAGATGGGCTGATTGAGTTCAACTCAGTTGCTTCTCACTATTATAGGCCCTGGAAACAAAGCATGCATTCCCATGCCTTCCATGTCCTGACTGTGATCCTGGACCAGGATCACCGCTAGTTTAGGACCCCCAGATGACTTGTTTACTGAGAGAACCTTCCAGATCAGGAAAAGAAACTGATGGCCATACTTGCCCTTCAAAACTTTCACAGCAAGACAGAGTGACTCACTTGAATTTTTTTTGATGATGATGATCTTTACTGAATCACATTCATAGAACTACTACTGACTGAGCTCCTGTTCTAGAAGCTGCAAACTTGGGGAGAGAAACTGGAAATATGCTTGCATTATAAGCAAAGGAGACCATAAATCTTTATGTCCCGCCCCAGGGCCAGAGACATGAAAGAGGGCCTTCCCAGGTCAATGATACCACTGATATGCCTAGTCACAATTATAGACCAAAAAATGCCATTACACGGGTGCCTGGGGGGCTTGGTTCGTTAAGCATCTGCCTTCAGCTCAGATCATGATCCCCCAGGGCCTGAGATTGAGCCCCGCATCAGGCTCCCTGCTCTGTGGGGAGCCTGCTTCTGCCTCTGCCCCCTGCTCATGCTCTCTCTCTCTCTCTCTCTCTCTCTCTCTCTCTCTCTCGCTATCTCTCCCTCTCTCGAATAAATAAATAAAATCTTTTTTTTTTAAATGCCATTACATTCTGGCCCAAAAATGCAGTCCCCATCCTCCACCCTCTCCACTGCCAAGTAAATAGTGAATGAGCAAAAACTCAACCTACCACTTCAGAAAATTATTAGTCCGTTTTCAGTGATATTTATCTATTATGCCATCACCTGCGGCTTCATTCGGGGGCAGAAATGGTGACTCTTATTGGTACTGTCGCAGAATTTGGAATGCTCATTAAATACTGCTAAAATAATATGAGCGTGTGATAGTGAATCACAGCTGTTAAACCAGTCCAACTTCCTCCCCATCTCCTAGTCAGTTTGTGTTCTGTAAGGGCAGCCAGCAAGCTGAAATACATACCTCCTTTGTTGTCTGTCTCAAACCATGATTGGGAACACTTCTAACCATGTGATGGCATGATATGATGAGCCTCTGCTACTTTTTCTGCTTTCTCAGTGGCCCTACCCTTACTCTCCTCTAGGCAGGCAGCCTCGTTTCCCTCAGGGGAGTGATGACATAGGTAAAAGCAACTAACCAAGTAGTCAAAAGTTGTGGCTTCCCAAAGCCGAGGCCTGGGTATGACATGAAGCCCAGAATGCGCGGCAGAGAAGGGCCCCGTTGCTCCATGCTCAAGCCTGGAGAAAATGACCTGGGATGCCGGGCAGGAAGAGAGCCAGAAGGCAATTGAGAATTGTTTTGATGCCAGTGAGTCACTTAGGAGGTCTGTGCCCTTGAGCAGGCTGAATCAGGGCAAATAGGAGGGAATCACATAAGACCAGCCTGGTTTGGAGATCCGAGTGCAAAGGGTACCTGTGCCCTGTCCATGGTTAAAAGTTAAGTGGGCAGGAAGGCTCCAGGGTTCCCTGTTTCAGCTTGCTGAGGAAGTGGAAGAGACATCCATTTGTGGTGTCTGTAGGAAGGGTAAGGCAGCCTCCGAGAGTTTCTCAGAGCCCTGAGATGGCCAAGAATCACAGACTGTTCCCCCATGCCAGGGAGGGATATGGTCATGGTACCATAAGCCAGTGATCCTCAAGAAGTCTTTTTTTTTTTTTTAAGATTTTATTTATTTATTTGAGAGAAAGAGTGAGAGAGATCACGTGCAGGGGGGGGGAAGGGTAGAGGGAGAAGCAGATTGTCTGCTGAGCCAGGAGCCCAATGTGGGACTCGATCCCAGGACCCTGGGATCATGACCTGAGCTGAAGGCAGACACTTAAATGACTGAGCCACCCAGGCGCCCTAAACCTCCAGAAGTCTTAAAGTTGGAAACATGGGGAGACAGAATGGTGACAGGAATGCCCAGGGACCAAAGAGCGGAGGAGAATAAGGCCAATCGGTCGGCACCAGGAAAAAGAGCCCCAGTGATAGCCCGAGATAGCAGACTGATTTTCCATCCTCTAGGAGAAAGGACCCAAAGGAGGTTAGATTCTATTACTTGACATTTTATTCAGGGGCTAGGATTCCCAGCAGAAATCTAGAAATACAGGCACACCTTGTTCTATTGTGCTTTGCTATACTGTGCTTCACAGATACTGAGGTTTTGTTTTGACAAAGTGAAGATCTGTGGCAACCCTGCATAGAGCAATTCTGTCGGCGCCCTTTTCCCAACAGCGTGTGCTCGCTTCATGTCTGTCACATTTTGGTGATTCTCACAATATTTCTTTTTTTTTTTTTAAGGATTTTATTTATTTATTTGACAGAGAGAGAGACAGCGAGAGAGGGAACACAAGCAGGGAAGGTGGGAGAGGGAGAAGCAGGCTTCCCACTGAGCAGGGAGCCCGATGTGGGGCTCGATCCCAGGACCCTGGGATCATGACCTGAGCCGAAGGCAGCTGCTTAGCCGACTGAACCACCCAGGGGCCCCGATTCTCACAATATTTCAAACTTTTTCTTTATTATTCTATTTGTTGTGGTGATCTGTGACGTGATTATGACTCACTGAAAGCTCAGATGATGTTTAGCATTTTTTTTAGCCAGAAAGTATTTTTTTTTTTTTTTAAAGATTTTATTTATTTATTTGAGACAGAATGAGAGAGAGAGAGAGAGAGCACATGAGATGGGGGAGGGTCAGAGGGAGAAGCAGGCTCCCTGCCGAGCAGGGAGCCCGATGCGGGACTCGATCCAGGGACTCCAGGATCATGACCTGAGCCGAAGGCAGTCGCTTAACCAACTGAGCCACCCAGGCGCCCCCAGAAAGTATTTTTTGATTAAGGTATGTATATTAGCTTTTTTAAGCATAATGCTATGGCACACTTCATCAACTACAGTATGGTGCAAGCAGAACTTTCTATGCACTGGGAGACCAAAACACTCACTTGATTGGCTTTATTATGATATTCGCCTTATTGCGGTGGTCTGGAATTGAGCCTGCAATATCTCTGAGGTGTGCCTGTCCCTGGTTTCCTGGAGAAGACAAACTGGACCAGACGGATAGCAAAGTGGACTGTATTCTCTCCAGCAAGGCCATGAAGTCAGTTCTGAGGATGAATGAGCCATGGCAAGGAACAGCAGAAGGAGAGGAAAAGATACAGAGACCACGCGGAAGGAAGAAAGAGACACTGAGGGTGAAGTGCACTGCTTGGTGGGTCCTAGACACGGGAGCAAAAAGGTGGTGGAAGAAGAGGAAAGGGAGGAAGCAGGGTCAAGGGCACATGGACCTGCAGGGCCTGATTATTTTGAACTTACCCTTCATTTCCACGATGGAAGAGCTAGATTATATAGATTTCGACGTGCGAGTTTAGTGCTGAGTGGAGGAGATACTAGGACATATGGTTACCTACGGGCCTCTAAGAGTCAGGGAGGGGCTGGCCATCTCAGGGGCATGCCTATGCGAGAGCTCATGTTCAAGTGCGTGAGCTGGTGCTTGCACTTAGCTCAGGCCCAGAAATCCGCTTACGCATAGTCAGCTCTCAGTAAACATTGTAAACTCCCGAACCAAGCAATATACTTTGCTCTGGTCATTCTTGTCTAAATTGAGAATTAATTTACCATAGCTTCCTGAGTTTAAAGAAAGTAATTCTCAAAAGCATCCCTGGGGGGAAAAGAAAGGAGTCATCTTAAATTTGAGTTTATATGAAGTCTTTCATATCACAGGGTCCTCCCTGAATTATTTTAACAATGAAGTATTTTGAGTGAAAGGCAAATTAGCCTGATATTGTTGCAGGATCGCAGGGTTCTAGTCTCACAGAGTCGAAGAATGACCTCTCAGACACAAAGGGGTGACGTGAAAGTTTGTTAAGTGAAGGTGAGAGCAGAAAGGAAAGAAAAAGCTCTCTAGAATGAGAGGGGTCCTGAATGGGTTGCCACTGAGGGGTTTTAGGCCGATCTTTTATTGAAAACTTGACCCGGGGAGCTTGTGGCCTTGAGATTCTTGGGCCATCTCGGTCTGAGCAGGGACTATTGATAACACCCTTAATGACTGACTTCTTTGAGGTTTGGTCAATTTCTGTGATTACACTGTAGCCACCAAAGAAAAATACTCCCTCACATCCGGGGCCCGGTGGTCTGGTCTACTCCCTTATCTCTTGTTCACTCTTTCAGAGCCTAGTCAAGGGCCCCCTATCTCTCCCTGCCCATACCTTAACCCTCTACTTACTCAAAATGAGTTCACTCGGTATTAATCTTGGAGACCTATAAAAGTCACTGAAAGAAGTCCCTAGTGAAAAGGAGTAAAACACCTGTTAATACAGATGGGCTGTGATTCCTGTGCATATGATAATATCTACCATGTTTTGACTACCAAGCATTGGCTAGGCCTTTTACTCATATCCGCTCATTAATCCTCCCAGAACACCTCTGAGGTCAGTACTAATACCCCCATTTTGCAGAGGAGAAAACTGAGGCCCAGAAAAGCTAAGTACCTTGCCCTAGGTCATAGACACTGGAGCGGGAGAGCCAGGGAAGGGCCGTAGGCGGGCTGGCTGTGAGGCCTGCGCTCCGGCCCCTGCACCAGCCGCCTCTTGCAGCCACGGTCCGTGCATGTGAGTGTGAACGAGCCTTTGCAGCAGCTCTTTAAAAGCGATGGAGGGGTGCCTAGGCAGCTCAGTTGGTTAAGCGTCTGAGTCTTGATTTCGGCTCAGGTCATGATCTCGGGGTCTTGGGATTGAGCCCCATGTCGGGCTCCACACTCAGTGGGGAGTCTGCTTCTCCCTCTCCCTCCCCCAGCTTGTGCTCTGTCTCTCAAATCAATAAATAAAATCTTAAAAAAAATAAATAAAGGGGCACCTAGGTGGCTCAGTTGGTTAAGCATCTGCCTTTGGCTCAGGTCATGATCCCAGGGTCCTGGGATCAATCCCCACCTCCGGCTCCCTGCTCGGCAGCGAGCTTGCTTCTCCCTCTGCCTCTCCCCCTGCTTGTGCTCTCTCTCTCAACTAAAATCTTAAAAATAAATAAATAAAAAATAAAAGCGATGGAATGTATCATTAGGTTTGAAGATCACAAATACCTACACAATGAATGAAAAAACCATGGCTGAGAATAAAATGTTCAGTGGCCCCAAGATATAAGTGGCTATATCTCAAAACAAGTAAGATAGAAAGGTAGTGAATAGAAATCTGAAAGATTCCTTTAGCCAACTCAAAAAGCGCCTCCCAGAATGACGAAGACCTCACTGTTGGAAGATGCATGTGGAGAATCTAAAGAAAATATCTTCTGTAAAATGTGATCAGGACAACATTCTAAAGTCACGTCTTATGTTACACGTGTATTTAAAAAAAGAGTTAGTGGTTCTCAACTGGAAATACTTTCACCCGCCACGGGACGTTTGGCCATGTCTGGAAACATTTTTTGCTGTCAGAAGTTGGGAGGGGGTTGCTACTGAAATCGAGCGGGTAGAGGCCAGGATGCTGCTAAATGAGCTTCTGTTCTAATTCTGCATCCCTAGACCCCATAACACTTGGCCTTGAGAATGAACAGTTTACGGGGCTGTGATGATGTCACTCAGGATCGGACGTAATCCATGACCAATGTAGGAAAATGTCTCTCAAAGCATGTCCACAAGATCGCTAGTTGTGTGAAACATCCCTAAAGAAGGGCTTGCGCAGTCTCATGATTTGGGAAAATGCTACATACCGGCTTCTCCCTTGTAACTGGGCAATAGACGGTAGTATGTTCAAGTCTCTTGAGAAGTCCTGGGAGATGCTATACTTTATTTAATCCAGAACTTTCCAAATTTATTTGATCATGGAGGCTTTTTTACAAGGATTTCCGATAAGGAGAGGGCAGTGATGCTTCCAGCGTTGTCATGCTTGGCTGTTTATGTGTCGAAATACATTTCATTATGAATTGCTTTGTGTGTTACTACTAGAGGAGTAGTTGTTGAAGGGAAGAAAAAGGTTTGGGAAGGCAGATTACATTGTGAGTTTCACTGAAGGATAGGAAAGTGGGGGCCATAAACCACGTGTCCTAAGAGAGGCTACGGTCCAATCAGGCGGCGAGCCACCATGCAGCAGTGCACCTCAGCATAACGGGAGGGTGATGGCCTGGGCCGCCGCACCAGCAGAGATGCGCCCAGAAGAAAGGAGAGGGGATGTGGGCTGTGGGACCCTGCTGAGGTTGCGGGATTGCAGAGCAGAGCTAGAAGCCACCTCGACTCATCTAACCCCACCTCCCACTGTACGGATGAGGGAACAGAGACTCTGCAAGGGTCCTCGCAGTCACCACAGCATGCGAAAGGCCTTCTAGTGTGGCCTCCTCATACTGCACTCCTGGAGGGAGTGAACAGAAAGTTCTGGAAGCAGAAATTGTACCATAATATTGTTTCCAAAGAAGTTACCCTTTTGGTTCATGTTCACCAATCTTTGAAGGGCAATGGAATGATGATATTAGACGTGTTTCTTGTGAACCCTCCTTGCCCTTGAAGTGCCGGGACACAACCCCACAGCACAAAGTTTAAATGGCCCCCCCAGAGACAATAGGATATTTTGGAAGGAGAATTGGTCAAAGAGCCAGGAAACATCAGGCTTATTCTTAAGGATAAGACCTTTTACATTTCTGGAAACATAAAAAGTTTTACTCCTCTCCTTTGCCAGACTTTGTTGAAACAAAACGTGACTCTTTCAAAGAATCAAATCAACCCCAAAACGATCAAGGTTTGCCACAAAAGGGAGAAGCATTTTCAACAGTGAGAAGTTAAGGGGGCTTGGAGGCCTGGCTTTCGCCCTGGCTAGTGAGGCATGCTAGGTGTGCTTGAGACTGTCAACTCACCCTTCTGTTTTCCCCATCTGTAAAAGACGGATGAAAGTGTGTTTTCAGTTGTTCTCAGGGTTGCTTTGAGGGTAAAATAATGCAAGGTATATGAAAGCTTTTTTCAAGATGTATGCAAGTTCACAAATATAAGGGAGAGCGGCTGTGAAATGTGCACACATCTTTTCCAACTTGAAGTGAATGTGAATATTTCTGTGTTGGGTCTCAGACTAATTCAGATTCCTCAATTTGGTCATTGCCAAGTAGTCTCGGTGACTTGCCGATTACGCCAAAGCAGTATGGATTCCTCTGTCTGGATGAAGCCAGCAGAGAAGCCAGATAGTTCTGGAATTTACATCCAGGTGTGTTCATCATGCTTTCCAATTTACACTTAACTGCAGTGGTATTTCTCCATTTCCCAAATGAACCAGGAACTAGAAATGTTTCCACGTATAGCACTGTATACTTAGCCACAGCAAACGTGAACCTCGACTTGAAGAGGTTTCTGGATGCTTGGAACATTCTTTTCCAGACAGACCGGGAGTGTTACCTCTGAGCATTTTTTTTCCCCCTTTCTTCGTTTCTTTGCCTTGTCCAAAGACTTCCTGGCAAAGACCAGGAGGGACACCTGTGGTTGACATGAATCTGGTTGGACATGTTGGGGTTATTGCGCTTTACAACAAGAGAGGAAACCTATGGATTCCCCACACCCTGGGGAGCCACCGCGCATCTCATGAAGAGGTTTTCAGGAGGGACTTACTTGAGGATTTGGGCTTGTGTTAGGTGACTTGGTGGAGAGTTTCAAAAAGTGGGGTCTTGCTTTAGAATAGATGCTGTGAAGAAGTGGGGGCAGTTTTATGATTAGGTATCTTAGATCCAGTCTTATTTATAAAGCAGAGGGACTAAATTGAAGCCAAAGCTATCCTTGGTAGAAGCAGCAGTCACTCATATTTGCCGGGAGAGGGACATGTGTGCTCATTTTGGGGACCTTACAAGGGTCGTGTTTTGTCTTCTGTATTCACACATTGACTGTGGGGCGGTCTTATTTTCGTTTGGCTCCATCCTGGTCACAGAGTGGCCTCGTGTGACGTTGGTGCTCTGTAACATATTTGTGTCAAACAGGACCGTGCCAAGACCCAGCTGTGAGTACCAGCCTAAGTACTGGCAACATCAAAGCCTCGCTGACAGCGTCAGGCTCTCAGGTGCTACTTTGCTTTTTCCCGATCTTTATCGTGAAATAGAGGGCAAATACAAATGCCTACACATGTACAACAGCAGCGGGGCTTAATGAGATGGAGCTCTTGACCAGCATGGTGGTTACAAAGGTATTTCTCTCATAAAAATTCATTAAGCCCTGGTCTCAGTCACAGCCCCAAAAGGAGCCACCTGATTTTCACAGCAGTCACCTCTCGGTGTATCTTAATCATTCTGTCACGCAGTGTCTGTCCCTAGACATTGTAGGTTGGTCTTACTCATTTTAAAAAACTTGATATATCTTTTGAATCTTTTTAAAAAAAATTTTTTTTTTTTTTTTTAAAGTAGGCTCCATGCCCAGCATGGGGCTTAAACTCATGACCCCAAGATCAAGAGTCACATGTTCTACCGACTGAGCCAGCCGGGGGCCCCAAAAACTTGATATATCTTTTGAATCTTTTTGAATCCATAGGTTTCCTCTCTGTCCCTTTCTTTTCTTATGATTTATCTATTGAACCATTAAGACCATTCAACCTATAACATTTCCCACTGTCAGGATTCTGCTGTTTTCTATTTTGGGGCAGTTTGACCCTGACCTCTGTCTTCTTTATTTCCTTCCACTCTCATCTGGATCCAGAGGACTGAATGGACTCAAGTTCAATGTCTTTGGCAAGTCCACAGGCAGTGTTGTGTTCTTTCCTCAGGAGGTATGTTTCATCTCATTGTCCCCTGAGTTATTTTTATAAGAAAAATGTATGCTGTCTGTCGTCAGGTGTGAGATACTGACTTAGACAGCCATCCCCCACCCCCCAAGGAGGCCAGCTGTGTTTCAGTAACCCTGCCCAGAGGAAACCCGGAGAACATTGCCGAGGAAGGCTCTGTGGAGCACGGAGGGTCAGAAGCAGGTCCTGGGATTGTACTAAATGTCTCCTTCCCTTACATATCTGTGAATAATTTCCCTTTCTCACCAGTAGTACATGTAATGTGGAAATGCCTGTCATTCAGAAAACCTTAAAATAGAGTGTGGTGACATCTGGCACAGATCACACTTCCTTATGATATGATGACAAATGTCTGGCTATTATAAGTTGAGACGTAGGCATCGGAACTACTGTAACTAGAACATAGGATCCTGTGCTTGCGTCCCACGACACATCAAGTACTGGATTGTCCCGGAGATAGTACCTGCTGGAAGCAGCTCCTCCCCCTTGGGCTCACTGGGAAGAGATTGGGGTTATCTGAAAGTGCAAGATTGTAGGAGGGTCCCCATGGGGCCGCCGCCCAGCTCGCTAAGAGGGGTTCCGATCCGATCTCAGGGCTCCGATGTGGCTGAGCAGGTGTGGTAAGGCTGGTCTTATGATGTAGGGAAAAAGCAGGAACTAGAACCAGCTGCTAGGCCCAAGGGGAGGGACTGTTCCTGGGGGAGACCTCACAGAAACCGCAGTAAACAAGGAGCACAGCCTTCTCCCTCCTCTGGTGTCCCTCCCATGTCCCCTCACGGAAGAGCCCAGCAGGGGGGAACTGGCAAAGCTTCTTCTAAGCTAGATGTCTCTGATTGCCCTTGTTCTCGGTGTAAAGTATCAGCTTAGTCTTTTGAAGCTTGTTTATGAATCCGAAGTCTTTTTCACACAGGGGTTGGGGGTTGTGATGCATATTTCGGCTATGCCCCGTTCTAAAAGACCACTCCTACTTTCGATGTGTCAAGGAACTGGGACATGGGATTTCCCAGTCCCTGGCCGGTGAGCATTTTCCTCTTCCTTTGGAAAAAAGTTCTTATAAATGCCAGTGTCTTGGTTGAAATTCTTGAGTCTGTGGTCTGTGTGCCATACCACCATGGATTGGTTCCTGAGGCGTTTTGAGCCCAGCCTCAGATCTCTAATAGCTTACGAGCACTGGCCATGTCGTTAGTGGGGCCTTTCCCCAAAGAGACAGGTCCTCATCTGCCCCTTTCCTTTCTGTGTTGAAGGCTGAAATGAGGCTTCTGCTTTGAACCACGAGCTTGGATCCCAAACTTGGCTGGATCTTTCAGAGTACAGGGTGATTAAAGAACCCTGGGCACTTTGCAGGGCACCCCATTATTGAGCAGAGTGTCCGGAGTAATTTGTTTGGGAAGAATTAATAAGTACAGATAAACATAGTGCTCTCATTCAACATAGACCGCCTAGGATACAGGAGATACTCAATGACGGCCTGTTGGTTCATTCACGAATTTAGTTAAGTGTTTATTGAATAGCCAAGCACTATTTTAAACCCTGATGGTACAGCAATGACAGACAGATGACATCCTGCCCTCGTGGGGTTTGCCTTCTAGTGGAAGAAACTTACAACAGACAAGTAACTACGGAAAATATCAGAATGTGGTGGGTGGTATGCAAAAACGTAAAGCAGATGCAGGGGGAGCAAGTGACATAGGGGGGCTGTTTTAGAGAGGGGACATCTAGGCAGTTCTCTTGCATTTCTGCCCATCTTTTGAGCAAAGGCATGGACAAAAGCCTTTGTTCTGGATTATCTTTCTTCCTAGGGTGTTTGTATAGGACCCAGCCTTGGAATCCAGAGATAGTGTCTCCCTCTGAGGCAAAGGGCAGGTTTACTTCCTGACCAGGATAATGAAGATAATGGGTCCCTCCAGGGCAAAGGTGGGCAGGTTTGCTTGCTGCCCCCTTGGCCCATTAGGGGGTTCCAAATCTTGTGTCCCTCAGCTTTGACACAGAGCCTCAGCATGCACAGCGTGCACGCGGGGCCCCCCTGCACATCAGACAAGTCCGACTTGGGGGCTTGTGCTGCCTGCTGTGCTTGGCTCTGTCCTGGGCGTCTCTGTATTCTGTCTGTGTTCTGCCTACCCGAAGGGAATTGTGGCAGGCCAACTTGGTGGCTGTTAAATAGGGTACATCTCAGACCATTCGTCTCAGCCACTTTTGACAATTGGCTGGGTCTCCAAGACGGAAGGAGGAGGCCTTTGGTTATCAGGAGCGCCTACAAAACCATAATTGCAGTAAGGGCTCAAGATTGCCCTCTTGATGAGATTAACATCAAGAATGTTTTGAAACAGGAACGGCTAAGTCAAAGAAAAATTCTTCCGGCTATTGCTAAACATTTCAGATCACTAAGGAAGGATAAGCTTTAAGCATCATCTGAACGTCTGCTGGATTGAATTAAGTCCCACAGAAGGCTTAAAACTCCTTATGTAACACTTTCATTTGCCGGGAGAGGGGTTCTGGCAGCATTCCGTACTAGCAGCAAGCCGTGCTAACTTTTTAAGACATCTCCTTATTTTTATGTGCTGTACAATTATACAGAATAATAGGAAATCGGTTTGGCAGCCCAGCCCCGTGATAAATCACATCAAGGTAAAGAAGAACAAAATTGTTTCTATAAATCGGATTTAGTCTCCAAGCAACAGTTTTTAACAACAGTGGAACAATATAGCAGGATTTGGCCATCAGAATTTCCCCCAAGTCTTTCTAAATTTGTAAGAAGGGCGGGGGGGGGGGCACCTGGGTGGTTCAGTCGGTTGAGCGTCCGACTCTTGGCTTCGGCTCAGGTCATGAGCTCAGTCAGGGTCCTGGGGTCGAGCCCCAGCCCTGCAGTCAGGCTCAGCACTCAGCCTGCTTGAGGATTCTCTCTCTGTGTCTCTCTCTGTCTCTGTCTCTCCCCCTCTGCCCTTCCCCTTGCTCACATGCTCTCTCTCTCTCAAGTAAATCTTTTAATAGATTATTAATTAATTAATTCATAGTAGGTTCAGCTGTATCTACCTAGCAAACCTCCAAAAGGGAAAAGGAGGATTAAGACAACTGTGCATATCAGATCCGTCATGGCTCTGTGTAGATACCATGTTATCTCTCCAGGAATGCCCAGTGTTTCCCTGTAGTTTTAACCTCACAAATCCAGCCCCGGTAATGATGGCTACACATCATGATACACTTGTCCAAACCCATAGAATGTAGCACACCAAGAGCGAACCCTGCTGTAAACTGTGGACTCTGGTGATGATGATGTCAGTGTAGGCTCGTTGACTGTAACAAATGTGTCGTCCGCTGGGGACGTGGCCAGTGGGGGAGGCCGCGTGTGGGGGTAGGGCAGGGGGTGTATGGGAAACCTCTGTACCCTCCTCTCAGTTTTGCTATGAACCTAAAATCTCTCTGAAAAACGTGGAAAAAAAAAAAAAACCTCTCCAGCCCCACAGGGAGAAGGCCTAGAGTAAGTGGGCAGTTATCTGTCCAACTCTGAATGTAAGACTCAAAGAGAACCCAGATCAGCTTGCAACTGCCGGAATGACTTTGATTTTCCAGTCTTCATCGTATTGCTCCAGTAAGCTGATGACAACAATTATGGTAGTACCAAGGTACTGGAAATTCACAAACATTAAGTGACATCAGAGACGTGTCTCCCACCCCCACTCGTTCCCCAGAATACCCCAGGTCTCTTTGCATTTACTCTGTCCATTTCACAAACTAAAGGTGGTGATCAAAGAACAAAAGGTGTATAGCTAAAAGGGCAGGGGTGAGCCACAACGAAACCACTGAGCCCCAAAAGAAAGTCACCGTGCTGCTGCTGGTCAAGTGTGGCAATGTGAACTTTTAGCAGCTTTGTTGACATACAATTTTGTATCATAAAATGATCCCACTTGAAATGTATAGTGCAATGCTTTTCAGTAAATCTACTGAGTTGTGCTACCATCCCCACAATCCAGTTGAAGAACATTTCTTTTTTTTTTTTTTTAAAGATTTATTTATTTATTTGAGAGAGCGAGAATGAGAGAGAGTACATGAGAGGGGGGCGGGTCAGAGGGAGAAGCAGGCTCCTCGCTGAGCAGGGAGCCCGATGCGGGACTCGATCCTGGGACTCCAGGATCATGACCTGAGCTGAAGGCAGTTGCTTAACCAACTGAGCCACCCAGGCGCCCGAAGAACATTTCTATCATTTCCAAAAGATCCCTACTACCCATATTCACTCACCCTCCCAACACCTGCCCCCGGCCCTGGCAACCACTGATGTACTTTCCGTCTCTCTAGATTTGCCTTTTCTGGACAGTTCACATAAATGGAATTGTGCAGTATGTGGTCTTTGTATCTGGCTTCTTTGAGCATAATGATTTTAAGGTTCACCCATGGCAATGCAACATTTTGCTACAGGGAATTTTATATCTAATCAATGGGGTTCTTTTTTTTTTTTTTTTTAAGGATTTTATTTATTTGACAGAGAGTGAGCGAGCACAAGCGGGGGGAGCGGCAGGCAGAGGGAGAGGGAGAAGCAGGCTCCCCACTGAGCGGGGAGCCCAACGCGGGGCTCGATCCCAGGACCCTGGGATCATGACCTGAGCCAAAGGCAGATGCTTAACTGAGTGAGCCACCCAGGCGCCCCTAGTTTATTTTATTTTTTAAAGAACTTTCCTTTTAAAATTAAAATCCTTCTTATAGAGCTATACATTTTATACACCAGCAAAGTGGCGGATCTGGGTAATTCTTAGTGTATCCAGATCCAGCTTTTTTGCAGCTTCTCACTACTTAGATGAACAGAATGTTGAGAAAGTGTGCATCAACCTGGCTCTATTGAAGCCCTTGACTGTCTGAGAGGGACACTACCCAAGAACCTACTTAGAACCTACTTCAGTCTAAGTAGTACCAAGAAAAGGAATTGGTTACCCATGTGTTACCCCGTGGGTAGGGCCCCCCGCCAGCCAGTCTATGTAAATCGCAATCAGGAAAACAGTAAGTCCTTTTACTGTCTCAGGAATAGTTCTCTGAGCTTCCTGTTGGCACAGGTTCGCTTGGAGAGGGTAGAGATGGCCGGCTTGCAATGACAGGAGGTACGATTTACACCCCAGTGTGGACATGTGTCTGTGAATGAATTCGGGAGCCACCAAGAGGCACAGTGAGGTGACATAACTTGCCCAAGGTACAACTGCTTGGGATTTGAACCCACAGTGGCAGCGACATAGGTCATATGCTCCAAGACTGCTGAGCTGTTTCTGCATAACTAAAGGGGTGAGGTTGAGGTCAGAGGGACAGAAGCCACCAAGAAGGACCCGCAGAGGACCAAGGCTCAGAGTGGCAATTTTGAGGATTACTGGGGATGTAGAGAGGGTCGGGAAGAGGATAAAGGGCCCCTAGCTAGAGCCAGAAGAAAATGGCACAACGCACAGTGCAGAAACAGACCGATTTCTGTCTGGGGAGATTTCAAAAGCCAGGGCCTGTGAGCGGGAGGGGAGTGGGGAGGCAGGGCTGAGCTCACGGGCTAGCACTTGGGTTTCTCCCGGGGATCAGAATTGTGTTGACGGGGCCGGAGCTTCTCAAACTGCCCTGTGCCCCTGAGTCAGTTTGGGGTCTTCAGTGCAGATTCTGATCCAGCGGGACCTGAGCTTCTGCATTTCTAACAAACTCCCAGGCATCCCTCACATTTCTAAAAGCTGTCCCACGCATCCCACTTGGAATAGCAGGAGACTAGACTAATAGGAGCACCATAGATTTAAGATGGCAGCTTCTGGCTTCCACGGCAGTGCTCCTAGGGGGAGTCCCTCCAGGGTTCAAATGGGGAATAGCCTTCAACGAGATGAAATTCTTATGTGAGAGGTTCTAAAACAACCTTCCAGCAAAAGCATGACCCTCGGGGGCCTCAAAGCTCTATGCAAGACTGCGTACCAACAAGAAAGCCCTCAAACTTGCCGTGGGAGCTGGCTCTGATGATTTCCGGGTATGGAAATGGAAGGAGACATCGAGAAGGACGTGGACAGATTCATGTTTGGGAGAGAATGAGGGAGCCTGCCTCTGGATTTTGTGGCCGTTCGCACGTGCACACAGGGTTGGCATTTACTGAACTAACTTTATTGAGTAGTTACTATGTGCAAAGCACTATTTTTCAAAGCTCTGTGTACAGTTAATACAGATACATCACAAAGTTCATGGTGGCTGTCCCTGGGGCATGGAATTTGGAGCAAAAGGGTTCATTTGACTTTCTACTTTCACCAGTTCTGTGTGCTCTGAATCATTATAATATGCATTGTTTACATACTGAGGGGCAGAATATAGCATCTCCCTTCCTCCAAATACACCAAGCTTCTCCTGCTTCTGGGCCTTGGGACAGATGCCTCTGTCCACAGTGTTCTTGCACTGGGCTCTTCGATGTGCCATCATGGCCTCCCATGCACTCTTTTATGAGAGTCCTTACCACAGCCTATCACAGTGTCTGGGTCTTTCCTGCTATTCCTGCCACTGGCCAGTGAGCAACTAGAAGGTAGAGAGCTGGTTTCCTTCTCTTCTGTCTTTCCAGCTCCCAGTTTGAGGACCAGCATTTACTAATCACTAACCCATGTTTTGTTTTTTTTTTTAAAGATTTTATTTATTTATTTGACAGAGACACAGCGAGAGAGGGAACACAAGCAGGGGGAGTGGGAGAGGGAGAAGCAGGTTCCCCGCCGAGCAGGAAGCCCGATGCGGGGCTCGATCCCAGGACCCTGGGATCATGACCTGAGCTGAAGGCAGACGCTTAACGACTGAGCTACGCAGGCACCCCACTAACCCATGTTTTTAAAATTAATTGTTGTACTGATAGATACACTACTGTCTTTCATGTGCTTTGGGGCCAGTTTTTAGTTGCTACCATCAGATTTGGGGATTTGGGGGCCCCTGCAGTGATCCCGATGAAGACTGTACCATGTGGTCAGGATGCTTGACTACAGCTCGTATTTTGGGCCACGTTCCTGATTGGGCTTAAGACCCCCCGGACTTACTGCTTGTGGGAGATGAGTGTGTGACTTGGTGAGCAAACCCCAATTCAGGGCCCTGTATTGATTTTCAGCCCCCAGGCAGCCCCTGCTCAAGTTAAACTAGAAGTAGCTATTGTCAAGCTCACAATTTGTTCAGGCTCTTGCCTTGTCCTTGACCTAAATTCCTCATCAATTTAAATTCACCTGGCATTTTGTTTAAAGAAGGGAGCGGCGTCATGTCAAGGCAGAAGGCCCCAGCCCTCTGCTGGAGAGATCTGTCTCAGCAAATCCTCCCCGAGGGACTAGCTCTCATCCTCTTGAGTTAAGGCACGGGGTAGAGCGCTGGCAGGCAGCCCTGTCCTCTGGCTGTGCAAGAAGCAGGTTAGGAAGGAAGAAAGCACGTTTATTTGCAAAGGAGGAACCCATTGAAAAGATGACAGAGACGGACAAGCTGGGGCGCAGACATGCTTATTTTGAGTGATGCAAATCCTCAGGGACCACAGCCTTAGAAACATAGAAGGACGCTAAGAAATAACTTACGGAGCAGGCCTCGCATTGAGCATGTCTGCAAGCCAAGTTATCCTCATGAAATTGTCAAAGGCTGTGCCAGCCAATGCGGTAGCCACTACCCACAGGTAGTGATTTAAATTTAAATTAATTACAATGAAATGAAATAAAATACTCGGTTCCCGGGTTGCACTAGCCACACTTCCAGTGCTCAGCAGCTATCCGTGGCTAGTGGTGACCCTGTGGGACAGCACAGATAAAAACAATTTGCATTCTTGCCGAGTTCTCTTGTCCAGCGTGCATCTAAGGGTGCCGCAAAGCCGTGTGCTTTTCTCTTCACAAGATGTGCCCTAGAGCCTCCTTTCTGGTCCTTTACCAAAACTTCTGAGGGCACCTTGCCTTTATTAAGGCCAGATCTCTGAATGAGCTGCAGGGGAACCAGGAACCACTAGGCAAGCAAACCCTGCCAAGTACAAGTTCATCACTTTCAAGTTCCATGATTTCCAGCCGACCCCCCTCTGCCCATGGCACCCACTCACAGGGTCTAAGCAGCCCCCAACCAGCCTCGCATGTGCTGTTTCCACCAGGACACATTGCACACAAATGAAAGCAGATTTCCAGAGTGAAGGAAAACGGAACACTCTGGGATGGGATTTTAATGGCTTCCTCCGCAGATGTGAGGCCTAGGCCATTCCGCGGGGGCCAGTCTCACATGGCGCGGTTTCCAGCATTTTGAAGGTGGCTTTGAATACCTCTGGATATTTTATAGGCTGAGGAAATTGGGGCCTCATTTTATAGCATATTATAAAGGATCTCACCAGCGTGGGGAAGAAAATAAGTCCAGATTCAAAGCAGATATTCATGGAATGCCATTCTCTTATTTTTAAAGAAAATGCATGCACCGTATAAAGTACATCCCACCATAGTCAGGAAATAGGAGGAAGAAGGAATAGAAGAATTGATAAAGAGGAATGGCTTCTTTTTAAATGTCTTTTTTTTCTGAAAATACAGTTTATACATTGTGTGCACTCATGTGTATGCCAAAATGGAAAGTTTTTTTTCTGGGTTCCCTGTTAATACCAAGAAGATACTAGGGACACTGATGAATTAGACATCAGCGAGAACAAGAATCTGGGAAGGATCATCAGTTTGGATGCAGG
This sequence comes from Halichoerus grypus, assembly GCF_964656455.1. Lineage (NCBI taxonomy): Eukaryota > Metazoa > Chordata > Mammalia > Carnivora > Phocidae > Halichoerus > Halichoerus grypus. The sequence continues at coordinate 122,140,310 of NC_135727.1, read as the reverse complement.
CCATCAGACAGACCCGATTTACTCCAGGCCTAAAAAGTCATTAAGCTGCCTCAGCTTCCCCAAGTGATCCTCTTTTGGAAGGCCCTATATGAGAACCATTTAGAAAAGCCACTGACTAAAATGAACACTCACTGGACCCCATCCCCCCCAGTAGTCCACTACATTGTTTCTAAATTACCAGGCATTTCATCAGTACATCTACAAAGCAATAGTGTATATCTGTTGTTTTTTATCTGTTTTTTTTTATACCAGGCTATCTTCCAAGAATGGATTTGACACAAATATAAAATGTTGCATACTTTTTAAACTCATCAGTTGTGCCTGGGTGGCTCAATCAGTTGGGGTTCTGCCTTCGGCTCAGGTCATGATCCCAGAGTCCTGGGATCGAGCCCCGCATCAGGCTCCCTGTTCGGTGGGGAGTCTGCTTCTTCCTCTCCCTCCGCCTGCCGCTCCCCCTGCTTGTGCTCTCTCTCCCTCTGTCAAGTAAATAAATAAAATCTTTAAAAAATAAATAAACTCATCAGTTGTTACAAATTTATCAGTCATTTACAAGTATTTCAACTGCTACATGTATACTTATACATTGTGTCAAATGTACTGATTATAAGTATATTTCAAATGTATCAACTGGAACACGTTTAAACAGAGATGAGGTTAATTTTAAAAATAAGCGAAGAAATTAGGCAAAAGAAAACAGAGTGAACTGCTCAGCATCCATGCTGTGGCCACAAATTTGGTTCTGAGCTTTCAAATAGCCAAGCCAAAGAGAGAAACAGACAATTACATGATCCAGCGTCCATACAGCATAAGCTAATTCTTAGGAAGAGGTTCCGTTCTCCCTCAGTCCTAGCAAAGGGAACAGTATAAAATTGAGCAAGGACCTCATCAGTGACCCTGTGACAAATAGACAAGTTTGATATATATGTTCTTCTAGTAAGGCCAAGGGAAATGTGCAACTCTGAGAGTTTCCAAAAGCAATTCTTAAACAAGGGCTTGGGATCAAAATGTATTTGTCCAGTTAAACTGCTTTCAGATATATTGTTTCATCCAAGGATAAACTGTAGAGCTGTGATTCTTGGTGTAAGTGGGAAAATGAGGAGTCCTATTTGAATCAGCTGGGGAGATTTTTCAAACTGACATCTGACATCTAACATTCCTCTATTGCCATCCTCCCTCAGGATTTGATGGGACTTTAGAATGTTTGTCCCCAAATTTATTAAGAGTGAGCCTGCAAGGACTCCCTCGTGTGTTAGGGTGGGAAGCAGGTGGAGAATGGAGGCTGTGGTGAGAGGGTAAGCAGGTGTAGGCATAAAGACCACCTAGGGAGCTTTCACCATGATCTGCCTAGACCTCCCTAGACCTAAGAATCAAGGAGTCTTGGCTGGAGCCATGTGTGTGTATTCTTAACTCCCTTACCACATGCTTCTGGTGCAAAACTCCTTTGAGAAGTGCTAACTAGATTGATGGACAGAACACGTACCGTTTGGGTGAGTTTTCCTAAATATTTTTAAAGAAAATTTTTCAAAAGGGGTGAATTCCAAAGTCTATTCCCCAGTGAACACAACTGGAGCACCACTCCTCTGTCGTTCCAGTTGATCAGTCCTATGATGAATTTACCAGTTAATCTCACCCCACTGCGGCACAGGCGACCGCTGATTAAAGCAGGGGAAACTGACAAGGAGACAGTCTCCCTCCTGTGCCTACTTACATGTCTCTGGACACAGATAACATATTCTATTGGTCAGAGTCCAGACTTTGTTTCCTTAAATCCTTGGCCTTATGAGGTGCCCTGTGGTTTGAGAATCTGCTTCTGTACATCTAAGCCCTGCTCTAAAGGCCACTGATAGAAAAATATCATATTGGTGTGATGTATTTGATGCTTAAAAAATTCTAACATCGCATATTCTCAGTGTTTACCGAATTGATTTGAATTAAGTTCATATATAATAATGATGGTGATATGAATAACACTCCCTCTCATTAAACAATATAGACAGAGAAACTACCCACCTGGCCCAGGTTAATTTGGCGTGCCTCAAGATTCCTGAACCAACCTGAAATCATAAAATTTAATTTCTAAAATACCAACAACAACAAAAAAAGGAAAATGAGAAGAGGAAGAAAAGGAAAGGAAAAAAAAAAGGCGGAGCCCTAGGTTGTTGTGAAGGCAATACACAGGCTTGGACTACTCCTGACAGATGCATGTCAGGAAAGAAATTTCCTCTACTTTAAACTCTGGCCTAGCCCCCAAGTGTTCCAAAGACACTTTCATTGGGGTTCTTCTTCCCTTGTTGTCTACCTTTGTAAAAGATTATTCCTGGGGCACCTGGGTGGCTCAGTCGGTTAAGTGTCTGACTGTTGATTTTGGCTCAGCTCATGAGCTCAGGGTCATGAGATCAAGCTCCGCACCGGGCTCAGTGCTCAGTGCAGAGTCTGCTTGAGAGTCTCTCTCCCTCTCCCTCTGCCCCTCACTGCCCCGCCTGCGCTTGCTCTCTCTCAAAAAAAAAAATTTAACTTAAAAAGTAAAAGATTGGGGCGCCTGGGTGGCTCGGTCGTTAAGCATCTGCCTTTGGCTCAGGTCATGGTCCCAGGGTCCTGGGATCGAGCCCCGCATCAGGTTACCTGCTCAGCGGGAAGCCTGCTTCTCCCTCTCCCACTCCCTCTGCTTGGGTTCCCTCTCTCGCTGTGTCTCTCTCTGCCAAATAAATAAATAAAATCTAAAAAATAAATAAAATAAAAAGTAAAAGATTATTCCTGGAAATGAGAGTGAGGCATAACAGAAGAATAAGCACACAAGGGAATTCAGCTGAATTTAGGGGATTGGTTGAAGGGAAGAAGATCAGGAACTGGTTTCTCTCCACCAAAAATGAGTGGCCCCCAACTTGTAACAGCTTTTAGAAAATTCAAAGATACCCATGGGACCTATTCACTCAGCCACCTACCAGTAAAAATAACCCTGATTTCTAGTGCAAAACAGTTTTCACTTAAGAAAAAAGATGATTTTTCGATTTGATTTGGTTTTCTGTTTTAGCTGCATAGCTAAGAAATTGCTTGGGATTAGGGTGGTGTGTTTTCTTTTTTTCTTCTTCTAGGGCTTTGTGAGGAAACATGAGAACTATATCTTTTGCTGGGAGGTTATCTCTGTTAATATTTGGGATAACTTAAGCTTATTGACAGAGGAGGTAGGAAGAAATGGCCTTCATTCTTTCATTCAAAAGGCACGCCTGGGATACTGGTGCTACTTGCAATAAAAATTCCTTTCATGAAAGGTGGGTGGAAGGACATTCCATCACATTCAATTTCCTATTTCCATTCCAAAGACGATAACCTGGACTTGAGGAAAGAGAGAGTATTGTGCCTCTACAGTGCATGAGACGTCATTTGAAATTCCTTATTTTTACTACCTTGAAGAGGGGTGGGAGAAAAAAACAGTAGGAATGTTGTAAATATGTTGGCATGCTTGCATTTCATTTCATTTTGTACTTTTGAAAAAGGTCTTTAAAAAGACCTATGTTCTGGCCTCCTAATTTATAGTGTTCAAAGGAACTGTGACTTCTGCACAAAAGTCCAACAAATACCCTCAGGAGGATTTAACATTGTACCTCAGGGCTAAGATTTCTAATTTTTTCTTAAGTGTTTTCATTGTAAAAAGAAATAGATACAGGAAATCACATAAAGTGAACACATGCCTTAGTGAAGGATTCGAAGGTAAGCACCCTCGTAACCATCACCAGGTCAAGAAAGAATGTTGCTAGCTGCCCCAAAGCCCCTTCTACGTACCCATTTCCAGTCCCTTCCCTCGCTCTCCCCATCGGTAACCATCCACTTTGGCTTTTCTGATAATCACTTCCTTGCAGGTTTTAATATTATTACCCAGACATGTGTACCTGGATAGGACATATAGTCTTGCCCATATTTTAAAATTTGATATGTCTTTTAAGTCTCTTTCAAACTGTAGGCTCCTTGCCCATTCCTTTCTTTTGCTTACAATTTATCTAATGAAGAACCTAGACTGGGGCGCCTGGGTGGCTCAGTTGGTTAGGCGTCTGCCTTTGGCTCAGGTCATGATCCCGGGGTCCTGGGATTGATTGAGTCCTGCGTCGGGTTCCCTGCTCATCAGGGAACCTGCTTATCCCTCTCCCTCTGCCCCCCGCCCCGCCAACTTGCACTCTCTCTCTCTCTGAAATAAATAAATAAAATCTTGAAAAAAAGAAAAAAAGAACCTAGACTATTTAAAGAGTCATGTTTTCACAGTGTGGAGTTCACTGATTGCGTACTTGTGGTTCCAGCTTTCAGGATGGGTGCCGGTGAGCCTCACTTCACACACTTTAGCTCCCCTCACCCCCAACCTGGTATCAGAGTTGGTCTGTGTGACCAACAGAATACAGGCAAAGTGGTAGCATGTGGTTTCTGAGGCTTTGTCATAGAAGATGTGCTGCTTCTGGTTTGCTCTCTTGGATTACTCAGCAGGAAAAGCCAGCCACCACCTCACAAGGATGTTGAAGCAGCCTGAGAGAGGCCCTTGTGAGGGGGAACTGAGGCCTCCCACCGACGGCAGGCATGCACTTGACAGCCCCGTGGGGAGGCCACCTTGGAAATAGCTGCTCTAGCCCCATTTAAGTCTTCACATAACTTCAGCCCCAGAGAACATCTTGTCTGTGACTTCACGTGTGAGCCGTTGCCAGAACCACCCTGTTAAACCATTCTTGAATTCCAGAGACTATGAGGATGGTAAGTGTGAATTATTGCCTAAAGCCGCCAAGTTTTGGGGTAATTTGTTATGCAGCAGTAGATAACTAACACAACACTCCTGACGCAGTTCACTGTGTTTCTTTGTCCTCCATATTTCCTGCAATTCAGCAATGGGATCCTGAGACTTGTCAGACTCAGGTCAGATCTCTCTGGCAAAACCACAGGATGGTGATGGAAGCTCATGATGTCTGGTTGTCTCTGTTTTGATGATGTTACCACCCACTGATGCTTAATACATATCTATATATCTTCATCAGGGGTTGCAAAATGGTTCTTTTCTAATTTTACCCTTTCTAGGGACTTCCACTCATTTACTACTTGTTAAAGTGTTATAGTTCATAGAGGAGGGTGGGATAAATCTTTGATTTGCTTCCTTTATTTATTAATTTTCAAGACAGCACATTGGTTTCCTGTCTTCTTATAGAGGTGACAGTCATCATCATCACTCTAAATATTATTATAAATTCATGTATTTAAACATTTGAGGATTTCAATCCATTGCAGTTATTATCATTATTAAAGCTCAAATTGCACCATATTGGGCTAGTGGGAGCCTCATCAAGTTGGTTCCTGAGTCTTTTGACATGATCCTAATTGCCTGTGAAACTGTCCTTACTATCTGGTGTTATAAGATGTTTCAGGCTCTGGGGTGCCTGGGTGGTTCAGTCGTTAAGCATCTGCCTTTGGCTCAGGTCATGCTCCCAGGGTCCTGGGATCGAGCCCCGCATCAGGCTCCTTGCTTGGCGGGAAGCCTGCTTCTCCCTCTCCCTCTCCCCCTGCTTGTGTTCCCTCTCTCACTGTCTCTCTCTGTCAAATAAATAAAATCTTTAAAAAAAAAAAAAGACATTAAAAAAAAAAGATGTTTCAGGCTCTACTGTGTCTTCTCAGCCTACTGATAGTGGTGCTCTTGGCTAGGGAGGCCTGGGGCACTCACCTGGGCCCACACTACCCGTGAGCCACCACTGGTACTTCCATGCCCAGAGCCAGTGTTGTGGTGGGACGAGTCCGTGTGGTTCTTACTACAGTTGCAGGACGCAGTTTAGCAAAAACCTCAGGGGACTTTGAAGAACAAGCTACATCACAAGACCTAGAGGGTACATGGCACGCCCAAGGGCCACACAGTGAGGTCGCGGGTAAAGCGAGAGGGAGCGTCACCAGCTGGATCCCAAGACCTGACCTTTAGTGCCCACCTGCTTGTACTCACCCACCTTTGTCTTATATTTTTCCTTAAGCTCTTCTTGCCGGGCTACCTCTGGACTCAGACAGATGAAACCTGAGGTGATGTCTGCCCTGACAAGACCTGCAACAGGGCTCAGACCCACCCAGACCTTTTCAGCTAAACCCCCTGGCTTGCACCTGTGCAGACGGACCCTGGAGTGACCTCTGGAATGACCTACAGTCTCCTTTACCTCATAATACTACTAAAATCTCCACCCAGGGAGGAGCCTCAGCCTCATTTACATAACATACAAGGTACGGGAAAGCATGTTTCCTTAAGGTGCATGTGTGACATGACGCCCCATCCGGCCGACCCCACGGCTTCCCTGTCTAAATATTCATCCTGGGGCGCTGGGTGGCTCAGTCGTTAAGCATCTGCCTTCGGCTCAGGTCATGATCCCGGGGTCCTGGGATCGAGCCCATGTTGAGCCCCTGTCGAGCCCCTGTCAGGCTCCCTTTCCCGCTCCCCCTGCTTGTGTTCCCTCTCTCACTGTCTCTCTCTCAAATAAATAAATAAAATCTTAAAAAAAACAAAATATCCTAACCCTAAACAAAAGGAACCATTCCCCTCTCTTGAGAAGTCATGGCTTTGCAAGCCATTCCCCGTGATCTCCTTATTTGTTGCAAATGAAAGTTTTCTTGGTGTGACAATTCAAGCTGGTGCAGTTTCGGACTCATCAAGGAGTGAACTCATGTTGGTTCAGTTACAAAACCTTGAGGGAAGGGGGCCTTGAAACAATCCGGAGGTAAGCGTTCTTCCGGACAATGAGGCGCTATTTGGGGCCTGATACGGATCAGATACCTCAAGGCAAGTGTTACCGGCAGGTGTCAGGTCCCCTTAAATGTCTACATTCAGTGGGGAAAGGAGGAGGAGTCAAAAAGGCAAAGTTAATGATTGGTCAAGCATGAGGTTAAGAGGTGCCTAAAACAAAAACCAAAAACAAACAAAAAGAGAGGTGCCTAAAACCTAAGTAAGTAAGGAACAAAACAACTCTAATTCAAAAATAGGTCCAGGAACTAAAGTGCCTGGCCTCACTACCACCAATGATAATTGAAATATTTGAAAGATGATAAATGCCTTCCCCATCCTTTTAATTTCCCCAGTAAAAAATAGTTGAACTATCCCTTGTTAGAGCATACACTCACTACCTACTATATACTCTCCTCCATCCTGTTAGCCCTCACTGGGTCTGCTTTGTTTAATATGGTGATCACTAACTACACATGCCAATTAAACACCAGAAATGTGAAACTAAGGAATGTTGTTTTAATTTTAAATAACCATTTGCCTTTGAGCACTTGAAACAGCTATTGTAACTGGATTTTTTAATTTTAATTTAAGTTTTAATTGCCATGTGGGGCTAGTAGCTACCATATCGTACAGCACAGATGGAGAGAGAGAGAGATGAACAAATCCACAAGGGTGGCAAAATAAAAATTAAAGACAAATCAGTTCGTCCCAAAGAACTTGCAGGTGAGTTTGAGCTGGAGGGTTAGAAGGCTTGAATAAAGTCGTGCTCAACTCTGAAACAGTTGATCACTTGAGGTGGCCTGCCCCCACCACCAGGTATTTTGATTTAATTGGCCCAGTGGGAGCCTCTGAGCACCAGTATTGTTAACGGTCGCCACCCGGTGGTTCCAATATGCATTCCAGCTTAAGCGTATAAATGTGTGATCCATTCATTCTTTCAACACATATGTATGGAGATCTTATAAGATGTCAGACGGTCTGCTGGTCACTCCTGACTTTATCCCAGAGATTCTTCTTCCATAGCTCAGGGCAGTGGGTCCAGGAATCTATTTACAAAAAACTCAACTTTGCAGAAGAGGATGGAAAACCATTTCAAGTTTCCAGGATAGTAGTAACAGGATTTAGGCTGTATTTTCAGAAAAATTCTGCCTGAGTGTGATATTGTGATTTATAATAAGAAATATATATTTGGTCTAGGGCCTCATTTCCTGGCACAGAGCTCCTAAGACCCTTGGAATTGCCTGAGGAGAGCAGTAAAGGTGCATTTTGTTACGTTAATGGGGTACTTTTGGAAAGCACCTAAGGATGGGGGCTGGTTGCCAATGATTCACCAATGGCCAATGATTTACTCAATCATGCTTAGGTAATGAAGCCTCCATAAAAACCCAGAAGGACGGGGGTCACCCAGTGGTGAATGCGTGGAGGTGCAGAGGAGCTGGGTGCGTGCTTGGAGAGGACTTGGAAGCAACGCGCCCTAGCCCCGTGCGTCTCTCCCATCGGGCCCATTCCTGAGTTATGAAAGGTAAAAGTTTGCCGTTGGAACCTAGAGACGGATCCAACTGCTGGGGAGTTGGTTCACTGGATGCATAAGGAAATACAGGCTACTAAGAAAAGGGCAAATATTTTGGACCTTGGGTTATTATCTGTAATAGGTAAAATGAAATTAAAAGAGTGTTGGGTCAGGCTTCGATGCTAGACCAAACTTAAATTTCAGTGAGTCTGAGCTTTGGCTACTAGCCTCGAAGCCACCTAGAAAGGGGGGAATTCTGCAGGGATGACACAAAGTCTAAGATCTGTGGTCACCAAGAAGTTAGTCAACATGATGGAAGGGCAAAGCTAAGAAACTGTTGAAACCAGGGGGTATAGTATGAAGTTGTTTGTAGTTTGTGAATTGGTATCATCGCTTTGTGGATCAGTTTCCTAAGCAGCCTTTGCTGACATGGATTATGAAAGCGACTAATTAGGAGTGTCTTTGGTTTTTCATGCTGCAGAGTGGAAGAGCAGGTTTTGAGTTGGTACAGAACGCACAGCTCACCACGGACCGATCAGAGATGGCTTTGTGTGATCCAGACACCTAGGAGGTTCTTCCTGAAGGAACAGCCAGCCTAGTGGGCTGGATAAAAGCCACTGTAAGATCTGTTAACCCTGAGAAGGGGGACTGCCCACCTCCCTTTATGAATACCAAGTGGAATGCTCCAGATAAAGCAGCTCAGAAGTTTCTCTGCAAGCCATGTGGGACCAGCTTTATGATGACCAAGATAGTCACCCACCAAGTATGCTTGTTACCCAGGTCGCGGTAACTGCTGCGGTTAAGGGGGCTCCCTTCACAGGGGTACCCCATTTAACCTAAGAGCAGCAAATTGGCTGTCTCTGCTTCCCCTCCTGTGTCTTACAAATGCTAATAAGAACATTAGGTTAACTAATGAGAATAGGAATAGGCTGAGGGGAGTCTAGGGACTCTCGTCTACAAGGTAGAAACTTTGAAACTTACTAAGAGATCGTGCGTAAGAGAAATATGATAGGGAAACAGAGGAGAGTCTCGGGATTGCCACCCCCCCCCCACCCAGCAGGGTGGCAGTCTCGCGGTGGCTATTAAGAAATGGGATGCATTAAATGGTCACAGATGGGGTTAAAACAAAAGATTCAGTAGGGTAAAGGAACTCCCTGTTGGTCCCCAACATTAAATGGCCCCTGCTTTATTTGCTCCAATTTGAGGGTGTTAAAGTCAGAAGTTAAATAAGAACCCTTAAATTATCACTGTTGTGCTACATTCTACTTCTTCACTTTCAAAGAGGCAGATAATGATAAAACAGGTCATTTGTAACCTCTAATTTCTAAGGTAATTGCTTTGTACCTTGTAATCACCTGGGGAGCTTTAAAAAATCCCCCCATTCTGATTTCGTTAGGCTGGTGTGGTGCGGGCATCAGAATTCTTGAACTCTTCCCCAGGGGATTCTAATAAGTGGCCTGGGGTGAGCGCCCCTGCTCTAAGGCAGCTTCTCAAACCTGAATGTGCTTGCACATCACCTGGTGCACATCACCTGGGGCTTCGGGGAAAGGCAAACTGATTTAGTAAATCTGGGTTGGGGTCCAAGATTCTGCATTTTTAAAAAGATCTTTATTTGAGAGAGCGAGCACAAGCACGAGTTGTGGGGGGGGGAGAAGCAGGCTCCCCGCTGAGCAGGGAGCCCGACATGGGGCTCGGTCCCAGGACCCTGGGTTCATGACCTGAGCCGAAGGCAGACGCTCCCAAGATTCTGCATTTTTAGAAAAATATTGGCCAGTGGGAGTGTAAATTGGTACAGCATCTTAGAACAATCCAGCACTATCAACCAAAATGAAAAATACCTGTGTACTCTGACCCAGAATTCCCCAACTAGGTATTCTCTTTAGGGACATGGGCACCTAGATGCAAGATGACAAACGTATGCAAAATTCCTCACATTAGAGTTTGTGCAACAGCCTAAATTTCCATCAATGGGGGACTGTGTAGATAAAAGGGTGTCCACAAAAGGCCTTAGAAGACTCTAGCTCAAAACACAATGAGGCCATCCACGTATGCTAACAGGGAATAATCTGTAAACTACACTGTTCTATGGAAATAAGATGGTAGAAATGATGCAAATGTTCACAAACCTAGTCTGTGTATTTACAGAAATATCTAGGGAAGGATGTGTAAGAAGCCAGGAACAGGGGTTGCTTTTGGGGAGAAGTGGGAGTTGGAGGTCAAACAAAAAACCCGGATTTGATAAAGACCTTATTAAAAAGGATTCTTGCAAGAAGGGTTTCCCCTGAGGCCAGCCTGTCCTAAGGAGGGCAGTCTTCGGGCTCGGGCTGAGGGTGAGCCAAAGTTCCAGATCTGGAGGAAGGCAAGGTACTTAGTCAAACTTCTGTCAACCAGCATTTTGTTCCAATGGATTGGTGGGGGCAGAACAATTGAGCTAATCACTTTTAAGGCAAAAAATGGCAATTAGGAGAGTCTGTGTCTGGCTTTGAGATAAACAAAGGGTTTCTCCACAACTCTTCTCAAAGTCCTATGGAGAAAGGTGGTTCTTAGCAATAAGTGGTTTCCTGAAACACAAGAGCTTGGGGAGATTTCTTTCTGCTGTCTTCCAGGAGCATGGGGCTCAGGTAGAGTTCAATACTGTTGTTGGAGAGAAGGAACAGGATATATTTTTTCATGGCAAATCCTTTTGTACTTTTGAATTATACCCCAAATTAGAAAGTTTTTAGGGGTACCTGGGTGGCTCAGTCGGCTAAGCATTGGAGTCTTGGTTTCTGCTCAGGTCCTGATCTCAGGGTGGTAAGATCGAGCCCCGCAGTATCGGGCTCTACGCTCAGCAGGGAGTCTGCTTGAGATTCTCTGCCTCTCCCCCTCCCCCTCCCATTTGTGTGCCCTCTCTTTCTCTCTCTCTCAAAATCTTCATGTAAAATTTAAAAATCTTCAAATAGAAGACCATGAATTCCAGAAACCCCTTTTCAGAGTTCTTCCAAAATGGTTCTGGATGGAGAAGGAGGTCTTGGGCTGTGTTTACAGAAACTTGGGTGGAAGTGCTGCGAGGCCAGAAATGTCGCCAGGGTTTTGATGACTGGGTTCCGAGTTTTGCTCGTGCAGACAGGCGGGGCACCGTGTGGGTCCGGCCGGCCACCCTGCAGAACCCGCTTCTACCTCTCTGGCTTTCATTGCCCAGGCAGACCTTGTGTTCTGTTCCCACAGATGTGCTGCTCCTGAACCCCCCCCCCCCGGCCCCCGCTTCGACAAACTTGAACAGATCATGAAATGGGAGATGGACTGTAGCCCGAGTATATGTGAAAACCGGGGGGGGGGGGGGGGGGGGCATTCATATTCTCAAGGGATTTTGTGATGCGCTGTGGCCTCTGTCACACGGAGCCCTTGTGAAGGGCTGACAGGATGAGGTGGCGGAGTTGGGGGATTTTCTCCACCACTGGGGCCTCCTCTTTGTCTAATAGACCTTTTCGGCTTCAGCCAGGAGCTTCTGCTCCGTCTTACTCCGGCTGAGGCCTTGGCTGTCCACGGGCCTCAGGCGGTGCTCCCGCATCCTGAAATGCGGGCCTGAGCAGGACTCCTGTTGCACGGAGCGCACGTTAGCGTGCCCTGCCTCTTCTGAGCGCCAGCAACCCGAGGGCCGTTGCCACGTTCACCCGTTCAATTCTCTTCATAGCTAACAGGGTTCTTTTATTGAAGAGAAAATGACCACAGAAAAGTTAGGCAACATGAAATCCTCTCAGGAAACGAACTATATGTAGCTTCCTAAATAGTTCACTGCAGTAAATCGGGGTTGATCAGGATGAGGCTGGAGGGGACTGCTGTGACCTCCACTCCCGACTCCACCTCAGATGGACATGGTGGATTCTTGAAGAGAAAGGCCTGAGAGAAACCCCGGCCTTGGCCTAGGCCAGCCATCTGCATATCCCCTTCAGGCCTTCAGCTGTACGGAGGGGACACGCGCCCCCGCCCCAGGGACCTGGGGCCTAGCGTGTGGGCTCTGAAATCCATCACTGCGCTGGTGCTGAGGCCATCCCTCCTTTGTGGTACTGCCTGCCAATTACCCAAGTTCGAGGGGGAAACTGAGGCCGCCTGTGGATGGGAGACACCACTTTCCTCTACTGGTGGACCTTGGCTCCAACACTTCCCAGCACCTCGGCCAAACCTTCTTTAGTCTGCACAGTAGCTAGGATCCTTCCGCCACCATGCCTTCCTGCTCTCCTTTGCTGGGGTCAGACATGCAGCGAGTTCTGATGCTACAGCCTTCCACTAGCATCAACCCTATTTCTCCTGCGGGATTTCCCCGGTCAGATCCTTGCACATCTGACCTCCTCTTGGTCGATGGTCTGTGGAGGACCTACACTAACCCGTGGTGCTATCCAGAGTCCTGCTGCTTCTGTTGGCTAGCTTGATTGTTGACCTTGGGCCTCCTTGTCTCATGGCCCCGCGCCCTGCTGGGCATGTCCTGCCAGCCTTATCAGGAAGGTTACTTTGTCCTATTCAGGTGCTCTGTCATTCCCGATCATAGTAAGTCTTAGTCTCCTGTGATGTCTGTCTGTGGAGTACACAGCCTTTGATGACTGTGTCTTCAAGATTCAGATTCTCATGTCCCTAATTGTGACAGCACAGATTTAAGAAATTCCAGCAGATTGCATTTCTCCTTTGCTAGTCTGGAATCCCCAGTGGACCTGGGCATGTCTTTTGTCTCTGAACTGCAGAATTTAGGGACATTCTGGCCTTTGTCCAAGTTGCACTGAAGTTGAGGGTTAAAGCCACCCGGCTATTGGTACAGGAGAGCAACTGCTAGATTAAAAATGACCCAAAAAGTTTCCCCGGGCACAGAAGTCACTGACTCCATGATCATTCAGGTGTCTCTCATTCAAATATACCCACGGACTCTTACTAAATCTCTTAGCACTCCTTGTGGGGCTACACAAACATGGGTCCTATCATTTCAGTTCATGGCAGATTGTTCTGTTGGAATGGAATTTTGCCACATCAAATATTGAATAATATTAGTGGAAAACACTTTGAGCTCAGCACTGGTGTTTATTTTGAAAATGAATCCTCTCTACCTAGGAAATGGTAATAGTATTATCTCCAGGGAGGGTTATTGAGGGACTGGAGGACGGGGCCACAGGGAGGCTGACTTCTCACTTAATGCTCACGAATGTTTTCAATTACTTTGTACTGAGGAAGTAATACACTTTTTCTAAGTTTTAAAACAACAAAAAATGAACTCTGAAAAAGCCACTAAACCATGAAAATGGGATACTCCTTGGACTGTGTAGATACTTAGCATTTAATCAACGAGGTAACACTATGCTTGGCCTGCTGCCATCAAAGCTGGATGGTGATGGTCCGGATGGCTTGTCTCCTCCAATGACATTCTTTTTGTAATGTAGAGTCTGATTCTCATTTTGCCTTCACTCGCTCATTTGCTCCTGGGAGGAGGGATTAATTGGACACCCGCCCCCGCCCCCCCTTGGTTACCAATGATGGTCAGCTTTCAGTTTTTTTGTTTTTGTTTTTTGTTTTTTAAGATTTATTTGAGAGAAACAGCAGGGGCAGTGGGAGAGGGACAAGCAGACTCGGCAGCCCAACGCAGGGCTCGATCCCAGGAACCTGAGACCATGACTCGAGCCAAAATCAAGAGTCGGACTTTTAACAGACTGAGCCACGCAGGCGCCCCAAAGATAGTCTTTAAAGCGCTCATATATATGTATAGGCACAGAAGTACCTCAAAGAGAAAGTAACTCTCTGTAACATTACAGTGTTCTTCCTACTTAAAAACGTGAGGAATATTTTACCTTTTTAAAGCTGATGGCTTTTTAAGGCCGGGTTGGGGGGGGGGGGAAGGCTGCTAACAGAGGTACATTTCCAAACCAACATATGGAAAATATTATAGACCAAGAAGTGAAAGAGTCCTGAATTACATCCAGGAGATCTCCCTGGTTGTAATTACAAACACTTAGGAAATCTCTGATGTATAAAAGCAGTACGATGAAGCCCTCAGCTCTTGGCCAGAGGCGAGCAAAGATTTTTTTTTAAATTCTGAAGCCAGTGATTTATATTTATAACACTTCCAAGCCCAAACTAGCATTCTCATTACATTTATTCATGAAAATGATAAATGGGCCATTTCCTGATGAATGAGCAGATTTCCTACCATTCATTGGAAAATTCAGTACAAAAGGGGGAAAATGTCACTTAGCAAGGCATCTATATTTCCTTTTCTTTCTGGACAACTGAAAATGACATGAGAAATGAGTGTCTTGTGACTGTTTAAGTTAGACCTCTCAGAGCCCCCAAAAGTAGGGGCTGAGATAAGGCAAAGCCTAGAGGCACTAAATTACTGTTGAACTTTCTGAACTGAGGCGCAGAGCAAGTCCTGTGAGGACGGCATGGAGCTGGTCCGGAACACTAACCTAGCCCTTGAACAATGGAAGCAGGGCCGAGGAGGTTGCCAGTCCATAGTAATGTGATAGGAACTGCTGCTGTCAGACGCGAGGCTTCAGCAGAGTTAAAAGCAGCAGCTGTGCGAGTTGCCAGCTGAATTACACTCGGTCCTGGTAAAATGAGTCCCCTTTCCAAACCTGCCATTCCTCACTGTTTTAGGGTGCTGCTCTTGTATTTCAGCTTCCACACTGCCCTGTCTCTCACAACTCATTCTTTCCCACAATTCTCCGTCTCAGATTCTCTTCTCACAATTCATCCTCTCCCACAATGCCTTGCTCTCCCGTGATTCCCAGGCTCTCCTACAATTTGTTTTCCTTTACAATTCTATTCTGTTCTTATTTTCTCCCCCAATTCTCATCAGCTACCCCAATTTTTATTCCCCCAGAAATTTTTTCACTAAGCTTCTATTCTCTCAGTTCTTCCCACAGGTCTCCCTGCCACTCACACAATTTTCAATATTGTAATTTCCATCTGCCTCATTATTATACATGCTGACAATTTATGCTAAAATAATTTTATATTCTCTTTAGCAATTCTTTCATATTCCGCGGCTCCCACAAGCCTCTGCGGCTCCCACAAGCCTCCTGTAACTATATGCATCTCCTATAATTCTCTATTCTCTTCCACAATTTTTGTTATTATAATTGTCATCTCCCTCACAATTCTCCATGGTCTGTCAATTTTATTTTCTTATAATTTACCACTTTTATATTTTTCTTCTACACACAGCTCCCCTCGCCTCCCGTAATGCCCCCTCGCCTCCCGTAATGCCCCCTCACCTCCCGTAATGCCCTCCACCAGACACCCTGCTGAGCCTAGAGCCCGACATTGGGTTCCATCCCATGACCCTGAGATCTTGACTTGAGCCAGAATCAGGAGTCAGACGCTTAACTGACTGAGCCACCCAGGCGCTCCTGAAGTTGGAGTATATATCTTACCAAGCTGCTTGCCTCTGTATAAGTGTTAGGAACAATGCCGCCTACCCACAGTTGCCAGTTCACAGTGCTCTGTGATGAGAAAAGGAGCCTGTGCCAAAAGGGAAAGCAATTTACGTCATCAAGAAAGTTGCTATGAAAAAGAAGTTCATACTAACTAAATACTGCTGAGTAACATCAGATTTACATTCTAGTACAAGCTTCTTATCCCACTTTGGCCTGGCACTTGAGTACCTCTGCCCTTCACTTACAATCTAGACCCTGTTGTATAAGGAAGCAGTTGCTGAGTCAGTAAGCAGGTACTAAAGAGTTCCAGGAATGAATGAATTTTGGAAAACATCATTCATTTAACAGTACTGTCAGAGCATCTGTAACATGCCGGGTCCTGTGTTAAGTGTTGGGAATAGAAAAGTGAAAACCCTGGACAATAGTCCCTGCTTGAGGGCCAGTGCCCTTAACCTCAGCACGGTGGGTCTGCCTGCTTGCTCAGAAATGTTCCCGCACCAGCCACTGCCACCCTTGTGGAGCCCAATACTAAAGCTGAGATAGATGTCTGTTGTGGACCTGGGCACCTGGAAGTCTCCCCCAGGCAAAGTCAAGGAGCCTGTGAAGGTGGCCATTGATGCAGGATATCATCACATTGACTGTGCCTGTGTCTATCAAGGTAAGAACGAGGTGGGAAAAGCCATCCAAGAGAAGGTCGTGAAGCAGGAGGACCTCTTCATCATTAGCAAGTTAGGTCCTACCTTTGAGAGAATCCTAGTGAAGGAAGCCGATCAGAAGACTGCCAAGAATCTGAAACAGGACTATCTGGACATCTATCTTATTCACTGGTCACAAGGATTACAGCCTGCGAAGGACTTTTCCCCCTGAAGACCATAAAGGCAATGACCTCACCAGTAAACTAACATTCTTGGGTGCCTGGGAGGCCATGGAGGAGCTGGTGGGTGAGGGGCTGGTGAGAGCCTTTGCAGTCTTCGACCACTTCCAGATCAAAAGGCTCTTGAACAAACCTAGGCTGAAATGCAAACAAGTGACTGACCAGATCGAGTGTCCCCCTTGCCTCACAGGAAAAAATGGATCCAGGACAGCCATTCCAAGGGCATCGCTGTCACAACTTAAAGCCTTCTGGGCTCTCCCGAAAGACTTTGGGCCTAGCCAGAGGATCTTCACCTCTGGAGGATCCCAAAATTCAGGTGATAGATATGAAGCACAAAAAACCCACAGCCCAGGGTCTGATCCAATTCCATATCCAGAGGACTAGAGTTGCGATCCTCAGGTTTGTCACCGACATGCATTGTTGAGAACTTTGAGGCCTTTGACTTTAAATGGATTAATGATGAGGAGATGGTGACCATACCTAGCTTCAACAGGAACTGGAGGGCCTGGACTGTGATTGTATGTCTCGTTTGGAGGATTATCCCTTTAATGCAGGTTATTGAGGCTGAATCTCCTGACAAGATTACCTGGCATATTCTCTCTTCACTTTACTGTGGTGTAACTCTCTACCAGAGTCCTGTTTCAGCCAAGCTAATCTGCAATCAGGGAGCCTGGCCCTGCTGTAGGCCCAAATCTAGGCAGCGTTGTATCTCGATCAGTGTGCTCAACTACAAACCGATTATCACAGGGGGGTATGACTGAGAAACAAATGACTGTGGTGTTTTTGCCTTTTTTTGTTTTTGTTTAATAATTATTTGATCTGATCACCAGGGAACTCTGCTAATGAAGATTAAAAAGAAATAAAAGACTAATAGTGCAAAAAATAAGTCCCTCCTCTTGTGGAATTTACCTTCTAGTAAATCAAACAACCGATGAATGATCCAGTACACAAACATAATTTCAAAGTGTGAGACACCCCATGAAGAAAGAGAAACAGGTGCTGTGACAGATATTGAGGGATAGGGCTGCCTCTCGGGGTGTGGTGCGGGGAGCAGCAGGTTTGCATCTCTTGAGTTTGTTAGAAATGCAGAATCTCAGGGATGCCTGGGTGGCTCATTCGGTTAAGCGTCTGCCTTTGGCTCAGGTCATGATCTCAGGGTCCTGGGATCGAGTCCCGCATTGGGCTCCTTCCTCGGCGGGGAGCCTGCTTCTCCCTCTGCCTGCTGCTCCCCCTGCTTGTGTGCACTTGCTCTCTTTCTCTCTCTCCCCCTCTCTCTGACAAATAAATAAAATCTTAAAAAAAAAAAAAATACAGAATCTCAGCCTCCCACCGCTGTCCCCCGCTCCCTTCCTGAACCCACTGAGTCCAAGTCTGCTTTGTAACAGATCTGTGTGTGCAGTACAGATTGAGAGCTTTGGAGACAGCCTCAGATGTCATTGTGAGGAAAGACCTCTCCGAGGAGGTGATGTTTGAGCTGAGACCTGAATGGTGAGAAGGACCCAGCCTTGTAAAGTTCAGGACAGAGTGGTCCCGACGATGGGAACAGCAGAGGAAATCTTTCTGCGATCAGAATGAACAGGAAGACCAGTGGGGCCTGCAGAGTGTAGCCTGAATGGATGAAGCAAGTTCCTAAGACACAGCCAGGCCCCACTGCCTCCACAACCCCCTGCTTATGGTTCAGGGTTCCTTGTTCACCAGGGCCCACCTTCTGTCCTCAGAGGCACCATGTGTCTGTATCATGTCTATATCAAGGGCCAGGGCTGCCTCACTCATTGATATAAATGCTATAAATTACATATTGCCAGAGGTTATTCTGTTTAATAGTTTCAATAGTATAACAACTTCAGGGGGTATACTATTGCTAGTCAATAAATTCTATTTTTTTTTGTTTGTTTGTCTTTTAATGATAATTTGAGTCAAACTCCTAAAAAGAAAATTAATTTTGACTCGTGTTACCATTCGAAGAATGCTCTAAAATTGTGGATAACTATCTTTTAATTTGGATCAGCCCCAACTTATCTGAACCCCAGTTCTATGCTTCCAAATGTACACAGGACATCACCCACTGAATGTTTCTCTAACTTACAGCTGATGCTATTTAAGACTAGACTCTCTATTTCTCTTATAGATGTGATGCCTTTTTTTTAACTGCTTGTTTTCTGTGGAAGTTCCCAAATGAAAACGTTAGAAGCCCACTCTTCTATCATTTATATCCACTATGTTATCTTGCTGGGTGTGTTTGTTTGTTTGTTTGTTTGTTTTTTCCTCCTTTGACCCTTCCATTCCTACTGCCAGAACCCTAAAGCTTTCATTTTCCCAACAAGGTCTAGGCTCTCCATACCTATAGATTATAGTCCCTGGGACTCCATTTCTAGGAATGAACAGGACACCTTGATGTGGTCTTGGAATGATTGTTGCCTCTTAGACTTCAGCGTGAAATGGTCTGTCTTGTGTTTCTCCAAAAGTAAAATGCAGCCAAGGCGCCTGGCTCAGTCAGCAGAGGATGTGACTCTTGATCTTGGGGTTGTGATTTCAAGCCCCACATGGGGTGTAGAGATTATAAATAAATAAAAACTTTAATAAAAAATGCAGAAAAAATTCAAGAGGTCTAAACTCAGGATAGCATCTTTACAACACAGAAAGTGTGGGTTGCTGTCAAAACCCATACTTTATTTCAAACACCAGTCCAACCTCCATCACCTCCAATCTCCCCCCGGCAAAAAAAAAAAAGAAAACAAAAAACAAAACAAAAAAACCCTTAAACTCCCTAAAGTCTAGCACTATAACCTTCCTGCCGCTAGGTTTCTCTCCAAATAAAGCTTCTTTCTGGAAATTTAAATGCCAAAGGCTCCTATTAGCTGCTGAGAGCAGCTTAACTGATTGATTTTTGAATGTCAACATGTATAATGCTCAGAGGCCCATATTTGAAAGACCTTTATATTCTTTGTTTCCTATACAACTGACCAGAACACTTGAGTCATTTTAATAGGACTTTCCTTTTTCTTCTATATTAAGGACAGAGTGTTTACTAAAAGTGACCATCCTCTATTCTAGCTGAACAGTGAGAAACGCATTCTGACAGAAAATAAAGCGTTGTGATCCCTGAGGAAGCCCTCACACCCAAAATGTTTATCACCCAGTTACAAGTTTGGAACTTTCACTTTGGATCAGCTACTGTGTTCTGGGTTTGAGGACTTTCCACAGATAAGTGGTTTTGGTGTTTCCCATAACTTAATTCCCCCAGAACTCAGACCAAATGCCATGCTTATTCAGTTAAGCTTCAGTTCCCAGAATATTTTTGTGTTCTGTTGCAAGTTGAGAAAAACATGTATGTGTATTTAGAATGGCTTCCTTAAATCTTTGGAAAGCTCTTCCAGTTTGCAGTTGAATATTTAAAAATTTCAAATTTCACCAACCAGTGAAAAATTTGGCCCCATAACTTCACTTTGCAGGGGACTTAGGTCTCTCCCAACTCTTATCTCAAGAGAGAAAGAGACTCGTCATAGCTGTGGACAAAACAGTTTTCTGATTGTACGTCAAGGTTGGTCTGCTACGACATGGGCGTGTGTAGTGCTTTGGCAGCACATAGACTAAAACTGGAAAGACCTGGACGTGTAATGGCAGAAATCAAAGCATGTATAAATATGACTGGGTGGGATCACCGGGTGATCTTCCTTCTACAGCAGGGATCAGAAAAGTAGGGTCCATGGTCCACATCCTGCCCACAGTCTGTTTTTGTACATTCTGGGAACTAAGAATGCTTTTTACATTTTTTTAAAGATTGTATTTATTTTATTTGAGAGAGCATGAGCAGGGTGAGGGGAAGAAGGAGAAGCAGACTCCCTGCTGAGCAGGGAGCCCGATGTGGGGCTCAATGCGGGGCTCGATCCTGGGACTCCGGGATCATGACCTGAGCCGAAGGCAGATGCTCAACCAACTGAGTCACCCAGATGCCCTGGTTTTTACATTTTTAAATGGTTGAAAAACAAAAGAATATTTCTCAATACCTAAAAATTACATAAAACTGAAATTTCAAGGTCCATAAATAAAGTTTTATTGGCACAGGGCCACATTCATTCATTCATTTATGTGTCTCCTAGGGCTGCTTTTGTTTTACAGCTGCAGAGTTGAGTAGTTACGACAAAGACCATATGAACTGCAAAGCCTAAATTATTTATTCTTTGGTCCTTTGCCGCAAGTTTGCCATCCCCTACTCCACAGGATCATCTTTCCATTACTCTTCTCTCTCTTTGGACTTCTGTGGCCAGGGCCCTGGGTTGTCTCCCTCTCAGAAGGTAGAAGAAGCACGCCCCTCTTGGAGGATAAGTTGTATAGGTCTGCAGTAGCCTAGATCTTAAGCAAAAAGAGTTCCTGAGGATTATATATATCTTAGGCCAGAGTAGGAGTAGTACTAGCCAGTGGTGAAGAGACAGAGCACAGTATTTGCCTGAGATGCTTAGAGTACCCTATTTCTCTCCGGACACTTGCCAGGGTGAGGGATTGGGGTGGGGTGGGGTAGGGCAGTCAAGGGAGGTACAGGTTTGGAGATTTGTGATGCTGTTCATCTTTGTGGAGCACAATCAGCATAGCTGAGCCCATGGGTGATAAACAGAACCTCTCTGGAACAATCTATATCATCAGGGTGGGTTTAGCCACCCTGTCATGGAAAGCCCACATGAGCTGAAGGCTGTGCAGCAGACCCCTTCAGCTTTGTGGTGTTGGGCAATACTGTGGAATATGGAGTGGGTGGTGAGACAGGAGGATGTGCATCTGTTTCTCTAGCCCAGATGCGTCTAGATTCTCCAGCTTTCAGAGAGAACACTTTCCAAATGACCAAAGCCCTCCGCCTCCTCGAATGATAGCGTCCTGTCTTCCCAGATCCCTTCCTAGTGCGTTGGAGTTTTGGAGTCGTGAAAGATCTGTGCCGGCCATGTTTCCAGAACTGGCATTGAGTTTCCAGAAGAGTGGTTTCCACTCTGAAGACCATCACACTTGCTCACGGATACTGTTTGGGGGTGGGAGGAAGAAGATACAGAGGAAAATATGGATGTTGGACATGGAAGTATAATCTATAGGATTAAAAATAAATTAATCTGTAGAGAGGAAATTAATACAAGTTACGCTGGAAAGTAAACTGGTGATAGAAAAGTCTCCCCTCCTGACCATTAATATGCCCCCCTCTCTGATAACCTGAAAATAACTTAATTTGTATTTACCAGGCTGCCAGGGGTTGATCCTGATTTCTTTGCTTAACCACAAGGTGATTTGTGCAAGGTTCTGGATCTCTTCAGACCTCAGTTTCCTAATGGGGAAAATGAGGATGATAAGAGTTCTTATGTCATAGGCTATTCCGATGGTCACAATGCAAAATTGTATGCCAAGGGTTTAGAGAGAGTCTGGCCCATAGTAGGAGCTCATATGGTTGCTGTTGTTGTTCCTCAATTGTCTTTCTCCTTCCTTTAAACCCATTTCTAGACTTACTTGCAATTTTACCCTCACTCCTTTTGAAGCCATTGCCCTTATTTAACTGAGTGGTACATTAATACAGTGAATCACCTCGGGGGCTTTTTAAGAAACACCAATACCAGGAAGCCAGCGATCCACCTCCAACCAACTTAATCAGAATCTCTAGAGATAAGTCGTAGGGCCTAACTCCTACTTTTGGCAGAGTTTGCCAGATGGTTCTAAAGGACAGGCACGTGCTGTAACTATAAGCTGGATTCCTCTCCCTGAGCCCCCTGGAAATGCACTGGAAAGCCTTCAGGGGCCTGCCTGCCCAGCCCAATGGCCTTTTTCCCATCATCCTTGATCTCGAATTTGTCGACATAACGGAATGCTTTCTTGAAAGTTTCCCTTTCATTTTGATGTTCTTTCCTTCCCTGGTCTTTCCTATTCCACCTTCTTCAGTACTCCCCTTCCTCTGCTGCCCTCCTGGATGTGGCTGTTCTGGGAAAGACACTCTGGCATCGTGAGCCCTAGTTCTGACTTCTCTTGTAAGCCTGTGACTTGCACCTCTAGCCACCTGTTAGATGCCCTAGCAGTCCCTCCAAATTTAACCCAGCCCATCTCATGATCAGAACCTTGGTTCTGCCATTTATTGATCACATATGCTCTCTCTGCCTCAGATTCCCTACCTGTAAAATGGAGCTAACAGCAGTGCTTACTTCTTAGGGTTGCTGTGAGGAATGAAGATTAAATTTGTTAATTCAGGGGAAAGGTTTAGACGTGTCCCTGGCCCATAGGACTCCGCAAATGGGAGCTGCTGTTGCTGTTTGTTGTGCTGTTAGCATGATGCCATTAACCATGTCCCAGTGCCCTGCACGTCCCACCTCAGCACCACCAGCCCTATCTGTGAGCCCCGCACGTGGCCAGCTTGCTGTGCATGAAAGTCATTGGAGTCCATGCGTTAAGTTCATGTAATGTTATCCTCATTAACCCGGGCACCAGAGAGGTTGAGTAATTTGCCCAAGGCTACACAGCTGGTAAGATGCATGGCCAAAATTTGAGCCCAAGTTAGATTTCAAAGCCCATACTTTTTCTACTATAATATGAAGATGATTGAAAATTTAATATGATGGGGGCGCCTGGTTGGCTCAGTCGGCTGAGCGTCTGCCTTTGGCTCAGGTCATTATCCTGGGGTCCTGGGATCTAGCCCTGTGTCAGGCTCCCTGCTTAGTGGAGAGCCTGCTTCTCCCTCTCCCTCTGCCCCTCCCCTCCACTTGTGCTCTCTCTCTTACACACATTCTTTCTCAAATAAGCAAGTAAAATCTTTTAAAAAATTAATATAATTATATTCAATATAGTTAGTTTTTTTTGGTAACTCAAACCTAAGGGGACCAACCATCGCAGTTTGCCCTGAACTGAGGGTTTTCCTAGGACGGGGGATTCTCAGCGCTAAACCAAAAAGTCCCAGGCAAACAGACAAATTGGTCACTCTGTATAATCAAACCCAAGCCTCCCCCACACACCTCCAAAGAAAGTAACCTTGGTCTAAATCACCTACAAAATGCCTTGACTTTGTCCACAAAGATAAAATGGTAGTGGGATATTGTGATTCACAATAAGAAATATACATTTGGTCTTCCATCCCAGTTCCTAGCACAGAGCTCCTAAGACCTTTAGAATTTCCTTTGTGATGAGAGCAATAAAAAGTGTCTTTTGTTATGTTAATGAGGTGACTTTGGGAAAACTTTTAAGGATGGGGGCTGGTTGCCAGGGGAACCAAGCAAGTGAGGAGAGGATTGGAACTTTCAGTCCCACCCCCTGATCTCTGGGGAGGGGAGAGAGGCTGGAGATTGAGTTCAGTCAGCAATGGTCAATGATTTAATCAATCGAGGCTATGTAGCAGAGCCTCCATAAAAACCCAAGAGGACAGGGGTTGGAGAGCTTCTGGGTTGGTGAACACATCTGGTTGCACGAGTGACACACTCAGCATAGAAGCTCCGTACCCTTTCCCCATGCCTTGTCCTATGCATCTCTTCCATCTGGCTGGTCCACGGTTATATCCTTTTCTCATGCAGTGGTGATCCAGTAAGGAAAATGTTTCTGAGCTCTGTGGGCGGCTCTAGCAAGTTAAACCCAAGGAAGGGATCATTGAAACCTCCGATCTATAGCTTGTTGGTCAGAAGCACAGGTGATAACCTGGACTTGGGACTGGGGCCTGACGTTGGTGGGGGTCTTGTAAGACTGAGCCCTTAACCTGTGTAACCGGATGTTATCTCTGGGTAGATAGTGTCAGAATCGAATGGAATTTGTGGGACACTTGGTCAGTGTCCTTGGAGAACTGAGTGAAGGGTTTGGCAGTATTGGAAAAAAACACATGGGATGTAGTTAGAATAACAGCTAGCCTATGTTGTTAGTCATTTTTAGCTTCTCTGGTGAGAAATCAATCTTCTCCTAACTTGCCATTTAATTTTTTAATAGCCCTTCCCAGTCAACATAGATGGTCCCAATATATTCATTTTTTAATTAAAATTTATTTTTTTTAAAGATTTTATTTATTTGACAGAGACACAGTGAGAGGGAACACAAGCAGGGGGAGTGGGAGAGGGAGACGCAGGCTTCCCGCGGAGCAGGGAGCCCGATGTGGGGCTCGATCCCAGGACCCTGGGATGATGACCTGAGCCGAAGGCAGACGCCTAATGACTAAGCCACCCAGGTGCCCCTAAAATTTATTTTTTTAAAAGATTTTATTTTTAAGTAATCTCTATACCCAACGTAGGGCGCAAACTCACAATGCTGAGATCGAGTCCTATGCTTCACAGACTGGGCCAGCTGGGTGCTCCTTAAATTTATTTCTATTTGAGTGAATTTGGGTGGGGGAGATACTTTGTTTTGTTCAAATTTAAGAACTCCTTTGGAGGTAAATGGAAATAAATTGTGATTTAAAAAAAAAAACAAAACTGGAAATCCCAGGTGATGAAAGTAATGAAGACTAGAGCAACAGCAACTGGGAATGTTCTAGTTATCAAATCAGTGCCCCACAAATAAAGAGAACCAATATTTTAAACGTATTTTTTCTATATATGTTCATATTAGCTTTCAAATATTTAAGCTCTATTATTAGTTAACTCTGATTAGAGATTAAGATTAATTAAAGGAAAATTTTCAAAAAAGGTCAAATCATGACTCTGATAAAAATGTAAGATGAACACATGACTACATGATTAAAGATTTGATTTAACTCTTCCCTGTGGGAACTAGTAAGATAGTACAATTAGTTCGAAGGAGAAACCAAAGAACAGACACATAGCTCAGGAAGGTTGAAATGAACTTGTAGATGGAGGCAAACTGGCCTCTTCCACCATGGGGGAGGAGAGTCTCTTGACCCTCCAGGGCATAGGATGTACATATCTATAGATATAAATGATTTTGCAGGGGCGCCTGGGTGGCTCAGTCCTTAAGCGTCTGCCTTCAGCTCAGGTCATGATCCCAGTGTCCTGGGATCGAGCCCCGCATCAGGCTCCCCGCTCAGTGGGAAGCCTGCTTCTCCTTCTCCCGCTTGTGCTCTCTCCCGCTCTCGTGCTCTCTCAAATAAATAAATAAATAAAATCTTAAAAAAAAGAAGTAGGTGCGGTTTAAATAAATGCTATGTAGAGCTAAACATGGACCATTGACTTCACTAAAATCTCCGTTTTTGTTTTTCTGTCATTATAAAGCCAAATTAGAAAAAGGGCCTATGTATGTAACAGGATGTTCAACTTAAAAAAAAAAACAAAAAACTAAAAAGCAAAAGTTATATTATATCTACTTACTTGTTCATTATTTATTTTCCCTCATAAGGAAGTTCTAAGAGCAGGAATTTTCTCTTGTTCTCTGCTTTTTTTTTTTTTTTTTAAGATTTTATTTATTTGTCAGAGAGCATGCACACAAGCAGGGGAAGCGAAGCTGCAGGCAGAGGAACAGGGAGAAGCAGACTCCCTGCTGAGCAAGGAGCCCAATGAGGGGCTCGATCCCAGGACCCTGGGATCATGACCTGAGCTGAAGGCAGACACTTAACCAACTGAGCCACCCAGGCATCCCATCTCTGCTCTGTTCTGTAGATAGGTGTTGGGGAAAGCTTTTGAACGAAAGAGCAAATAAAATCAACTTTTTAAAAGTAAGCTTCAAGCACAAACATTTCCATCAGACCCATGTTGTATTATTAATTCCTGAATATATACAATCATCTACAATGTTTTAGTAATTGACTTATCTTAATAGAGCCTGGTAGCAAACATGGGGTATCTTACTTTCATAATATGAAGATTATTTAACATCAATAAAATTTTAATACATATTTTTCTGTTTAGCAAAGGTATCTATGAAATATATCATAACTATTATACTGTGTTTCTAACATAAGCACAGTTATATAAATTCCTGTCTCTGGCATCCAAGCAGTATCAGGAATTTGACAAAAGAAGGAATACTAGAATTTACATACATCATAAATCTGTCATTTAGGGAATTTATAGTGCACTTTGTTATAGTGAGAACAAATTTTAAAAGATGCATTTTCTTTATTTTCACACCATACAAATATTATACCACACCAAAAACACCACATGTTTGTAAGTTCAGTAAAATGAAAGGTATGGGGCCACACAATGAATTTAGGGTTAGATTTATGGGTTTTATCCCCTTGGTTATAGTCAGATGAGGATAAAAAGAATTGTACCAAAATGGCCACTTACCATCTAAAGAACACCAAAGTACCTCACTGTTTTGAAATTGACCATGGAGAACCTCAGAGCTCATATATATACTATAGAATTTATGTTAAATGGACTTAAAAGGAGATCCCCAAAGTTCAGATGGAAATTGTTTCTACTAGAATGTACATAGGTGTCTTGTTGGGGGTTTCCCCAGAGGCAAGGGGGTGAATGCAGGTAGGTTATTTGGAAGGTGATCCCAGGAAATATTAACAAGGGAATGGGGAAGTGAGATGGGGAGGAGAAGGAAGCCAGTAAAGAGTAAATAATCAAGCCAGTTTCCACGCTAGGCATGTGGAGCTCCATCCCCCTGGGGAGCACGGGGAGACCGTGTAGAGTTCTTCCTAGCAAGAGATGAGGTAGCTGGGGTGTTGAGCCACCAAATCCCTGTCCATCACTAGTTGAGCTGTCCTCAGTGACTGAAAAGCCCTCTGATGAAGATTGGCAGGTGTTCAAGGTAAGCAGCCTTTGGCGATCAGTGGAGAGCGCCAGAAAGCTAGGGGTGACTTCCTGGTAGCATCTGTTACAATAGATTTTGAAAGTTCAACTGATGAAACTGTGTCTTTCAGTTCTTGGTGCATTTCCTTTTCCCAATGAAAATCAACTGGGGTAGCCGACTCCAGGCTGGAACTCCCTGTCCCTGTTTTCTTGTCTGTAAAGCGGGAGGCCTGGACCACATGATCTCGAGCATTTCTTCCATCTTAAGGTTCTATGTTTGATGCAAATGGACCTCTTCTTTTCTTTGCTTGAAAGGGTCAGTGCGGGCTGGCCAGACTGAGCAAAAGGTAGGAGGTGGAATGTAATACTGTTTTAGTCAGGACTTCTCTGGATACAAGAGATAAAAACTATCTCAAGTTCAAAGAAAGTATATTAGAAGGATCCAGGGACTCCTAGAGATGGGGAGCAGCAGATAGATCCAGGCCTTAAAGGAACAGAAGAATCTTCAAACTAGAGATATAGAGGGATATTGATATGATACAGACAGGGATAAAGAAACAGACATATAGATGATGTAGTTATAGAAATAGAGACGTAAATATATAGAGATATTGTGATAGATCTAGGGACATAGATAACTATAGATACAGAGATCTAATTATACATATAGTGATAGAGGTATAGTAGTAGAGTTCCAGACATGTAGATACAGTATTAGATAGTTGTGGAAATATAGAAATAACT
The DNA here is from genome assembly GCF_964656455.1 of Halichoerus grypus. Taxonomy (NCBI): domain Eukaryota; kingdom Metazoa; phylum Chordata; class Mammalia; order Carnivora; family Phocidae; genus Halichoerus; species Halichoerus grypus. The sequence goes on along the minus strand of NC_135727.1, from coordinate 122,112,433 downwards.
AAACATACACAGAGAGTGATAGACATATACTTAGAGATGTATAGATATAGGCAGACATGGATATAGTTACAGTTGTAGAGATACACTGTGATATAGGATTATAGATATGTGGCTGTCTAGCTACAATATAGATTGTGTATTGATACAGATAGGGATATGGATACAGATATAGATGCAGATAAAGATTGATAGGGGACCACCTAGTCCCTGAGCATCTGCTCCTTTCCACTCAGTAGTCTTGTTGCTCCCTTTCCTGCTTCCCCATCAGTCCCCTGCCCTAACTTCAGCTTGGACACGGCTTGACTTGTCCCACTGCCACTCTCCAGCCTCTACTGCTGACTAACGACCTTAGTGTCCCAGTTCCACAGTCCTGGAGAGGAAAAGTATGGTTTTTATATCCACCCTGGTCCAATCAGTTATGGCCAAGTCCTGGTGAGTCACAGGGCACAAACTTGACTACTAAGCCTACCACGTTAGTTGGATTGTAGGATCTAGTTTTAAAATTTGGGGAGGGTGGGGCGCCTGGGTGGCTCAGTCAGTGAAGCGTGTGACTCTTGATTTTGGCTCAGTTCAAGATCTCAGGGTTGTGAGATGGAGCCCCACGTTGGGCTCCACACTCAGCACGGAGTCTGCTTGAGAGTCTCTCCCTCTGCCCCTCCCCCTGCTGGCTCACTCTCTCTAAAAAGAATAAATAAAATCTTTTAAAAAATAAAAGTTGGGGAGGGAATCATAAGATGTCCAAGCACCCTAAAATATGCCTACTTATTACTCCTAAGGAGTGCTAGGGGTGTAGCTCTGTACTTAAAGAGGATGAGGACACTTGGATGGCCGATGAGTCAAAGAGAGTAATAGCACATACAGTGTGATATTAGTTTCAGGTGTACAATATAGTGATTGACCAATCCTATACATTACTCAGTGCTCCAAGCAAAGAATTTTCAAGATTTCCTGTTTCGTAAAAATCTTGCCATCTCAAAATTGTTTTAGAAAACAGTTCATGGGGGCGCCTGGGTGGCTCAGTCGTTAATGTCTGCCTTCGGCTCAGGTCATGATCCCAGAGTCCTGGGATCAGGCCCCATGTTGGGCTCCTTGCTCTGCGGGAAGCCTGCTTCTCCCTCTCCCACTCCCCCTGCTTGTGTTCCCTCTCTCGCTGTGTCTCTCTCTGTCAAAGAAATAAAACCTTTTAAAAAAAAAAAAGGAAAACAGTTCATGAATGTAGGGGATAATCCAGGAGCAGCATTTATATGTATAGAACCCAAAGAATTTAATCTTCTTCCTTCCTTGTTTCCACGGCACCCCAAAGTACTTCTGTTAAGACTTAAACCATTAATTCTAATATATTTACATGTCTGTCACCCAGGGCAAGGGATTATCTCTTATTCGTCTTTACATCCCAACCGGACACAGTGTCCAGCCCATGATTGGCAAGAGGACAATCAATGTTTGTTAAGGGAATAAGTTTGTAAACCATATGAGAACTTTTTGCAAATAGGGCGAGAGAAAAGAGCGAGAGAAAGAAAAGCAATATTTGTTTTAGGAAATTTTGCTACTTTTATTCTCAAAAAAAAAAAATCACAAATATAGTTCCAATTTTACAGTCCACAGCATATTTCTCAACCAAGCTTTCCCAAGTCAAGTTGGAGTGACTTTGAGTAAGCGTCTGTTCTTTTAAGGCCCATGTAAATGGAGGTGCCTGACTTTCACTCTCAGAAATCATTGTATAGCATTTCTTTCTTTCTTTTTTTTTAAACTTTTTTTTTTTTATTTGACAGAGCGACACAGCAAGAGAGGGAACACAAGCAGGGGGAGTGGGAAGGGAGAAGCAAGCAGGCTTCCTGCTGAGCAGGGAGCCTGACGCGGGACTCGATTCCAGGACCCTGGGATCATGACCTGAGCCGAAGGCAGACGCTTGACGACTGAGCCACCCAGGCGCCCCTGTATACCATTTCTTTAGGACAAAATAAATAGACAAGCCTTGCAGGGGTATGTCAAGTTATTACATTCAATTGTGAACAGGAAAATAGCAAAGGATATTTACACATGGAACAGGAAGGAAGTATACAGGGTGGACTCCAGCTCTATCTACCCCCAAGAAAGACAAAAAGAAAAGCCCTCGATGACTGAGTGCCTTAAGTTGCAAACATATATTTAGTCAAAGCCAAGGGCGCTAACATTCACACAGTGAAATTTCATTCCCAGGCAAGGATATTTTTCTGTGTAGTAGTGACATTCATTTATTTATTTTTTTAAAAAAAATTTTTATTTATTTATCAGAGAGCGAGCGAGCACACAAGCAGGGGAAGCGGCAGAGGGACAAGCAGCTTCCCTGCTAAGCAAGGAGCCTGATGCGGGACTCAATCCCAGGACCCTGGGATCATGACTGAGCTGAAGGCAGATGCTTAACCGACTGGGCCACCCAGGCGTCCCATAGTAGTGACATTTAAAGGGTCACAGATCATAGACTCAGTCACTTAAAAATCAGACGAAAGCCATGCTGATCCTCACCGACATATTTAAAATATTCATTGTTTCTGGTGGTGAACTGACCTTACCCCACCCCCACCAGGCCGTGAATCCCTGCTATGAAGAATGAAGTCTGGCAGCCAAATTAACCACCAGTGAATTCTGACTCCCAAAACCATGTTCTTTCCATTCCATGGATAGATAACCATAGATGAGTCGTAACTGCTCTAAACTTCACATGCCTCATGTGTAAAATGGCACGATAAGATCTACCTTGTTGTCAACAGTAAATAATTTCTCTTATATAATAATCACTCCACAAATAGCAATTTCTCTTCAATTATCAAGTGGGAGGTTCTACGAGCTGGCAAAATTTGAGGGAAAATGAATCAGTGTTGTTGTTTTTTTTTTCTCTTTTAATCTCACCTTCACTTTTTTCTGTTCCTCAAGAGGTGTGGTCCATTATGTTGAAGGTCAGACGTTCTAAGAACCACGTGTTAGCTGGCCAGCCCAGGTCTCCAGGGAGGAAAAAGCTAGTGACTGTCCCGTGGACACATTTCTACCATGTGGGCCGCACAGGGCCTGGCACTTCGTAGGTTCCAGATAAACATTTATGCAAGAATGGAGGGACAGGACAAAGAAGGAAGGAAGGAGAGGTGGGGCGAAGGAAGGGAAGGAAGACTGAAAGTGGTTGGGATTTTTCTTCTGTCATCGAGCTCCAAGGACAGGGTGCTCGACAGGCACAGGATGAAGAAAAGCAGTGCATCCCCGAAGACACACCTTCCTGTACACAATGTAGCCGTGTCTGCACTGAGACTCTTACACGTCTTCGTTGACTTCTTTCATGGAATAAAGAATGGAAAGAAAAACAGACTGGGAAAACCCATCCACTTCTAGAACACGTTGCTACAATTAGAAGATGAAGAATTAAGAAGTGCCATCTTCCTCTTCAGTAGGAACAGTGATCAAGAAAACGTGAAGTTTGGGGCACCTGGGTGGCGCAGTCAGTTAAGTGGCCAACTCTTGATTTCTGCTCAGGCCATGATCTCAGGGTTCTGGGATCGAGCCCTGTGATGGGGTGGCCTCTGCACTCAGTGGGGAGTCTGCTTGAAGTCTGCCCCTCCCCCCATTCATGCATGCTCGTGCTCTCTCTCTAAAATAAATCTTAAAAAAAAAAAATGTGAAGTTTGAGGGGAGGGCCATGTGATGGAAACAGAGACATGAACTCATCCTGTGTGTGGCCTTGGGCAAGGTGCTTCACACACTGGAGCTGTTTTTCCATTTGTAAAATGTTGGAGTTGGTCCAAATCAATGGTTCTCAATCTTGGTTTGCCATTAGAACCACCAGGGAAGTTTCTACGTGTCCTCATGCTCAAGCCATTGTTCATACATTAGAAACTCTGGAGGTGGGCTTGGGGCACCAGTAGTTTCAAAGCTTCCCAGATGATCTCAATGTGCAGCTGAACTTGAGAACTACTCGTCCAGGTGATCTCGAGTCTCTCACTACCCTAAGAGGTTCTCAGACAAGCAGCATAGGCATCACTTGGGATCTTGTTAGTAATCAAGACTCAGGCCTTACTCCAGAGCTCCACAATCAGAATCTGCATTTTAACAAGACGCCCAGCTAATTTGTACTGACCTTAAAGTCTGAAAAGTCTGGCTTAGCCACTCTTGCGTCCAGCTCTTTCATCTGATGATGTTTTGCTTCTGGTGCTGCTATTTCAATATAATTTTGGATCTCAGAGCCAGGCACAATGTAAGTATTGAAAGTTCTATACGTGTGTTATGGATATATATTCCGAAGGCACAAAAATATCCCGTCACACCTGTACCACATAGGGGGCTCTGTGAAAATAGATTGAAAACAAAAGTAGCACCATAAGAGGTGTGGATGATTTTATGAGATTCCGATCAAAGATTGCTTTTTCCTTTGTAGAATGCAGTGAGGCCCCCTAAAGAGCCCTGCTCTTCAAAGTCAGCAACGCCAGTGTGATTATTAAAAACACCTGCCTCTGCATGGCCGTTTGGATCCAGTGTCTTCTCACCTGGCCACACATCATTTCCAGGCTCCTTCTCTGTTCCTCATGCTACCTGACGGCACCTTTGTCCACAGCTCCCCTCAGGAGATAGTAAGTGGTTTGGCCGAGGAGAGTTTGACCACTCTGGAAGTTTCCTGTTGTAATGCTCATCCCTTCCGTTAAGCCTACAGAAGAGAAGTCTGCTCTGATGAAAGCAAAAAACAGAAACCTTGTCGACTTGATAACTCAGGGCTAAGAAGGCAGGATGGCCCTCATGTGTTAGTCTACTCATGTTTTATTAGGATTTTTTGGAGTAATGGTTTATCTGGAGGAGGGAGTCATTTGGATCAGCATGTTTAGGGAGGAAAAACTCCTACTTGCTGATTTAATTCCATTTCTAGACATGAGGTAGCCACCAACGTGGTGCCCTGCCCAAACTCCCTTGGGCCTTCCCATTCTAGTAGGACTTCCACAGTCAGCATCTACAAGGCTGGGGGCTGCCTTTGGTTGTCAGCACAGCAGTAAGTCCTGGGATCAGTACCCTGGTAGATGCCTTTTGGATGAGATCATGTCGAGAGGCATGTTCTAGGCTGGCTCTGGCATGATGCTCAGTGCACAAAGCTCCAGTTGCCCTCAGTGATGACCCGATGCTACATACTTGCTATTTCCTTCCCTTCCTGATTGACTCCCCACTCCCCCGCCAGTGTCCTCGGCACCTGCAGAGAAAATCACTTCCCCTCCGCCCCTTGCCTTGTGGTGTGCTTGTGGGGAAAGCCACACTGAGGCACATTTTAGATTCCATTTCCTTTAAGATATTTGCAGGTAGGCGGTTCATATTTCTATTCTTTCCTTTCACTTTTAATATTTTCAGTAACTCAAACCAGTTTTGGTACAAAGAGTAATGGCCTGGAAGAGGTCATCTTATTACCTTATTCATGAGACTCATTTGACATCTGAAGCCACCGAGGAGTAAGATGAGGAAAAAGATTTCTATAACAGCAGAGCCCAGCGGAGAAGGGCCCTCCGTTCCAATCCCAGTTCTACACTTGTCAGTTGTATGACCTTGGGCAAGTCGCTTAACCTCTCTGACTCCATTTCTTGACACTTCAAAAATGGGGGAACCAATGATCACTACCTATAGAGTTGTGGGTGTTGAGTAAGATGATGCATGTAGAGTGTTTAGGACAGGGCCTGTCACTCTTCTCTATGAACAGCTCAATGGCCTAACTGGTTACTAACCAAGGACACTGAATCCATTAGGATACCTTCAACCATAAAACCAAAGATCCAATTAAACACGACTTATGCCAATAAGGAGATCCATTATGGTGTAAATGAAGAATCTGCAGCAAGAATCTTCCCCATCTCCACTTCTCTTATTTTATTGGCTAGGATTAAGGCATATGCCCATTATATAACCACAAATCAAGCTTATCAAGACAAACTTCCTCTTTCTCCATATTCTTCCTTTTATATCTAACACTAGGTCATAGGGGTGTCAGAGAGCTATTGCTGTGTAATGGATAGTCACAATAAGCCTCAGTAGCTTGGCTGGCACCGCTGACCTTGGCTGAGCTCATTCATGTATCTGTGGGTTGGACGACGTACATTAGGCTCGATTGAGGTGCTCCGTCCCACCTGTTCCTCATTCTCCTTGGGCTACGATGCCGGCTGGGGCATGGTCTTCTGGCGGCAGTGAGAGAGGCTCAGGTGTCTTATGACCTATGCTTGGAACTGGCAACTTGGTTAGCTTCTGCCCTTATGCCATGGCCATTTGTCGAAGCAAGTCACAGCCAAGTCCCGAGGAAAAGCGATGAAACCGAAGGGTATGGATGCAGAGAAGGGGTGGTGGAGGGACCAGTCGTGTTTCTGCCACTAGTTTCTGCACTGGTTACTATATTACAGTATCGTCCGGTGGTCCCATGTGAGTAAGCTGTCGCACATGAGCATGGGAGGTCACTTGTCAAATGGGGTTGCCCAGGACTTGGTGACCTTCCAGCTGTAGCAGCCCGTGATTTGCAGTTTGTGGAAGAACACCTAGCAGAGTATGAGGAGAACCTAAACAAAAGTGGTATAGAAGTGTTCTGAACCAGCGTTCTTGGTTCCCGCTTTGACTTAACCAGATTCTGAAATCCGAGCGCAGGTATCACCGAAACTTGCCGCGAAACAGCAGTCTGAAACAGATGGCGCGACGTGGTGACTCTGACCAGAGTGAAGCGCACTGAGTCTGGGGGACGTTTCTCTGGTGAGCAGAGAGCGCGCGCGGAGGAGGATGCGCGGGTCGTGCTGGAGGCGGGTCCCAGCCAGATGTGCGCGGCCCGCCCCGCCCTCCCCGCGCGCGCCGGGCCCCGCCGCACCGGGAGAGGAGCCGCCGCGCGCCTCGCCAGGGCGCCCCCGCCGCCCGCTGCGACCGCGCCCGGGAGGAGCGGAGGCCCCGAGCGGCCGAGGAGAGCGGAGGCGGCCGGCCCGCAGCGCCCCGGGACCCGCGCCCTCCCGACAGGGGGCTCAGGAGGAGCAGCGGGGGGCGGCGGAGGGAGGCCCCGCGCGAAGATGCGGCCGCGCTGGGCCCTGGCGCTCCCGCTGCTGTTCCCCTGGGTGGCAGGTGGATTAGCGAACACGGCCAGGTGAGTGTCTGTTCCTCTCCCGGCCTGAGCTCCTCCTCGCGGCCGCTTCTGTCCTCGGTCCCTCCAGGTACCCCGCGGGGGTGTGCGCGCGTGTGGTTGTGCGTGCTGAGACGGGCTTTCCCCAGGTGCCAGGCCCGGGGCGCGCACCGGCTTTCCTCCCCGCGCCCCTTTGGCGAGACTTGTTCCCAGACTCTCTGCACCCAGCGGGCCCCACGGAGGAGGGAGGCTCTGCGCGCAGCCGGGTGGGTGCGTTCTGGCTTGGTGGTCGGCGCGCATCTACTGTGCCCGCGGGGGTGCGAGTGGCGGTGGGCGGGTGGGTCCTGGGCCTGTGTAGTTTTGTGTTTGCCGTTCTATCTGAAGCGCACCAACTGATTGTCAGTCGCTGGTTTTGCAGAAACAGGACAACAGAGTAAGCATTTGCTGTGCTTGGGCTGAGCCCGCTGGGAAGGGGGCTCCTCTACTCCGTGCCTTTCTGATTAAGGTTAATGAACTGGAAAGAAAGGATGTGGTTGTCAGATGAAATCGACTCCAAAAAGGAGTCTATGGCAATTTAGAATCTGAAGCCGTTTCTCTACTGTTGGTAAACTTGTCGAAGCCCTGAAACTTATTTTTCCTGAGATCAGCAAAGCCACTTAGTAAGTGCACGCGTACATGGTGCTGTCGGCTTGGCACTATTCTAAACACTCTAGGACTATTAACCCATTTGAGAGCCCGTAAGTGTTCTGTGTGACAACTACTAGTATTATAATCCCCTTGTGGCAGAGAAGAAAAATGAGGCATGGAGAAGTTGAATAACTTGCCCAAGGAGGCTCAGCCAGTAGTAAGTGATGGAGTGGGCATTCAAACCCAGGTGGTCTGGCTCAGGGGCCTGCTCTTCTCTAGGGCACTGGGGCAGCCTTTTAGGAATCACTCACTGGAAAAGCTTTCCTGGTTCTCTGGCTGTGATATCTTGCCTTGCTCAGAGCACTAAAGCAGCGTTTCTCCTCTGGGGCACTGTTGACCTTTTGCGCTGGGCTGGATAGTGCTCGGTTGGGGATGGTCCGAAAGCTGTCCTGTGCGTTGTAGGATTTTGAGCGGTATCTGTGGCCTCCACCAACTAGATGCCAGTAGCACCCTCTCCACCAAAAATGTCTCCAGTCTTTGCCCAAGGTGGAGATGGGGGGCAATGGCTTGCAGAATCACTGCCTTGTGGAGATTTTTTTAGTCAAACAATTCCTGGGGAGAGCAGGCTGAGAGCCTTGGTTTGGAACAGGCTTCTGAAAGGTGAGCCTGACTATCTTTGTTTGACTTACAGGAAAAAAATCTTTCATCAGTCAGCCGCAGTATTAAGGGATTTTGAAGTTCAAACAGAACAAACCTCAAACCAGGTTCTCAGAATGTAGGATCGTAAGTTTCAATTTCCTTTCCACAATAAAAATGTAAGCAGATGCAATTTGCTCATAATCACATTCTCCCTGAACGTTGGAGGTTCTTGTATTGTTAGAAAGCCCACTTAAGAAAGACCAACTGCTTTTGGGAGATGAGATTAGCAGTTCCTTAGCAGCCTGCAAACGGACCTCCAAGAGCTTCACTTTCAAAGCGCCACCAAATTAAATGAAAAGCTGAAAAGCCCCCCTATAAACCAAGGAATATTAAAATGAAGAATCCATGTCCGGATTCTACAATTCTGTGGTTTTCAATTTGTGAAATGTGCTTTCTTTACACAGTATCAGGTTCCCAAGCTGGTGTGTTTCTTATCTGCTCAACAGGCTTGGAAATGTGAAGCGGTCAGCTCTTTGGGAGCTGCCTATACACCGTGTTCCATCAACTCCAGCCTCCACATGAGGGGTGATACCTTTACAGAAAAGGCAAGGTGCCCACTGCTTGCTTCCTGGGGCTTCACAGCCCACTGTGACTGCTCTGTAGAAATTTCTAATATAAGCACTGGGGTGTTTTTTAATTTTTTTTATTTAAAAAAATTTTTTTAAGATTTTTAAAGATTTATTTGTGAGAGCGAGAGCAAGCGAGCACACAAGCAGGGGGGAGCGGCAGGCAGAGGGAGAAGCAGGTTCCCTGCTGAGCACGGAGCCTGATGTGGGACTCGATCCCAGGACCCTGGTATCATGACCTGAGCTGAAGGCAGACACTTAACTGACTGAGGTGTCCCGTGGGTTTTGTTTTTTTTTTTTTAAATAGAAATACTGCACCATAATTTTAGTGATCTAGAAAACTGCATGCCACCTAAATGATGCTTAGTGCATAGTAGACAGTTAACATTCATCAAATGAATAAATCATCATCAGCATGCATTTTCCTGGTCATAAGCATCAGAATTTGGCTTGAGCCCTATACTTTTTGTTTTTATTTCTGTTTGTTTATTTATTTATTTTTTTTTTACTAGGCAAAGGACTTTATTAACCTTGTTTCAAACTTTATTCCCAGGCTTTTTCAGCTTAATTAGCTGCAAAGAATGAATTGTGTCTAAGCAAAAGCTGAAAGGAGCTATAGTATCCAAGGGGCTTGGGCTTAAAAATACTAGAGATCTAGGTTTTATCAGATCCACAAACAAAATTTTAAAACACAGTCATAATATAAAATAGCAGCTCCCAGTAACTTCTTCAAGTTTTGTCTTCTTCAGAAGGTAACTCAATTCCATTTGCTTCATTCTTGGAAGCTTCATCAAAATTCTCCCCAAGATCTGGAACTTCATCATCCTGGTCTCCGGTAGCAAGTGGTGTTTTTCCACCCACAGATTGTGTGGGCAGAGCTTCAGCTAGTCTTAAATGAGTCAGACGATCTGCACCAAGTTGGTGTCAGATGCCAGGTAGCATAGTATTCCTGTCCGCTGCCTGCCACGGGGCTCGATCCCAGGACCCTGTGATCATGAGCTGAGCTGAAGGCAGACGCTTAACCGACTGAGCCACCTAGGCGCCCCAGAACTGAAGTTTATTTTTATCATGGACTGTAGCCCTTCTCTGAACCACCTTCTTTCAGTGAGCAGTTCCTTTCCCACCAGTGCACACTTGTGCTTGCAGTTTGGCGAGTTTCTCCTGGTTTGTGATGGTTTCTTTCATCTTGTTGGAGCAGAAATGCGACCGCGAGGGGGACTAGGGTTGGCGCTCAGGGGGTGTCGGGTGGACCAGCTGAGATTCAGTCGAACCCTAGACTTTTTAAATGCCCTTTGGGCATGGGGACCATTTGCCAGTCTAGAACATTTATTGATCTGAATTCCCTCTCCACAGGGTTCTAGGACCTAACACTGGCATCTTTTGGCCTTGAGCACATAAGATAAATATTAATTTTGCTATTCTTTTCACGTTTGGAGCAACTCCCTATTTATAGTGTATTTTTGTTATACATTTTTTTTCTTTATTGAATTCAAATAAAAATAACGTGAGATGAAGGAATGACTGGGTTCATGCTGAGGGTCTACACTCAGGGAGAGATGCCTGCTTTCTGTAAATCACACCTGCGTTGAGAACTGATCCCTCTCAGAGCCCCGCTAAGGAAGTGCCATTGTAATAATTTTCCACAAACTTTGTGGCTTAAAAAAACACAGATTTATTCTCTTAGAGTTCTGGAGATCAGAAATCCAAAGTAAGTCTTAAGGGGCTAAAATTAAGGTGTTGGCAGGGCTGTTCCTTCTGGAGGCTCCAGGGGAGACTCCGTTCCTTGTCTCATAGCTTCTAGAGGCTTCCAACATTCCTAGGCTTGTGGCCACGTCACTTCAATCTCTTCGTCACCTTGCTCTTTTTTCTCTTAGCCTCCTTCCTCCCTTATCCCTTACCTATGATTATACCAGGCCCACCCAGATAATCCAGGATGGTCTCCTTATCATAAGATCCTTAATTTGATCACATCTGCAAACTCCCTTTTGCCATATAAGATAACATTTACAGGTTCTAAGGATTAGGTAGGACGTGGACATCTTTGGGGAGGCCATTATTCAGCCTTGCATAGGAAGTGTGAACTGTGAGTCGGTTGTTCTTGGTTTCTCATTTTGAAACATGATTTTAGTGATTTGTGAGTGGTTGAGGTATCATTCATCTCCTATTCTTAAAACTAGAATTTGTGGGAATATCCCCAAAACTCAAGAGCTGAGTTTTTCTAGGAAATAGTGACCATGAAATGTTTGATTACAACATAGAAATCACTTCTGAGCAACCTTATTTCAATAGTTTCATTGGTTTAGAGGATATTACGGTCCTATTTATATGTGATTTATATGCATAAGCCAAGGTTGTGTAAACATTAAAATGAAAATAAGTCTATTATCTAGTCTTCATAAATCCGATTGGCATTCAACAAATACTGGTGGAGACTCTACTACGTGTCAACACTTTTCAGTGTGATTTCAATCACTTCTCTCATCAACCCTAAGAAATAGGTAATTGTGCCTATTTGACAGACATTGGGATGGAGAAACTTGAAGAAATTCGATGAATTTCCAAGAACTTTATTTGATACGATTTTCTGCTTTAAGAGCAGTGCCATTCCAATGTTCCACATTTATTTCTCCAAAAATATTGGATACATAAAAGCTGACATTTTTGCAAAATACATTCTCATACGTTATTGCCGATGATCTTGTTTAGCTTGACTCCTGCCCAGTATGACCCAGGGATGTGTGTAGAATAAGTGAGGGATTTCTGAGGCTCCACCCTCCCCAGTACACTTCCTTCCTCTAAGTTTACATTCTCTCAGAAGCAGACTCTGAGATCAGGATTTGAGTGTACGTGGTTTATTTGTGAGATGACCCCAGAAAGTTCTAATAGGGAAAGAATGTTATGGAAATAAGTTACCACTGTGATTCAATCCTGCTGGGCAATTCTAGAAGATAGTAGGACACAAGCCTCAGAGCTAACCCCCCTGAAGGCAAGGGAGCTGGGGTATTTATACTCCCAACAGTCATTGGTTGAGGGCTTCTGAGGAGGGGCCACGTAATCAGGGTCTTATTACTTAGAAGGGGAGAACAGATATTGAGGTACCATTTGCAATGTCAGCCATGTGTAAATTAGGGATCATATCCCGTTTACAGATGAATAAAGTGAGTTTCAAAAGATTAAGCGATTAAGTGATTTGCCTAAAATATCACAGTGAACAGGTGGCAGATTGAAAGCCATGGCTGTCTCCCAAGGATAATTAGATCACTTTCCATGGGGTGCTTTGTCCAGAGTAATCAGCAGTACTTCCTGTTTCATCAGTTAACTTGCTGGGTTTCAACGTAGTGGTTCCAATAACCTGTTTTAAGTCTGAAGGTTGTGCTTATGAAAACAAACAAAAGGCAAAAGACCAATACTCTAAAAGTAGCTAAAATTAATTCACTTCAGGTTCAACATGAACAAATGACATACTCAAACATTCTCCTGAATGCCAGAGATACATATCTATCTGCTGCCCCCACTGAACAACTTGGGAGGGCAGGCAACATACCTGTCTTTTTTGGTGAGTGGGGTGCAGGGTGAGGGTTGTTAACTCTAGCTCCTAGCCCAGTTCCTGGCACATAGTAGGTGTTGAATAAAAAAATTGGTGCATTAATGAATGACCACAGGACTCTGGTGGAGAGGCAGATAATGTTACTTACATATAAATAACGTGTGTTTATACTTCTATATATAAGCATTCAAAAGAATGATTATGTATATTTATGTTTTTACATATTACACTTGACCTATAACACAGGTTTGAACTACACGGGTCCACTTATTCGTGGATTTTTTATAGTACAGCGCTGTGAATGTGTTTTCTCTTCCTTATGATTTCCTTAATAACATTTTCTTTTCTCTAGGTTACTTTATTGGAAGAATACCATATATAATACATATACAAAATATGTGTGAATCAACTGTTTTCTGTTATTGGTAAGGCTTCTAGTCCAGAGTAAGCTTTTGGTAGTTACATTTGGGGGGAGTCAAAAGTTATACAAGGATCTTTGACTGTGCCAGGGGTCGGCACCCCTAGCTCCCATGTTCACCGATCAACTGTGTATGTTTATGTGTATATATATGCATGCAAAATTATGTGTGTGTGTGTATACAGAGAGAGAGAACATACAGAACATATGAACCATTCCATAGAAATCAGATAAGAGAAATTGAGTCTGCATGAGTCAGTCAGGGAAAGTGGAGGACAGGGGATGACATTGAAACTGTCCTTGTGGAATGAACGTGAGCCCACCTGACCTAAAACAGAGGGGAGAAGGCAAGTTTGCAGTACTTACTTCCCAGTAGGTATTCCATAGGAATAAATAAATGGCTGGCTGGATCGATACATAGCTGCAAAAGGGATATAAAAGGAAGGCTTTGGCCCCAGATAGGAAGTGCACTGGCCAGCATCTGGGGGCACGAGCCCAGTGACAGCCAAGAAGGCAAGCTGGAAACAGGCCGCGAAGAGCCCTGTATTTTGAGCCAAGGAGCTTGGGCTTTGTTGTGAGAGCAGAGAGCAAAGCAGGGCATTGCAGGCTGTGTTCTGTAAAGATAACCCCATCGTGACCAATTCACGCTCAGAATGATCCCACAATCGCACAGAATTATCTTCAAGGTAATACACTGTAGTTTAGTGAAATTGGCAGCCTTTTTCCTTTCCGAATGTACATACTATCAGTGTGTTTATAATCCATGGTAGCTCAGATTGGATGAACACAAATGCAAAATTAAAACTCAACATACCAAAGCAGCAACCATCTTTACAAAGATCATCACGTTTGCTCTTCAAGTATTGCTCTGTTTCTGGGCACGACGTGTATGAGTTATCTGTTGCTATTCAACAAAATACTCCGAAGCTCAGAGATTTAAAACAGCATTTATTTATTACCCCTCACTGTTTCTGTGAGCTGGGAATTCAGGAGCACTTTAGCTGGATGGGGCTTGGGGTTTTTCACGAGGTTGCAGCCAAGTTATTGGCCGAGGCTGTAGTCCTCAGAAGGCCTGACTCCAGCGGGGGGCCTGCCTGCAAGGTGGTGCGCTCACCACCTCGGGCAGGGGACCTCAGTGACTCGCTGCCTGGGGCCAGGAAGCCTCAGCTCCTCGCCTGGTGGAGCTCCCTCTGGGGCTGCTTGAGTGTCCTCGTTGGCCCGGCAGCTGGCTTCCACATCGCAAGGACCCAGAGAGAGAGAGAGAAGGTGAAAGTAGCTCTGCCTTGTGTGCCCTGATCTTGGAAGTTACCCTCCATCCCCTCCCACCGCGACCTCTTCGTTTGAAGCCAGGCACTAAGTCCAGTCCTACATAAGGTGGGGGCGGGGGGAGAATTAGACTTCACCTCTTAGAAGGTGGACTATCAAAGAATTTGTGGGCATATTTTAAAACCACATCACACCTTCTGGTTTTCCTTCTCAGCCTCTTTTACCAGCCTTGGTTTCCACAGAGCTCTGTCTCCTATATAGATGTAGATGACTTTGAAATGTGAATCTCGAGCCCCATCCTCTCTCTGCTGCATTCTTCACCTAGCCATTGGGATGTCCCGTTGAGCTTTGGACATCCCAAACTGAGCTCTGGATCAGCTCTCCAGAACTCACTGTCCCCCATCTCACCCATTCTCCCTATTCCAGGACAAACAGTATCCAAACTGGTCCAAGCCAAAAACCTGGGCGTCATTTCTGACAACTTACTCTTCTCCCCACTTGTATTCACTCTGGTGCTAAATCCTATCGCAGACGGAGCCTCAAGCCCATCTGCTTCTCTCTCTCCTGCCCACCACCACCCAGCCACGCACTGTCATCTCTCACCTGAACCCCAACAATAGCTGCCCTTTGCTGCTTCTCTTGCCCCCTCTAGTTCACATTCCAGAGGGTTCCTCTTAAAACTTAAATCACATCGTGTTAGCCATCTCCTTAAAGCCTTCCAGTGACTTTGCATTGGATTCAGAATAAGATCTGTTCTATTTAAGATGGCGTAAAAGGCCCTGTGGGTCTTGCCCGTTTCTCTAACTCCCCATTTTCTGTCATTCCCCACCGTGTTCTCTGTGGATGGAAACTAAAGGAGCTGCCTGGATGACACTTGCTTTATTGACTACCTTCTCTTCCTCATCTCACTTCCCCACCCCCCACCCATGTGCCTTTACCTCGTAGACAAACCACTTGCGCTCACATCCTTGTCTCAGTCTACTTCTGGGGGAGCCCACACTAAGACACTCCCCATGCCCGATTTCCACCCAAGTCCCGAGCGTGGAAGGTAAATGAGAGAAATAGAGGAAGCAAGGGAAGGTGCTGAGGTTTGATCTACCGCCGATGACATGGGAAATTTGAAGATGGAGAACACACACCGGTACGCACTTGATAACCAGCCGTTTGTTGACGAGGCTCTTCGATGCCCACACATCCAGGCAGCTGAGACGCTTTGGGGCATCCCTGGGCCTGTTGGACCTGGACTCTGTATGTTGAAGATGGGTGGAAGCCAGAATTAATCTTAACCAGTACGGTACAATGGACTTGCCGTACTGGGAATGCTGATGAAAACAAAAGGAAACAAAACAAAGAACCCTCATGGCTGGACCTTATGGTCTCTATTTAGAAAAAAATTTATTTCATTTGTTGGGCCACATTTAAATATCAGCAAAAAGAAGTTTTAACTTCTCAATTTGTCTTGGAGAAACACTGTCATAAAGTTTCCTGGAACCTGACCATAAACAAGCACACTAAGAATTCAGGCAAGGTATATTTTCGCAGAAAATAAGGAATCCCAGGAAGAAACACTACACTACTTACACAATCCCTGGAATGTTTTTAAATTAACCTCAGCTGTGGAGACGGCATTTGTGATTAATTTGATCAGTGTAGACAGCAAGCTGTATAATGCGTTAAAGGAACTGGGACAATTGAGCGTTCAGTTCAGACTCCCACAGCTCAGGGCCTCCTCTCCACAGAGACTCGCTCACCTGCACGGACACTTCCCTGCCTTGGGACCAGGCTCCCTGGGCCTTCCATATGCCAACCAGGGTTCAGCAAGAGAGATCTGAGAGAGCTGCTGGCTGGCCCGGCCAGACCTCCTGAGATGGCAGAGGATGTTGCTGGGGTCATTTCCGTCCAAGATCAGGAGTTCTCTTTCTAGGTTCCTAAATTCCTTTTGATTGATTACCCCACGTTTATCGGGTCCCGTGAGGTTGGGTCAATCCAGCCAAATGCATACCAGCTCATTATACTCAGACATGTATTACATTCCAGTGATTGGTACTCTGCCAGAACCGTGCCTCCCTGGTATCTTGGAATGCGCTGCTCCAATTTTATACATTTTAAAAAATACGTGCTTCACTAAATATGGAACTAAATGCAATTCATATTGATAGTTTTGTAAGTTTTTTTTTTAAAGAGAGGTAGAGAAGGGGGAGTGGTGAGGGGGAGAGACAGAATCCTGAGCAGGCTCCATGCCTGATGCGGGGCTTGATCTCACAACCCCATGATCATGACCTGAGCCAAAATCAAGAGTCAGACGCCTAACCGACTGAGCCACCCAAGCACCCCTTATAAGATTTCTTTTTGTATGACTAGATTCACATATGAGGAAAAAGATCATGTGCCCTAGACTTTAGGAAAAGAAATGATTCTTGAAATACTACTCTGTTGATCAGGGTAGGCTAATTTCTACATCAAAACAGTCTCAAAATCGCAGTGGCTGAACACAGTAAAGTTTATTTCTTTGTCTGCCTTGAAGTCCCCGACATGTTGGAGAGACTGCTGTGTGTTTTCACACAGGACCAGGCTCCATCCATCTTGAAGGGCCATTTCCTGCAGGCCAGCAGAGTCCTTTTTATTCAGCGGGCTGATAGAAAAGGAGCATGTCCAGGATCCCGTGGGAGGCTTTGTGAACAGGCTTGGAGGTGGTCTGCCCACGTTCCACTGGCCTAAACCGGTCACGTGGGTCCACCTAGCCGGCAGGCTGGCTGGGGAGCATGGTGTAGCTTTGTGCCCAGGAGAGAGAGAAATAGGTTTGCTGAGCACTGAAACTTCTCTTCCATGATCATTAAATTGTAACATGAAATTACAGATATTTGGCCATTTTTAACTTATAGAAGTTTCATGTAGTTTAACCTAATCGTTTACGTCCCTTATCCAGAACACTCACAACCAGATATTAAAATAAAAGAATAATTGAATTGATGATGGGAAAGTTAGTGATTGCACAGGAATTAGAGCAAAGGACAGGTAGAAGGAGAGGATGCTGGGGAAGTAATGTGAATAATTTGTTAATATTAACTTACAATGCCATGCAAGAACTATGTATGCAACTATAGATTAAAGCTTTTTAAGCAGTTTTTTAAAAAGTTTATGAGATAGTGTGCCCTGCTCTTATTGTCAATGTCATGCTTGCGTGTGCTGGATTCCTTTCTTCCCCCCAATAATATTGTTTCAACTTAAACAGAAATATTTTAGTATTTACTTTTCTTTTTTATCCATAATTTTAAATGACTGCATATGTGCATTAAAAAAAACCCTGGCAGGCTTAGAATGCAGAGCTGAATGCTTGGTGTAATAAATCAATTTCCTCTGGCATCTACAAATCAGCAAGTGATTATTAGCCATTTTATCCACCAGAGATTTCCCCCCTTTAAACTGTTTTTCCATTTTCATGACCAGATGTAGAATTTGATGATTAAACTACTAAAATCCCATTTGTGGCTGTCCCTTTGAGGCATCTCTCAAAACTGGGTGAATACAGGGATGGCACGTCCATCAATTAAAAGGCATGTTGCTCATTTATGGACGTGCATGGTTCTCTGATGGTTTTTCCTACGATGTTGCAAGCTACTTGGTCTTCTCTAGGAAATATGCACAGAACATGTCACTGCATCTACAGAGCAGCTGTGGGCCAAACTGCTGTTTTCTGGTTTGTGTACTTGCCCAAACATCAGAATCCACTTTATGGTTCTCAGTCATGAGTCGATTCTTACTGATTGTTTCCCTTTTTTTTTTTTTTTTTTTTAAAACAAGTGAAAATAAGGCTAGATTCAATAACAAATTTGTTATCTTCTAACAAAGCTGTAATCGTAAAATGCATCTGTGACTGAAGAAGGATTTTTTTCCAGTGGATAAGAAACCTTACTTGATTAACAAGTTTTTGGTGGCCCAAGTGTTAGTCATTAACATTTTGGAGAGCTTTACAAGTGATAGTTTGTACAATGTCAAAAATGATGACTTGGGAGAAATTGATACACCTCAGATTTCTCAGCTTCACCTTTTCACCTAAAGACAAGCATGTGAAAGCAATAAAATTCGAGAAAGAGGATTTCTCTGGAGAGTTGTGGTAATGTGCAAACAGTATATGAATTTCATCTTCTGGTAACTTTCTCCTTTTAGTTAACCCCAGCCAGTGT
Source organism: Halichoerus grypus (assembly GCF_964656455.1). Taxonomy (NCBI): domain Eukaryota; kingdom Metazoa; phylum Chordata; class Mammalia; order Carnivora; family Phocidae; genus Halichoerus; species Halichoerus grypus. The sequence continues at coordinate 122,094,045 of NC_135727.1, read as the reverse complement.
TCTTTACAATCAAAAGTAATTCACTTTGACCAATACATATGAAATGGTTTGCCCACCTGTACAGAGGACCCTGGACTCTTTCACTAAAGTTTTTAATTAGGCTTTTAAAAAAATATATTTCAACCAGATTCAATTTTTTTTGTTGTGATTTCACATCTAACAGTTTCGATAATCTTTTTTTTTTTTTTGAGGTGTAACTGACATGTAACATTATATTAGTTACAGGTATACAATATAATGATTCAATATTTGTATATATTGCAAAATGATCACAATAGGTCAACTTACTATCTGTCACCATACATACTTATAAATTTTTTTCTTGTAATGAGAACTTTTGAGATTTATTTTCTTAGCAACTTTCAAATATGCAAAATAGTACTTTAACTACAGTCACCATCTGTACGTCACATCCCTGTGACTTGTTTTATAACTGGAAGTTTATACCTTTTGACCCCCTTCACCCATTTCACCCCACCCCCCACCTCCCTGCCTCTGGCAACTACCAATCTGTTCTCTGTATGTATGAGCTTGTTTTTTATTGTTCTTTGTTTTTTAGATTCCACATATAAGTGAGCTCATGTGGTATTTGTCTTTCTCTGACTTATTTCACTTAGCATAATGCTCTCAAGGTCCATCAGTGTTTTCCCAAATGACAGGTTTTCACTCTTTTTTTTTTTAATGACTGCATAGTATTCCATTGTGTATGTATACCACATTTTCTTTACCCATTCATCCGTCATTGGACCCTTAGGTTGTTTCCAGATCATGGCTATTGTATATAATGCTGCAGTGAACATGGGACATGCATGTATCTTTTCAAGTTAGTGGCTTCATTTTCTTTGGATAAATATCCAGAAGTGGGATTGCTGGCAAATGGTAGTAATTTTGTGAGAAACCTCCATACTGTTTTCCACAGCGGCTGCACCAATTTACATTCCCATCAGCAGTGCGCGAGGTTCCCTTTTCTCCACATCCTCACCAACACTTGTTATTTCTTGTCTTTTTGATAATAGCCATTCTGCCCAATGTGAGGTGATATCTCATTGTGGTTTTTGATTTGCATTTCCCTGATGTTGAGTGATGTTGAGCGTCTTGTCATGTGTCTGTTGGCCATCTGGATGTCTTTGGGGAAATGTTTATTCAGATCCTCTTCCTATTTTTTAATCAGATTGGTCTTTTTGTTATTGAGTTGTATGAGTTCTTTCTATACTTGGGGTATTAACCTCTTGCCAGATATATGATTAGCAAATATTTTCTCCCATTCAGTAGTTTGCCTTTTCATTCTGTTGATGGTTTCCTTTGCTGTACAGAAGTTTTTTTAGTTTGATGTCCCACTTGTCAATTTTTGCTTTTGCTTTTGGTGTCAAGTTTCAGTACATTGTTGCTTACTGAGTTCCCCCTAGTCTTATGGAGGCTGCTTTGTTTTGCAAAATCCCTGATATTTCCAACTGCTTGAAATCCTTCTATAACTCCCCAGAGCCTTCAGGGTGGACAAAATGTTTTGCATGGTCACAGGCCTTTTCTTTGCGGCCCCTGCTTATCTCCCTGCTACCTTCTCCTCCCCTCTATTCTCTCCACTTCCCTCCCCACTTCCCTTCCCACTCCCCTGCTCTAAGCACACACCACTTTCTAGACTCTAGTCTACAGGCCACCAACTCCTCAGATTTTTGGTGGCTCCCTCCTTGACACAGGCTGTTTTCTCTGCCTGGAACACCTTCCCTACCCAACAGCCTCCTTCCATTTTACCCAGGTAAGTCCCACCAGTCTCCAGGATTCATATCAGGCCCCATTTCCTCCAGAAAACCCCTCACCCACCCACCCCTAACCTAACGACTCCTACATCTTCCCCTAGCTCCAAGAACTTACTCCTTTCATGATATTTGTCAAGTTGTAGTATAATAATCTGTTCACTTGCCCAGCTGCATCCCTAGACTGTAAGTTCTTTGTGGGCAGGGGCTGTTCTCATATATGTCTAGAGTCTCAGTGCCTACTACAGTGCCTGACATGTGTAATTACCTAATACATTTTAGGTGAAAAAAGTGGATAGATGGATGAATGAATAGTGCAGGGGAGGAAAGATAATTTTCCCTCTACCCTTCTAGGTTCTTGGCTGAGATCCCCCTGTAATAAAAGATTAATAGGAGAAAACCAGACAGAAGTAAATAACTTATATACCTGCTGTACACCTGGGAGATACCCAGGAAAACTGAGTAACTCAAAATGGCACAAGCCACCACCTTAATACCTGGCTAAAGATAAAAGATGTTGTTGGAGGTTGGGGGAGCAGGTTATGGGAGGTGACCAGGCAAAGCACAGTAAGTAAGGATAAGGTTGTTACACAGATTTAAGCCCTGGCCTTCTCCATTGATAACAGCTTCTTCTTCCTTTTTTTTTTTTTTTTTTAAAGATTTTATTTATTTGAGAGAGAGAAAGCACAAGTAGGGGGGAGGGGCTGAGTGAGAAGCAGGCTGCCTGCTGAGCAGGGAGCCCAATGTGGGGCTCGATCCCAGGACCCTGGGATCACGAGCTGAGCCGAGAGCAGATGCTTAACCGACTGAGCCACCCAGGCACCGCTGATAACAGCTTCTTGAGATTCAGAGAGGGAGACAGCCTTGTATATGGAGATTTCCCTTATAAATATAAATATCTCTTACACAAGGGTAACTTTTTTTTTTTTTAAGATTTTATTTATTTGCTTGAGAGAGAGCGTGCACACATGTGCGTGACAACAGAGGGAAAGGGAGAGGCAGATCCCCGCTTAGCAGGGAACCTGACTTGGGGCTCAGTCCCAGAACCCTGAGATCATGACCTGAGCCGAAGGCAGATGCTTAACTGACTAAGCCACCCAGGCGCCCCACAAGGGTAACTTCTACTCAGGTTTTCAGAGCTTCTCCTGTGTCTGCTGTTTCTTAAAAATAATCAGCCCAAAATAATCCTTATGCCAAAGAAGCATGTTTTGGGGTGGCAAATCCTGTTCCCCTTCCATACTTTGGTCAGCTGTATTCCTGCCTGACTTCTAATATGAATGTAAAGTCACCTGGTCTTTTTTTGTGGCCCTGGTTTCTTCATGTGTAAATTGATAGGTTAGAACTGGCTGATGTCTGAGGTCACTTTCTTTAAGGTGAAATTCTACAGTGAGCTCCCCTTGCAGTGAAAACTGATTCTTACATACATTAAAAAGTTAAGTCACATGGGAACTGTGGCAGCCATGAGAATGTGCCTTGCAGACTTCCAGCTGCTGGGAGTGCGACTGACCCAGGGCCCCCACTACTCTGCTCTTGGAAAGCCATCACCACATTTGAGCAAGGCCATGCCTCCCACGGGCTGCTTCTGCCAGGCCACCTTCCAGAAGGAGCATGGCAGGGATACCACGGCAGGACTGTTTGTGGGAAATACCACTCTCCTCTGAAGGTCAGTTTTGGCTCCCAGACTCCTCCTCAGTTTTGCCAAACCCTCCTTAGACTTACCCAGCAGCCTTGGATACCTCCATCCGACCTTTGTTCCATCTTTGCTTTGCTCGGGGTCAGCCTCGCATGGTGATCCGATGGCCCTCCCAGCCTTCCCCAGCTCTCTCTCCCAGGTGTTTCCTGTAATAACATCCTTGCGTGTTTATTCCCCTCATGGCTTCTGCTTCTCAGAGGACTCAGACTAAAGCAGAAACCTAGTTCAAACTGCAATTCATTTCATTGATTATGAGTCCATGGCAGTTTTAAACTTTATACCTTATTCAACACATCTAACAGCAATCTTAATCCTACTGCTAGTACTACTAAAAGTGATGAGTTAGGGAACATTTCCTGTGTTACTCACTGCTCCAAGCCCTTTATATATATTGCATCATTCCATTGTCACAAAAACCCTTAAAGTAAATACCCTTTTTATCCCCATTTCACGAATGAGATAGTTGAGGCATAGAAAGGCAAAGTAACTTGCTGAAAGTCACAGGTTCATGTATAGTAGAGTCATGATTCAAACTCAAGGAGACCGTCACTCATGTTCACTCACTCTCTCTCCAGTAAATAAATTAAGATTTTATTTATTTATTGGAGAGAGAGAACTAGTGGTGGGGAGGGGTAGAGGGAGAGAGAGAGAGAAGCAGACTCCCTGCTGAGCAGGGAGCCGGATGCAGGCTCCATCCCAGGACCCTGGAGATCATGACCTGAGCCGAAGGCAGATGCTTAACTGACTGAGCCACCCAGGTGCCCCCATAAATAAAGTCTTAAAAAGAAACTGCAGTAAGATACCACTTCCCACCAACTAGAATGGCTGTAATAAAAAAAATGGACAATAACAAGTGCTGGTAAGGATGGAGAAATTGGAACCCTTATACACTGCTCGTAGGATTGGAAAATGGAGTAGCCATCTTGGAAAACAGTCTGGCAGTTCCTCAAAAAGTTAAACATGGTTACCATATGACCTAGCAATTCCACTCCTAGGTATATACCAGAGAGAAATGAAAACATATGTCCATACAAAAACTTGTACACCAGTGTTCATAGCAGCATTATTCGTTTGAGCCAAAACATGGAAACCACCCAAATGTCCATCAACTGATGACTGGATAAACAAATGTGGTCCATCCATACAATGGAAGGTTATTCAGCCATAGAAAGGAATGGAGTACTATTACATGCCACAGCATGGACGAACCTTGAAAGCATATTAAGTGAAAGAAGCCGGACATAAAAGATCACATAGTGTACGATTACATTTCTGTGAAATGTCCAGAAAAGGTAAATGCAGAGGCAAAAAGTAGATTTGTGGTGACCAGGGGTTGGAGGATTGGGGGGCGGGGAATTGGGACTAACTGCTAATGGGTATGGTATTTCTTCTTGGAGGAATGGAAATGTTCTGGGATTAGATAGTGGTGATGGTTGCATAACATAGTGAATATACTAAAAATTACTGCACTTTATTATGTGAATTATATCCATTTTAAAAATGCTACACAAAGATTCTTAAGTCCATCATTCTGTGTGGACTAGCACTTATTTACTTGACACACTTTATGTTCAGTAGTCTCTAGTTTCTTGTTTGGGAATTGTTAGTTATGTGCAGACGGGGTCAAGATTGTGGTATCCCCTGCAGAATTGTTAGTCATGTCCAGATTAGATTATGTAAGGTGACTGTATTATTATGATACTTACCATGCTGTCCTCTGCTGCAATATATCTGTTTATGATGGTTTGGGAATTTAAGAGAGTACAGATTGGGTCTTTTTCATCACTCTGCGTGCCTAAGACAGTACTTGAGATACTGCAGGTACTGAATAAATGTTTCACTTGCAGTAGGACTTAACAAGGGGCAGTTGGCAGTGCCCAGAGACGTTTTTGCCTGCCACAACTGCAGAGTGGGTGCTTCTGCCATCTATAGGTAGAGGCCAGGGATGCTGGTACATCAACCCTGGCTGAGATGCACAGGACAGCCCCCAACAGCAAAGATTTCTCTGGCCCAAAAGTCAGTCGTACAGAGGTTGAAAAACCCTGTTCTAAATTGTTGAGCAGGGTGCCTATGTGGCTCAGATGGCGAGGCATCTGCCTTCGGCTCAGGTCATGATCCCGGGGTCCTGGGATTGAGCCCCACGTCGGGCGCCCTGCTCAGAAGGGAGCCTCCTTCTCCCTCTCCCACTCCCTCTGCTTGTGCTCTCTCTCTCAAATAAATAAATGAAATTTTTAAAAAAATAAATGATTGAGCAAATGACTTACAAATCCCCCAAATTAGTTTCATCAGAAGATGAAAAAAAAGGTCCCTTTAAGGAAAATTAAATCATAAAATCATCCTTGCATTTGGTGTTCTCAGTTAATGAAATGTCGCAGACCATATCTTTGTGGCTCTTAACTGAAGAACCACGTGGGTGGGAGAGGCAGAGCGCAGGGGAGAACTGCAAGGCTGTGGCACTTCCCAGCCTTGACTAAGGATTATTAACTTGCAGAGAATTCAGTCCTGCAGCAGAAAGCACGTGGTCAAATGTGCATCCCTTGTCTGTTAAAGAGCCCAGGAACCATTTTACGTTTAATTTAATCTGCCCAAGGAAACAATCCCAGCCCTCCACAAAATACACAACTCAAGTCTTTTCTTCCAGAAGCTGGTGGCAGCCCCGCCCACTACTAACTAGGTCAGTAAGTACGTAACTGTGCAGTGAGGTCCAGTCGTGGCCCAGAATGCTGAGGGGCACTTGGTGGCCAGGCTCACTCCTTCGGGTCTCTGGATCAGGGGTCGGCAAGCTAAGGCCTGCAGGCCAAGGCTGGTGGCCCTCTGTTTTTACATGACCAGTGAGCTAAGCCTGGTTTTACCCTTTTTTTTAAAGATTCTATCCATTTATTTGACAGAGAGAGAGCACAAGCAGGGGGAGCGGCAGGCAGAGGGAGAGGGAGAAGCAGGCTCCCCGCTGAGCAGGGAGCCCAGTGCAGGGCTCGATCCTAGGACCCCGGGATCATGACCTGAGCCGAAGGCAGACACTTAACTGACTGAGCCACCCAGGCGCCCCTGGTTTTACCTTTTCAACTGGTTAAAGCTAAACCAAAGGAAGAATGATATTACATGACACGTGGAAAGTATATTAAATTCAAGTTTCGGTGTCCATAAATAAAAGTTTTATTGAACCCAGTTATGCCCGTCTGTTTGCTGTTGGCCACTGTTGCCCGTCTAGCTGCTCTTGGGCATGGACAGAGACCGCTCGACCCTCTTGATGGCAAAGCCTACAATATTTACCATCTGACCCTTTCTGAAAAGCATTTGCCAACCCCTGCTCTACGGTTAAAGAGTTTAGCAAATGGTGTTCCGAGGAGGCAGTGAGGAATGAGAAGCCACCCTGGGCTGGAGTCCCTGACATGTGGCTCTGCTGGGGACGTGGCTGTACCCCACTGGGCTGGCGCTTCCTCATCTGGGCACGGGAGGGCTTTGCTGGAGGTTCTCTAGAGCCCTTCCAGCTCCGAACTGTCTGGGGTGTGTGGAGAGTCCAGTTTGTGTGGTGGTTCCCAGGTGGCCGATGAGGTAAACGCACAGCAGTCTTGTCAGGGACAGAGCCACGGGGCCACGGCGTCACATTACCACACTCGGCGCTGGAGCGGACACAGACCTGGACCGCCCCTGTGTCTGTACAGAGCAGATTGGAAAATTGGCGCTCGACAGGGTTTGGAGACAAGCTCTTGGCCACTTTCACGCGCCCTAGTTTTATAGATTATGTAACCGGATTCTTTTAACCCCGGGGAAGAGAGAAATGGACAACACCCATGATTGGAGAAGGCTGGCAACCCCAAATTCAGGCTTTCTGGATCTAATTGAGCCCTTAGGGCAGGTTTATTGAATTTCACCAGGTAATTGTCATCTCTCCTGTTCATTTACTGGCAGGAAAGAGTCTCTGTTGCCCTTTTTGTGTTCTCCATATTAACATGCGACTCTTTACCCACAGTCCAAAGGATCATGGGCTGTCCACGTCCGCGCTGCAGCCCGGGGTCTGTCGCTATGGGACTAAGCTGGCCTGCTGCTATGGCTGGAGAAGGAACAGCAAGGGAGTCTGTGAAGGTAATTGTGTGAAAACTCAGACCACCCTGGGATCAAGTCGTAGGCCAGTGTCCTTAGGTTTTTATCCGGGACACCATAAGCTGTCACCAAATTGTCCACCCATTGTCACCAAATCCCTTAATCTGTTAAATAGGATAAACACACAACCACATGTCCCATACACTTTAGGTGCTACTGTGGATCATGCTGGATTATACACGGTAAAGCACAAAAATCTTAGCTTGTTTTGGTAAGAATAACAGTACTACCTTCTTTCTGTCTCTGCCCCAAACTCCTCCTCTCTAGCTGGTTCAAAAATATCTGGATAGACCACAAGTGAAGACAGAACTTGATAATATCCAGAATCTATAAACCATTGAAAAGCACTGATAAGGCTCCTACGGGCTCAGTCTCATGCAAAACCTTCCACCAGCAGTTTCCTGGTGACAAGATGACAAGAGTATCAAGATACTAGAAAAGATATTTGAAGAGCATTATTGCCTACCCAGATAAAGAAAGTTAGAAGATCCCCCTGGGGCTCTGTCAATTCAAAAAGAGGGTGGGTCCTCACGCTGACTGGGTCTATAGTGTCATGATCAAGGGCATTGTCTTGGGGATGTCAGAATGATGTGGGTGACCTTGGGTGCGTAGGTAAGCTGGCTGAGGCTCCACTTCGTCAGCAACGTGGAGAGATTAATCCCTAGTTCAGAGGGGAAAGAGTGTAAGCATTGAAGGGTATGCTCATTACCTGGCATGCATAGAAAATATCTCCTAAAGCACCCTTGACTCAGAAAGGACGGCTGACTCTCCTGTCCCTTCAGAGCACATGTGATGCAGGCATTACATGTCGCTGTAGTCTTTTTCTAGACACAGCACATTTTTATGTGAAGGCAGTCAGGTGGAAAGGGGCAAAAACCACGTGGACCGCATGATTTGGAGTCTTACACGAGCCTCAGCACCTCCTGCCATAAAACTTACATGTCTCTGGTGAATAAATGAGGGTGAGCTTTGGCTTTCTGTAAGGTCTATTCTGTTACTAAATCAAAGCAATCTGGCCACGCCGCAGACAGCCGGTCACATTCTTGATGTTTTTGTGGACAATGTAATACCATAGGCAGGAAAGAATTTAAAGCGAACTGTTAAAAGAGCACGTGCCGAGGGTTCAAGCACAATGCTCAGTAGGCATGTTTGGCAAGCGCAAGAGCTCATCAGCACCCCCGCCGCCCTGGTGAAGTGTTCACGTATTAAATTGCAATGATGTTTGTATCTAAAATCTGTTATTGTATTATATCCAATTTGTATGGTCCTTCTTGACAGTAAAGTCATCTGCTCCTTGAAGCACCAAGTAACGGGGTGATGAGCCCCTGATTGCCAGATCTCGGATTCCTAAGTCAGAGTGTGGGCTGTGTGGTAATGAGATGAGAACCCATGCCCACTTGCCCGAACAGGCAGAGTTGCACCCCAGCCTGGGAGATCCCAGTCCTCCCGGACTCCTCTTCCATCCATCTGTTCACCCTTCGTTCCTCCAGAGGCCCTGACTCCATGCTGGAGCTTTCTAGATCTTGGCTCCTGCCCTGCCTAAATCTGCTCCCAGGGCGGGATGGCTCAGCTCTGTATCATTAACCTTCAAATGTATGTCACTTAGCAAGATGTGGTAAGAGTCGTCCCTGAACAAATCCCAATGAACAGCTGCAGATGGAGGAGTTAGAGGGAGGATTGAACAAGAACTCTAGCTAAAGTACACTTAAATCTCAGGCCATTTTAGACATAAACTAAATTTCCCTGTGCTGTAGATTGGCTGTACAAGTCACAGATCCAAGGTCGCTGGAAATTGAAAACATCTTGCTGGAGCTTTGACCTTACAGCAGCAAGGGTATTATTCACCATTTCTCTTATGTTCTATTTGGCGTTGATCCTGGCTTTCCTATCTGGCCCACATTGGAAATAACTTTCCAGGGAGCAATCAGAGGCATTCAAGGCTTAAAAAAGTAAAAAATTTATTTTTCTAACATCTAAACTTAAAGCTGCATCTCCAAGAGCATATCCATAACAAAATAGACACTGGAAAGCAAAATTCTTTTTTGTCTCCAGGAGGGAAAGAATTTTGCTGAGAAGCATTTTTTCCTTACCTTCTCACTTATGATTTATTCAGAGCCATAAAATGTTTCCCTGTTAAAAGGTCTATACCGGTTACTTTATTTACTATTCGAAACTATTTGAGTGTCTAACATACCCACAGCACTATTAAATGCAGCAGGAGAAACAAAGATGAATGTTTAAGTCCCCGTTCTGAAGGGGCTGGGAATCGGGCAGTAGATAGAAGTGAAGGATAGAAGCCAAATATATTATTTCATAAGATGGAGCCTGATCGATTTCATGGGCGAGGCCTGCCCAAGTTCTGTGGAATTCTCAAAGTTGAGTGGGATTCTGATATGGCCGGAGAAATCACTGAAGGCTTCTGGAAGGTGGGCTCATGCAAGGTAGCTCTTGAAGGATCAGGAGGATATTAACCACTGGAGGGTGGGGAAGGGGTGCCCCAAGGCAGGGATAACAAGACAGGAAGAGGCAGAAAGGGTCCAGTTTAGAGAACAGCAGACAATCTAGTTTGACCACAGTGTTGCCTACATGTAGGGAGCAGAGTAGGCCAAAGGTACAAACTAAGATGGAAGCTGGGTCCTGGTGATGATACCTGTACGATACTCAAAGGGCAATAAAGATTATTTGGTGACTTCTGTGCAAGGCATGGCATGATCAGAGTCGTGCTCTTGGAATATCAGTTTAATGTTGTATCTGACATCAGATTTCCTAGGAGCAGAGCCTGTAAAGGGGATTCTTGTATCAAACATCTGTTGCAGGGTGCTCTGCAGAGAAATCTGTAAGGGAGTGAGGAAATAGGGGAAGGAGCCAGGCAAAGATGTGGTTTCAAGAGAAGTCTAGCTTCAGCCTGATCCCACAGGGAATTCTACACCACAGACTTTGTCCTGCCCCGAAAGCAGGGGCTAGGCTGTTAGACCCCATATCAGTTAAGCACCAGGTCACAGGCTGTGGTGGGGAGAAGCAGGGGCAGGGCGGGGGTGGGGGGCGGGGGGGAGAGGTGCAGTGTAATATCCCAGATCTCTGTGGGCAGCATGATTTCCATTAGCTAGATGAGTGTCTGTTCAATGAATGACTTGGGTGGTAGAAGCAGGGATAGGATGTTCTCACTGATGAGTTTGGGGACAAGAGAAGATAGAGATGAATGGGATTTTGAGTCCAGGTGACTGGGAGATAAATGTTAACATTAACAAAGAATAGGGTTTGGGGTCAAGGGGGAGATGCTGGGGTTGAGCCAGGGACTCAACGGGAAGGGAAGTAGACAGCATTCCTGGGCCATTGCTGAGTCATCTTCTCAGGCGCTGGCTAGTTCCTGAGCTCCTACTAGATCCAGAAGCTGCTCAGGGCTCCTGACTCGCTCTAGACTCCTCTCTCATTCATTTTTCTTTTGTCCTCTCGCCTCCTTCTCTTTGGGTTTTCCCATATTCCTTTTGTCCCATCCACTGCCTCTTCTCCCTACCTCCTCCCTATGAGCTGGACTCAAACATCCCATCATCTTTGACTATTTTTTCTTGCCCCCAACCCAGTAAAACTTTCTATTCTTGGTGTCTCTCCCATCACTTCTTTCACCCAGCAAATATTTATGGAGTGCCCAATTTGTGTCAGGTGTCTGGATACAGAAGTGAAAAAAAAACAAAACCAAACCCAGAAGAAACAAATCCTGCCTTTATCATGCCACCATCCTCCTCCTCATGATGCTTCTAGTTCCCATCCTTAGGGCTAGAAGTTGTGCCTCCCTGCCTACAGTCTGTGGCTCCATCATTTTGACTGATCACACACAGCTTTAAAAATAGAGTTTGATCATTCAAAAGCAAAATAGGAGAGAAAATATGGAAGACAAAGAAGAGGCCAGTGACAGAAAGAAGGAGGACCTTGGCACTTGACCCAGGATGGCTCTGGAGTCCCTTCCAGCTCCCACATCACAGTTCTTTTATTAAATGTTTTTGTGTTTATATGCAAAACTAGCTGACTGTGGTCTGGGAGGCTTTGTTTTTCTTTGAATGTCACTTGGAGGCATGGCAGTGCTAAGCAAAGTTATGATAAACTTGGATAAACTCGCACTCAGTTGGGGTGGAGGGGTGGAGGAGAGTGATCTAGTTCACAAGCAAAACACTCTCCAGTATCCCGAAGGGGAAAACAGACTAGAGAGGAAGCAGATCATCCTCTCTGTGCCCCCATGGATTTCTCCGCCATACAGAAGGCTGCTGAGTTTGACCTGTGTGCGTTTCTCTAACTACTCCTGTTCTTTTACCATCAAAACACTTTTCCCTTCCACAGCTACGTGTGAACCTGGATGCAAGTTTGGTGAGTGTGTGGGACCAAACAAATGTAGATGCTTTCCAGGATACACCGGGAAAACCTGCAGTCAAGGTCAGTACTACGGGCCGGGGTCCAAGTACAGACGTACCCCAGAGCTTTCAGAAGCTACGCAGTCATTGCAGCAGCGTTTGTGATAGACACTCCCGTGCCCGCCATTTTGTAGGTTGTAAGTCGAATCTTCAAATGAAAGGGTTTCAGACCTAGGTCTCTCAATCAGTCTCTTCCAGAAAAGTATAAAAGTCATTCCGATGTTTTTGTTAAGATGCCAGATCAAAGGCCTTTTTTTCTCCTGTCAAATAACTTTTGTCTTCTAAAATGATTTTCATTGTGTTTTTCCACTACCAAAGTAATGCATATTTTTTACTGAAAAAAAACCCCAACGATGCAAAAGGATATAAGTTAAAAAGTGGGAGTTTCCGCCCCCCCCCCCCCAGTCCCTCCTTGAACTAGTGTGAACAGTTTGTCCTCAGTCTCTGAAGGGCCCTTCTCTGGGTCGGTCCATTCTTACTGCATGTACGGGTCAGCACATACAGAGTTAGCTTGTGCTTCTTAAGGCTGTATCCTCAGCCCCGATGCAAACGCTTTTATCATTTGTGTAAAAAATACTTTGTTTAACCACTCTCATCTACTTTGTCTCCAATTTCTCGCCATTACAAGCTGTGCTAAGTCAGACGTCATTCTACACATATCCTTGCACCCTTGAGTATTTTTATAGGATAAACGTCTGAAAATAGAATTGTTGGGTTGAATGACATGCATGTTTTTATTATAATTGACATATTTTAAAAGGTACTTTAGGACTTATCATAAGCTGTTTATCCGAAGATATTAAAGAGTGTATTTATACTATTAACCACAGTGGTTCTCAACTTGGGCAATTTTATTCCCCAGAAAGAGTTGCCAGATAAATTATAGATCTCAAGTTCAGATTTAAATTGCAGATAAACAACAGATAATTTTATAGGGTGCATAGGTCTTAAATATTGCATGGGACATACGTCTACGAAAAAAGTATTAGTTAATTATCTAAAATTCAAATTTAACTGGGCATCCGTATTTCTGTTTGCTCCATCTGGGAACCTTACCCCAGGGGACATCTGGCAAGGTCTGAAGACGTTTGGGGGTGCTCCTGGCATCTAGTGGGTGGGGCCCAGGGAGGTGCTCAGCCTCCTACAGTGCGCAGGGCAGCCCCCACCGCAGAGAATGATCTGACCCAAATGTCAGCAGTGCTGAGGCCAAGAGACCTGGGCGTGAAGAAGCCTGCTGTAATTAAGAAAGTGTCCACAGTCCGATAATGCAGTTGAGCTAAGAGCACATCAAGTTCAGCTGTCCTTGGGGCTGCCAGCCTTCTGGAAGGAAGGATGGAGTCCTAGAGACGGGCAGGCAGCCACTCCACTGTGCCACCCCTAGGCCTCACTGCCAAGCCCCAAGGTTGGCCGCATACACTGAAATAGCTACCAGCCCTGCAGCTCAGAGGGGAACCTCTGAGTCTCTGCTGTCCCACCACCAGAAGAGGCCAGCACCCTAGGGTGCTTCTGAGAACTGCACCCACCGGCTTGATTGAGGCGCGTCAAGGATCGTGCTCTCATAAGTAATGATCCAGCACGTCCCTTACCAGAGGGGTTCACACCAGAAAACCTGTTTCTCTGTATTGTCCTGGATTCTGTACCAACATATCTTCTGCAGAGGTTTGGAAGAGAGAAGATATTTTTCATGCTGGTTTTCAATTCCCGGTAAAATATTAGTGTTGAGGGAGTGGTCTAGTTGGCTCAGGTTCCCGCAGCTTTCCTGGCCCCAGGGTGGCATGATCAAAGTCCTTATATATCCATTAATGGTGACAGGCCTCAGCCCTCCACTGTGGTGTCTTTCCCCCCAAATCCTTCTTCCACACGACGAGTGAGTCACCTCTGAGTTAGGGCCAAGGGATGGGGTATTTCTGGATTTCCCATTAATGTCCAATTAGCTTTTTCCAGTTCCCCCTTTTGAAGGGGTTAGAACCCATGCAGGAGAAGGTAGAGTAGAGGGGATAAGCAATGGACGAAGAGCTTTCAAATGTCCCACTAAGACGTCAGAAAATTCCTGTACAAGGTTCTTGTCAGAGGTGAAAGCAGCCACTTCTTTATTTTCAAGGGTACGCTTTGCCTGTTGCCCTGCTGAATTTTGGTCTTACACAGAATTTGGCTCTTTTCTCCTTCCTATATCTTCCTTGAAGAAGTTAAGCCATGAGGCACCCACATGACCACATTTCCAAAGATAAGCTCCTCTACCCATGATTGCTTTTTTTTAAAGATTTTATTTATTTGGGCACCTGGGTGGCTCAGTCAGTTGGGCATCTGCCTTCGGCTCAGATCAAGATCCCGGGGTCCTGGGATTGAGTCTCTCGTTGGGCTCCCCTCTCTCAGCAGGAAGCCTGCTTCCCCCTCTGCCTCTGCCCCTCCCCCTGTTTGTGCGTGCTCTCCCTCTGTCAAATAAATGAATAAAATTAAATTTAAAAAATATTTTTATTTATTTGAGAGAGATAGAGAGCACATGAGTGGGTGGGCAGGGGCAGAGGGAGAAGCAGACTCCGCCCGAGCAGGAGCCCAATGTGGGGCTTGATCCCAGGACCCTGAGATCATGACCTGAGCCGAAGGCAGACGCTCAACGACTGAGCCACCCAGGTGCCCCAAAAAGTCATTAATTCTTAGTATTTAAATTCTTTTTAGGAAGCACTGAGACGCACAGAGAAGAAAGTCACCCTCAATCTTAGTCCCTGGAGATAACCATTATTGGCATTTAGAGCATAGCCTCCCAGGCTTAAATGGCGTCCTACAGCCTCACCACCGATAGCTGCCTGTCAGGGCTCCCTCTGGAAGGGTGTGAGCCCACACAAGTTAGTTGGTGTGGGGCTGCCCAAAACAGGAACAACTGAAAGGAGGCATCGCTGTGGGCCCCTGTCATAGGTAGCCTGGGACAGTACTAAAGGCTAAAGTATCTAAATTGTATTTCTAGCTTTTTATTCTATTATACACACAGAATTGTGCATATATCAACAATGTACTGCTCAATGAATTTTCAAATACATCCACATAACCAAGAAACAGAAACTCAGTAGCCTTCCTGAAGACCCCTCCTGCTCCCCTCCAGTGACTTGCCCCCCACCCCCAAGGAGCTCTATCTTGACCTTCTACACCACAAATTAGTTGTGCCTGACTTTTTTTAAAGATTTATTTATTTGAGAGAGCATTAGTGGGGAGAGGAGCAGAGGGAGAAGCAGACTCCCCGACATGGGGCTCAGTCCCAGGACCCTGGGATCATGACCTGAGCGGAAGGCAGACACTTAACTGACTGAACCACCCAGGTGCCCCTGTGCCTGGCTTTTTTTTTTTTTTTTTTTTTAAAGATTTTATTTTTAAGTAATCCATACACCCAATGTGGGGCCCAAACTCACAACCCCGAGATCAGGAGTTGCATGCTCCACTGACTGAGCCAGCCAGGCGCCCCTTGCCTGATTTTTAATGTACTCCTTTGTCTCCAGCTTCTTGCACTCACTCTTGTGGTTGTGAGCTTCATCCGTTGTGGCTTGGAGCTATAGTTCGTTCAGCCTCATTGCTGTATAGTATTCCTTTGCACGAATATACAAGTCATCTCTCCTGCCCTCTGTTGGGAGATGTTTGGGTTCTTTCCCGCTTGGGGCTATTAAGAATAGTGCTACTGTGATCATTTTAGTACATGTTTTCTTGGTGGGCGCACATCCATGTTGCCGTTGGGGATCTAGTCGGGAGTGGAATTGCTAGGTCATGGGTATCCGTGTCTCTAGCTACAGTAGATTCTGCCAAACAGTTTTCCAAAGTGGTTGTGCCCATTTGCCTCCCCTCCACCGGTGCATGATTGTCCTGTTTGCCCCACATCGTCATCAGTCCTTCAGAATGGGGTTTTACTGATGATTGGAGAAGAGGTGAGTCATTGCCCCGTGTCCCCACCCCCACCGGTGGGATCCAGGGAAGCCAACCCAACTCTCCATCTTGATGTTTCCTGATCCAGTTAGCCTCTCTTCATGTTCTGCCTGCCCCCTGCAGATGTAAACGAGTGTGGAGTAAAACCCCGGCCGTGCCAACACCGATGTGTGAATACGCACGGGAGCTACAAGTGCTTTTGCCTCAGCGGCCACATGCTCATGCCGGATGCCACATGTGCGAGTAAGTTCCAATGGCCAGGCTGCTCGCGCTCATCCTTTGAGACTAGATGTTTGCCATAGGAACAATTTTTTTTTTTAAATCATGGTAAAATAAATATAACATGAAATTCACCATTTTCAACCGTACAACTCAGTGGCATTTAGTACACTTACAATGCTGTACAACTATCACTGCTGTCTAATTCTAGAACATCCTCATCACCCCAAAAGAAAACCCTGTGCCCATTACCAATCACTCCCCATTCTTCCTCCCCAGCCCCCCCCCACCCCCCACCTCACCCACTAATCTGCTTTCTGTCTCTCTGGATTTGCCCATTCTGGATACCTGCTTTTTAAAGAAAGAGGCTAATTGGGGAGAAAAATAAATTCTATATCTCTATATATGCAGGGTGTATGGGGTTTCTTCATGAAAATAAGCATATTGTTTTAGGGAGGTGATAACGTTTAAATTCCATCTTGGGACATCAGTTCTTCCCACCAGCTGCCTTTCTCACGCCCCTTGCCCCATGCTCAAAGATTAGTGACTCTTGTTGGAAATACATTCCGATTCACGTTCCTGAAAAAGAAAAGTCCTTCTGTGATAAAGAGAAACCCATGTCCCGTGGGAGGTAAGAGTATATCCAGTCATTTATCCAGAGGGAATCAGGTTTAATATTGCAGCTGAAAGGCAAACCCATCCTCCCTGCCTGTCTCCCTTCCTCCCCTCTTCCCCGCTCCCATCTCTCTTTCCTCTGTACCGTAGCCCCCACCAAACCTGGAAGCTTATGGCTTTTGCTAGCTTCCTAGGGTTACAGAGTTATGGACTCCCTAGCCCATCTGGGGCTTTGCCACAGTTACACAGTCTTGGCTAGTGCACGGTTTGCTGCTCCCCTGGCTTGTCCTTGTGTTTTCCATCCTTGGCAAAGGGCCCCAACACCACCAGTCACCTAGATCCTCTGTTGGCAAGAAGGCTTAAGAGATAAAGCAGACACTCGAAGTCTTTTTTAAAAATCCTTATTGTCATAAATTAAGAGACAAATATGTATATAATATATATGATATATATAACATAATATGTAGTTGAATGAATTCTTATAAGGCGAGCACCCGTGTAACCACTACCAAGGGGAACTTTACCAGAACCCCCCACCTCCATACCCCATCACGGGAACCACTATCTAGGCTTTTGTAGTGATCACTTAACATTTTTAAAAAGATCTATGCTAATGGATGTTTTGAAACATTCCATGAAAGCCCAATCAATGCCAAAAAAGGTATGTTTTCCCAAATGCAAGGATAGGATTAGGTAAATGTTGAAGACTAATTTTAAAAGAAGGCAACTAAAGAGAAAAGAGAATAAAGGAGAAATGTTATCATTGGTAGGTGTTTGTTATATTACCTTGATGTGTGTATCTATTACCTTGATGTGTGTACCTTCTTTGTCTATTTCTGTACGTGGAAGGGTTGCTCGGGCCTCCCTGTTTAGAGCTCAAAGTGTGCAGGGAGTCCTGGACCCCTCTCCTGATTTTATTTCACCTGGTTCCTGGCAGTTTCTTTTGTCCCGCTGGGTGATCGGCATGTTATGGATGGCGCTGGATAAAGGGAGCGTATTCACTGCACTTCCCTGCTGGAGACACCTGTGATCCAGATATAGTAGACTTCTGCTAAGGAAATGCATTTTTGTGAGATAAGTTGTGTTTAGCAACAAGTGACAGAAAAATCCACCTAAATTATCTCATTTACCAAAAAAGCTGGAGGCAGGCAGTTCCAGAACAGCTCAGCAAGGACTCACTCTCTGCCATTTTCAGGGTACTGATTTTATTCTCACACTTGTGACCTCACAGTCACAAGATGGCTGTTCCAGCTGCAGACATCACACATACATTTAAGGGAGGCCTGACAAAGGGGAGAGGAGTAATGCCAGTGAATGAATGACTCTTTCACGCTTGTCCCTTTCATCATGCAGCAGCATCTTTTCCAGAAGCCCTGCTCCCTCCATCAGACTTATCTTTATATCTCTTTGGCCACAGCTGGGTCCTATGGCCACCCATTGTTGCTGCAAGGGAAGCTGGGATGAAGACAAGTCACTGACTTTAAAGCCTCAATGATGGGAGTGGCGAGAGGAAAAGAGGTCCAGGATGGCTTTGGGGTAGCCAGTCAGTCGTATTTGCCACGTTTTAATACAGGCATGGAAATGACCAGGTCTCACAACTTGAGTAGCTCTCGTTGAAGCTAGGTATGTATGGAGAGATCTGTAGAATGGATTTTGTCCCCCTGATGACTCGGATTGATCATCTCCATCAGAGGTTGCATTTCCGCCTAGAGAGGCCAGCCAGGTGACATAAAGGCGTGATGAGAAAATGTACAAGAGGAGAGAAGGATGCAGCCTTTGGTAACTGAGGGGTGCCTGCCCGACCTAAAGACAGGCAAATTTAACACACTGGCCCACAGAAGAGACCGTGGCGCCACCAAGACACCACCCTTGCCCAGATTCCATTTGGGTCTCAGACAGTGATGCTCATCCTGTAATACATCCCATATATGACACCGAATGTCCTAGGACGCAGAGATCCTTTCTCAGTGAGGGCTTTTTACCGGCTTGGGAGGAGAAGGCTAACACTTGCATACGTTTTCAGACTCCAGGACGTGTGCCGTGACGAGCTGCCAGTACGCCTGCGAAGACACGGAGGAGGGGCCGCGCTGTCTGTGTCCGTCCTCGGGCTTGCGCCTGGCCCCCAATGGAAGAGTCTGTATAGGTAGGGCGGCCCGGCTCGCCTCCACTCCTCCTCCTTCCCCCTCTGCTGAATTCCTTCTCTGTCATTCAGCACAATCTGCTTGTTGACTAGACTGAAAGCTCCTGAAAGTAGAGATTTCTGCCCATTTCTGAGCCGATTGGCCACATAGACTCTAGACACACTTTGGGATGCTAGAAAGAACACTTCTCTGTTACTTTGGGATTGTCTAATGCCCTAGTGGAAAAAGGATAAAGGTAATTTTATTTTAGTATATTTACCCTGCATGTTTCACTTCAATTACCATAGAAACCTGCTACATACTGTCATTCAGTGAATGAAATCCCAAGGGCCATTGGGCTCCGTTTTGGGTTCCAGCTAATATTTTCCTACAAAAATGTATTTACGTATTTTTTGTTTTTAGATCTAAGACTATTGAGAATAGTATATCCTTTCTACGTTGTTTAAGTTAGCAAGTAACCAGCTTCCCATTGTCTTTAAAGGTTGCTCTGAAGTATTCCAAAATCATTTCTGCTTGGAGATGGTGAGCAAATTAAATCCATGATATTAAAGGAGGAGATAGAGCCCTCCTTTATAGCTTTGAATTTAATCAAATCAATGGATTAGAACTTTGTCTCTTGCTCTCCCCCGTCTTATTTTGTGTCTTAGTTTTGGGCCCCGCAGAAGCTGACCCTGAGCAAGTAGTTGATTTGGGAGGTGATCCCAGGGAACCCTGGTTGAGGAGGAGGTGGGGGAAGGCCCCAGCGCAGGCTGAGTTCAAGGAGCAGGTTAAGCATCTGTGCCCCTCTAGGAGACAGGGGAAGCTGCTTCTAAGTTTTCCTCCTGGGTCAAGGGCGCTGGGGATTTATGCACCAACTCCTGTTCTTTACTGACTGGGGGAGGGGCGCTGCTCTGGAACATTGACTCCCCGGCACACCCAGCCCAGCCTGGATGAGGGTCACTGCAGGATGTCACAGGTGCAGCCTTAGGCAGGTACGGACACACTGAGTGCCAAGGGCGATGGGTGGGGCACCCCACAGGGCACCCTCAGTGACTGATGCAACACTTTCGGCCTTAGTTCCCTGGTGGATCTGAATTATGTTCAGTAACCAAACTGTATATACTCATCCTTCTGTACTTATATGCAAGTGAGCACATAGCATTAATAAGGGATATCAAGCCAAATCAGAATGTTCAACGAGTTGTTAATCTTTTTTATTTAAATAAGCAAATATCTGTACAATTTAATATTCTTACTCATTTACTGAAGTAGAACCATTTCTCAGTGCTGGACGTTTATTTATCCCAAATGTGCATACCTTGATAAGCTGCATTTAGAAAATTCAGCCAAATAGGTCCTAAGTCAGTTAAATACTTTTTAAAAAATCCCTGTACAATTAAAATTTTGGCCCTGCTCTTTGAGAGTAATCAGATTTAATTAGATTCACAGGGTTTAGCATTCCTCGGTGAAATAAGATTTATATGACAAGGCTCATTCTTGACCAAACTGAAGTCAATTTTTACCCAGCTCTGATTTGAAGGGTGTCATTTTTATTGAAGGGAAAGATGATCTACACAAAAGTGGTCCCTGAAAAATTATTTTGGTCAACCCAACACGTATTTAGTATTTTAAGAATGCAAAGAGAACAATAAGCCAGCACCAACTTGCATGTTTAACCACAGGTCCAAATTAACAACATAAAACATGTATTCGATTTATCATTTTAAAGTAAAAGCAAAGCCTGAGTCTGGCTATTTGGGTCAGCATAGCTGCCAGCCCCTCAGTAACCTGACTCTCAAGGAAAGCAGGGAAGCCTCTTGTCTGCTCAAGTTGCATCACAACATCATTACACTTGACCCACAATTTATGTTTAAGTGCGGTTGTAGGAAACCACGTCTCTAGTATTTGGGTCAGTATCGTGGGAGCCTTGGGGGAGCTGACCGATGAAATAATTCTTCCGTAGAAGACAACATCGAAGGGGTGTATCCGGTTTGTTTAATGTGTAGTTACCTGACTCGGTTTTCAAAAGTTGTATACGCCATACAATACACATAGCCAGAGAAATATTAATTCCATCAACACGCATGTCATGTCTCTGTGCCAAGTGCCAGACATCCGCTCCCTGCCCCAGGAGAGATGGGGATGTGAGTAGTGACAAGACAGTGAGTTGATGTCTCGAAAACGATATGTACAACGTGACAGAAACACATAAAGGAGGAGCTGTGAGTGTGCTGAGGGCATCTAGAACACTTCCCAGGGGGCGTGATGTGGGCAGCAGAATAATCAGAGTTTTCCACTAGAGAAACTGTGTATGTGTGCGTGCGCATGTGCGTGTGTGTGTGTTTTCGAGGGAGAGCGCTTTTCTTGCTATCACTGACACCTTTTGGTTCTACCTCCTAGACATCGACGAATGTGCCTCCGGTAAAGCTGTCTGCCCTTATAATCGAAGATGTGTGAACACGTTCAGCAGCTACTACTGCAAATGTCACGTTGGTTTTGAACTGAAATATGTCAGGGGCCGATATGACTGCGTAGGTAAGAGTGCATGGCACATTTTCCTTTTGCCCTCTCCCTGCCAAACCTGTAGGCTTTGTCTACAGGTATTTGGATGTCAATTCAGTCTAGTAGTGGAACAATCTACTGTACTGACCACTTGGACAATACAGAAGAAGTCACTTTTTTTGTTTGTTTGTTTCTGGCTTTTAGGGAACTCTGGTGAGATGAATTAGGTGAAGCCAGGTCAGTAAAAGTTTAAAGTAAGGGGCTGTCGGGGATATAGTTTTGCTTTGTGGAAATACCTCAAATATCTTGAGATGATTTTTGTGGATTTGTTGAAAATTCGGTTGGTTTTCTTTTTAATGTTTGATTCCCCGGATACATATCTAAAAATGGGAACAATAAAGCACAAAAGGAAGAATAAAAAGGTCTGTTTGATCTTGATCTCATTGATCTGTTCATAACAGCGTCCTTCAGGGGAGGCTTTAGAAAAATGTGTGAGGGAGATGAAGGTGCATGCTCTTTCCTTGTTCGGCCCTGTCATGGTTCAAGGTCCAAATCCCCTAAAATATGCCCTTTCCAGGTCACCGAAGCTACTCTGATAAGATTCTGTGTCTCAGTGTGAAATAAAATATTTTGGCCTTCAGTGAAGGGATTCCAAGCCTGAATGAGCAAGCGAAGGGGGGTGTTTGGGAGCCCTGGCACGCATTCACATTGCCCTTGATATAACGCAGGACGGGGCCTGCCCTACCGTGAAGGGAGATTCAGGCTCCCTGTAGATGCCTCTTCATGTAACATGTGGAGCAAATGTGTGTATGATGGGGAACGCTAATGGGTTGGGGGGGAAGTAGGATTTCTTTCAACCCTCCATCCAGAGCATCCCAGGACATGTCCTGCGAAACCATGTTGTGGCAACGGTTGGTTCCAGGGTTTTGAACCATCTCGTGAAGCCTCCACAGTTCTTCACTCAGATCTTTTTAAACACAAAGGCTGGCCTACACGGGCTCATAAAATCCATGTTTCTCGTGGGCTCGGCCCCCAGGCCCTGCTACAGACCCATCGGGAGAAGAAGCCTGTTCGCTGATACCTAGGAGGTTCCACTGGACAGGGCGGGAATGCACATGGAGAGCTTCCAAGAGAAACACATCTTGTGATTCTAAGTGATTAAGATTAGCATCTGAGCTCCTTTGGTGGCTAAATTAAAAACAATGGACTATTTTGTGTGCGTATGTCTCCCAAAGCGTGGAGAGCGGGTGAGATGGAGAAGAGCTTCTGGCTAATGAACTTCTCACTAGGGTAGGATTCGGCAAACTTTCCTGGTCTCCATCCAGCAGACGAGCTCAGACCAGCCTGACCCTGCTCCTGGCAGCCTTTGAACAAAATGCTGATGAATTCAGATGATGTCAACGGTTCATAGCCCACCTTATCCTTTTTTTTTTTTTTAAAGATTTTTATTTATTTCAGAGAGAAAGAGCACAAGCTGGGGAGACAGGCAGAGGGAGAGGGAGAAGCAGAGTCCCCACCGAACAGGGAACCAGATGTCGGGCTCGATCCCAGGACCCTGAGATCATGACCCAAGCCGAAGGCAGATGCTTAACCGACTGAGCCACCCAGGCGCCCCCTTATCTTTTGTTGGTTAGGAGTCCCAAGCCCTTCCACGTGTAGAATTTATTTTCTGGTACTGTTATTTAATTCTGAATTAGACGGATGAAAAAGTTAAAAAAAAAACCTGAACGTCTTACAGATTTCGGTAGTGTTGATGAGTAGTCGAGATGCCATGGGGGCGGCGGGCTGCAGGGAGCCCCCCAGCTCCCCGTGTGCTGGTGTCAGGCAAAGGCCGGGCTCTGGGCCAAGGCGTCGGGCGTTTTGAACACCTCTCCCTTCTCAGGCCCCACTCGGTTTGTTTGGCAGTGTTGAGTGGTCGGCCATGGAGTTGCCCAAGTGGTAGTCTTATAGTAAGGGATAGTCTTTTAGCAAGCCCTGCTGCCACAAAGTTGTTCACGGGAATGTTCACATTTTTAGATATAAATGAATGTGCCGTGAATACCCATACGTGCAGCCTCTACGCCAATTGCCTCAATACCCAAGGATCCTTCAAGTGTAAATGCAAGCAGGGATATAAAGGCAATGGACTTCAGTGTTCTGGTAAGTAGCGTTTGCTCATGGCGTCTTAGCTATTCTCGCTAAAGCGTTCTCTCCATATCTCCTTCCTTCCTCCCTTCATTTCTCTCCCTGTGTCTGTCTATCTCTGTCTGCATGCATGTATTCGAGAATTTTCACTCTGCCTCAGTCTTGTCTTTTCTGCTAATCGGACCACATCTTCATTACTCACTGAACTTGTGGGCACTAAGCTTAAAGACCAGCAAAGGTTCTGGATATTTCTCTGGTCACAACTTACTTTCAAATACTGAAAATAAGCTTTAAGGACAAATGGCGCTCTGCAGATGTTATCTGTCAGGATGGGGTAGGTTATGGTGGCAGTAACAAGCGATCCTAAAGCATCAGTGCCTTAGAACCACAAACTTTTTAACCAAACTTCCTCCAGAATGCACAACCGAAAGAAAGTATGATGAAGCTAACGTCACTTTATCTGTCATCCTCAAACCTACATTCACATTTTTTTTAAAGATTTTATTTATTTATTTGAGAGAGCACGAGCAGGGGGAGGGGCAGAGGCAGAGGGAGAAGCCGGCTTCCTGCTGAGCGAGGAGCCCGACGCGGGGCTCCATCCCAGGACCCCAGGATCATGACCCGAGCAGGTTTATCTGGCTGCTCTTGTCCCTTTTATTTTTTTTTAAAGATTTTATTTATTTGACAGAGAGAGACACAGCGAGAGAGGGAACCCAAGCAGGGGGAGTGGGAGAGGGAGAAGCAGGCTTCCCGTCGAGCAGGGAGCCCGATGTGGGGCTCGATCCCAGGACCCTGGGATCATGACCTGAGCTGAAGGCAGACGCTTAACGACTGAGCCACCCAGGCGCCCCTAGATTTGTTTTTTTCTTTTTAAGATTTTTTTTATTTGACATTTTAATATTTTATTTATTTTTAAGATTTTCTTTATAGCGAGAGCAGGAACACAAGCAGGGGGAGGGGAGAGGGAGAAGCAGGCTTCCCGCGGAGCAGGGAGCCCGATGCGGGGCTCGATCCCAGGACCCTGGGATCATGACCTGAGCCGAAGGCAGATGCTTAACGACTGAGCCACCCAGGCGCCCCTGCTCTTGTCCCTTTTAGCACTGACTTATCATGTGCCTGGATTTGTTCACTGCCCCGACTCCACTCTCCTGTGGACCCCTTAGCAGAGTCCCCACGTCTTCCAACACGTATGGCTGCAGGTTGTGCCTTGACCTGTCATGTGCCCTTGGGCGGCCAGTGCTCCTGACGACACAGCAGAGCAAAAACAGAGTGTCCGCTACGTGACAGACATTGAGCAGCGGAGGAGTAAAGGTTCACAGTACCCCGTGGGCTGTGGTTGAGTGCCACTGGACGAGAGTGTGTAGAGAAGGAAGAGGAGTCCGGAAATCACATTCTCTGAGGAATGCCAGAAGAACTGGGCAGCATTTCGTCTGGAAGAAACAGTGTGGAAAAGTATAAATGGTGCCTATAGATCTTTGAAGGACTGTGAAATAAAAGTGACTTCCCAGGGGCGCCTGGGTGGCTCAGTCGTTAAGCGTCTGCCTTCGGCTCAGGTCATGATCCCGGGGTCCTGGGATCGAGCCCCGAGTCAGGCTCCCTGCTCCGCGGGAAGCCTGCTTCTCCCTCTCCCACTCCCCCTGCTTGTGTTCCCTCTCTCGCTGTGTCTCTCTCTGTCAAATAAATTAATAAAATCTTTAAAAATAAAAGTGACTTCCCAAAGCACACTAGGAGCAATGTGGAGACTAGGAGCAAGGTGGAGGCTACATTCTCTCTTACGAATGACGGCCAGGTATCTGAGAGTGGACCCTGGAGCCCTGCCAAGGGGCACATTCCACCACGCAGCCTTCCAGGCCCGGCTCTTTACTCTTGGCCCTTGGCAGGATTCCTGCCTTGGGCTAGAGGTGGGATTACAGAGCCACTCAGCCTCCAGCAACTCGATGCTGTGGTGTCTGTCCCTCTGTGCACAGTGTGCTCATGATCTCCTTCCGGAACTTTATTCAAAGACAGAGAGAGAGAGATTGGCTGACTGTGCAGGGCTGTACATGGGTGGATCGGGAGGAGGGATGTGTAACGTGGAGAGGCCCCCAGAGAGGAAACTGAGTAAATCATCGTTCTGTGTTGGATGATGGTCAAGGGCTCCTTCATGCCACCAAACGTGAACATGTATATTCCAGCCTCACTTGTCTTGGGCCGTTTGGGGTAATGGTCAACAGCTGAGGCTCAGGACCTAGGAAAGCCTGAATCTGAATCTGAGCTCTGCCCCCTCCTGGCTGTGACCTTTAGTAAGTTGTCTTAACCTCTCTAAACCCAGTTTCCTCCTGTGCAGCGTGTGACGAGCCAGGCCTCAGTCTCTGGACACGCCCTAGTTTCAGCAAGGCAGGGTGGACAGTTCCATGCGGATCCTTAGCCCCAGTGCCGCGGGCTCCCTGCACGTGGCCCTGCGCTTTCTCTAGAGTACTGCTCAGCCCCTTTGCAAGGGCATCCTTCAACCAGTGGGCACCAGGGGTCTGGATAAATACCCCAGATGGTCGCAGGATCGGACAGTTCTGAGCTGTGTTCTACATTGGCCTCCAGATGTCCCCAGCAGGACTGAGCCCCTTACCGACGGTGATTTCCTGCCCATTGAGGCACCATCTTTAGCTTTTTCCCCCCTCCCTGTCTTGCTCTCCTCCTTCCCCCACGCCTGCCTCTTGGGATCACCTCCCAAATAAACCCCCTGCACCCAAGCCCTTGTTTCAGGTTCTCCTTGGCGGAACGCTCATGAAGACAGGTACCTCTCAAGTGCATTGCGAGATTCGAATTGAGGTAATATAAGTAGAGACCTTAGTTCACCTGAGCGCATAGTAGATGCTCAATAAAGTTAGTTACGGTTATTGATATTCATGCCATTTCAAAGAGCTGTGTGCTAAGGGCCAGCTACTCTGTAATCTGAAATTCTGTGAAGGTAGATGCACAAATGCTGTGCATACAAAAGCCTCAGGAAAACACTTGTCTCAGAAAGCGAGCAACTCACCTCTGCATACCCACCCCTGGCCCCAAGCCTAAGAATCAAAGCAAGAACTGCCCAGAATAAACCTGAAGTCATCTTCCTTCCTGATCATTGAACCTCCTTGAAACCACAATGTGTTATTTTTTTTAAGATTTTATTTTATTTATTTATTTATTTATTTTGGAGAGTGTGTGAGCTGGCTGAGGGAAAGAGGGAGAGGGAGAGAGAGAGAATCTCAAGCAGACTCCCCTGCTGAGCGTGGAGCCCAACGTGGGGCTCAGTCTCCGGACGCTGAGCTCATGACCTGAGCCAAAATCAAGAGTCAGATGCTTAACTGACTGAGCCACCCAGGCGCCCCCACAATGTGTTATTCATGTCCAAATGAAGGCAACGTCCCTAAGCATGCAGCACGATAGCTCTTTGCAGCCCACATTTTCTATATTGTCCCACAGCATTTTGAAATTATAAATCCCACCTCAACACAAACATTTCTTATGTCAAGAAGACTTTTGTTTTTCTTTGACCCTCCAGCTTTAGGCATATTCTTGGGTAAAACAAATTTTTCTTTATTCTTTGAAACCTCAAATTCCTCACAATGTTCTGTTTGATACCTTGAAACCATTCATTTTGTTACTACCCATTCTGCAGCTGAATTTTTTCTTTCATCTCTCACCAGAGTGTTTATTTAAAAGAGAAAACTGTGTTTGGGTCGTTCACTGTATTATTTGTCCAGCCCTTTCCATTCTGCTTTGATTCTTTGTAAAATAGATAGCCATATCTCTGTTGAAAATTGATCTTAACAGGCTCTTTTTTTTTTTTTAAAGATTTTATTTATTTATTAGAGAGAGAGAGAGTGAGAGCAGGAACACAAGCGGGGGAGTGGGAGAGGGAGAAGCAGGCCTCCCGCGGAGCAGGGAGCCCAATGCGGGGCTCGATCCCAGGACCCTGGGATCATGACCCGAGCCGAAGGCAGACGCTTAACGACTGAGCCACCCAGGCGCCCCCCGATCTTAACAGGCTCTTAACCACAGTGCTTAAAGGACAGCCCCAAATTCACTCTTGTGTGCACGGGAAAGTCATGCAAGCAAAATTGAGAATCCCATCCAATTAGCATGCAGCATTATAAAATGTTACATTGTAAAATACATTTGTATGCACGTGAATTACTGTTACATAATATACAGCACTGATATAGCAACTTTTATTATGAGTTCATTGTTTCTGCAAAAGTCCAGACTCTATGTTGCAGTACAGAAAAGGAGTTAGGGGGCTCCTGGATGGCTCAGTTGGTTAAGCGTCTGATTCTTGATTTCATGATCTCAGGGTCGTGAGATCGAGCGGGGTATCAGCCTCCATGGAGCCTGCTGCAGATTCTCTCTCTCCCTCTCTTCCTCCCCCGTCCCCAAGGAAAAAAAAAAAAGAGGAGTTAGTGGATTATCCTTATGCTCATACGTACCCAGAGGAAGGAGTACCCTAAATGTAGACATGTATGGTTTTTTCCTGGTCTAATATATGTGAGTATTGGTAATACACTGTTAGATAATTTGGTCTTAATTTGACAGTAGCTCTACTCATTCTAAGCAAAACTTCAATATCACCCAACTTGGGCAGTAAGTCAATTTAGGAATGGAAACGATGTCATTTTGTTACCAGGAGCATGGCTTCTGGAATCACATTACCTTGGCTTGACTATTGGCTCCCTGGCCTACTACCTGTGGGCTGTCAACAAACTCGATTTAAACGCTAGTGCTTCAGTTTCCACATCTGCAAAATAAAGATAATGGTATCTGGCCCTTAATATTCTTTTGATGATTACATTAAATAATCCCAACAAAATAAATAAATGTCCATATAAAGGGTTTAGTTCCAGCCGAGATTATATTAAATGCTCGATAATCGTGCACTAGTCCTAGGAGTGGTAGTGGCCAAGGCTTCTTTACCAGAATTCAACAGTTGTTCCCATTAAAAGCAGTTTCCTTGGTCATTAGAAATGTGCTTCTGATTTAATTCCATTTATAGACCACATATTCAAGATCACAGGCGTTGCTAAAATGGGCCATTCCAACTTGCTTCTTTTGATTACAGTATAAACATTAGAAGTTTGGAGGTATGGCCTGGAAAAAATTTCTTTTTAACTCAGTAAAAGATTTTAAACATTCTAGTGGTGAATTTTAAAAAATAATAGCAAACAGGAGCACCTGGGTGGCTCAGTTGGTTAAACATCTGACTCTTGGTTTCAGTTCAGGTCATGAACTCTGGGTTGTGGGATCGAGTCCCTCATTGGGTTCTGTGCTCAGCACGGGATCTGCCTCAGATTCTCTCTCCCTCTCCCTCTCTCTCTCTTGAATAAATAAATAAATAAATAAATAAATAAATAAATAAATAAAATATTTTAAAAAATAAACCATAAATAAATAAAATACTTTTTAAAATAAATAAATAAATAAATAAATAAATGCAAATAGGCCAAATATATGTCAGGCACTAATCTTTTTTTTTTTTAATATTTTATTTATTTATCTGACAGAGAGAGACACAGCAAGAGAGGGAACACAAGCAGGGGGGTGGGAGAGGGAGAAGCAGGGTTCCTGCCGAGCAGGTAGCCTGATGCGGGGCTCGATCCCAGGACCCTGGGACCATGACCTGAGCTGAAGGCAGCCGCTTAACTGACTGAGCCACCCAGGTGCCCCAGGCACTAATCTTTTGACAGGTATTTGCTCATTTAAACCTCATAAAAACCCTATTCTTATCCCAGCTTTACAAATGGGCAAACTGAGGCAAAGAGGAGTTAAGTATTAGTTTGAGGACAAATGCCCAGAGAAGGCAGGAGCTAGGAGTCAAACCAAGGGAACTGGGCTCTGGGGCTGTGTGCTTAAACACAGGCTAGGTGTGTCCATGACCGGTGGCTACTCCTTGGAGATGGAGACCTCTTGTGGGCCCTTTCGCAACAAACAGCTGTGGCTCAGCCTTTCTGCCATCCTAGCCCCGCCCTGTTTCCTGGGTCCCATGATTAAGCCTCTCCTCCCAGCAGTGTGTGCAAAGTTCAGACGAGAGGAACGTTTCTCCTGCCAGGTTATTAGAGATCATCTGATGAACCAAGCCCAGGTGAATGAAATGTCAGAGTCCTGTTCCTCTTGGGAAAGATGTTCTCACATCATAGTGATCTTCTCTAAAGCTAAGATTTTCAGGTAGATAGAAGTTTTTGACAAAGTGGATATTTGGAGAACTCTCAAATCTCTCCCAAGAGAAATTGTCAACTTCATTTACAGAAGACTGGCCTGTGATTCTGAAAACTCTGGAATTCCCTGTTTTTAGGTCAGCGATCCCCAAATGTGCCAATGACCCTCCTACTGTAACTACTCCCACGTGTTTGTATTCTCACAAAGATGATGCATTAATCAAGAAATGTTTAAGAGGAACAATCACCAGTTAAGTTTGAAACAGCAATATCTAATTTTAGTATATGTGCTGCCCGAAGCGAGCACTGAAACAGCAATATCTAGATAAAGCCACATCTATCCATTCATAGTCATGCACATGCCTAGCTTTTATCCCTTGCCCCAGCTCTTTTTACATACTAAAGCAGTGAAATTGTTGACACCACAAAGGTTGTGATGGTTTGATTTTTTTTTTTTTTTTCAATTGGAAAAAAATCGAAACTTCAAAGCAGAAACTGAAAGCAGATGTTTAGGTTTGCCTGATGTGGGTTGAAACCCTCTTCCCATTATTTAGTAAAGGTCCTTAGTTTTAGGTTACTGATTGCATGAAGGAAATTTCCAGAGAATGGGTGTTTCCTGTTAATTTTTCATGTGAGGTCTTGGGAAAAGACTCAGGGAACCGTTGACAAAATTACACAGTGGGACCTCCAGAGGAAGGTCCATATTATCAGCACCTTACAATCAAAACTTAACATGCAGCCTCTTGCAAAGAAGCTAAAACAGGCCATTGGAAGGTCAGGAAAATGAGTAATGATGCATTACTTGTATTACTAGTAGTTGGTTTCCAACCAATAACTACGGACTGTCACACTGATAAACAGCTAGAACATTTTGTTGAAAAAGGAAATGCAGCTCTTGCCATAACAGCTTTAGATTGATTTCAAAGTAAAAGCAACGTGTTAATTAAGACCATATATATTTTCAAAGCATTGTTCCTTCTTCTTTTGATTATCCCAAATATTGGAGACTTCTTCTCGTTTATTTTTCTACCACTTTGGTACAGATTGAATCAGCCAAATGATGGAGAAAGAACTGAGTGGGAGAAGAGATTAGAAAATTGCCAAGAAAAATATTCTAATAAAATCCCAATCCAGTTTATTTTTCTAGCATTGTTTATAGACATTGAACTTAATGTCTACTCCCTTATTTCATTTTCCTATAAACTATGTCCAAGTAGTAGAATTGAGTGAATTGGTTCAGGTGTTATTAGACCCTTTCTTGCCTAGTCTTAGACTGGCACATGCCTAGATATTTTATAAAAAGACAATATATCTGATTTTAAAGATCAGTGTTTTTAATTCTTTAAAAATTACCTTTTTTGGGCACCTGGGTGGCTCAGTTGGTTAAGTGTCTGCCTTCAGCTCAGGTCATGATCCCAGGGTTCTGGGATCGAGCCCCACACGGGGCTCCTTGCTCGGCGGGTAGCCTGCTTCTTCCTCTGCCTGCCACTCCCCCTGCTTGTGCTCTTTCCCTTTGTCAAATAAATAAATAAAATCTTTTAAAAAAATAAAATAAAAATTACTTTTTTTTTATATCAGTTGGATATTCTTAATTATCATGAGTAGATCCCTGGAAAAAGGGCATGTATCTTTGGACTCTAGATCTCAAGGAATTTGAACCAGTCTGTAGAAAAGTAACCCTTAACCCTAAAGCAGGAATAAACCTGCCATGGAAATAGGACTGGAAAAGGAGTCATTCATCTTCTTGACCCTCAAATTCTAACTTTGCCCCTGGTAGCTGAGTGACTTTAGGCAAGTGACTCAACATTACCCAGTTGTCTCATCTACAAAACACAGGTGTTGAGCTAAATGACCATTCTTCTACCTCTTGCGTTCTTCCACACAAACATATTCTGCCCCCACCCCAGGGACATTGGTCCATGGGGGGTAAGAGGAATCAACCCGGAAGTGTGTTATTTTATTATATATATATATATATATTTTTTTTTTATTAGAAGATTTTATTTATTTGAGAGAGAGTGAGAGAACACGAGCAGTGGGGAGGGGCCAAGGGAGAGGGAGAAGCAGACTCCCCGCTGAGCAGAGGGCCCGACACAGGGCTCAGTCCGAGGACCCCCGGTTCATGACCTGAGCCGAAGGCAGATGCTTAACCGACTGAGCCACCCAGGCGCCCTATTTTATATTTTTTAGAAGTGCATTTCTAAAAGCAATTTAATTTAGTGGTGAGCAATAAAAAATGAGTATAAGATAGTAAATACAGAAGCCTCTCTAAATATTCAATAAGTAAAATCATTTAGTTTTAGATAGTAGTTGGTTGAGGTGAAGAGATTCAAAGGGGAGAGAGAACAGGGAAGAAAAATTGTATACATTGAACCATAAATCACCATTTTTGTAGGTTATAAGTGACCCATTATTGGCAATTTATATGGTTCAACCTATCGCTATGGTTGTAATCTTAGAACGTCAAATTTGGACAAATCAGTAGGTTGCCCGGACAACACCAGCTTTGAAGAACAGCGGTCTGAATGCAGAAAGAGTAGAGGACCCTGGAAAATCCATCACTGTGGGGTCTGTAGCCCACCTTGGGAGGAGCAGCTATTTATTTCATTGTAGTAATTTCTGACGCAAGACGAAAGTGTGTCCTCTAACGAAAGGTAGCTAAGATACTACCATAACATTGGAACTGCTTTAAATGGATGCAAATACAGTTCTTCCTAAAATATCAAGTGGTAGTGGGGAGTTTGGCTGGCTCAGTTGGTAAAACATGTGGCTCTTGATCTCAGGGTCGTGAGTTCAAGCCCCATGTTGGGCGTGGAGCCTACTTCAAAAACAATTAAAATATCGGGTGGTAGAGCCTCGAGTGGGTTGATTCTGGAAGCATTTGTTACTGCACTTTAAATGCTGCATTTTTCATGAGTGACCTAATTAATGGCCAATGTGAAACGTCCCACCTTTATTGTTTATTTTAGTTATCCCTGAAAATTCTGTGAAGGAAGTCCTCAGAGCACGTGGTGTCATCAAAGACAGAATCAAGAAGTTGCTGGCTCACAAAAACAGCATGAAAAAGAAGGTAAAAATTAAAAATGTCATCACAGAACCTTCTGGAACTCCTGCCCCTAAGGTTAACTTGCGGCCCCTCAACTCTGAAGAGACTGTTTCCAGAGCTAGGAACTCTAATGGAGGAAAGAAACAGAATGAAGAGAGAAAGAAAGAGGGGCTTGAGGAAGAGAAAAAAAATGAGCAAGCCCTGAAAAACCACGTGGAGTGGGAGCAAAGCCTTCGAGGAGATGTGTTCTGTGAGTAAAACTTTTGTTAGTTTACACATTTTATGAAAAATGAATTGTGACTTCTCCTGGCAAGTGAAAGAAGACAGCTTCGTGCCTGAAGCAAAATTAGGTTCGGTGCTGATCCTTAAGAAGCAGGGTTGTCTGTAAGGTGTGGAAACCAACATCTTCTGCAAATCCCAAATCAAATTTGCTGCGTGGGAAACAAGGAGGATAAGAACTTTCCCCTTCCCCCCCAGGGGGCTGTTCCTATTTGACACAGACCCTCTTTCTGCTCCCCACCAAGCACACGGGGCTTGCCCTACAAGCATACTTGTCTGGCTGCCTGGCTGTCCACGCAGCGCACCCCCAAACCAGAGAGCCCCCGGATCCAGGTGGATCTGCCAACCGCTGCGTATTTACTTCCTAAAGGCAGTTTTGACAGGCCCACTCATTGCAAGGGGGATTTCACAGTTCTGTGGCTACAATTTAAAAAGCCCAAATGACAGTTGTAGGGAGGAACATTCTATAGAAGAGCTTAAGTTTTCTCCATGTACTGGATGACTGCCCTTCTCACTGGTCGCTCTGTGGAACCCCACCATAAGTCTCAGCCCCTCCAGGGTGGTTTCCTTATTAATCCCCGCATATCCCCACGCTGAGACTTTGTATTTCTTTCTTGCTAGGCATTTGTTGCTGCCTCTGTTTTTGGCCTTGTCTGTCCTTGGTTCCATGGCTGTTAGATTTAACCAAATGAAAAGTACACCCACGCCCACCTATCCAAGAACTACCATATCAATGACATTGTCTCCTCTAATAGAGAGTGAAAATCTCAAGACAGTATATTTCCAAAGCCTGGTGAGAAGCGACATGTTACTAGTGTAGATGCTTGGGACATCTTTGGAAAACAATGTTCTAGACAAGGAAAGTGGAACCAACGTGAATGGTTTGGGAATGTTAAGGAAACTCTGCTCTAACATATTCTATAATTAGAATACATGATAAAACTCTTTGTTCGGTCATTCATTCATTTCCTTCTTAGCATGTGAAGGTTCAGGGTTTTTCTTAACTGATCAAGTGTTCTTTATTAGCCCCTAAGGTGAATGAAGCAGGTGAATTGGGTCTGGGTCTGGTCCACGGAAAACCGGTAACATCCAGATTTGAACATAAAGGTAAATAATACTTTCTCTCAAGTGTATGCTCTTCGATAATGTCCCATATCATTTTAATGTCTTCGTACGATGAGATGATTGTTTATGAATCACTGCTTCATTCCTAAACACCAAGGGAAGAATCCAAACATCTTGACCCACAGCGTCAGTATGAAAGTAGGCCTTTACATGATTAATACCCATGGTAACAATATAGGAAGGCTGTCTTCTCTGCATTACTCCTGCCTGACACCTGGAGTGATGGGTCAAGGCAGATAGTATATATTTGAAGATGGGAGAAAATGACACAATTGCTTCAACTGCAACACCTGAGGGCCCACAACATGAAAATTACCATGTACTAAATTCCGGACCCAAGTTCCAGTGTCCATTACCCATTGCCACAGTAGTGCCGCGTAATAAACAACCGCACACCCTCAGTGGCCTATAGCAATAAATATTTATTTTTGTTTATGAGTCTGTGGATCAGCTGGGTAGTTCTGCTGATCTGGGCTGGTCTGAGTGGGGCTTACCCACGTGTCTGTAGTCAGCCGTGGGCCGACTCAGTGACTTGGCCGATCTTAGCTGTGCTCTCTCACGGACCTGAGGCCTCACCTGAGACAACGGGGCTGACTCAGCTCTGCTCCAGGTGGTGTCTCATCCTCCAGCAGGCCAGCCACGCTGGTTCTCATGAAGCGGTGGCAGGGTTCCAAGGAGTCAAGTGGAAGCACACAGGCCTTTTGAGGTCTAGGCTCAGGACTGGCTCAGCTCACTTCTGTATTCTATTGTCCAAGGAAAGTCACGAGGCCGGGCCGGACTTAAGTGCTGGGGATGGTGCCGCAAAGTTATATTGTGAAGAACATGGATACAGGAAGTCATTGTTTTAAGGTCATAACAGAATTTGTCCAGAAGGACTTCACAGATTTAAATTGAAACAGAGTATCTGGTTTGACACTGTTCTTAAGGCCATTTCGTTTGCCATGATCTGTACTCCACGCAGTTGTTCTGACTTTGTTAAATTAATATTTGTTAAGTAGAGCCCCCCAGTGCCAGATGGTTCAACAAAAGACCACAAGGGAAATTGAAATGGAGAAGTTTATTACTCACAGGTCCTGGAAGATCATGGCACACATCAAGGGCCACACGGGGAAGTCGAGGCAGGGTGCTTAGAGAGAGACAGGACCTGGGGCACATGCCCTTATTAGTGTTCCTATGCGGAGTACTTTGGGGTTCCCCGGGCTGAAGCTGGATTTGTCAACTCAAACCAGAAAGGTCAGGATGTTGTTGAGCTCCAAGGGAGTCTTATCTAAGGAGTGCATCCTTAGGGTCCCCTAAAAGGATGGCCTTGGGAGACGGGGGGACTGTTGATCACAAGAGCTGTTGGGAAGTTATATCAAGAACTTACATTTCCTTGTGACTCGGCAGGCTGCTCTAGATCTATGGCTGGCACTCGCATGAGGGATGAAGGTCAGTTTTAGGCTCCTGTAGGCTGTTTGGCCAAACAAAATGGTTGCCGAGGCAGCAACACCATGGAGTAGCTTAGCTCAGTGCTCAACAGCAACTGAAAACATGACGTGGCCTTCCAAAGCTCCAAATGTTAGACGTGTTTCTAATACTCTTAATGATTATGAAATGTACCCTTTTTCTTAGCAGATTTAAATATCTCAGTTGATTGCAGCTTTGACCATGGGGTCTGTGACTGGAAACAGGATATAGAGGATGACTTTGACTGGAATCCTGCTGACCGAGATAATGGTATTTAGATTTTACTCTTTTGTGTTCTGTGGTATGACACAGGTAAAGAAGGCTCTCCAGTGATGTGGGGTTATTATTCTTCTCACTTGTTAGGTCAGGGTTGTTTGTCATGTTTGGAAACTTTTAGACCTTCCTGAAATCTCCCGTGACGAATGGCTAAGTTGGTTCAGCATATATGCTCCGCCTTATCCCTCCTACCCCCACCCACCCACACCCAGATGTTCCAGCAAAACTCCCATAGTCGTTCCTGCTGCTGAGAGAGAGATGTTGGAATTCATGTACATTTTTTTTTTTTTAAGATTTTTAAAGGAAAACTTTTTTTAAGGTAATCTCCATGCCCAACGTAGGGCTCAAACTCATGACCCCAAGATCCAGAGTTGCATGCTCTACCAACTGAGCCAGCCAGGTGCCCCAGAATTCATGTGCGTTTTAAGAGTATTGGGGGAAAAGGTAGAAAGAAATTGTTCCTTTTCCCCAGTTTGCTGGCTAATGGTGCTCTGTAGCTTCTGTTTTGCTTTTTGTGGGAAAAGTAAATCTGAAAAGGAAATATAACCTCTACCTATACCTGAAGTTTTAGCAAAGTCACCCCTCAAAGTATCAACACCATAAGGAGCCGTCAGGTCAGCAACCCGAACTTTCCCCTCTATTGCTTGCAGATTTCTTTCTGGCCACTTAAACTTGGATTTTTCTCAACTTCAGCTCTGAGCTGTGGCATTCCAGCCCTTTCCACTTCTTGGTTAAACACTACTGATGGGCCCTATCTTTTCCCTTGGGTAGAGCATTTGGCTGGCAGCTCCCATTTGGAGCATAAACCAAATCCCTGTCTCCTGAGGCTGACTGTGTAGTTAGAGACAACTGTGGGGACTCAGATTCTTTACCAGTCCATTTATTAACTTGGGGACCTACAAGTTTAGCCCTCAGTTACCAGATCCTTCTGCATCCTTCCTCTAGATTAATTCCTCCCTTAGATCTTTCCTTTCAAGCCTTCACATGCAACCAGGAAACCTGGATATCCCCTAACAAAAATTCCTCGTGAAACTGGAGATTAGGGTAGGGGGGATACATGTAACGCGGCAAGTTGCATGAGTGGGACTATCGCCAAAGATTCAGGGCAAGCACGGGGCAAGTTTAATCAGTCTGGAGACAGTACATCTTCGGAGAGCCTGTCTTGTCGATAGCTAACTTGAGTTTCTCCTTTCTTGCATCATGGCATCTGCAAGTTTACGTCTGCCAGAGCTATATCACATGGGGAGCCTGTAAGTTATTCCAGGATCTTGACAGTTCACATGGTCAGCAGTGTCTTAAGTTGGGTTTTCCAACAATGGGAAGTCCCCTGTTTACAAACACGATTCGCAAATGGCCCCAGGGTTCTCAGCCTTTGTGTCCCTCAAAGCGTACTTTCTTCCCTCCTGAACCCCCTTCAGACCTCTAGGTGGGCTTGTCTTTCCCTACAGAGTTAAATATAAGAAAGAAACACAGGATGAATCAGCATTTTTAGAAGGATAAAATCTCAAGGACAGATCAAAATGGGCTTTAGCTGAGAGAGAAGGAGAAATTGGCCACAGTGGGTCACAGAAGAGAGGGTGTCACTGGTAGAGTGGCTAGATAAATGTAGGATGCCTACATTTCAGATAAGCAGTGAATATTTTTTAGTGTATCTCAGACATGCTCCTTATCTGAAATGCAAACTCTCCTGAGCATCCTGTATCTTTAGTTGCTGAATCTGCAACTTTACCAGCTGGGGAAGAAGACCAGACAGTCTCTGAGTCCAGTGAAAACTAAGGCAATGTCAACCTGGCTCCTGCAGGTGTCTCCAGGAAGGTACCAGCAGAAGACTCCAGCCCCCACTCCCTGCCCCCAGTGTAATCCTCCCGGCTTCCACAGGAATTCCTTCTTTTCATTCAGACCCCACTCTATGAGACCCCATTCTATGAGAATTTTTTGCCCAGGTTTATCAAAGCCACAACCAGAGGATTGGTGATGAGCAATGTCCACTACCGCTGGTTAAAAGATACTCAGGAGATGGATCTTAGAAAGAGATATGTCCCTGTCATCCTAAATCGGAACTCAGAGTGATACATTGCAAGTGGTGGTTGAGCTCCATGAAACTGCTAGGACAAATTCATGTATGTTGTGGATTAAATGCCACACTACCTAATGAGCTGGCCATCATACATATCATTGACTCTGTGGGAAAATGCATTCCAACAACCAAGGTGGAAAGTTCTGGAACGCAAGTTCTCCAACAGCTGCAAATTACCTGCAGTGCTAAAAGACTATTTCATTAGATTCTTACCGCATATCTGCTACCACCACGTTTTGTGAATGTGGACAAATTCCTCAGTTTCTCTGACCCTCAGTTTCCTTTTCTGTACCATAAAGGATTTCATCTTTGTGATCCCTAAAAGCCATTTTAGCATGTAAATTTTGTTCCTGTGTTGGAAATGGAGAGAACTTCAGCTTTCCCTATAGGAGACTGTCATTCATGTTCTTTTTTTTTTTAATGGTTTTTAAAAATTTTTAATTCCAGTTATCATTCATTTTCTATCCTATTTTAGACACTATAGCCAGACCCTATACAATGGCTTCATTAACTGGGCATTTTTTTTCTCTTGCAGCTGTTGGCTACTACATGGCAGTTCCGGCCCTAGTGGGCCGTAAGAAGGACATCGGCCGGTTGAAACTCCTCCTCCCTGACCTGCAAGCCCAAAGCAATTTCTGTTTGCTCTTTGATTACCGGCTGGCCGGAGACAAAGTAGGGAAGCTTCGAGTGTTTGTGAAAAACAGTAACAATGCCCTGGCCTGGGAGGAGACCAGAAGTGAGGATGAGAGGTGGAAGACTGGGAAAATTCAGTTGCATCAAGGGATCGACACTACCAAAAGTGTAAGTGGAAAGCCAGTGTTAAATGAGATCCTGACATTCTTTTTCAGTGATTCAGCAAATAAAACAAAACACTCAAGGACCTAGGCACTGGGGCCACAAAGCTGAGTAATTACGACTTTTTCCCTACAGTTAAAGAGTTTATATTCTGGAGCAAAATAGGCAAGGCGATGGATCAGCACCACTGGTGTTGTCAAGTGCATGCGCATCACATGCTATAGAAACGATCTGTCTGCGTGTCAGGCTCCTCCCCAGCAGCCTCTCACACCAGACTGTAAAATCCTTAATATGTACAAGAATGTCTTGCTCAGTCATTCTGTGCCCAGCACTTATCACAATGAATGGAAGCTAGAAGGCCTTTTTTTAAAAGATTTTATTTATTTATCAGAGAGAGAGCACGAGCGCTCGAGTAGGGGATAGAGGCAGAGGGAGAGGCAGAAGCAGACTCCCTGTTGAGCAGGGAGCCCGACGCGGGGCTCTATCCCAGGACCCCAAGACCATGACCTGAGCTGACGGCAGATGTTTAACCAACTGAGCCACCCAGGTGCCCTAGGAGGTCATTTTTTTTAATGTTTTTTAAATTAAACTGAGATTGTGGCTGTTGTCTGGGGTCTCAAGACCATTCAGGTTCTGTGGTTCCCTAGAAGGACTCAGAGAATTCAGAGAAGCTGTTCTATTCATGAATATAGTTTATTACAGTGAAAGGGTGGTGAATAAGGTCAGCAGAGGGAAAAGGTGCATAAGGCAGCGTCCAGGAGAGAGTGGGCACAAGCTTGTGGTATTCCTCCGCCAGTAGAATCATAAGTACAGCTCTTCATTCTCTCAGCAATGATGCGTGACAACACTCACAAAATGTTACCCACCCTCGAAGCTCACCCAGGCCTTGGTGT
This sequence comes from Halichoerus grypus, assembly GCF_964656455.1. NCBI lineage: Eukaryota > Metazoa > Chordata > Mammalia > Carnivora > Phocidae > Halichoerus > Halichoerus grypus. Next base: position 122,054,507 of record NC_135727.1, on the reverse strand, counting down.
TCTGGGCTTTTGTTGGGTTCAGTCTGCCCACATGACTGCCTGCATAGCTGACCTTAGTTACTCAGTCTCCAGACTCTCCAGAGGTCAGACTGTTTCTTTGTGACTCAGGGCCCCCGCTATAAATCACATTGTTAGCATCGATTATCTGGCATGGGCAAAGACACTCTTAAGAGGCAAGATATTCCGAGGACTTAGAGGTTATCTCCCAGGAACCAGTCAAGAGCCAAACCTTTCTTTAGAATGTTCAGGGTTTGGACAACCCAGACCTCCTGGATCAATCCTTTACTGTATAGTGGGTTTAATAAAGGAAAAGGGAACAACATCTAAGAAGAAGCTGGTCAATGAGATGAAACGCTCAGAAAGAATGAATAGGATAAAAATGACAAAGAGTCTATCAAGTTTGACCATCAGGAGGTGGTTGGTGCCCCTTGCAGGGGTTGTTTCTTTGGAGGGGAAGGGGAAGGCCAGCCTATAGAGAGATGAGGAGGGAAGAGAGCAGAGCCTGGGAGGCAGCCACTGTGGACCCTTGTGTAAAGCTTGGTTGGGGTGGGAAGAGAAGAGGTAGGGTGGAAGCTAGAAGGAGATACATGAAACCCTGAGTACCAACTAATGGTTTCAAGAGGAAGAGCAATTAGTAGATCCATAAATTGGGATTCCATTTACACTTGGCTTGTGAAAGATAATGATTCATGAACATAAGGAAAATCCTGTTTTTTGATAATAGGCAGTAATAGAAAGCCTGGGGTCTGGTGTCAGACGTTATATTCAATATCTTTTTATTTACTTGTCCCACTTAAGCAGAGCATCTTATTTAAAATACATCCTACAATATGACTATAGATAAAATACACATTGGGCTGTAGTTGAATTTTCTCACCATTCTTTCCCTCTTGCCCATGTTTGTTTAGTGCTGACGAACACATTGATTCTAGTTTATGCTGATTGCAGCATATTTGCATCGATACAAATCCAATCCACATATTTACATTGTTGTGTTTGTAGCATGGTTTGGGGACCGTGACACTGAGCTGTGCTACGTATAGTTGACATCCTGTTGGAGAATTGAAATACACCTCGGCACAGCATTCATAATTACCTCCATAACTGAATTTATATACTGAGAAATACGTTATGTAACATGGTAGCTTGGGGGTGGGTAACAGCATGTGCCATCAAAACAGTGATTTTTTTTTTTTAATACACATTTTTGCAAATATGCCTCCAAAGAGCCTGGCCAGCAATGGCCCTATAACACAACACAGCTCTGTCAAGAGGGATGCTCAGGCCCAGCCAGGCCCTGATGCAGGCACCTATGCCCTGAACTTTCTCAGTATGAGGGGAACCCTTACTGGGGCATACTGGAGGGTGGGGATGCTGAATAATCTAGACTAAAGCATGCATACCAGTTTGTCAAGGTCGCATTGGCCGTGGATATTTGTAGCAGATGCAACTCTTCTTCCATGAACACAGGCATACAAGGTAAGGCACGTTACTTTCTCTAAATCAAATTATATCTGAATATAAAGCTGCATCCTTCATGTGGCAGGGGGATGGGGTGGGATTCATTCTCGGCTATTTGCTCATGTAGGATTGAGGGAGGGTGCCCCTCCCTAGGGTGGCCTGCGCTTCTGAGGGGCTAAAAGCAGCACAGATATTAAGAGAGGGCAGCACATTTTTACTTCATCATGGGGGCCATGGATATTCTATGTACCCATGTTGCACGTAAAGTCACTCACTCATCTCTTCAACTTCCATGCATGGCCAGGACACACAAATCTTTACTGAGGCTGGAGTCTTGTTGGCTAAGAATCTAGCCTCAATAGAAACCTCAGACAACCATTTAAACAAACTGATTACCAGTGATGAAATTGAATCAGTAATCAAAAATCTCTCAAGAAACAGAAATCCAGGATCAGACAGCTCCACAGGTGAATTCTACCAAACATTTAAAGAAGAGTTAATACCTCTTCTTCTCAAACTATTTCAAAAAATAGAAGAGGAAGGAAAGCTTCCAAATTCATTCCATGGGCCAGCATTGCCCTGATACAAAAACCAGATAAAGATACCACAAAAAAAGAGAACTACAGCCCAATATCTCTGATGAACATAGATGCAAAAATCCTCAACAAAATATTAGCAAACCAAATCCAACAGTGCATTTAAAAAAAATCATTTACCATGATCAAGTGGGATTTATGCCTGGGATGCAAGAGTGGTTCAATATTTACAAATCAATCAATGTGATCCACCACATCAATAAGAGAAAGGATAAAAATCATACAATCATTTCAATAGAGGCAGAAAAAGCATTTCACAAAGTACAACATCCATTTATGATAAAAACCCTCAACAAAGTAGGTTTAGAGGGAACATACTGCAGCATAATAAAGGCCATATACGAAAAACCCCCAGCTAACATCATGATGGTGAAAAACCAAGAGCTTTTCCCCTAAGATCAGGAACAAGACAAAGATGTCCACTCTCACCACTTTTATTCAACATAGTACTGGAAGTCCTAGCCACAGCAATCAGACAAGAAAAATAAAAGGCATCCAAATTGGTAAGGAAGAAGTTAAACTTTCAGTATTGGCAGATGGCATGGTACTACATGTAGAAAACCCTAAAGACTCCACCAAAAAACTACTAGAACTGACAAACGAACTCAGTGAGTTCACAGGATACAAAATCAATGTGCAGAAGTCTGTTGCATTTCTATACACTAATAACGAAGAAGCAGAGAAATTAAGAAAGCTGGCCCATATATAATTGCACTCAAAATAATAAAATACCTAGAAAAAAACTTAACCAAAGAGGTGAAAGAACTGTACTCTGAAAACTATAAAACATCGATGAAAGAAATGGAAGATGACATAAACAGATGGAAAGATATTCCATTCTCATGGATTTGGAAAACAGATATTGTTAAAATGTCCATACTTCCCAAAGCAATCTACAGATTTAATGCAATCCCTACCAAAATACCAACAACATTTTTCACAGAACTAGAACAAATAATCTTACAATTTGTATGGAACCACAGAAGACCCCAAATAGCCAAAGCCATCTTGAGAAAAAAGAACAAAGCTGGAGGTATTATAATCCCAGATTTCAAGATACACTACAAAGCTGTAGTAATCAAAACAGTATGGTACTGGCCCAAAAATAGACACATAGAGCAGTTGAACAGAATAGAGAGCCCAGATATGGTCAATTAATCTACAACAAAGGAAGCAAAAATACACAATGGGGAGAGGACAGTCTCTTCAACAAATGGTGTTGGGCAAACTGGACAGCTACATGTAAAAATTAAACTGGGCCACTTTCTTACACCATACACAAAAATAAACTCAAAATGGATTAAAGACCTAAATGTGAGACCTGAAACCATAAAAATCCTAGAAGAGAGCAAAGCAGTAATTTCTCTGACATCGGTCACAACAACATTTTCCTAGATGTCTCCTAAGGCAAAGGAAACTATTGGGGCTACATCAAAATAAAAAGCTGCTTTCTGCACAGCAAAGGAAACAATTAACAAAAAGTTAAAAGACAGCCTACTCAATGGGAGAAAATATTTGCAAATGACATCCGATAAAGTGTTAGTATCCAAAACAAAGAACTTATGCAACTCAACACCAAAAAAAAAAAAAAAAAAAAAAATCCAATTAAAAAATGGATAGGGGCACCTGGGTGACTCAGTTATTTGAGCATCCAACTCTTGATTTCAGCTCAGGTCGTGATCTCAGGGTCATGAGATCAAGTCCCGAGTCAGGCTCCAAGCTCAGCACAGAGTCCGCTTGGGATTCTCTCTCTTTCTGCCCCTCCTCCCCAGTTCGAGTGCTCTCTCTCTAAAACAAACAAACAGAAAAAAAGGGGTAGAAGATACTTCTCCAAAGAAGACATACAGATGGCCAACAGACACATGAAAAGATGCTCAACATCACTCATCATCAGGTAAATGCAAATCAAAACCACAATGAGATATCAACTCACACCTGTCAGAATGGCTAAAATCAAAAACACAAGGAACAACAGGTGTTGGTGAGGATGTGGAGAAAGCGGAACCCTCTTGCACTGTTGGAGAGGAATGCAAACTGGTGCACCCACTGTGGAAAATAGTATGGAGGGTCCTCAAATGATTAAAGACAGAGTTACAGGGCACCTTGGTGGCTCAGTCAGTTAAGTGTCTGCCTTCAGCTCAGGTCATGGTCCCAGGGTCCTGGGACCAAGCCCCGCATCGGGCTCCCTGCTCAGCAGGGAGCCTGCTTCTCCCTCTCCCTCTGCTGCTCCCCCTGCTTGTGCTCTCCCTCTCTGTCAAATAATTAAATAAAATCTTTAAAAAAATTAAAGACAGAATTACCGTATGATCCAATAATTCTACTACTGGGTATTTACCCAAAGAAAACAAAAATACTAAATTGAAAAGATATACACACGCCCATGTTTATTGCAGCAGTATTTATGATAACCAAGATATGGAAGCACCCCAAGTGTTCATCAGTAGACAAATAGGTAAAAAAGATGTGGTATATATACACAATGGAATATTACTCAGCCATATAAAAGAATGAAATCTTGCCATTTGCAGCAACATGGATGGAACTAGAGGATATAATGCTAAGTGAAATAAGTCAGAGAAAGACAAGTACCATATGATTTCACTCATATGTGGAATTTAAGAACCAAAACAAATGAACCCCCCCCCCAAAAAAGAGCGAGACACACACAAACTAAAAACACCTAACTATAGAGAACAAACTGATGGTTACCAGAGGGGAGGGGGGTGGGGGGATGCAGGAAATAGGTGAAGGGGATGCAGAGCACACTTATGATGAGCACTGAGTACAGAATTGTTGAATCACTATATTGTGCGTTTGAAGCTAATGTAACACTGTATGTTAACTATACTGGAACTAAAATTTTTTTAAAAGTTGTAATGGGAAAAAGAAAAACATTCAGCTATTTTAATAATATTTCTTGTAAATATTTTTGGATGAATGAATATAAAATAGTAACTGTATATCTTTAATTTTGTTAAATGAGTCACTCCTGTCATTTTGTGTCCAATTTCAAGATACATTTTTTAGTATTCATCTTCTCTCTGTTCTCTATACATTAGATATTTCTAAAATATAAAGAAGTTTGCTGCTCTTTTGATTATTAATAGATAATAGATATTTTATTTGATCTATTTTATCATGGATAAAAATGATCATAGCCTATTAGGTAACAGTTTTCAACACATAAAAACAATGACATTCCCAATAATTTCCAATATTAAAGCCAATATTTTAAGAAAAATAACTATATTAGTACAAACTAACAGAATCTGAATATATCAAAATAATTCCCTTTCAACTATATAGTTTTATGTTAGATGTTCACCAGGAGTGTTAAATTTCTTCTAGCCTGGTTTTTGAAAAGAAAACCACATCATTCATTTATCTTTTCTTTTCTTTTCTTTAAATGGGAATTCCAAAATTTCCTCTTCAGCCATACCTTTCTCAGCTTTTCAGGGCTGTGCAGATACTTTTAGGAATTGCAGTGACCCTGTTTTTTCTGAATATAATCCACTCAGTGCAAGATACTGGCATCTGGAAAATACATTACTATATATGCAATGTCAGTGCCTGTTCGTTTGCAGTAGGGGCTGATGAGTTCGGTCCTTTTTTTTTTTTTTTTTTTTTTAAGTAATCTTTATGCACAGAGTGGGGCTTGAACTCATGACCCAAGATCAAGAGTCTCATGCTTCACTGACTGAGTTGGCCAGGCGCCCCGAGTTCAGTCGTCTTTAATCGCTATTAAATAGTTTGTTTCTGTCATTGACTTGAATGGTTTGAAGTAATATTTTTTTATCTTCTCCATTATTAGATCATTTTTGAAGCAGAACGCGGCAAGGGCAAAAGTGGAGAAATTGCAGTGGACGGTGTCTTGCTGCTCTCGGGCTTGTGTCCAGATGGCCTTTTATCTGCGAATGGCTGAATGTTACTATGGTCTTTTGTGTCTTTATATTTGGCTTCTTATGTCAGTTCCCTATTTTCTGATATTACATCATAGATCGCCCCACTTTAGAAATACAAACTGAAAAATCGTAACATACCAACAGAAACATTATTGTAAGGTGCCTTTCTTGTATAAGATGTGCCAATATTTGCTTTCAATATAGTACCACTCATTCATTTCTGAATTTATAAAATGTGGAAATGTGGAAAAAGCTCAGCTTTCCACCCCCCCCCCCGCCTCCAGTGTATCTGATTTGTCTCTGTGAGTTGATGAACCTTTATATAACATTTTTAGAATTATAAAAAAACAAATAACAAGAACAAAAACCCCACAGGGAATTGTTTCTCTGTTTGACTTTTCTGGCACTTCTTGGAAACTGACATCACAGGTAGATTTTTATCTAAGTGGCTTAGCCTGATCTTTTATAGCCAAGCTTGTATATTTAAATTCTTTGTAATAATATTCAAATAATCACCTTGTGTCATGGTTTAAGTTTTTCTAAGAAAGAAAATGTGTTGTTAATGCTCTGTTTCATTATGTGTATAATTATTTGTTTTACTGGAAAATGTAGGTTTTCTTCTTTTTCCTTGGAAATACTCTATATTCTTAAAAATTCATGAAATTCCTTTTATGGGAGCACACCCAACTGCTTTATTAGGCCTCATAAGTGTGATACAAATTAGCTTAAGTTGTTGAATTTAAGGCCTAAGAGAAATACCTAAAACTAAATCACGTAAGTGTCAGGATTCAGAAGAAAGACCAATGCCTTCTTTTCTCTGTTTCTCTTTTCTTCCAAATTCAACAACAGCTTTGTGTGGTAATGAATCTTGAGTATATTCCCTGAGGATGAATGTATATAATGTTTTAAGATTCTGGGTCATAAACAGAAGGTTCTCCAGATATTTGCCTGTTATCCCCTAAAGCAATGAAGGCCTTCAGCTGTAGGAGGAAGGAAAGAGAGAAGGTAGTCCACTTACTAATCTTTAATATTTGTAGCCTCACTCTTAAAGTTTTTTTTTTTAACTGAAACTCTTAGTGATCCTTTTTTTTTTAATTTAGTAACCTTTTTTTCAACAATGTTCTCTTTAATACAACCAACACATACAACCTTTTAAGATTGTAGGGGAAAAACATTGTTTTCCTTTAGTGTGAAGTAATTTTGGCATACAAAGTCTTGTCTTCAACAGCTGTAATTGTATCTGTTAGGATAACTGCTAGTTATAGAAACCCAAAAAATAGTGTTTCTAGGGAGACCAGATGAAGAGGTGCCTAGCTAAGTCAAATCAGCCTGCAGAATTGTGAGAGATAATAAAATGGTCGTTTTAAGACACTAAGATTTGAAGTGGTTTGTTACACAGCAAGAGCTAACTGATACAGGTGGTTTCTAATACTGTGATAGAACGTGAAGAAAAACCCTCTATTTCTTCAGTGACCAAGGAAATTCGAGAGCACAGTTATGGCTTAGAATAAAGGAAGATAGAAGGGAAAACTTGCAATGAAGGCCAGTGCCCCAGTGATCCAGGTTAGAGGAAGAGATGTTGAACCAGAAATGAAATAGGGAAGCCTGGGAATCATGTTATATATGGGTAGAAAATCATTGCACAAGGCTGAGTCAAGTTGAATTGAATAGTAGTATTTCATTTTCTCTAATATCTGTAGCAGAGATTTCTAGTTGCCTACCCAATATCCATTCTTGAATTTTTTCCTTACTAGTATAACCATATAAATGTGTATGTGTTTTCTTTTCTTTTCTTTCTTTCTTTCTTTTCTTTTTTTTTTTTTTTGGTGGGTGAGGAGTGGAATGTGCTGAATTAGAAGGAGTAGGAGAGCATTTCCCAACCTCTCTTTCAGATGGAGAGCCTACTGAAGTCATTGGTGGGGCTTTCAGGAAGGCTCATTAAAGAGGGTTGTCAGTTGGCAGCCTCTCTTGCCATTGCTTTTCCTCCTCCTTCCTTCCTGCAATGTGGTTGGTTGTGCAGGCAGGAGCTCTTTGAACTACCTTGTGATCATGAAGTCAAAGACCATACCTTATGGAGGAGTGCATAGCTGGAAGAAGCCTGGGTCCTTGATGACATTGTGGCATTGCTGTCCCTGTCCCAAACCGGTCACTGTTCAACATTTTATTAAGTGAGAGAAAAATGAACCCTCTCTTGGCCTATCTAGGATTTCAAACAAAGCACAATCCAGACTCAGGTGATGACTACTCTTCCCTGACCCCTGGGGGCTGCCCCTGCCATTTCCACCACATGACCATAGTCTTCGGGGACTAACTTTTTGGACCCTTAAATACCAACATATTGTTTTGAATTCCAGTCAACAGGCTATCGTGTCATGGAACTCTAGTCTGCACTAGCACTGAGTCATAGTTGGGTTCCTTTGGGGAACCTAAGGTCAGATAATTTATCCAGGATGCATATCTCTTGTCCCTGGCCACCACTCAACATGAAACCCCCTTGTCATCCACCCTCTCCTACTCTCCTCCCCACACGGGCTCCTTCCTCTGGATACTAACTTCTACTCTTTTCTGCCCTCTCCCCCATCACATACACTGCATTGTCTGGTAAACAAACTCCCCTCCATCTTAATTCTGCCAACGACCTCTTCCTTAGCTGAGCTCTCTCCTGGGCGACCTCTCCCCTTGCAGCCTTAGCAAATGAAAGCTGCTCATCCTTCCATGCTGCACACATGCAGGGTCCGGTTGAAGGTGGCAGCCTGGTTGCTCCACTCTTGTTCACAATCTCCTATTTCTCTATTTCCATGTAAAAGCCACTTGAGGGTACAGTTAAACAGCTCTACAGTCCTCTCGGCCCTTCGTTGCCATTGTCATCGACCAATGTGACATCTATGCAAATGACCCATCTGATGTCCTAGCCCCACAGTTCTTTGACCTCTATTCCAGTTACCATCATCTCCCTGGTCACTGCACCATGGCCACTACCTTGGACTTGATCATCACCTCCGAACTTGAACTCCAACATCAAACTGTCTAGTTTATCTGGCTTTCTCTTAATCTCACATTTCTCCTTTGGACTTTTTGAAAGCTCTGTTCCCTTGACATTTTCATTTTCTTCCCATCTCTTGGCTTCCTATCTTGACTCTAATAAAACATAACCTAGATTCTAAGGCCCACCATCCCTTGAAAGACACTCTTGCCGTTGCCCCCCAAGGCCCACGCTCTTGTGTTCTTCCACCACGGCCACCGTACAGAACCCCAATCGTGATCACCCCACTGCTTTCTTTTCTCTATCCCATCACCAGACTGCTGAGCAGTGTTACAAAAAATGACACATTGTGCAGATTGGTTCTTCAACAAAACCATGATCTTCAACCTTGCACAGACCCCGAATGCTGCCCAAATTACCACTGAATGGTGCTTGCCTATTTGCTGGCATAGACTAGGTAACATTCACAGGACGTCCCACATCCTCCGGCCTCATGGGTTTATATTAACACATTGAAATAACAATGGCACAATTTTTGCCCCCCATTTTTGCCTCCTCTCTGGGGCTGAATGTCAGTGGCTGACTAAAGCACCAAGTTGATTTTGAAAACACATCTGGGCCTTTGTCATAAGCAGGGAGGGGTACTGAATGACACTGGAGTTCTCTGCTCTAGGGGTTGGGAAAAGCCTCCTTGTGGCCAGGGAAGTCTCTCCTGTCCCTCCCTTACAGACTTCAAGAGACTTCAGGTAGAAAAATCATGCAAGAGACTTTGTATCAACAACTTAAGGTCATGTGTCATTTATGGCCCCAAACAGTATTACCAACCCAGAATTCCACTCCTAGGTATACACTCAATAGAACTGCACAGAAGCACTATTTGTAATGGTCACAGTGGGACCACTCAGATATCCATAATGTCCCTTGTGAGTAGGATGGAAAAATAAACTGTGGTATAGTCATCCAATGAAATACTATCAGTGAGCATGAAGAAACTAATGCTGCCCACAGCAAGACAGATGAATTTTAAAATATGGCATTGATCAAAAGAAACCAGAAAGGACATACTGTGTGGCTCCGGCTACATAAGTTTCAAGATGAGGCAGGATTAATCTATGCTGGAGAAATTGAGGTTGTGTTTACCGTCTGGGGGGGGGGGGTGCTAGGAGGAAGCACGAGGGGGGACGTCTGGGGGCCTGGTCATGCTGTTTCTTGATGCTTTTTGGATGGACATGTTCACTTTGTGAAAATCGTTGAGCAGTACACTTAGGATTTGTGCACCAGCATTTCTACATATGGGTTATACTTCAATGAAAATTTACTTTAGAAAGTGAAAGTATTAGCCAGCCCCCTCCCCCCCCCCCCCCGAGCTGAGCCTCATCTATCTGACTGTGCCAGTTGACTTGGGACCCCTCTAGTGAATTCAGCTCTCGATACCGGGCAGGCTGTAACTGAAGTTCCACAGACTCATGTATAATCCAGCCCCCAATGACTCTGACACTGGGGATGTCCCCTGGCTTGCCCTCCAGGATACCGATGGACTCCGGACATCAAGCGGGTTGCGGGAGGTCAACGGCATTGGAATTTTGAGGGGGCTGAGGCCTGAGGAAATGTGCCTGATGCTCAGAAAGCCTGAACCCTCTCCTTCTGCACATCTGTTTGTCTTCCTGGACACCCATAAAATTTCTACAGCCCCGTTTCTTATCGCTGTCACTGTCCCTTTACAAATCTTTTTCCTCATGGGTCCAAGCTGCAGTCACACAGCTCTCCTCCTGAAGGTGAGGCACTGGGTGCTCGCATTCAGTTTTTGGACCCTTCTCAGAGCTCTGGCAGTGCCCTCTTGTGATGGCCTACGTGCCCGTGTGTGGCTGCCACCTGGCAAACAGCAGAGAGGGCTGTCTGAAGCATCTCCTGCTCCCGCTTTGCTCCATTTCTCCCCTCCCCCATGTCCTGTGAACTCATGCCTCTTTCTGGATACCTAGAATCTTCCAATTCAGTGACTCCTGAGATCTCAAAGAATCCAATCTTGCGGACCTTTCATTCTTTCCCATTTACCCGGGTCAACATTTACTTGTCCTCTGTCCCATTCTGTTGGTCTCTGACAGGTGAAGAGAGACGACCCTTCTAAGATAACTCAGGTGTAGGGAATAAAGAGCGGCAAGTGTAACCTTGCTGATATTTGTTCTTTTAGAATAGCAGCTTCCAGTGCTTTAATATGAAGGAACGAGTAAGAAGGCAGTTTCAGCACCATCAACGATCAGGGATTCTCTTTGGATGGCCCTCAAATCACACAGCTACATTAAGATGGGGGCTGTGTCAGTTAGTGTTTGCTGGTAGCAAGCAACAGAACCAGACCGCAGCTAACTTACGGCAAAGGGATGTTATGGTAAGGAAACAGGAGTGTGCAGGTGCATGGGAAGACCAGCAATCCAGCCTTGGAAATGGGCTCCAGGGCTGGAAGCAGAGCTGTGGAAAGAAGCCATTGCTGATCAGCACGCCAATGTTACTGGAATGATCTCTCACCATACTAGTCTCCACATTACTCTGCTCAAAATTCACATTCCAGGGAGGGGTGTGCAATGGGCCCAGCTTGTTCCTGTGGCTGGCCCCTGGCTAGGGCAGATGGCGGCACCCAATTGGCTGTTCAGAAGGTGGGCTGAAAGCTGAGTGGCCCAAACCCACCAAAGTCCACCACCTGGACCCCATTACATAAAAGCTGGCATCGGGTACATGTAATTGCTCCAGCCAGCCTACCAATTCAAGAGATTTACTTTTTTTTTTTCAAAGATTTTGTTTGAGAGAGAGAATGAGCAGTGGGGAGGGGCAGAGGGAGAGAGAGAGAAACAGACTCCCTGCTGAGCAGGAAGCCTGACCAGGGGCTTGATCCCAGGACCCAGAAATCAGGACTCCAGCCCGAAGCACACGCTTAACTGACTGAGGCCACCCAGGCGCCCCCAAGAGCCTATTCAATAAATTAGATTTATAGGTGTTGCACTTTGTTCTTGTGATAGAAACAATCTTAAAGCAATAGCCTTTTGAAAATGAAGTCTCTAGTTTTACCATCACTTTGATTTTATTGGACCCTTGCAGGGAAACAATGTCTACAGGTGAGAAGTGCAGGATGCACATGGCCATTTAATGAATGTTTACTACTTACACATCAACTGATGTGTGCTAGGGGTGCAATAAATAACTTCTCGAATTAATTACTGCGTTCAGTATATCGCATTTTTGGCCAAAGTTTTGTCAACATTTCGCTGAGCAACGTCTTGAATGAGAGCCGAAAGCGTACGCCGTAGAATAGTTAACAACCTTTGCAGCTGAAAAGCATTACTGCGGGTAGTTTCTTTCAATTCAGGCCCGACCGCCAGACCGTCAGCCAGACCAGGGGTCGTCCCGCAGCCAGCGGCGGAGGCGGATTCGCCGCTGCTAGTCGCTCTGCGCAGACACCATTTACCTAGCACGCATGCGCTGGGGCCCGGGAAAGCGTTCTCTGGTCTGCGGGCTTGGATTGGTTGAGCCTTGGTGGTCCCGCCCCGCGTACCGGAAACTCTCTCTCGACGCGGAGGTCTCCCGAGTTTCCGGGGCTCCTGCGCATCTCGGTGAGCGACGCCCTGCGTTGGGTTCTCCGGTATCTCTGCGCACCGGTGCTCTGAAAAGCCCAGCACTGCCCCGGGGGGTGCCCTCGGTGCGTCCTGGGTCGGGTAGGCCCGATCGTGCCCTCGCTCCTCTTCTCCACCCGAAGTCGCCGGGGTGGGCAGATCTCTCGGGCCCGCCGCCGCTTCTGGGCTGGGTGCCAGGCTGGCACACGGGGACGGCTTGCAGCAGGCTTCGCTTGTCGCCCTGCCCCACCCTGCGGAACCCGAACCCGGGCCAGAGCGGGCCCTTGGGCTGGTCCCTTCCACTCGCTGCACCTGTGCTGGGGACCGTCCTAACATGAAAGGGCCCTAGCGCAGGGTTGAGGGGCTGTTGAGAACCTGCGGCCCCCCGACATGTGGCATCAGTTCTCTCCATAGAGGAAGGGCCTCCCTGTGTAGCTGGAGAAGCGTATGTGGCTTATGACCAGAAACAGAATTTCTCTTTGATCTCCTTTCTCCCCGGGGTTTAAGCCAGATGTGGGCAGATGTGTGCAACCTGCCCATATTAGTTAATATTTACGAGCTTTTATATGCATTCAGTCAACAGATATATAGGACCCGCTCTTGCCGGCCCGGTATAAACTCTTTCTGATATGTATTCAGAAGCTGGGGGTATAGGTGTGTGTAAGCATTACCCATTTTAGCATATGCTCTAGAACTGTGTTGTCCAATAGGGAGCCACTAGTTACACAGGCTAATGAGCACTTGAAATGTTCCTAGTCCTAACTGAGATATATCAAACAGTGAATTCTGGAGAATTAGAATGAAAAAGAGAATGTAAAATACCACTTACTTGTTTTTATCGATTCCATGTTGAAATGGCAGTATTTTGGATACACTGGTTAGGTAAAATGTCTTTAATTTCACCTGTTCATTTTTTAACGTGGTTACTAGAAAATTTTAAATTGTATCTGTGGCTTGCATTATATTTCTGTTGCATAGCACTGCTTTAGAAAGGGGTCAGCAAACTACGGCCTGCAGCCAGATCCAGCCTGCCTGTCTTTGAAAAAAGATTGATTGGAGCAAAGCCGTACTCATTCTTTTATGTATTGTCTCTGGCTGCTGTGTCTGCCACAAGAGCAGCGGAGTTGAGTAGTCCCTACAGAGATGGGATGGCCTGCACAGCTGAAAATATTTACTATCCGCCCTTTTACAGGAAAAGTTTGCCGACCCCTTGCTCTAGAACAGCGCCTGGTATGATAGATACATGTCATGTAAATCTTTTCATTATAGTCCTGTGTAATTGTCAGTCAGGCTTACTGTGTGACAGGCCTGGTTCTTAGGAGTTTACAAGGACTATCTCATTTATTTCCCATGTTAATCCTAGGATGTAGAATTTCCCCGATTTTGTAGATGAGGAAATCGAGGCCCAGAACGGGCAAGGAACTTACCGAACATGCTCAACACCCCTCACTTCTGTGAACTATACCTTCTTGACCCTCCTTATCCCCAAACGTTTGATTCCTGGAGTCTACTTGATTAGCCCACAGTGGGCACCATGCTCCTGCCTTTATTATTATTATTTTTTAATTTTAAATGACTTTTTGAAGAAGCTGAGGGGCACTGGGCTTCGGTGCCGTGGGTACAAGCAAGCTGGTCTGTACTGAAAAGAATGAAGCGCACGAGCAGAGAGGAGAGGGAGCACTCTGGATGCTCTTTTCTCATTTAACAAAAAAACCCTTGTTGAGTAACAGTAAGCACTGGCCAGGTGTTTGCCAGGCATGTCTCAGTGCATGAAACAGACATCATTCTTTTACAGTCTTGTGGGGAAGGCAGACAGTAAAACAATTTTTAATGTGATACACACCATGAAAAAAAACCACTGCAACTATTTGATGGTTTTTTGTTTTGTTTTGTTTTGTTTTTAACAGATTTCCTTATCCGTAAGTTGGAGATAAGCCATATACCTGACTCGGGCTCATTGTGAGGATGGAGATGACATGAATGTGTATGGCACATGGACTTCAGTAAATGTACATTGTCTTCTGCTGTTAAGAGGTAAGGAAGGGAATGAGTCCAGGGCATTGGGTGCATCGTGACACTTAACACACTGCAACCACCAGTTGTCATTGTAGAGAAGGTTCTCAGGTGGGCGGTGCACGGCAGGTGTTTTTAATATTTCCCAGTGGGGCTCATCCGGCTGAGTCCGAAAGCAGAGAGGTTCTATGTATTTGGTCTAGGAGCAGGTCCGGAGCTGTCTTCGGGGGGTGGCAGCGTCACTGAGACGGTCCTGCCGCGGCAGGGCCTCGTGCCCGTGTGTACAGGGCAGTGGTGGCAGCTCTGGTTTAAATCAGAGTCACTGGGACAGCTGGGAGGATACCCAGGCCTACCCTCAGGGACTCTGATCGCTTCTGCCTGGGACGAGGCCCTGGCGTTGTTTTTGTTTTTGCTGTTTAATCACGCCAGCCGATTCAGGTTTATAGTCAGGACGGACAGCCACCCACGGTGAGAATTCGGCTGGGCCCAGGGAGCTACTGACACGAAGGCACGGAGCTGTGGAATGGGCAGAGCCTGTCGGTGTCCGCCAGGTCATGGAGGAGGGTCACGGAAGAGGCTGGAAGGGGGCCTTTTATCACCTGGCCAAGGGCCTTGGGGCTCCACCCTGAGAGCACAGGGGCACCTCCGAAGGGCTTTAAGTGGGAAGTTGAGGGGATATCTTGGTGAGCTCTGTAGTAGAGGATGATCCCTCTGACAAAGTGCCATGAATCAGAAGGAACGCAGTGAAGAGGCAGCTAGAACCTGCCAGATGGTAGGAAGCCCAGATTGGGCTCCAGCATTCCTCCTGTGAGTGTCCTCTAGCAGCCGTGTCTATCCTTTGGAGACACCCTGTGTTATAAGTGGCCACTTTCTTGTCCGTATTCCTTCCAGTGGACTGTCAGCTCCCTCAAGGCAGAGAGGATCTCTTTAGGCTCAGCATCTAATGTGTACTTAGATGTGTAATAAATTATTTATTGAATGAACTCTGTAGAGCTATAAACTGGATACACAACTTTCCTTGTCTTCTTATGGCAATACTCAAAATTTTATATCTCAGTTGCTTTCACAGTATACCCTCCTAGGGCAATAAATGCTTTATATCCACATCATTGTCCCACAGGGGGAACAGAAGGTTTGACAGGATTTAAATGCTGTTAGACATATGGAGGAGGATGGAAAACAGTATGGCGGTTCCTCAGAAAATTGCAGATAGAATTACCTTATGACCCAGCAATCCCACTTCTGGATATTTACCCAAAAGCACTGAAAGCAGGGTCCCAAAGAGATATTTGTATATCCATGTTCATAGCAGCGTTTCTTCACAATGGCCAAAAGGTAGAAGCAACCCAAGTGTTTATGATGAATGGATAAGGAACACGTGGTCTGTACATACAATGGAATATTAATAATCCAGGACACAGGCTACAACACCGGTGAACTTTGAGGACATTATGCTGAGTGAAATAAGGCAGACACAAAAGGCCAAATACTGTGTGATTCCACTTACGTGCAGCACGTAGTCAAATTCATCAAGACAGAAAGTAGAATGATGGTTGCCAGGGGCTGTGGGGGAGAAAGGAACAGGGAGCTGTTGTTTAATGGGTACAAAGTTTGGTTTGCAAGAGGAAAAGTGTTTCGCACAACAACGTGAATGTACTTAACACTACTGAACACTGCTTTAAAATGTTTAAGATGGGCGCCTGGGTGGCTCAGTTGGTTAAGCGACTGCCTTCGGCTCAGGTCATGATCCTGGAGTCCCGGGATCGAGTCCCACATCGGGCTCCCTGCTCAGCAGGGAGTCTGCTTCTCCCTCTGACCCTCCTCCCTCTCGTGCTCTCTGTCTCTCATTCTCTCTCTCGCAAATAAATAAAAAATCTTAAAAAAAAAAAAAAAAAAATGTTTAAGATGGGGAAAAAATGTTTGAGATGGTAAGTCTTATGGTGTGTGTATTTTACCACAATTAGAAATGAAAAAGAAATACAGAGGAGAGGTAAATGAAAGGACATATGAAATAAAGAGCAGAGTGCTTATGTGTGAATACATTAACGTCTGTGGATTTACAGAAGTGAAGAGAAAGTTTTGCTGGTAAGACAGACTGCTGTTCTCATCGTTCTGAAGCTCCAAAGCTATAAAGTCCCCTTCAGACTCTCCTTGAGACTCTGACCGAGTGTTGAGAAATTCTGACCTGAGTTAAACATTGCCTAACCTCCCTGTGGGCACTCTAGACCTGTCTCTTACTAACCACCTTGCCAGCATCTGGCAAACTTCAATCCTGATGTCTTCGGTAGCGGTGCCTCTAGAATGAATGCGGAATGCAAGCAAGATGAGTATTTCTTCTTTGTTAGGAAACTTCCCAACAAGTTGGGGAGGGCTCAAGTATCTTAAGCAGCTTGAAACCTTATCACGGTGACTTGGCTGCGTGACTTCCTCCAGATGCTAGGATGTGAGGCAGACAATTTTGAGAGAAAGTTCAGCAATGGAGGCCATGTATTTTTAATTTTTCTGCATTTTTACCTTGCCTCTTTGTTTACTGAGCCTCTGATCCTTAGGAAGACTCCTTCACTGTTTTCAGTCTGGAATTGTAAAAAAGGTAAAACAATGATCTTGAAGTACTGATTCTTGATAATGATAAAAATAGCCTCTTAAGGGCGCCTGGGCGGCTCAGTCCGTTCAGCATCTGCCTTTGGCTCAGGTCATGATCCCAGGGTCCTGGGATCGAGCCCCGTGTCGGGCTCCCTGCTCGGTGGGGAGTCTGCTTCTCCCTCTCCCACTCCCCCTCCTTGTGTTCCCTCTCTCGCTGTGTCTCTCTCTGTCAAATAAATAAATAAAATCTTTAAAAAAAAAAAAGCCTCTTAAGACCCTGAGTTGCTGCCTCACAAGTGACTGCCCAGGTTGTCCATGTACCAGCCCCCTCTGGTGGCACAGCTGCCAGACCCGCAATCTCGGTCGTCCCTGAGCTGGCCCAGCAGGGAAACACCCATAGGGACCTCACAGCTGTGACCCAGGGTGCTTAACTCTTCCTGTTTGAGAGGAGATGCAACTGGTTTAGACCCAGCAGTAGACTTCTTAGGAAATTGTGAATGCTAATGTGAAGGCAAAGCCACACGTCACGTAGTACCTTCATGATACTCTGATTCCAGAGGGAAGGTAGAAGACTGATCCATTTACCGTGCCATTTTCCAATAGGCCAACATTATAAATATGTGGAGTTTATCATGAAATGATACTGGACAAGTCACTTTTGCGGTTATGAAAATAATACATACTCATCATACAAAATATGAGAAGGAATAAAAGAACGAACAAAAAATCATCTAAAATCTTGCCATTCAGAAAACGTCACTGTCTAAAGGTTTGCATATTTGTTTTTGACTGTTTCTCTTCACATGTGATTCTTTTTTTTTTTTAAAGATTTTATTTATTTATTTGAGAGAGAGAGAATGAGAGAGAGCGAACACATGAGAGGGGGGAGGGTCAGAGGGAGAAGCAGACTCCCTGCTGAGCAGGGAGCCCGATGTGGGACTTGATCCCGGGACTCCAGGATCATGACCTGAGCCGAAGGCAGTCGCTTAACCAACTGAGCCACCCAGGCGCCCTTCACATGTGATTCTTAAATAAAATTTGGATCAGACTCTATATGCTGTTTTTATTTTATTTTTTATTTTTTTTAAAGATTTTATTTATTTATTTGCAAGAGAGCACAGCAGGGGAGCGGCAGGCGAGGGAGAGGGAGAAGCAGGCTTCCCGCTGAGCAGGGAGCCCGATGTGGGGCTCGATCCCAGGACCCTGAGATCATGACCTGAGCCGAAGGCAGACGCTTAACAACTGAGCCACCCAGGCGTCCCTATATGCTGTTTTTAAATAACAACTTTATTCAGATATAATTTATATACCATACAGTTCACCTCCTCAAAGTGTACACTTCAGTGATTTTTAATATATTTACAGTTGTGCAGTTCATCACCACAGTCAACTTTAGAGAAGTTTGTTCACTTTCCCCAAGAAAAACCCTGCACCCGTTGGCAGCCACCCCCCTTTCATTCCACCCCACTGGTTCCCTGCATTCCTCTGCCCCAGCCCTAGTCAACCACCAAATAGATTTGCCTATTCCGGACATTTCATATAAATGGAATCATACAATATGGGGTCCTCTGTGTTTTTAACTTAGCATAGTGTTTTCAAAGCTTGTCCATGTTGTAGTATATATATAAGAATTTCACGGGGTTTACGGGTTTTTTTTTTTTTTTTTTGCCAAATACCATTCCATTGTATGGATAGGCTACATGTTGTTTCCCCAGTTGATGGGCATTTGGGTTGTTTCCACTTTTTGGCTATTAAGAGTAATGCTGCTGTGAACATTTGTGTGCAACTTTAACCATTTGGGACCTTACAGTTTCTTCAGAGTTGGAAGAAAATTCTTACATGGACAGCTTCCACATCTCTTGCTTCCCTAAAGTAATTTTATAGAAATGGAATCACTGACTAAAAGAAAAAGACATTGCATTTCACAGAACTTGTCAGATGGTTTCTAAGAAGACTGCATTGATCGTCTCTGTGCTCGCTTCAGTGTTATTAGACTATGTGCTTAGTGATGGGCATTTTTTTTAAGATTTTACTTTATTTATTTAGAGAGTGTTTGTGAGCAGGGGGAGGGGCAGAGGGAGAGGGAGAGAATGTCCAGCAGACTCCCTGCTGAGTGCAGAGCCTGACACGGGGCTCGATCCCACGACCCCGAGATCATGACCTGAGCCAAAACCAAGAATCAGACGCTCAGCCTACTGAGCCACCCAGGTGCCCCAGTAATGGGCATTTAATATAAAGTGCTATGAAACGGAAGCCCATGAGTTTTTGAAAAGACAGGGTCCCTGCTATCAAGATGCATAAGTCCATATTTAGACCAGATGGGCAGATGTAGATCCAGGGGTATTAGGTAGCAAGGTTATGTGCATTATGTGGAGAGAAAAATAGACTGGTTAGATAAAGTAATTATTTACCTGCCCAGGATGAGATAATCATCAAGCAACTTTTTGCACCTCAGAGTTAAACAGAAAAGTTAATGGAACCAAAGTGGCCTAGGGACTAGCTGGTCCAAAGTCGTAAATGGTCCGGATCGCTTAGTATGAACCCTTACCCTGCTTTTCAGAAGACTCGGATGTCAGCACAGTGCCCGTTGACTCTTGGGGCCCATCAGATCTGGTTCTGGCTGCCTTGCAACCTATACTGTCTCACGATTTCTTCAGATTCCTTGGGACATCTAAACAGCATTCCCTTATTGCCCTGTTTCTCATTCTGTTATTCAGAAAAATACCACTTAAAGATGATAAAATCAGCAAGTAGTTCAGCTATATAGCTGAATATGGGGGTAAACAGTCCAGCCTTGCTCAGACTTACCCTGTTCATGCTGACGCTGGCATGATTTCATGCCCAGCATGACCACCAAATTCCATCCAAAGCAATTGACCGATCTGGATCCGGAAAGAGCATTGATTTGGAAAATTTGATTGGAAAAAGTTCTAGAGCTCTTCCAGTAAGCTTCTTTGAAGCAACCGTTAATGTGGAAACTGGTTGCAGTGCTTTTTTTTTTTTCCCCCGACTACCCAGACTCAGCCTTTTGAAACTGAACCATACCACATTGCAGATGACATTTTCTAACAGGTCACGCCCACTTCTGTTACATAACTCTTTCAGAAAACGCCGCGTAGGTAACTGGCAGAAAGCGCTCCGCTACTATCGGGAAGCTGCAACTGTTAAACCCAAGCTTAAAGAAACAGAAACCTCTTTTCTCTTTTCTTTGCAGCTGTAAAGATGTCTGACCAGAAGCAGGTAGCTGCCAAAGCCTCCCTTATTGAGCAACTGATGTCTAAAAGGAATTTTGAGGATCTTGGCAACCACCTTACTGAGCTGGAGACTCTTCATGTGACTAAAGAGCATCTCCAGGAGACCGTCGTGGTCAGGGCGGTGTACAGAGTCCTCAAAAACTGCCCTGTGGTGGCTTTGAAAAAGAAAGCCAAGCGTTTGCTGTCAGAATGGAAAGCTCTTTATAAGGATCTCCACTTCAAACCAAGGGACAGCCCTGAATCATTCCCTACGGGCAGACACTCCAGACTTTCTCATGACCCAAGTCAGGATGAGATATCAGGCGGCTGCAGTTCTAATTCATCACCCCACCATGTTGCAGGAGCCATTGAAACACTTGTGCCTGAAAATAGCACGAGTCAGATGGAGCCCAGGGAGGAGCATTTCAGGGGTGGTGACCCAGAATCCACTGACCAGAGATCCACTGAGTCGCTGGATCCCACGGTACCTGTGAGAGCTAAATGCACAGAGCTTCTCTATGAAGCTTTAACGAGTTCTTGCACAGATCAGCCCAAAGCTGATTTGTGGCAAAACTTTGCAAGAGAAATTGAAGGGCACATTTTTACCCTTCATTCGAAGAACCTCAAAAAGTACAAAACCTGTGTTAGAAGCAAAGTTGCCAATCTGAAGAACCCCAAAAATTCTCACTTACAACAGAACTTGCTCTCTGGGACCACGTCTCCGAGAGAATTCGCCGAAATGACGGTGATGGAGATGGCAAGCAAGGAACTGAAGCAGTTGAGAGCCTCCTACACGGAATCTGGCATACAGGAGCATCGCCTTCCCCACGCCACTGAGGGCACGCAGACGAAGAAGATAAAATGCAGACGCTGTGAGAAGTTCAATTGCAAGGTCACTGTAATCGCCAGAGGAACACTTTTCCTGCCAAGTTGGGTGCGGAATTCAAATCCAGATGAGGAGATGATGACCTATGTGATCTGTAACGAATGTGGGGAGCAGTGGTATCATAGCATGTGGGTCTGCCTGTGATGGTAAATAAATGTTCTCTTAACCGAGAACTGGAGTGATACCGTTCTTTTTGGTGCCACCCTTTTGTGCTTGGTTTTAAAATCTTACACGCACTATATCCTTTTTTTTTTTTTTTCCAAGATTTTATTTTAGGGGCACCTGGTGGCTCAGTTGGTTAGGCGACTGCCTTCGGCTCAGGTCCGTGGTCCCAGAGTCCTGGGATTGAGCCCCGCATGGGGCTCCCTGCTCAGCAGCGAGCCTGCTTCTTCCTTTCCCTTTGTATTCTCTGTCACTTTCGCTCTCTCTTCAATAAATAAATAAAAATCTTTAAAATTTTATTTATTGGAGAGAGAGGGAGATAGCGAGAGAGAGCACAAGCAGAAGGCAGGAAGAGGGAGAAGCAGGCTCCCCACTGAGCAGGGAGCCTGATGCAGGGCTTGATCCCAGGACCCTGGGACCATGACCCGAGCCAAAGGCAGATGCTTCACTGACTGAGCCACCCAGGCGCGCCCCCCCCCCCCACTATATTCTTAATCCTAAGAGGAAGGAAAGTCATTCATTGAAGTTCACGCCACGATCACTAAAAGTTGACCGTTTGGGGAGAGAGTGGATGACTGTCTGCTTTGTGCTTTGTGGCCACTTAGTCCTTTGCTGTACTCAGAGTGTGGTTGAGAGCAGCTCAGCAGGCCCTAGAGCCTGTTAGAAATGCAGAGTCCCAGGCCTCGTGCTCCTGGATCCCCCGGTGATCCTGTTCAAGGCAGTTTAGTGCTGCTTTCTCAGTAGGCCAGTAGTCCTTAACAGTGGCTGCATATGAGGATCATCTGGGGAGATTTGACAACCCACTGATGCTCAGGCGGGGCAAGGCGGGGGGGCTCCCCAGAACAATTGAATCTGAATGCATGGGATGTAGCCCAGGCTTTTTTAATTCCTCAAGTTATTTTGAGACAGAGTTGAGAACTACTCACACACAGGCTCTCACTTGATGGTCTCACGGCTCTAAGAAAAGAATGTCACTGTACACTTTACACCTGAGGAAACAGGTCCCCAGGGGTGCTGTGACTTAGCTAGCCCAGCTGGAACTGCTCCCACAGTGTCTTCCTCCAAATTCACCATCCAAGACCGCTTCAACATTGACTTCTGAGAAAGGTATTCCTGGCGATGTGGGACAAGATGAATAGTGTCTTTAGGCTCTAACATTGGATAACTAGGGCTTTGTTACTTTCCCCTCTCTTTTCTCACTTGTCTCTCCCTTGAACCATGAAAATTATCCTCTAATCCCACAGGTAGAATTTTGTTTCGAGTCCTTTTGCCTAGTCAGAGGAGTTGCGTATTTACTTGTTTGTTTTTTTGTTTTTTCTGCGCAAGTCCTCCAGAGTATATAAAGTGTTTATGAAATTTGGTTTCTGATGTTAGGGGGTCTTCATGTTCTCAAGGGCATGTGAGTTTAGATACGTAGGGGAGGATAAAAGCTCTCCTAGGCTCTCTAGCTGGGACCCTGCAAATTAGACGGACAAAAGACAGACTAACAAGAGAAAAACCGTTCATTAACACGCCGGGCATGATACATACAGGAGAAACTCAGTGATGAAGAATTCAAATGGGTGGTTAGAACTTGGGCTTGTGTAATAGCATCTTAGGAAATAATGATACATTTGTAGAGAAATAACAAGATGAAAGGGGCTTTAGGCTTTTAGGGCCAGCAAACTGGGAGGGTAAATATATGGGGGGACTAATGAACATAATGGTTATTTAGTAAGGTTTGTTTGTGTAGACTCTTCTCGCTGCCGTCCTGAGGCGGTTGTTACCTTCTTCCTGGTACAGAATTCATAAGGGGAATTTACGTTCTGCTTTCAGGCAGAGAGCTCATTTTGTGTCTGCCTTTTCTCATTTGCGTTCAGCCCAGAATGATCCTCATGCCAGGATGGCATATTGGGGGTCCCATACTCTGAACCCTTTTAGGTCTGAAGTTCCAATTGTGCTAATGTAAAAACAGGCCTTGATCTGTCAGAGGTCGTCCATTGCCTGAGTCTTTGAATCTACCAACATTTCTCTAATAAATGAATTGAAGAGGAAATTCCTTCTTTAAGGCTTTTGCAGTGTTGAACCAACCTGTGCAATTATTTAAGCACAACACACCTTCTGTGTGATTATAGCTGATTTTGTTCTCTTTTGAGAACTTGTCGAATGTTAATGGTTACAGTTTTAATAAGTTTACTTCGGAGTTATACACATTTTCAGCAGTTCTTTTCTCCCACCATTCCTAACTTCCTATGTCAGAGCTCTGAAGGCTTAACCAGACACACAGTTTACCTGCCTCCTGACACAATTCCCCAAACGGTGCCTAAAACTAGAATATGTTCGTGTGTTCAAATGGGTTTGAAGTAATCAGAGGCCATCGAGTGTGAATTCTATTTTGATATCTTTTCTCCTGGTGGCTTCCCAGGGCTGCCTATTTTGATGTAACATGCTAGTCTTTTAAAGAGAAACTTGCAAAGTCACCTAAAACTTGAAGTTTCACAAACTGGTTTCATGTGACTTAGGATGATCTTAAAAACTATTCAGGGGTTCTGAAGGGCACATCACATGAAAACCAAGTGTTCGTGTCATTGTTTGTTTTTTGTGTGTGGTGGGGTTTTAAAAAAGTTTTTATGCTGGAATTGTGCAAACTTCATTTGCAGACAAATAAAAGCATTTGAAACGGAAATTCCTTCACTCTCCAAAATGTAAAAATCTGGGTAGTCTTTTTCATTTCCTTTCGACTTTGTTAGTGACTTTTGGAACCAGAGATAGGCAAATAGCAGTGTGGGGTTTTTTTTTTCTTTTAGCCAATGAGACAGCATTACATTTTTAAGTATAATCATCCTTTCACATTCTATGTCTCACCCACTAAAAAGAAAGTGTTTTTCTTTAAGATTGCTTCTGGGGGAAAGGAGCTTTGTTTAATTTACAATCACCGTTACAGAAATGGCCAGTACAATGGCCCCAAGGTCCGGTGCGGGGGGTGGGGTGGGGTGGGGGCACGACAGGAGCTGACCAGAGCTGAGGTGAAGTCACAAGAGCCACTGGGTTCATTAGGGCCCTTGTCAATCATCATAAGGACTTTGGGTTTTTTCCAAGCCCAATGGGAAGCCATTGAAGGGGGGGAGTTGGTAGTGAGACAACTTCAGTGGCCTTTAGGAAAGTTCCCTCTGGCTGCTTTGTTAAGTTAGATGGGGAAGGAAGCCAGGATGGATGCAGAGACATCCAGTCAGGTGGCCATAGCAATGGTCCCATTGTCATGTGACTGGTTTCAAACAAGAGTACACCACATGGTCTCCCTGCATCTTTACAGTTGACGGAGTCCTTGGCGATGGGGTTCAGGAAATGCTACTCCAAAATCTGGTACCTTCTCATACAGAAGAAGCTGAAGGAATCTAAGTAAGGGCCTGTAGGTGGAGGACTCTCTGCCTCTCCCTCCTCCCCTGAGGCAGGTCCTAAGCCCCTCCACTGAGAGGTGCCCTCCTCCTACCCGAGGAAGGGAGCATCCCTGATCTCTGCAGAGGCAGGCACACAGGGGAATCTGAGCAAAGAGGACTTTCTAGGTTTTCCCCGTGGCTCATACCCTTCCGTTCTATCACATTCCTGCCTGACCTTCCACAAAAGCACACCGGTTTAACTCTCTTTGGGGCTTCATTTCCTTATGAAGTCTCCCGTGTCATGTAGAATTTATATTACATAAATGTGAATGCTTTCCTTTTGTTAATCTGTCTTTTGTTACAGAGCCCCAGCCAAGAAAGTAGATGGGATAGAGGAAAAATATTTTTTTCCCCGTCCTTATATAGGCAGTTTTGCAAATGGGTGTTTCATCAAATCCAACAACCGCAAATTCCCTACCCGTGACCCATAATAAAAATGAACTAACAGCACAGAAATTCAGTACAATACAAGTATAGCCTGGATCTTGGTTGCCCTGGTTACGAGGAGTAACTGCATAGGGCATAAGCATCAGCTGTTATACCTGAATCTAGAAGGGCTCTTCATGCCTTCTCCCACATCACCCTCCTTTTGTCCGTGTTACTTTTTTTAGATAAAAAGTTGGATACAATTGCAGCTCTGTCTCTTCCCCAGCACTTCCTGGGATGAGAGGCTCCTTTCATTCCCTGTTTCCATTTCTAAGCACCAGGCAGGGAGCCTGCAGCTGGCCACGCTCCACTGCCTTTGCGAGGGCGGGCTCTTCGGCTTTCTGGTCAGATTGCTTTATTTATAACTTCCCAGTAAATGCAAAATATTTTACACAAATATTTTTATATCTCTCAGAGATATTTACTGTAAGTGCCTAGATTATAGAAGGCGTCATCTTGCTTTCAGAAGAGCCCACAGTCCAAAAGGAGAAAGGATGATGGCTTCATATGATTCCATTTGCGTTACTATTCAAAATGAGGTTTGCAGAGACATTGCTGTGCATTATCAGAAATGCCGTGCCGTGCAGTAGCAAGTGCCCATTGCTGTATTGCTCGGCGCTCGGGCCAGTGAGGTGATCGAGAGCCATCCCAGGCCTCCGGACCCGCAAAATGCAGAGGAAGCACCAATGACGTGGCCAGCCATCATTTTACATTTTAAGAGCTATGAGAGAAACACCGACTGACTGACTGACGAGGCAGGGGTGCAGGGTACCCGGGAGGATCAGGGAGGGCTTCACGGAGGCTGTGACGCTCAGGGTAAATGTTGAGATGAAGTTAGCCAGGCAGAGGAAGGGGGAGGGATATTCCATCACTGCATTTGCTAGATTCCTGGCACTTCATCTACAGTATCTCATTTAACCTTCACAACTACCCTGCCAGCATTTTAGAGGTGAGGAATCTGAGGCCGAGAGAGATTAAGTTAGTTATGCAGGGCTACAGAGAGCCAGATTTCATTTATCTATTTGACAGAGAGATCATGACCCGAGCCGAAGGCAGACAGTTCACCATCTGAGCCACCCAGGCGCCCCTACAGTTTTGTTTTCATGCAACAGATGTACACATATCCCCCAGCTTTGTGAAATCTCACAAATTGCTGAGCAGGAAGTTTGCAGACATTTTAGTGGATTTCAATGCCATTGGAAAATGAGGCAGTGGCTAAAGGGCCTGAAGGTTCCTTTTGGGGGGTGATGAAAACGTTCAAAAATCAATTGTGGCGACGGTGACCCTACTCCGCGAATATGCTAAACACCATCGAATCATACATTTGGAATGGGCGAATTGTGTGGTCTGTGAATTAGATCTCAGTAAATAAAGCTGTTATTAAAAAAATCAAACGAACTGAGGGAGGGACTTAGAAATACTCTATTGGGTATTTATCTCAGCGAATCATTCTGAACTTTTAGTATATTCATACGTGTAATGGAGAGAGAACGGCAGTCTTTCTCAAAGGGGCCTTGCAAGGAGCCTCCCCCGCCAGCTCACACTGACCCAGAGAGAGGCCGCATCCGCACCCCGCGGCCTCTGTCCAGGCAGTTTGCTGGGCCCCAGCCTTTGTATTTCTGCCTAGAAAGCCCCTCCCTCTTTCAATCCACAAAACAAACAGGGCTAAAGCTTCCACCCACAGTGATCGCTCCTTGTGTTTCTAACCCCTTTCTCAAGCCACAGACTTGAGCTGTACTATGAATGACATCAAGCCCCCTAGAGCATAGAAAATCTTCTAGAGTCAACCCGGAGCAGTTGCCATTTACATCCCTGGTTAGATCTGTACTTTGAAAAGAAACTGCAGATAAATTCACTACCTCAGAATGAGGCCCTGACGTCAGCGGCATCAGCCAGACCTGGGAGCAAATACAAAAATGCACCCGCCCTCCCCCCCCCCCCCCCCCCCCCCGCCGGCCCCGTCTCAGACCAGTTGAATCTGAATGTATGTTTTCACAAAGCCCTCAGTGATTCCTCACAACGTGTATTACAGTTTGTGAATGCCCTCTTGTCCACAGCAACCGGGCCTGTGAACTCTGCCTTCCCTCTTATGCTTTTGGATGAAATGCCCTAGTTTCTAGCTAACAAGGGTCTCTCCACTTGTCTTGGTCACCAACCACCTCCATTCTCCACACTACTAAATCCAAGGGACAGTTCTCAGCCCTGAAACCTGTCAACAGCATTTGACACGCTGGCCTCCTTGGGAACACTCTTCATGTGGCTTGCAGTAGATTGTACTCTCTCTGGTTTTCCCTCCTCCTGGCCACTCTGTCTCAATATTATTGCTGCTTCCTCATTATTTTCCTGACCTCTTAACTTTGTAGTGTCCAGACTTCAGTCCTTGGACACCTTCTATATCTACACTCACTCCTTTGTTGGTGTATCTAGTTCCATGGCTTTCTATACCATCTATATGCTGATGACTCCTCCTCTTTATCTTCAGGCTTGCATCTCTCCTCTGAATTCCAGGCCCCGAAATCTAACAGCCTACTTGAGAACTCTACTTGAATGTCTGACAAGCATGTCAAACTTCATATGTTTAAAATCAAGCTTCTGATCTCTCCAACACTACTTCTTCACTTAATAGCAACTCCATAGTTGGATAACTTAAGCTAAAAACCTTGGAGGTATGATGAAGTCCTTTCTTTCCCTTCCTTCAAACTTCCAATCAATCAACAAATCCTATTGGCTCTATTTCAAAGATTAAGAAGCCCAACTTAAAAATGGACAGAAGATTGGGGCACCTGGGTGGCCCAGTCGGTTAAGTGTCTGACTCTTGGTTTTTTTTTTTTAATTTTTTATTGTTATGTTAATCACCATACATTATGACTCTTGGTTTTGGCCCAGGTTATGATCTCAGAGTTGTGAGATAGAGCCTGGCGTAGGGCTTCATGCTGGGCGCGGAGCCTGCTTAAGATTCTCTCTCTCCCTCTGCCCCTCCCTCTCTCTCTCAAAAAGAAAAGAAAGGTCAGGTCATGATCCCTGGGTCCTAGGATCGAGCCCCACATTGGGCTCCCTGCTCAGCAGGGAGTCTACTTCTCCCTCTGGCCCTCCCCCTGCTCATGCTCTCTCTCCCTCTCTCTCTCTCAAATAAAATCCTTAAAAAAAAATAAATAAATAAATAAAATTCTATCTGTTCATTGTTTTACTTTCCAGAAGGCCCTACAAATCTTAGGTAAGGAACATAGTTGAAAGAGTTGTTTGGTGATGTTGCTGCTGTTGAGTTTTTCTATGTATTACATATTGTGCTTGGCTGTATGTCAGTAATTCTAAAAGTGCCTCTTTGAAAATAATCATCCCCAAATCACATATATAAACATTATTTGCAACTTATGAGGTTTTTTTTTAAGTGGTTTTTAGTATATTCACAAAGTTGTACAACCATCACCATCATCTAATTCCAGAACATTTCCATCACCGCCCCCCAAAAACAGCTTACATCCATTAGCAGTCAGTTCCCATTCTTCCCTCCCTCGAGTCCCTGGGAACCACTAACCTGTTTTCTGTCTCTAGGGATTTGCCTACCCTGGACATTACATATCAATGGAATCATGTAATATATGGCCTTTTGTGTCTGGCTTCTTTCACATCGGTTTTTTTTGTTTTTTTTTTTTTAACTCGAGAAGTAAAGCATATTTTACTAACCAAAGGGACTGTACTGGCGTTTATTTAAAGTGCAGCTTTAATTGAATTTACATAAATAATTTAACATTTACATCTGTCATAATTGCACTTCTTCAAATTTTTATGTCAATAATTTTTAGTAATCACATGTTAAAACTTGACATTTTGAAAGACAAAAAACCCCCACTCATCTACAAGATAAAGGTCACAAGATTTTTTTCCTTAAGAGAAGGGAAATATGGATATTTCCCCCTACTTATTTTAGTTGGCTAAGTAGAGTTCAATCAGATTTCATCACTATAACCACTGTTTCAGTAAAGACTTGTAGCCATTGTTTAGTAAGGACCAAAGACAGGAATTCTTAGCAACATGTTGGCTCAGTTTTTCTTCCCCTGCATGTCTTCTTCCAAACACACAATACAGTGTGGTATAAAATTATTGTGCCTTTGAATTATATGGCTTGAAAAAAAAAAGAATTATATGACTTGTTTTAAAGTAATCAGTTCCTCACACAATTCCATTTTATCTCTAGGCTGAGAGATTTCACACTTAGCTCATCCTATGAATTTTCTCTGTTCTGTCTCTCCTCTATTTTATCACTGCTTCATGTTATTTGTGGACATGTTTTTTCCCTTTAATTGTCCATTAAGTTCCCTGTGCACATCTTAGTTATGTTTGTATCCCTCAAAGCCCCAAGATTAACTCTGGGCATGGTAGATGCTTAATGCAATTTTGTAAAATAGGTTTTTACTTAGAGTGGAATTTCAGTGAGTTCATATGTGTTTCTGTTCTACATCTGCCACCCCATACTTTGGAAACACTGCATCTAACTTTAATAAAACTGGATCAAATGTTATGATTGTTAATGTTTCAAACCCACTCCCCCCCAAAAATAATTTATTCAAAATAAATTTATTTCATTCATGTTATGGCATTTGAAACTTACCAAATTAATGAAAGAGAGCCCTGAATCATAAGGGTTGTGTTAGATTGTATTATTGCTCAAGTATTTGATGACCTTCCCAGTGAGACAATTCTAGAATACCATACCACTTAGATCAGATTTGCCGTGTGACTTGCACTGCCCCTCCCTTTAGAAGGATTGTACATCCTAATGTGTAACTCGCTTTGGCCAAGGACATATGGGTAGAAATGATGCATGTCACTTCCAGGTAGAAGCTTTAAGAGCCAGCCAACCGATGAGACCTGCAGTCTATCAGACGGGCTTCTCCATTAGCTCAGGTTCATCAGCTTGGGCCCAGAGGGAACGTGACATGGAACGGGACCACAGCTGACCTGTGATAGACATTAAGATGAAAAACAAATCTTTGTTTTTATAAGCTGCTGAGATTTGGTGGGGGGTTGGGGCGAGGTCATTTTTTTCTTTTTTTTTTTTTTTTACCACAGCATGGCTAAGCCTAGACTGATCGATAAAAAAGTGTTAAGGGAGGTATAATTCCAATTACCTGAATTTCTATTATGAATCACAATAAATTTGCACTAGATGATCTATAAGATATAGTCTAACTTTGTACCATTCAGAGTTTGTACAGTTGACCCTTGAACAACACAGGTTTGAACTGCTCAGGTCCATTTATACGTGGATTTTTTTTTTTTTTTTATAAATACAGTACAGTATCGTAAATATATTCTCTTTCTTATGATTTTCTTAACATTTTCTTTTCTCTAGCTTACTTTATGATAAGAATACAGTATATAATACATATAACATAAAAAATATGTGTTAATCAACTGTTTATATTATTGGTAAGGCCTCTCTGGTCAACAGTAGGCTATTAGTAGTTAAGTTTTGGGGGAGTCAAAAGTGACATGCGGATTTTTGACTGTATGGGAGTCAGTGCCCGTAACCCCCACGTTGTTCAAGTATCAACTGTAGTTTCTTTTTTTTTTTTTTTTAAAGATTTTATTTATTTTTTGACAGAGAGAGAGACAGCAAGAGAGGGAACACACACAAGCAGGGGGAGTGGGAGAGGGAGAAGCAGACTTCCCGTGGGGCAGGGAGCCCGATGTGGGGCTCGATCCCAGGACCCTGGGATCATGACCCGAGCTGAAGGCAGACGCCTAACGACTGAGCCACCCAGGCGCCCCTCAACTGTAGTTTCAAATAAAGACATCAACTCCTTCTAACTTAGAGAAGGCATTTCTTAGGGAGATGTTGAGTAGTTCTTGGAGGCAAGGCTGGAGTATTGAGTTTGGACAGTGGACAGGAACAATGAGAATCCACACCATGAATGGCCTGATTAAGCTGCTGTCACTGCTAGGCACTAGGTACTGCCACTGGGTTCATGATCACTGGCACCTCTGTGGTCCCTGGATACCAGAGGCCACCACTACACATGCCAGAATGAACTTTGAACTATTCCAGCATCTCTGTGTTCCTTGCCTAAGATTCAGATCTTCAAAGAGAGTATCTGATTGGCCAGTCTTGGGTCTCATGCCCTGTATCCTTGTTGTGGGGGTTCTGGAAGAGCAAGTATCTAAGTAGCTGGCCTTTAGAGCTGTTATAATGAAAAGACTCACAAAATAGTTGGCTCCCTAACAGAAGGGCCTTCAGGTGCTAAGCAAAACCCCTTCTCCCCAACCCCCTGAAACTCTCAGAAGATAAGAAAACTTTACAACTCCTATTGTGTATTTCTTACTAAGTCAGGCTCCCCTTTATGGGGATATAACATAAGCAGTGTGGTATAAACGACTATACTATAACTGAAAATTTATGAGGTGAATGGACATATTCTAGTCCACTTCAGTAGAATTTTCTGTGCTGGTGGAAATATTCTATATCTACACTGTCCAGTGGGCTGGCCACTCACCACATGTGGCTACTGAGTCCTGGAAATGAGGTAATACGACTAAGGAACTGAATATTGAATGCCATTTAATTTCAATTGATTTATATTTCAATGTAAGTAACCCCTATAGCTAGTGGCTAGACAGCATATTTCTAGTCCTTTTAGGCACCACACCTACTTTTCTCCACTAAGTTCTTCACATTTTCTGTTATATTTATTTCTAAATGTTTTATAATTTTGCTATTGAAATTGGTATCTTTTTAAATTTACATTTCCTGTGTTTGTCGGTTATATAAATGGAATTTATTTTTGTTAAGCATTTTTTATCTAGCCACTATCTTGGTCCATTTGGGCTGCTATTACAAAATACTATTGACTGGGTGGCTTATCAACCACAGAAATTTATTTCTCACAGTTCTGGAGGCTGGAAGATCAAGATCTTCCAGCAGACTCGGTGTCTGTTGAGAACCCACTTTCAGGTTCATCGATGGCCCTATTTTCACAGTGTCCTCAGATGGGGGAAGGGATGACGCAGCTCTGTGGGGTGTTTTTTATAAGGGCACTGATCTCATGGTGAAGGCCCCACCCTCATGACCTAATCACCTCCCAAAGGCCCCACCTCCTGATACCATTACATTGGGGGTTAGGATTTCAACCCCTGGATTTTGAGGGGACACAAACATCTAGTCTACAGTAAGCTGCCTTGTTGAACTCTCTGAATGATAAGTTTTCTATAGAGTCCTTTTGAATTTGCAAGCATATTGTCTGTGCTTAATACAGTTTTGTTGCTCCCTTTGCAATCCTCATATTTGTTCTTCCTTTTACTTCTGTGTGCTATGAGCTCGAGTGCAATGATGAATAGAGTGCTTGCTGCAGACACTTCTCTTTTTCTTGTTTTAGAGGGCATACTTTAGAGGGCACCTGGGTGACTCAGTCAGTTAAGCATCTGAGTCTTGATTCTGGCTCAGGTCATGATCTTAGGGTCGTGAGATTGAGCCCCACAACGGGCTCCAGGCTGAGCGTGGAGCCCACTTGGGATTCTCTCTCTCTCCCTCTGCCCCTCCCCATCTCTAAAAGAAAGGGGGGGCATATTTACAGATTTTAACTCTTAAGAATGATATTTGGTATGGGTTTTTAGTAGATACTCTTTGTGAGCTTAAGGAATTTCCCTTCTATTCCTAGTTTGCTGAGATTATTCATCACGAATGGGTGTTGAATTTTGTTGAATGCATTCTTTTCTTCATCTATGGAGTTGATTATATATTTTCTTTTCCCTTTAAGCTATTAATATTTTTGTTTTGAGAGAGAGCGCACACGCATGCACGAACAGGGGTGGGTGGGGCAGAGGGAGAGGAGAGAGAGAATCTTAAGCAGGCTCCACACCCAGTACAGAACCGAAGCAGGGCTCAATCTCACAACCCTGAGATCAGGACCTGAACCGAAATCAACAATCAGACGCTTAACGGAGCCACCCAGGTGCCCCTGAACTGTTAATGTTAAACTATCCTTGCATCCCTGAGATACACCCAAATTGTCACGACATTAAATTATATTGTCTTCTTTTCTCTTGATTATTATTCACTTTTTGCTGTCTCTTTGCATGTCAATATTTTTTGTTGAATGCCGGACATTGTGTGTAAATGCAACATAAATGCTCTAGATGATATCTTCCACCACTGAGGGTTCCCTCTGTCCTCTATTAGGTAGATAGGGTGAGAGATCTATCACTTTAATCCAATCAGGGATTGGGTTTAGGCTGAGCCTGGCTACAGCTATGGCCAGGAACTTGCACAAGCTTGGATTATTATGGCTACTGGGATGGCCATGGGGAGAGGAGATGAGAGAATGAGAAATTGGTTATGTGAGTGCAATAGTGGTCTCAGGTTTTAAACCAAAAGGGTCAAGAAAGCTGCTGGTGGGCATTGGGTACTCAGATATATGGCAATGGGGAGGTGGGAAGAGGAGCACTAACATTCCTATCCTGAGTTCTAAGAGCAACATGAAGTTTTGGATGTGTCTGTGGATTTGGGAGGGCTTCTGTTTAAAGGAAAAAGTGGCTAAGATAACTGAATTTTTGTCTTCCCTGACTACTATAGCCTAAGGCAAAGATGACATTTGGATGCCATAGAAAGTAGGGTGCTTAAAATTCCTTTGTTAAAAAATTTCTACTTATTTCTCAAAAAAATACTATAACATGGAATTCAAATTTTAAATAAAAATTCCCCAGAATCCTGCTGCCCTAACAATTCAACTATTTTGATTTTCCTTGCTGCTTTCCATTCTTTTTTAAATAAACACTCTTATGCAGAAACACCCACAAACACACACACACACACACACACACACAAATATACTTTTTATATAATGTAACCACGGTGTGCCTGGAATTTTCCTTCTACTGCCTCTAAAGATGAAGTTCAGTTTATGACTCACATTCATCAGGAAATCAGCAAAGGGATCAGATTGCTCACTTCAGTCCTGAATTGTAATGCCTGTTCCGTTCTGCCGTCTGTAATTACCTGAGTTAAGCTATGTTTAGAGTGTGGTAGAGAAAGAGCATCACTCTTCAGAATGCACTTAATATTTTTAAGAGAATACATTAGAGCTAGTTATGGCTGAAGAAACAATTATAATTTTGGTTTTTCCATCAATTATGAAGATTTTCTAATAGTTTGCATCTTTTCTTTATTTAGACTTTTTTTGAGTGCTACTATGTGCTAGGTTCTTAGTGAACTGCTGTTCTCTCAACTGGTACCCCCCGCCCCCTTCCACAGCTCTTCCCACTGCTGCTTGCTCATCTTGAGGGCTCAGCATAAGTCCCCTGATTCATGCCTCGTGTGGTACCATCCCCCTGTACTCCCGCAGACTGCACCTTGTTTATTTCCTTCCAGGCCCTTAATCCAATTTGTAACTGCACGTGTGTTTAGTTGCTTACTGAATGTCTCCCTCTCTCTTCTGGGCTGTCCTGAGAAAGGGATTGAATCTATTTTCTTCACCAAGGTAAGATCATATGATATAAACACAGCTGGTAGATGGGAGCAAAAATTCAGGGCGGGTGCTTGGGGACACCCCTTGAATTGCTCCTGCCTCTTGTCTACCACTGTATTCTCGGTACCCGGCACAGTGTGGGCACTCACTATATATTTGTTGAATAAATATTAACATGAAATGACTTTTCATTTCCTGAAAAGTCTTAAAACCACCCAAGGGAAGAGGGTAGATGTGTTTCTATACTACAGGCATTGGAAGGGTTTGGGCTGGTGTGGTGGTTACCCGCAAACTTGGGAGGTGCCAGTTGCATTGGCTCCTGACTCCCATGCCCCCTCTCTTCTGACAGTGGGCAGGCTGGTGGAGGAAGCGTGTTGGTGGCTTTTGATTCCCAGGTAGCCATTCAACATCAGCCACTGTACAGAGCTCATGGGACCCATGACAGAATATATGTTCTATTATGGTGGCAAGTCAGACTTTCCATTTGATTGTATCAACCTGAAGATCGCAAATCCTGAAATTTTCTTACTGTTGATATATAGATTAAGGATGATGCTCCTATTCATTTTTTGATTTACTACTCCTTTTTAAGCTAAGGAGTGAAGAAATCAGATTTCTGGTATTTTCTCATATTGAAATTTTATCTGACTTAAGGATCAGGATAAAAAGTTAGTATTAGTGTAGGAAACATGCTGAATTTAGTTTCTAGCCAAACAGGAAGGGTGTGACATTGTTTGAAACACTGAAAATGTATATATTATATAAATATATGAATATATAAAGGAATATATGAATTAAATAAATGAATATATAAATATATACTATATATAAATATATATAAATAAATATTAGATAAATATTTCAATATCAATATTTATTGAAATATTTCAATATTTATTGAATATTTATTTATTCAATATTGAAAATTATTCAGTATTTATTTATATAAGAAATGTTTCCGGGGCGCCTGGGTGGCTCAGTCAGTTAAGCGTCTGCCTTCAGCTCAGGTCATGATCCCAGGGTCCTGGGATTGAGTCCTGCATCAGGCTCCCTGCTTAGCAGGGAGTCGGTTTCTCCCTCTTCCTCTGCCCCTCCCCCCCAGATCCTGCTCTCTCACGTGCTCTCTCTCAAATACATAAAATCTTATTAAAAAAAGGTTTCCTCCACCGAATTGGGATTTTTTGCCTTCATATACTATTGATAACGTTCTTTTTCACTTATTGTATGTTGTTACGTATTTTCACTCTGACTTTAAAGCCAAATATAATGGATTTCGAATTACTTTTTAATGCTTTTCTCCCTTAGTACAGCTATGCAAGTACATCTATGTAATATTGAGAACAAATCTCTTATTTTGGTCAATGATTTAGGGAAATTATCAAATTTCTGATTACTTAGATATGTCATTTAATGGTCAAGTTGCCTACCATTGAGTTCTATGTTTTTCCTTGTATGTGAAAAGTATAATCAATTTAACTAGATCAGTATTTATGATACCTGAGTCTGGGGCCCACTTATTTGTAATTTTTCATCAGAGATACCAGAGATGATTTCTTTCAGACTCCAGCTGGAAATGGGGTATTAACTCCCAGGGCTCACAGTAATCAGTAGGTGTCATTTAACGAAAGAAAACATTAATGCTTAGCAACCTTGACCTCTTTTTCCCCCATGAGTGATGCAATGGATGTTTACAGAATATAAAGACAAAAATCTTAATTAGATGAAGTGAGTCAAATGAGGTCAATTTTTAAATGTTTTTCATCAGTAAACAAGTTCATGGAGCAAGAGAGACAGAGACCATCTATCTAACTTGTGTCAGCTTGCCAACCACACACATCTGACAACAAAAATCCCCCAAACTTGCCCTTCAGGGAAAAATCTTTTGACCCACCCTACTCTTGCACTGTCAAATCAGTTAGGCAAAGAAAGGAATATATACCTGAATATATGAATATTCTTAAGTGTCAGTTGTATGGTGTCTAAGTAATAGTTATTTCAGAAAAAGTAATTCCTTATTCTTTCTTCAGGTGCTGATGATAAGCTATACTCAGATGTTTATATGCCTTGCTTACATTTTGGAACAGCCTAAGAATCACTTGTAGGACCTTCTTAGAACCCTTTTTTTGAAAACTCTTGGATTTCCCAAGGCTTACTTTAAGATTTTTTTTTTTTTTTAATTTGACAGAGAGAGAGAGAGAGAGAGCAGAGCGAGGGAGAGAGAACATGAGTCAGGGGGAGGGGCAGACGGAGAGGGAGAAGCAGGCTCCCTGCTGAGCAGGGAGCCCATGGCTCAGGGCTGGATCCCAGGACCCCGATCCCGGGACTCCGGGATCATGACCTGAGCCAAAGACAGACGCTTAACTGGCTGAGCCACCCAGGTGCCCCTTTTAAAAGTTTTTTTTTTTATTATTTATTATTTTTTTATTTTTATTTTTTTCTCAAGGCTTACTTTAAATCAAGATACAATAATTCCGTAGGAGCTCTTGTTAATAGCTGCTTGGTATTAGCAGTTGTGGAAGATAAAGTGCATCACTCCCTGACTGTGATTATGATATACAGTTTTCAGGTAGCCTTTCCTTAGTGATCCTGTGGGTTGCTTGTTGCAACTTAGTTCACTGTACATGACACTATATAGTTTTTCTTTGGGAAAATTAATTCTAATGTTCTTATATGTTTTGTTGTGTAGTTTTAATTATTTTGTGTTTAAAATAAGAGAATATCTTTCCCCTCCCTATTTTCAATAGATTTATATTTTATAAACCTTACTCATATTTCCTTGTGGACATATTTCCTTGGGGAAATATCCTATATGGATAAAAAAATAGATTTCTTTATAAAAGAAAAATTCATTTAAGCTCAAACTAGAGCTCAATCTTTATTACAGCCTCATTGTCAGAAGTATTCTAAAATTGTCTTTAATACTTGTGAGAAACTGTCCTAAAATATACTTTTTCTAGTGCTGAATGAAAAGACTACATTAGATTCTTTACCGGAAAATGACTCCCTAAAGAGCCAGAGGTTATTTAATGATTGTGGGCCCAGGAAATCATAAAAGTGAGGTCCTTCTCTTGCAATACAAACAAACTAAATCTACCCCACAAAATATACTGAGAGGTCAGTAAAAGTCCCTCCAGGGACCCGTATCATAAGAACCATGCACTCAACTCCATATATTAAAGTGAGGAATTAAGAAGAGGTTTTCCAATAGTCTTTCTGCACTACTGCTTTATATTTAGAGATAACAGAGGCGGTATTTTAACAAGATGACGGAAAAGTTTTACATTTACTTTTAAAAATTCCTGTTATGACACAATATCACAGCTGTTTCCATTTTTCATCTACTGTTTGCATATTCGTTTTCTTACGGTAATCACAAAAACCTGTGATTGTGCTGATGCGATCTGTTTATTTCCACTTCAGGTAAACTTTTAAAGATAACTATTATTTCGTGCTCTCTCTCGCCGGAACGCAGCTGAGGACACGAGGAGTAGCCGACCCCGGGAAAAACGACGATTTAGCTTGAGGACAGGCGTCCGGGAGAGAAGGTGAGGGCTGGCCGTGCGGCAGCCTCGAGGCCCCGCCTCCTCCCCGGGCCCCACCGTCCAGGCCCCGCCTCCCCGGGCCCCGCCCCAGCCCGCCGCCATGTTGTTCCCTTGGTGCTGGACGTGAGTAGCTGGAGTTGGACCCCGGCAGCGCTCCGCTCTCCTTTCCGCGGGTCCCCGACCTGCTCTCCTCGTTGCACTTGGACGGGCCAGCCGGGAGCTCCCCGGGCGTCCTCTGCGTGGCCACGAGGTGAGTGGAGCGCGGACGCCCCTCGGGGCCGGGCGGGGGCCGGGGCCGGGCGCGCCAGCGTCAGGGTCTGGGGGGGCTCATGGGCCCCGAGTGCGGCCTGGCCCTCGGGCAGCCGGGGCGGGGTTGCGCGGGGCCGCGGGGCAATCGTCCGTCTCGGGACGGGGGACGGCTTGTTGCCTCCTGTCTCCTACTGACTGACGCAGGAGAAAAGACGAGTTCCCACACCCACACAACCCGAGGAGAGGGACACACACCCAAACACGCGGGGACACGTGGAGAGACGCCCAAACATCTGGAAGACGCGCGCAAACACCCGGGGAAAGAGAGATCCGTAAACACCTGGGACGCGCACGGACTCAAACGCCGGGGGAGAGCGACACGTACGTACGTTCTCGGGGAGGGGGGGAGAGGTACACACACAACCCCCGGGAAACACACACACACGCACAAAGACACCCGGTCCCTCGGGGACACACACATACACCAGCCTTTCCCCCAACCATTCGGGGACACACACACATCCACACGCCCCAGCCCACCCAGACAGACCGTACCCCCGAATGATTAACGTAGAGGAAGCAAAGGCGCTCACAGGGTTTGATCTTGGCGACCTCTGACAGGCTGCCCGGGTGAACATTGGCCAATGTGTTAATGACCACTCAGTTAAGGAGTTTGGAATGTGGAGCCAGTTCTAGGGGCTGGCGGCATTTTGGGGCATTATCTGATGGAGACTCTGGCTAAGGTTTCAGAATCGTGTTCCTTTCTTCCAACTTAGTTGGTCAAGAGGCAAGATGAGAATTTAAAGTGCTGACCAAATAGCTGGGGTGGTATTAGTTGTCTTTTTGTTGTTGTTTTTCTTTTTAAGTGATGATGCATCCCGTGACCATGGTTCTTTTGAGGAATGACTTTTCTGCTGGTTTCCAAAATGTCATGTGATCACAGTCTTTTTATAAGATTTGAGCAACCTGATAAAATCAATAGAATTTGATAGCTTTTTTAAAATTAAAGAAAAATTTTTACATGTTTGTCTTTCTGATACCATTGTAGTGGAAAATCCCTAAATTGCCTGTAATCTCAGAAACTGTTTCGTGTAGCAGAACTAGAGAGACGAAGGAAACCCAGAACTGTTGGGTTTTTTTCAGCCTTTTAGGAAGGCTGTGCTTAGTTTCTCTTTTAGGAGCTTATGTCGAAATTATAATCACTACTTGTCCATAACTCTCAGTATCTTATTTAGATCCCCAAATCTGAGACAATGGTGTGATGATCCGGGTGCTTTTAGTATTTTTGTGTAGTCGTTGTAGTTAAATTCCTCTTGCTTATACTAAAAAGTTTCTGGTTTGGTGGGACTTATTTTTTTGTTGTTGTTGTTGTTGTTGTTTTTTAAGATTTTATTTATTTATTTGAGACAGAGAGAATGAGAGAGAGAGAGCACATGAGAGGGGGGAGGGTCAGAGGGAGAAGCAGACCCCCAGCCGAGCAGGGAGCCCGATGTGGGACTCGATCCCGGGACTCCAGGATCATGACCCGAGCCGAAGGCAGTCGCCCAACCAACTGAGCCACCCTGGCACCCCTGGTGACTTATTTTGGAGAGTTTTTTGATTTGGGGATATTTTTGGTTTATCATTTGTGAGGTTATAGTAGACCAACGAAAACTAAGGAGAACATCATTGGCCTTGACTCTCTTAGAGGTTGGGGAAATACGTTAGTGCTCTTCCTCTTTTCCATCCTCTCGTGTCTTTTCGTTTCTATCCTTACCACTCCTTCCATGTAGACTACAGTACTCTGGAGGCCTGCAGCTAAGTTCCTTTGGTTCTAGAAGTTAATTTTTAGCCTCCCCTCATTTCTTACCATTTCTTGGGCAGTCACTCTGGCACTGGATGTTATGTGCATATAAATCCTGTTCATACATCGTTTCATTTAATTCTCACAACAGTTCTCTGCTATTAGCTCCATTTTACTTGTGAGGAATTTGCTGGGGGCATAGGAAGGTTAGGTCTGTTTCCCAGGTCACACAAGTAGGGAAGAGGGCAGAGGCAGGATTCGGGGCAAGCCTTTGTGAGTTTTGCTTTGTTTTCTTTTTTTTTTTTTTTAAGATTTTTAAATGTATTTATTTGAGACAGAGTGAGAGCGAGAGCGATCATGGAGGGAGAGGGAGAAGCAGACTCCCCGCTGAGCAGGGAGCCTGATGCGGGTCACCATCCCAGGGCCCCGAGATCATGACCTGAGCGGAAGGCAGACGCTTCACCGACTGAGCCCCCCAGGCGCCCCCTTCTGTGAGTTTAGAGCGCTAGTTCTCACCGGGGGCACATGTGACTGTGCCTGCAGGTGATTTGGTCCTCACCTGACGGGGAGCGCTGCCGGCCGGCCTCCAGGGGGTGGAGGCTGTGGGTGCTGCCCAGCACCCTACAGTGCACAGCACAGCCCTCCACAACAAAGAGTTGTCTGGCCCAAAATGCCACTAGTGCCAGGGTTGAGAAACCCTGCTTTACAGCAGTCTAACTCTGAGGCTCACCTTTCAGCGCTTCTGTAGTTCTTCAAATGCAATGTCATTTTCCTATTTAGGATACCTCCTAATCATTTTAAGAAAGAACAGTGGGGAAAATTTGAGAACTTAAAGAGATTTCCCTTGACCAAGAGGCATATTCATTCATTTGAAAGACTAAGGAGTGAGCAAATAATTTCTGATAACAGAATCTTTTTTTTTTTTTTAAAGATTTATTTATTTTAGAGAGTGTGCATGTACGTGAGCGGGGGAAGGGGTGGAAGGAGAGGGAGAGAAAATCCTCAAGCAGATTCCCCACTGAGTGGGAACCTCACGCAGGGCTCGATCCCAGGACCCTGAGATCATGACCTGAGCTGAAATCAAGAGTCGGACGCTCAACTGACTGAGCCACCCAGGTGCCCCCAGAATCTTTTTTTTTTTTAAGATTTTATTCTTTCATTTTAGAGAGAGAGAGAGAGAGAGCATGCAAGCAGGGGAAGGGCAGAGGGAGAGGGAGAGAGAAGCCCAAGCAGGCTGCGCTGAGCACAGAGCCGGCCGCCCGGCTTGATCCCACAACCATGAGATCATGACCTGAGCTGAAACCAAGAGTCAGATGCTCAACTGACTGAACTACCCAGGTGCCCCCAGAATCTTTTTTTTTTTTTTTTTAAGGGCAAAAGTGTCAAAAAGAACTTGAGAGCCATTCAGAGCTGTTGAAATAGACTTAGGGGTTTGGTTTCTGTATTATTCCAGTTGTCAGTAAACACTGGGCAGTCTGTTGGGCACTGATACAAAGGTGCTGGTGATATGAAGGGCAATAGGGAGTTGCCAACTCTGCGAAGCTTATAGTCTGTCTAATCATAATCGTAAGATCAGATTCTGACTGTGTCTTGGAACAAAATTTATTGCCTGGGCTACCCAAGGTCAGGGGCTAGGTGTCATTAAGAAACAAAATATCTGTATACGCACACACAGGTACCTGTAAGGGCGTTTACTATGGGTGGACTTAGGTGAAATGGGGAACAGTTGATGTGTTTCTTTTTTTTTTTTAAGATTTTATTTGTTTATTTGATAGACATCACAAGTAGGCAGAGAGGCACGGAGAGGGAGAAGCAGACTCCCCGCTGAGCAAGGAGTCCGATGCAGGGCTCAGTCCCAGGACCCTGAGATCATTACTGAGCCACCCAGGCGCCCCTGATGTGTTTCTGATAGCTTTTTAGGTTGACCACATCTGAATATTTACAAGAATCAATATTTACAAGGAGCCATTCTTGTTGAGCATAAAATTTTCCTTACATTTAGCCTCAGTAGGCAGTAGTTATGCATGCATTTTATCATGGAAATCAAGAAATAAATGGTGAAATTTTTAAAAATGACTTTTATATCATTTTCTTTTCTTTCTGTTGTTTTCCAGCCATTTTCACCATACCTGTCTAAGACTAGGCCCTTCAGTATATGTACTACTTCATTGTGGTGGTGGATGTAACTATTAGGCGAACTTTGGGGGTAAGGAGTCAAAAAGGTTTGGCTCTCTGTTTAGGAATCACTGTGAAAGTGTTATTCATGCAGCCAAGATGGCATCTTTTGTGGTAGCTTTGCTTTTGACTCATGCTGATGGATAGCATGTTCTTTGTTAATTACAGATTTCTCTGTCTCTTATCAGGAGTTATCTCCTATGGGGTAAAGGGGATGCTAAATTGTACACCTAGAAGTGATTGCTATCATATGGGATCTAGCAAAGGGCTATATATGTTCTTTCCTGATTTAAAGGGTTTCATTCTGGGAAGGGTCAAGAGGAATTGGTGCAGGAAGAACATGCACTGGCCTCAGAGGAGTCTTGCTCGATCTATAGTTGGCTTGCTGCTCTGGCCAAGTTAGGTCACCACATTTCTTTCTTTGTAAAATGAGATGGTTGTACTTTACAATCTCTATGAGATTATATGACACCAAGTAGAGACATCATATTATTGGCTTCCAAGTAGTTCCGCTCCAGGCAACATGCTGGTTAAGCAGCAGTAGGGAATAAGCCAAATAGAAGTGTGCTTGTATGTTTGAGAAACGCGTCTCACTTGAAAGCTAGCTAGGTAATAAATTTGTTAGTCAAAACCGGGGACCAGAAAATAGGGCTTGTGACTAAGTAGGTCATCAACAGAGAACATTTATTAAGGATTGGGGTGGGGGGGCGATGAACTCATGCCTCAGGGAGTTGGGAAAGCTGTGATGCAGAGGCACGTTCTGGATACCTGAGGGAGGAGGCCTGGGGACCCGGGTGTATAAGCAGGTGGAGGAGGCCTGGGGGACCCGGGTGTATAAGCAGGTGGAGGAGGCCTGGGGGACCCGGGTGTATAAGCAGGTGGAGAAGGCCTGGCCTCTCCTTGTCTTGAGGAGGTAAGGCTGGAGGTAGTCCTAGGCCTGTGCTTGCCAGGAAGCCTGGGGGTGTCTAGGCTTGTTAGATACCTTGGAGGAGAAATCTCTATTTTCCAGAGTGAATCTTGATATTGTACATGTTGTGAAAGTTGAGCTCTGGGTATTTCCCAGAGTGAATCTTGATATTGTACATGTTGTGAAAGTTGAACTCTGGGTATTTCCACATTCTGTATTCTTCCATTACTTTTTGTTAATTTTTGACCAAGGTGGATACAGGGTTTAGAATGCTGTTGCCTATCATGAACACAGAGAGGACAGCTAGAAGTAAATGAATGCAAGTAAGCTGACAGCTAAATCAGCACAGGGTGGGGAAAACGGGTGTGTATTTTGAAAGAAATACAGAAATGAAGCAGGCAGTCAGGGTTTACATTCTGCCCT
Source organism: Halichoerus grypus (assembly GCF_964656455.1). Classification (NCBI taxonomy): domain Eukaryota; kingdom Metazoa; phylum Chordata; class Mammalia; order Carnivora; family Phocidae; genus Halichoerus; species Halichoerus grypus. The sequence goes on along the minus strand of NC_135727.1, from coordinate 122,010,707 downwards.
CACTGAACCCAGCTCACTTCATGGTGGGAAATCTGGACACAGACTCCACTTCTGTCCAAGGCCTGATGCCTTACAAATCTATGCTATTGTTTGATAGGGGACGGAGAAACAGTATGGAGCAACTTGATATACTCATTCTGTGGCCACATTCATTATCCAAGTGTGAAGGCTAGCAGAGCAGTGTAAACTAACAAACTGAACTGTTAGTTCAATGTAAACTGAACTATTTTAATTCCAAGTTCTTGTGAATTGGACTAGGTTTTTGGGTACAGAGGCCAAGGTAGTTTTCATATGAGTGGTTGCGTTGCCAGTGTTAGAGAAGCCTGAAAAAAGCCTTACAGATTTCTTTTCTAGAACTTGCTAGAGTGTTTATTTATTAAGATTTTTTTTTTTTTTTGAGAGAGAGAGCGAGCATGAGCAGGGGGAGGAGCAGAAGGAGAAGCAGACTCCTCACTGAGCAGGGAGCCCCACGTGGGACTTGATCCCAGGACCCTGGGATCATGACCTGAGCCAAAGGCAGAAGCTTAACCGACTGAGCCACCCAGGTGCCCTTAGAGGAGTGTTTTGATTTAACAGGTTCAAAAAGTTAGAACTCACTTGGCTATGGTGTGTAGCTAGGCACCTGCTCTAGTTTGTGCAGTTTCTCACTTGTGTATTTAATCAGAGCAGTGATTAGATAAACATACCTGAAAATACATATATGGTTTAGTTGGAAGTCAGAACAGAACAACAGAAGAACTGCTTGAGGACCACACGTTGGTGAATGCAGAACATTCTCTGGAAGGAGTTCCAGTATTTTTTTTTTTTTAAGATTTTATTTATTTATTTATTTGAGAGAGAGCGTGCGCACAGAGGAAGAGGGAGAAGCAGACTCCCCACTGAGCAGGGACCCCGATGTGGGGCTCTGTCCCAGGATCCCGAGATCATGACCAGATCTGAAGGCAGACGCTTAACTGACTGAGCCACCCAGGCACCCTGAGTTCCTCTAATCTTAAAAAAATTTCATAAATAGTTGTTTTGGAGCAAACAGCTGCTACCTTCATATCCTGTTCCTCATTAACATTTGCGTAGTACTTGATTTTTATCACACCAGCCCTGGAAAACCTAGCTTTGCAAAGATAACAGTGTCATGGAAAGGAACGTGGTACAATCTCATGTTGAAGCCATGAACTCCCTTGAGCGCCAGCTTGCATGGTGTCTTACAGATGTCTGCTACCTCTGTGGCTCCCTCAGGAGTTTAGAAGAGTCTGCCCTGCCTCTGTTGCCTAAGCAGACTGACCCTTGATCCTCTCTCCCTTGTTGTCCGGAGGGTTTCATCTCCATTTTCTGCTCTACACACTTTAGGGAGTAGATTTGCCGGTGGCGAAAGGGGCCTCTAGGTGCAGAGAGGGTGGTCATGGGGTCTGTGGCCTTTCAGGAGAAACCCTTGTGCTTTCAGCCTGGCCAGCCTGTCTCAAGAAGTGTCAAGAAGTGCCAGTGTGCCTCTTCAGGTCTGCCCTGGGAATCAGCTTTCTCATTGTTAGCTGCTTCTCCCCGGGTTAGCGTTCCTCATCTCTTCCGTTTGTCGTTACTAGGACATTTTGCTGTCCATCTCAATTTTGTTGCTGTCTCTCATCTACAGTTATTCCCTCTTCTTGTCCTTTTTGGGTTTGTATGTGTGTGTGTGTGTATATATATATGTATATTTTTATATTTAAAGATTTTATTTATTTGGCAGAGAGACAGCAAGAGCAGGAACACAAGCAGGGGAGTGGGAAAGGGAGAAGCAGGCTTCCTGCTGAGCAGGGAGCCCAATGCGGGGCTCGATCCCAAGACCCTGGGATCATGACCTGAGCTGAAGGCAGACGCTTAACGACTGAACCACCCAGGCGCCCCTATATGTATATTTTTAAAAATTTTTATTTATTTGACAGAGACACAGTGAGAGGGGGAACACAAGCAGGGGGAGTGGGAGAGGGAGAAGCAGGCTTCCCACTGAGCAGGGATCCTGATGTGGGGCTCGATCCCAAGACCCTGGGATCATGACCTGAGCTGAAGGCAGATGCTTAACTGACTGAGCCACCCAGGTGCCCCAGCGAAGGGGAGTTTTAAGGACCATTAAATAGAAAGCATTTTCAAGGTCACTGCCAGGCTGTTTAGACCTAATAGAGACAGTAATGATGGCTGGGTCCCGGCTCACACTTAGAGGTCCCACCTATGCCTCCAGCTAGAGATATGATGTTTCATAAGATCCTTTCCCAGTTGGGCCTCCATTCCTTTATTTGTTTAAGAAAAATGCCTTGAGTACCCTTTGAGTTTTTATGTCATGTACATCCAGACAAATGGCTACATCTGAGAGAATTCACTGTACCAGGTGGTCAACTGTGGAGGTGTTTTCTGGAAGCATACACAGCAAAGTCCTAAGAGAAGCACTTTTCTCTTTATCTGCTTTAGGGCTTTGTGTCCCTTAGGACATTTAGATGAGGACTGAGGAGAAGCCCCTGGATTGGCCTTTAGGAGCTCTCTGGTGACTTGGGAAGCTTTTTGTAGCAGTACCTTGGTTGGAGCAAACTGGGCATCGTTGATGGAGAAGTGGGATGAAGTGAACTTTCCTGTAAGCCAGCTGCAGTGCTCTTGTGTGTCTTCTCATTTTGACCTGGTAACAACTTCCCTGCAGAATGGGCTCCTCTAATCCAGTTGAGTCCTATATGCTAGACATATAGCTGTCCTCTTGCAATACATCTTGGGAAATCCCCACTCCTCTTACTTAATTTCTTAACAGCCAAGAAGTTCTACTTTGCTGTGGCTTCATGCCTTATGGGTCGTGTTTGTGTACTAACTCTTCCCTGGGTTTTTATGGAAGTTCTCCAGACCTTACCCTTTTCTGCTCCAAATTAAAGACACCTGGTTTCTTACCTGACTTGAGGAGTCAAAATCAATGTTCCCTTAAGTTACAGCAGATCATTTTAGATCATATTTAATTTGTGTTTTGCTGCTTTAATGCATTTTGCTAACATGCATATTTAAATTCATTTCTTTCACAATGCAGTCTTCTTCCTGAAACCTAGCCAGAATTTCCAATAGTCCTATCTTGTGACTTTTATCCATTTCTTTCTCTTTGAATTGTGTCCCTCACAGTGCAACCCTGAAGTATCTTAAACAACCTTAAACTAAAAAAAACTCTTTTCTTTATTAAGCAGTTTAAGTGTCTTTCACAGGTAAATGTCTTATAGGTAGATTTATGGGTGTTCTTTTAAGGACCTCATTAAACAGAACAGAGAATAAAACGTTATCCTCACTTCCAGGATTAGCATTTTCTCATGAGTAAGTCTGTTCACTGAACTGTCACAGTTCATGGTCAAAATGTAATATTAATAGAGTCTCACAGGTGAGGGAGAGAATGGGGAAATAGTGATGCCAAGTAAAGATGAAAGTCTGGAGGGTATTATGAGTAACACAAATGGATCCCGCATCATATACAAATGATGTAGGGGCGCCTGGCTGGCTCAGTCCGGTAGAGCAGGCGACTCTTGATCTCGGAGTTGTGAGTTTGAGCCCCATGTTGGGGGTAGAGTTTACCTTAAAAAAACGTATACACACACAAATGATGTGGACATGTATTGATCATTACAGATCCGTTTAAGAATCAGATGAAACCCTTTGTACTCTTTCCGGAGAAAAGCTGAAGCACACACTTCCATCTGTACATTCATCCTTATTTCACCTGTCATTCTAGGAGGTGTGTTTTCCCCCTGCAGCTCCTTCATGGACTCCCCAATTAAGCACACTCTATACCCAAACTGTCCAATACTCATGTAGCAATTTAACTTTAAACTAATTAAAATTAAATAAAAGTTCAGTTCCTCAGATCAGTCGCATTTCAAGTGCTCAGAGCCACGTGTGCTTAATGACACCGTACTAGATAGTGCGGGAGTAGAATATTTCCATCATTGCAGAAGGTTCTGTCTGATCATGGTGCTCTGTATTTTCAAGATGGTTTGAGAAGACTTTTCCTTCCACTCTCTCCACCACTGTTAATGATTAGCTCGCATACCTAACTACAGAGGTGCCTTGTGTTTTAAGCAAAATTGTGAGTATGTATTTCTTAAAAGTTTAATTAGGTGACTTATCTTCAAAAAAGAGTACTTACTGGGTCCCCTGGGTGGCTTATTCAGTTAAGCTTGGTTTTGGCTCAGGTCATGGTCTCAGGGTCGTGAGATCGAGCCCGATATCAGGCTTCACTCTCAGCACAGCGTCTGCTTGAGGTTTTTTTCCCCCTCCTTCCTCCCCCTAGGCTCCCCCCCAACTCACGCTCTCTCTCTCTCTCTAAAATAAATAAATAAAATCTTTAAAAAAGTTTATTGAAATGAGTTCTTCAAATAGGGTGTTCTACTCTTGCTTTGTGATAGTGTAGTTTGATTTACAGTTTTTCTCTTCTCTTGCTATCTCTGTGAGGTAATGTTCAGTGGTCAACTAGATGATTTATTTCATCTGGTAAGTTGTGCCTCTAAAAAAAAGTTGTGCCTCCAAGTTGGTCTCTTCCTATGGTATTTTGCTTAAGTCTTCTGTGTGTGTGTGTGTGTGTGTGTGTTGACCTCTTGCTGTAGAGATAAAGCACCCATTAGACTTGGTGACTTCTGACTTGCTTCTTGCTCATGCATTTCAGCAAGACAACCAAGAAGACTGGAAACAGAGTGGAACTAATTAGGCTGTTAAGTGAGAGACACTGATACTAAGATTCAAGGAATGAATCCAGCTCTAAGCGAAAATAGAAATAATTTAGAGATTATCCATGTGTTTCTTTCCTTGGTTAGTTTCTTTGAACCTCAGAATAAGTGGTATGCCTCTAAACTAGGACATTCAGGATAAATGCAAAAGGAATGTGTGATTTTGAGGAAAAAAATCTGTTCCTAAATTTAAAACAAGAGGGATAAATTCAATTTAAGTGTTTGGAAGTAAGGACTAGTCAGGGGTTACAGAATATGTGTTTCAAATCTGAAATTTTGAGCAGAGCAGTTTACAAACCCAGCCTACTCTCCCTTCGGCAGCTTATTAGAGGAATGTTGTCGTTTTTAATGTTCACCAGCTCCCTGTTGGAGCCAGTAGTACTTAAAGTGGCGTTTTCATTAGACTTGCAAGAAAGAATCAGTTTTTTTGTCCCTTCCCACACATTTTAATAGACTTCAAAAATAGAATGGGGGAAGAACTGATTGAACAAAGAATTGTAAGCGCGGAAAGTACAAATAGAAAAATAAGAATAGAATAAAGGAGGAAGTTATTTTCTCTTTGTTCTTAATTTTGCATTTATTTGATACCTCACAGAACCAAAAAAAGGACAAATGAATGGATAGAATTAGGTGTGGTGTGTCCCTCCTAGGGAGTTGACATTGTAATTAGGAAGAGACGCGTAGAGCACGAGTGAGAGCTGTAATCAGGTGGAAATGATGATGAGAGCAAAGAAAAGAGGAAGATTAGGTTTCTGGGGGTGGCCATGGCAAGCTTCTTGGATGAGGTGAGGTCTTTGAATGACTAGGATTTTCCTAGCTGTCTAGGTGTTGGGAGGGAACTCCCAGTCCAAGATAAGGGCCTGAACAAAGACTGGGCTGTAAATTCCTGTGATAGGTGTGGGGACGGTGAGTTGTAGTGATATAATTGGGACAGGTTTGTGAGGTTGGATGGCCCTTGGAATGCCATGCTCTAAACCTTTATATAATGAAAATAATGAAGAAATAAATGGGGTTAGTTATCTGTGAAGAATGGAGGCAGTTGGATCTATAAACAATAAAAAATATCTGCCTTTAATCCCTACAAACATTCCTATTAGAGATTTATATTTTTTCTGCTTGGATCTGACTCCCTCTTGGTTTACTGTAGTATAATGGCTTTGGAAACCAGCAAGCGGTTGGGGAAAGCCAGAGAAAAGGGTACTGCAAATAAACTATCTGTAAATAATTGATAGTTAAAAGTATACAATAGAAAAGTTGGAAAAACAGTGTTGTAAAAAGTAAAGGGTGGACATACAGTGCTTTTTGTCTTCACTTTTGAGGTATCTGCTGAAAACGTAGCTCATTTTCTTTGCTGCCAGTGACCTACTTATCCATTTTCCCATTCAGATTAGTGTGTGCTGTAGACAGCATGTGTTGGTGCCAGCACATGTATTGTAATCCTAAGCTATCTACTGTGTGTGTAACAGTTTATTCAAAAGGACACTGATGAAGGGACAAGGAGATCATTCGTGGCTTTGCATAAATCTAATTTTAGGGTCTTATTTGACAATTCTTAGGCCGTATACATGTTTGTGTGAGTGTGTGCATCTATAAATGTACACCTATATTCTTTAGATATAACTCACATACCGTAAGATTCACCATTAATGTATACAATTCGTTGGCTTTTAGTATATTCACAAAGTTGTGCAACCATTACCCTAATTCCAGAATATTTTCATCACCCCCCCCCCACACACACACACAAAGAATCCCTGTACCCATTAGCAATCACTCCCCATTTACCTTTCCCCACCCATTTCCTGGTACCACGAATCTACTTTCTATCTATGGGTTTGCCTATTCCAAACATTACATATAAATGGGAGGCCACATGTAATATTATTAACAATTCAGTTGTTGGACATTTGAGTGGTTTCCACTTTTTGGCTATTATGAATAATGCTGCTATGAACATTCACATACAAGTTTTTATGTGGAGTATGTTTTCATTTCTCTTAAGAGAAGAATTGCTGGGTCATATGGAAAGTTTATGTTTAACTTTTTGGGGAATCACCAGGCTATTTTCCACTATCATTGCACCATTTTACATTCCCACTAGCAGTGTATGAGAGTTCCAGTTTCTCCATATCTTCATCAGCACTTGTTTATTGTCTGTCTTTTTTGATTCTAGCCATCCTAGTGATATGAAGTGCTATATCATTGTAGTTTTGATTTACATTTCCCTAATGATGTTGACCATTTATGCCCATTTTTAAATTGGGTTACTTGGGTTTTTTTGTAAGATTTATTTATTTAGGGGCGCTTGGGTGGCTCAGTCGGTTAAGTGTCTGCCTTCGGCTCAGGTCATGATCTCAGGGTCCGGGGATTGAGCCCTGCGTCGGGCTCCCTGCTCAGCAAGGAGTCTGCTTCTCCCTCTCCCTCTGCCCCTACCCCCACTTGTGCTCTCTGTCTTGCTCTCTGTCTCTCTCAGATAAATAAATAATAAATAAATCTTTTTTTTTTTTAAAGACTTTGAGAGAGACAGAGTGCACGAGTGGGAGGGGCAGAGGGAGAGGGAGAGAAAATCTGAAACAGACTCCACACTGAGCTTGGAGCCTGGCATGGGTCTTAATCTCATAACCCTGAGATCATGACCTGAGCCGAAACCAAGAGTCTGACGCTCACCCGACTGCGCCACCCAGGTGCCCCTCTTGCAGACTTTAATATAAACCTGTAAGGTTTTCTGTGCTGTGATCACGGTATGCATGCAGTTTTATCATTCAGCAACAGCATATTTCTACAGTCCCACCTTTCCATGTTTCCTCAGGGAGTGCAAAACATCGCCAGTTAGGCATTTAGGGCATTTGCATTTGCCCTACTATTGACATTTTTGCAAAATCTGTTTTTTTTTCTTTTTGACATGATTTTAGAATAGTATGGGGATGTATTTTTTGCTATACTTTATTTTATTTTTATTTTTTAAAAGATTTTATTTATTCATTTGAGACAGAGAGATACAGAGAGAGAGAGCATGAGCAGGGGAGAGAGAGAGGGAGAAGCAGGCTCCCAGCCGAGCCAGCAACCAGACGTGGGGCTTGATCCTAGGACCCTGGGATCATGACCTGAGCCGAAGGCAGATGTTTAACCATATGAGCCACCCAGGCGCCCCTGCTATACTTTAGAAAATTGATAACTCGGGGAAAAGTATGGGCATTTTTTAATGGTATAATGTGTTTCCATGAAACTCAATCTTTTTAGAGAGTTTTTTTTTTTAAACATTTTATTTTTTTTTCTAAGTAATCTCCACATCCAACATGGGGCTCGAACCAACCCCGAGATCAAGAGTTGTTGCATCCTCTACCAACTGAGCCAGCCAGGTGCCCCAAGCATGTTTCATTTTTATTAGACATAGTAGGTATGCCAATTTCATTATTATTACCTCTGCACTTAGAGGCATGTTCAGGGTGCATTAGGAATGTGGGGGAAGGGACTTCAGTGGGAGATGAGGTCTAGTTGCATCTACAGGGGTGAGCAGGAGTTTGCAAGGGGTGGCAAGAGGAAAAGATGAAAGGGAGGTGAAGTATAAAGCCACAGAGTGAACATCTTACTGCAGGATCCACCTACAAGGCAGAAAAGCCACCATTTTCAATCCCAAAGCCAGCTGATGCCATTGGTAGTTGAAAGGGATCATAAGGGCATCCGTTGAAGCTCTACCCGAGGCCCTCCTCTTTCCCTCACCTCAGCCAGTTAACTTTCTGGATTCCACATCTGATCAGGTTGCCTGCTGCTGAAGCTCTTTCAGTGCTCTCATCATTTCAGGGGTGTACATGGAAATCCTTCCCACATGTCTCAGGCCCTGCCTCTTTCAGAGCCGCTCCCTCCAGTCCCCTGTGTATAGCACTCTCCTCCCTCTCTGGGCTCCAGGTGCTCAGGCCTATCTTGGGCTCTTCCTCTGCCTTGGCCTCTTCCTTCGCCACTTCCTCGCTCCGGCTCCCTCTGCTTTTCTTGGGGTTTTCTCCCCCTGTTGCTGAGCTTCCTGCTACTGGGCTTAGCCTGTGATCAGACCCACTTACCCTGGGTCAAATCCCCCTACAGTGGAATCAGACCTTGATGAGGCTGCTCCCTATGGACAGCATGCAGCTAAAATGATCACTGAGACATTGCTTTGGAAGAGCCCGCACTGGAAACTGGTGTGTAGTCTCTCACTAACACACTTGAACACAGCCCAGTTTCCCTCTGGCCTTGGAAGTTACCACCTTTTTAACTGAGCAGCAGGTGAAGTAGCTGGCTGAGTTACAGGGTCGTAGTGTATGAAAATTAAGTCCCCCTGAGGTCTGGAATCACAGGTGGCTCCATGAAATACTCACATGTGGGGCCTGGGTCTGACTGAGAGAGCTGCAGGTTTACACACTGCATCTGTCACTCACCGAGGGAGATGCTGGGCAGAATCCCCTGGGCTATTTAAGTTGTTTGGTTTCTGGTTCAGCATGAATACTTGCACTCTCTATCAAATGCCTCATTTGTAGATCTTGCCACAGTTGTAACACACATGGGTTTGTGTGCAGATCGTCACTTAACCCAACTACAAGCTGCACGTGGCAGGGACTGGGTGGGTGTGACTGCATCCACAGTGTCTGGCACACAGGAGACTTCACTAAGTACTTGTTTAAAAACTGCTTTCACCTACTCCGTGGAACACTAGGCTTCTGGGGAGATGCTTCACAGTTCTGCCAACATTTGATTGACAGTTCATTTAAAACATGTTTAGGGGCACCTGGGTGGCTCAGTCGGTTAAGCGTCTAATTCTTGATTTCAGTTCAGGTCATGATCTCAGGGTTGTGAGATCGAGCCCCATGTCAGGCTCCATGCTCAGCGTGGAGTCTGCTCATCCCTCTCCCTCTGCTCCTCCTCCCTTTTGCGTGTGCTCCCTCCCTCTCTCTTTCTCTCCCTGTAAAATAAATAAAATCTTAAAAAAGAATGTTTAAACTGTTGAAATTCTATTAAAACTTCGGCACTTGGGGCGCCTGGGTGGCTCAGTTGGTTAAGTGACTGCCTTCGGTTCAGGCTGTGATCCCAGGGTCCTGGGATCAAGCCCTGCGTTGGGCTCTGCACTCTGCAGGGAGTCTGCTTCCCCCCTCCCCCGCCCCGGTCTCAAATAAATCTTAAAAAAAAAAAAAAAAACTTACGCACAGTTAGATGTGCTTTATTTTTTTTTTTAAGATTTTATTTATTTATTAGAGAGAGACAGTGAGAGAGGGAACACAAGCAGGGGAAGCAGGAGAGGGAGAAGCAGGCTCCCCGCTGAGCAGGGAGCCCGATGCGGGGCTCGATCCCAGAACCCTGGGATCATGACTTGAGCCGAAGGCAGACGCGTAACGACTGAGCCACCCAGGCGCCCCTAGATGTGCTTTATTTATAGTACATGTCAGTGGATTGAACACTACTAGTTCTGTCAGGTTACCTTGTTCTTGTGCAGTTCTTGAAATAAAGCCAGCAGTTGAAAGACTCTTAGCATCGCAGCTGCTTGTGTTCATTCAGCAGTCAACAGGAAAACCCTCAGAAATAAATGCAAAGGCAGCTGAGCCTAATAGGCTTAAGTGGCAGGCCCTAGATCAGTCAGCTTCCTTGAGATCTCCCTCTCTCCATGTTTTCCTAGCTGTATGACCTCAAGCAAGGTAGTAGACCTCTCTGAGTCAGGGTCCTCATCTGTAGTGGAGGGATAGGGAGACACTTGAGAGGAGTGGATGCAGTGAAGCAGAGGAAGGGGCTTATAGGGCTTAGTTCAGTGTTCACTGTTACAGCTGTTGTTACTGTTGCTATTTCATCTTTAACCCCAAATGTCAAAATTTTGAAGAGTCTTCATTTATTCGTTGATTGAATTTATAAGTTAAGGGCTGCCATATGTAAGTTTCACAGAAATGCCCTTTGCTTAAAGAAGGTGTGTGTCGGGGATAAAACCTTTGGTTTAGACTAAGAGAGCGCTAGTGCTTTAGCCCAGCTTCCCCCATAATCTGTCACTCAGAAACCTTCGCATTGAATTCGATCTCTAGAGTTAGGATCCTTTGGCTTCCTCATGTCTGCCTGCATAATCCTCTTCTCTGTTCTGCCCAGGACTCTTACTGAAATTTGACTTAAGAAATGGTCATGAAAGAAACCTGTCCTTAAAACTGCCAGTAAAGACGTCTTCATGTGTTCATTCCACAGAAACTTCTTGCACTCCTATAATGAGCCTGGCACTGTGGTGAAACGCTTTTACCTATTGTCCATGACCGAGTGAATCTTCCCAATGGCCCTAGGAGGTAGGATGTCAGGTAGTTTGCCCAGGGCTGTGTGCTCTTGGCCTTTGGCACCAAGAACCCTTCTCCTTTCTGATGATGGGCTACTCTTCTGTCACGAAGTTTTCACCTCGGCCTTGGCTGCCCAGAAGCTTCCTGACACAACGCTGCCTTAGCTTTAGCCCAGCTTTTCCTTTGTTGCGTTGCTGCCCCTCCCTCTCTTGTGACTCTTCTTTCTTCTTGTTTGTGTTAGCTTTATTTAATTTTTCGGAAGAGGATTATTCTCAGCCACTCAAAATTTGGGCAAATTTTGAAGAATGACATATTTTACGTTTTTAAAAAAATTTTATTGAGAGCGAGAGAGAAGAGAGAGAGAGGGCAAGAGAGCACAAGCAGGGGGAGCAGGCTCCCTGCTGAGCAGGGAACCCAACGCGGGGCTCGATCCCAGGACCTGAGATCATGACCTAAGCCGAAGGCAGACGCTTAACCAACTGAGCCACCCAGGCGCCCCCATATTTTACATTTTTATCCTAAAAATATCTTGCAGTTGTTTGAGTGTGAAACTTAGAAAAGAAGGGTGGGCAGGCAAAAACCTTCTTGAAAAAGCAGTGATTGAAGTGTAGTATTTGGGGGCGCCTGGCTGGCTCAGTTGTTAAGCGTCTGCCTTCGGCTCAGGTCATGATCCCGGGGTCCTGGGATCGAGCCCCGCATCAGGCTCCCTGCTCCGCGGGAAGCCTGCTTCTCCCTCTCCCACTCCCCCCGCTTGTGCGCTTGCATGTGCGCGCGTGCTCTCTCTCTCTTTCTGACAAAAATATTTAAAAAAAAAAAGTGTAGTATATGATTCTAGGGTTTTTTTTGGACTGAGAAAGGTCATGGACAGCTTTCAGGTATGGTTTTCCTTTTATTTTTATTTATTTTTTTCTGGTTTTCCTTTTAAATTAAGAATCCAGATGCTCATGGAAGTCATATTTATTCACATTTTAATTTTTGTTTTTACTCTTAAAACTGTGAAAACAAATTAAACGTACATTGCTAAGATGAGCTTTCTAATTTTTTCTTTGCAGATAATGATGCTGCTTGAGCTGAACAATTAAGGTAACATTTATGACCTATGTAATATGCTTTTCTTATTCAGGATTCTTTATCAGATTTAGCTGAATTGTTAAAGTCGTGTTTTAACCTTGGTGAGGTTGCTTGTGGGCAATCATTCCGAACTGTGTAGTAAAAAAGACTTCACATTATATTTTAAGGTAAGTTCTGAAAATAACATAACAGGATACCTTTATTCATTCATCTTATGCTGAAGTTTCAAAGGGTTTTACTATTTTTAGAAAAGAAAAAGGGAGTATTTTTAATGTCTCCAAGCCAGTTATAGTTATGTTAATGTATAGATTGCCTGAAGCTAGCTTTTGTTGGATTCAGTGGGAAATAAGATGGTTTATATCGTTATCTGTATCGCCATGTATGTTTATATACGACTCTACAGTAAGAATCAAAGAAATGTTTGTATATATATTGTTTTAGCAAATGCCAGCATCCTTGCAAAGAGGGTATCTGCAAGGCCCCAAATTATAGATGGGAATTGTAAAAAATCATACCCCACTTCCTGGTGTATGGGTCTAGCATACCCCAGATTTGTTTAATCAGAATAATGGCACCAACTAGGAAATCCTACATTATTATGAAAAAAGAAAAGGACTGTGTCAAAGTGTCCTGATAAAATTATAAATGACAAATCTCAAGGAATGTCTAAGATTAAATTTGGTAGATATATGCAACCAGTCACCTGGGGGGAGGTTATTAGATTGCATAATCTGGTTTATAATTTGATGTGAAGATCCTAACAATTCAGTGCTGTGCAATAAAACTTTGTGTCTGGTAAGGTAATTAGAGACTTACTCAAATACTGGGATAAATGATATACTAGAATCACACACATCTCTTACATCCTTAGAACACAGAATGGAACTTTTGTGTTCATGTATCTTGAAAATCTTGTGAAAGGAACAGTCTTGGAATGGGGGCTGCTGGGGAAGGTTCCTGGTGTTGGTGATGACCATGCTGAGTGGTTCCGAGGGCTCAGCCGTTAGTTAGGTGAAGTGGGGTAGGATCACCAGCAGAGGAAGCAGCATGTGCCAGGGCCAAGGCAAGGGAGAGCAAGGGAGCTGAGCAAGTGGAATTGAATTTCAGTTCCAGCTGACTGTGCATTTGTCAATGACTGAAGCTGGAAATGGGGAGCAGGGCTAGGTGTCTTGTCTTAGAAGTTGGACTTAGATCTGGAAATCTGGAGAACCACTGAAGAGTGTTAAGGATAGGGCCTTAGAGCAGTGCTTTTTCCTCATCTCATAATAGCTGGTATGCAATGTTGGTTTTGTTATTCTTTTTTTCTATAAATTGAAATTGTTTAAGCAAGATTGCAAAGTTAAACAAAGGAACAGATTTACCAAGTTGTTACCTCTGTCAGGAGATTAAGGGGTTTGGGATTGTTTCGATTTCCTCTCACATGAATTTAGTTTGGGCATTGAGCAGAGCAATCCACTGAAGTCAAAAAAGTCTCAAAAAAGTCTCCAAGAGGTAAGTACTTTGATTGCCTCACAGTTTTGTTGGCCACTTTAAATTGTATCAGTTATAGTAGTAGTTATTGTAGTAGTAACTTAAAAGAGCCAATAAGAGTTACAGACAAGTTCTACAGGTTTTACCAGAATAGTGTATCATGTAGTTGGAAATGCAGAATTCTTACACATGACAGGAAGTATTTAATTCCATTATACTGGGTCACATTTGCATATAACCAGGAGAGAGCCAGATAATGTTTACTGCAGTGAATTTCCAAATCCATCCTAGTCAATTAATAATTATTGTTCGTGTCTTCATTACTTTCCCATTGATGGATTCACAATATATCCAGTTTCATGTTAAAGTTAATAACCATTTCTGCTCTAGAACTGTGCTGGCCACTACAGCTATTGCCTCTAAATGTGGCCATTCAAATTAGTTATGATTAAATAAAATTTAAAATTCGGTTCCTCATTCCCTCCAGCCACATGTCAGATGCTCAGTAGTCATGTGGCAAGTGGCTGCCATATTGGACAGTGCAGATGGAGGACATTTCCATCATTACAGAAAATTTTGTTAGTGCTATTCCAAAGATTGTCTCCTTTTATAAATTTTAATGTACTTAAAAGCCATGTAATAGTGAAGTATTTACAGATTAAATGATATAATTTGATTCAAAATAACTGGGGAGAATTGGTAGTTATGGAAGAAACAGGATTTGCCATAAGTTGGTAATTGGTGAAGCTAGGTTGGGGATCCATGGGGGTTTCATTATATTATTCTCATTATTCAGAAATTTTGTGTATGTTTGAAATTTTCCATAATAAAGAATAAAAACAGAAGCCTTAAATTCGAACAGTGCTCCTGTTGGCACTTAAAAGTAGCCATCTGGGGACCCTGAACCCAGGGTCCTGGGATCGAGTCCCGCATCGGGCTCCCTGCTCAGCGAGGAGCCTGCTTCTCCCTCTGCCTGCCGCCCCCCTGCTTGTACTCTTGCACTCTCTCTCTCTCTCTCTCTCTCTCTCTCTCTCTCTCTGGTAAATAAATAAATCTTAAAAAAAAAAAAGTAGCCATTTGTAAATGGGCATCTGAAATTCTACCCCACACAGGCTGGTGCCTGTGGTGTAGGGAAATGTGTAATCCTGCCCCGGGGCTTCCCCAAAAGGGTACATAGAGTACTGCATTTTTTTTTTTTTTTAAGGATTTATCTATTTATTTGACAGAGAGCACAAGCAGGGGTAGTGGCAGAAGGAGAGGGAGAAGCTGAGTGGGGAGCCCGATGCGGTGCTCCATCCCAGGACCCTGGGATCATGACCTGAGCTGAAGGCAGATGCTTAACCAACTGAGCCACCCAGGCGCCCCTAGAGTACCACATTTTTAAGATTTGTGTCATTCCCTCTGAAAACACAGACGTGACAGCCCAGGTTCATATTTATTAAGAGTTAGAACTGCCCAAATGAGTCTTGTGGGCAGAATGTGCTAGATTATGATATTTTGTTAAAAAATTCCATTGCTGCTGACATTAATTTTAGCCAAGTCCAAATCGTGTTCCTAATGAAGAGAATGGCGTCCATTTACTCAGTCATTGCTTATTTTTGTTCACAGCCAAATCAGTCAGCTTCTGTCTCTGGTTTCCTGGTTACCAGCTCCTATGGTGATAGCGTTGGAAGAGAGAAAGGGGAGGTCATTGAGAAAACCCTTGGCACAAGACGAAAGCCATCAGTAAAACTGTCACTGTGCCACCAAAGGGCTGTTTGAAGTTGTTACAAACACCTGCCTACTTTGGTCTCCTACTGCATGTCTAAGAAATGGGGGCAGGGCTTATTGTGCATAGAGAGGGATGGTTGAGAGCAAGGTGTTTGGGGTGAGACTTGGCTTTGAGTGCTTGCCTCAGTCAGCTTGGGGGAAGAGCGAGCCCTGACTGGCTGTGTCAGGGAGTACCAGTAGGGTTGTGTCTGCTGTGTGGTCGAGCGCTCAGCGTGTGACAGCTCTTGCATTAGGCATTTTCTGTACAGAAAGGACTGGGGACTCTGTGCTTTATTTCCCTTATGCACCGATATTCATACAATCATGTAGAGAAATGTACAGGTCTAAAGCAATGTAATGGTACCTCTTTATTTTACAGGGTTCTAAAGTCAAAATCCTGAGATTAATAATGGCAGGAAAATCTTCACTTTTTAAAGTAATTCTCCTTGGAGATGGTGGAGTTGGGAAGAGCTCTCTGATGAACAGATATGTGACCAATAAGTTTGATATCCAGCTCTTCCATACAATAGGTGTGGAATTTTTAAATAAAGATTTGGAGGTGGATGGACATTTTGTTACCATGCAGATTTGGGACACGGCCGGTCAAGAGCGATTCAGAAGCCTGAGGACGCCATTTTACAGAGGTTCTGACTGTTGCCTGCTCACTTTTAGTGTCGACGATTCTCAGAGCTTCCAGAACTTGAGTAACTGGAAGAAAGAATTCATATATTACGCAGATGTGAAAGAGCCCGAAAGTTTTCCTTTCGTGATTTTGGGCAACAAGATTGACATAAGTGAACGTCAAGTGTCTACAGAAGAAGCCCAAGCCTGGTGCAGGGACAACGGCGACTATCCTTACTTTGAAACAAGTGCAAAAGATGCCACAAATGTCGCAGCAGCCTTTGAGGAAGCAGTTCGAAGAGTGCTTGCTACTGAGGATAGGTCAGATCACCTGATTCAGACAGACACGGTCAGTCTGCACCGAAAGCCCAAGCCTAGCTCATCTTGCTGTTGATCGTTAGAGAGGTTGCCCGTGCGATCTAACCAACTTACACACATTCACAGAAAAACAAAACACGGTGGAGAAGAGAATTAGCATTTGCAGCAATGGATCATGTACTCATAAAATTAAACTAACCGTATTGCTGCTTTATTAGTGGGTGGGAGAAGGGACACATCCACTCGTGGAAGAATCAATTTACTCAGTAGTGGCACCTTACATTTATAAATTGTAATGGTTGTCTAATAACATTTAATTTAAATATGTACGTTACAGAGCTAATAAATGAGATGATCAATACTTTAATTATAATTAAAACACTTGAATATTCTGGAAGTTATTGTTTGTTTTTCCTGGGAAAATGGAGAACTACTTTTTATATGTGTATATTTTTATGTAATTAGCATTCAGTTCCTGGTTGAGGGGAAAAAAGATTCCCTAAAGCAATAATGTTAATAAAGATTAAAACCTAATGCGTTTGCATTGCAGTTATTTGATTACTTCTTCATTCTCTTTAAAATTATTTAAGTATTCACATTTTCATTCTCCATATCAGAATTACTCTCACTAGTAATCACTTGTTGTGCCCCCACCCCCAAAACAGAAGCCAACTTTATCACTCTTGGAGGAAATACTAAGGATTGTACTTGTGTGAGGGTAAACGACATCTTTGTTCGGTCACATATGTAATGCCTTCTCTGTCATTGAACACTGTTTAGTGATTTGCTCTCAAGGAGATTTTGATAAAGCGAATTGTAGTCTTTCGCGGGTAAAGTTCATGCTCTGCCATGTGTGCCTATCCCATCCTACGGAGGCAAACCAACCCACTGTGGGTTACCAGAACATGCTGGGGCAGGGTTATCATGCCCTGCTCATTGGGAACCACTGAAAAAGAATAGCAGTATCATTCAGTAAGCTAAGCTTTTGAAAGTCTAATCTAACACAGAACAGACAATTTGGCTATATGAAAAACATTTTAACATTTTGAATTTGGGGAAATTAAATCTCTTCATAGTTTCAGGTTAGAGACAGTTTTTGTTTTTATTATTTATTATCAGTCCCCCCTCCCAAAACTGTAATCCTCCATCAAAAAAACAAAATAGGAATCCAGTAACAAATTGGAGTATATTACATACTCTTTGTTTTTTTCTCTAGGGGATTTGCTTTTTTTTTCCCCAATCAAAAGTGTCCCCATTGGTTTGTGACTTGCTGTTTCCTCTTAATATATGTGGACATACTTCCATTATAGTATATCTACCTCATTTGTCAGCTGTACGGAGGTTTACCAATTTATTCAAACCGTTCTCTAGGGACACATCCAGCAGCAATATCTGAAGGTGCCCATTTCCCACACCTTGTTCAACAGTGGGTATTCGGAGTAAATTTTTTGTTCATTTTTTAAATAGATGAGTCACGTTTCAAAATCGTAAGACTTAAGAGACCGATATCTATACCCTTGCCACCCAGTTCCTGTCCGTGGAGGCAGCATGTGTCAGGTTCTTGGGTATCAAGCTAGATATTTAGTATGTAAGGGAAGCATATTATATTAGTTTGCTAGGGCTGCCACAACAAAATGCAGACTGGGCGGCTTAAACAATGGGAATTTTTCTCACAGTTCTGGGGCTGTATGTCCAAGATCAAGGGGTTGGTAGGTTTAGTTTCTCCTAAGGTCTCTCTGTGACTTGCAGATGACCTTTCCTCTGTGTGCAGCACCCCCTCCCCCCACCATGCCACCATGTCTCTGCATCCAAATTTCTTCCTCTCGTAAGGACACCAGTCAGATTGGATTAGGGCCCACCGTAGTGGGCTCGTTTTGACTTAAATCACCTCTTTAAAGGCCCTGTCTCCAAATACAGTCACATTCTGAGGGACTGGGGGCTAGGGCTGCAACATACGGATTTTGGGGGGACACAATTCAGCCCATAATACATACGTATGTGTGTAGGTATTTACCTAATGCGTAATTTTGATTCCTGTATAGATTTAACTAATACTTTGCTGGTTTTTAAAAAACTTATAAGCAGCTTTTCAGTAATCTTTTTTTCAGCTAAATATTCAGGAGGTCTAGAGCTGGGAAGCAAAAAATGGTCAAGGGAACAGATCTTCATGTGTATAAAGACAGGCTGGTGGGAAAGCAGAGTAATCCAGTTTAACACCGTTGACTCAAAGGGATCCAGTGAACAGGAGCTAGCTGACCAAGCACAGTACTGAAATGTGACCACTAAGGAGGAACAAAACCTGGCAGTAGCCCCGGCCTTCAAAGAGACTACAACAAACCGATGGGACAAGCTCTTCAACAAGCAGCGAAAGGTAGCTGCAGGTCTGACGCTCTTGTTTTTAGGAAGTAAAAGGTCTTTTGATTGGCTGGTGTTACCTAAACAAAGATGAGAAATATTGAAAAAACAAGAGTTGGGGAAGAAAGCAGTTGGCGCCGGAGGCGGCCGGGGTTGGTGGAAGGAAGTAGCTGCAGAGCCCCCAGGAAGCCGGCAGAAGGGAAGAACGGTGTGCATGCCCCCCATTCTGAGGAGGAGAGGCCCCAGG
The DNA here is from genome assembly GCF_964656455.1 of Halichoerus grypus. NCBI lineage: Eukaryota > Metazoa > Chordata > Mammalia > Carnivora > Phocidae > Halichoerus > Halichoerus grypus. The sequence goes on along the minus strand of NC_135727.1, from coordinate 121,991,901 downwards.
GTTCCAGTGCCCCTGCTCGCCACAGGGCGTCGGGCCGACTCTGACAACGTGAGCTTCTGTGGTCTACTCGCGCAGGGCCGTCGAGACAGCTCAGTGGTAAGAACAAGGCAAATGACTGAACTTGGAGAACGGACAGATGTACGTTTGCAGCCCATGTAGCAAATACAGTGTGCAGTGTGGAAGATGGAAAAATACAGTTCCATCAGTGGGGTAATGTCTTTGTCACCTTGTGAAACATTCCCTAGTTGAAGTGAAAACATCCTAGATGTCCCTTAAGAGAAAACCTTGAGTTTTACATTCCTGTAAAAATGTGTGTAAGCTTTCCCTTGAGTATCATGACACCGTGGACACCAGTGGCTTGTGGGGCAGTGGAGTAGAAAAGTGGACCTGCGTACTGTCCGTGGATTCTGAGAAGCCACCACTGTGGACTGGCAACCAGAAAGGGCTGACATGACTGAGAAGTGAAAGAACACGGGTGTAGCGCGGGCAGAGCAGAAATCCACTCTCTCTCTACATACATGGAAAACGTGGGCACCAAGCATCTAGGGAACGAAAGAGGACAATATCAGAACTGTGCATGTTCTTTGGGTCCCTTTGGGCGTGCTAACGTAGATTAGCACTGACCTAGTGCTGACACACTACACTCAGTGGGGCCTCAGGCCCAGGGTGCTAATGACGTCATCCTGTTGCTATTGTGTTCCTGAACCTTGCGTGACATCACCTACTACCAGATTTAAGATTTGCCGGCTCTTGAGCTTGCTTAACTGCCAGCCCCTGGTTTTTCCCTTTACACCAGCTCTGGTTCTGTCCTAGCCACACGCCTGGTGCTGCTTTTCTCCACACCTTCGTGGCCCACATGCTCTTGCAGTGCAGCTCACGTCTGATGTCCCATCCACCCCCACGCTTGTCAGTGGACTTGCTTCAGGCTCCTTCAGAGACGCAGTCACACACGCAGTTGGTGCTGAACTACAGTAACACACATAGGGCTTGTGTTGCTTGTTGCTGTCTCACCCTCACGAGCCTAGAGGAAAGGATCATGGTTTGCAAGGCACCCTCCAACGTCCTGCTGCAAACAGCCTGCTGCTCCTGGCAGCCCGCGTCACAGCTCTCTGCACTGTATGTTTACTGGGGGCAGAGCAAACGGTCTACGGCAAGAACACACCGGTGTCTCTCCAGTGAGCGTGGCTGAAGCCACTCCTAAATGTCTAGCGGGACTCTCTGCTCCCAGAGCTCTGGCACCTAGCTTGAGGTGATCTGAGTTCTAGCAAATGGGTTAATAGTTTGTAGACTCTCAATAGGGGAAATAGGACTGAAACAGCGGTAGCAGCGTGAGCGTAACACTTTAAAAATTCGATTAAACTTCCACAATCTTGGACAAACATCTTTATTTAAGAAATCCAATAAATAGATGGGGTAAAAAATTATGGTAGCAACTTCACACGAGGGTATGAGACCAAACTTAGAACTACTTGCTCAAGTTATTCAGGAAAGAACAAAATTAAGTGCTCACAATTAGCACAGAAAATATATGGTTATAGTACTTGTTTTTAAACAGACATTTACTAGTTTACAGTAAGATCCCACTTGTTACAGACCACTCCCCACCCCCTTGGTGTACAGCCTAAAAAAGCTAAGAATGCAAATGCTAATGTAATATAAACTTTTCTTTGTTTACAATTCCAGAATTACAACTTTTTACTGGTATAACTATCAACAGGTTCACTTACTTTAGTTTACTGTCGGAGGGAAAGGCAATATAAGAACATAACCTGTCACTTTGGTCCCAGCCTCCCATTTTACAAACATGGATCCCAGGATTCTTGATTTATAGCGGAATCACTTTGACGAGGCAGGCCTGTGGCATTTGGCACTGCAAAAGCTGTTTGCTTCGGCTTCTTGGGGAGTGCTATGTATACTGCCCGTACGGTTTTATAACAATATCTCTAGATGTGCAGAAGCCCGTGTACATGCTATCAACTTCATTCCATACTGCAGAAACTTTTAGTTTTAAATCTACCAAAATCTTGACAATGACATTTGGTTCTGAATTGTGACATCAAGATCAAGCTGTCTGAATGAGTAAAGTCAAAAGCTCATTCTTAATTTTTAGAAGAAAGATATTTTCAAGGTTATAGGGAGTTTATAAATAACACTGTTCACAAGCAAATATTGATCTGTTGATAATCGTAAGAAACTCAATGTACTATTTTGAAATAATAAGGAATTTCATTAGGTTTAGATAAATTTAGACTACAAGCAAAACTTTTCCAGGCTATTTTGTCAAGTTACTTACAACATACACATTCCTGAGAATACCCCATTGTAGTGACATTGTTTATTTCCAAATTTTTCCACATTCAACTTAAAAGGTGTTTCTTCCCAAGAAACTGAACTTTTCTGTCAAATGCGCTTGATCGAATAGGAGAATTGGGTTCATAAAATGGATTCATTGCAAACTAGGAAAGAAGAAGGTATTAGTAAGCTTGTCGAAGTACAAAGACTGACAAATCATAGATCTCTAGAAGGAAATTATTTTAAAGTTCTAAATTAAATCATCAAAGACATCTAAAACAGAAGTCTGAAGACCACATTTTTAAGTTTCAACAAAAATGTTCCATTGTTAAATAGTAATGCCCCCTTGAGATTTCTGTCTTAGTGTTTTAGTTTTGAGAACTACCTGTGGCAAAACTAATGGTGGTATGATAAGTGTTGCCTATGTAAGCTAAATGAACTTTGAGGATTCACCCTGTATGTGAAATACTAATCTACTCACATTAATTATAAATGTATGGACTCATCTATAAGGCCCTTTGGCTACATAAAACTAAAAATCCACCATATGCTCGTAGTTAAAAAAAAGTTATACCCCGTTGCTGCTATATTAAATTACCCTTGTGTAATAATTTTTTTGACAATCAGGTTTTTAATACTGTCCTTTAACAACACAGGCTGAGTGATCAGGTTCTTAAGTAGTGTAATGAGTGTATCATAACATGTGAGAAAACTGTCAGATTGAATCACTAATAAGAAAAAGGAGTTAACCAGTTTTTAAACCTTAATTTACTTGATGTTGTCTATCTTTTTAAGACATAATATTTTTATTTGCTAATTCTGACTAGGAATATGAACCGTGCTGATATGGAAAAAAAATCTTGTCTAAATACAGAACATTTAAAATTAATTAAGAACATACTGTTAGCACTGCAGTTTAACCACAGACATCCTACTTCTAGTTTATTTTTTCTAAATATCAAGAAATGTGAGTGGCACCATTCTCCTTGAGGGACTATTTGGTAAACTTCCTGACAGTTTATGATCTATAATCATTGCACTGTAACTGGTAAAGTAGATGGAGCATATTTTAGATTAAAATTATGAAGCAATTTCCCTTATGTAGCCTGCTTCCTTCTCTTTTTAGGGTTCCCTAATAAAATCAACGATATGTGCGCCAAAAGGGGGAAACTGCAACCAGTTTAAAAACAACTACCGTGAGTCCTAAATACATGTTAGCCTGGTGGTGAAGACTTGCCTGATGAGGGAGTTTCCAGGGACCGGTCTGACTGGGGAGGGGCTGGTCTAAGATGAAAACTGCAGTACAAGGGAGTTACTGCACCAGGCCAATTTCCTGTCAGAGTCGGAATCCCTTTTTACAGTCAGATTTAAAAAGTTATGGAACATACCATACCTTTATGTATAAATCATAGACGTCAGTAAAGAAGTTCTTTATTCCATCTTCTTGCCTTATGTCATGAAGCATAATAAATCTCATATGTGAAAGAATTAAGGTATAATCTTAATAGAAATGAAAAATGAAAAGTAGTCAGGTGATACGATATCCTTCAAATGAGTCACATGCATTATATCTTGTGATGGAAAAGCTGCATATGTAAACTGGGTTTGAAGTTAGGTAACTTTTATCTTAAAGAGGACATAATCTTTCTAAAGTTAGAAAGTTACTACAAAATAAAGTAAAATCGACCTAATGGTTCAGATTAACCTTAGTTTTATTTGAGACTTGATTCTAAAGGTATCTGTTAAACAAAATTATCTGTTAAACAAAAATATTAAAATTTTTTCCCCTAAAAAAAATAAATAAAAGTATCCTCGTAAATGGCAATTTTTACCTGACACATTGAAGTCCACAGACTCAGAGTCTGGCATGTATGTCCCATGTTGTTCTAGTCTGTTACCCCAACCTTTAGTTAGAGATCTTTATTTAAAAGATAAGGATATGACCTGCAGTAACAAACGCCGAAACAAACCACTCATTGAACTTGTCCACAGTTTTCAAGTACATGTTGTTGGACAGCCACATGTTCTCATCTACGAGGTCAAGAGCGGCATGAGCTATGAACTGGTTCAGATGACGATGATCATCCTAGATGACAATGTGAGTAGCACCAGATTAACATTTCCAGACAGCATCAAGAACACCAGCATTTCATTCTGGAAATTCTATACGTAGTCTTCTTGGGGGTGGGTGGGGCATCCTCTGCTTTTACTTCATTTATTACTGTCGTGGGACTTAGGAAAGATCTTAAGTGTTTTCACATCATATTCTTTTCAATTTGCTATCTAAAACTCAACAAATAGAAACAGCCAATTAATAAGTGAAATGTGTTCAAGAAACTATATAGATTATTTAATTTTGCAAGAAGGAAGTTACCAAATTCGGTAACCATTTAAGCGTGTGAAGAAAGAACAGTAGGTAAAAAAAAAAAGAGAGATTCTGCTTTAAAGACACTCATATCTTTTTAGAGGAGGACATGAAAAAATACGTAAGTGGTTATGGCTAACGGACAGCACTTCAGGTAGGCTGGAGAGCTACACAGAAGTGACGTTGGCATGGGTCTCAGGGTCAGCAGGGGAAAAGGGCAGGGAAGGCCGTGGGGCACAGTGACACTTGGTGAGCAGTGGAGACAGCTGAGAAGGTGGCACTCTTAAAGGCTTGGCGTAGGCCTCTTTCAGGTGAATGGAGTTTACATGACAGGGGGACTTGGGAGTGGCAGGAGGCCATACTCAGCCCCAGCTGTGAGTAGTGACCTGTCTCAACAGCAGGAGACAGTCCTGTCACAGCTGAGTGTCCTTTTCGTGGGCTTAACTGGAGGTGGGACTGTCCCACCATAACGTGGAGAGGGAATTCACAACCTAGAACAGTCTTCTCCTGTGGAATTCTTTATTTCAAAATAAACTTTTCAAAGAACACTTGTGTTATGGGTTGAATTGAATTCTTCTGTTGAGGTCCTAACCACCCCCCACCCCGCCCAGTACCTCAGAATGTGGCCTTCTTTGGAAAGAGGGTCATTGCAGCTGTCGTTAGCATGCTAGAGTAGGATGGCCCCTAATCCAGTATCACTGGTGTATTTATAAAAGAGGGGAATTTAGAGACAGACACACACACGGCGAGAATGCCACGCGAAGACTGGAGTTCTGCTGCCAAAAGCCAGGGAACTACCAGAAGCTAGGAGAGAGGCCTGGAACAGATTTTCCCCTAGCACCTTCACAGGGGGCCTGGCCCTGCTGACACGTTGTTCTTGGACTTCTGGCCTCCAGGCCAGTGAGACAATGAGCTGCTTTTACTCTAAGCCACCCGGTTTGTGGTGCTCTGTTATGACAGCCCTGGGAAAGGCAACTTAATATGACCTCCTTGCTGCGGAGGCTATTCCTGTGACAGGGTTGGAGGAAGGCTGCCAGTGGCCTTGCACAGCTCAAGCATGTTTACTCCACTCACATCACCATGACGAAGCTAATTTAATCCCTAGAGAAATCGATGTGTTTTGTGTCTGGCTTACAGCAGTGTTTTCCATCACTTTACATGGATGATCAATCATGAGATTAGAAGAAAAATGTACAAATGCTTTAAGGTGAGTGGCAGCAGGAGAAAGAACTAAGGTCAAGTCATGCCACAAAGTGTTTTTCTGGGCACAGCTTTGCCTACCACAAGTCCACAGAAACTGTGTCAGTAGCCCTGTACCACAAAGCAACCGCTGCGACAGAGATGCCTCAGTACAGTTTTAATGAGCAGCGGGCTCATAGGAATGTGGGAAAGTAATGTAGTAACAACCACCTGATAGATAATACCTTAAGCACATTTCTATCTTATTTTCGTGGCAAGATTTAAATAGTTGAAAAGCATCACACACTGGACATTATGCGCTACAATTAATTTCAAAAATCAATTCTTGTCTTAAGGGATGTTAAAGCTTATTTTGGAGTTAGGAGGAACACAGCATAACTTTTTATTAGCAACATGGACCAGTACAGAAAGATGGAAGGGCCCCAGGTATTCTCATCTCAAGACTATATGTTTACTCTGAGTGGCATGTTCTTGAACCAAGCTTGTTTTTCGGGAACCATTACTGGCAACAAGGAAGTTGGGTGGTGTCACCGGAGAGAACAGCATGCGGGCACCACCCAGCTGGTAGGTGGTGCAGAAGGTCACTGAAAACTGCTATAGTCTCAGGGGCAGCGGGACATGGAAGCAAGGGTCTCTTTTAACCCTCCCAGGTGTAAATGGCCCTACTATGTATGTCCTGATGAAAAATGTAATTCCCTTGGACAGAACGGGCTCTCATGGCATCTCCAGTCAGTAACAACTGTTCCTCTGGTCCCACAACAGGTAGACTATGTTTCTGTGTGCTCAGGGAGCAGCTTTTCAGAATGGGTGACACAGTGAACTACATATCCGAGAAGAGACCCAGAGCATCCTGCTAGTATGTGCCAAGTGTGAGCTGAATCAAAGGATGAGTCAACAACTCAGAGGATGTTCCCTGGCTGGCTTCTATCAACCTGTGGGACTGCAGAGCAAGCCTCATTTAATGGCAGTGGATTCCAGTTACCTCATCTGTCCAGATCTCTTCCAGCTGTAAAATCATGCCACACCATTATCATTACAACAGCATAACAATTCTTACAGAATTTTTTAAGGTTCCTTACGCACTTTGGATTCTGCTTTTCCAGCTGGCAAAAATTCCATTTCAAAAACTGGATTATCATGGTGGCCCACAATTACAAAGTAGAAGCTTCCAGACATTGTCTTCAATATATAGCTCCTAATTAAATGAAAATAGCACATATTTTTAGTACACCATACTGAAAATGAGAAATGGTTAACAAGAAGTCTAGAATTCAATTTTTTACTTAAACCTGACACTGTAGAAGGAGACCATTAAGCTTGTCATGTTTTCCAGTACGCTGCGATAGACAAACGGCTTTGGGACTATACAAATTATGTCTGTGATATGTCCTGTAGAATCCAGTACTTTATTTTCATAAGGAAACTGGAAGAACTCTAATACAAAATCGTAAAAACAACATTCTCATGACCTGAAAGTTTGGAACATTCAGAGTAAGCTGGGCCAAACTTGGACTGGGCCAGTTAGCATTATTAGCACTAACACTGGGAAAAATTTAATAAAGGGTGCTGATTTTGTCTTCTTCCTACCTGAACAATGTATGCTATAAATCTCAGTCTCTGCAAATGCAAGAGCCTATGATGTGCCTCCTCAAACAACATTCATAAGGAAGACATGGGGCTCCTGGCTGGCTCAGTCGGTGGCGTGTGTGACTCTTGATGTTGGGATTGTGAGTTCAAGCCCCATGTTGGATATAGAGATTACTTAAAAAAATAAAATTTTAAAAAATAAGGAAGACACAATTTTGTATTCTAGAAAAGATGGAAGAAATCATAATCCAAAAAGAAAGACATTTGAGGCATTAAGAAGTCTTAGAACTGGTGTTCATAGGTTTGCTACGGAAATGAAGAGAAAGTGTCGGGGTGGGAGGGTTTGTGGGGGGGGGGATCAGGGATTCTGTGGCTTTTAGCACAGAATCTGGATGGATGGACAGATGGGTGGAAGGATTTATGTATGTATTTATGTACTTTTAGCACAGGGTCTTTGGAATCAGACAAAGCCAGGCTCAGGTCTAGCTCTGCCACTTACTAGTAACGTGACCACGGGCACGGTCCTTAAACTCCCAGTGTCGGTTTCCTCCTCGGTGAAATGGAGGTAGCCATCACAGATCCCTTATAGGGACCAGGAGGATTATACAACCTAATGCATGTGAAGCACCAGGCACAGTATCTGGTCAGAGGAGGTGCTCAGCACACGTTCTCTCGAACAACACGGAGGAGCATACGCACATGGAGATGTGCTGACTCTTAAGGCCTCCACATGGGGCAGCCTCCTGGTTCACTGAGAGTATACCATCTCAGGGAAGGTACAGTGAGGTCTGTCACAGCCCAGGGCTCAAGCCTCACTGGGACTTCTGCTGAATCGCACTGAACATCAGAAAATCCGAAATTGTTTCCTAATGAATACAACCTTCGTTGTTAAGGAAATCAAGGCACTGCTGGCATTTTGAACTCTGGAACTGGGAGGCCCATGACTGGAAAAAAAGGCAAATAGGACGTTCTTTTGGCATGATGAGGTAAATAGAATTTAAAATGTTCTTCGGGGCAGGTGTTGGCACACTGCAGCCTGCAGGCCAGATCTGGCCTTGTCCATCCTTGTATTGTTGCCGAAGGCTGCCTTTGCCCGACAACAAAATGACAGAGTTGAGCAGCTGCGACAGAGACCATCTGATCCTTTACAGGAAAGTCTTAGGGGAAAGATGGGGAAAAAGGCCCAAATAGTAAAACTGGATAACAAGACAGGCAGGAATGTTATGAAAGCTCTGCAAAACTAGGAGAATTAGCAACAATTCTCAAGATTGAAAGAAATTTTCAAGGGGCAGAGGGATGGGAACTTTAAATTTGAACAAAGTCGACAATGATGTCATTAATTGGAATAGGAGTTTGCAGCTGGAGTTTGCCAAGGGAAGGGTTTAATTTCTTCAGCACAAAACATTTAAGCAGCAGCAGAAAACAATACACATCTAAGGAAGACAACCCTCATTCCTGTGCCTGCATAGTGTCAGCACAGGGTGAGGATAAACAAAGGGAACCAAGGAAACACCACATAAAGGTTAGGTCATAGACTCTACAGCTGGACAGAACTTGAACTGCCAATAACTTGATTTCACAGCAGCTGAAGGAGTAATTCGACTATTCGATTCCACAGGCAAAACTGGAAGGTGAAGTGGAAGAAATGGAAATCTTGGGAGAATACAACCACATGGTCTCAGGAAGGGAATGTCTACAATCATTTAATATTTGAGGTTTATTATGCCAAGGTGGTAGGCAAAGATGAGACACACTTTAGAATTCTGTGCTGTCTGGGGGCGCCTGGGTGTCTCAGTCGTTAAGCGTCTGCCTTCGGCTCGGGTCATGAACCCAGGGTGCTGGGATCGAGCCCCACATCGGGCTCCCTGCTCGGCGGGAAGCCTGCTTCTCCCTCTCCCACTCCCCCTGCTTGTGTTCCCTCTCTCGCTGTGTCTCTCCCTGTCAAATAAATAAATAAAATCTTAAAAAAAAAAAGAATTCTGTGCTGATACACTCAACTTTCCGTGGGGAGGGAAACGTTCTATATCTGCACTGTCCAATGTGGTAGCCACTGGTGGCTATTGTGTCTGCAGAACTGAATTTTTAACTTTATTTTAGTTAAGTTTAAATAGCCACATGTGCTTAGTGGCTACTGTATTGGACAGTACTGTATTGGACAGTGGCTACTGTATTGGCTCTGTAACAATGATTTGAAACTTTTTAAGTTCTGCAACCTCTTCTACCCTCCCTCCATCCACAAAGCAAGTGTTACTTAGTACTCCCGTCTGTGATGCAAATGAAGCAACCGCCGGTGTTTGTGTGAGCTTGAGCATGTGTGTGTGTCTGCTCAATTTCCCCATCACCTAAAATAGGGGTCCTTCAAGCATCTCCTAAGAAGACTAGGTCTCCAGGTGTGGAGGAGATGGCTACACGGAACTTGGCAATGGATTAAACTGGGAACTGAGGGAGAGGGAAGAATCAAGGATGCTTCCAAATGCCTGAGGTGATCAAGCAGAATATCAAGATGAGTCTATTCACCAAGAAAGGAAATCAGGGAAAAAAGAGGGATGAAATGAACACGTCAATTTTGAACATGTGGTGGTAGCCAGAATTGCACGCCCTGCCCTGTCCACATCCCGATCTCAAAAACCTGTGAATGTTAATTTCCTGGCCGAGGGGAATTAAAGCTGCAGATGGAACTGAGGTTTCTCACCAGCTGACCTTAGGACAGGGAGAGGAGCCTGGACTAGCCAGGTGGGCCCAATATAATTACAAAGGTCTTTAAAAGTGGAAGAGAGAAGCCCAAAAGAAAGGTCAGAAGGAAGTGCAACGGCAGAAGGGGGAGGGGGCATCACAGAGATGCAGCACCGCCAGTGTTGAAAAGGGAAGAAAGGACCAGAAGCCAAGCAGCCTCTAGAAGCTGGAAAGTACAAAGAAACTGATTCTTCCTGACAACCTCCAGAAGGGAACACAGCCCTGCTGGTACCTGGATTCCAGCCCAGTGAGACCCGTGACGACGTCCATGCCACAGACATGTAAAGTAATACATTTGTGGTGTTTAAGCCCCTCAACTTTGTTATAGCAGCAGACAACACACATCAGAGCTGAAAAAGCTGCAGGAATGAGAAAAAAGGAAATACTCAAAGTGCTCACAGAAGGTAGGTGCGTTCTGTAGGGAGACTGAGGACAAGAGGAGTTCACTTACCACGGGACAAGAGTTTCAAAGCACTGTAGAAGGTCGGAGGGAGGGGAAGGGGGACGGGACAGTGGTGCGTCAGGGGGAACCTACCTGGGGATAATCGTTTCTCTTTCCCAGTATGCCTCCCTAAGGCTTACCACAGAGCCCAGTACAGAATAAGTGCTCCACGCTTGGGGAATGGAACTGCGAGGAGGGGGACATTCGCTGGGACAGTGTCGGGCGCAGCTGGAACACAGGAATGAGAGGCATGCTGGGATTAACTAGCCTCAACACAGAGAAGAACCTTCTGAAGGTGCTAGTGCTGAGGCCCTCACGGTCTCTGAGGCCTGACTGATGAAGTCTGTGATCAAACAATTAACAGCACCTTTGTGAGATAGTTGAAGTTTAGGTGCTTATGCAGAAACTCTCCACAAGAGACTGGAGTTGTTGACTGAAGGGAGGGGAGCCAGGACTCTCACCTGGGATGAAAACAGCTGCTGTCCCTGATGGCTAGGTGATTTGAGCTGCTTGAGAGAGAAGGTAAGCGACAACTAAAGAAAACGTGGTGATACAGGAGCTCTGGACTACCTTGAACTGAAAGAGGGCATGTACATGATGAAAGAAATAGGGCACTAACTAGTAATGAACACAAAAATGAGACCACATCTCTGTGAGGCTGGCATGAGAAGGGCAAAAGCACAAAATGAATGGAAATGTGTGAAATAAATTAAGAAAAACAAAAGCCTTCTTAGACTACAATCAAGAAAAAGGGGAGAAAGGTCACCTGGTACGTAAGAGGATGCAGATCTGAACTTCAGTTTTCTCAAAGAGCATGATTTTTCTAATAGGAAGTGTGACAAAAAGTTAGGCGGGCTGTGAACCTCAAGACAGCTATGTTAAAAAAAAAAAAACAAAAACCAGACATCTCAATAAATACAGGCCTTCAAGTCTTAGCAAATTTTATATCTTCAAATAACAAATGTGATTGTATACTAATCCGTGACATGGGAAATCTCAGGAACAAAAGAGTCAAACCATCTGAGATAGGTAAGTGTTAATATTTTCAGAAACAAAGGCTTATCTTCTGTAACTGGGTACTTTTGGAATAGATTAAAACACTCGTTTTATTTGTTGAGTGAGGGACCACTCCTACCTGACTTGAATGTCCATGCCCCAAGAACTTAGTTATACAAGTCAGTTGACAGCATGGGGTCTCTAGGGAACCGCTAAGCGTGACCTTAACCTAGTCCAGCTCAACATTTTGAATGCTTAAGAGCGGGACAATTTATCACATTCAAGGATAACCTGCTCAGGCAGCTAATAAACTGGAAGGCAACACTAAGGTTAAGAGAATTGAAGTGAAATGAAGACCATTTAAGAGAATGCAAAAAAAAAAAAAATCCTGTACTTAAAAAACAAAACAAAAACCAAAAAAACAACTGTACAATAGGAGAGAAACTTAGGTTAAGAGCAGTTCATCTACAAGGACCCAAAAGTTTACATTTATTGCAACAAGCTCAATTAGGGGCAGTAGTCTGATATAGTAATCCAAAAAGCTAATGCCAATTTTAGGCTGCATTAAGACCATGTCCTTTTAACTAATTACATCTCCAGGGAACATACTCAGTTCTGGGAATCTCATTTTAAAAGGATCAATAACTCTGAACTGTGTGTTGTAAGGAATGCTCTGGAAAGAAGAGCTACTGAAGGAACGGAGGATGTTTAAACTGGGGAAGACTTTTCTGGGGGTGTGGAGTGAGATACAGCACGATCTTACCTTCAAATATAATGTATGCTGTCTAATGGAAAAGGGATTTGACTAGGGATGGCAAATGGGTTATCGCTGGTGAGCCAGTTCTAAATAGCCGGTAGTGACTGCCAGGACCTGGTGCTGATAAAGGCTGAGACAAGAAAGATCTGTAGCAGGAAAGATGGCTGTGATCGAAGGGCAGTACCTACGTGGGTACCAAGTATTTAACTCTGGGCTAGACACACTTATTCCAAACTGCCCAGAGGACAAGCTTAGGGCTGCTCCTTGGAGGTTACATAGAAACTTATTCGAGACAACGTTACCAAGCACTTTGTTACAAACTATCAGGCTGCCTGTGAGAGGACTAATCCCCTCCCCTCACAGGACAGGGCCCACGAAGAATTTTCCAGCTCCAAATGACAACAGTACGGCCGTTTAAAAAACCCTGAGTTACCTGAATGGCCTAGTGAAAGGCTAAATGAAGCAAAGGCCCTGAGCTGGCCGACGCTTGCAGGCTGAAACGCGATGGGCATTGGCCGAGTGGCCTGGGATGAGATCAGCCGAACGGGGACTGGCCAGGTCCGATCCGGCTGCCCCCGGGCCGGCTGGAGAGACTGGGCCCGGAACGTCCCCTGGAGCTCCCGCCCCCCCACTCACTCCATCTCCTACCTGCAGAGAGCTGCCGACAGCGGAAACAGCCAGTCACTTCCCTCCGCGGACCCGCGCTTGGCAGCCTCTGTCAGAACTCCCCGAGCAATCGTCGCGAGAATCCGCCGTTGAGATTCGCGAGAGCTGGGAGGAGCTTCCGGCCAGAGGGCTGCGCAGCCAAGCGCATGCGCCTTAGTACTCCCGAGCAGGGCGGTTCGGTTTGGCTGGCTGGCGGGCGGGCTGGCGGGCGGGCTGGCGGGCGGGCGGGGAGGGGCGGGATCAACGCTGGGCCCGGCGAATTCCGGGTCGTAGCTCGTTTTCTCCTGTTGCCTCACTACCGGTCCCCGCCCTCCAGCCGCGTGGGAAAGTCGCGTGTGGACCACGACCCCGCCTACCCGTCAGAACCGCTGAGAAAGGAAGTGCGAGTCTGCTAGAGTTCCTAGTTGAGAGTGAGAGGCAGAGTGTTCAGCTCTTGTTCTTCCCGACTGGCCCCCAGGCAGAGACAGGGCTCTGAAGGCCGGGGTTCCCCCTCGTCCTGAGCCTGTAGCTCGGGCTGGGTATTAACTCGGGCCAAGGCAGGACCGGCTGCGGGAAGTCGGGGGCAGGGGAAGCTGACGGCTGATGGCTCAGGTAGATACACGGGCCCCTCCTCAGGGACCGGTGGAAACGTAACCTCTTGTTTGTTTTCGTTATAGCTTCTTTAACCCTGCTCAGCCTCTTAGGGTTTCCCTGGAGGCCACTGGTCTGTTCAGAAATTCATGGTCCGTGGGCCCGCCAGGTAACCCGTAACCGTTTTTTCTTCCAGTCCTCTATGCCTCCCAAAAATGACGTGTTGAGTCAAGATGAACTGCGAAAAAAGCTATACCAGACGTTTAAGGATCGGGGTATACTGGACACGCTCAAGGTATCCGTTTTAGCCATATCTTTTACATAACTTTTACAAGTTAACCTGTAACAGGTAGTCCACATTTAAGTACATCCAGGTCTTGGCTTTTAAAAATAGTATAACGTAGATTGTATTGCTGAGTTACATTTTTATGTTCCTGTGTAACTCTTTGTAATGGAACACGGAAGTCTTAAATGGTTTGGAGTTTGAGTGGTCTTAAAAGAGCATATTCAAATAATAGGTTTATTGGACTGATACTAAGGTAGTGGGTAGCTTTATAAAGTGAACACATTCTAATAAAATTGGACTTGGTTTATAAAGCTGGCTTGCAAGTCCTGAATTAATAAGTGGTTTTGTAATAGTATGCACTTTGAATGAAAGAAATTGACACCATATAGAAAACATTAGGTGTACTAGTTACCATAGAATAATTTCTTCCTTAAAACGTATTGAAATGTATAAATATTTGGGCAGCAAATATTAGTATGTATTATATGAAGGAGTAGGATTAGCTCACATGTTTTCAAGGAGTAGGATTAGCTCACATGTTTTCATTACTGTATACATTTCAAAAGTCTATTTTATATTTAAAATGTTAAAGTAAGGGGGCACCTGGGTGGCTCAGTCCCTTGAGCCTCCAATTCTTGGTTTCAGCTCAGGTCATGATCAGGGTTGTGGACTCAGCCCATGACCAGCTTGGGGTGGGGCCTACTTAAGATTCTGTCTTTCCTTCTCCCTCTGCCCCTCCCCCCCTTAAAAAACATGTTAAGGAAAAGCGAGCTTCTTAAAAAATTTTCCTCCCTCTCCCATTGTTTTGGTAACTTAAACCTTGAGATTAATCTGAAAAATCTAGAAAAACATGGAGAAACATCATCGGTAATACAGCCACTAAGTGTATTTTTTTTTTTTTTTAAAGTAATCTCCGTACCCACTGCAGGGCTCGAACCCACAACCTGGAGACCCGGAGTCCCACACTCCACCGACTGAGCCAGCCAGACACCCCTCCTTTTTAATCTGATATTATGTGGTGAACATTTTCCTGTGTCCTTTATAGTTCCTTGAAATCCTCATTTTCAATGGCACCAGGCTTGTCTTTGAATGTATGGGTAATTTATGTAGCAGTCCCCTGTTGAAGATTCACATTATACCCAAGTCTACACATTCCTTCAATTGCATCTCTCACTTTTTGCCTGGGATGGGTTAAGTGACATTACTGAATCAAAAGCCTGAGCTTTTTTTCCTTAAAGATTTTATTAGAGCACGAGCAAGGGGAGGGGCCGAGGGAGTGGGAGAAGCACTCTCCCCACTGAGCTCGGAGCCCTATTGGGCTCCATCCCAGGAACCTGAGATCATGACCCAAGCTGAAGTCCGATGCTTAACTGACTGAGCCACCCAAGGCCTGAGCTTTAAGGCTCTCAGTATATGGGTCTTGTTCTAGAAAGATTGTAATAGTGTAAATTCCACCAACAATTTGATAATACTTATCTCTCCAATGATATTATCATGACATTTTTTAAAACATGTGAAACCCTTTACTATTCCTTTTTCCACATATTTTCTGGCCATTTGTATGTTTTCTGTGGATTGGCAGTTTATGTTCCTTGCCCATTTCCCCCTCCCACCCAGTGGTGTTTTATTAACGTATAAGATTTCTTTTAATAGAAACTTAATTTCTTTTCCAATTTTGCAGCCATACTTTATCTTGGTGTTCAATTTTAATTTGGTTCTAAAAATATTGCTGTACATTTTTAATATGGTCAAATCTATTGGTGGTTTTTTTGCTAATTATTCTCAGTTCTCTAAGAGAACAAATATTCACTATGTTTTAAAAAGGCCTTATTTTTTTTTTACAGTTAACTCTTTAACCCACTTGGAATTAATTGTAGTGTATAATGCATTAATATGCTTTCTAACGTGGAATGGTCCTTGGATTCCTGGCCATGGCATATTTTCTTTTTACTATCTTCTGAATTAAATTTGAGTGTGTTTCATTTGTAGTCACAAATGATACTGATGTATCCTTATCCTTCTTAAGCTGTCCTTGTTTGGGTTTGGTATCAGGATTGTGCTAGCTTTGTTCACTTTACAAATGTGTATCTTCTAGAGAAATATTGTTTCCTTTGTGCCGCTGGCTCTTCAATTCTGTTATTCCAGCCTTACCAGTGGCAAGACAGATTTTTACTTACTAAGTCGGAGCTAATTTTTGTTTTCTCAGTTCAGTGACGATGGCCTGAGTGAGTTTTAATTTTTAAAATTCATTGAATTTTTTAATGGCCTAATTAGCATTCTGTTTGGGTGTTTGAAAAGAATTTCTGGTGAAGTACAAAGTCCGGTATCTATTAAATGGAGTTTATCAAGTCTTTTTCCTTATTTTGAGTCTACTCTTAATATCTGAGAGAGTTGTGCTGAGGATGCACAAGTCTCTTCTCTCCCAGTTCCCCTCCCCACCCACAATAATTGTACTTATTTCTGTCTTAGGAACATTAATTCTGAATGGATTTCCCTCTTTTTTACATTGGCTGCTGCAGAGTCCCCAGCCAGTTGTGGGATTCCTTCCAGCACGTGCTGGGGGCGGCTTGCTTTTTGTGTTTGTTGAGCTGGGGATTCATCTGTAAGGTCCTTTGCTTTTTTTTTCTACCTTTATTTTCCTTCCTGCTTCTGTCACTCCTCTAAATCTTATCCTGTTTCAGTATTTGTTTGCAAGACACCCTAAGGCATTTTATTAAGCTGGATTTAAATATATTCTTTAGTAGTTACAAATTTAATTAAATCACCTCTAAATTTTACTGGTGGAGAATGCTATAATTTCTCTTGTTTTATTTCAGTTACTGAACTGTACTAGATGAGGCAGGACATGCGTATTCTGTTCAGTGTAAATGTTTTTTTTTTTTTTTTTAAACTGTGGGACTTTAGACGTAAACTAAGGCCTGTTCTATACTGGTAATTATATACTGTTCTACTCTTGAGGTAAAGGATAGAAGAAAGAAGTATAACAAGAACTCCATTTGTTTCTTGCTTGTATTCTATTAATATGAATTCATTAGGTATCATTTACTGCTGAACCCCATGAATCTGGGCAGTGCAATCTTAAGCTCAGCCCAGCTCAGCCCAGTTGTATGTTTCCAGGTGATATGCAAAATAGACTAGAACAAATACCCAATAGTCTGAGTAATTTAGGGAATTTTGTTAAAACCCAGATGAATAATGCTAGTGTTATAACCTTGAGAAAATGACCCACTCTGAACTGTAATTTCTCACTTACAAAATGTGAGAAAATTATTATACTTCAGTGTCTTGAGATGTAAATACTGTATGCAAAAGTACATCTTAATATGTTTTTGGGTTTACCGATTTCTCTCTTGTATATGTGATTTCCCTTTTGGGAACCCAATTTTGTTTTGATCAATATGCCCAATATTTTCATATCCTTCAATAGTCCACAGAGAGGTGAGCAGGGGGCAGAATTGTCTCCTGCACTTGATACCCTGGTGAAAAGGTGCTGAAATGGGCTCCTGGGGAAGTGAAGTTAAAGTATACATGCGTTCTGGCTAACCACAAGTTAACTTGGAAGTTGGTGAAAACGAGTTTCTTTTTCCAAAACTCAGTGGGCCACTTGTGTCATAGGGTTATTTAGGGAATGGTTCCTAAGTTTTGGTCATGGATCCAGAACCATTCTAGAAATAAGGATGCTAATTCATGTGACAAATCTGTATATCTCCAGTGAAACAATCCTGCTGAAAATTTTTTCCTTCTTCGTTCATTTTTGTTTGTGTTTTTGAGCTAGACACAGCTCCGAAATCAGCTGATTCACGAATTGATGCACCCTGTGTTGAGTGGAGAACTGCAGCCCCGGTCCATTTCAATGGAAGGGAGTGCCCTCTTAATAGGCGCTGCTAACTCTCTAGTGGCAGATTACTTACAAAGATGTGGCTACGAGTATTCACTCTCTGTTTTCTTTCCGGAAAGTGGTTTGGCCAAAGAAAAGGTAAAGTCTTTGCTTTTTCTCTTTTTGAATTTTCTATTAACAGCTTCTTTCTGAGATAACAGTAAGTGCTGCATAATAGTGGAGTATTCCTTGGCTAGCGAGGTCCGTTTCTCATTCATCTTTGAATTCACATCATATATTCTATCACGTAACAAAGGGGCAGTACTGAAGTTGATTATTGTTATCAATTCCTTGGACTCTCGATTAGTCTTTGGTAAAATTGTGATGTGTAGAATCGCTGTTTTGGAGCTAGAATTATCCTCCCATTCTGTGTAGTCTACTAAGACTCACAGTTGCCTTTTATGTTGAATGTCTGTTGTAAGATTGTCACTATACTAGTCACACTGCAGATGATGAGGAACCAGTCTCTGGAGAGGTGAAGTACTTTGCTTAAGGTCACATGATTTGTAAATATCAGTGCAGGGCGGTAAATCTAGATCTCTAAAATATGTTCTTCTTACTATGTTAAAGTCTCTTCAGATATTTCTATTCTTTAGGATTACACAAGAGAAGTGAGGGATACAATAGTTTTTAAAAGTCTATGACATTCTCAAATACTAAAAGACCTGTTTTTACCAATTTTCTGATTAGAGTATGTTTAACAGTAATGTTGGAGAAATCTAGTCACACTTGATTATTTTGAAGACTGATATAGCCCACTTTGCCTATTTTTTTAATAGACTTAATTTTTTAGAGCAGTTGAGGTTCAGATCAAAATTGAGCAGAAAGGAGCATATCCCATATGCTCCCTGCTCCCACACATGCACAGCCTCCCCTACTAGCAAAATTTTTTGTTACGTACTTGACTTTTTTTTTTTTTTTTTTTGAAAGAGGGAGGCGGGGAGGGGCAGAAAGAGGAAAAGAGAGAATCTTAAGCAGGCTCCATGCCCATTGTGGAGCCCACAGCAGGACTCAATCTCACGACCCTGGGATCATGACCCGAGCCAAAATCAAGAGTCAGACGCTTAACTGACTGAGCCACCCAGGTGCCCCCATTATATACATTTTTGCCATAGATTCTACATTGTCACATCTTACCATCTAAAGTCCATGGTTTATTTTTATTTATTTTTTAAAAGATTTATTTGAGAGTGAGAGAGAGCAGGAGCAGGGGGAGGGGCAGGGGGAGAAGCAGACTGCCTGCTCAGCAGAGAGCCTGAAAGGGGGCTCGATCCCAGGCAGATGCTTAACCACCTGAGCCACCCAGGTGCCCCTAAAGTCCATAGTTTAACTCTTGGTGTTGTCTCTCTATTTTTATTCTTTATCTTGTCTGTAATTGACTAAAAGTTTCATATTCAGATGTTTTAAGAAAATAAGAACAATGTTAATATTTGAAAATTCAAATATGTTGTATTTATTTATTAACAACCAAATTTTATTTATCAACATTAGGAGTTCTTGTTTGGTCCATCACTCTTTAAGTTTTGTTGTTGTTTGTTTGTTTAAAGTAAGCTCTAAGCCCAACGTGGGGCTTGAACTCATGACCTCAAGATCAAGAGTCACATGAGCCAGCTGAGCCAATCAGGTACCCTGAAGTTTCCAATTATGTTTCACAATTTAGCTTATTGGATGAGTAATAGTCAATAACATAGTTGTTAAAGCAGTAGTTAATACAGTTCACATACTTAAAGGTTTCTACTCTAAAATGCTGTACAGAATATTTTCTATAAAGGAAAACCACTTGAAAACCTATTCATGTTCTCAGGGTAGATCTAGTAAATGGTAAGTATTGTAGTAGAAATAAGAATAGCCACCCAAGGGGTGCCTGGGTGGCTCAGTTGGTTAGGCATCTGCCTTCGGCTCAGGTCATGATTCTGGAGTCCTGGGATTCTCCCCCACCCCAATTGGGCTCCCTGCTCAGTGGGAGTCTGCTTATCCCTCTGCCCCTTACCCTGCTTGCTCTCTCTCTCTCAAATAAATAAATAAAATCTTAAAAAAAAAAAAAAAGCCACCCAAAATGTTTAAGACTATTTTAGGTATGATTTAGTTATTCATTGTAGTAAAGACAGTAAACCTTTATTTATATTTTGAAGCAATAGTACTTTAAAAACTTTATTGCAGTTGAAAGACTCTGGAATTCACACATGTCTTCACTGGTTCATCAGCTATTTGAGTGTTTGTAATCCATAAGGCATTAACCATTTAGGCCTATTAGACCAATTATCTTCATTGTGAAATATTTGGAGGTTAATTATGTGATCAAGAAAAATACTTTATCCTTGTGACTTTAATATGTTTGTTATCAATAGTATAAGAAAGTGCTTCAATTTTATATTAGCATGGTTATAATTTGTAATTTAATCTGAAGCATGACTCTTAGTCTTCAGAAATGTCCTAGTTTATCATTTAAACATTGATGTAAAAAATATGTCTAACTTTTCTTTTCCTTAAGGTATTTACTATGCAAGATCTATTACAACTCATTAAAATCAACCCTGAATCCAGTCTCTACAAATCACTGGTAGGATTGTTTAGTTTTTATAACCTGCTTTGGTCTGTTAATTGTAACTGAACAGTTGAGTAAAGATAAATATTTTCTTTTAACAGATTTCAGGATTTGATAAAGAAAACAAAGGTAGGAGCCTTCATCTTTGTAGAAAATAGCAAAATTTTTGTCATTTACTTTTTCCTGTAAAACTATGAAAGTAATAATATTGAGGGGTATGAGTAGGGAATTTAATATGAATTTGAGTTTCCATGCTGTGACAGTACCTTACCTTTTTATCTAATTTTTTAAAAAGCTTTTATTTAAGTAATCTCTACACCCAACGTGGAGCTTGAGCTTGAAGTCACGATCCTAAGATCTAGGAGTCATATGCTCCACTGACTGAGCCAGCCAGGTGCCCCAATACCTTCCCTTTAATTAAACAGAATTATTCATCCATTTTGACAAATGTAGATCACTTCCCCAAATTTCACTCTTCTTAACTGCTCTTAGATACTCAAAAAACTGTAGACAGAAGTTGATAGAACCCTAGAAATGATGTGAAAGCTATGTTTTGTTCCCACTGTTGGGAACATTTCCGCACACACAAACTAACAATTTTAAGGCTAGGTTTCTTTGTAGCCTAGCTCTCCCCCTCAAGTACAGTTTATAGATCATCAATATTTGCTTAAAAAAATGAAGTATCTGGTCAGTAATAAGTGCTGCATATATATTTTTTTATTAAGTGTTTATATGAGCCTGATAAATTGCTTTCATCTTGGCTTTGATAATAACCTTCATAGAGTCCATAACATGCCAGACCATGGGCTAGACTTGACGATGGACTTTGTAGCATGAACTGAAGCTGGTAACTTGCCTGTAATGCATATTCTTTAGGTCTATTTTAAATAATCTGTAACATTATGTAGTGGCCCTTTTGTGTTGGTGTGCGCCTGGATTTTGTATGTTGCCAGTATTGCTGCCATCCCCAGTAGGGCATTCATTTAGAACTTAGCATTCAGCAAACATTTGAGTACTTAGTTTCTGCCAACCATTAGTCTGTGACTTAATTGCCTAGTTTCTTGGGAGTAATGTTAACTCCCAAGAGTTACTTGGGAGTAATGTTAGTTAGAGTAAATCAGATCACAAGACGTTCTGGAGTGCCTGTGAAGTAGGTCATCCACACTGAACTTCAGTATGGTAAGTGATCCTATATTCAGTATTCCAAGACGGTACTGTCTAATGTAAATTTCCCGTAATGATGGGGATGTCTGTGTCTGTGCTATCGGATATGGTGTCCACTAGCCATGTGTGGCTATTAAACATTTGAAATGTGGCTAGTGTAGCTGAGCTGACTCTTCAATTTAAATAGCTATACGTGAATGGTGGTTATGACATTGGACAGGGCACCGATCTAAGGTATATAGTGGATATCTGTAGCTTAACTATCCTTTCAGAAGGAAACTTGGGGCCTAAAGGGATATTAAGAAATAATCCACTTATTAGAGGTATTTCATGTTATCTTTAAAAATAGTTTTTCACCTTTACACACTCTGTTTAAAATCTTCTGGTTCACAAAGATGTGGTTAACAGCTCTTACCAGCTTCACCCAGCATCCTAGTATAAGTTCTGAAATTCAGAAAAACTATGCATAGCAGATATGTCAGGCATCCTCATGGCAAAATTTGGGTAGAACTCTTGGCTGACACTAAAACAGCTATTGTTAAAATGAAATAATTTAAAAAATTCGTGTCTTCCAATTAAGAACATCAGAAAACATGTAGGAAGATATTTTGTGCCCGTTTATGCCCTAACAGAGACCTATAGTTTTATCTTACTCTGTCTGTATTTGAGGGTTCTGGGTTGTTGAATGGCCATAGTACTTTTCCCCTAGATTACACTTACCCATCCTTTCCACCCCTAACTTTTCAGAGATAATAATGCCGAGAAAAAAGCTGTGCAGAGAATTTGGATGAGGGCAGAAAATTTGGACATTGGCTCTTTGTTTTCTGGAACTTAAAATCCTTACCTGTGATGGGTAAAAGAATAGCTACATATATCAGTGGAACAGAACAGCAAGCCCAGAAATCAGTCTACACAAATACAGTTGACCCTTGGACACCACGGGGGTTAGGGTCTCTGACCCTCCCCACCAGGGCCGCTGCACAGTCCCAGTCCACATAGAATTGTTGACTGCCCCAAAACTAACAGCCTGCTGCTGACTGGAAGCCTTACTGATAACATAAACTGTCAACACATATTTTGTGTGTTAAATGTATTATATACCGTACTCTCAAAGTAAGCTAGAGAAGAGCATGTCGTTAAGAATCACAACAAAGAGAAAATACGTTAACAGTACTGCCCTATATTGATTGAAAAAAATCCCCATATAAAGGCCCCGTTGTTCAAGGGTCAACTGTGTAGTCAACTGATTTTTGATAAAGGGTGGAGGTAGTTCAAGGGAGGAAGGATGGTCTTTTCCACACATGGTACTGGAACAATTGGACACTCATACACAAAAACGAACCTAGACACAGACCTTGTACCTTACATAAGAATTAAAATAAACTGTAGATCTAATTTTAAATATGAGACTATAAAACTTATGTAAGAAAACATTAAAACATGTATGTGACCTTTGGTTTGGTGAGGAGCTAAAACACTAAAAGCATATATATAAAAGAAAAAAATTGACCAGTTAGACTTCATTAAAATCAAAAACATCTGCTCTGAAAGACACTGAGAATGAAAAGACAAGCCCCAGACTGGGAGAAAATATTTGCAAAGGACACATCTCCTAAAAGACTTGTATCAAAAATACACAAAGAACTCTTAAAGAGACAACCCAGTTAAAAAATGGGTGAAGGATCTGAACAGACATGTCACCAAAGAAGATAGAGAGATGGCAGATAAGCCACAAAAAGATGTTCAATGGCAGTTGTTATTAGGGCAAGGCAAATAAAACGACAAAGAGATCTCCCCATACCCCTGTTAAGATGGTAGAAATGCAGACTACTTACAACCCCAAATGTTGGTGAGGATGTGGAGCAACAGGAACTCCCACTCATTGATGGTGTGAATACAAAATGGTATAGCCACTTGGGGAGATGGGTGGTTTCTCACAAAGCTAAACATAGTCTTACCATACCATCTGACAGTGATGCTCCTATTTACCCAACTGATGAGAAAACTTAGGTCCACATATAGCAACTTCATCATCATTGCCAGAAATTGGGAGCAGCCAAAATGTCCTTGAGTAGGTGAATGGATAAACAAGCTGTGATACATCCAGACAATGAAATACTATTAGGCTAAAAGGAATGAATTGTGAATCCATGCAGAAATAAAATCTGGGGCGGCTGGGTGGTGCGGTTGGTTAAGCGTCCGACTCTTGGTTTTGGCTCCGGTCATGATGTCAGGGTTGTGGGATCGAGCCCTGCATCAGGCTCCCTGTCAGCAGGGAGTCTGCTTCTCCCTCTCCCTCTGCTCCTCTCCTCTGCTTGTGCTCTCTCTCTGTCAAATAAATAAAGTCTTAAAAAAAAAAAAGGCAAAACTATAGAGCTGGTAAGTGGATTGGTGGTTGCCAGGGATTTGGAGGGAAGGGGTGTAGGAGGTTGAATAGGTGAAGCATAGGGAATTCTTTAGGGTCATGAAGGTATTTTGTAGGATACTGTAATGGTAGGATATATAGCACTAGATACTGGTCAAAGCCTGTAGAACTTTATAGTACAAAGGGTGAACCTTAATGTAAGCAAATTTAGGAGGTCAGGTGATCCCAGGATGGACTGCAGTATATGACAAAACCATCTAATAACCTCACTGGAGGGGATGGGGGAAAAAAAGATACTGAGCTTGACCAACTTTGGAAATGAATACTGTGAGGCTAAAAGCAAATGAAACTGTATATAGGCACCATATTCGGGGTGACAGTTACTTCTCATGGAGGTACTGGTTAACAGATAGTTACTTCTCATGGAGGTGCTAGTTAACAATTTGGAAACCATTGTGCATGTATGATGGAACTGAACAATTAACTAAATGGATAGTAGAGGGTGAGAGCTGGGTTTCTCACTGTTAGGGTGCAATTTCACAGATCAGTAACATGACGAGGCTAGAATGATCCATGTGGTAATGGATTTGTTGGGGCCCTCAGTATAAGCTCAAGTTTAGCTTAATATAGATGCAGAGGATATATAGAAGAAGTATTTATAGATATGTATCTACACAGGTTAGTGGAACATTCAAATTTCCTTGTTCTGCAGGCTGAGAGGGCCTAGAAGCAATGACACCCTAATAGCCATGAGCACACCTAGTGCCCACTTTGGAACACTTAAGATTTGGTTTCCAATACCATTCCATAATAATAGGAATCAAGGCTGCCTGGAGCAATGGCTGATTCCAGGGCTGGGGCAGAGAATGTACAAGATGAGCCTGGAGTCTTTTACAGTGCCAGATGAAAGGAAATGCTTAATTAAAAAAAATCCACTGTGAAAGAGCTTCTAAAGGCCAAAGCTAGAACACATGGAGCAACAAAATAAAATATTGGATTATATAAAATATTACATAATCACATAGGAATTGAAATAGAATGTATAAAATACCCATGAGTCCGTACCAGTGTAAATAAATGCTTGAATAAATGAGACTAGAGAATTCCTTCTTAGAGGGGGTATATATGTGGGGAGGGGAGAGGGGAGAAGTGAACTAATTAGGGGCCTGTGAGTAGTACTACAGAACTGGGAAAAGGTGACCATTCTTCACCTAGAATGAGTGAGGGGAAGAGCACATCTTGAAAGATTATCTACTGCAGCATCTTGAAGAAAATTTCTGCAATAGGTCTACTTTTTCTATAAAGGCAGAGCAGACATGCCTGAGCATAACAGTAGCAGGAAGTTGTGAGGAGAGAACAGGAGGACTTGGGGGGGAAAAGGTCAAGAGAAGATCAGTGGATGAGCCAAAGAGGAACTGCAAGCAATGGATATGAAAGAAGAGAGTGTAGGTCACGTTAGAGGAAGTGAGAAACAGTAGATTTTAAAATCTTCAGAAAAAGGAAAAAACAAACAGGCCTTTAACTTGGCTGATGCAGAAGCCAAATCCTTCCAACTGTTTTTTTTTTTTTTTTTTAAGATTTTTATTTATTTCACACAGAGACACAGCGAGAGAGGGAACACAAGCAGGGGGAGTGGGGGAGGGAGAAGCAGGCTCCCACCTGAGCAGGGAGCCCGATGTGGGGCTCAATCCCAGGACCCTGGGATCATGACCTAAGCCTAAGGCAGACGAAGGCAGACGCTTAACGACTGAGCCACCCAGGCGCCCCCTTCCAACTGTTTTAAGAAACTAAAAACTTCTAAATTTATACTCCTGGTTTAAAAAAAGTTTCACACTATTCAGAAAAGTATAAAGTGAAAGAAAAGTGGAAATCGCTGCCTTTATTCTCTGATCTCCCTTTCCACGGATACCTAGAATGAATAGTTTTCTCCTACCAGAATTTCATTTATGAATGTGAAAGTCTGTGTGATTAAAACATACATATAATCATAAATGGGCTCATATTATACTGTTTTGCAATTTGCTTTATTCACCAATATATCTGTATATTCAGAATATTTTTAAAGAATGTTTTTAACCCCCATTGGTGGAGATTTCATTGTTTTATTGTTTTGCCATTGGAAGCAATCAGTGTGTAGAGTACACCCTTTGTGGGCTTCTGGAAGTATAGCTGTGTAAACTTACGGAAGTGGAATGATGAGGTCAAAGGGCATGTGCATTTGAGCACACACAAACCCTGACAAAATTCCCTCCCAAGTGAACGAGCATGTCTGTTTCTCCACTCCCCTGGGTGGAAGAAGTTGACTTCAACCATCATGGATGACTTCGAGAGGTTCAAGAGTTCAGTGGGGGAAGTCACTGCAAATGTGGTGGAAATAGCAAGACAACTAGAATTGGAGCCTGAAGGTGGGACTGAATTGCAGCATTCTCAGGATCAAACTTGAACAGATGAGTTGCTTCTTATGGATGAGCAGAGGAAGTGGTTTCTTGAGCTGGAATCTACTGGCGAAGATGTGGTGAAGCTTGTTGAAGTGACAACAAAGGATTTAGATTATTACATAAACGTAGTGCCAGGGTTCGAGAGGATTGACTCCAATTTTTTTTTTTTTTTAAGATTTTATTTATTTGTCAGAGAGAGAGAGCACAAGTAAGCAGAGCAGCAGGGAGAGGGAGAAGCAGACTCCCCGCGGAGCAGGGAGCCCGATGCGGGGTGCGGGGCTCAATCCCAGAACCCTGGGATCATGACCTGAGCCGAAGGCAGACGCTTAACCGACTGAGCTACTCAGGCGCCCTGGAGTGACTCCAGTTTTGAAAGAGGTTCTATTTTGAGTAAATCATGTGCTACAGAGAACTCGTGAAAGGAAGGGTGAGTGTGGCTGAGTTCATTGTTGTCCTGCTGTTGGCCACAGCCACCCCACCTCCACCAGCCACCACCCTCATCAGTTATCAGCCATCAACACCAAGGCAAGACCCTCCACCAGCAAGAGTACGACTGGCCGAAAGCTCAAATGATGGCTAGCATTTTTAGCAATATTTTTTATTTTTTTAAAAGATTTTATTTATTTGACAGAGAGAGATACAGCAAGAGGAGGAACAAAAGCAGGGGGAGTGGGAGAGGGAGAAGCAGGCTTCCCGTGGAGCAGGGAGCCCGATGCGGGGCTCGATCCCAGGACCCCGGGACCGTGACCTGAGCCGAAGGCAGACGCTTAATGACTGAGCCACCCAGGCGCCCCAGTTTTTAGCAATATTTTTTAATTAAGATATGTACGTTGCTGTTTTAGACATAGTGAATGTTATTGCACACTTAGTAGGCTCGAGTATAGTGGAAACATTACTTTTATATGTACTGGGAAACATTCATTAGACTTGATTTATTGTGATACTCACTGTATTGCACTGGTCTGGAACTGAAATTTCAGGATCACTAAGGTATTCCTGTATTTTTTTTTTTTTTTAATGGATGTGTCCCAATTAACTTAATGCCATAACTGATGAATCCAACAGCATTATGGACAATGCAGTCATGAACATTATATATATATGTATACCTATTTTTCAATCAAAATACTTGTATAGTAATACAAAATGCAGAAATTATAAATATAGCTTGGTGAAACCATCAAAAATAAATGTACCCAGGAAATACCTCCCACCACAAGAAATAGAACAATACCAGCATCCCAGAAGCCTCCCTTGTATCCTTCCCAATCACTATGCTTTCCCTATTACCCAGTCTTAACTGCTCTTCTGATATCTAGCACCATAGATTATTAATGCCTGTTTTTATACTTTATATGCATGTAATCCTACAATATCTTTTTTTTTTTAACATTTTATTTATTTGAGAGAGGGACAGAGAAAGTGAGAGAGAGCACAAGTGGGGTGAGGGGCAGAGGGAGAAGCAGACTCCCCGCTGAGCAGGGAGCCCGATGTGGGGCTCGATCCCAGGACCCTGGGATCATGACCTGAGCTGAAGGCAGACACTTAACAACTGAGCCACCCAGGTGCCCCCCTACAATATATCTTGAGTATGGCTTCTTTCTCTCAGCATTATGACATTGATTGATACTATTTTAGCATTGGTTTGTTCATATTAATTGCTGTGCATTCCATTGTGTGAGTATATGGTTATTTTTTATTCAAGTATAATAGAGTGTTAGTTTCAGGTGTACAATATAATGATTCAACAATTCTATGTATTTCTCAGTACTAATCGTAACAAGTATACTCTTAATCCTCTTTATCTATTTCACTCATCGCCCCACCCACCTCCCCTCTGGCAACTATCAGTTCTATGTATTTAAGAGTCTGTCTGTCTCTTTTTCCTTTGTTTCTCCATGTATTTGTACTTTACAGATTTTTTTCTTATGGTTGATTTCTAGTTGCATACTGTTGTGGTTGGAAAAGATACATGATATGACTTCAATCTTGTTGAATTTGAGACTTGTTTTGTGGCCTAACATGTGATCTGTTTTGGAGAATGTTTAATGTACACTTGAAAAGAATGTGTATTCTGCTGTTTTAAGATGGAACCTTCTGAATATATCTGTTAGCCCCATCTGGTCCAGCATGTCCTTCAAAGCCAATATTTCCTTATTGATTTTCTGTCTGGATGATCTGTCTGTTGATGTAAGCGGAGTGTTATACTCCCTTACTATTATTATATTACTATCAATTACTTCCTTTATGTTTGTTATTAGCTGTTTTATATATTTGGGTGCTACTGTGTTGGGTGCATAAGTATTTACATTGTTCTTTTTTTTTTTTTTTAAGATTTTATTTTTAAATAATCTCTACACCCAGCTGGAGCTTGAACTCACAACCCAGAGATCAAGAGTTGCATGCTCCACCATTTGCCAGATAAATGTTTTTTCATCCCTTCACTTTCAGTCTACATGTATATTTAGGTCTGAAGTGATTCTCCTTTAGGCAGCATATAGATGGGTCTTGCTTTTTTTTTTTTTTTTTTAAGATTTATTTATTTAGAGAGCAAGAGAGAGCCACATACGAATGGAGGGAAGGGCAGAATGAGAGACTCTTCAAGCAGACTCCCTGTTGAGCAGGAGCCTGGTGAGGGGCCCGATCCCATAATGCATGAAATCGTGACCTGAGCCAAAACCAAAAGTCAGACACTTAACCAGCTGAGCCACTCAGGTGCCCCATAGATGGGTCTTATTTTTTGTCCATTCAGTCACCCTATGTTGTTTGAGTGGAGCATTTAGTCCATTTACATTGAAAGTAATTATTGATAGGTGTGTACTTATTGCCATTTTGTTACATGTTGTATGTTTGTTCTCTGTTCCTTTCTTTTCTTGCTCTCTATGATCATAGTTTGCTGGCTTTTTTAGTGATGTACTTAGATTCCTTTCTCCTTATTTTTGGTGTATCAGTGGTTTTGATTTGTTATATTTAGGCTCATAATAACATCTTATGCATATATCTGTATGTTAAGTTGATGGTTGCTTAAATTTGAACCCATTCTAAAAGCACTGAATTTTTACTCATCTCTCCCCATTCATTTTATGTATTATGATGTCATACTTTACATCCTTTTATTTTGTGAATCTCTTGACTGATTTTTACAGATATAATTGATTTTACTGCTTTTGTACTTTAACCTCCATGCTGGTTTTATAAGTGATTAATCTACTTTTATTATGTTTGTATTTAACTGTGAAATTTTTTCATATCCTAACTTTGTTATTCGTGATTATGGCCTTTTCTTAAAATTCAGAGAACTCCCATTAACATTTCTTGTAGGGCTGGTTTAGTGGTAATGAACTCCTTTAACTTTTGTCTGGGAAACTCTTTACTTCTATTCTGAATGATAGCCTTGCTGGGTAGAGTATGCTTGGTTGCAGATTTTTTTTTCCTTTCAGCACTTTGAATATATGTCGCCATGCCCTTGTGGCCTGCAAAATTTCTGAAAAATCAGCTTATAGCCTTTTGGGGTTTCCTTTGTATATAACTGTTTGCTGCCTTTAAAATTCTCTATCACTACTTTTTGCCATTTTAATTACGTGTTTTGGTGTGGACCCCCTTAGGTTGATTTTGTTGGGGTCTCTCTGTGCCTCCTGGATCTGGATTTCTGTTTCCCTCCCCAGATGGAGGATGTTTTCAGCTATTATGTCTTCAAATAAATTTTTTGCCCCCTTTTTTCTCTCTTCTTCTGGGATCCCTATGATGCAAATGTTATTATGCTTGATGGTGTTGCTGAGTTCCCTTAACCTATTCTCATTATTTATTATTCTTTTTTCTTTTTGGTGTTCATCTTGGGAACTTTCCATTACTCTGGCTTCCAGCTCACTGATCCGTTCTTCTGTCTCCTCTAATCTGCTATTGATTCCCTCTAGTGTATTTTTAATTTCAGTTGTTGAGTCTTTCATCTGTGATTGGTTCTTTTTTATATTTTCTTTCTCTTTGATGATGGTCTCACTGAGATCCTCCACTCTTCTCAAGTCCATCAAGTATCTTTATTTATTTATTTATTTTTTTAAAGTAGGCTCCATGCCCAGCATGGACCCCAATGCAGGGCCTCAACTCACGTCCCTGAGATCAAGACCTGAGCTGAGATTAGGAGTCAGACACTGAACCAACTGAGCCACACAGGTGTCCCCATTACTTTGAATTCTTTATCAGGCATATTGCTCTTCTCCATTTCATTTAGCTGTTAAAGGGCTAGTCTGGAGTTGCCATGGGATTGTAGTTGGGTGGTGTCAGCAGTCAGACCAGATCCCTGCTCTTAGCCTGTTTCCTGTGGCTGAGAGGTGGTTGGTGGGTGGGGCTGGCAGAGCAGATGTCTGCCCTGAGTCCATTTGCTGGGGCTGTAGTTGCGCTGGTGTGTGTGGTTATCCTCTCCTATCTCCAGGGCAGGAGTCACTCTGTAGTGGTGGCTTATGGGGTGTATCGTGGCAGGAGCTGCTTTGGAGGGACTCCTGCCAGTTGGGCATTGGATGGGGCAGATCCGCAGGAGAACACGGGAGCTGGGTGGTGGTAGTAAGGTAGGTGGGGGGGGGGGGGGCTGTTCATGCTGTTCCCAGAAGTGTCTGGCTATCTAGACTTGGGGGTGTGGGGAGAAATGGCTCCTGACAGCTCTTTTGTTTTTGGAGATGTCTCCTGAAGATCTCTGCCCTTCCAGCACAGGTTCGAAGATTAGTAAATGAATCTCCTTCCAGGTATACCCCAGGAGCTTTTCAAACTGCTGCTTCTGTGCTGTTTCTATGTGGGGTTGTTTGTTATGCTGGCTCTTTAAGAGTGGACACTCCGTTTCCTATTGCCCTCCAGCTCTCCCAGAGCTAAGCTCGCTGATTATTAAGGTACCTGGAGGGAAGCCCTGCTGACTGTAAAAACTCACAAAGTTAAGCCCCACTGGTTTTTAAAGCCAAATGATATGGGGACTCGTCTTTTCAGTGCAGGTCACCCCTGTCTGGGGTGCCTGGTGTGGCTGGGGTCTGCTCTTCTCCCTTCTCCATGCTTGTGGTGTCCCTCCAATTGGTGGTTAGTTTAGTTCCCAGCTGTGTCTCTGCCACTCCTGCCCTTTTCAGTGTGGCCTCCCCTCTGCGATTAACTGTGGGATGTCTGTTCTGCCAGTCTTTGGGTTTGTTTTCTGGGTTAGTTGCTCTGCTGTGGCTGTTACCTAGGTATGTCCGTGGGAGGAGGTAAGTTTAGAATCTTCCTATTCTGCCATCTTCCCAGAAGTCCCATATGCCTGTGTTTTTAATCTTAGCAATCTTACTGGAAAAATACAGTCTCTCTGTTGTATTATTTTGCATTTGTTTATACTTTTGTTCACGTTTGACAGTTAAACTTTTTTTGTGTAAATTTTGTCCATGTCTTGTTCCATTTTTCCATTTTTTTTCTTCCTGAATTGTAAGAGCTCTTTGATATTATGAAAATTAGTCCTCTGTTTCCATATTACTGCAAATATTTTTTTTCCAGTGTATCACTTGTCTTTTGACTTCATTTCATGCCATATAGGTTTCTGATTTTTATATTGTTAGAGTGATAAATATTTATCCTTATTGCTTCTACGTTTTGCGTCATGTTTGCAAAGGCCTTTCCTTAGAAGTTATTCTTAAAAGATCTAGAATGTAAAAAAGGATAATGTTTTAAAACCAAGATTATATAAACAGTGACTGAGCAATGGTTAAATGAAAGAAATTTGTGCAGTGAAACTGTATTATACACTTTGTGTCTTCTAGGTTTTCTCATTCAGTTTTTAAGAGAATTGGCAGAATATCATCAGTCCAAAGTGAGCCGTGATATGGAAACTCAGACAAATTCAACATTTCCTAGCAAAGACTCTCTTGGTAACTATAGCCTTCTTTCAGAATTTTAATTGTTCTGTTTTCAAATGACAGAAATGACCTGATTTACTATATTACATGCTTGTTGTTGACTGGGAGGGATGCAACCTGCAGGTGGCGGAGGTGCTCATTTCCTCTGGAATCATTGTGGGAAGGGACCAGAACTGCTCTCCCCTCATGACGGCTAAGGCTGCACTTTCCAAATCTTGGGGGGATCCAAAGGCCCACGTTCTTCCTTGTGTGTTGCATTCAACCTCTCTTAACTGGCAAGTTCTTCCCTATGTCTCATCTAACTTTATTTTACAGCCACTAAGTGAGAAAATCCTAGATGAGTTGCATTGCAGAGAACTAGACAAGTCAGTGGTGTATCACTTCAGTTTATAGTTGAGGAAATGGGGGTCCCCAGAGGAAGAGCAACTTGGAAACATTCTGGGGCAGAACTGATAGTAGAGTCCAAGTTTTCTAAAATTATGTGATTAATCGATTTCGTGGCCCTTCCCGAGTCTTAAGGAGTAATGGTGCTTTTAACGTTTAAGAAGATGAACCTATAGGGCGCCTGGGTGGCTCAGATGGTTAAGCGTCTGCCTTCGGCTCAGGTCATGATCTCAGGGTCTTGGGATCGAGTCCCGCATCGGGTTCCCTGCTCAGTGCAGAGCCTGCTTCTCCCTCTCCCTCTGCCACTCCCTCTGCTTGTGCTCTTCTGTCTATCTCTCTGTCAAATAAATGAATAAAATCTTTAAAAAAAAAAAAAAAGATGAACCTATAATTGGTAAAAGCTACACTGTATAACTAGGCCTTTAATTTATTTTGGCATAGGTTTTATTCCATTGGGAACATGGTACATGCTTATTCTAGAACAGTGCTGTCCAGTAATATGCGCCACATATGTAATTTTTAATTGCCTAGTGGCCATAGTAAAAAACAAAAAACAAAAAACCCACAGGTGAATTTGTTTTAATATATTTTATTTAACCCAATATGACCAAAATATTCCAACATGTAATCAGTATAAAAAACATTAATGAGATTATTTTAGATAAAATTTCTGTGTTCAGTCCTTGAAATCTGGTGTGTCTTTTACACTTAGAGCACATGTCAATTCAGATGATCACATTTCATCTACTCAGTGGCCGCATGCGGCTAGAGAGTCCTGTATTGAACAGCACAATTACAGAGCATTTGGAAAACACAGAAAAGTAAATGGAAAATATGTCTAAAAAAAATTTTTTTTTTTAAAGATTTTATTTATTTATTTGACAGAGACACAGCGAGAGAGGGAACACAAGCAGGGGGAGTGGGAGAGGGAGAAGCAGGCTCCCCGCGGAGCAGGGAGCCCGATGTGGTGGGACTCGATCCCAGGACCCTGGGATCACGACCCGAGCTGAAGGCAGTCGCTCAACCGACTGAGCCACCCAGGCACCCTGTCTAAAATTTTCTAAAGAGATGAACACTGCCAGTACTTCTGCCAGCCTTTTTTCATGTGCATTCTCTTTGGTGGGTGTTGGTGTTCTCCATGGCTGAGATTGTCCTCTAGGTACACATTTGCATGTTGCTGCATGGTTGATTCTGATCCACAGTTGGTTTGAGGGCTGTGGGTCTACTGGAAACAGCGCTAGAATGCGAGATAGTGGACCTGGTCTCAGTCCCAGTTACACCATTACATAGTTGCTTAGCCCTCGAGGACTCACTCAAACTGTAGGGGCCACTTTCCTTCTCTGTAAAGCAGAGGAGTTGAAATACTTGATCTTTGGTTTATTTTAAAGTCAGTGTTTTGAACGTGTGAGTCCCCTTTAACCAAAGTCCACTTCGTTCTGCCTTGGCATCTAGGGACTAGAAAGAGATGCCAGTGTTTTCTCACTTCTATTGTACGCTTTGCTTTCTTTGCCCCTGACATTTGAGGATGAAAATTTTCTAACGTACAAAAAGGTTGAAATAGTTGTACACTGAACACTTGTATACCTAGATACTCCCAGCAAATTTGTGTGATACTTGCTCGAGCACTTGTCTGTCCCATCCATTTATCCGTCTTAATTTTTTGATGTTTCAAAGTCAATTGCAGAGATCCCTACACTTTCCCCTAAGTATATTCTTTGCTTTTGAACAGAGCTCTAGCCTCTTGCTCACCTGACCACATTTCTCTGTCCTAACTTCCTGTGTTGTTGTTGTTGTTGTTTTAATAGCAGAAAAGCTTCAGCTCATTGATGATCAGTTTGCGGATGCTTACCCTCAGCGTCCCAAGTTAGAATCTTTAGAAATAAAGTTAAATGAATATAAGAGAGAAATAGAACAGCAGCTTCAGACAGAAATGTGTCAAAAGGTAAGTTGTATCTTGTTGCTGTTAGCAAGAGTGATATTGGTGCTTATCTTTTGATGCCTTAATGTTAGGTATAAGGGGAAAAATGGAGAATCTTTACTAATGAATGTGATAAACTATTGCACATGTGATTTTTCTTTCTAATTGATGTCATTTTTTGTGCCTTTTGAATGAATGCTACAGGTACAGTGAATGAGATGAAACTAAAGATGAGTTAAACTAAATATATTTAAGTAGAGCATTAGTGTTAAACCTAGCCATCAAGAGAGAAGTTATTTCTTTAGTATAGTTATTGGTATTTATAGTTATTTGTAATCAATTGGCAGTTGAAATATTTCAAAGATACCAAAATAGCAGAAGTTAAAATGGAAGAGAGAAGAAAGGCTGAGAGGGAGTTAGCTGAGTTCCGGAACAAATTGGAGCGAGCTTGTCAAGCAAAATCTGAAGCCCTCATTTCTCGGGAAAAGATGGCTCTTGAGAGAATTCAAAAGTACCAAGAGGTAACATTTTACAATTATTTACTGGGTGTCTGTTTCCTGCAGCTCTTAGTAGATTGGCTCAAGGTCTGTGACTGGGTTGGGACAGTTGGTTAGACAAGACAGAGACAGGAGTACTAGGGACTGCGGTCAAGAGCACAAGTGGAAGGATTGGCCTGGAAAACAATATGCAGACTTCGTTCCTCTGAAACGGCTGGAAGGAAAGAACTGTGAGTGCGAACATCCATGTGGGGATTGTGAGAAACTCACACTGAATAAGCTCCATCCTCTTGGGCAGATCTGAGGGTTAGGGGGGCAGCTTCCAGAAGAGGATCAGCAGTTGGGGAACGGTTGCGTGGGGGCAGAGGCAGAGCAACGCTCTGAGGCAGACAGGACTGGTGGCACTGTGTTGGGGGCCCAGCTGAGACGGGCAGCCTGTGACTGATGTAGACCAAACCAAGCGCTTGTAGGTGATTGCTCTGTTCTAGTTCTTGGGAGGCTTTGTAAGGTTAGCCAGGGTAGGAAGAGGCGCCTGGGGAGCGGAGCTTTATAGAGCTGACTTGGCTTGAGAAAAGCAGCCTGTTTAATTGAAGACACTGGGGCTCGGTGGGGTGGTGAAGGAAGCCAGAGGGCAAGATGGGTGGCTACTAGCCCAGGGGAGAAGGGAAGGCCATGTGGCAGAGTCCGAGACCTCAAGGACTAGGTCTGGGGCTACCAACAGGTGGAAGGGTAAGCATGGGCCAAGAGGATAGGGTCGCAAGCGGAGCTGTCACATGAAGACTGGCAACAAAACGCAGTGTGCTGCCATTGGATCGAAGGTCAAGGTCCCCGGAGTAGCGGAGTCCAGGCCTGTAGAAGTCAGTCAGGTGGCCATCTGATCTCTCACGGAGCGTGACTGGACAGGAGGTAGAAAGGTTGAGGCGTGGCAGGAGGCGTGGGGTCCACTCTTGTAGGAGAATCCGGTTCCTTTCCCAAGGGGCTATCTTTGACTGGCCTGGATTGGGACCACTGTTCCCTGTGTCCGGCCGGAGCTGCTGCCGTCGGGAGCTCTTGCTCGGGGCTTCTCAGTCAGACCCAGTTGTTTCATGCTGATTGCGTCCCCTGTACGGTTTTGTTTACCATTTCTGGTGATTGGGCTCCTATAAAAATAAATGTGGGAAGCACTGTCTTTGAGATGATTGGATTATGTTTAGATGAACAACTGCATCCTCAAGACCGGTGACTGACTAGTTCAGACCAATCAGTTACCAGACCAGAACACTCATTTAGTTAACTGATTCTCTGAAGGCTCTGGACAAGAAGCCCTCCTCATGCAAAGCATCGTGTCTTTCTTCCACCACCTGGAATGCCCTTCTCCTTCCGTCCCTGATGAAACCCTCTTGGCCTTCAAAATCCAGCTGGAATGTCACCTCCTTGTGACGCCTTCCCTGGACTCCTACTGACAGACTGATTCGCCTGTCGCTCCTGCCACAGAGTCTTTCTGTATTTTGGTTATAAAATCCTCACATCATAGTCTGATTATTTCTCTCTCCCTGACTGAACTGCAAATTTTGTAAAGGTGGGACTTGTATCTGCATCCTTCTCTGTCCAGCTCCGAGTGTGCTGTTTGACATAGGCTAGGTGTTCCATGAAGCCTTGCTCAGCAGACACACAAATGGAGGTGTGGCCCATTCCTTCAGCTTGCTACTGCTGAGTCAGAACGGGAACTGAAACTTTCCGACAGCAACAGAAGCAGGGGAATTCTATTCTTTCGACGTTTTATTGCTAAACACCCATTTTGTCATTTTTTTCTTGCTGAAGCACTTACCCAAATTTTAAGCGTCCGAGAGATGTTACGTAGAACAAATAGACCAGGGATGTTAGGAATACAGGATAATGGAGTTTCACAGTCATTGAAGGAGGGAACATGTGTCTGGGTAAGGAATTAGGCAAAAAGCATACCTCGAATTGAAACCTCTTAAGAGAAAGGGAAATTGTAACCCTAAGTGTCTGGAGTTTGTTTTCTGGAATTTAGGAAGCAGGATGTTCAGATCTGTTTTATTTTCTTTAGCTTGCTTACTAAAAATTAAAGCTTTCATACACAGATGGAAACCAAAGAAATTTATGCTCAGAGGCAGCTTCTACTAAAAGATTTAGATTTGCTAAGAGGCAGAGAAGCCGACCTGAAGCAACGGATCCAAGCTTTTGAATTGTGAGTAATGTGTATTCGTTTCAGATATTCAGAATGAATGAGATTTAAAAGAACTAAATAGGTGTCTTAATAGTCTGATGCTAATTGCCAAGTAGTTTTTAATTGTTAAAGTGACAACACCTGATTTTAAAAGGCACAGATTAAGAGAAACAAAGACTGGGGTTTCGTTTATGAAATATTAGACATTAGGGTGAAAAGCAGAATGAGACACCATCATTGGGCTATAGTAAGACCAGATACGTGATTTGAAGAAGCTAATAATGCTTTGACAAATCCTGTGTTTCTCATTTACGTTCCGTTCAGATCTAATAGTTTCACATGCACATAGCAACTGAACTCCAGATACCCAGACCTTCCATGTTTACTTGCTCTACTGTTAAAAAAAAAAAAAAAAAAAAAAAGGAAATATGGTGGCTCTGACTTGACTTATACTGGGTGAAACTATTTCTCTTGGTGTGTGTGTTACTTTTTCTAAGTACTCACAGATGTATCAGCCTTCAAATCTTACCTGGGATTAATACCAAGCTCACCAGTCTGTAGTTGGTGGAATAAGCTTTCTTTCCCATTTGGGATCTTGACATTCATAGATACTCCAGGAATCCGATTTTATTTAAGAGTTTGTCTCCATCTTTATTAATGTTGTTTTTTCATTTTTGTAGGCTCTATTCATTTGATTTCTTCTCTCTGCCTACCTTACTCTCCTTTTGGCGATACTGAAGTGGCACATTGATAGAGAATAGTAAAGGGGCAAAATTTGGGCAGATTCTCAGTTACATAATCATGATTATATAATCACTTCCTTACCTCCACGTCCCGGACTCCTCCTGTCTAAGCATATTAAACTAAAATAAATGGATTTAATGCTCCTTTGCTTTACAGATTAGCCAGCAGAGGGAGCTCTAACACAAAGCGTTTATCCTTTGCTTGAAACCCTGTTCATGGCACTCCTCACTGTGGTTTGGTCTAAGTACTTGTGAACCTGACTCCCGGCTCCAGAATTGGTTTTGTGGGTGACTGGGGGGTCTCTCCATGAAAAGCACTCCATTCTCCGGATTTGGAGGTTCTGAAGGACCCATCTATCGTTTGCTCTCTCTCGTCACTCTTTTCAACGTTCATTCGATGGATTATTAAATGCCAAAAATGAATCTTCTACCTATAATTCTTATGGGCTCATCAGTTAAGTCTCACAATTAGAAGGTAATACTCTAGAAGATACAAGCATTTAAGTACACTAGAGTTTGGTTTGTAGCTTTGTAACTAAAAACATCACTTTTTCATCCCTAAATTGATGATAGCCATTGATCCCCTGTAACCCTTTTTTGAGTGTGGATCCTCTTCTGTAAGAGACCACTTTGGTCTTGGTACATTCACATTCCCCTTAGCCAGGTGCCACCGGATAATTCCATCTGCTAGTTGATGAACTAAGTCAGGTCATAAAATAGATGGAGGAACTAAAACACAGGCTATTTTTTTCCCCCTAAATTTGTTACTTCAGATGTTGTGGTTTTCTTATTTGCTTTCTCTATTTTTGTTAATTTCAGGACTCAGAGGCTGCAAGAGGAAAAAAATAAAAGCATAACTGACACACTTAGGAAGCGGGAACTGAATATAAAGAGCATTGAGGAGAGCTATGACCAGAAGCTCAAGAATGAACTTCTCAAGTAATTGCGTGGCATTGCTAAAGGAATCCCGTGTTTCATTAAGTTGCTAGAAGCACAGCAACACTGATGAAATAGATAAGACGGACAGTTGTTTTTTGTTTTTTGTTTTCTGGGTTTTTTTGGGGAGATAAGACAGTTTATGGCAAAATTTGGTGTTTAAAAAAATACAGGTTTTCGTTGGTAGTCAAGCCTTTCCCATGAATATTTAAGATGGGTTTAAAAAGATGCAGAGAGGGACGCCTGGGTGGCTCAGTCGGTTAAGCGGCTGCCTTCGGCCCAGGTCATGATCCCAGGGTTCTGGGATCGAGTCCCGCATCGGGCTCCTTGCTCAGCAGGGAGCCTGCTTCTCCCTCTCTCTCCCTCTGCTTGTGCTCTCTCTGTCAAATAAATAAAATCTTAAAAAAAAAAAAAAAAAAAAAGAAAAAGATGCAGAGAATAGCATCCTCTGCTCATTCTTACTCGTAGCTTCTCTGACACTGAGAGCTTATGGTTTGCTTCAGTTTTTAGGGCACCTTAGGACTTGCTCAGTTTGCACAGCTGAGCAGCTGAAAAGTCAGAAGTACAACCACTTTCTTCCATTCTCTCCTCATACTGGCATGAAGATGGGGATAGGCCACAGTTTCTACAGTGGTCTTCTTACCGGAGACAGAGTTTGTCACTGAACATGTGCCTGGTATTCCTTCAAGGTTCTGCCAAGTCCGAATCCAGAAAAAGGATTAGCTATAGGAAGCAAAACACAGCATAGGAGAGGAGAATATGGACAAGTGTGGTCCCTGGGGCTTTTCTATAGCCTGAGTTTTGTATCTCGGTGAATAATCTCTTCGTGCAAAGGCATTAAGCCCATATGGTAACTCCTTCCCATGCGTGGCGCGCCATCTGGCACATAATAAGTGCTCAGTTAATACTGACTAAGTGCATGTGTAGTGAAGCGAGGACTCCACTCAGCTCCTCTGGGCAGGTCTTAGTCATTGGCCTCATTTTTATTGCCTTGCTCATAATTTGTCATTGGTATTCCATTACATAGTACCCACAAAGGTTTCTGGAAGTTATTCTTTAAACGAATTCTGTTAAAAAAGGTAGCATCTTTTCATTGTATCAGTTTCGAAATGATGGATTTGATCTACCTATTTTATGTCTGCTCCTCTAACATACTAGCGAACACGGAAGTAACCCTAGTTGTTACACACGTTTTTCTTCCTTTATTCCTCGCAGTTTGTTAACTTTGCCTAGCCATGGATATAGTGAACTGTTTGGTATCATTTGTCCAGCTTTGGGGGTCCTTCTGTGTCTTTAGCCAAGTGTTGAAGTTGGGAGGATATCACAGGATGCTTCTCCTTCCTTTTTCTGGCCTCTGAACCAGAAAGTCAACTGGTAACAGCTGGTGGAGATGGCTGAAGCCCCGAGAGATGTGCCTTTGGGTATTGCTAATTCAGGTCTAAAGCTCGTGGCAGTTGGCTCTCAATGCCGTGCTCAGCCTTTAAGGGCAAAAGTTCTTATCTTAGGGAGGGGAGACGGATAGGTGAATTGCAAGTGACTGACTTGGTTATCATGTGGGATTTAGAGTCTGTCACGCACACTGTAAGTTGGCCTTAATTTACTACCTTGTGTCGGTCGAGACCAACTGAGAAATAATTGCTCTCTGTAACCTCACAACAACAACAGGACCCTTGATCTTGTGTGATTGAGTTTTGGGACCGAATTGACAGGATCACAGCAGGGTTTTACGGACCTTTTATGTTCAGAATTCATATCCCTGGCTTTGGTCTTGAGAGAGCCTGAGGTTTACGTGTTGTCACGTTTGGTGCCTTTAGATGCCCCAGCGCCACAGATAAGCTCGTGTATTGATGGTAGTCTGTCCAGGAAAGCGACAAGGAGCTCATTTTTGGTTCTTCTGATTGGCAGGTATCAACTTGAACTAAAGGATGACTATATCACCAGAACGAACAGGCTGATTGAAGATGAAAGGAAGAATAAAGGTGACTCTGGGGGCGAGCTGTGTTTTTCAGCACTGATGTAGGCTGTTAGCTTCTTAGTTGGGCCTATTCTGTATTCTAAAAAAGATATAGCATACACATCCTTGTTACTACAAAAATTACATGTTTTTTGTTGTTTTAATTTTACAAAATAAAAAAAATACTGTCTTACTACATTTTTGTGAACCTTAGTGTTTAACCTTTTGTATATTCACAGGGGTTAGTGATTTATCAGCAGGATTTTTATCCAACTTTATTTCAATGTATTTTGATAAATGTGATTGTCAAGAAGGTGGCAGCAACTTATTGCCATCCTGTAAATATCACTCTTAACCGTGAGAGACTTCATTTTTTCCTAATGAAAATTTTAACTTCTCCGTCCCTGTGATCTAGTTTCTTATTTCGTTTACTTCTAATGTATTTTTATGCTTCATGATATTTTCACTTGACCTATAACCTCTTAAATTCTTGTATACATTAGCCGGAAACTAGGAAAGTTGGATAATGTTTCATTCTTTGAGATATTTTACATTTTAATATATGTCTAGGAACTTGTCGATGACGAGCTAAACTTTCAGTGGCCATCTTAAATGGACTCTTAGGAGGACAGCAGGGCTAGGTGCTTGATACCGCCCGGCCAGGCCGCCGGCGTGCGCCTGCTCCTTCGCAGCTGTCTGTGAAGGCGCATGCTCCTTCAGGTATCCGTACCATCGTGCATTCGGCAAAGTGTTTTTTGATGAGGTATCCATATAGACTTGTGTTAGATGAAGTAAAAATAATAAAATAATACCTACAGAATCACAACAGACAACTAAATCTCTGTCTTCAAGGAAATTCAGACCTGTTGGTATGAGGGCCCTGTGCTCTGAGCAGATGGCGTAAGTGCTAAGGTGTGTGTAGCGGGAGGAAGTTCGCCGCGTATTTGACCGTGACAGCTAACGTCCCGTCACCTGTGGCGTAACGGCTTACTTCGTACTTGCCTGCTGATTTTCTTTTGACCCTGACATCTGCTGTTTAGATAGTGAAATAATAGTCATTAGGGCTGATCTACGGCCATAAATTATTAAATGATTTTGTATTCACTAGGAAAACATGATGATGTTAATTGGTTGGCTCTTTCTTTCAGAAAAAGCTATACGTTTGCAAGAGGAGCTCACAGCTATCAATTCAAAAAAGGAAGAATTTAATCATTCAGTAAATCGTGTCAGAGAGCTTGAGGTACTTGTTAAGCCTATTGTTTTGAAACAGACATTAAGACAATATATGAAACTTCAGTTTTAGTCATACATAATTTATCTTCAGTTATCCTCTTGATGTGTTTGTTTATTCCATGACTAAGAAGGTGATGGCTGCACTTTGTTCATTCGCTAGTTCTTCACTTCAATCTTAGTCTCCTAGGGAAGCATAAGAGGATGTCTTTTGGGGCCTAGAGTCCTGCCTGAATCCTGTCTCTCTCCCTTTCTGCTTATGTGCCTTTGGGCAAGTTCTCTGACCTCAGATTCCTTACCTGTAGACCTTGGGATGTTGCCTCCATTCCATGGTTGTGCAGGGAATTCAGTGAGTGGATTGATGTGCGTAGCACACAGCTGATACAGACTAGCTTCTACCTCAGCCTCCTCTCCCTTCCCGTCAGCAGCAGGTAAAAATTCCTATTATGGTGCCGGGATCTTACAGCTTACAACAAGATGAGAT
Organism: Halichoerus grypus; assembly: GCF_964656455.1. Classification (NCBI taxonomy): domain Eukaryota; kingdom Metazoa; phylum Chordata; class Mammalia; order Carnivora; family Phocidae; genus Halichoerus; species Halichoerus grypus. The sequence goes on along the minus strand of NC_135727.1, from coordinate 121,949,444 downwards.
GCATTTTGTGTGTGCCACTGTCACTTTATTTCTATTTGTGTGTTTGCTATCTGAAGGACAGAACTGGAACTTTAGGTACTTAAAATAAATTTTATATACAGAACATATTTGGAGCTGTAAGGACTTGCTTGAGAACTTTGCAGGCTGCAAACTTGAGCTCTGTTATACTAAGAAAAAGAAAGCACCCCACAGCATGTTAGGATATCTTACCTTTTTATTACAAAAAAAAAAATGTGTGTGTGTATCTATCTATCTATATATTTGTATATTGCTACTATCTGTGGTTACGTTGTTGGGCCCTTAGTTGCATCCGGAAAATGGGGTGATTGTCAGAAGCACTAGCTTTGCAAGACAGGGGTGTACACAGTAACAGTTGGATGAACTTGCCCCTGCCCCAACTCTAGGGCAAAAGATGACTTGTACTGCGGGAGTTAGGGTCTCGTTGCGGAGAACCAGACTTCTGTCAAGGGGCCTTAATTCAGTCATGATGCCCAGCTTGGGGCGGCCTGCCAGCTTTCACTTGAGCAGTCCTGTAAAGTCACTGTTCAAAGTCACAAGTTTTTCTGTTTCAATTGCAGCTTGAGTTAGAGTCTGTCAGAGCCCAGTCTTTGGCAATAACAAAGCAAAACCACCTGCTGGATGAAAAGGTGAAAGAGATGAGTGACTATTCACTACTGAAAGAAGAGAAACTGGAGCTTCAGGCACAAAATAAATTACTTAAACAACAACTGGAAGAGACTAGAAATGAAAACTTGCGTCTCCTAAACCGTAGGTGTTTTCTTCTGATTGGCATGGCTTTGTAGCCGCTGTTAGCTTAGTACTCTGAAACTGCTTTGTCCTATAAGGGAAGCTTCAATCGGGAAGATTTTATAAAATTAAGATTCTCGAATCGAAGGTACTTTGTTTTTGCTTGCTGCTTCGTAATTGTGTCACTAAGGAAAAAACTTTATTAACTGGATAAATCTGTCCCTCTGGATGGTACCCGGCTCCCCTTGCCCTCTGACTCCTCCGGGCTGGTGGTGCTTGGCCACTGGGGACCCGCTCAAGCGCTTGGAGGGAGGGAAGAGTGAGGTCGAGGTGATTGTGATCCCTTCTCCATCTCCTCCTTGCGGAGTAGCCCTGGGCTGGCCCTGGGCCTCAGCAAAGCAAGATCCCAGTACCTGGGGGCTGGCGCCTCACCAGCGCCCTGTGCCTGCTCGCTTTCCCCAATTCCGGGAATGCCTCCCTTCCCGAGCCTCCAGGCCTGAGGACTGGTAACAGCATGGCCCCAGTACTAGCCCAGGGAACTACACCGTCCTTTGCGGTACCCTGTGTAAGTCTCTGTTTATTAAAGGGTCTTGTGATGACCCAAATTGGGGACACCATCTGCTTTCTTTCTGGACCCTGAGTGCCGCTGACAGGTTCACAGGTCGGATTGGACCTAGGGGCAGTCCCTGGCAGGCTTTGACAGAGCATTCTTTCTGTGCCTCTGTGCATAGTAGAGGAGAGAGGCGGGCATTCACGTTAATTTGAGGATTTGAAAGAATTCTTTTACTGGGAGTAGAACTCTGAAGAGTGGTAAAGTTTGCAATTAGGTGCATTAAATTCTTTTGTTCTGAAATTGGTGATTCACGACTGCTCTTAGTCCATTCAATAAAACTGGTATTAATTGCGTGCATACAAAGAAAGGGAAGAACCATCTAAAGCCTCTTTAGCTGTTTTTTGTTAAGTGAAATGAGAAAACTTCAGGTTGGTAATGACCAGGCTTTTTTTACCTTCATAGATACAGCTCAGCCATCTCCTGAGCTGGTGGGTTTTCAGAAAGAACTAAAGAAAGCCGAACATGCCATTGCATTTGAGCGTGAGTTCGAAAGCCACAAGCAGGCTCTGCAAAAACAGCTGCAAAGTGAAGTGAGTATTGCTCTTGGCTCATCCAAGTGTTAGGGCAGTGCACTTTGTGGGTGTGTAAACTTGGCGTGTGTCACACCAGCATAAATCAGATCTATTTGAACATCAGAAATTCCCCCCATATGTTGGGACGCCTGGGTGGCTCAGTCAGTTAAGTGTCTGCCTTCGGCTCAGGTCATGATCTCAGGGTCCTGGGATCGAGTCCCACATCGGGCTCCTTGCTCGGCGGGGAGCCTGCTTCTCCCTCTGCCTGCCTCTCCCCCTGCCTGCCTCTCCCCCGCTTGTGTTCTGTCTCTCTGACAAATAAATAAATAAAATCTTAAAAAAAAAAAAAAAAAGAAATTCCCCCCATATGCTAATTACTCCCCCAGTATTCTTTCTCATCTGAGAAAATTCTTGAGTGATTGTGACATTATATTCATGATAGTAATAAAATCAAGAGGAAAGTAAACTCTCCTAAACACCCAGTTTTCCTTGATGGTGCCCACTGTTAAAAGTATCTCTTGATTCTCACCCCGCGACTTAACAGTATTGACGCTCTCTTTCTCATGTCTGCCTCCCGTCCTGGAGTAGCTGCTGTATGAAAGGAGTAAAGAAGGAGCTGGAAAGCTTGTTAGTGTGTTCTGTTGTTTCATAGGCATAAAGCGGCTCAGAATTGGCAAAAAAGAGAAAGAGAATAAGCCGGGTGAGAGAACTGTTCTTATGAAATAAACTGTGATTTGTTTTACGTTCATTTCTTTTCCTTCCCTAAATCTTTTCAGATTGAACATTCTGCACAGCTGAAGGCCCAGATACTTGATTACAGTAACTCCGTAAAGAGGTTAACTCTACAGGTTGCCGATTTGAAATTGCAACTGAAACAAACCCAGACAGGTCGGAGACATTTTTAATGTGTGTGTGTGTGTGTGTGTGTGTGTGTGTGTGTGTGTGTAGCTTCTGATGTTTGTGAAAATGTAATGATTACTCAGTGAATTTTTAGTAATTCTCATAGTAGGGGAAGAGCTATACAAATATGTGTCACCTGAGAAGTATAACTTCTATTTCAGGACTACCCACCAGGTCATCCTCTAAAGTGACTTGCTTTCACAGATGCCCCATGGCTCAGGAGAGGTGTGATAGTGACACAGAAGTCCCCAAATTCATCCCGAACCTAGGCTTTGCTTTTTTGTTTGTTACCCCGCCGCTAAGACCAGTTGACTATTCGGTGGTTTTACGTGTCCCTGGACAGACGTGTACATGTGGCGAGAAGCAGGGCGGCCAGCAAAATGAGTCCCACTGCTAGCGGAGTCTGGAAACACTCTTTGTTTCGGGTCCCACTTGCGAAGTTTGTCGTTTGCCTTGGGCACGCTCTGTTGAACTTCCTTGGGCCTCCGTGTCCTCACTGTAATAGGGCTAGGAGTGGCGCTGGGCCGCATGGATGAAGGTGAAGCAAGACGGATGGCAGTACGGTGCCTGGGACACACCCAACACCGAGGAGGTGGTTTCTGCTGTCGTTTTCGTACTGTTTTCATTGCCAAACCGACGTCTGCCCCTTCCTACTTCATAACAAGGACACTGAAGCGTCCATACCTTCTTTAGCTGCTTGTAGGTGCAAAGCAAGTTCCTCCGTGTTACCAGTTGACATGCTTTCTCGCTTCTTGGTTCTGAACCCTCCTCAGGCCCAGTTATGCTCTGCCCTGGTCAGGTCCTTGTTCGCATCTCCCCACACGAGTTTTCCCTTTACTCATTTCTACTCTTGTTTGCTCTTCACTTTCTCTCAATAAGTCTGTTTGCCAGACTGCCCACAGCTGAAATTCTGGTGATCTCATATCATGAACAATAGTTCAAGAAGGTGGAACCTTTTGAACCCCTGCTTTGCACATGGCGAGCCTCTGTCCGGCAGCGCCATCAGGTGAGGTAGTGGTCCCAGGTACTGGCTCTCCCATCGTGCTCACTGCGTGAGCCAGCCTCAGTAGTCTCAGCCCCCCCATCCGTAAAATGGGAGCAGTGCGCGTTCTTAGCCCACAGTGTTGTTGTGACTGCGTGTCTTCCTTCCCTTACCGGAAACTCAGGCCCTGTGCTATGGTTTGTGGATTTTGCCACAGCCCTGGAGGTTCTGGGCAGCATCTTGCAGTGAAACACATTAATTATTTTGTAATCAAAGAATGAATATTCATGCTAGGTGGAATACGTAAAGATTGTAAATGGGTTTCTATTGGTTCAGGTCAAACTTTTCAACCAAATGATTTGAGGTCTGGTTGGGCTTTGCCACCAAATAAATTAGGAATATATTTTCGGTTTTCAGAGCTTTTTAGATTGCACAATTGTGCATAATGGATTGAAATAATATGCGTTATGAAAGGTACATATAACCTCTTGATAAATGTTAATAATTACTGTCATGACTGCAGCTTCCAAAACTAATGTGCAAGTTAGGCCTTAATACTTCTTTCATTTTTGAAAAATCGTGATCTTGATCTATTTTAACTCTCTTCACCACCTTTTCCGTCATTTCTCACGTGGTCTTCTTGTAACCTGCAGCGCTCGAGGATGAAGTGTACCGCAACGCGAAGCAGTCTCTGATCGATCGTTCCATCAGTGGCCTACTGAGTGGCAAGATGGTGGTGCCTCGTAATGGGGATATAAACGGGGATTTCTTGAAAAATCCTCTCGACCAGGAAAGGCTGATGGCGGTTATACCAAGGATCATAAATTATCCAAATGCGAGCACGGAGAGTAGTTCCCCTGATTCTGACCTTGAGTTTGTAGCCAATACCAAGGCAAGGGTGAAAGAGCTAGAGCAAGAGGCCAAACGTTTGGAGAAAGCTTTCCAAAATTACCATCAAAGACTTAGTCAGCTCCCCGCTAAAAGCCCTTTAGCAGCCAACAGCCCGCCACCCCTGCACTTGCTAGGGACACTCAAAAGCATCACTTCGAGTTCGCCCCAAAGACGCACTTGTGCCGAGGACAGAGTTGTCTCTGAGCAGCCTCTGGTGGGCACCCCCGAAGAGGACAAGAGCAGCGCCTCACGGCCACGCAGGAGCACCGCCTCCAGACGCCTCTCCTCCACTCCCGTTCCTAAAGCAAAAAGGAGCCTCGACGGTGAAATGTATCTGGAAGGTGAGCTGCTGCCGAGAGGGTTGCAGGACGCTCTGGATTTGGAAGGGTCTGGTCCTGGGAGGGCCTCTTCCCCAAGTAAGAGCGCAGCCCGGGACGGCAGGAAGGAGTGGGAGCTGAGCCCGGAAATGCCTGAGCCCAGGCACTTGGGTCCTCTCTCTCGATCTGCCTTTCCCGGTTAACAGTGGCGTCTTCCCCATGTTGCGGGGGTGGGGTAATGTCCTGTTCTAGCAACTTCCTGGGCACGCAGGCAGGTGCAGAGTGACGGTGGCTTTCCCTTTACCGCTGGTTAGTTGTATATGTTTGAGTTACTACTGCAGTTTCGTTGAGGGGCTTGAATCGTTAGTTTTGTAGATCATTTATGCATCATACTCAGCTGTTTACAAGGATAATAGAATTCATTGTCAGAGTAATAGAACTGTTTGGAAACCATGTTGCTGTCTTCTTGCAATTTTTAAATAGTCAGGCCTTCTGCCCCTTAGGTCTGGACCGATCCCACGCTGCTGGCCCCAGTCCTTGTCCCGACAGAACACCCCGGCCTTCACCCGCTGAGTCCAGGCACAGCCCTTCCCTCCACCCGCTGCCCAGCTCTCCAGAGCAGGCCAGGTAACACCGCCTTCCGCTCGGCCTCTGCCCAGTCCGCTGAGCTGCACGGGGTCTCAGCCTGGACTCGTTTGGGCTTTCTGTGGCAGTATAGAGTTGGTAATCAGATTGTAAGATGATGTGTGATCTTTGAGAATCATCTAAGTTACCTGGAGCGGGAGTGGGGAGGAACATTCCTTTTAGCAAAGTAGTTTCTACTTCTTTGCTAAACTTGGTGTGTAGAATCTACACTGTGGTATCAGTAAACATTTTCGTACTTCAAAAATAGATTCGGTTAACGAAGGTAAAACAAATTGTCCAAAATCTGGGAAAACAAATTCAGTTTGAGCTTAAGACAATTTCACACATCACTAAAAAGTCATATAAAAATATTTTGGCATTTAAATATAAACAAACAGGTTCCAACTTTTTTTTGTACTTGAGTATAGTTGATACACGATGTTAGATTAGTTTCAGGCACACAGCATAGTGATTTGACTCCATACGTCATTCTGTGCTCCCCACAACTGTAGCCCCCATCTGTCACCGTACAACCCTATTGCACGGCCATTGACCATAGTCCCTGTGCTGTACCTTTTATTCCCATGGCTTATTCGTTTCATAGGTGGAAACCTATACCTCCCCCTCCCCTTTACCCATTTTGCTCATCCCTCGGCCCCCTTCCCTCTGGCCATCATCACTTTGTTCTTTTTGTATTGATAGGTCTGATTCTGCTTTTTCTTTGTTTATTCATTTGTTTTTTTTAAGATTTTATTTATTTCAGAGACAGTGCACACGAGTGGGGGGAGGGGCAGAGGGCGAGAGAATCCCAAGCAGACTCTGCGCTGAGTGCGGAGCCCGACGCAGGCCTCCATCTTACAACTGTGAGATCATGGCCTGAGCCGAAATCAAGAGTCAGATGCTTAACTGACTGAGCCATCCAGGGGCCTCTGTTTGTTCATTTGTTTTTTAGACTCCACATGTAAATGAAATTACATGGTATTTGTCTTTCTCAGTCTGATTTATTTCGCTTAGCATAATACTCTCTAGGTCCATCTGTGTTGTTGCAGGTGGCAAAAATCTCATCCTTTTTTATGGCTCAGTAATATCCCGTTATGTATAGATATATATACACCACATTTTCTTTATCCATTCACCGATTGATGGGTATTTGGGTTGCTTCCATATCTAGGCTATTTTAAATAATGCTGCTGTAAACATAAGGGTGCATGTATCTTTTTAAATTAGTGTTTTCATTTTCTTTGCATAAATACCCAGTAGTGAAATTACTGGATCATATGGTATTTCTGTTTTTAATTTTTTGAGGAACCTCCATACTGTCCACAGTGGCTGCGCCAGTTTGCATTTCCACCAATAGTGCACGAAGGTTCCTTCTCCACGTCCTCGCCAACACTTGTTGCTTCCTGTCGTTTTGGTTACAGCCATTCTGACAGGTGTCAGGTGATACCTCATTGTGGCTTTAATTTGCATTTTCCTTATGAGTGATGTTGAGCCTCTTTTCATGTGTCTGTTGGTCATCTGTAGGTCTTTGGAAAAATGTCTATTCAGGTTCTCTGGCCATTTTATTAATTTTTTAAAAGATTTTATTTATTTATTTGACAGAGAGAGAGAGAGAGCACAAGCAGGGGGAGCAGCAGAGGGAGAGGGAGAAGCAGGCTTCCCGCTGAGCAGGGAGCCCGACGTGGAGCCAGACGCTTAACTGACTGAGCCACCCAGGCACCCCTCTCTGGCCATTTTAATCAGATTATTTGTATTATTGGTGTTGAGTTGTATAAATTTTTTACGTATTTTAGATTTTAACCTCTTATGGGATATATCATTTACAAATATCTTCTCCCATTCAGTAGGTTGCCTTTTCATTTTGTGATGGTTTCTTTTTGCTGTGCAAAACCTTTTTATTTTTACGTAGTCCCAATAGTTTAATTTTGTTTTGTTTCTCTTGCATCAGGAGACCTATCTAGGAAAATGTTGCCAAGGCTGATGAAAGAGAAATTACTGCCTGTGCTCTCTTCCAGGATTTCTGTGGATTCAGGTTTCACATTTAGGTCTTTAACCCTTTTGAGTTTATTCTTGTGTATGGTGTAAGGAAGTGGTCTAGTTTCATTGTTTTGCGTGTAGCTGTCCAGTTTTCCCAAGACCATTTGTTGAAGAGACTGTCCTTTCCCCAGGGTATATTCTTGCCTCCTTTCTTGTAGATGAATTGACCATATCAGTGTGGGTTTCTCTCTGGACTCAGTTCTGTTCCACTGATCTTATGTCTGGTCTTGCGCCAGTACCATGCCGTTTTGATTTCTATAGCCTTGCAGTAGATCTTGAAATCTGGAATTGTGCTCCTTCAGCTTTGTTCTTCTTCCTCAAGATTGCTTTGGCTATTTGGGGGCCTTTTGTGGTTCCATACACATTTTAAGTATTACTTGTTCTAGTTCTGTGAAAAATGCTGTTGGTATTTTGATGGGGATTGCATTGAATCTGTCAATTGCTTTGGGTAGCAGGGACATATTAATAGTATTATTTCTTCCAGTCCATGAGCATGGAATATCTTGCCATTTGTGTCATCTTCAGTTTTCTTTCATCAGCGTTTTTATAGTTCTCAGTACAGGTCTTGTAGCTCCTTAGTTAAATTTATTTCTAGGTATTATTTTTGGTGCAACTGTAAATGGAATTGTTTTCTTAATTTCTCTTTCTGCTACTTCATTATTAGTGTGTAGAAACGCAACTGATTTCTGGGTATGAATTTTCTATCCTGCGACTTCCCTGAATCCATTTATTCTAATAGTTTTTTGGTGGCGTCTTTAGGATTTTTTATGTATAGGATCATGTCATCTGCAGATGGGGACAGTTTACTTCTTCTTTTCCAATATGGATGCCTTTTATTTCTTGTCTGATTGCTGTGGCTAGGACTTCCAGTACTATGTTGAATAAAAGTGGTAAGAGTGGACATCCTTGTCTTGTTCCCGATCTTATAAGGTTCCAATTTGTAGATCATTGAAATAAATTCTAAATTGGTAGTGGGTCCTGGGATATGATTGCTGAAGCAGGAGGGAGTGGATGTGTTTAGGAGCTCAGCAGTGGGTTGTCCAGTCTGGGATTTGAGTCACATGTGGAACCACTGTTTGTGCCTGGTCCCCATGGCTGGAGACTCTGACTCCTTAGTTCTGGGCTCCAGCCTGGGCTTCTGCATGTTGATTCCATTACGCTATACAGAGTTGAAAACTGCCACATGTGCCTGTTACAATCCTAAAGACTAATGGTTTTTTTTATATCATTCTTTGTTGTAATAAAGCCAGGAAGAAAGATAAGACGCATGTGCTGAGTTAGGGCCCTTTGAGGCACATGGGGCTTGTAGCATAACCTCTCCTGCTGACAGTGTGCTGAGGGGTGTGCAGAATTCGTTTTTATCTTTTCTTTTTTTAAAGATTTTATTTATTTGACAGAGACACAGCGAGAGAGGGAACACAAGCAGGGGGAGTGGGAGAGGGAGAAGCAGGCTTCCCAGGGAGCAGGGAGCCCAATGTAGGGCTCGATCCCAGGACCCTGGGATCATGACCTGAGCCGAAGGCAGACGCTTGATGACTGAGCCACCCAGGCGCCCCCAGAATTCGGTTTTTTCAAAAATGTTTTCTGGTTCTTGAAAAAGTCAGCTCCTCCTAGGAACAATGTGGAAATGATGGCAGTCCCTATCTCACGGCATGTGGTGGTATGAGGAGTCACCGAGCGAACAGCTTAGAGGGGTGCCTGGTGCATGGAAGGTGCCCCCTGCAGTGTAGCTGCAGTGTAGCTCTCATTCTTCGTGAGCCCAAGAAAAACTGCTTTTCGAAAGCATTTTCTTGAGTCCCAAAAGGTTTTCATCACCCTGTGCTCTTGGGTTTTACGTTCCTACAACTTGACATTCTTGAATTTTATTCTTCCAATCCAGTCTTTATCAAAGACAAATGGAGCTTCAGGAAAAAAGTGAATTTTCAAATCCGGGCAAGCTACCTTTTAAGGACAATGAGGAATTTGAATCATCTTTTGAATGTAAGTTCAAATATGAATACTGGTTTTTATAAGCTCAAAATGTAGAAAGCTTAGTTTTGGTGAAACATATTCATTGTCATGAAAAGCAAAGAAGTTACAGATTAGGATATTTTTATTTTGTTTTTGTTGTTGTTGTTGTTTTTAAAAGATTTTATTTATTTGACAGCCAGAGACACAGCGAGAGAAGGGAACACAAGCAGGGGGAGTGAGAGAGGGAGAAGCAGGCTTCCCACGGAGCAGGGAGCCCGATGCGGGGCTCAACCCCAGGACCCTGGGATCATGACCCGAGCCAAAGGCAGACGCTTAACGACTGAGCCACCCAGGCGCCCCAGGACATTTTTATTTTGTGATAAAAGCACCCCAGGACATTTTTATTTTGTGATAAAAGCACAAATACAAATATATTGCCTCATTTTTATATCACGAAGATTTTCAGGGGTGCGTTCTGAGTTCCATTTATTAAGCATTTGAGGATAGCTCACAATTTCAAAGTTGGAGCTGAGCCTGTAAGTGAATCCTTAACTCAGTTTACCAAGTTTGGGATTGCCTCAGATTTAAAATAAGTGATTTTTAAAAATTCTTTTTTCCCTTTTACGGAACAGGAGTACGCTGTTATTTTTATTTGAAGTATACTGATTCCATTGACTGCCTAAGATTTAGAAAGCCCATTTTTTAAATTAAAAAATGGAGGTAAAATAATACAAGCTTGCGAGTCTAGAATTGGTGCCCGGCTGTGGCCCTGCCTAGAGCCCACTGCTTAAGTACAAAATAGAGCTGTAGCGTGGGTCATCCCCACAGCTCTGTCCACCTTGGAAGTCTTCATATTTGTACATAACCTGCCATTTTGCTTCGTGAGCTTCATGGCGAGTGTGAAAGCATCATGTTTTGAACATTTCACTGATAAGGCTTAGTAAATCTTTCAAAATCCTTTTGACTAAGTTTGTTAAATCATTGATTTCAAATAGAATTCAAGTGATTATCAGCAAGCCAGGTGAATTCTTTCACTCGGTTGATTTTTCCTTTTGGGTAACCAATGAGATTTTATAAAGGCATCTAATTCTCGAAAGCAGAAGAACACTGGGAGAAGTGAATACCGTGGTCAGGCGTCTCCGATGTAGACTTCTAGAGTCCTCGAGACAAAGAGCTGGCCCAATTGTTTTGGCCAAAACGCGCATGCTTCACCATGAGTTCTCCCGACACTGCGCTGCACCCCCTTCTCTTGCCCTCATTCCTGAGGACGCACGGGACACTTGTTTGCACCTCGTGTAGATGCAGGGAGCGCAGCGAGGCCGTTTGAAGCGGACGGCCTCCATCCTGCCGGCGACATGCCTCATGTGGATGCTGCTGTGGCTGCCAGACCTATGTCCTGTCACTACCCGAGTAAGTTTTCCTGTGTTTTAGTAAAGAAAATAGATTAACGAATTAGTAATATTGAATCTTATTTCGTTTTCTATTTGCTTCCTCCGTGCCTTCAGAAAGTAGGATAAGCAAAACCTTTATATATTTCAGTCTTCAGAAAAGCTGGTGACGTTGCAGGGAAACTGGTCATGAGACTTGTCTTGCGGGCTCAGCTTGTCTTTCCTTTGCCTCCTCCAGATGACCCACTTCCCTCCCCCGGGTGGAGGAAAGGTGTAGCGGGGAGATTGGAGCTTTGCTCCCGGGCTCAGCCAACAGCCAGGTCCTTTTCTTCTTGGACCTAAGTGTTGAAGCCCCAAAGTTGAAAGGAAATGCTTCGAGTAAAACCACCTATTAGTCCTTTCCAAACATTGCGAGGACATCATCCCTAAAAGCTACGCAAAGCCTCTTAGAAACAGTTTCTTGGTTTAAGGCACAGTTGGGAATATGAGCAATCCCTGAAAGAAGCAGGAGACTTTGAGAGGGTTGATTTTTGCTGATTCCGGAGTAAATCATTCTGGAAAGCACTCCTTCATTGAGGCCTGATCAAGAGCCTTTTCTCTGCTGGGCACTTTCCTCGTGGCTGGGCATGCAGCAGTGTACCAACCCAGGCCCCTGCTTCAGGGAGCTTCTAGGAGGAGGATTGGACCGTCGGCAGGCCGTCGTCGAGGACCTGCAGCGGCATAGATACCGATAGGGACCGTGGCGCCCGAGAGCAGGTCTGAGGGGCAGCCGTTTGGCAGAGATCTGAGTGAGTAGGGAAGTAAAATAACGTAATAGGATAAGGGAAAGCAACTGAGCAGACAGGTGTTCTCTTTCTGACACGTAACATAGATTATGGTGAATGGCCTTTTAAATGACTGCTCAATAGTGCGGTTACCTTTGGGTCATTGAGAAAGTCTCTTATATTTGTTGTTTCACCTCTTCATCTGGGTGCAAAGGGAAATGAAAAAGCCCCAGGCTTGATGCCTTTGTGTCAGTGGAAACACTTCTTTTCTTTGTTCTTAATGTCCAAGGCGGTTTCGGTACGTCACTCTGCCCAGTACGCTGGACTCGGCTGCAGAGCGCACCTCCCAGGGAAGAAGCAGCCCTTCTCATGTGTTTAAATTTGCTCCCAAACTGCACTCTTACTGTGACGTTGCTGCTCCGTGGGAGAGCCTGACAGACCGCGGAGGAAGCCTCCTTGCCCCAGCGGGCAGGACGCTGCGTCGCTGCCTGTGGAGATGGTCAGCGCCTCCTGTGGTAGTAGAATTTCCTGACCAGGATTACGAGACGACTGCTGCTCCTGTCCCGTCAGTAAAGCTGGCTTTTTGCTAGTGACTTAGGACAGGGCATGGCAACGAGGTTTGAAGTCCCGTGGTGAACCTGTGAATTTGTTGTTTCTTAGCATTGCTGGGGAAAGTTGAGCTTATAGGCCAGAGCTGGAGGGGAAAAAGGTCAGCACAGTCATCTGTGGAATTGAGATTGAATTCAGCACGTGAGGCGTGGGGACCTGTGTTGCAAGCTTAGGGAACAAACGATTAAAACATGGTCCTTGGCCAGAAGGAGCAGAAGTAGGGAGACCGATGCCTATGGGTTGTGACAAGGCAGGTACAAAGCACTGTGTGAATAAGGTGCTGGAGTGGCCAGTTGTCACTTTAGGAATAAGGAGGACCTCACAGAGGAGGTGGCTTTTAAGTGAGGGCTTGCATAGGAGGTAAGGTTGTGGGGGAAGAAGGGAGCATGTCAGGTTAAGGAGGCCGTGAAAGCCAGGGCATGGCGCAAGGCCGATGCAGCTGTGCTCAGCCAACAGTGAGCGAGCTGCTCTACAGATGGAAGGTTTCGGATGTGAAAGTTACGGTGATAGAGGAAGTCAGTCTGGAAAGAAAAAGGCAGATTGTCAGCCTAAACCACTATGGGATAGGAGTCCCCCAGAGCAGACAGCATGCAGAGCAGATTCAGGAAGTAACTGGTGCTCACAAAGGTGAAGGTGGGTTGCTTGAAGGCAGAGACGAGTGTCCTGGAGGGCATTGACTAGGTGATTGCCGCCGCCCACGTAAATGGTGATAAGGACCCTCAGTGCAGCAGGAGGAAGAAGAACCTCTAAGCCCTGGTGGCCGAGTGGACATAGCATGGAAAGAGCATGATTAAAGGGACAGGAATGATGAGTTCAGGTATGAAGCCAGGGCTCTGGGGTCTCCATGTGCTGATGGCGGGAAGCCTGTTAGAAACCAGGGAGTGAGGAAACAGGGAGAGAGGTCGGGCCTAGAGAAGGAGGTATGGGAAGGGTCGGGGATCAGCCTGGAGGAGGTGGGCAGCAGCAGCGAGCTGGCTAGAATGGGGGGTGGGGGGGTGGAGGGCGTCTTGTCTGGGGCAGGAGAGACTGGGACGCCTGCACAGGAGCAAGGGGAAGAGCTGGGAAAGTGCTGTGTAAATGAAGAGGGACTGACGGTTAAGTCTGAGTCCTAAAGCTGGGGGCAGCCTCCTAACCAAATGCAGGGCTTGCCTTGGGAAGGGCGGAGGTGAGCAAAGAGCGTAAGAAGCTGCGATTGTGGGGGCGTGAGAGGCAGTTAAAGTCATCATATTAAGGGTGACTTGCCTTCATCTTAGCAAAGTAAAAGGCAGGGCGCAGGGCTAGGAGTGGGTTTGGGGGCTTGAAGATGGAGCAGGTCAAGAGTCCTCTAAGAACCAAGCAGAGTCTTCCTGAGTCTTGGCAAGGGCCCCTGCAAAGCACTCATGCATATATTTGAAAAATCCGATGCTGGAAACTACGTGTCTTTTCTTTTCTGTCCCATTAGGCGTAGATCAGAAACAAATGGGAGAACAGAAGGAAGAAGAAAAAATATGGGAAGAGCACATGAAAGAACGCAGGCAGAGAGAAGAAAGAAGGCAGAATGAGCGGCAAGAGGCTTTAGAAAGGGAACGAAGAGAACTAGAAAAATTGGATCAAGAGCGGGTAATGCTAAGTACACGCAAATTCCCTATGCTGCTTTTCCCTTGGTACACCTCCTGTAAGTACCTTGTTCTCAGGGACATGAGTCCTTCGTGTGTCCTGAAGTCATAGGAGTGGCAGATAACTTTGGTTTTGTTTGTTTTTTTTTACCATACAACATTATTATAGTATTATTGACTGTATTCCCTATGCAGTACTTCAAATTGCTGTAACTTACATATTTTATGACTGGAAGTTTGTACCTCTTAATCCCCTTTATCTATTTCCCCTATCCCCCTACCCACCTCCTCCCTGGCAACCACCAGTTTGTTCTCCATATTTGAGTCTGGGTGTTTTGGGTTTGTTGTTTCTTTGTTTCTTTGTTTTGTTCTCTAGATTCCACATGGAAGTGAAATCATATGGTATTTGTCTTTCTCTGACTTATTTCACTGAGCATAATACCCTCTAGGTCCATCGTGTTGTCACAGGTGGCAAGACCTCATCCTTTTTATGGCTGAGTAATAGTCCATTGTGTGTATATACCACCTCTTCTTTATCCATTCATCTACGGATGGACACTTGGGCTGCTTCCATATCTTGGATATTGTAAATAATGCAGTAAACATAGGGGGGCGTGTATCTTTTCAAATTAGTGTTTTTGTTTTCTTTGGGTAAATACCCAGTAGTGGAATTACTGGATCATATGGTAATTCTACTTTTAATTTTTTGAGGAACCTCCATACTGTCCTCCACAGTGGCTGCCCCAGTTTGCATTTCTTTTTCTCCACATCCTCGCCAACACTTGTTGATTGTCTTTTTGATTTTAGCCATTCTGACAGGTGTGAAGTGATAGCTCATTGTAGTTTTGATTTGTATTTCCCTGATGATGAGTGATGATGAGCATCTTTTCATGTGTCAGTTGGCCATCTGAATGTCTTTGGAGAAATGTCTGTTCAGGTCCTCTGCCCATTTTTAATTGGATTGTTTGGGTTTTTTGGTGTTGTGTAAGTTCTTTATATATTTGAATATTAACCCCTCATTGCGTATATCATTTGCAAATATCTCCCATTCAACATGTTGTTTTTTTGTTTTGTTGATGGTTTCCTTCCCTGTGCTGAAGCTTTTTGGGGTTTTTTGTTTGTTTTTTGTTGTTATTGTTTGCTTTTGTTGCCTTTGTCTTAGAAGACATATCTAGAAAAATGTTGCTAAGGCAGATGTCAGAGAAGTTACTGCTTGTGTTCTCTTCTAGGATTCCTGTAGTTTCAGGTTGCACATTTAGGTCTTTAATCCATTTTGAGCGTATTTTTGTTTAAGAAAGTGGCCCAGTTTTCCCAGCACCACTTATTGAAGAGATTGTCTTTTCCCTGTTGTATATTCTTGCCTCCTTTGTCGTAGATCAATTGACCATATAAGCATGGGTTTACTTCTGGGCTCTCCATTCTGTTCCATTGATCTATGTGTCTGTTTTTGTGCCAGTACCATACTGTTTGGATTATTATAGCTTTGTAGTATATCTCGAAATCTGGCATTGTGATACCTTGAGCTTTGTTCTTCTTTTTCAAGATTGTTTTGGATATTTGGGTCTTTTGAGGTTCCATACAAATTTTAGTATTATTAAATTTAGTATTAAAAGCCTGCTGTAGGCATCCCAGTCTTCTTTGCTTAAGAGCACTGAGAAAGGCTATGTATAACATAGACCTTAGGAGTTTAGCAACAAAGGGGAGCTTTTGCAAGCTCATTTGCGTTCTTATCTGGTCCTGGAAACAAGCCGTAAAGGAGGTGGGCTTTGCTTTGCTATAGGTCTTACCTTTTTAAATGGGGTTCTTTTTTTTTTTTTTTTAAGATTTATTTTTTGACAGAGACACAGCCAGAGAGGGAACAAAAGCAGGGGGAGTGGGAGAGGGAGAAGCGGGCTTCCCGAGGAGCAGGGAGCCCAATGCGGGGCTTGATCCCAGGACCCTGGGATCATGACCTGAGCCGAAGGCAGACGCTTAACGACTGAGCCACCCAGGCACCCCTTTAAATGGGGTTTAAAGAAGACTTCCAAGGTCAGCTAGCTGGGACTAGAGTAACCCCAGGGAAGTGACTGCTGGTCAGCAGTGGCTTCCAGGGCCTCCCCTGCCCTCCTCCTTCCTCTGGTTCTCTTGGCCTTCTAGGTCCTGATTCTGGTCCTAGGCGCATGGGTTACTCTGGCCACTTCACAGACCTGCTGAGTCTTACCGAAATTCATCTTCCATATGGATATTCCTTGGACTCCTGGTTAATTTGACTTAAAGCACAGGCCACTTGAGGCAAATTAATTCCTTCCTTCATTGAGATACCTGTTTGTCTCCCTTTGGTAGCAATGACTTCAGTTAAAGAAACAGTTGTTTGGCATGCAGGTTGTACTTAAAGGACCAGGATTATGTTACTATGCCTTTTTAAACACTTACAAGTTGTTTTAATGTACTTGTGTATTTCCTATGTTGGCACCTGTCTATTCCATAGAGGATGATTGAAGAATCATTGAAGATTGAAATGGAAAAAGAATTAGAAATGAGTGTTGAAGAAACGAAAGGCAAATCTATTTGTGGTGAAAATCCTTTAGAGAAATACATGAAAATTATTCAGCGGGATCAAGACCAGGAGACGGCAGATAAGGTGCTGATGCTGTGGCCCGGCCTTCTGTGGAGGGTGTTGCCGAGGGATGCTTTGGTTTGTTAGAAAGCTGTAGGACCCAAATCTGCCTTCTCCATTGGAGACAAAAAGGTAGAAGCATAGAAAATCCACAATTCAGATAGAGCCCTGAGTCTTTTTGATACATGACACTCTTGACAAAGTTTCATCGGTTTGCTTGGGGAAAGATTGACGAGGTTTTGATTTGTCAACTTTTATAAAAATTAGGGTGTCTCTCATTTTAAGAACAAGAAAGAAATGTAATGAAAGGTCTGTTCATGAATAATGAATGCATTAGTACCATCTGAAAACATCGATGTTTTACTGCAGTCTCACACACTGTGAGTGTTGAGAATGGGTACCAGATAGTTTATTTTGATGGGCTTGCTGAATTTCATGTTGAAAAGTCACCTCTTTTTTAGACTCTTTTAAGTTGCATATATATCTCAAATTAGTCCTTAGAGAAATCAAAATGTTGAATAAAACTGATACATAATGTAATTTCAAGATTCTTTTTCCCTCTTTGTATCAGAGTTCAAAGGTTGGCAGAGAAGCCTCAGAAGTGGACACAGTGCCATCGAGCGACAAAGACGAAAGGTATGGTTTCCTCAGTATGGTGTTCCTGCACAGACCATTAAGTTGCTGGTGTCAGCCAAGGGAAACATTCAGAGATTTGAGTCTCCCTGTAAGAAATTAGTGAAACAATCAAAATTAGGGACTTCAAAAAAAATCTGTTGCATTTTTTAATTTGTAAAGTTGCTTAAGCAAGGGCAGAAACCCCACAGAGAAAGAATGTGAACATCATAAAGATCCCTGAATAAACTTGACAAGAATTTAATAAATTAAAATTGTTTTTATCTTTCCCTAATTTAGTTTCACGGGCTTTTCTCATGAAGAAACAGATGACTTTTGGTAACCATGTTTGCTGTCCAGCATCTTACTCATATAATGTAACTAAAGGCCTATGAATTCTCTGCAACGAGACAAAATTCTCAATAAAAATTTTATGTGTAATCCCATGCAATTTTGTTTTTCATAATTTTATTTGGTATCATAGTATATAAACCAAAAATCATCTAGTCAAGTAACACCTCTTTAGAATTTCTCCTTTTTAGGCTTTGCATGACACTAGAATGAGTTTTGTTCCTCCCCATTTTTGTCAGAGGTTATATTTATTCGAAAACTTCTTGGTCAAGTTCCAGGCCTACATATTGGAAGTTTCAGCTATGTTCCTTTCCTCTCCAGAGCTGGGCTACCCCCTGTCAAATAGGAGGCCATCTTCCCCAACACTCGCCGTCTGATCTGTCCCTGAAAATAAGGACACAGGTCTTTCCGTCCCAGGTGTTAGAAATAATACAGTATCACCTCTGGTCTTTACTTTTCACATCTTTTTCTTGAGAATGAACACAACCCATTCTTAGATGGTGATAAAAAGAGAAAGTAACATTTACTGAGCACTTTCTGTGTACCAGGTACAATTTTAAACCTTTATATGTATGAACTCACTTAATTCTTATATCATCCATACTATGACTCTCCACATTTTATAGATGAGGAAATGCGAGGCACAGAGAGGTTGGTGACTTGATCAGGGTCTCATAGCCATCAAGTTGCAGAGCCAGGATGTACATACCCTGGCGGGAGACCAGTGCTGCCTCCAAGCTGGGCTGTTCTGGAGCTGCCCCTGTGGAAGACATCCCACAACTTGCAGTGGGTCACCCATTGCATATCCCTTTCCAGAGTGACCTTTAGAAACCACACAGCGGACAAATAGGATAGTTGCACTCCAGTGCAGCAACCGCAGAACTTCCGGAAAGGGAAGAAGAAACCCATTTGCTGTTGTTCCCCTTTCTTCATCTTTGCACACCTATACCTCACAGTCCAGCGTCTTGTGTGTGGGAGCATCTTGGAAAAGTTCTTTAATGACACTGCCGGTATGGTCACCAGAAAGTGCAGACAGAACGGCCCTGAGGGTGGCCACCCACCCAGTTTGCCTGGACAGTGCTAACCCATGGTCCCCCAGCTCCTAACATGGGATGGCTTTGTCTGGTCTGTCTTTTCAGTGAGGTCCCAGAGATCATTTCCCTGTACAAATACAGACTGGGTTGAATTGGTTTTGCCAGTGATACTTACTAGGTCACTGAATTCTAACAAAGTGGGAAGGCGATTTTTTTGTATTTGTTACTGCTTAGGCTTCTAAGGAGTTTCTCATTGAAGTATACCTTTGAAAGTCATTGAAGAAATAAGTCGTCCAGGCATCATCATTATCACACTTAGCACATCAAACATCAAGTCCTGTTGCCACCAAGAACTTGGCATCTTCTCTTTCAACACCACCTCATAACGTCTTTTTTTCTTCCAGCTTTCAGATAAAATTGACATATAACATTGTGTGCATTTAAGGTATAGAACATGTTGATGTGGTGCACTTACATGTTGCAAAATGATGACCACCACAGCATTAGCAAACACCTGCATCATGTCACATAATCACCACTTACGGGTAAGAACATAGCAACTTTCAAGTATGATACAATATTATTCACTGTAATCACTATGCTGTACATGAGATTTTCTGAATTTACTCCTCTTGTAACTGGAAGTGTGTGCTCTCTCACCAACACCTCTTCCCCACTCCCCAGCTCCTGGTAACCACCAGTTTAGTCTGTTTCTAGGAGTTCACCTTTTTAAGATTCCCTATGTAAGTGAGAACATACAGTATTTGTATTTCTCTGCCTTATTTCACTTAGCATTATGCCCTCAAAGTATTGTTGCAAAGAGCAGGATGCCTTCTTTCTCATGGCTCAATAATATTCCATTGTGTAGATGGTGTGTATGTATATACATGTATATATACTATATACACCACATCATCTTTACTAATCCATCCCTCCTTGATGGTCACTTAAGTTTCCAGAGCTTGACTATTGTGAATAATCTGCAGTGAACATGGCAGTCCAGATAGTTCTTCAAGAACCTGTTTTCATTTCCTTTGGTTAAGTACCCAGAAGTGGGATTGCTGGATCATAGGGTACTTCTATTTTTTAATTTTTTGAGGAACCTCCATACTGTTAACCACAGTGGCTGCACCAATTTATATTCCCACCAACAGTGCACAACCTCACCAACACTTGTTATCTCTTTTCTTTTTGATGGTTACCATCCTAACTGGTGTGACATGATGTCTCATTGTGGTTTTGATTTGCATTTCACTGACGATTAGTGATGTTGAGCACCTTTTCACGTATCTGTATGTTGTCTTTGGAAAAATGTCTGTTCAGGGGCGCCTGGCAAGCTCAGTCAGTGGAGCATGTGACTCTTGATCTCAGAGTTGTAAGTTCGAGCCCCAGATTGCGTGTTAGAGATTACTTAAATAAGTAAAATCTTAAAAAAAAAAAAAGTTCCTCTGCCCATTTTTCAAATTGGATTGTTTTTTGCTATTCAGTCATATGAGTTCTTTATCTATTTTGGATATTAACCCTTTATCAGATACATGGTTTGCAAATACTTTCTTCCACTTGGACAGGTTGCCTTTTCACTTTGTTGATGGTGCCCTTTGCTGTGCAGAAGATTTTTAATTTGATGTAATCTCACTTGTTTATCTTTGCTTTTGTTGCCTTTGATTCTTGTGTCAAATCCAAAAAATCATTGCCAAAACTGATGTCAAAGAGCTTACCCGCTATGTTATCGCCCAGGAATTTTACAGTTCAGGTCTTATGTTCAAGTCTTTAATCCATTTGGAATTGCTTTTTATGTATGGTGTAAGGTAGGGATCCAGTTTCATTCTTTTGTATGTGCCTATTCAGTTTTCCTAATACCATTTATTGTAGTCTCTTCCCCTTTCCTCTATATATCCTTGTATATTCTTGGCTCATCTGTTGTAAATTAACTGATCATATATAAATGCGTTTATTTCTGGGCTCTCTTATAGTGTTTCATTGATCTAGGTGTCTGTTTTTATACCAGTACCACACTATTTTGATTATTATAGCTTTGTACTCTAGTTTGAAATCTGGAAGTGTGATGCTTCCAGCTGAGTTCATTCTTAAGATTGCTTTAGCTATTTGGAGTTTTATTTATTTTATTTTGTGGTTTCATACAAATTTTATGATCTTTCTATTTCTGTGAAAGAATGCCTTGGGAATTTTGACAGGGATTGCATTAAATATGTCAATCACTTTGGGGAGTATGAACATTTTAACAATATTCTTCCAGTCCACGAACGTGGAATATCTTTCCATTTATTTGTATCTTCAGTTTCTTCAATGTCTTATGGTTTTCAGATCTTTCATTGCTTTGGTTAAATTTTTTCCTAAGTATTCTTTTTGATGCTATTGTAAATGGTCCTGTTTTCTTAACTTCTCTTCTGATGCTTCATTATGAGTGTATAGAAACACAACTGATTTCTGTATATTGATTTTCCATCCTGCAGCTTTACTGAATTCATTTCTTGGTTTTAATGGCGTTTTAGTGGAATCTTTAGGGTTTTCTATGTATAATATGTCATCTGCAGATAGATACCATTTTACTACTACTTTTTGATTTGGACAGCTTTTCTCTTCCTTGTCTAATTGCTCTGGCTTGGTCTTCAAGTACTGTGTTGAATAAAAGTGTCAAGAGTAAGCATTCTTGGGGCGCCTGGGTGGCTCAGTCGTTAAGCGTCTGCCTTCGGCTCAGGTCATGATCCCAGGGTTCTGGGATCGAGCCCCACATCAGGCTCCCTGCTCCGCGGGAAGCCTGCTTCTCCCTCTCCCACTCCCCATGCTTGTGTTCCTGCTCTTTCTGTGTCTCTCTCTGTCAAATAAATAAATAAAATCTTTAAAAAAAGAAAAAGAGTAAGCATTCTTGTCTTGTTCCTGATCTTAAAGGAAAAACTTTCAGCTTTCCGTTGTTGAGTATATTAGCTGTAGGCTTGTTGTATATGGCCTTTATTGTGTTGAGACATGTTCCCTCTATACTCAGTTTGTTGAGAGTTTTTATCATGAAAGGATGTTGAATTTGTGAAATGCTTTTTCTGCATCTAATGGAATGATTATATGATTCTTATCCTTCATTTTGTTAATGTGTTGTAGAACATGGATTGACTTCCAGATCCTTGAATCCTTAGAATAAATTCCACTTGATCATGGTGTGTAATCCTTCTAATGTACTGTTGAATTCAGTTTGCTGATATTTGGTTGAGGATTTTTTGCATCTGTGTTTGTTAGGGATGTTGACCTGTAATTTTATTTTCCTATAAAGTCCTTATCTAATTTGGTATCAGGTTAATGCTTTGTAAAATGAGTTTGGAAGTGTTCCCCGGAACCGCCCCCCCCTTTTTTTTTTGAAGAGTTTGAGAAGAATTGGAGTTAATTCTTTAGGAAATGTTTAGTAGAGGGGCGCCTGGGTGGCTCAGTCATTGGGCGTCTGCCTTCGGCTCAGGTCATGATCCCAGGGTCCTGGGATCGAGCCCTGCATCGGGCTCCTTGCTCAGCTGGGAACCTGCTTCTCCCTCTCCCGCTCCCCCTGCTTGTGTTCCCTCTCTAGCTATCTCTCTCTCTCTCTGTCAAATAGATAAAATCTTTAAAAAAAAAAAAAAAATGTTCAGTAGAATTCACCAGTGAAGCCATCTGGTCCTGGACTTTTTTTTGTGGAGAGAGTTTTGATTACTGATTTGATCTCCTTACTAGTAATTGGTCTCTTCAGATTTTCTTTTCTTCTTCTTCTTTTTTTTTTTTTAAGATTTTATTCATCTGAGAGAGAGAGAGCACACACTAGCTCGAGGCGGGGGTGGTGGACAGAGGGAGAAGTAGACTTCTCACTGAGCAGGGAGCCAGATGTGGGACTCAATCCCAGGACCCCAGGATCATGACCTGAGCTGAAGGCAGACGCTTAACTGACTGAGCCACCCAGGCACCCCAGTCTCTTCAGATTTTTCTATTCATGGTTCAGTTTTGGTAGGTTGTAGATTTGTAGGAATTTATCCATTTCTTCTAGGTCATCCAGTTTGTTGGGGTATAATTGCTCATAATAATACTTGTGTGGTATCAGTTGTAATGTCTCTTATTTATACTTTTGAGTCTTTTTTTTTTTCTTGGTTAATCTAGCCAAGGGTTTTGCTTATCTTTTCAGAAAACCCAGCTCTTAGTTGCATTGATCTTTCTATTGTCTTTTTCATTTCTAGTTCATTCATTTCTGCTCTGATCTTTGTATTTCCTTCTTTCTGCTAGTTTTGGGCTTAGTTTTTCTTTTTGTAGTTCCTTGAGATGTAAAGGTAGGTTTTGTATTTGAGCTCGCTCTTGTTTCTTAATGTAGGCATTTACCGCTATAAACTTCCCTCTTAGAAGAGCGTTTGCTGCATCCCGTAAGTGTTGGTATGTTATGTTTCCTTTTTCGTTTGTCTCAAGATGTTTTTCTATTTCTCTTTCTTTGACCCATTTGTTGGTCAAGAACATGTTGTTTAGGGGCGCCTGGGTGGCTCAGTCGTTAAGTGTCTGCCTTCTGCTCAGGTCATGATCCCGGGTCCTGGGATCGAGCCCCGCGTCGGGCTCCCTGCTCCACGGGAAGCCTGCTTCTCCCTCTCCCACTCCCCCAGCTTGTGTTCCCTCTCTCACTGTGTCTCTCTCTGTCAAATAAATAAAATCATTAAAAAAAAATGTTTAATTTCTATGTATTTGTGTATTTTCCCGCTTTATTCTTATAATTGATTTCTAGTTTTATACCATTGTGGTTGATATGATTTCAGTCTTCTTAAATTTCTTGACTTGTTTTGTGGCCTAACATATGATCTATCCTGGAGAATGTTCTGTGTATGCTTGAGAAGAATGTGTATTCTGCTCCTGTTGGATGTGTGAAAATTAATAAAGGGAAATTTTACTTAGAATGGAGTTGGGAAGCCCTGTAGGGGGGAGCGTGCCCACACATGAATTTTCCATCACAGCTTACTTCATTCCTATGCCAGAAAAAGTTCACTTTATTGCTCCAGCAGGAGTAAGATTTTTCTAGCTCAGCAACAGCCTAGCCAATGAGAAACTGCCACAGTTCAGCCAGTAAGTAACCATCACCACCCTAAATTTTTGTTTTTCTCCAATAGACTTTCATTCAAAGCAGCCCCTCCCAATTTCCTCCTTTTTCTCTATAAAGGAACGTTCCTCTCCCTTGTTCTGCAGACTTTGCCTATGGTTTGCTATAGCTTGCATGTCCTGAACTGCCATTCCTCTGCTATTCCTGAATAAACTCATTTTGCTGGTAAAATAACTTGCTGTTTTATTTTTAAAGTTTAATTACTTGGTGATCAGAAGTGGGATCTGAAGGGGGCACCTGGGTGGCTCAGTTGGTTAAGCAGCTGCCTTCGGCTCAGGTCATGATCCTGGAGTCCCGGGATGGAGTCCCACATCAGGCTCCCTGCTCAGCAGGGAGTCTGCTTCTCCCTCTGACCCTCCCCCCTCTCATGTGCTCTCTCTCTCTCTCTCTCATTCTCTCTCTTAAAAAAAAAAAAAAAGGGATCTGAAGGAGATGAACCCCTGAGGACCTAACAACCCTCAGAACCGTGTGCAGTACCCACTTGAGCCCTGTGCTCTGCACTTCCCTGACTCGTCTTTTTTCTTCCGTTTCTTTTTTCTTCGGTTGGGTAAATCTCTCCGATTCAAGCTCTCTCCCTTGGTTGAGTTCTCTGACTTTATTTGATATCTGTTTTTGTTTTTATGAAGGCACCACCCTACCTGTTGAGCACTCTTTGGTTTTTGTTTGTCCTGTTTCTGTTTGCTGCACCTTCCTGGTAAGTGACCTATCCTGTTCAAAAGGGGGAAACACACGATTCCCGGTATTTCAGAACAGCTGTTAGAAAATAGGGTCCCTTGTAGTTAAGACACTTTAGGGAATCTAAAGGCAAGATGGGTTTGCCCTAGTCCTTGGACCAGTTTCTTGGCCTTTGTGAGAAAATAGGCAAACTTACGGATAATTTGGAATTGTAATGGCCATTCTGCGGAAACTTTGACTTAAATAAATCCACCTTAAGGGACACCCTTAAAAAGAGAGGATCCCAACCCTCTCAGAGACAATGGAGTGCATTCTTTGGTATGCAGAAGTTTCTGAAAGACAAAATGATTTAAAAATAGCTCTAAAAAGGATCCTTAACTGCATGAAAGTAAAAATCTTTCCTTAAAAAACAAAACAAACGTTGGCCATCAGGTAACCTTAACTTAATCTGTCTTCCAGAAACGTAGTTTGGATCCAGTTATTCTTTTGAGTTTTGTACTTGAGACATGGCTAAGGTTTTTTGTTTTTTTTTGTTTTTTTTTTTTTTAAGATTTTTTATTTATTTATCTGAGAGAGAGAATGGGAGACAGAGAGCACGAGAGGGGGAGGATCAGAGGGAGAAGCAGACTCCCCACCGAGCAGGGAGTCCGATGCGGGACTCGATCCCGGTACTCCAGGATCATGACCTGAGCCGAAGGCAGTTGCTTAACCAACTGAGCCACCCAGGCGCCCCAAGGTTTTTTGTTTTTATTTTATTTTTTAAATTATATTTTTAAGATTTTATTTATTTGACAGAGCATAAGCAGGGGGAGCAGGAGAGGGAGAAGCAGACTCCCCGCTGAGCAGGGAACCTGATGTGGGGCTTGATCCCGGAATTCTGGGATCATGACCTGAGCCGAAGACAGACACCCAACCAACTGAGCCACCCAGGTACCCTGTTTTTTGTTTGTTTTTTTTAAAACAAAAGCTCTTAAGAGCTCTGTGTTTGTTTATGTATGTCTACATATGTCTGTATTTTTCTACTTAGTATTGCCAAAATTAATTTGTAAAGAGCTCTATTTAATTGGCTTAAAGAAAAATAAGTGCACATATAAATTAAGTAAACTAACCCAGATGTTTTTTGGGTTCACATGTTCTGGGATAATCGGTAAATAAAAGCTAGTTTGTTGGTTTAATTAAAACAGACATGTCTTAGAATTATCAACATTGACTATAATGCAAACATACAACTTTGATTCTACCTGGGTTTATTAGTCAAAGTTTATGCTATCTCTATTGCAAAATCTGTCAGCAAGAAAATTTGCTTAAGATGATGGCTGGCATTGTCAAATGTCTCATGAAGTTTTTGTGAGTGATCTAAACATAATTGGTGGGAACAAGATGACTAGATAAACAAAAATGGGATAAGAGTTTTTAAGTGCAGTAATGATGTTTTTATGGCGTGTGTGGTTAAAAATAGCTTCCCCAGATCTTTTTTGGTAACTCCAAACTTGAGAGTTTTGCTGAGTTAAATTAAATGATGGAATTTCATTGAATATCTGGATAATTTTTTAAACAAGATAAAATCCTAAAACATTACTGAACATAGATTTATCCAGTTTTGGCTTCTTATTACAGAGAAACTAAAGGTACTTTGGTCTATTAGTGAACACACTTCATGCCATGCTGATAAAATGTTCTATGAGAAAAGCACATGGTTCTAGAAATAATAAAATGTTTCTCATAATTATATTTCTCTAGAAATAATAAAATGTGCTCATAAATTTGCCAGTCCACAGTTGCTTACATTTTAGTTTTTGCTGGGAATTAAGGATTCTAAGGATTAAGAATGCTAAATACATGTAAGAATACAACTGTTAGAAACAATAAGCATGAAAGAAAACAACTATAAATGAAAAGTGTGCAAAGAAAGTAGGATGTGAGATTTTGGTAAAAGAAGGTATGAGGAATGGACATGTATTTTGATGAGGAAAATGAAGTGATTTTTTTTTTATTCAAAGATTTTATTTATTTACTTGACAGAGACACAGCTAGAGAGGGAACACAAGCAGGGGGAGTGGGAGAGGGAGAAGCAGGCTTCCCGCTGAGCAGGGAGCCCGTTGCGGGGCTCGATCCCAGGACCCTGGGACCATGACCTGAGGCAAAGGCAGACGCTTAATGACTGAGCCACCCAGGCTCCCCAAAAGTGATTTTTATCCTAAAGGAAAGCTGGCTGTTTTGGAAAGGGAAAGAGCAAAGGGCAAACTGAAGTGGACAAAGAAAGTTGTAGAAGGTTTGTGGAAAAGGGATCTTGGGAAAGGTATTTTATATGTAATCAAGCTGGCTAAGATTAAAATGAATTCATTTAAAAATGAGTTTTAATAAATCAAAAGTATCCTGGGGTGCCCTGGTGGCCCAGTCCGTTAAGCGTCCAACTCTTGGTTTTGGCTCAGGTCCTGATCTCATGCCTCATGAGATCAAGCCCCACATTGGGCTCCACACTCATTGGGAGTCTGCTTGGATATTCTCTCCTTTGCCCCTTCCCTTGCTCACTATTTCTCTCTCTCTCTCTCTCTCTCTCTCTCAAATAAATAAATCTTTAAAAAAAAATAAAAACCAAAAGTATCCTGGTACAAAACTAAAATTTGTGGTTTTTTGTCTCTGTTAAAAGGAAAAGGTTTATTACATTATTGGTCTGTTCCTTTTTTTTTTTTTTTTTAATTCAAGTTAATTAACATAAAGTATAGTATTGATTTCAGGAGTAGAATTTAGTGATTCATCACTTACATAAAACACCCAGTGCTCATCCCAACCAGTGCCTCCTTAATGCCCATTACCCATTTAGCCTGTCCCCCCCACCCACCTGCCCTCCAGCAACCCTCAGTTTGTTCTCTACAATTAAGAGTCTCTTATGGTTTGCCTCCTTCTCTGTTTTTATCTTATTTTTCCTTCCTTTCCCCTATGTTCATCTGTTTTGTTTCTTAAATTCCACATAGGAGTGAAATCATATGATATTTGTCTTTCTCTGACTGACTTATTTTGCTTAGCATAATATGCTCTAGTTCCATCCTTGTACTTGCAAATGGCAAGATTTCATTCTTTTTGATGGCTGCATAATATTCCATTGTATATATACTACAATTTATTTAAGATAGAGGGGGGTGGGATTGGGGCAAAGGGCAAGAAAGAGAGAGACTCTAAAGCAGGCTCTATACCCAGCATGGAGCCCAACACGGGTCTCCATCTCATGACCCTGAGATCATGACCCAAGCCAAAATCAAGAGGAAATCAAGAGTTGGACGCTTAGCCAGCTGAGCCACCCCAGTGCCCCCATATACCACATCTTTTTTGTCCATTCATCAGTCAATGGACATTTGGGCCCTTTCCGTAATTTGGCTATTGTTGATAGTGCTGTTATAAACATTGGGACGCATGTGCCCCTTCAAATCAGCATTTTTGTATCCTTTGGATAAATACCTTGTGGTGTGATTGCTGAGTCATAGGGTAGTTCTACTTTTAACTTTTTGAAGAAACTCCATACTGTTTTCCAGAGTGGCTACACCAGTTTACATTCCAACCAACAGTGCAAAAGTGTTCCACATCCTCGCTAACATCTGTTTCCTGAGTTGTTAATTTTAGCCATTCTGACAGGTGTGAGGTAGTATCTCATTGTGGTTTTGATTTGTATTTCCCTGATGCTGAGTGATGTTGAGCATCTTTTCATGTGTCTTAGCCATTTGTATATCTTTTTTGGAGAAATGTCTGTTCATGTCTTCTGCCCATTTTTTAACTGGATTATTTTATTTTTTTGGGTGTTGATTCTGATGAGTTCTTTATAGATTCTGGATACTAGCCCTTCATCCAATATGTCATTTGCAAATACCTTCTCCCGTTCTTTCAGTTGCCTTTTATTGTTGTTGATTGTTTTCTTCACCGTGACCTCTTGATGAGGTCCCAGTAGTTCATTTTTGCTTTTGTTTCCCTTGCCTCCGGAGATGTGTCTACTAAGAAGTTGCTGCAGCCGAGGTCAAAGAGGTTGCTGCCTGTTTTCTCCTCGAGGATTTTGATGATTTCCTTTCTCACATTTAGGTCTTTCTGAATTTGTTTGTGTATGATGTAAGAAAATGGTCCAGTTTCATCCTTTGCATGTTGCTGTCCAGTTTTCCCAACACTGTTTATTGAAGAGGCTGTCTTTTTTCCACTGGATATTCTTTCCTGCTTTGTCAAAGATGAGTTGACCATATAGTTGTGGGTCCGTTTCTGGGTTCTCTCTTCTGTTCCATGGATCTGTGTCTGCTTTTGTGCCAGTGTCATACTGTCTTGATGATTACAGCTTTGTAATAGAGCTTGAAGTCTGGGATCGTAATGCCTCCCACTTTGCTTTTCTTTTTCAACATTAGTTGGCTATTCAGGGTCTGTTCTGGTTCCATACAAATTTTAGGATTGTTTGTTGTAGGTCTGTGAAAAACGCTGGTGTTATTTTATCAGGATTGCATTGAATGTGTAGATTGCTTTGGGTAGTATAGACTTTTTAGCAGTATTTGTTCTTCTAATCCATGAGCATGGAATGCTTTTCATCTCTTTGTATCATCTTCAATTTCTTTCATAAGTGTTCTATAGTTTTCAGTGTACAGATCTTTCACCTCTTTGGTTAGGTTTATTCCTAGGTATCTTATGGGTTTTGGTGCAATTATAAATGGGATCGATTCTTTGATTTCTCTTTCTGCTCCTTCATTATTAGTGTATAGAAATGCAATCGATTTCTGTACATTGATTTTATATCCTGTGACTTTGCTGAATTCATGTATGAGTTCAAACAATTTTTTGGTGGAGTCTTTGGGGTTTTCTATATAGAATATTATGTCATCTGCAAAGAGTGAAAGTTTGCCTTCTTCCTTGCCCATTTGGATGCCTTTTAATTCTTTTTGTTTTCTGATTGCTGAGACTAGGACTTCCAGTACCATGTTGAATAACAGTGATACATTATTGGTCTGTTCTTAATAAGAAATTGTAAACAAAGTTTCTTTACTTTTAATGTAATCTGCCTAGGAAACAAAGATTCTGTGTTTTATCTTTTTTTTTCCTTTGTGGAAGTCACTTGACTTTTTTATTTTTTATTTTTGGCATTTTTTTCCCCCAAATTTTTATTTAAATTCTAGTTAGTTAACATATAGTGTGATGTTGGTTTCAGGAGTATAATTCAGTGATTCATCACTTAATATATTCACAGCCAGTGCTCATAATCATAAATGCCCTCCTTAGTACCCATCACCCATCTAGCCCATCCCTCACCCTCTATGTTTTATCTTGATCAGATCTTTTATTACTTAGAAAAGCTGAGTGTTCTCTATTCAGAAAGAGTTACAGCTTTTGCAGCTGTGTGATCTATATTTATACTTGGAATCTTTTTGTCAGTTTGGGTAAGTAGATAATTAAGTATTGTTTTATAATTTTCTGTAACCCTGTTGTTACCCAAGTGTCCAAACCTTTCGATACTCTTGACAAACTTCTCAAAATTAAAATTTTAAATGAAATTTTTTTGGCTGCAAACTCATGATAAGAATTTCTAGTGGGTCTCTGGAACAGCTCCAAACATTCTCTCTTTATAGAAACAGCGATATTACACTAATTAGGCTTATTTGGTATGTTAAATTACATGGGAAGCATTGTCCAATTAGGAATACTAAGCCTTCTTTATTTTGTGTTTGTATAGGTGTATGTTAATATGCGTGTTCTATAAATTTGACGAAAATTTAAAAAATTCTGATGTGTCCTGGTACAGTGTTATCAGTCATAATTTTAAAATGTATGTCACGGATAAAGAAGATGTGGTTATGTGTGTATATATATATGTGTGTGTGTATATATATGTATATGTATAATGGAATATTAGTTATCAAAAAATGAAATCTTGCCATTTACAATGACGTGGATGGAACAAGAGGGTATTATGCTAAGTGAAATAAGTCAATCAGAGAAAGACAATTATATGATTTCACTCATACGTGGAATTCAAGAAACAAAACAGAGAAGCATAGAGGAAGGGAGGGAAAAATAAAACAAGACATAGTCGGAGAAGGGAGACAAACCATAAGAGACTCTCAACCATAGGAAACAAACTGAGGGTTGCTGGAGGGGAGAGGGGTGGGAAGATGGGGTAACGGGGGTGGGCATTAAGGAGGACACTTGATGTAGTGAGCACTGGGTGTTCTATACGACTGATGAATCACTGAACTCTACCTCTGAAACTAATAATACACTGTATGTTAATTAATTGAATTTTTAAAAAATAGTAACTAATTTGTCAAATGCATTAATAACTAGTATGTCAAATGCATTAATACTAGCATTAATAGTAACTAATTTCTCAAATGCATTAATAACTAGTTAGAATAAATGTATGTCACAAAATGAAGCAAATTTACTTGTCAGTTGCATCACTGGTCTCTTTGGTAAGTGTCTGTGAACTCATCAGGTCTTTAATTGTGGCCATTTTTAAGTTGTTTGTCCTTTACGGTTATTGTTTTACTCTGATGCCTTTACAACAAATGTTTCTACAAAAGTGTTTCTTCTTCAAAGAGATTCATGAAAAGGGAATTTGACAGGTGCTCTGGAATACAGGTTTTCGATTACTTTAAGATCATAACATTGAACTGGGTAAGAATTTCTCAAACTCTAATGGAAAACTGATTGCTTTAATGCTTTGTTTTCCAGATTTAAAGGACCCTCCCCCCTTTTCCCCTTCTCCTTTTAAAAGAGCTGTCTGTAACTTAAAATAATTTGGTACCAATGATTGAAGCATTTATCTTTTTTTCTTTAGCTGATCCCTCCAGAATTCTGAGACTCTTATTAGTCTTCTTTTTCATGACAATATATTTGCATAAGTTCAGTGAGAATCTGTTCTTTTTTGTATCAGGATGTCCAGTACACCTTGCCCCTTGCGTCCTTTGATCCACAGTTGGTAAAAAGGGATCTACTTCAGTTTTGCAAAAGCCCAATCAAATCCATAGGGGATAATCACACTTGGGTAGGACAATCTTCCACAGTGTGCTCTTGGGAGATGAAAGCATCGTCATAATCTGCAGCCCAGAGATTTTACCATTGGGAAAGATATCTCCAGAAGGACACTTCAGCCCCATGGAAAGGCCCTATCAGGGACTGTTAACCAACCCTTGTGCTGCCAGACTTCAAGGAATATGCTCTTGGATCCAGGTATCATATCTAAGCAAGTGCCAAACCCTGACTGGACACACACCATCTGGTGACCTGAAAGTAAAGATCCCGGAAGTTGAAACAGATGAAGCTAAAGGAGACTGCTTTCCCAAGGTGACCAGACCAGGCCTGTATGCCTTTTTCTTGCTGCTGCTGCTGCTGCTTATTTAATTTCTTCCTCTCTTGTTCAGGACAGCGTCCTGATCCATATTTCCCAATCTATTGCAAAAAGGGGAAACCTCTCTGACTGTCGAATCTGTCCAGAAACTGAAAGGTTCATTACATCAGAGATCCCTTGGTCTTATGTGTCACCAATTGTCTTAGTCCCAAATGCCACTGTTGATTCTGCCTGCCAAGTCTATGGATGTTACCTATCGGATTAGGCTATTTACAGCCAGGTGTTCTCACACCTTGTTTCAAACTTCCTCCAGCCATAATCGTACTAGGTCAGCCTGACACTTGCATCCCTGCCAATCGTATGACATTTGCACCCCCCCCCCCCAGTCTTTTCCCTATCTAAATACAGTCCGTTCCCTGCAAGGGACATACAGATGGGCCAGTTGCTCTTTGCAAGGCTTTCAGAAAAGACCCTTTCAGGATGGGATGTTACCTCACAGAATGTCATGCCAATTCCTCTGATTCCTGCCTTGAAAAGGTCAGTCAGGGGGCGCCTGGATGGCTCAGTCAGTTAAGCGTCTGCCTTCAGCTCAGGTCATGATCCCAGGGTTCTGGGATCAAGTCGCATATTGGGCTCCCTGCTCAGTGGGGAGTCTGCTTCTCCCTCTCCCTCTGCCTCCCCGCCCCCCGCTCATGCTCTCTCTCTCTCTCTCTCTCATGCTCTCTCTCTCTTTCAAATAAATAAATAACATCTTTAAAAGGAAAAAAGGTCAATCAGGGAATTCCAGCTAATGGATCTATTAGTAAGCAGACCTTAGCTGGAGACCTCTGTACTTCACCTGGTTTCATTTTTGTCTGCAGTGGATGGTATTTCCCATGGGCATATGAATGTTTAGATAGCTGGCGAGTTGGAGGTCAGTCCTTAATGGGATGTTTAACTGTCGCTGTCAACATCCATAATAAATCAGAAGCCTCCCGTGGTAGTCTACCCCATTAAACCTCCATAGCCACCTGAAACGGGAACTTCCAGGAGGCATGCCTGATTATTGCAAGTAGGCCTCCATTGGGAGAGCTAGTCTGCTCCACAGCCAAAGCAGCAGCCGTCCAGCAATGATCACTTGACTCATTGGCTGAAGTAGTTTTGGACAGTCACATAGCCCTTAATTACCTACTTGATACACCAGGAGGTGTTTGTGCAATCGCAGATACTCCCTGTTGTATGGAACCTCAAAAGACCCAAATGGCCAAAGCAATCTTGAAAAAGAAGAACAAAGGAGACTCTCAAGCAGACTCTGTGCTGAACGTGGAGCCCGATGTGGGGCTCAGTCTCACGACCCTGAGATCGTGACCTGAGCCGAAACCAAGAGTTGGACACTTAACCGACTGAGCCACCCAGGTGCCCCTGTCCTGCTACTTTTAATTCTACTCTGTAATTTTAAGTTTTGTACTTGTGGCCTGTCAAACCTTGGTAGAAATGATGTACCCGATAAGGTGACACTGGCTCAGTGCTTCGAGCTGATCTCGTGTGTACAACCTTGACAAGATATAGCCTTTGGATGGGAAATGCCTGAGAGTTCTCCCTCCTAACCTTCTTATTACTCAAATGGGGCCTTACTGGTTTGTAACTGCTATGTATTTTCCCTGTGATGTGGGATGTGATAACCAGGAAAGGTCCTTCATGGCACCAAGGGACAAAAACAGTTAATACAGAGAACTCAACTCTTGATCAGTTATGCTTTTGGAGAAAGCTCTTGATCAAAAGGGGGAAATGTGAAAATAAAGGGAAACTTGATTTAGAATGGAGTCCGAAAGCCCTGGAGGGGAAGCTGTCACACACACGAACTTTCTATCACAGCTTACTTCATATTTCCAGGCAGGAGGAAGTTCACTTCACTGCCTCAGCAGGAGAAAGGTTTTCTCCTTGCCCAGCAGTTGCCTAGCCAATGAGAAACCCGTCACCACCCTGAACTCTGGCTTTCCTCCAAGAGACTTTTGGTCAAAGCATTCCCTCCTTTCTTCCTCCTTTTTCCTCTGTAAGCTTCCTTTCCTTTGTTCTTCAGACTCTGCCTGTGGTTTGCTATAGCTTGCGTGACTCAAATTGCAATTCCTCTGCTATTCCTGAATAAACTCATTTTACTGGTAAAATAACTGGCTGTTTTATTTTTAAGGTTAACAGATGGAATGTTCTGTAAATGTCGGTTAAGTCCATCTGGTCCAATGTGTTGTTGAAGTCCAGTGTTTCCTTATTGATTGATTTTCTGTCTGGATGATCTCCATTTTTGAAAATGGGGTATTAAAGTCCCCTGTTGTGATTGTACTGCTGTCTAATTCTCCCTTTGGAGGTCTGTTAATATTTGCTTCCTATGTTTATGTGCTCTGATGTTGGGTGCATCAGTATTTACAAATGCTCTATTTTTTGATGAATTTACCCTCTTAGTATTATATGATGAACTTCTTTGTCTCTTGTTAGTTTTTGGCTTAAAGTCTATCTTCTGATGTATGTATAGCTACCCCTACTCTGTTTTGGCTGTTTGCATGGAATATCTTTTTCCATCCCTTCACTTTCAGTCTGGTGTGTCCTTAAAGCTAAAGTGAGTGTTTTGTAGGTAGCATATTTATGGATCTTGGTTTTTTATCCATTCAGCCACTGTGTCTTTTGATTGGGGGAATTGAGTCCATTTATATTTAAACTAATTATCGATAGGTACAGAATTACTTCCACCATGTTGTTGTTTTCTGGTTGTTTTGCAATTCCTTTGTTTCTTTCTCTTACTCTCTTCCTTTGTATTTTGATGATTTTCAGTAGTGGTATGCTTGGGTTTCTTTTTTTTTTTAAGATTTTATTTATTTGACAGAGAGAGAGTATGAGCAGGGGGAGGGGCAGGGAGAGGGAGAAGCAGGCTCCCCATTGAGCAGGGAGCCCAACGTGGGACTCGATCCCAGGACCCTGGGATCATGACCTGAGCTAAAGGCAGACACCTAACTGACTGAGCCACCCAGGCGCCCCTGGGTTTTATCTTTTGTGTATCTACTGCAGGCTTTTGCTTTGTGGTTACCATGGAGCTTACAAACAAGGTATGTATAACAGCCTATTTTTTTAAAAAAACTTATTTATTCGAGAGAGAGTGGGCAAGCAGGGCAGTGGGCAGAGGGAGAGGGAGAGAATCTCAAGCAGACTCCCTGCTGAACATGGAGCCCAATGCAGGGTTCAAACCCACAACCTTGAGATCATGACATGAGCCAAAATAAAGAGTCAGATGTTTTAACTGACTGAGACACCCAGGCGCCCCTATAGTAGTCTATTTTAAGCTCATAACAACTTATGTTTGAACATATACAGAAGCTCTACATTTGTACATTGCCTCCACATTTTGTTTTTGATATTCATTTGCAAATTGTATAGTTATTTTTAGTACTTTTGTCTCAATCTTTTTTTTTTTTTAAGATTTTATTTATTTATTTGACAGAGAGAGACACAGCAAGAGAGGGAACGCAAGCAGGGGGAGTGGGAGAGGGAGAAGCAGGCCCCCCACTGAGCAGGGAGCCCGATGCGGGGCTCGATCCCAGGACCCTGGGATCACGACCTGAGCCGAAGGCAGATGCCTAATGACTGAGCCACACAGGTGCCCCTGTCTCTTAATCTTCACCCTAGAGTTGTGATTTACCCAACACTGTTACAACATTAGCGTATTCTGATTTTAACTCTATGTTTACCTTTATGAGTGAGTTTTATACTTTGATAGATTTTCCTGTTGCTAATTAGCATCTTTTCAGCGTGAAGAACTACCTTTAACATGTAAGGCTGGGGGGCGCCTGGGTGGCTCAGACCATACCACTCCCTTCTGGCCTGCAAAGTTTTTGCTGACAAATCTGTTGGTAGTCTTATGGGGTTTCCTTTGTATGTTACAAGGTTTTCTTTTCCTGCTTTAAGATTCTTTAACTTTGGACACTTCAATTATACTGTGTCTCGGTGTGCATTTCTTTAGATTGATACTTTTTGGAACTCTTCAGGCTTTCGGGCTCTCTGACAGGATGAATTCCACTGGCCTGTTTTCCAAGTTTGCTGATGCTTTCTTCTGTTTGATCTAGTCTGCTGTTGACCCCTCTACTGAATTTTTCAGTTGTTATTGTGTTCTTCAGCTATATGGTTTGATACTTATTTTCTCTTTGTTGAAATTTTCAGTTTGTTCATGTGTTGTTCTGACCACCATGAGCATCTGTATAACTGTTAATTTGCACTCTTAGGTAAGTCACTTATTTCTATTTCATTAAGATCTGTTTCTGGAGTTCTGTTCTTTTGTTTAGAACATACTCCACCATCTCTTCATTTTCCTTCATTGTGTGTTGGTTTCTACCCTTTTAAACAGCCACCTATCCCAGTCTAGAGTGGTCTTGTGTAAGAGGTGAACCTCCTCAGTTGGGCTGGCCCAAGCTCTTGGTTGCTTCTTAAATTTTTGTGATTGTCTACAACTTTTTTTGTTCTTGGTGCTTCCTACTAGTTGAGTGTTTGTCAAGACTGCTTAGCATTCCAGTGGGTAAGATCACAGCACATAGATGCAGTTTGATTAGAAGCCAGATTCTCAGATAGCAGCTGGGAGAATATGTAAGTTACACCTCTTTTTGGGATAACCAGTGAGATGGGTGTTTTTCCCATCTTCCCTAGGCCAAGTTCCTCTGCACTTGGCTGAGGTATTTAGCCACGGCCGGGGAGGTGGGGGAGTTGGGGGAATGTTGCTCCTGTGCCCATTAAAAACTGCTTCTTCCTTTCTTTTTTTTTTTTTTTTTTTGCTGCAGTCCCATGGAACTCCTGAATGCAAGCAGCATTGGGTCTCAGAGCCAGGTATTCCAGGGATATGTTGGGTGGCAGCTACTAAAACTGAGGCACAATGTGCATAACCTTCCAGAGAGATACGGGTGCTTTGGAGTGGGCTAGAGGGGAGCAGATGGAGGAGGCATCCACTGGCTTCCCTGTTCTCTGCTGGCAATAGGAGGCAGGCAGCCCCTAGAGGTGTGCTCAGTGTAGAAGCTGGACTCTGAGGCAACAGCTTTTAATATATGCAACCAGATCCTTTTCAGGGAAAGATCAGGAGCTAGACCTCTAGGGCTGGTTAAGCACCATTTCTTTGTTAGTTTTCTGGGTCTGGTCTCGTGGATACAAGCCCTACTGGCTTTAAGAATTAGGTTTTTTCGGGGACCTGGATGGCTCAGATGGTTAAGCGTCTGCCTTTGGCTCAGGTCATGATCTCCAGGTCCTGGGATTGAGCCCCTGTCTGGCTCCCAGCTCAGCAGGGAGTCTGCTTCTCCCTCTCTCTGCCTCTCCCTCTGCTTGTGCTCTCTCGGTCTCTGTCTCTCTCCCAAATAAATAAATAATATCTTTTAAAAAAAAGTTAGCTGTTTTAGGGGCCCATCTCTCAGCCTTAAAAGTTGAGGTGCTAAATGTGGGGTCTAAACGTTCAGGGAGAACCTTGCAGTTGGCAGCTTCCAGCTGATTTTGTGGCATCGTGTTGGGGTTGGGGTTTATGGTGAGGGCTTGGCTCAGCTTTTCCTGCCCATTTCAGTGTGTATTTTTTTGATTGCCAAATGTGTAAGAGTAGCTCAGCTAGTTGGATTTTTTTCATCAAAAATTAATCTGGGTGTAGTGGCACATTTGCTGTATTCTGGGGAGGAGTTAAGGGGCCTCCTGCGTCACCATCTTGGGCCAGAACCCTCAGCTAACTTCTTAACACGTTTTGATGTGACTCAGTTTTTCCCCCCCTTGTGTTTTCAAAGACCTTGTATAAGTAACTCATTGCATACTTGTTTTATAGCTTGATTTTTCAGTCAACTTAAATTCTAAGCAGCATTCTTAATATTCCACATCAGGACCGATCCCATTTAAAGAGAAGACATTTCTTATATACCTTTTCAGATGGCTGTATCCTCTAGAAGGGCTATGGATGCGTGATGTGTCATGTGAGAACTCCCCTGCCCGCTCCCACCTGGACAAGACCCCCTGAATGCATCTTTGTTCAAATCTTCCCCAGGTGGGTCAAGTTCAAATATCAAAACAGTGAGGAAGGCTGGGGGACAGGTTGGAAAAAGGATGTTCTTGGGCCAACCTGACTTTATTTGTATTTTTGTTTCCTCAAAACTTTCTGTAATTTTATTCATCCTAACACTCATTTTGAAATTTTGCACAAACATCTGAGAACAGATGAACCCTGCACTGACTAGAGAAAGAGGTCGTGCTTTAGGAGAAGATACTAACAAAGGGATCGTTTCTTTTAAATCTTCTAAAAGTAGGACTATCCTAGCATTAAAAAGCCCTGAAAGGATTTTTTTTCAAGTTTTTTATTGTGGAATCTTTAGTTGTCATTTTTTAATGGACTTAAATTGTGACTTTATTTTCATCTCTTTACCAATTTGAAAGTCAAGTTTCACAAGGCCGAGTTAGAGAAATGAAAAATTGCTACGCACCCTCTAGAGGTTCCTATACTCTGTGGCAGGATCACTGTCGATTATTAAGAGACTGCATGTGGGGCGCCTGGGTGGCTGTTGGTTATGATCTCATCTAGACAGGATTTACACACAGTTTGTTATGTAACTTAACTGCACAAAATGCTACAAAAACAGAAGGTATTAAGTAGTGGGGCAAAGAGCATACTAATTGGGGTCCTGATTTTTTCCTGCCGAGGGTGAAGGAAGGGCGAGGATCCTGAGGTGGCACCTCATTGAGAAAACGGCAGTGTCTCAGTAAGTGACAAGAGCTGGTCCTTACTCAGGAAGTTCAGATGATGAAAATCCCAGTGCATAATTGTGCTAACAGATAAGTAAACTGATAGTAAAATGAAATCCTAAGTAACAAACTTAGCTCTGCTGCTTTAGAGAGCTGTTAGATCTAGAGTTTTGTTTTTAGGAGCTAGATCTTTTCTACCTTGGGTTTGTAAAGGAGCCAGGGGTACATGGACCCTTCGGAAGGTTTGACATTGTTTTTTCTTTCCCCACACTTAAGCTTTGTGTTAATCCCATATGTATAATTGCTTTCATTTGTGGACGCTAGTCAGAAAATTTCTATACTTCACAAAACTAGAGAGATGGTGGTAGCATCCACCTATAAACACGATTTCCATACACATGTGAAATCTTGATAATGCGTACTATTTAAAAATGACACCATACTAGAGACAGAGAAAGATAGTATTTATGTATGGTAAAAAGGCAAGTGAGTGAAGCTATACTTTTATTGCATTACTCTTAGTACATCCACAACTATTTCCACCTAAATAGATCTTTAAAATAAGCATACACAAGTATTGACTATTATCTACAAATATTTATTG
Organism: Halichoerus grypus; assembly: GCF_964656455.1. Classification (NCBI taxonomy): domain Eukaryota; kingdom Metazoa; phylum Chordata; class Mammalia; order Carnivora; family Phocidae; genus Halichoerus; species Halichoerus grypus. The sequence continues at coordinate 121,910,516 of NC_135727.1, read as the reverse complement.
TAACACTTGAATAGAACTACAGGAAGCCCTTGGCACTGATAGAAAATATTGATTCACTGTTAGGTTACAAAAATTTATACATAGCAAAATTTAATGCTCTTTACATAAAAAATATTAGACTACTTAAACAAAACTTTCAAAAATTCCTGGTAATAGCTACCAGAATTAGAAAAGTAAAATTAGGCTTGAGACACTGCCTGTTCTAGAACACGGGACTCTAACAGCACCTCCACTGCTGGAAAAAAAATATTTAAGTCTGTCATGCAACAGGAAAACAAAACAAGCTATTCTGGAACAACTGTTCTACACAAAAGAGAGCTTCTCCCAATTGAAAAAAAAAAAAAAGTCAAGATCCAAATAGGCATTTTTAGGCATTAACAACAACAAAAAGAATCCAAATGAAATATTATACTTGAAGTTCAATTTTAATAGCATCTTGATAAAGGTATGCTTCCTTTCATTTTAATACATTTCTGCACATGTATATGTTTTAAAATCCAGGAAACAGCCAAACCACAAGTTAATTCTTAACATGAATATACATAGTTAACCCTATATTATGCAGCCCCTTTTAAAAAGCACTGATGCACCCGACAGTTATATGTATCATTTCATAAAGAACAACACAAAGTTTACCGTCACTAATACCCAATACCTATAATCACTTAATGTTCTGGAACACAATGGTTTAGAAGGCAAGTTTCTTTTGAAAATGGCTTAAACTCAAGCAGGTGTTTTTTTGCTGAACATCCAACTTTTATTATTCCAGGAAAGATTTAAAAAATGAAATAAATACCAACCCTAATTTAAATTACTTAAGTATTCAAGTCTATAAAAGGAGGAGGAGGAGGTCTGTGGTCTATTTGTAATTAGGTTTTAGATAGTTGGTACGAAACTGTAAACTTGCTATTCAGACCACATAAAAATGGTTTAGAATGGTGGTCATTTTAATAAGGTAACACTTCTTAATTAAGAAAAACCTTGGTGGAACAAAAGTCTATGAAGGATTTGGGTCTCCTGTTGTAAAATACGTTCTTAGAAATTTAAAACAAATACTCATTAAGGCAGAGCTGACATTTATTTCCCAGGAAGAATGACGACTGGGCCATTTTATTTAAAGGAAATCTATTATGAAATTGATTTTGGAAAGCTTGTCAAGGAGTCCGAATCCAGCTTCTTCTGTGGCAGGCGTAGCAGAATTATAGTAGTTCCTTTTAGCATTATTGAAAAATAGATTTCTAATTGGATCAGGAAATTAATGTGGCCTGGACTCAAGGGGTAGGGAAGGCAGCTAATTTAAAAAAGTCAATTGTTAAGAATCACATTATCTTTGAGCCAAAGTGTAATAAATGTCAGCTATCAGAAATGGAACGCCCCCCAGCCCAATTGCATTTTCTTCCCTACATAGGTAAAGTGACTGCAGGACAGATGGCGTATGCGAATTGACGGTCACGTTCCTGGATGCCGGCACAGCCGAACAGGCCAGCTCCCCAGCGCCTCTCCTGGTGGGATCGCTCGACCGACAAACCTGAACATGCCACCAATTGCAGAAAGATCAACCATCCTTTTCTCAAAGTGTTGCCTTTTAAAATGGCTAACATGAAACCTCCAATATCTGCTCTAAAGAAAAAGCTTGACCTGCTGGAAGGTGTTCCTGGAAATACAGCCCAGCAGCTCGAGCCGGACAGGGAAGTGTTTAGGTTGTTTGGTGGGGTACACATCTCTACTGCAGGGCAGCTGTCTCAGGAGTGGGCAGAGCGCTCAAGTCGTCGGCCGTAACACTCTGGCAAACATTTATGTGTACGAATTGAGTTGTTCTTTTGACCGAGACTGAATATCTTGCAGTTCCTGTTCTTCCTTTGCTTTGATATCCTGGTAAGCCTGCATTTTGCTTGCATCCTTTAAGTAAGCCCAGTTAGAAGACAGTATCATGAGGAAGTGGATCTGGAAAAGAAGGGTGAGCATGATGGCTAGTGAGCATGTCAGAAGGCAAAGCAGCTGCTAGGCAGATTAGACGGTCTTTACTGTCAAAAGGGAGAGGGTTATTCTGTATTAATTCTCATTCTGCTGTCAGAGCCATCAGATTCTGGAAGCATGCTCTACTAGTATGCTTAAGAGTAAGAGGCTGAAGAAAAGTTAGTATACAAACACGATGAACTGAAAAAAATGGCCAAAGTTATTGTTAAGAAAAAGCAAAAATGAAATAGGAGAGAGTGGTTTTTATCCCCCCCCATTTTGGGAGTAATTTTAACAACTAACATAGACGTTCGGAAACACCTGGTGTGCTTATTTTAAAATCAGTGTGGGGCAAAGGTCTTTCCTCTCTGTGGATAAAAATCAGTTCCCCAAAGGCCTACAAGTGAATGATACTTATTTTGAGTAACTCATCAACTACACAGTTAACATGGGAAAATTAAGACCTCTAAGCACAGCCTGCAATCTGTGTGAGCATGTGCTTAGGGGCGCACCTCCAGTTTTCGTTCTAAGACTGCCATTCGTGCAGGTCCCAAATGTACAAATCCTTCTTCTTTAAAGTGGGGGCGGCCAACACTTCTTGCCCACTCATTTTTCCTCCAAAATCTATATCTCCGGTTCCTCCTATTTCCTTTTCAACATATTTGAGACTTTCAGATCCAGGCACAATTTCTCTTCCCCTCAGAATCTGATGTGCGATGTGAGACCTGGCTATGAGGAATCAGGGGCTCCGCACCGGGAACACAACACCACCAGGTAAGGGGTGACTGGGTGGTGCAGAGAGAACACACACCCCACGTACAGATCCTGGTCTCACAGAAGGTAACGGGGTGCCCTTTATTCTTCACATTGTCCTCTAGCTGGCAGGCTAATTGGAGGGGCATGTATTTGGTAGTGAGCCATGTAATCAGAAAAAAAAGTTTTAGTCAAATTTAAAATATGTTTGCCTTTTTTCCAGAGTCTAAGAAAACAAAAAAAATCCAGATGAAAACGCATCTCTCTGCCATCTCTCCAGCACTGGTATTGGTTATCAAGCAAGCAACAGTAACGGACAAGGCAGGTATTACAAAGTTTTAACACTTCATTTAGAGATACTGCTCAAAGTTCAAGAGAATTATTTTTTAACGGATGCTCACCAAGGTCAGTACATAACTGAATTCTTTTCACAACGTGGAAATAGCCAGATCTCATCATTTTGTAATTCACTCAGGGTAAGGCATCTAATTAGGCTACAATGCAAAATGAGTGGACTAAAGCTATTTACAAATTACTGTCACCAAACTGCAGCAACCTAGACTCGGCTTTAGTCTGGGGCGTCAGGGAGATTTCAGGCTACCGAGGAGAGCTCCCTACAGCTCCTTGTAGGCCTTAAGCAATTTAGAATTTAGTGCAGCAATCTTCCCGACTCTTAAACTTCAAGACGGCATAGTTATAGGTAGTAGCCATCATGTAGATCAGCTGGTGGAAGAGAACAGAACACGACAGTAAGATACAGGCAGTCCCCCCAGCGTGGCTGCTTTCCCGTTTATCATCACCCGGAAGGGGTTCCTACGTAGCACACCAACTTCCTCTCACTTCACATACACGCTGCTAGTCCTGGCCTCTGCCCTCAGGCCGTTTATTACGAAGACTTGGAGGTGTTGAAAGAATCAGAGCGCCGGGGCAGCAGCCTGAGCCATGAAGCCCCAGGCCCCGTGTCCCCTGGTCTGCCCCAGCCTGCCTCCTCGGCCGGCCCCTAGCTCAGCAAGAACACAGGTCGCCGCCGGCACGGCATGGGTCGTTCTCTGCAGGGCCTAGTAAGGAGGGACTCCTTTCCAAGCTCATGCCGTTTCCCTCTGGGTCTGCCAATCCTAGATCTCTCGAAATCCCAAACCGAGCCCTCCCGACTTCTAGCTGTACACGCGGAGGCCCACAGAATCCCGGGGCTCTTTACAGGTGCTCCTCGTTAGCTGTGGCTTCCCTGTGCGCCCAATTCCCTCCGTGTGCCCATCACTGCTTATGGCACGGCCATGGTCACTGGGGGACACGCAGAGTGGGGCAGAGGTTTAGTCTCCCAGCTGCGGTCAACCAAGGCACCACGCTGCTTGCTTGTCTCAGGCTGTAGCCGAGCAGCCTTGGTGCAGGCTAGTTAGTGCTACGGCGTTTTGTGAGGTTTCCTAACCGTAGTGCCGAGTGAAGGGCTCTCGCCAGCCTGCAGAGAGCAGGAAGGCTCGGAGGGGCCACGGAGCTGCTACGGTGCTGAGACCGGGAGGTCACTGTGAATACAGCTGTGCTCTCTGCTCACTAAGATGTCTTGAACAGAACCACATCAAGCAAGGTTAGGTGGTGTTCCGTGGCGCTGGCAGAAAATGAACCCTGTGTTTCCCTCTAGAAACAGTGGCTCAGTGTTGGAGGAGACTTTATAGAACAAGATCAACCGTACAGGTATGTAGGTGTATAAATACATATTTCCACTTGGAAATTAAGATTTCTTGGCAAAGAAATGGGTAATGCCTCCCATGAATAGCTGTCAGTGACCAAAGTCCTGCAAGTCAGGGCGAAATATGCACCCCTGGCCTAGGCCAGGCCCAGGTAACGGGCGGCCCAGCTTCAGCTACCCTCTCTTCTTCCCACAGAATCCAAATCCCTCCAGGCCCAGACAGGCAACCAGGACTGCCTACACTCCAGCCCAGATGGACCCAGGGCTGCGTTCCGGAGGGGTATGGCTGGAAGGCAAATCTGGCGTTAGAGCCTCGACGGGGGGAGCTGCGCTAGGCCGGGCCTGGGGCCGTTGTTACTCACCAGGGCAACGACGGTGGCACCAGCTCCGGCGCAGGCCACGATGAACAGGTGGTAGGACATGTAGAACTAGGGAAGAACAGGGCACCAGGTGAGCGTTGGCTGTGGAAGGAACAGGCGTCCCCCTGTCCTGTCTCCTCCCGGGCTGCTTTCTGGCAGGCTGCGTGCCTGTGTGCACGCCCCGGCTGCCCCCCGCCTGCACCTGATGGGGGGACTTCTAAAGCTTTCTGATGCCCGGGCTGGACCCATGACCAAGTAAGTGGCAGTAGCCAGGCCTCCGCCGTGAGTATAATTCTCCTCGCTGACTGCTCTGTGCCGTCACCTTTGGGAGCCCCTGCTTGGAACCAGGTCCTGGTACGGATATGCAAACTGGCTGACATTTCAGTAACTCACTGCTTTCCCAAAGCAGGCTCGGATTCTCTTAAGTATGCAAGCTCCCACTAGTGCACTTAAAAAAAATGTTCTTTTACGAACAGTTATAAAGCAATGCCTGAAGAATATTCTAAGGTCTGATTTTAAACCAAAGTGGGTTAGGATATTCTGCTAGTTAAGAGTGAAGCAGTGATCAACTGTGATCAGATTTAGAGAAACTGGGCTTCTATACAAATTCAAGGGGATCTTTTCTATGAAAATTAACTTACATGTGTTCTGTGATAAATGTCCTACTTTGAAAAGCTATGTGAAGGTGAAAAAGAATCTACATGTATTTTCAGATGGATGAGACTAGGACCACTCTCAAATTATCGCCGAAGGAGAAAGCTCTCCGAGTGCTAAGGATCCTCACTGAACCAGCTGGACCATGGGAAAGGGGGCATTTTCCAGGTAAAAAATGCATGAATGTGGGTAAAGACAGACTGTTTGATCTAAAAAGTCTGCAAAGAAAAGCTTCCCTTACTAGCATTTGCACCATCTCCTGTTCTTTCTACCTCAGAGGGCCCTTTCCTCAGCCTGCTTTGCCAAGTGACCGTGTCCAGGCCCTGACAGGAGAAGGGTTTATTTACCTCATTGGTGTTGCAGATGTTCTCAAGGGCGGAGCCACAGATTTTCCCAGGGAAAGCATTCCAAGGAATGATACCTGTGAAGTGAATCCCAACAGAATGTTAGTTATTAGCGGCTCCCACCGTGCCCCGTGCTCTCGCTGCTCCTCATCCACACTTGACAGCTCTGCAGAGGGCAGATGAAGTCCTCCTTAGACAGCAGCACGAGAGCAAAGTCAACTAGTCCATAAGAGCCTTAAGACCGGATTTGTTTTCCCTACCAATTGTGCTCGCTTTAGTTGACCTCCTATTTGTAAAAATTAAAGGTGTAGAACAACCCCCCCCCCCACAGCATTTCCCAGTCTGTGGACTTCCTACTAAAGTCCCAAAATGGAGAGTCTATAGGTAATTTGGATTTTGTAGGTCTTTTATATTCATTTTCATTGGGATTGAAAATCCAATTGGAAATTTAAAAAGGGAAACACTGTGGAGTCCATCCCCCCTACTCCGTGTCTCCCACTGGAACCCTGACTCCTCTCTACCACACCATGGCCCACCAGGTTGCTGTTCTCCGTGCCACCATGTAGTAGGTGTGTGCTTTTAAACAAACACAGCTCGAGTTACTCTTCTCCCCGGAGGTAAGGAAGGCTTTCTTTAAAAAGTCCCTTATCCCTGGGGCGCCTGGGTGGCTCAGTCGTTGGGCATCTGCCTTCAGCTCAGGTCATGATCCCAGGGTCCTGGGATCAAACCCCGCATCGGGCTCCCTGCTCGGCAGGAAGCCTGTTTCTCCCTCTCCCACTCCCCCTGCTTGTGTTCTGTCTCTCACTGTGCCTCCCTCCCTCTGTCAAATAAATAAATCTTAAAAAAAAGTCCCTTATCCCTTACATGGGCCAAGAGATGCTTTAGGAGAATGGGAAATGACAAGTCCTCATGGGGTCAGTGAAACCAGTGATTTCAAATATAGAACACTTAAAACTAGGATCACTGATAGCCAAAAGTGTTTAGTGAAAACATTTAATAAGGAAATGATATACATCTAGATATTTACAAATACTTTAAAAAATCATCTTTATGCTCTGTTTTCAAACCACCAGTGAGGCTGAATCTTGCTCTTTATGAGAAAACAGTACTCCAATGGGCAGTCCTGGGCAAGTTTCTCATTAGGTTGTAAGAGAAGATGTTGAAGCCAAGCCACATGGGAAAAACAAGAATCACAAATGAAATAGTCCTCTCTCCCGAGAAATCTTGTCTTTAATTTTAATGAAAAGTTCTTTCCACCCCCGCCTCGCTGTTTCTGCCAGGAACAGGATTCCCTAGCATCTTGGCGAGAAGCACTCATTAAACTCCTTACTTAGGAGGCTGCCTCTCCGTTTAATTGACAGGAGGAGCAATGGCCCCTTCTGTGGCTTGTCAGAATGAACCAGCGTTAGCGGCCTATTGCGAGTATCCCATTCATTAGAAAATAGGTTTGAAGGGGTTTCCAACAGCCGGCTTTTATAGAGTTCAGTCTGATGACTTTAAAATATGTCTGGATTTTGTTGTGGTTTCCAGGACAGATGAAGTTTAAGCAGTTGGTCATTTTAAAAGACCGGATTTGAAGAGTGGGACATGGAAATTAATTGGACTACAGTGTATACACAATATTTTGGATAAAGAGTTGAATGGTACAAAACTGAAAAGAAATTGAAAAAAAAAATCTGTAATCTTTTGATGTCCAGAAGTCTGGTTATAATGCACTGCTCCTTGATAATACAGTACAAAAAGTTTCCTTTACTACATACTTGAAAATGCAACAAAAATTTGCATTACAACTAAGAGCCTAAGTGATATTTCCCTCCAGAAAACAGAGCATACGTTAAGAGTATGTACTATTCCAACAGAAGAACGTATGACAGCGATCACAATGATTAAAAAAGCCACCCATGTAATCGCTAAGGTGCAGACAACTGCACAAGAGGGTAGAGGTTCAGCGGGGCAACGCAAAGAGACAGTACCATATTGTCGGATATCCACGCAGATCTGCTCCACAGCGGCCGTGCCGTTGGTCTGGGGTGACTTGATGACCTCACAAGTTGACCAGATGTTGTAGAACATAAACACGGGCACGGCGGAGAAGCCAAACACGCCCAGCCAGGCCACTCCCAGCACGTAGGTGAGGAACACGAACTGAGCCGAGAAGGAGAAAGAATCATCACCAAGGGGGCAGGGTGCAGCACCCGGGGACAAAATGCTTCCACAGCTCTGGCTGGACACCGAACCCGTGGCCTGCGTTCCCGGCACCGCCTGGGCCACCAGGGCGACTGGCAAAGTGACAAGGGAGAGGAGAAGCAAGGGCTGGGCCAGGGCCGTCATGCTCTCTAGAGCTGCACGATGGAGAATGCGACTGCCCAAAGCCACCTCAGGGACTTTGTGCAGGTCCCCCTCTCAGGAGCTGGCTCCCCCAGCCGTGATCTCCCTGGTCCAAGGTTGCAGAGCGAAGTCGTGGTGGTTGCCTCCCTGCCGCTCTTTCCCATACTTACCGTGCCGAGTGTCGGGCTGCTTTCACGGGCCTTTACTCTATACGACGTGTGCGTGGTACAGTTACAAGTGCAACAGGAAGCCCTTTCTCAAAAGGAACTTCCCTGGTGTCCCAGTCCCGAGAAATCACTGAACGCATTAGGTAGCAGTCTCAAATAGCCCTGAACACAAGCTGAAGGCACAGTGTCAGATACAATTCCCATCTCCCTCTCCAGTTTCTCGTCTGGAAGGTTCACAGCAGCTCTGCGCACATGGCCGCTCTTCATCCTGTTCCGCACACGGGGCCATGGCCAGCCTCAGGAAGAATGGCATCCTCTGGCTTCGCTTTACTTCCTAACCTGCCTTGACTGCCAGTTTGCACAGAACGTGGAAAGGCTGTTCCAAAAACGGCATGTCATGGTACTCATATTTTCAGAACATGCACCCACAGAGCTTGTGGGCGACACGCTGGAAATCTAATTTGGTTTTTGTTTTTTTCAGGCGGTGCTGAAGACCTGCAGACTCGGTCTCACTTTCTCTCACTTTCCGTACTGCAAGGAAGAGCTGGAGGGTCTCAGGTCTGCCTGGGGGGCGGGCTCACACAGGCCGCCCCCGGCCGCCCCGGCTGAAGTTGGTCAGTGCTTTCGCTTTTATTGCAAGGGCATTCATACTTAAAGAAGCGTTTGCATTTCTAAAGACATTCAAAGAAGCCGATTTCAGCTGTTTCTCACTCCCTCTTGCCCCTGCGCTTATGGATGGGCTGCTCCAGACTAGGCTGGGTTTTCCTACCCACCCTTCAAAGGAATCCTTTCTTCTTAGTAACTCCACAAAGACGTGAACATTGCCTTCTAGCGGTGGTCAGGGCTCCGCAGGGCAGGCCCGTGGAGAGCGCCCCCTGCGGACCATTCCTGGCCTGGCGGCCTGCGGCCTTCCCAGGCGCTTCCTGAGTGTGCTGCCCAGCAGCAGCTTCCCATCAGGGACCGGTGAGCAGCAGGCCTGCTGGTGAACCAAGGGCAGCTCCGCTGTCCTGGGTAGGCAGAGCTCATGGAGCTTTCTGTTGGGAGCACGTCTGCCCCAGCTGTCGTCAGGGCTCCCCGGTCACCTCCGACTTCCTAACATGCTCCAAGGCAGGTCTGTTCCAGGGTTCCCTTGAAGGTCCAGTCATACCTCCGAGATACTGCGGTTTGGTTCCAGACCATCACAAGAAAGCGAGTCAAATTAATTTTGGGGTTTCCCAGTGCAAAGTTCTCATTATACTGTAGTCTGTTAAGTGTGCAAGAGCATTAGGTCCAGAAAAGACAAGGTCTCGACCTTCAAGAAAATATACTTTATTGCTACAAACTGCTACCCATCATGTGAGCCTTGAGTGAGTGAGTCTTCCAGCAGGTGGAGGGTCTGGGCTGGATGTCGGCTGCTGGCTGATCAGCGATGAAGCTCGTTGCATCGGTGACTCTTCCCTTCACTCAGGATTTCTCTGCAGCGGGCCGTGCTGGTCGATGGCATTTTACCCACAGAACTTCTTTCCCAAATGGACTTAATCCTCTCCAGTACTGGCACTACTGCTTTATCAGTAGCCCTTTTAGGCACCAGCTGCTAACAGGAGACTCAGCCTGCCCTTTGCAACTTTAAAACCAGACATTAACTTCTCCTCTCTAGCTGTGAAAGTCCTAAGGGGCATCTTCTTAAGTAGAAGGCTGTTTCTTCTACATGGGAAATTTGTTGTCCGCCAGTCACCTGAGCCAGATCCTCTGGATCACTCGCTGCAGCTTCTCCATCAGCACGTGCTGCTTCACTTTGCACTCTGATGTTATGGAGTCGGCTTCTTTCCTTAAACCCCACGAACCAACCTCTGCTAGCTTCAGACTTTCCTTCTGCAGCTTCCTCACCTCTCTCAGCCTTCACAGAACTGAAGAGAGTTAGGGCCTTGCTGTGCATTAGGCTTTGACTTAAAGGAACGTTCCAGCTGGTTTGCCCTTCTGTCCAGAGCACTACAACTGTCTCTTAGCACTTGTGTGTTCACTGGACTAACATCTTTCATATCCTTTAAGAACTTTCCTGTGCATGCACTCCTTGGCTGTTTGGCACAAGAGGCCTAGCTTTCGGCCTATCTGGGCTCTCGACCTACCTTCCTCACTAAGCTTGGTCACTTCTAGCTTTTGATTGAAAGTGAGAGACGCGTGACTCTTCCTTCCCCTTGAACACTTAGAGGCCATTGTAGGGTTAGTAATTGGCCTGATTTCAATACTTTGGGGTCTCAGGGAATAGGGAGGCCCGAGGGAGGAAGATGGGGGTGGGGGGAATGGCCAGTCTGGGGAGCAGGCAGACCACCTACAGCATGTATCAGTTAAGTTTGCCATCGTATACATGTGCGGTTTGGGGCACCCCAAAGCACTGCCAGTAGCCACAACACACAGAGTAACGGGACAGGTTGAAATGTTGTAAGAACTACCAAAATGTGACAGACACGAAACAGGCAAGTACTTTGGGAAAAAGGGCGCCAACAGACCTGCCGCGACCCTTCCGTGCGTAATGAAGTCCGATAACGCGAGGGATGCCCGTAGGAAGCCGACCCGTGTTCAAGGTACCCAGCGTGGCTTTTCTACTTTGTGGGAACAGAGCTTTTCTTCAATAAAATTGAACATGTAAAAGAGGTAAAAGTGAGCTATGCTGGTTGGCAGTGGGGGGGGGGGGGGGCTTCGAGCCTGACATGTTGGGCCAGAAGCCCCCATGCACACTCGTGCCTCGTCCACAAGAACCACTCCAAGCACAGGCCCAGGTGCTCTCCCGCCTAGCCACCGGGCACAAGCTCCTGGCACTCTCTACCATCCCCCTATTTAACACCTGGTACAAGGTAAACTGAGGCACGTTAAAATGTTTCACGAACTGTGAAGGTATTTGAGCATACACTCCATTTCACTGCGGCAGCACCAGCTTGAAAGTAGTGCGAGGGGCGCCAGGGACGCCGGCTAGCAGACCCGGAAGCCCAGCTCAGACCCTATGTAACAGGCTCTAACTGAAGCAGCCATCTTATTTGGGAAGGCCTACTGGGCTGTTTAGGATGGCCGGTTCTCAAGTTTCCTTTTCTGGGATTCGAGCGCCTCGGCTCTGGCTTCAGTTGCTTACACGGGCTGCCAAGTGATCAGGGCCACCTCAGTCCCTCGGCCGCCTTTGTTGAGTGACTTCACGAAGACTCCATCCTCAAAATGTTCAACACCAGGCAGGTGTGCCCTCAGTCCGGGCAGAAATGGGCCCCCTTGAGTGAGGTGGGGGAAGCAGCCCGAGGTCCCCCACACACATCTACTTTCTGCTGCTCTTTCCCCTAGGCTCCTGACTTCTCTCTTTCCTCCTACAGTTGCTTCCTACCCCAAAGTAAGCACTCCCCCAAGTTGAAGAGTAGTCACATCTTTTTTCTTTAAATAACAGCTTTATCGAGGTAGAGCTTGCACTGTGAGTTTTAAACTCATTTACTCCCTTGTTCTGTGGACTTCACCTTAAAAAGCCAAACTGAAATGACAGTCCAACAGGGGATGTGGAATCGGAGGGGTTCCCATCACCCAAGAACTAAATGGTTAAACAAGTGAGCAGGGGCCTCACTGCCGTAGGTAGTTTTAGGAGCACCCTGTTCGTCCCGCCAGTGCCACTCTGGAGAGCATGGATGTATGGGGACCCACGCACAGACCCTACAGGGGCCCCGCCAAGGCCGAAAGTCCGACAGCACCATTCTGAAGTCCCACACGCTGTCATTCAGGTGAGCTCACATGGTGCCATCCGGCACCACACGGCGCCGTGTCCCCTGGCTGATGCCAACCGGGACTGCGACACAGAGCAGCGCCTGGCCATGGTGCAAGACCTCACTGATGTGAAAGAGTCACAGGGCACAGAGAGGCTCCGGAGCCTTGGGGGGGGGGGGGGGTTGTCTAGGCCCCGGCCTCTCGCAGGAGCATTGTCCGTGCGTGCATCCCAGCTGGCGGCCCTGCCCCCAGGAAGACTGTCACAGTTACAGGCTGGTCGTAGTCGTGCTGCGGGAACTAAGCACTGGCCCAGCCCCTGATGGAGCATAGGACGGGCAGTGTGGGAGCCTGCTGGAGGGCGGAGCCTGGGCAGAAGGAGAGGGGCTTGCCAGAGAAATTTCCAGAGCTTACCGGGTCAGAGATGCCAGCCCCAGAGGTGCCACTTGCTGTCGCCTGGAGGTTCAGATGACAGGGAGGTGGGCATGCATACCAAGAGTGACATGGAGATAGATAGCCAAGGCTATATCAAATTATTTGCACCCTTGGGGGGGGGGGCATGTCCTTGGCCCCTTCCTTGAACCCCAGGACAGTCCTTCCATCTCTGGCTGTTTCTTAGTTCCCCCATGAGGCCTCCTTTTCTTGGGTCTTCCTGGGAGACCGTGCTGTGCCCCAGGGCTCTTTCCTCCACAAAGCTCTCTGTCACCTTGTCCGTACCCACCACAAGTCTCTGTCATTTCCAGCCCGAGTGTTCCCAGAAACCCCAGCCCAGGTTTCTCGGTGACGCTCTCCATACCCCCCCCGCCCCCCCAGAGCCCCCAGCGACGGTGAAACCCTGTAAGCACACACAGCCACCTCGACACACAGCCCAGCCGGAGACGGGCCGCTCATCCTGTCCTCTCGAGCTTATTAGTCCCACGGCTGTCCTAGCGGCCAGCTCGGCCCCACTCGGACCGTGTGCCCCGCTCTGCACTCTGCCACAGGAGCCTTGCGCCCGCCCCGTCTGGCTGACCTTCCCTCCTAACACCCCTCACCCCGTCCTTCGTGTACGGGATGCGAGCACGCCCCGTTCGGCGTCGGCGCTTGGATTCCTAGCCTGGCACCCAAGGCCTTTGCTGATCTGGTCTCTCTCCCCCTCCCAAGCAGCGTCGTTTCCGTCCTTCGTCACTAGACCCTTCTGTTCCAGCTGCGGCACACCGCCGGCTCGCGGGAGCACCCCCGCACCCCGGGCCTCCGCCCTGCTCCCGCTGGTTCCTCTCCCCCCGAGGCTGCCCCCAAGCCCTCCCTTCCTGAGCGTGCGGCATCGGTGCCTCTCTGCCCTTGGCAGCCGTCTGCATTTCTGTTCCCAGGCGATTAGCGAAGGACTCCGAAACTCAGCCGGAACCAAGGGCCAGACGGGGAAGCCGCAGGGACAGGGCATTTCAGCAGTTTCCTCAGGAGCCAGGGTCCCTCCGGGGATGAGCAGCTGCCACGGACACGCACACAGACACACACACACACCCCCTACCCCCCGCTAGACAGGGCCGACCTTGAGCAGCCTGCTGGGCGCTGTGTCCCAGGGCCACACCCGGTCACAAACACACTGCAAGCTGCGTGCCCCCTTTAAGGAGGGCTGTCACGGATGCTGGGCTCTCCTGGCATCTTAGGCCGGCCCGTGCGCCCTCCCTTCAGCGAGCAGCTCCCCCCCCCCCCCCCCCCCCCCGGCCGAGAGAGGGCCCGGGCCCCCCGCAGCCCGCCGGGGCTGTCCTCCTCCGTGCTAGTGCCGCTCCCCCGGCTCGCCGACGGCTTTCCTTACATCTGACCGCTCCGTCCGATGCCGGACCCACGCCGCCGGCCGCTCGGCCGCTCGCTGGGACGCGAACGCACCGCTAGGAGCCCCAGGTCGACGTGCCCCGCGCCGGACGCCGGACGCGCCTCTTCTCTCCCGGCCTCTCAACCCGCCGCCGGGTTTCCGTGTGCGACGCGGCGCCCGACAGGCCTGCCTTGCCGAGGACAGCGCGGGTCCGCGGGGGGCCAGACGGGGGCCGGCCACATGCCGACGGCGCATCGGCCCACGGAGGGGGCCGCCCAGACGCGAGTTTCCTTTCATCTCCGTGTATAACCTTCCCCAACAATCTCAGGACACAAAGCCATGCTCGGCTCGTGGGCCGCACGGAAACGGATGGCAGGCCAGATTGGGCCCAAGGGCTGGGGTGGCCACGAGCTTCCTGGGGACAAGAGCCCCCACACACCCCCACAGCGACCAGCAAAATCCCCAGCCGGGTGCTCAGTAGAAAAAGCGCTTGGTACTTCCAGAAGGATTGTGACAACTTACCACAGTACACCGTCTTCAGGGCCACAATCCACAACCGAAGACAAAGGCGAGGGGGTGCCGGGACAACACGGAAGTTCCGTCCTTTCACAGTGCCACCTTCCTACTTGAAAACCCTCCGGCGCCCTCACTGCCTGCCTATTCCGAAGGGAAATGCTTGCTACTCCAGCCAGATGTTTTAACTTACTACCGCTCATAAGCTGGAGGTTCTTTTGCTACTCCCACCTCCAACACTGTGGGGACGCTGGCGTCACGGACTCTCCATCCGGGCTCCATGATCTCCTAGCTTTCACCAAACGCAAAGAACTAGCCAGAGGCGTGGCTCCGGCTGCAAGTCAGACGCTCAGAGGTTCGGACTCACCATGCCACTGATGCAGCGGCCGCAGGCGGTGGTTTTAAACTCGCCGTGCAGCTCCTTCACCGCACTCGTGGTGTAGAAGCCTTCGGCCAACAGAATGATCCCATACAGGAAGAAGAAGGATGCGATCCCGTAGATGACATACTGCATCAGCTGTATTCTGCGGGAAGGAGGACGAGATCCGGAAAAGTGACAGTCACCGCATGGCGAAGAGAAGACGTTTGGGGCCTCTGGAGGGAGGGCATGAGGCCGAGCCACGTCCCGTGACCCCTCCCACCCCGCTGATGGCTGCGGCGGGCTCAGGGGGCATCCCGGGCAGGCACCCCTGGCCACCCGACAGCAACCTGGGCCTTTCTTCCGAGGAGGGCCCAGGGTTGAGATGGACAACATTCTGGGGCCGGGGAGAAGGCCGCTTGGTCAGGGGCGGAGGCCCGGTTGTCACCTTTGCACACGCACCCGCGTCCTGGGGCCGGAGGGGGAGAATGCTCATTCTGCACGCGAGCAACCGCAGGCACGGAGACGCTAAGTCTCCCCTCCGAGGGCACGCAGTCGGGCAGAGCCGGCATGGGAGCTCTGCTCTAAGGACGCATGTCCTTCCCGCCACAGCAGGACGCCTCCCAAGCGGGCCCAGCGATCAATGATACTCTGACGGGACCCCCTAGGTAGGCACGCAGGGCTTCGTTAAGGAGCTAAGCTCTGCACGGCCACTCTCGTTACGCCCGGGAAGCATGGGCACGGGCATTTTGGGAGGCTGCCTGTCCCTGGAAGTGATCAAGATCCCTAGCTAGGTAGATCAGTGTACCGTGCCCAGGTTCGCTTTGGGTAGCTAGCTCTTGGTCTTCCTTGCACACAGTTGGCCCTCAGCGAGGCCCTCGCCCTGGCTGATCCTCCTTACAACCTCCCCCACCCCTGCGCAGTTCTTTGGATGTCTTGCGAACAGATAAAAGAAGAATAAAGTTCCCTAAGGACTTGCATCATCATTCCATTACTGTTCAATAAGAATTCATTCAGGCCTTTCTCCGTCTGGTAGAGAAGTTCCTTACCAGCACAAGACACCTACAAGCTGTGAGACGCGGGGAGTGAGGGAAAGAGAGAGACAACTGGAGGAAGCAGAGGAAAGGGGAATATTTGAAGGAAACGAATGCGTTGCTGCTGAGAATTCCAGGATGGGAAGGCAGAGATTCGGGCCTAAAGCCCTGAAATTTCCCCCTTTTCTGCATTGGAGTACGCCCTGGGATTTGTTCTTCTGCAGGAATAAGAACACTGCTCGTGCAGACTTAAGAGTTGGGGCAAGTCCTCACCAGGGTCCCCATCATGCCAGGGCTGGTCACCTTTCCTGCGAGGGCCCTGGGGGTGGGGTCTGCTGCCTGGGAGCTACACAAACTCACTCCCGGCGTGATCGCGGGCAGCATCTGTCCATCGCCTGGCCACAGCCCCCACGTGCCCGGCTACTGGGCGTGGTGTCCCCTGTGTGCACCTGGGGAGACCCCTCCCTCAGGCCCCAGACGCCCCCGGGGCCAAACACTCACTGTCTTCTTGGCCCTTTCCTTTCTCCTCTCGCGGGATTTTTCTCTACCTGCATCCAAATAAGCTTTAACAAAAAGCATCCCTTTTCTGCCAGGAGAGCTCGCTCGTCTTTCTGAAAACATCACGGGGTAGTCGCATCTCAAATACATTTCTACGGGGAAGCAGGTACTTACACCTCACTCAGCAAGGCATGGTCACTGGTGTTGGTGGAGAAGTGTTGCTCAAGGATCGCCACGGTGCCCGCGAGGGCCACATGCCCACAGCCACAGAACAGGGCCACCCCAGAGAAGCAGAGGATGGTGGCCACCAGAGAGGCGTAGGGGACTCCTCCCAGACACTTGATGCAGCATTCAAAGCAGCCTGGACCCAAAGGAGAGAAGACGCAGCGGTTACGGGCAAGAGGTCTGTGTCCTCATCAACACCACACCTTTGCAGAGAGGGTCGCTCTTGCCATGTCCCCCCTCATGCTCTGTGGTTAAGCTCGACATGCCGAGGGCCAGTGGGGTGGCTGTCCTCGGCTCACATTCTGTGGGGGAGGACCCCGGGGCTCCAAGAGGGGACATAGCTTAATTTACTCGGGGTGAGGAGCAGAGCAAGCAGCGGAGAGTCAGGGAGCAAGTCACAATTGTAGGGCTTCCTCAGTGACCTGGGGCTGGCCGGGGGCGGGGGGGCTGCTCGAGTGACTGGGAGGGACAGTCAGTCCACTAACAAAGTCAACAGAGAGGACAGCAGTGAAGCTGCGGTTCCACACATAATAGCGACCCCCCAACCTCAACCTTGGGGGGTTTCAAGTACCTCTATTTCTGTAGCAGCCAATGGCTTTCTCCCAGCCTTTGACCTCCTGGGCAACCAGAAGAAGCAGATACAGTAATTACACTGTTGCTGGGTTCAGAAAAATATCAACATGGTCATTTTGGAAAGGTGATGGGTCTTTTTGGTCCCTACAAGTACAAAGTCACCAACATCCACTCAAGTGGGTCCACTCAAGTTTCATTCATGTCAACATCAAATCCCCTCATCTTTTAATAAAAATGTCTCCCCAGCCCAGGCAACACCAGCCGTGCATTATCCCTCCTCCTCCTCCTCTTCCTCCTCCACCTCTTCCTCCTCCTCCTCTCCCCACCCCCCCACGCTTCCACCTGCCTCCTTCCCCAGATATGTGTTCAGAGTAAGAATCCAGAACTGGTGGGTGACATTTAAGTACTTGAAGGAAAAGGAACAGAAGAAAAAAAAAACAAAAAAAAACAAAGACAAAATGAGCATCCATGAAGTGAAATGAAGAAAGAGCCACAATTCACTGTTCATCTTAAGAAGAAGATTTTTCTTCATTTTTAAAATAAACTTTTACTGGAGGGGTCCATAAAGCTCTCCCCAAGGGACAGAGCCAGGTGACATTTTCAGTTCGGAGACATTTGTGTTTCATCTAAAGCAGTGGTGGCCTCGGGATCATGTCGGTACCTCTCCCGACCTCCCGTCCCTGTTTATATCATCCAGGCCCTTTAAGTAAATGCCTTGTCAGGGAAATCGAACCTGAATGCATTATGATGTTTAACAGCGATCGAGAGCAGTTCATTACTTCAAGGCAAGCACATTAAGCCAGCTGATTTTTCCCCCCAAATGGTCTTTACAGTAGACAGGGAATGACTACCCAGCATAAAGCACTGGAGGCGGGCTTCGCCATTTTGAGGAGCATCCCATTCAAAAGTTGCATTTGTCTAAACCCACAAGAGAGGACTATAAACTCTCATTACCAGATTTCTCTTCAGTTCACTGGAAAATAAAAAAGGTCAAGGCTTCATAAGTAAGTGTGCTTTCGTTCATTTCAAAAGATGGCTGGCTGTCATCATGGAGACCAACCTCTGTGAAATGGATTTATGAAACTACGTACAACGGGAACCAGTGCACAGAACAGTTCAAGTTCACTAGCAAGTCAGTACCTTCAAGAGCTTTGGATACTTGAGATTTGGGAGCAAGGACGATGGAGTTCCACCTGTCATACAGCTTTCTGGGGAATGGGGCAGAAGGGGGGCTGGGGGGGGGGACCAGGGAGAAGCAGGCCACTGAAAGTCCAAGTTCTCTCCACACTCCCAAAGCAAGAGAAACTACAACCCTCAGCCTCGTGCCCCACTACGTAAAGAGCAAGCAGACCCACGTGTGCGGTGTCGTTCACGCCTTCCCCCATTCTCAGCCTGTAGGATGGTGTGAAGCCCAAGATGAACGCCTGCTTCCCTGGCTAACGAGGTTCCCACTGGTTCCCACTGGACAGAGATGTGTGGCCTTGGGACTGTGCTGTCCGAGAGAGTAGCCAATAAAAAAATTCAGTTCCTCAGTTGTACCAGCCGTGTTTCCCATGCTCAACAGCCACACGTGTGAGGGCCCACCGTACTGGACAGTAAATAGGGAACATTCTATTCTCACAGAACCCGGCTTCGGAAGATACATTTCTGACTTGCCACCTCTTCTACTTTCTGAAAAGTGAGCTGGTTCTTGGGAGTTTTACTTCGGATTTCAGGAATCCCGGTACTTTTTGAAGCCCTACAGGGTGCTAAGCACCGTGCTTGGCACGGGGGATACAAATACAAAAGAAGACGTCTTCTTTGCCTTCCAGGAGATCAGTTGAAGCTGTAGGCAGTCAAGTCACATCGCTATTGTGTGACAAGGGCCAAGTTCTAGACGGCAGGAGAGCCAGAGGATGGTGGGCCAGGGGAAGGGAGAGAGGAGGACAGGAGGGAATACATTCCTATTAGAGAGGAGTCGGGAAAGGCCTTCTGCAGAAAGACCTAGCGCGCAGGCTACGCACACGGCTGCCACGGGCACATCAGCTGATCCAGGGTTCATTACTTCCTGCGTCCGCGTTTCAGAAAGCCCACATCCTTCCTCAACGCGAGTGAGGGTGCGCTGGGGTGGCGCGGCGCGCCTGCCCGTCAACGACAGAACTCAGCCTTCCAAATCCACAGCTGCCACTTCCAAAGAGTCTTTCATCCAAAGGGTTAGAGCATTCTGCTCCTTTCAAAGCAACGATCACAGCTGCTCCCTGGCTCAGAAAGACAAGTGGGGTTAGAAGCAGGGTGCCATCCAGTCCCTGATTTACCAGCAGAGGAAGGCTCAAGTTTCCCTCCGATTTCTCGCTCTCGAGGACTCCAGATACCCCATGCAAAGGTCGAATTTTATAACAGCAGGGAAAACCAAGGACTGGAGAATTTGGGGGATCACGTCAATGAATCATACTCTCAGCACACGCCAGCGCTCCTACGTTTGCAGCAAATGATTTGATTTGCAGCCGTGGGAACTGGTTCCCACACAAAACAGAAGTCACCACATTAGTCACTGTTGTTCCACACAGACAAAACTTAAAAAAAAAAGAAAAAGATTTATTTGACAGAGAAAGAGAGAGTGCAAGCACAAGCAGGGGGAGGGTCAGAGGGAGAGGGAGAAGCAGGCTCCCCACTGAGCAGGGAGCCCGATGCAGGGCTCGATCCCAGGACCACAGGATCACGAGCTGAGCCGAAGGCAGACGCTTCACCGGCTGAGCCACCCAGGCGCCCCCAGACAAAACTCTTATGGACCCTGCCGGCCAATGTGAGTAGAAGCGTCTGGAACACAACATGGGAAGAATATGTAGGAAATAATATAGCCGGACGCAGCTATATTCTACCTCGCCTGGTCAGCGATCTGTGGGGCTAAAATTGCATGTGTGGTGGCTACCTGATCTTCTATGAATGGATCACCCCCACTGGACCTTCTAGGTCAGTCTAGAAGCTCTCTCTAGCCAAGTGTGTAAGGTATCTTTAAACACTGGGCAGTTTGAGCCTATGCCACACTCTTATCCCAGAGAAACCCAAACGGGCCAGAATGGGCTTTCTAACTATGGGTATCAATACTGTTCGTGTTCGCACGTTAACAGCGTTTCTCGTTGGAAATGCAGGCAGGTACGTATGTGGCAGAGGGGTACTGGAGGCCAGGACGGGGCCGTGTGCTCAGGCCAGCCTCCCAGGCAGGCGACCTGTGCTCTCGCGGGGCCCCGTGCTTGGCTCAATGCTCTGTTACTGTCGTCTTGATAGTCGTAATCCTTTTTGAACAGGGGTGTGTGAATTTTCCTTTTGCACTGGGCCTGCAGCTTCTGCAGCCAGTTTTGAGTATAAGCGTATGGCGGGAGGCAAGAGGGGTGCTTTTTCCCTGACATGCCCACAGGAGCACTCGGAGTCATTTCCCAGTGTCAGCGATACGGCCGAGAAAGGCGGCCTTCGCCTTGCCATGCTGAGCACAGTGGCCCGGCCCTGTAGGGAGACTAGCCATGGGCCGGAAAGAAGGACTTCTCCCTTCCCTCTGGAAGGGAGGAGCAACCTCCCACTCTTACAACCATCACTGTCAAGGCTCCAGGTTCTCCTAAACCAGGGTTCTCCTAAACACAGCCCGTGTTTTTGCAAATAAAGTCTTTCTGGGACAGAGTTTTCCCTCTTCGTTCACAGGCCGTGGCCACCTGTGGCCTGCAGGGGTGGAGTAGCCGGGACAGGACGGAGAGCAGAGAGCAGCAGCACCTCTGTGCATACTCAACATGCAGATCCCTGCATCCCCCCCCCCCCCCCGAGCAACTGCTTCAGAACCTCGGGGGGCGGACCCAGTAATCTGTGCTGAGCAAGCCTCTGGCGGGGGAGCTCCTCATGGAGGCTCAAACTGGAGCACCCCGACCCGAAAGAATCACACCAGCTCTTTACTCTGTCAGCTCTAGCTGTTTTCTTTGATGACCGGCCAAACTCCAGCACAATAAAAACCTAACCACAAAGGGATTCCTGGCTTGTGGCCAAGACGGAATAACGGGGACCTGATTTGTTCTCCTGCCTGAAACACCCGAAAAACTGGACAACAATAGGAAACAATGGTCTTTAAGATATTAGACATCCGGCCATGAAGAACCGTCCATGGCTTCCGAGGCAGTTACTAAAATGAACACTCACCAGAACCAAAGAATCCCCCTCAGATGACCCAAAACGCACTGCACGGCAGCAGTGAGCACAGGTCCACGTGAAGGCCCAGCTCGGTACCCGCTCAGGCAAGAGAAACTCCTCCCCATAACCCCGTTCCCATCATCATCTCCGGGACTAGGGTCTCTGGAAGGCCTGCTCTCACCGAGACTGTCGGCCGAGCAGAGTCACAGACACGGGTGTGGATGACAGCATGGGGAGGGAGGGAATGGCTGTCCATTCTTTCATTCTACTTCATTCCATTAGTGCATGTTCAGTGCTCGCCAAGTGTCTCCCAGGTCCCAGGCACCGGGCTGGGTGCTGGGGACTCCGTGGTGGGCTAAGGGAGGCACGATACCCAGTCTAACGGAGTTTAGTCTATGGGGGGAAAGGGACATTAACCAAATGGCTTTACTTCCCAAGTGCTAGAAGAGCAAACAATGGAGATTTATGGAGGCTTGTGGTGGGGTGCAGGGGGCAGCTTCCAGAACTTAAACATGAAGGATGGATTTGAATTCATTTGGTAAAGGGAGAGAAGGATGGGTGAGGGAGGGGTTCCAGGAAGGAGGAAGAGCACGAACGGAAGTTCTGTGGTGGAAAAGAGCAGGGTGCTTTCCCAGGCACGAAAGAAGCCAGAACACAGAGCAGAGGGAGGGCAGGACAAGGCAGGCACGAGGGGTCTACTGGAAGCTGGACCACTGAGGGCTTTCGAGGCTGAGTTAAGGATTCTGGACTTTATCCTCAGAACCAGGTGACGCCACGGAGCATTTTTGTCCACAGGGAACAGACTGGGGTTGTACAAGAGCGGTCTGGCGGCTGTGACAGGAACAGAGTGGATGTGGAGAGGACTAAGAGCCCAGTGTAATCATTCAGGTGAAAGATGACAGGAGCCTGGACCCGGGCAAAGGCAGTGGAAGCCAAAGAAATGGATGGGTCTGAGAGATGTTTAAGATGTCACATGGGCACAACTTGGTCTGGATTTGCTGGTGAGGCTGGGGATGGATGGGTGAGTACCAAGGAGGACTCCTAAATGTCTGGCATGTGTAACTGGATGGGTGTTGTGCTGTTCCTTGAGCTAGGGTTGAGCGGAAGAGGGCTAGGCTTGGAGAACAAAGATGACGAGTTCAGTTTTAGATACGTTGAGTTTGAGGAGACCGCATGTCATCTCAAGGGAAGCTTTCCAGTGAGCAACTGGATTCCTGGCTCTGTAGCTCCGAAGAGTTAAAGTTGGACAGCAACAAGAACGTTCAGGGACCAAGAAAAGACACGAGTGGACCATTTATCAGTTTTTTCAACTTAGACCCTTTGCTTCACAAAGCATGGTCCTTGGACGAGCAACAGCAACTCCATCAGGGAGCTGGGAAGAAATGCAGACTCCTGGGCCCCGCCCCGGATCAGTGGAATCAAAGTCGGCATTTTCACAAGCCCCTAGGTGATGTGTGCGCAACAGAGCTTGAGAAGCCCATTTCTAGTCAACAGTCCCATCTGCCATCTTCCCGGTCCTGGGGTGGGGGGGTGCGCCCTGACTCCATCTGAAGGGCCCGCTTTTGTGCTCACCCCGTGTTTGGGGTTTTCTCCCTAAGAGGCAGCCCACTGGGCTTGGCCGAACACTCTAGCCACTTGCCAATCAAATGCATGGCAAGTCCCAGGGTCTGCAGTGAAGAAGAACAAGAGGTTCCAAGTTGTTCAGCTGTCCCGGAAAGAGTGCAACTGGGCTGCTTCCTCTGGGCCAAGCGAGTACCGCTCACCTCCGAAGTCCGGCAGAGGCTCCCGTGGCGCCCCGGCGTCGGGCCTGAGAAAGCCCACCTCACGGTCCCCTCCCCCGTGCTGCGAAGGGCGCCTCGACAAAGGGACTGCAGCTGGGACTGGGGCTGTCCCCAGTATGAAGCGTCGCAGGCGGCGCTGGTGTTTTCACATGTGGAGGTGGTGCCAAGGGGCCGCCGAGCAGCCCTCGGGTAAAAGCTGATGCTCGCTAAGGGACCCCAGGGCTTTTCTCGGGCACTCCGGAAACCCACAGACTGAGTGTTCCCAAGCGTCACGGCAGCAATGACGCTGAGTAACATGAAGCTGAAAAGGCACAGAAAGCAGGTCTTGACGACTGTGATCTCATGTCAACAGAGAGGGAGAAAAAAAAATCAACGCTAGGATTTCCAGTACATTTTACGAGTAACTGTCAGTACCTCTCACCAAACCCCCCAAACCTCTGTGAGGTTAAGAATGTCTTAAGCCTTCACTTAGCCAGTCTCTGGCTAAAAAGATTTTTAGATTTTGATTCACACAAAAACTCCAGTGTGCATTAGCCTAAGACAGTTTAAATATAAACCACATAGTAAGGAGAAGAAATACGCATCAATGCCTCTCACTCTCAATGGCCATTTTGTCTCCAGCATCTCTAGAACCTTCTGTGCAGAACAACAGAATAAAACACATTTTGTCCTCGGGCTTGCGGATGGCCGTTGCCATGGCTGAGTTCATAACAGCCCAGTGATTTGCCCCGAGTTGTCTGTGATCCTGGCTGCAGATTTAATGCTGGCTCAGGAGGAGGGACGGCAGGAACAAGGGCTCAGATTCTTCCCCAGGGAAAGAGAGAGAGAGAGAGAAGCACACGCAGGAACTCTGGCTCGCGCGCGTACACACACACACACACACACGCCCTCTAAACACAGCCTTCCTTGCTACTTTACTGATTTCCAATGAGCCAAAAAATTAAGAAGGAATGAAGTAACCGAGGTTTGCAACTTTGAAACAACAGATGCCAGGAAAATAGAGGCAGACAGAATCCCACTTAAAAGAAACAAAAGTGAATGCCAGCCAACCGAGGCCTCCCAGATTCTGAAGGACACTGAGCAGCGGTTCACCCCGGGGGGTGACTGTGCCGCCCAGGGGCCATTCGGCAATGTCTGGAGGGATCTTGGGGTGTTACAACATCGGGAGGGGCTGCCGCCGGCTCTCGGGAGCGAGGCCGCACAGGGATCAGTGGTACCGAGGTGGAAAAACCCAGAGAGCGGAAGCCACAAAGGATACGTGGTTTCCATCAGTGGTTTTCAAATAGGGATGCTTCTGCCCCCCGGGGGGCTGATGGCAGCGAGTGAAGACACTTTTAGTCATCACAGCTGGGACTGCGCTACTGTCGTGTTGTAGGGAGAAGCCAGGGATGGTGCCGGACACCCGACAGTTAACCGCGCCACCCCCACCCGCCCCCCACCGCGCGCATGCGCACAGCCACACGAGGGAGGCCAGGGCCCAAAACGTCAAGGGGGCCAACTGTGAGAACGGCCGCCCTAAGGTTGCAAGGGCAGTCCTGGTCTGCGTCAGATTCTACAATTAAAAAAAAAAAAAAAAAAACCTTAAACTTTACTTTGTTTTAAAAACATTATAGCACAGAAGTTCTCCAATTCTGCTGCACATTAGAATTATCTGAAGAGCATTTTCAAGCCCTGAGACCCAGATTTCACCACAGACCCATTAAATCAGAATTTCGGGGGCTGGGACTCGGGAATTAGAGGTTCTGCCTTTTTTAAGGACCAAAGACAATGAGCATCCAAGTTGGAGAACAATCGTTACACAGAAGGGGGCAGCAAACTGTGGCCTGTGGGCCATGCTCCGCTCTTCCTATGGCCTGTGAACTCATAATGCTTTTCTACATTTCTAAAGGGTTTTTAATGTCAAACAAGAATATTCTTTCACATTACTTCATTCTTGCATGATGTGAGTGCATGAGATTCTACTCTCTGTGTCCATAAATAAAGTTTGATTGGAACACAGCCACGCTCATTAGTTTCTGTACTGTGTGTGGCTATTTTCAAGCTGCAAAGGCAGAGCTGAGTAGTTGCCACCAATATTTGCCATCTGGCCCCTTACAGGAAAAGTTTGCAGAGCCCTGGTAAACAGCAGCGCTTCTCAAACTTTAATGTGCTTAGAAATTCCCTGGGGATCTCGTTAAAATGCAGGTTCTGTTTAGGCAGGTGTGGGGAGAGAACGTGCTTCTCCAGTTTCTCACCCACCTCCAGGTCGTTCTATCCTGCCGGCCCTGCGGGGCAGAAGAGGGAAACGGGGCAGAAGAGGGAAACGGGCCGAGGGCCGTGGCCTGGGTAGTCCCAGGAGACTGGGGACTCTTCCAGGAGGTCTGCAAGGTTAAAACTCTTTTTATAAATACCACTAAGATATTACTGGGTTTTTTCCCAAGATTCATTTATTTTATTTTTTTAGAGAGAGAGGGCAGGGAGGAGGGGCAGAGGGAGAGCGAGAGAGAGAATCCCAAGCGGACTCCGCACTGAGCACAGAGCCTGACACGGGGCTCGATCTCACAACTCTGAGATCACGACCTGAGCTGAAATCAAAAGTCAGATGCTTAACTGACTGAGCCACCATGTGTCCCTACGACGTTACTGTTCCTACCGTGCTGACGTTTGCACAGTAAACCTGGCTGCAGAGTAGCACAGATCAGGCCGCTGCAGGCAAGTGTACTCCGCACTCACGGGGGGAACAAAGAGGTGGGAGGGCGCCGGGGCGGCTCAGCAGGTTGAGCTTCCAGCTTGATTTCAGGTCATGATCTCAGAATTGTGAGATCGAGCCCCACGGCGGGCTCCACACTAAGCAGGGAGTCTGAGATTCTCTCTCCCTCTACCCCTCTCCCTGCTCGTACTCTCTAAATAAATCTTAAAAATAGATTTAAAAATAGTTTTACTTTAAAAGGTCCTTGACTCAGTTAAAAAAAAAAAAAAGATTAATTTTATCAAATCTCAACCCTCCGAAGTATACACCTTTCGAATAGTATGTGATGAAACTGGAGGGAGGCAGAAAGCACATGTGCTGCACACCCAAGTGCGATGGCTGTCCTAACGGAAAGTTCTAGTGTGATTGAGTTGTGAGCTGAACTAGCTCCTTTTTTTTTTTGTTTTGGAACATCATTTTTTTTTCTTTTTCTTGAAGTAGTGATGAACTATAGCCAGTAAGACTTGGGTGGCTGGCAAAAATTTTCTCAAAAATGATCCAAGGGAGCTGGAAAACCATTGACGGTATTGGTTGCCCATCGATTTTGGAAAACTTTTACCTGCCACAGTGGAAGTGCCAGCTTCCCAACACTTAAAAGACTTTTGGATGAAATTGGTGGCAATATTAACAACTGGGACTTTTTTGATAAGGTATAATGAAACGTGTCAGTATTTGGAAGATCTGCACGACTCAGAGAACGAATATTTTCCACATGACCGATGTATAAAGTTGCAAAATCATTCTTGCATACAGAGCCAATCAAAGTGCAATAGAAAGCAACAGATGTGAACGGAACAGAGTCCAAAAAAGGTCATGGATACGGCTTCAGAGTCCACGTTACAAATAATCTTGAGGAAATCACCACTTGTTGAATTTTGATGTATTATCAAGCAGGAGTTCCACAAATATATGGAAAGGTCATTAAACCATTCCTCTGTTCTCCTACTACATATCTGTGAGAGACCAAGTTTTTATCACGCACCTCAACCAAAGCTAGTTATCCAAGATGCCTGTGGATGAATGGAGAGGCAGATAGAGAACCCAGCTGTCTAATAGTGAGTCAGATATCAAGGACATTTACAAAAATCTAAAACAGTACTATTCTTCTCACTGAAGTTTTATTTTGTTTTGAAAAGTAGTTATCTTGGGGCACCTGGGTGGCTCAGTCGTTAGGCATCTGTCTTTGGCTCAGGTCACGATCCTGGGGTCCTGGGATCGAGCCCCGCATCGGGCTCCCTGCTCCACGGGAAGCCTGCTTCTCCCTCTCCCACTCCCCCTGCTTGTGTTCCCTCTCTCGCTGTGTTTCTCTGTCAAATAAATAAAATCTGTAAAAAAAAGAAAAGTAGTTATCTTTCCTAAACACAACGTTAACATGTAATGGATGTGTTATTGTAATTTTAAATAACTGCATTATTTAATAATAAATTTGTTATAATTTCCAATGTAGAAAATATTTACAGATACAACCCACAACAGCAAAAGCTTTTTGGAGTCTTCAGTTGTTTTTAAGAGTGTGTGGGGGACCTAACACCCAAAAGCCTGTGAACCGCTGGTACAAGGCATTAAGAAGGTATCATGAAGTCCAATGGATGGGGGACTTCCCGATAAGGCGCTAAATGAGAAATCACTTGAACGACAGTTTGCTTCTCCATTCTCTCTCGACCTTCTTTAGAGTCACTGACCTAAAAGTTCAACGGTATAACGCTAAGAATGCTGAAACTATTTTTACCGATGCGAAGGGAATGGCTTTTCAACAGATCCTTTTAAATTCTTGTCCTAAAATTTATTAAATAAGAAATTTTCATATTTGCGGCACGTTGTGAAAATCTTAAAAATAGGTTAGCCTCTAGCATTTGCAATATGGCATGAGCAGTACAAGATTGTCATCAAAGTGATGCCATATTCACAAATTAAGAATGAACGAATTCAAGAAGCACACCTGCTGGCGTCTTCGCCTTTCGCGGGCGCTGGCTCTGGTTTTCCTCAAGGCCACCGTGCGCTCTTTGCCGGGTCAGGCGGGGGAGTGGCGAGCCGGGGAGGCTGCCAGACAGAAGGCGAAGCTAGCTCTAAGTTCAGGTGACGGATTTTAAAAGCACGGAGATCGGCAGGGTATTCAGGAACCTTGAGGACTCCGTGCAATATTAAGCTTTAGCAGCACTCAACCTCCTTGACCATCTGCTGTGTGTAAGGCACTGTGGGGGGGGGGCGCAGGGGGGCCCGCTTGGGAGTGGGGTGAGGGACGTAAGCACACAAGAAATCATTTAAGCACAAGAGACAAGGGACTAGACTCAGGGACATGGCGAGTGAGGTAGGGACAGATGTCCCGACCCTGGCACTTAGGACAGACGGACAGACGGACAAGCGTGTAGGGGGGAGAGCAGGCCCAACAGGGCGAGGGGCGTGTGGGAGAGTTCAGGACTGGCCGAGTTTATGGGGGAGAAGCTGGGAAGGCGGGGGCGCCGTCCTGCGGGAGGCCTCCCACCCAGCCCGAAGGGCAGCGGGGCCACAGAGGCAGGTTTGTGGGCGGGCGAGCGACGTGGCCCGAGGGGTGCTTGTAAGAAATCCACCTGGCCCGGCTGTGTAGGCAGGACTGCAGTGGGTGCGGGCAGAACGGGCCTTTCAGAGTTTGAGTCAAAGGGCCCAGGGCGTGTCCCACAGAGGCAGGAAAATCAGACAAGGGTTGGAGCCATTAAGCAGCTGTTAATAAGAAAACCGCAGGCCCAAAATGGCGTCACTTAGGCCAAGTCCCCAGACCAGGAGCTTAACACCTAATCTATTTGCTGTGTCAACCTCTCCCAGAAATGCAGTCATAACCAGTCAGTCAGGAATTTTTTCAATCAGCCGGCACCAAGGAGTCTGCCCACAGGGGTCTTCTCCATCCCCTGAAGAAAGATGAGGTCATCTGCATGATAAGACCCCTTGCTTTTCCCCCAAAGGGAAGAGGGGCCCTGCCTGGAACAATCCTTTCTTCCTGCTAAAACTTTCTCGCCTCACCCTCCTTCTCCGAAAACCTTCTATTTTGAACAAATATTCAGAGCCCCCTCTACCTGCCAGATGGGATGCCGGTGGATTCATCAATCATTTAACAAAACCAACTGAATCTTTACAATTTATTCAGTTGGATTTTTATTACTTAACACAGTCCAGGTCACACCACATTTTATAGGAGTGGCTGGGTGAGAAACGGTGAAGGAATTTATGTGAACGAATCATCAGAAGAGCCATTCCAGAAAATGGCAACTAATCCCAGGAGGCAGCGCATCCACGGTTGCTTGGAGAGGGCAGGGGAGAGGGAGGGCTGACAAAGGGACCCGGGACACTCGCGGATCGACGGCCAGGTCACCATCTGGCTTGTGCTGGTTCCACGGGCACATTCGTATGTCAAACTTATCAGAAAGGCCACTTTAAATATAAGGCCACCTTATGCATGTCAATTATACCCTCAAAAAAGTTAAAAAAAAAAAAAAAAGACCCATTTCTTAAGTTTGATGTTTATAAAAGACACTAGTAATTTTAAGAGGTTGTGAATCCCTCTGGGGAACGAAGGACTGGCAGCAAAAGGCAGGAGCCACCCCCCACCTGGGTGGGGTGGGCTGGGGGGACATATCCTGGGGCTGCAGAACTCACAGGCTCCTCCACTCGGGGACAGGAAAGCGAAGGGGCCATTGTCATCCAGGAGAGAAGACCATGCTCTGGCGGGGGGGAAGGACGCACGCAGTCAGCCTTCTGAGGTGCTCCCAAAGGTCCCTGCACCGCTTGGGGGGTGCGGTCAGCTGTGCAGGCGACTCTCGGTTTCGGCTCTGATCGTGATCTCAGGGTCATGAGATCGAGCCCCGCTCAGGCTCCGTACTCAGCCCTGAGTCAAGCGCCTAACACTCTCTCTCTCCCCCCTGTGCCCCACACATGCTTTTGTTCGCTCTCTCAAATAAAGCTTTTTAAAAAAAATATGACCCCCAATATTACACTTAATAAAATAGAAACGGTCTTTACAGGTCACAGAACGGAAAACTTGAGTACACCAGAGGGCACAGCTGATGAAAACAGCCCTCTGATAGCATTTCACAGGACTTGCTTTATCATGGGGACACTCAGAGAAGGACCTGGAAGCGACCAGAGGGGCTGAGCTTCCAGAAAGAGCCAAGGTACTCTCTGAAGAAGGGCTGTCAGGCTTTAGCCTAAAGCCTGTGAACAGTGGGTCCCCTTGGGGAGCAAGGATTCTGGAGCCTGGAGAGAAGAAAGGGGGGGATCTTGGATGATGATCTCAGGAAAGTGAGTGACTAGCAAAGCCTTTGGGTGTTGCCTTCCGTAAGTAGATTAAATTTGCGACGCGGGCTAAGAATGCAAGTACTTCAAGTCAAGGGGTGGCAGGCTTTTCTTCCCCTGTAAAGGGCCAGACAGCAAATATTTCTGGCTTTGCAGGGCATGTGGTTGCAACCATTTGATTTTTTGTTGTGGCAGGAAAGCTGCCACTGACGAGCTGTATGTGAACGAATGGGCGGGGCGGGTTCTGATAACATTTTATTTACAAAAAATGCGGTGGGTGGCATCACCAGCTTGGGCTAAGTCAAGTCCTCCCAGGAATGTCCATAACCTCCGTTTATTACCACTGGGAAAGAGTACATGAACGTCAACAGGGTTGTTTTAAGAGCATAGAAAGGCTCATTCAGATCCCATTACTTGCCCCAGCCTGACGTTTTACCACTAGAGTTATTCCTTGGGGGGAAAGCACTGTCCCCAGAAGTTTCCAGATAAAATGCAAGCATGACAATCTTCAGAGAAAGCCTCATCCCACCTAAATGACTCTCCGACACATAGAGCTTTCTGCTTAGCACAAAAGCCATTTTATATAAGCTTTTCACAGACATGGAAACACGTGGGTGTGTGTGGCTTATTTGTGAGTGAACAGGAGGGATGCCCGAAAGGACACAGCCTGGGGAGGTGGGCAGACTCGAGCCTCCTACTTCACAGTGTCTCCAGTTAGCTCCTAAGGGTGGCAAAAGGTCTCGAAACACAATTCATTTCAATTAACTCTAAGAGAAAACACCGCACACAAGGGGTATCGTAACGGAAGAGAAGACCAGATGTCACTATTTCTAAAAGACTGAGAATCGCTGCTTTGGATAATCCAAGTTGGTGTCCCTAAAACCAGATGTTGTGTCTGATAGAAAGCTCCAGGTCGTCAATACTGATCGATATGCTTTTCACCTCTGCTTCCTCTGTTTGCCTACTCTGCGCTGAGGATCAGCCACGAGACCAAAAGGCAAAGGGAGTTCTGAGTATGGCAGCCGCTCTTACATAATCAAGCGCTAATCACATGCTAGCAAAGTGGCTGATAAAAAATGAACATTCATAAACAAGAAATTATATATATTTGGCTGACATAATAATAGTCTGGCAATTGAGCTATAAAATCGTGAACTGCTGTCTATGGCGCATGCTTTGTGAAGACTGCAGGTGATTTGAAAATGAAATGATTGATCCATGGCAGAAAACGAACTGCAAAGAACTCAAACAACAACAACAACAACAACAAAAACCCAAAAGCCTTCAGAAACGTTACCATGTGAACCTGGGCCGTGATTCGCTGGCACCGCGTCCACCGTGAAGCCTGGTTTAAGCCAAAACACGTGAGGGGTACAAGCTGGAGATGTGAGGGGGCTCGCTTTCCCGGGTCACACCAGGGCAGCCACCCAGCACCCGGTCGCGACCTGATCACAGCAGTGAACACACGGGCTTCCTGCTCTCGACTCTCAGCTCAACCCACACATGCGTGCCCCACACCATCCAGGGTAGTCCATGTGTGAGCCGGTGCGCTCTTTGGATTTCTGGAACGATCTACGGCCATCTCAAAGCAAGCATCGGAACAATTCGGATTTGGCAGATGGGCAGAGAGGGGACTGGTGATTGGCAGAGGGGATGGTTTTGGGGCTTCTGAGCTATCACACTGAACGCTGAACCACGGATGGACCGGTGCGTGAAGGGTCCGATCCTTGGTCCATCTGCTTAGAGCCTAGATTAAGTAACAGCATCCAGCAAGTCATTGGATTATATTAAAGGACACGACGAGGGACGTTTGAGAGTTTCTCCCGAGCTTGCACTAACGTTCTCCTCACCCTCTCTTTGCCACAAGGAAACAAACCTTTCTCCCTTGCGCTGCCCCTCCCCCACTATCCTTCATGAAGATTTTAAACAAAGGAACCAGAGGAGGCACGGGCTCAGACGAGCCACAGAGAGACTCCAAGGTCACTGTCCTTCAAACTAACCAGGACTCAGTGCCTCAGTGACGGATAACTCTTGCATAGGCCTCTCCCCAGACAGTGGGGGTGGGGGGGGTGGGGGGGTGGGGAAGAGTGAATCCCTGGAACAATCCTCAGCCTTTTCCAAAGAGAAAGAGACTTCTAGATCTCTGGAGGATAAAAATTGCTTCTTCAAGTCCTTTCCAGTCCTCCCTTCTTACTCTCGGGCCTCCCTCTAAGTTAGTGGTTCTCAACTTATTGTGCGTTGGACCCATCTGGAAATCTTGTTGAGACGCAAACTGTGAGTCAGCAGGTTTGGGTTGGGGCCTGAGACTCTGCATTTGTCACAAGCTTCCAGGTGAGGCCAATTCTGCTGGTCCAGAGATCACCCTTGGTGCGGAGGGTCCAGCCTCCCGTGGACCCCACTCGGAGGCCTGCGCCACGCGAGGTACAGCAGCCCCGAGCAGGGCCTACACCTTAAGCACGACATTCCTTCCTCCGCCACCATCTCAGGCCGAGGCCACCAGCCTCGGATTCCCTGCAAGTCGGGGGAGCGGGGGCGGGGGGCGGTCACTGCTGTCGCGGCCGCATAGGTGGGAGAGGCATTTTCCTTCGGCAAAGATCTGCTCGGCCTCTCTCGAAACCTCTTCCCACCGCCCTTCCCCCCCCCCCCGGAAAGAAACTGAGAACTCTGGGGGGAGTGGGGGGGGGAACACACCAGAGCCATATGGAATTCTCTATTTTTTCCCTCACACCATCTGGTTTGGGATCTAAGTACAGAATGGCAACTGCGTTGATTTAAGAGCCAACAAAATCTCCAAGCAACTGGGAAGGCGCTCACAGGGCTGGGTTTGGTCCCCTGGCTCCAGCCCCAAACCGTCCCCAGCGAGTGTGCCCCAGAGGCGCGTGTGTTCCCACGCCTGCAGTCAGTACACGCAGGAAGGGCAAACTATGTGCGCGTAAAGGCCATTGCCGGATGTTTGAAGAGGGTTCTGGAAAGCAGGTTGCATGCTTTTGTTTTCTCCCCCTCAGACAAGACCCTGCTTGCTCACATGAAGTCTCACCAGCAGTGGGGTTACTACATTTCTCCTCATACCGTTCCAGAATCCCCAAAACTCTGAAAACGTGGGATTTGGGGGTTTTGTCTAGCTCATCTGGGAACAAAACCGGTACCGACCGGAGCTTACTTGGTGCCCAAACCTGACCCGGACGCACAAGACGCTGTTTCCGGGCTCCGTTTGCCAGGCCCGGGCTCTCCCCAGAAGGAGTGGGATCTGCGGGGAGCGCCCAGGCCTGCCTGGCGCTATCGGGAGGCACACGGGGTGTGCCCCACGTTACTTTCCCAAAACCCGAACTCTTCTGAATTCTGAAATGAATTTAGCCCCCAAAAGTTTCGGGGGAGGAAAAAAACGAAGCCTGTATTTTTCCTCTCAGCTGTCACTGCCGCTTAGATGGCCCGTATTCCGGTGTCTGGCTGTCGGGTCAGGAGCTCGGGAGCGACACTGGGACACTCTTACAGCAAGTGCTCAACAAGTAGCAACCAACAGGGGGTTTGCGCCCCGAGAAGATACTGATGTTTACTCTTTCCCACCAGGAAAGACACTCAGGTTTTTTCTCCACTTCCAACCGGCTTGGTGTCTTCCAACACATTCTTAAAACAAACACCATTCTCTTTCAAGCAGTTTCTGGTAACTTCGAGGCCTTCCTGTCCCGGTATCAAATACCTCCCCCTCCCCCGAGAACTGTGCGCATCTAATGGTGCTGGGAGGGGGGGCAGATTTTTAAAAACAGCATGAGATACAGTTTACCTATACAATTCCTCTGTGTTAAGCGTGCAGTTCGATGGCTCTGAGTTGTGTAACCATCACCACAGTGTAACTTTAAAACCTTCCCATCGCTCCAGAAAGGATCCCTTGTACCCGTTAGCAGTCACTCTCCCTTTCCTCCAGCCTCTGACAAACAGGAATCCATGTTCTGTCTCTGTGCATTTGCTAATTCTGGAAATGTAATATAAATGGAATCAGACAATAGTTGGTCTCTTATGTCTGGCTTCTTTTACTCAGCATAATGTTTTTGAGATTCATCCATGTTGTAATATGTATCAACATCTCATTCCACTTTATTGCTGAATAGTATTCCACTGTATGAATAGACCATGTCTAACAGCAGTTTTTCAACCGAGATTCCAGAACCCTCTCCATTCCTTAAAGGATCTATGAGAACAAATGTCTACGTGACTTCTCGTTCACATTTTCTAACTGGACTGCACGCGCGTGCGAACACACACAGCTGCTGCCTGACAGCCATATGTCAAAAGAAGAAATGCGTACTTCAAGATGTAGAAGTCCAAAATCGGATTTCATGTTAATTAACCTGAAGCCACAATTTGGGTCTTAAAAGAAAAAGTTTTATTAAATTAACGGTAAGTGCTGGACTTTGTAACTCAATGCGTGTCCTATGTTGTACCTCACGGCTGCTCTTTCTTGAGTTGTAGATTCTACACGATCATTTCTGACTGATTCCTGAAAAAGTAGGCAATGCAACTATTTGGGAAGAGTAACACTAAGGAATCACGAAAAACCGTAGCAATACCTGAAGCCTGTTGTGTTTATCTGACCCACCACCATCCCCTTCTCTCCACATTTTAAGTAACTTGAAGTCATCTGAGTTTTAGCTAACTGAACCAGGTCCTAAAACAGGCGTAGACTTTGGGAATGGGGAGGGTGGGCGTTCTCCCCACTTCTGGGCCCCCCATATCTCACTCCAACCTAGCACCTAGCAGTTCTGGGAGACCAGTGTTCCTTGTGAGCAAGGAAACCGGAAACCAGACCCAACGGACCTACCTGATGGGATCGAGTACACAGTTATCCGATCCTCATGTCATGGGCTTGGATTTTTCCTTCTCAAAGACAATGATGTTCAAACAGAGCGCTGCAAAGCAGTGGGGCCGGGAAGCCATTGGGGGACACTCCTGGTCCTCTTGGAGCCAAGGCTCCTTGAGCGCCCCGGCCCCGTTCTTAGTGCCGTGGAGGAGGACACACATGACACCCACCACCACCCCCCGTCACTGGTTCAGACATTGGAAATCTCGGAGTTACCCCAAAGCTTTATGTCATTGCACACTGCTCCCTTTGAGAAGAAGAGGTGAGGGCAAGGAAAGGGGAAAGAGGGAGAAGAAAGAGGCCAAAGATGGGGTGGAATGGAGAGGAGGAGAGAAAAACAAAAGATGATTAAAAAAATCGTCAAGGGCCAATTCCACCCACGCCCCTGCGAACAAATTAATGCATCAAACAAAACATAAAATAGCACCACACTGAAAGAGCCATTACAAATAATATTAAAGATAACAGTTGACTTGCTATTAGAATTCAGCCCGAGGCTGTATTTACCTGGACTGCTCAAGGGGCTAGCCCTGTCCCCCAGGGTTGGCACGGGACGGTACTGGTGGTTCTTTGAGCCTGGGTACATCCAGTGGTACCTGCCAATTTCCATTTCAGCTCTGCTGTTCACTGCCAATTTCAGGTGGCAAAGAGTCAGTGTCTCTATCTCCGGCAAAGATTCTATATCAGCATTTATTCTTTTACCATATAGTTAAAGGAAACGAGGAGTTTAAAAAACACGTGACTGAAACCACAACCTTTCCGTACCGGCTGACGACCGAGGCAGGATGAATCGAGAACGCTGGAGTCTCCTCCGTTCTTGACGTTGACGAAACTCACCCAAATCGCCTTTTCCTTCCTTCCTGTCACCGTGATGTCCCCCCACCCCGCCCCTCAACGCTCACTTTGGGCAGACACTATTTACAGTGGAAGTCCGGCTCCTCCCAAGACTGCTGTTCTTTGTGGGTATTTCCCTTTCGGACCCACAGAGCGCCACATTCACTGTGGCCACACGAACAAGGGTGACCACAGGCTTACCCTCCGTGATGGTACCCAGCAGCGGCCTTGAAAATCTGGCCAGTGACCCCATGGCCTGCTGAATCTTGGATAAAACTCCCGTCCTCCCACTGACATCTGCAGTATTCTCTGTCAGCTCTTCTTAAGCTCAGTACTTCGGAGTCTAGAATGTTCTGGATTAAATCCTGTTCCAATGACCTCCCGGTGTTTTAGAGAGAAAGGGCTGCCGGTCTTGGGCTCCAACCACTGCTTCCTCACACACATGGTGACGAGAGGCCTCCTGGGGACTCGGGTCCCTAGCTGACAGCAGGACTCTCTTTCCCACTTCTTAAGGGACCGGTGGGAGAGATACCTACCTAGCAGTGCGCCTGACCCAGAGACAGCTGCTGGGAACCTAGCGCAGCCACAATCTGAAAATCCCTAAGAGCTCAAAAGGTCAACTACGGCCAGTCTGTGCCTGCGAATCACACAGAACCGCACAAGGGGTTAGGCCCTGTGGGGCGGCCACCAATATTTCAGGAGAAAAAGCGATTCTGACGTTGGTGTGGGCCATGACTCCATCAGCAGATCAGGTCAGCATGCTCCACGGGGCGCCCGGGACCACCGAGGGGGAGGCCCGAGCCAACAGGCACCCCGCGGGGCGACAGGGCGAGCGCCCGAGTAGGGCCGCGGAGAGGCTCACAGGGCCTCCAGGGAACCCCGCCGGCAGCGCGCACGGCCCCCGAAAACTCCCGAGGTTCTCCCCCACTGGCCAGTGGAGACTTTTCTAGGTGGTGTTCCAGAGAAAGCCTTTATGGCGTCAAGGGGAAGCAAAACTGCCTCTTAAAAGACGTGTAAAAACGTTTAAAGATGCTTAAAAGGGGAGAAAAGGGGAGAGAGCAAGGGCAAGGACAAGGGAGGTCGTGACCTTGCACTACCGAGGCGGGCTAGGGCAGGATCGGACCTGTGCAGGGCACCCCTCGCAGCCGTCACGGTGTCGGCCACAGCCATCCTGGGCGCTCGGTGCTCTCAGCGGTCTAGCTTTCCAGATGGAGAGAGCAAGGGCAAGGACAAGGGAGGTCGCCTGCCCACGACATCAGGCAGCCAGGGGAGGACGAGCCTGGGTACGAACCTGGGCCGTGTGACTCCAGAGGGCAGGCCTCCGAAACCACCAGACCGGCCCACTGCGGCCCGCGCATCCACTACAGGTTTCTCGTCCTCTGCTGAGGCAGGGGTTCACCCGACAAGAGCTCTGCTGAGGTCAATGGGGAGGTGAGCTGTACCTCTGTGCCTCAAGAAAGGTCTCAGGTCCCAAGCTCTTGAGGTTACTTCGGGGTTCTGGAAAGGACTTAACTCTCAACTTTCCCTGGATTTAGATTTTTGCTTCACTGCTCAGGAGATGCTCTCTCAGATGTGGGTTGTGCTACGTTGTCTGAGAGCCAAGACACCCAGTGGGGCTGGTGGAAAGAACCAGAAGCAGGGTAAGTGGCTGTGAGCCCTCCACACCAACCTCCGGCAAGAGCACTGCAAGGAGCTCGAGCACTTTTGATCTGGAAATTTCTCATCATCCTCTAAAAAAACATCTCTCTCTCCATGCCCAAAGCACAGCAGGTGCCCCATAAATGTCTGCTGGAAGACTATCTGGTTGAAGGCAAGGTAGCACCCTGGGACCCTGTGGACCAAGAAACGAACCTCCAGGTCCCCCACCACACTGACCTCACCCAAGCCAGGCCATGCAATTCCCTGCATCTCTGCCCAGGATACATCCATTCTCTGTTCTCATCTCCTCATGCATGGGGAAGTCTACAGACAGGCAATCAGGCACAGGCTGCTAGGCAAGGACAATAAAAAACCATGGACTGCCCAAAGCTTCTCTATTTTCTGACCAAAACATGGCGGCCATGCCAGACATGCTTAGTTCAGCGTAAAAATACTCCTACTCCAGCAGATGTGGAGATGGGGTCAGCAAGTGGATGGCTGTTTTCCAATACTTCTGGGAAGGCCTTTTTACAACAGTAAATCTTTAGACATGAAAGAAAAGAAAATCATGTCTATTTTCTATTTTGGAGCCAAATCTTGGAGACATGAAATATAAAACTAATGCCAAAATTTCAAAGAGCACAGCGGTATCATTTTTGTTTAAAAGGACAGGGTCCCAACATTTAGGAGGGAGTCACAGGATTGCAAGGAGAAGCCTCAGCTTGAATGGTCTAATTAAAACACTGCCACGATGCTGGGCAACTGGCAAAAAATGGGAAAAATGGACGCACACAGCCAGGAAGGTCCTGGCTGAGGCCCTACCGAGGGAAGACTGCAAATGTTCCCCTTAGGGAGCGGAAGCCAGGGATGGGCAGCAGACCGCCCTATATTCTGGAAGCAGCACAAAAGTACAGCTGGGGCTGAGGGGCGCGGTGGTGGCTGATGGTGACAGTCACAACCGTGGGTGGTCCTCACCAAAGGTGGGTATGAAACAAACAACGGGGAATTGAGGAAAGGAAAACAAAGCAATGCCTTGTACCTTTTCGGTCCAGTTACTTAGACGGTGTGATGTCCTCCTGTGACAAGGCTATGGAGTAACTGAACTGCAGACCGGAGGCAACTAAGTGACAAAGACTGAGCTTCCTTCGAAAGACCATACTCCCTAGGCAAGGTCTTTGAAAGCTGGGTCTATCGTCCTTCATTTTGAGGTATTATTTCAAATATTAAGGGAAAGCTCTAACAACACCAGGCAGAGGTCAGCAAGCCACGGCCACCCATTCTTGTCAATAAAGTTGTATCGGCACTTGGCCACATTTATTGGTTTATATACTAGCCACGGCTGTTTCATGCTACAACTGTAGATTTGAGTAGCTACCACAGAGACCGCGTGGCCTACAAAGCCTAAAATATTTACTGTCTGGCCCTTCATGGATGAAGCGGGCTGAC
This sequence comes from Halichoerus grypus, assembly GCF_964656455.1. Lineage (NCBI taxonomy): Eukaryota > Metazoa > Chordata > Mammalia > Carnivora > Phocidae > Halichoerus > Halichoerus grypus. The sequence continues at coordinate 121,871,876 of NC_135727.1, read as the reverse complement.
CCTGGCTACCGAACGTGCCTAGTAAGGCTCGGATACAGAAAGAAGTCAACGCAATTAATCAAATCAGCCTCCAAAAGAGAAAGCTAGTTTATTTTCTCTTTTTACACATGTCTGGAAGAGACAGGTCCCCGGGCTGGCTGAGGAGGAAAGTTCTCCCCTCTGCTACTGTCGTCCTGCTATTTAATCTGCCACCGAGATGGCAAAATTATGCCTAAAACCAAGACCCTGCTATATACATAATGGTCCCTAAGATGAGTTAAGCGCCCCTGTACTCCTCTCCCGTGTGCTGGGAGGATAGAGGATGGACGATGTTTCAAAGGAGAGGATTATTAAATGAATGAATGAACAACCAGGTACACTCATGCAGCTGAGACTGGAGCCTCCCTTTCTTACAAGCGAGTGTCTGTCGCCGTGCTCCTCCGTCCCACAGCCACCCCTATTCTGGGCCGGCCATTCTCACAGGGCTGTACATTTGGTCCCAAGGAGAAAAAAAGCAAGAGCGTGTCGCTGGAACAATCCAATTCATCACCAAGTCCCAGTGAGGGGAAATTTACTTCGTGGGGATGCTAACTGGCTATTTCACACGTTCTCAGATACAACAAGGCTCCCAAGTCATGTCATTAAGATGACTTACTCTAAATCGACTCGTAGTTTCAAGTCACAGAAAAATGCGATTTGTAACATGACAATCTGAACTCGAGGTTTCCACCCAATTTCACGGAAGGCAATTCTGAATTTCCAGAAATGGGTCGGAATTCTTTGTCTAATGAAACAGCCAGGCCAAGTCTTGAAAAATACGCTAATGGAAACAATATAAAAGTAGGAGATGCACTAAATGGCTCATTGAGATCTCCACCCTTGACTTTCTAAAAAATGAAATAAAACAAGGTAAAAGCAAGCTGTATTATACCTACCACGTACGTCCGGCACCATCTGGTCCGCCATGCCTTCCCCTACAGCCTATTCCCCAGACACCCTCTCTTCAAATGTCCTCCTTGGCAGACTCTTAGAGGGAAAAACTGCATCTAAAACTTTCTCTGTACCATATTCACATAATCAAGTTAGAAATTGTCAATAAAAATCTCAAAATCAAATCATTTCTACATCACCAGGAAGAACATAACATGTTAAATGTGTCCCTCAGGCTTTTTAGCTCACAGGCCATATATTCTACAAGAGTTTTCTTCCTAAAAAAAAAAAAATCAGATAGGGCCCAAAGTACACGCATTTAAATTAAAACAAACAAAACCAAATCTAAACATGTAAGACATTATATTTGATCAAAAAATTTAAATGAATGTGTTAATTTTTTACACAGGTCAACAATCTGAATTCATTTCTTATGGTGCTTACGTCCTAGAATTTATTTCCAACTACACACTATTTCCAATTTACTACATTTTTCTTCCTATGTGGTTTGATGCCTGGAACTCTCAAAATTATTTCAGCAGTAATTCTAGGCACTTAACTAGCTCGGCAATAATTGTTTCAGTAGATTCCAATTTCCTACATGTAATAAAAATAATTAGCATCACAGATTTTTTTCACACAATACAGCGATTGATTCAATTGTTTTTCTACCCCTTGACTGAGCACTCCCAGCACTTCAGATGCACTGGTTTTCACAAATGAATTGACATCAAGTAATACTCCACAGAAATAAGTAGAAACCTAGCTCTCCATCTCTTGATTAGTGAGGCCCATGATCCTTTGACTCTGTCTTATTCATTCCTTCCACTTATTCCATTTCAGTGAATCTGTTTACTCAATCCTTACACTTCGATTCAATTTAATGCTTCTAATGTAAAAACCGTTATTTGTAATAACTTGGCATTTCTTACAGTCATCTGAGAAGACCAGCTTGCTTTCCTTAAACATTTCTGGGTATCTACTGAATACTTCTGGGGAATTTTGATCATCTAGTAGTGTTCTGGGGCAAAAGCCATGAGGCAGTTTCAAACACACACACGCACATATACATATGTATTTTCTTTTAGGATCTGGATTATTTTTGTTTAAATTAGGAACAAAGTCCTCCTGATTTAAAGAAATAGCTCTCTTTGTCCTGCCGAAGGAAGTGAGGCCAACTAAAAAAGTTGAAGTCAATTTATAAAGCTAAGTTTAATTTCTATTCTTAATATTAATCCAAATAATTCTCCAAGGTAGTAATTATCCAAAGCTAGAATTCCCACTGGGCAATAATACCCCCAAATTAAGAAGTAGGTATGGCCCCAGCACCAAGTACTAAAAACTAATGGGAAAGGGGGAACAGAGGGGCAAAAAATAGACGTGTGTGAAAAACTGTGGGAAGTGACAAAATGTATAGGATTAAATTTCGGAAATTAAATCCCTTGCTGAAAGGCTTAAAAGAAAAACACACACACAAAAAAACAGATCCACCAACTCAAGAATTATATCATGCCTTCTCCAATGATGTCAAAATTTTAAACGTACACTTCAAGGAAATCAACCCTTATCTTATAAATTTCAAATGAGATCGGAAGGAATACTGGAGTGACAAGCAGGCAGAAACCTCTGTGACTGTCACTGCATGCCTGTGTGTGTGTGTGTGTGTGCGCGCGCGCGCACCCGTGTGTGTCTAGACTGACAATGGGAAATGACAAAGGTGATACTTGTGTGGGTTTTGACTTGGGTGCAGCCGGCCCGTGAACTTGTTCGGCTACACGAAGATTAGCAGATAAGTCATCCTCCAAATCAGCACTGGCGACGGGTCCCTTAGTGACCACGGCCCCCGGGGCGGTAGCGGACACACACATGCCCGGGCCCGGATGCTGACTCACGCCTGAACCCTACACCTGACAACAGCTTGCATTCACCTGGCATGTTTGAATTACCTCCACAGCTAGTGTCTATCAATGTCGGCAATTTTTAAAGTTCCTCCAGGCATCATCTCTTGCTTCTAATTTTGTCTCTGAAACCATGGCTAACTCACTAACGAGTTTTCGCCTACAGATGGTCAATAGATGTAGTACAGCTTGTGGATTCGGTGTTAAAGAGGATTTAGTTGATGTAAAATCATAGCAGTCCATGGGACTAAACGAGGATGAGATAGAGAGCTGGGCAGTAAGGATTTCATACTGGCCTTATGCCCCTCACTTGCTTTTGGAGGGGGGAAAAAAAAAAAAAGGTATGTTTTCTGCAGAGACCAAGATGGTTTTATTAATGGTTTATCAATGGTTACTTTGGTTTATTAATATGGTATTTGCCAGAATACCATTAACATGTTTGGTATTAATATGGTATTAAAGTGGGCACTAAATGAAATCATCTGTTTTGGGAAAACATTGCGGTGAACTGTGAGAGGCGTCCCCCCAACAACGCTATTACATGATTACGCCCCACAAACTTCATCTCTAATCATTGCAGAAATCAATCTTTACTTTTATCTCCAGTCCTCAGCTTCATAAATACTCCCCAGAGCTTCTCTTATTGCTATTTGGTCACTCATATAAAATTAAAAATATAGGGGTGCCTGGGTGGCTCAGTCGTTAAGCGTCTGCCTTCGGCTCAGGTCATGATCCCGGGGTCCTGGGATCGAGTCCCGCATCGGGCTCCCTGCTCAGGGGGAAGCCTGCTTCTCCCTCTCCCACTCCCCCTGTTTGTGTTCCCTCTCTCGCTGTGTCTCTGTCAAATAAATAAATAAAATCTTTAAAAAAAAATTAAATTAAAATAAAATTAAAAATATATACATACAAGAAAAGGCAAGGTTTCTGTTTTGTTTTGCTGGGGGGGGGCGAGGTAGGTTTCATGCGGGGATTGAATTAAACTGCCAATTTTAAAATTAAAATACTTAAGGCCACCGAAATACACACTTCAAAATGGTTAAAATGGCAAATTTGTTACGCAGATTTTATCAGACTTTGAAATTTAATTAACTGGAAAAATGAAATTGCGCTGCTTAGGATACAATCTTATTAAAGTACTGTGTACAGAAGAAATTCCGTATAAAAACAAGCAGCTTCTACCCAAGCCTGCTGTTAGGCTCAAATACATGAAATTGCCATGTTTGTAGGTGTAAGATGGTTGACTACTTCAGCAATTTCAGACAGTTCAACCAACATCTTCCTAAGTAAAAGGGAGCTGTGCTCCTGCCCTGGAAAATCACTATTGTTTAGTGCCTGTCAGTCGATCCCAGGGCCGTGGGAAATACCCTCGGCATGAAGGCTGGTGGTATTAGAGCCACTGCAGGTGTAGACTATGTTCCTGCCCCTTTAGGATAGTCTGTAACTTTGGGCGAGGGAGACAGGTGAGCGGCGTCTCACACTGTAATTTAACAGTGGCTGAGCGGATTCTATGGGCTATCGCACTCGAGACCAGTTTTTATCTAGGAAAAGACAGATGAATTTTAGCTTCTACTTTCGGTCATTTTCTTACTGCAAAACACGTATTTCTCCAAAAAGGCCATTCCCTATGTCAACACTGTGGTAAGATTCCCCTTTAGGGACAGGACCTTTACCAATTCTCCTCCTCCAAATCTCCAAGTCATAAATGGCAGAGGACCCTCCACCCCTCTCCATCAGCACCAGGGTGACAGAGCTGACGTCCCCTCTCTGAAGCTCCCACTGTAAATGGTTATTACATGTCACAGTCAGGGCCTGATACATGGAAAGACTACTATCGTTTTCAATGAGAGAACTAACTAGAAAACGTCCAACATCACTACGGCATTAGCGGAACCAAAGCATATTTAGTTTGCGGCCCCCTCCAGATCCTCCCCAGCATTAGCAGAAAACAATGCATTCCATGCCCCTGGAGTATAACATGCAGAACGTGGGGACCTAAGTTATGACTCATTATATTAACGAGGAAAAAAAAAAAAAAGACCATTTCCCCAATTCCGCTACCCAAGGTGACAAACTGCGGACATCCTGGGAAATCCCACGTTTGGTGGGAAGATTTGGAACAGGAATGGGCTGAAGAAAGGCTGCTCTATTAATTTAACATCAGCCTACAGGCAAAAACCACCCTGAAAGCAAGACCATGCCAGAGGGATTGTTTCAGAGCTATTTTACGAGAGACACAAAACCGGGCTCCCCCTTTGAAAGCACCCCCCAGTGAAAAGCTTGAAACAGGCTATTGTCAGAGTGCCGGGTACCTTTTCTCTCTTGGCTTTGTTCAGTATTTTCCTCGGCTGCAGTTTCCATGGCTGGCTTCATACCATCCACCAAAAATGCTTTTCCCCGCTCCCCCAACACACACTTTTCCCCTCCTCTTCCTTTTCTTTTGGACTCCCCTCCGTCTCTTATTTACACCGCGTGATTGAGAGGTTCTGTTCTTCACTACAGTAGATTGCAGTCCCTTCCAAGATGCAAAAGGCTCGTCAGCGTCAGTTTCCCCTCTGCCTACTGGTCCAAAAAGACAGCTGCCAAGGAGCCGGCGGCCACACGTCAGCGAGGATCCCAGTTAGAACACGGCCATCCTGTGCCCCGTCCCACTGCGGCTCCCGGGGGACAGCCGCGCCCCCGCCCGCCGGCCCCCGCGCCGCTCGCTCCCGGCCAACTGCACCCACTGAATGCTAATCAGCTCTCCCAGGGAAGAACAGACTTGTGACATCAGAGGACGGGATATGGAAGAGAAGGGGGAGAGAGAGAGAGAGACAGAGCCCCCTCCCACCACGTGACTCAGCGGGTCGGGATGTCAGTTCTCTCCGCTGAACGCTGGGCTTCCACCCCTGCAAACTCCTTCCTTCCCGGAGGGACCCCTTCATGGGGCATCACAGGCTGACTGAAGTTCATTTACCTGACCCTGGCAGAATATAGGCAGAGGACCAGCCCATGGCCTCTGTTTTATTCACTTTCTTTAGTATTTGACTTTCACGCAATCTCTAGTAGCTGGCTACATTTAAAATATATCTAATATATATATATTAGATATGTATCATAAGATATATATCAAAGAGGGGAGGAAAAAAATACCTAAGAGGGAAGAAAACCCAGAGCATGGATTTAACAATAGCTATATAAAATTTGGCATTAGAATTATAACCCATTCCCTGTCTACAACTAACACACGTGACAGAAAGAGAAACCCTTGAGCTCAAGCCCAATTCATAAAAAGGTATCCCTCCATATTTAAAAGTAAGCATAACATGCGACAAGTGTATCTAGCTGACATTTTGGTGACTTCTTGGAATGAAAATGAAAATAGAATGGTTTTTCTTACTGGACATGATTATTTCTATATAGAGCTTTTATTCATTAGAACCTCTCCCTCAAAGTCAAAAGGGTGTTTTCAAGAGCAGTCTAAATGTTCAGCATAAAGGCTATTATTGTGCCGATAATGACTGACTGCTGGTTTCACGAGCCTTCATGCATATCCAGATACTATGGGACCATAGTTCTCAACCCATCCAAGCATAGAAAAGCCTTTATCTTGGTCATGAGCCGTATGTTTCCAAGCATCACTGGTTTCTGTACCATGATTTAAGCATTTGGTTGACCCACTTACCTTCACTGTCTCTATTAAAGATATTTATAGAAACTCAAGTCAACTACAGGGATGAATACTGAAAACCACAGGGTAAAGGGTTCTCTGACAGGTAACAGCCTTCCAGTTGGTTGGGTTGAGCACCCACCTCAGAAGCAAACATTAAGACAAGTTAGAGACCACCCTCTCCTAAAAAATCTCTTCCAAAAAATCTCTGACGCTTTGTTGCTCAACACTTCCAAAAAAAAAAAAAAAAAATGTGCAAGATCCTGAATCAAAATCCTCCAACAACCTGATCTTTTAATGCCTCAGTTGAGATAATCCCCCAAACCTTCTACATTCAATACCTCTGGCTCCTGGTAAGCCAGAAAAGATTTTGAAAACTCGTTTAGCCTGTTCCAACATTTTCTTCTGATTTTACTTCTCATTTTTCACTTGAGCCATCCTCCTAGGAGTCCATACCCACAATCAACTATTCCTTTAACTGATGGCCCTGGCCAATTTTCCTGTCTCCTGGCGAGATCAGTGAGGAGCATGGCAGCTTAAAACTTCAGACAGTCAGAAAGAGATTCATTTGTGATCTAACTACGTCCATGGGAAAACCTGATGATGTGTCCAGAACAAAATTTTTAAAAAATTCAATCCAGCACCAAAAGGGACAATCATGACTAGCTATGCTATTGGTTTTGTTTTAAAAGTGTCTAGCAAAACCACTCAGTTACACACCTGGCAGAACAGAATACTTTTTTGGCTTTTACTTAATATTATTCTTAGATGTTGTTAAAGTGGGAAGGCAGAATACGGAAGAGGTTCTACATTTAACATGGAAGACTTTTTCAATTTAAGGACAACTCTGGTTCTGTATCACAGTCTTAGAAATCAAAACCATTGGACAAAATATTCACAAATTCTCCGGGTGATACCTTGATCTACCTTCCCCTTGAAGAACTCTATGCAAATGAGCAAGTCACCATTTCTGCCTTGTTCATAACTTCACCATGTTCTTTTCATGAGGCTGATAACGTAGGACAATTCTTAAAGTTACCTTTACCAATAGCCTCAAAATCTCACTGATGTTTATGAAAAACCATCTGAGTTGGAAAAAGCATGATAGAAAAATTGTTAACAGCAAGAAAGAAGAGTATACATTTGTAACATTTCTGGGGTATGCCTCCATGTTTGACCAGAACAATCAGATACGTATAATGAGTAGGATGGGAGATGGCTCATAAAGGTGAAAAATATTCTTTGAGCCCCCCGAGTTAAGTCAGTCCGACTGAAGGGAAGAATACTTCTGAAAGCCAAAACAGGAATAGCAAACACACAAAATGGGCATATTAGATCAAACCACACAAAATTGCTAACATTGACTAAGAACAGTAGTTTCACAGGGTTCACCATTTGTACGTCTTCTGCAGAATTCCAGCCAGTTCCATAAGCATGCATGGAATCACCTTCCAAGTGCTAACATCTACAAGAAGCACAAGACTTCACAAGAGACGGTGCCCGTCTCCGAGTCACCCATAGACTGATGGGCCCCAGAGAACCCTCCTAAACCAGGGCGACCCTACCGGCTGCAAGCCCTCTAGTATCACAACAAAGAAGGTGAGAGGAGAGAAAGAGAATGTGGGGACAGCTCAGAGCTGAGCTGAGCTGGCTACTGCTGTGTGGTTGGGAACCGCCAGGTAGGAGAGGGTAGGGAAGGGTGGAGAAGGACAAGAGTAGGAAAGGACAGGGCAGAGCAGGGTGGATAAGAGCAGGGAAGGCTAGAGAAGGGAAAGGTAGAACAGGGAAGGGAGAGAGCATCCCTGGCAACATCAGAAAGCACACAGACAGGAAAACGGTACTGTCAGGGTGTTGGGGAGGCGATTTTTCCGACAGAGGGTCCAGAGCACAGGGTGTGTGTGTGTTGGGGGTGGGGAGTGGGGGAGGGAAAGGAAGGCAGGTGGCCGGGGCCGTAGGCTGGGAATCAGGTAGGGTGAACACCTTGCTGATCCCAGAGGCAGGGGAGCGGGGGAGGGAAGGCACTAGAACGGATCTGATCTGTACTTTACAAAGGTCATCATGTTGGTCATGAGGCTGGCAAGCAAGCCACTCTGAGGGCTGAGCTCTGGCCCGGGCAGTGGGGGGGATCCCCAGTGACCTCCCACTGGACACGTGCACCTGGGGGTGGAAAAAGAGGAGGACACGGAAGGCAGTCTGGGGTTTCCTGCGTGGATGGGTGAGGACATGGTCACGGTCCCCCCCCCACACAGATGGTCCTCCATAAGTATATTTTAAATGAATGGTGAACCAATGACTGGGGAGAGACAAAGACTAAAAACACACAGATTAGAATTTAAGGAACACAGTCTCTTAAATATAAAGGGAAAGGGAAACCGTGAAAGGGAGGCTAAGGAGGAAAAATGAGAGAAGCAGAGGAACGAGGCCGAAGTGGAAGGAGAGAAGTAGAAGAGGGTCCGCGAAGGGCATAGAGTGTCAGATGTCATCCAATAGTGTAGAAGGGGCAAAGAGGATGAGGACCGACAAGCAGAAAGTATCTTTACCACCAAACAGTCACTGGAACTTCCAGAAGAGTCTGGGTCGAGTGATGGCAGGGGAGGAGCAAGGCACCTGGGGCTTCTCCACCATCCTTGCTCTCCGAATAGGATGCTCCAGGGGCCCGGGGGACACTGTCGTCTCATACCTGGGACTCAGGCCTGTGCCTACCCCTCTTGGTCCGGTTTCCAACTAGTCGAGAGAATTTTCATTTTTCTCCTACGATCTAGTCCATGACTGTCTTCCCAGGTTTATTCTGTTACGAACAGTTCTGGCCGGCAGTTCCACCACGTGCGCACTCGGGTGGGGGGTCCCCGCACCAGCAAGCAGCTCTCCCACACCAGCGGGCCGTCCTACAATTCAACTCAATTCCGACACTCGCTACCCAGGGGCAGCATCGGGTCCCACATGTTAAGGGCTCGGTCCCGAGAGACTGCCCCACCCCCGCCATCCACCCCCCAAAAATTCAGATGCCAATTCCAAGTCTGGTTGTCACCTGTGCTTCCCACTGACCAGCCACAGATCAGAGGCTCCAACGACCCGCTTCCTTCTTGGATTCATTTAATTTGCTAGAGCAGCCTCTGGAACTTAGAGGGACATTTTACCTACTAGATTATGTGTTTATTATAAACAATACAAAAGGACACGAATCAAAAGCTAAATGAAGAGATGCACAGGACAAGGTATGGGGAAAGGCGGGAAGCTTCCAAGCCCTCTCCCAGCACGGGACTGTCCCCAAATCTCCATGTGTTCACTGAACCCTGTCCTTTTGGGGTTTTATGGAAGCTTCATGACAGAGGCACAATTGATTAAATCATTGGCCAGAGGTGGAGATGGGGGGGGCAGTGGGACGGGGACTGAAAGTTCAAGTTGGCTTTATGGTAGCAAACCCCCAACCTTAGCTTGGAGAAGTCAGTCACCTCATTAACACAAAAAAAGACACCTGTGTGGCTCTCCATTACAGGAAATTCCAAGGGCTTCAGGAGCTCTGTGCCAGAAGTGAAGACCAAATATATATTTCTTATAATAAATCACAATTTCACAGGCTTCTAGTAAATTTGCCTTACGTTTCTCATATGCCTGTGATCCAAATAATTGATGGAAGCGTTGAACATAACAAGACCACGGTGAGAGATTCTTGTGTAGGCCACTATGGCCATCATCCTCGTCAGCTGACTGGTTTGTTTGTTCATTCATTCGTTCATTCATTCATCCATTCAACCAAGGTTCATTAAGCACCTACCACATGCCAGAAATTGAGTCACTACTCTACGTTACATGGCTGTGATTGTTCAGTCAACTGGGAATTCATCAAGAATGGGATGAACACATGAGCATGCACAATAATCTACATACATATCCTTATCAAGGTCACGAGGCTATCAATCAAGTTTGTCAAACGTCTACTCCTTCTGATGTGGAAAACAGAGGCAAGAGAAAAATTAGGGACGCCTGGGTGGCTCAGTCGGTTAAGTGTCTGCCTTCGGCTCAGGTCATGGTCCCAGGGTCCTGGGATCGAGCCCCACATCGGGAGGGGGGGGGTCCCTGCTCAGCAGGGAGCCTACTTCTCCCTCTGCCTGCCGCGCCCCCTGCTTGTACGCGCGCTCTCTCTCTTTCTCTGGCAAATAAATAAAAAAGAAAAAAAAGAAAAAATTAAATCTCCTTACTGCCTACAGCCCACTGACAAGTCCCTGAAACAGGCAGAAGGACCTTCCTCTAGGGACTCTGCTGCCTCGATACTGACACTTTGCTAGGGGCAAAAGGCAATCTTAGCCTGACCACCAGGATCCTGTGAGTCTACTTTAACATACAGAAATTCCTCTGGAAACTTCCTTTATCTCTACCCCCCCATATGTGTTAGCAATCATCCTCCAAGCACACGGCCCACTGATACATATCTGAAGGGTCTCATGACTGAGTTTTTATACTAAACAGTAATAAATTACCTTTTCCTAACAATAGCTAGCCCTGTCAAGGTCCTGAAAACCTTGTTTCCAAAACACCTTGGAGATTTACACTCTCCCTAACCCCCTCCCAACTTGAAAGTATATAATCAGTCTACCTGTCACCACCCCCACTGCAGCGCCTTCTGCCCACGGGTCCTGTCCCCGGGGTTTAATAAAACCACCCTGTTGCACCGAAGATGGTCAAGAATTCTTTCTTGGCCGTTCCTTCCTGGACCCCAACATTTCTACATCACTTCCACTTTCCTGAAATTATATTATAGGTTTCTTCTGGCCTCACAATGACTCCTTGGTGGGGAGTCATTCAATCACCAAGAGGAATATTTCCATATTTATTCACACTACTAATTCCTCTGAAATTTGCACATTTCAACCAATGGTTTTTCCCCCAAAGTCCGGCCTCTTAGTACCTGAGACACAGTCTCCTAGTGGCCCCGCAGCTCCAGAGGAAAGAGCCTCCTTCCTCTCCTTCCCATTCTTGTCACTGCTTTGTTTTTGTTTTTTTTTTAAGATTTATTTATTTGAGACACAGAAAGAGCGAGTGGGGGGGGGCGGTAGGGTGGGGGAGAGGGAAAGGGAGAGAGAGAATCTCAAGTAGACCCCCACTGAGCATGGAGCCCGACGTGGGGCTCAACTTCACAACCCTGAGATCACGACCTGAGCCAAAACCAAGAGTCAGTCACTTAACCAACTGCACCACTCAGGCGCCCCAAGGACAGTTTTCTTTACAGATCATCTCTCTTCTCCCGATGGATGGATGCTCCCTCCCTTCTCAGGAGCCAGCACACCGTCCCGATTCCCCAAGCCCCTTCTTTTCACTCCTGAGTAAGGAGCTAAGACTGCATTTGCGGAAGACATCAGGCTGACCAGTGCCAAACCAAGACAAGCAACCCGCAGCCAGTGAATTTCTCTAAGACCTATTCTTTCCACATAGTTTCTGGGGGCCTAGAAGGCCTCCACATGCCTCACATAATTCACATGCCCGGGCATAAGCCTTCCTGTGCCCCCCAAAGGAAATCGATCCCCAGAACAGCAACCTGAGATCCAAAGACAGCCTCACTTCACATTCTAGTGTGCTTGAATGGATGAATTTTAAATCAACTGTGTTTTAAAAGAAATTTTGGTGAAGTGACTCCTATTTCACATTATTCCCCAGGAGAAAATTAAAGATGTGTTCCAGGAGCAAGTATCTGAGCCTTGGAGGGAAAAGAATTACAAATAGCACGAGAATTTTTTTTTTTTAAATGTAGGTTGTAAGGTTTCTTTTTTTTTTTTTAAGATTTTATTTATTTATTTGGCTGAGAGAGAGAGAGAGCAGGAGAGCACAAGCAGTGGGAGCTGCAGAGGCAGAGGGAGAAGCAGGCCCCCCATCAAGCAGGGAGCCCAATGCGGGGCTCGATCCCAGGACCCCAGGATCACGACCCGAGCCGAAGGCAGTGGCCCAACCGACTGAGCCACCCAGGCTCCCCTAGCACAAGAATTCTTAAAGCTTACCTTTAAAGCAGAAAAGATGCTTTTAATATAAAGTAGCAATAATATTCAAAATATGAAAGCTTCTGTGCTGTGTTCAAAATGTTGCATAAATTAAAAACCACAACAACTAGAAACAGAGAGCCAGAAATGTGAAAGAGGATTGTTTAGAATTGGGTCTTTTCCATAATTGGACCTTCCCAAAGCTTTATCGATTTGGCAAAGCTTTTGCCTTGCTCTACCAGAATGAAGTTTCTAATTTCACATCCGGTGTAGGTTTATAATGCCTTTTGATTTCTTATACGCTTTCCTGATTTCCTCAGTCCATCCCGTCCCTCTTCAATATTTGGTGTACTTTCCTTTACAGGGAACGATGCCACATAAAGCTGAGAGCCAGGATGACAAGTCAACTTGGATGATGGAGATAAAAACCCTTACAAAGCTCCGTAAGCGCAGGTCAGCACCCTTGGTATTTCTCCTTAATGGTGGAGGTGGCTCCCAGGCCGGCCACTGCCTCCCGAACTGGCTAATACCGGTCACGAGGAGCAAGCCCACGGGAGCCCCCCTCCAGCCCAATCCCTTCCCAGTCTCATCAGCGGTTTAACGACAGGAGTGTCCTCATAAAGCTGCAAGAGCCGCCCGCACAGTGATGGCTGAGTTTAACAGAAGCAACTGGAGGGCTGATGAACCGCTCTCTCGCTCTTCTGGCAAAAACCCTGGACGTCATTTTCAAAAGGCGAGCAAGAGAGGGAGTTTGGCCGGAGCTGGCTGAGGCTTCCCGTGATGGAAACAGGTGTGGCATGAGGAGCTGCAACGGAGCTGGGGGGTGCTGGACGGCAGGCCCCCAGCACAGGCAGTGCTGCCGGGGACCGCATGTTCGTCCCAAAGTCAAGGTCGGCACTGCTGCTTCTCCATCGGGGCCGCCCTGGGCACTGCGGGCTGTTCGACGGCATCCGTGGGCTCCAGGCACGAGAGGCCCGCAGCTCCGCCCTAAGTCCGACAGCCACAAATGTCTGCGGACGCGGCCGTGTAGTTCCTGGAGGGCAAAGTCACCCCCGGTTGAGAACCACGGCCTCACGTCGATCTTTTCTTCCCTGGCTGTGGGGGTACGCTGTCGGCCAGTGGGTTCCTACCGCAGTCACGGAGGGGTGGGGGGCGGCTCTGAAATCCGCAGGCCAGGGCCCCACGCCCACCGATCCTGCTCTGATGGCCCCATGTGTGCAGTGGGCAGAGGAGCTTTAGCATCTTCCCAGGTGATGCCACTAGGCAGCCAACCGCTGTAGGCCACGGGGACGCACTACATGTGCGCTACAGGGAAGGTGGCCCATCAGAGCCACTTCGGGAAAATTCTACAGAAGGCAGCTGGGCGGATGGCTGGGATGTGGTCAGGGTGGCCACACTCGACTGGGGAACAGGTGGAAAGCGTACACCCAGGTGAGGCAGAAATGAGAAACTGCGCAGGCATCACAACGAGGGAGAGGGATTCAGGGTTGATTCAGAGACTCAGCTTGGATCCCTGCGGGACTGGGAGAGGAGGATCTGTATTCGCTTCCTGGGGCTGCCCTAACAAAGTACTGCCGACCGGGGGGCTGGAAACAACAGAAGTTATTCCCTCACAGTTCTGGAGGCGCCCAATAGGAGTCGGTAGGGCCACACTCTCTCTGAAGGCTCTAGGGGAGCATCCTTCCTTGCCTCTTGTCGCTTCTGGTGGCTCCCCGCAATCCCTGGCTTCCAGATTCAGCATTTGGACCTCGGCCTTCATCATCACGTGGCATTCTGCATGTGTGCCTGCGTCTCTTCTTCTAAGGACACCAGTCACGTTGGACTAGGCCCTCCCTAATTGAGGATGGCCTCGTCTTAACGGGACAGCATCCACAAAGACCCTATTTCCAAATAAGGGCATATTCACAGGTACCAGAAGTTAGGGCTTCAACATTTTTTTCTAAGGGATACAACTGGGAGATGGTCCAGAGGGGAGAGCCTACGGGGGGGGGGGGCAACCAATCTGAGGGGGGTGCGTGGATGGAGTCTAGTGGAAGTACTCTGAAAGGATGCAGAGGTTGGAGGTGGTCCCGGGCAGGGACCTGTCCCAGAGGAGGAGGGGAGTTTGAGAAGGAAGAGGTGGTCCACAGTCAAGGTAGCCAGAAGGGGCCAACTTGGCAAAGGCCCGGACACAGAAAATTCCAATTTCCTTACCAGCGTCAACAGAAAGATTAGAATGGAACCCAGCTTATAGAGGGGCTACTGAAGGACTAGAAAGCGGAGAGGAGAAGCAAGGGCAGCCGGCTTTCTAAAGGAAATTGGGTAGTGACAGGAAAGCAAGAGAAAAACGCAGGCGGATGAAGGGGGAACACAGGAAGAGAGTCCCCAAATGGCAGCAGCGGCGGGGGAAAGAGATTTAAGGTGCCAGTGGAGGTGGATAAATGAGGACTCGAGATCCCAGGAGAGGCGGGGGCCAGCTGTGGGAGGCTGGAACACTTCCCCTCTGAAGTGGGAGTGAGGAAGCATGAAAGGGAGTGAAAAGAAAAAGACCGTCCAAGATGTGAGGAATTCCATATTGGAAGAGGCGGTGGTGGTGGTGGTGATGGTGACGGGGAGGTTAGAAAGGACCGGGCGGAGCTGTGAAGGGTGCATTTGTTCCTGGATTCAGCCCACGTCGGAGCCCGAAGAGGGAGGGCCCACCAGCCCCATTGGTTGGTCTCAGGCAGCTTGCCCCGAGTCCAGATTGCTTGGAGACTTGAGCGGGGCTGAGTCCTTAGGGGATCGGGGACCCCAGGAAAGCCCAGAGGATCAGAGAGCGGAGGGAGGGGGAGGGAGATAAGTGATACCCTCGCTGTGTGTCTCCTCACACTGGAGGGAAGTGGACCCCATCGTGATGGAACCACACCTAAAGCCCAAACAGCAACAAGGAGCCGATGTGAGGAGGTGGTTTTGATTAAAAAAGCAAAGTTTCTACTTCTTCTTGGGCACACAAGGCACATATCCGGAGACAGACAGCTGATCTACTGAGGATGTGCTTCCTGACTAATTATCACATCCCTGGGGAGCCCCGATTCCTCGCTGGGAGTGGCGCACTGTCCCTGAGCGCTCCCCGCCACGGCTCCCAATTAACGCACGCACCCCGAGTGTAGCAGCCACCGTGGACCAGGGACAGGGCTCCCAAGCCCCTTGAGCCGTCCCACGGCAGCTACTGCGATCCTAGTCACGTCTCCAGGACGGCTCCTGCTCGGCTTGCCAGAAACCACGGGGGCTGGAGTATTCTCTTACCCAGAGAGAGTTGGTGGCTCAACCTCAAAGCTGGGTGAACCCGCGGTGCTCTGCGGGGGAGTTTCCTGACATCATCTGCCAAAACCCCGGCTCACACCGCCTCCCCAGCTCCCCTTCCCTTCCTGAAAGGCGCAGCCCCGAAACCCGGCTCCTTCAGGAGGCCTCCTTGGTTCACCCCGCTCGCTTTCCTCTTCTTCGCCGTCTGCCTACCCCTGTCCCAGTTCGGAATACAAGCCTCTCGGAAAGGCAGCTAATTATACTGGAAAGACACCGGGAGACAGAGACTCATGCCAACCCAGACCAAGCCTACCCCCCACTCTTGTACCCCCACGGAAGGCAGGGCTCACAATCTTTGGCCCGTTTTGCTGCAGGAAGCCAGACATTTTCAAATTCAAGGTGAACTCACGAGACACGTGGGCTGTGAAAATTGTCACACCAGAAGCTGGAAAGTTCTGGGACGTGCCTGGCAAGGTGGGGATAAAGATGATGGGATCCCTTTAAACTCTGAGAAATCCAGGTGAGTTAAGGAGGCCTTATTCTGGTCCAGATGCTGGATTCACGATCCCCTTCCCCTAAAACGGGGTCAGCGTGCAGATTAATGGGTTTCCATCTGTCGGGCTGCTGGGTAAAGGCCGGCACGCACACCCCCACGTACCTCTTGGGGAAGTGGACCCCTCCAACCCCAATCCTCAACAGTGCTCACTTCCTACTGATCCGAGCAACAGGAAGCATGGAGAGCCCTGGGGGCCGCCTCTCTTGTCCCGTGGCTGTGTCCCAGTCCTCACACAAAACCGGCAGGGCCAGCCACGAGGGACACTCGGCCAGTTCCCTCAAGAGCTGTTTCCACTTGCCACAAGTACCAGAGCTGGCCGGACGTGGAGCCCAGCGAGCGGGCTCAGCGCAGCCTCCAGAGGGACGGCTGCACCCCCACGAGACGTGACCGCAGCTCGGGGGGTGCTGCGCGAGGCCAGCACCCTTGTACCAATGCTGCTGCCCGAGCTTGAACCCACCTTCTCTCACCTTGGCCTTCACGACGGCGGCGAGCGGTGGGCCTAACCAGCCCCCTCGTATGGAAGGAGAAACCGAGACCAAAGCAAGCCAGAGGGTCTTGGCCAAGGTCACACGGCGGGTCAGGGGCTGAGCTGAACCTGGGCTCGGGCCACTGGAGGCCCAAGTCAACAAGCCTCTGGTAAAACGCAGGGCGGCGGCATTCCTCCCCAGGGAGTGGCCCACCATCCCCTGCCGTCCAGCTCTACCATTTACCAACCTCCCGAGGCCACGTGGCCTTCCTGAGCCTCAGCTCCACCGCCCATTCAACAGGCTCCCGGAGAACCTCCTTCATCATGAGCGAACTGCGGCCCGTAAAGCCTCCACACAACGCCTCCTACGTGGTGCTTCGGAAGGGCTATTATTTCTATCTTGTAAGTTCTTATGCTCCCACCACCACCACCATACAGGTCCAAGGAGAAGGCAGGGAGAGCAAGGAATCGCTGGTGAGGCTACATCCTTCCAGATCTTTCCCTGTCCCAGAGTGGGGGTCACTTCTGAGCCCTTGTCTGGCTTGACTGGATCTTTCAGGGCACTCCTGACTCCCACATCTCCTCCAGACCTCCCTGAGGAGGTTCAGCCAGGATGCAATGTCTGTGATTAAGCTGCCAATAAATAAACGGAGCTAAGAAGAATAAGGCAATGAGATTAAAAAAGATGTGTCTCTGAGGGCACTCTTTAACAAATCGTCAAAATTGGTTTCTGGAATCTGGAGGATGTTGCTAACACCTGGGTACTCAGAATCAAATTAGATTTGCCTCTGATTTTTATTTAAAAAAAAGAAAAAAAAAAAAAGGCACAGAGAGCCCTGCCCTCAAGAAGGGCCTCCAGCTTGGTTTAATGCTCTGAGGTCACGGTCTGAGAATTCCTAATAATTTCATCTTTAAATCTGTGAAGTGAAGCCTGATCGGCTACTGGTGCAGGCGCGTGAGCAGAGGAGCTCCGAGCTCCTCACCATCCTCCTTGCACATGACATGCGCGATGGCCCTTGAGCACAGAATTCCAGTGGGCCCACAAGGCACAGAAAGTTCTGTGAGATTCCAAGGCAGGACAAGGGAAGCGTGCCGTGTTTACCACTGAGTAAGCACCGGCTCTGTCACTTGCCATCCTGAGGACTTGGGCTGCTCACACCTGAGCCTCTGCTTTCTCGCCGGTCAGAGGCAGGACAAGATGCTTCGTGAAGCCTATCCTGGCTCTAAGGTCCACTGGGTCTTAAGTGACCAACGAGTTCAGCAGGACAGTTGTAAGAAATAAAAGATCACATAAGGAATCCTGCAGCCCCCCCCCCCCCGTTCTCCATCACTGTTCCTGTCCACCTAAGTCATGTAAGCGTGCAGGGCAAATGATCTTTCACCTGCTCGAAGGGACGCCTGAACACCCTGGGATGGAGTCCACCGGGCTCCCGGCATTCTCTGGAGCGAGATGCCAACAACTGGTTCTCCGGAAGCACAGGAGACAGCTAAGATGTCACTGACCCGGGCCCTTGAACCTCTCAAAGTGGTCACCTTATACTGATTTTCTTCATATGTTAAGAGCACAAAGAAAACGGAAACCAGTCAAACCATTACACAAAGACATTTTCTGATAAAATTTAGACCCTTATCACCCACTTAAAAATATATTTTAGAAACAAAATGGATAAAACTTAGTGCTATTCAGTAGACTAACACAAAAACTGAACTTGACATTCTAATAGGTTTTGTTTTTTTCCCCCCAAACACAAATCTGGTGGTTTTAGTTTAAAATTGGTTAAGATCTTTTCATGGATCAGGGATTGTAATTTCTTGTACAACCAAAACAATCTATGTACTTTTTAACAACCAAAAAACAGGCTACTGGTAGGCTAGGCTAGGAAGACTATGCTATTTGTCAGCCCTGGAACCAACTGCGAGAGGGATTGAGGGGATCTGGGTGAGCATGTGGCTATCACCTTCCCCTCTTCTCCCCAGACGTGACCTTCCTGAGACTGCCTACTCGGATGGACGATGAACGACCCAGACAAGCAGTCTCTCCCCAAGTGATGCTGATCAACACATCAAAGTCTGAAAACCACTCATGTACGGCAGAGCATGATTATCCAACATAGAACCTGACAACATCTTTGAGATTTGCCAGTATGTAGTTTGACGGAATCTTTGAAATTTACTTTCTGCTATTAGAATGCCTGCTCTTGCTAGTTCAGGGAAACACCCCGGACCTGTAGATATGTCATTCAAGAGCCCTCAGATAGACGTCCACAGAAAACCAGGGCCCTGGTGGGTCAGCCACTGTCTGGTCCGGAGTTTGTATAACGTAGGAATTGCACAAAAACGTGAGCTGTTCTATTTAGTCTACTGCTCATGAGAATCTACACTAAAAAAGACACCCCCAAATTAAGAAATAAAAAAATAAAGACCTCCCAACCACATACTTTCTAAATACAGTCACATTTTTTTCAAATGCAATATTTTATTAAATCGCCTCTTCTGTTTATTTTCTGGATGGAATTAGAAGCAGGAGGAACTCAGGTAGGTCCTTCACTCCACTAACATAGTGGGCTCTCAAAGTTGGAAACCACTGAGACAACTTGAAATAACCATCCCTACCAGGTCAGACGGAAGCCATCCTAGCGTGTAGAAGGACCACCAATGGAGAGTCAATGTGCGCAATCTCGCTGATTAGCAGATCAGGTGAATGCCAACTTCCACACTAACCCCACAAGCCAATGGATAAAACCCTTCCCCTGTTTGGGGGAGTAAGAGAGTGTGTAATGTTGGCAACATGCCAGTATACTTTAAAACACGTTCATTCTAGGGGCACCTGGGTGGCGCAGTCGGTCAAGCGACCGACTCTTAGTTTCGGCTCAGGTCCTGATCTCAGGGTGGTGAGATCGAGCCCCGCATCGGGCTCCGCACTGAGCACGGCGTCTGCTTGAGTTTCTCTCTCCCTTTCCCCCTTTTCCCCCTGCCTCTGCCCCTCCAATTCGTGCTCTCTCTCTGAAATAAATACATCTTTAAAAAAAATGTTCATTTTATGTTCTCAACCAACAAACAATTTGAGGTCACTTAATCATATACTCAAGTGGAATCAGAACGGGCTAATGTGATTTCAAAGTGGCCGCTAAATGATGGGGTCAATTCAGAGAGGAAGGTAACCAAGTACTATGCCACTGGGCTTTGCCCTCCGTCTGTACCACGAAGGCGGCAATGTTACCGAGGGCCCTGAGAGCACAAGCCATTTACCTTCATCTTACCACCTAGGCATTTAAGATGAAGTCACTGGAGTCAATCTAGAATTTCTTCACAGAAGCTACCACAAGAAGAGTTTTGTTCAGTTCCTCCCTGATTTTCTGGTCCAGTTTAAAATAAATGTCACGCACACACAGAATTCTAAAGCAGGAGGAAATTTTTAAAACCATCTAGTTCTTCTCTCCTTTTCTGGTCTGTAATTGGGAAAGACAGGACTAAAGATTCAGGTCTCTTGACTCACAGCCAAACATGCTCTTGTTTCTGCCTGATGCATAATTATCAAAGTAAATATTCTGTTAGGATAAAGCCCAAACGCCAAATCTGCAATGCACGCACTCGACAGAGATAATTCTTCCCAAAATACACATTACATCTTTGCAAAACCACATGCATGAATTTTACAAAATACCTTCTAAAAGTAAAATCGTATTGGGCCAAGACAGTGTAATGGAAAAGAAAACATAAATCCTTGGAAATCAATGCTTGTTAACATCAATTTATCTCCTTAATGAAAAGCCCCTGATAAACCATGCCATTGGATTAAGTGAGCTAATGCATGCCACGGGCTTTGCATAAGAGCTGGAAACTCTCAATAAAAAGTAGCTGTTATGATTAATAAGCAAGACCAGAGTGGGATTGAAAATGTTTTTTTCACGAAGGCAATAAAGCTCCAGGATGGAGCTTGTCAACCAGCCCCAGCCACAGGATAATGGATGGATAACGGTCACCTGCTCCACCCGCTCTCAGGGGAGAACCGAGGATTGTGGGAAATTCCCAGCTCCCAAACTGAGATCTCACTCATCCTTGCCCACTCAGGAAAGTAGATCAAAGCGCAAGGGAGTGACAGCAGTGTGTGTTAAGAATAGATGCACACACTTATCCAAGTAAAAAGGAAATCCACGCACACCTCCATGCTTTCTTATTAGCAACAAATTGGAACTTCTCACCAAGGACTGTAGCATGAGGGTGATACGTTCCACAGCTGAGAATGGCTGCTTTGGGGGGACACGGAATGCCTCTCAGCACTTAAAATGAGCAAGTTGTAAAAGAATCCAAGCTGCCGCTGCTGTTGTATCACTGAAGAAGAAATGCTCCCTAATGTTTGAGATAACAGAGAAAAATAAGCAAGTTCTTGATTTAGGCCAATTCCTCAAGTCCCAAAACTCAATATGAGTTTGTAGCTTTTTTTTTTTTAAGTGCCTGCTTCTGAGGGTTGGCAGAGAAAGGATAAATTGAACATAGTACTGTGAAACTCATGCATATTTAGAAAATCTAATATTTTAATTTTTTTTTTAAGATTTGAGAGAGAACGCACACACACGGGGTGGAGGGGCACGGGCAGAGGAAGAGAATCTCAAGCTGACTTCCTGCTGAGCTTGGAGCCCATGCGGGGCTTGATCCCACCACCCTTGAGAGCACGACCTGACCGCAAACCAAGAGTCGGAGGCTTAACTGACTGAACCACCCAGGTGGCCCATGGACATTTTTATTTCTAATTGGCCACCCTGATAATTAGCTTGTTTAAAATGTCAAAAATCCTATTCGAGGGATTTGCTATGTAACCTGTTCTGCTGACCACAGAACAGCTTCACGGGTGAAAGTGACAGGCAATTTGTCACATTCACACCCAGTAACTGATCAGTCAATATGTTAATTACCTGGTGGATTTATTCCTTTTAAAAAAGTTATTTATTTTTCACTAATGACTGCTAATTTGGTAATATTCAAAAAGAAAGGAGATCTCAATTTCAAACCTGTTAACCCCATACTTGTTTTAATATATTCAGCGGGGTAAAGAGAGAAATTATTTCACAGTTTAAACTATTCTCATGAATAAAAAGCAGTCAGTTCATATATTCGCTTTACTCCGTCTCACTTGGGCCGCCCTAACGGTTCTCGCTCTGAAACCTCTGCCTAAAATTTTACCTTCAGAACTTCTCAGCCAGAACATTTGCATTTCTTTCTCTTTGTTTTTCACTCAGAAAAAAATCCAGATACCTCATTATTTCTCAATTAAAAGCGTACTAAGGCTTACAGTCGGAAGTGCACAGAAGGTGACGAAAGCCAATTCTTCCCTTTTTAAGTACTTGTAATTTACTGCTAGCAACACGGAAAATCAGTTCTAAGCCTTTTAACTCTTCCTAACTCATTGGTTTGCTTGACACACATTTCTCAAGCTCCAGCCACGTGCCAGGGATTGTGCCAGGCCCCGTGAAGCGAAGAAGAGAGTGGGGGTGGTTTGCCCTTTGAGCAGCTAAGGGGCTCTTGGGAGCAGAGGGACACAAACATTCCCTTATGATTAGCAAATATCAGCCTACCCCCTCGTGTGGGGGTACCGTCGCGGCGGCCGCAATCACAGGGGGATCTCCCTCACCAGAATGGGCAGTCCACAAGCCCGGGCGCCACGTCCAACTTGTTTCCCAGTGCAGGCCCAGCATCTGGCCCAGGGCAACTGCTATGGGTGTCGCTGACGGGCCAACCAGCGGGACCTGGTTCTCAGCCTCCTAGAACACACACAACCCACCAGGGGAGGACGGGAGGAATTGGGGGGCGGGTGGGCACAGGGCAGTGATGGAGCAAAGCTCAACTCACGGGAGAATGGCAGACAGAGGCAGGGAGGTGTGAGTGCCAAGGAGGCCTTCTGGGGGAAAGACTACCTGGATGGGTATCTGAGGGATACGGAGCAGCAGTCCTCACCCAGTGATGCTTTTAGGGATTTCATACTGTCTTCACGAGTCCCAGACCCTACTGCAGAAACTGGGAGATCACCATTTTCCCCAAATCCACCTGGGAAGCAAGTTCCTCAACACCTCTAATTAGGTCTCAGATCCTCACCTGCAGAGCCCGGTAATATTCAGTCCTCACACCTTAAAGTGGCCGAAAAGATTAAATAAGAACGTAGCAAAGTGGGGAGAATAGCGCCTGGCTCCTAAAACTATAGGTTAGCGTAGATAAAAATCAGTCATTTACATGTGCCTTTCTCAAAGCCATCATTATATAAGACTTTTTCCAAGTTGCCACCATTACCAGCGGCTACCTGAACCATTAAGAACTCTACAAGGGTTTTGCACAACTCTGAGTTTCAAAACAGGGCAAGAAGTCTCGCTTGCAGCAGTTGGCTTAACTCCCAGTTTCCTTCAACTTTTACATTTTTAAAAAAGATTATTTATTTTTAGAGAAAGAGAGAGAGAAAGAGCTCATGAGCCTGGGGAGGGGGGGGCACAGAGGGGGAGGGAGAGGAAGAAAGAATCCGAAGTAGACTCCATGCTAAATGTGGAACCTAACGTGGGGCCCAATCTCACAACCCATTAGATCATGACGTGAACCGAAACCAAGAGTCAGATGCTCTGACTGAGCCACCCAGGTGCCCCTCAACTTTTGCATTTTTATAGTGAAACGTGTAAGTGGACGATCACTGCTAGATGTAAAAGAATGCTCAACGAGGGACGCGTGGGTGGCTCATTCGGTTGAGCATCCAACTCTTGGTTTCCGCTCAGATTATGATCTCAGGGTCGTGAGATCGAGCCCCACATTGGGCTCTGCACTTAGCACAGAGTCTGCTTAAGACTCTCTCTGCCCCTCCCCTCCCTCTCTACAATAAACAATATCTTAAAAAAAAAACAACAAAAACAGCTCAACTAGATTCTATATTAAGTCACACACACACAAGATGCTACTCAGAATAAGGTGGCTCTTGAATGCTGATCTTATGCCACCTGGAGAGATTAAACAAATGAACAAACAAAACACGTGTTAAACCACTGCTTTGTGATGTGAGTATGAATAAGACAAGTCTTGGGGTTGCCAGCATTACCAGTTGGTACTTTAAGTCACTAAAACTAGGTGGCGGTCTGCTTCTTCACTATGACTTCCTTGACCCGTTGATTTTAATCAGAAAAATAGATTAATGGTAGCTGCTGAGCAGCTGTGATTTTAATGCTAAACCGTGCTTACCATACCAATGAACAAAACCCGGACCTTAACTTAAAGAAACAAATCCACAGAGTCTGTCATTTAAAACCTGCTTGCGTCCAGTATGTGAGCTACTTCCCTGTAGAGGTGAACGAATGAGCTCTAACTGCAGTTTCTATCCAATGAAGTTCCGTGGGTGTAAATAACATCCCCTTGTTACAGTGCAAAGATTAACCAGCTTTTCAGAATTTATGGTCAAGAGAAACCAAGATGCCATGTTTAACTTTTTTAGAAAGCACATTAAATACCACCGCAATAAAGACACCCTGTAATTCTGTTTCACATGAAAGCATACTCCTATCAGTATCTCCTAAGCACTCAGCACAAACCTAGAATTCAATTAACGTTCATTTTCTAGCTTCAAACACTGGTATAAAACTATCATGCACTATATAGACTCCCCTACAAGCATACATGACAAATATACAAATTGCCTCCAATGAGTCATGTGAAATTTCAACTTGGAAGCACTTTTGTTGGTCTTAATGGCTATTTGGCAATGTATGCATTATTCTTCAGTTATAAAATTCACACATTTAAAGAACTAACTAAGCTAAAACATGCCCACAGGAATTAAATCAATGCACTTCCCTGCAAAAAAATCAGCAAGTCAGAGCAGGAAGGAAAACATATTTTTCCTATTGTTGAACGTGGGATTCCACATCCAATACTGTCATCTCATTGTACAGAAATCCTGGCTGACTCTGCCACATAAAAATCAAAGTTTAACACAGAAAAATCTAGCTACACATCCAAGGAGAGCGCCAAATGAATAAGCTGAAGACATGACAAAACACAACTCCAAACGGTATCAAACCGCGATAAGGCTGCCTTTGAGAGCACAGGGATCCAGATAACCCTTCAATCACCGCCTTGGCTTATTCAAGTTTTTGCCATTTCAAATCGCAGATTTCTTTTTTTCTTGGCTCTGCCCCCGAGGGCCTTCCATAACTTCCCCACCCGAGGCCCCGCACTGAGTGCGAAGCACACAGCCTTCCTGCAAGGGGGCGGCCTCAGTGCCCTAGGGAAGGGGGCTGTCTGGCAACAAGAGGCTGTGCCTCGGGGTGGGGGCGGGGGGAAGGACAGAGCAAACCCCTGAGAACCCACTCAATTCCGGGCAGCCCGCAGCCCCGGGGGGCGTCACGGGTGAGAGGAGTTGCCGCCCTATTCATCCCCTTTGTCCCTGCACAATACGGAGCCAGGGCCTCCCCTGATCATCATTCATATCGCAGCGATGACAGGCCGAGAGAAGACTCGGGAGGGGAAATGGGCCTCAAATTAGCATATTGCTCCCCTCCACACAAAGGAGGCTTTTAAGCTTCTGTTTTTTAAAACCAGGGGAGAGAGAGAGGAGGAGGGGATAAAGCTGGGCTGCTCTTAACAACAGTGTCTGAATGTAATGATTTGCCTCCCTCCAAGGGACTTGGGAGTTTTGCAATTTTCTTAAAGCAGGCCTCTCAAATGGCCTCCAAACTTAGTAGAAAATATTTATTGGGCCACTAGGTAAGAAACATCCTCCCTCTCGTCATTAAATTGCAATTAAACTGATTTTAAAAATTCATTATAAACCCTAAACTCTTCCTCCAATCCTGGTATGGAGCAGGGCATCTCCCTTGCTCCTGGAGAAACTGACAAAACGAAGAAATCCAGTTACTGTAATACTTATTCAGGGGGAAGGCTCGGAGGGGACGCCCTTGCCATGTTTATTTAGACGTTTTTGATCTTCAGTAATAAAAAGGCGGGGGCGGGGGCGGGGGTGGGGGTGGGGGCTGAAAGGCACCAGGAATGCTCTGATTGCCCTGCGCCGGGACCATGGGCTGGGAGCAACGACTTCACGGTACCTTGCCTCACAGGCTGTGTCCCTGTGTTGGCCGAAGACGTCACCTTCGTCTTTGCTAAAGGGGAGCCCTAAAGCTGCAACAGGCCCCTGCTGGCAGAGCAGACAGGAACGGCTGAAAGGTCATAAAAACCGTATCAACCCAGTAAACCTCTAAGAGGCCAGGCAAAGAAATGATCTGTGTTTCACGCCACCAGATATTAATTCTCCAAAAGATGGAATCTCAACTCGAGGGGGAGGAATGAAGATTTCTCTGGCTCAGAATGAATGCTTTGAGAGGGCTCTGCCCCTTAACAAGAACTCTGAACCATCAGAGATAATTAAAATGATGCCCTGCTTCACGCAAGCTCCGGTTCCATCGTCGGGGCTCAGGCCTACCTTCAAGGCCCTCGGGGCGGGAAGGCCGCGAGGCTGGGCGAGTTAGAGCTCCCCCAAGGCCTAACATGGAGCCAGGCGCCGGCTCGGCGGCCCATGCGCGCCTGCCTTCTCTCCATTCTGGAAGGGAGAAGGAGGCGACTGGAAACGATGGTGGGGCCATCTGCTCTGCCTCCCAGCCATGCCCCCGCAGAGCTGGCATAGCCTCTTGCCTTTAATAGATGCCTACACACTGCCCCCTCCCCCAGGCCCACGTCTCCACATGGGACCCAAAGTGCACCCGTGTGTGTGGTCCGGACTCCGGTCGCCGATCCTGCCTCAGCCTCTCCATTTTCTCCAATGGACCCCCAAACCCTTGGCTCCCACCTCCATCTTAGTCTCCTCTACAGCACACACACGCCCCCTTGTCTCTATTTACTGCTGTCTCACTGGCCCGCATCGCCTGTCCGTGTGGGCCTCCCCTAAATCCAGCTCTCCTAAGGATGAGAGCCCAATTTAAAAACTGATGTTGGGGCGCCTGGGTGGCTCAGTCGTTAAGCGTCTGCCTTCGGCTCAGGTCATGATCCTGGGGTCCTGGGATGAAGCTCCACATTGGGCTCTCTGCTCGGCGGGAAGCCTGCTTCTCCCTCTCCCACTCCCACTGCTTGTGTTCCTGCTCTCGCTGTGTCTCTCTCTGTCAAATAAATAAATAAAATCTTAAAAAAAAACCTGATGTTCAGGAATCACTAGATTGTACACTTGAAACTAATATAATACTGCATGTTAACTAACTGGAATTAAAATAAAAGCTTAAAACATTAGAAGGAAAAAAGTACAGTATTTAGGAAAAAAAAAAAGCTGATGTTCAAAACCATAGCTTAATTCTCCCCAATCTGATCTATAGATCGAATGCAATCAAGTCAAAATCCTGACAAGCCTTTTGGTAGCTACCAACAAGCTAATTCTCAAGTTCTTCTAGAAAGGTAAAGGAACTAGAACAGCCAAAATCATTCTGAAAAAGAACAAAGTCCGAGGACTCTCATTACCCAATTTCAAGGCTTACTACAAAGCTACATCAACCAAGGCAGTGTGGTTTTGACGAAAGGACAGACACAAGATCAGTGGAACAGAAGAGAGAGCCTAGAAATAGACGCACACAAATAAACTCACTTTTGAAGAGGGTAATTTTATGGGGAAAGAATATTCTTTTCAACAAATGGTGCTGGAACATTTGGATGTCCATATGCAAAATATGAAGATAGACCCATACACCTCACACAAAAATTAACTCAAAACGGCTCAGAGACCACAATGTTAACCTATCAAACTCCCAGAGGAAAATACAGGGGGTGGGCGCCTGAGTGGCTCAGTTGGTTGAGCAACTGCCTTCGGCTCAGGTCATGATCCTGGAGTCCCAGGATCGAGTCCCGCATCGGGCTCCCTGCTCGGCAGGGAGTCTGCTTCTCCCTCTGACCCTCCTCCCTCTCATGCTCTCTGTCTCTCATTCTCTCTCTCAAATAAATAAATAAAATCTTTAAAAAAAAAAAAAAAAAAGAAAATACAGGGGGAAATCTGCGGGATCTTGGGCTTGGATGACGGGTATTTACATACAACACTGGAAGCAAGATCGACAAACAAAAAACTTGCCAAGGTACACTTCTATCAAAATGATAGCTTAAGGAGGCGTGTAATAATTGGTTTCAGCGTTTTTAATGACGTCTGCTTCACCACAGCAGGGTCGGAGCCCTGTGTCCAGGACAAACAGCTGGTTGCGCATCACCCCCCCCCCCCCACCCTCCAGACTCAGGGCTGATGTTCCTCCTCGGGGACCCCCACAGCCACACGAGCCGGCCCACTCTCAAGCCACGCGTGTCCTCTCGCTCACCACCCACGTTCTGCTAGTGGTTTCAGGCCTGGCTCTGCGTCTGAGACTCCTAGGGTCCCCGGGCCCGCACGCAGGGCCTGGCGCACGGGTGTATAGTAAATATTGCAAACCCAAACACTAACCGACATTCAGACCTTTGTCAGGCTCCCATTTCCACTCGAGCGCGGCCGAGAACACTTGCCCACACCAGAAGGAATTCCTGCTCCCCAGTCTTCCACTGTTTTGGCGACCCCCCTATTCTCCTCATGACCCGTCTGTGACCGTGTAAGAGGCTCAGGTAAGGGTCCAGTCTCTCTCATGAAGTCTCCACTTCTAATAGAGTAAGATGGCTCCTCAAAACCCCTCCATACGAAATTGGAGGCAATGATTCCTTTTCGAAGCTCCCGTGGCTCGTTCACAACACACACGCATGTACGCTTCGACACACGTTCACACATGTGTACATATATACATACATGAAGGGAAGGATGAAGGAGGATTTGATGGGGATGAGGAAAATGAATTCGCCTTAGAATAATTTGAATTCTGAAGGATGTAAAATATTTAAGTGGAAGTATGTGGATGGCGGCGCCTGGGCGGCTCAGTCGGTTAAGCGTCTGCTTTCGGCTCAGGTCATGGTCCTGGGGTCCTGGGATCGAGCCCCGCGTCCGGCTCTCTGCTCGGCGGGGAGTCTGCTTCTCCCTCTCCCTCTGCCCCTTCCCCTGCTCATGCTCTCACACTCTCTCTTTCAAATAAATAAAATCTAAAAAAAGAAGTATGTGGATGTATATACGCCTGTGTGTACATGTGTCATACCACAATACATATGTACACATATTTCAACGCACATGTATGTACATGCAGGCACAAACCCCTCAAAGCCATACGCACACAGGGATCTGTGCACGTGTATGTGTGTATAAACACGTGCGTGTGCAAACGGACCCGTTTACATGCGTGCACATGCACGCACACATGCGTGCACATATGCACACTCGCACATAATCATATTCATATATACACGTACTTTCTTTTTTTTTTTTTAAAGATTTTATTTATTTATTTGAGAGAGAGAGCACATGAGAGGGGGGAGGGTCAGAGGGAGAAGCAGACTCCCTGCTGAGCAGGGAGCCCGATGCGGGACTCGATCCCGGGACTCCAGGATCATGACCTGAGCTGAAGGCAGTCGCTTAACCAACTGAGCCACCCAGGCGCCCTATACACGTACTTTCTACTAAGCATTTCATATCCTTCTAAACTCAGAATGTGCTAAGTTGAATTCCTCTTCTCCACCCCCACCCGATGCCTCCCTCATCCTTCCCAGAGCTCTCCCTTGCTGTCAAAAGCATCACCGTCATCTGAACAACTTCCAGTTTTTAGACATTCAGAATTCCAGGTCTGCATTTACCTGCTAAGGCCCTTTAGGAAGGCATTTAACTTCTCCCTCTCTGGCCATCCACGTCCACATCTGTACAATGCTCATAATAAATCCCCATGTCAACGTGTTGTTCGGAAGAGTCCTTCAAATTCTACAAAATCTATGTACCATACGCGCGCTCTTTCTAAAACACATAGCAGTTGGCTAGGACTGCTGCACACTGGATTACTTACTGGCTTGTGTGTGTTTCAGGAGTTCAAGTCCATCCTTGCCCCTTTCTCCAACCTCTCCTGGCCTGAGGCTTGGATGGTGGCAAGGGTTGTGTAGCTGGTTACTAACCCCTGCGATCTTCCCTATCTCAAAGCCCAAACCAAAGCTCATCTGTCCAATCTTCACACTCCCATGGAGTTGTTCGCTCAGCCTCCAACGGACTCCCTGCCTACTAGACCAAGTTGGCTCTCACAGACCCACGTGGATCACCCTCCTCCGAAGCAAGTCGTCCACACTCACCTGTAGGGCTCCTCTCGGTTACCCGCATGGCGCCGCTTGCCTCTACTTCTTGGACCAGTTTCCTCCTCCCTCTTCCCTCTCTCCTTTCACTTGTCCTAATTCTATTCATTTTCGTGGCATAACTCCAAGGCTACAGCTTGTGGGAAACCCTCCCAAGGATTCGGTTCTCAGCCCATCTTAGGTCTATACCCTGCCAATTCACCGCATGATGACGTCCCAGCTTTCCCCCCAAAGCATCCTTGTGTTTAAGTCTTCCATTCCAAAACGACTTTGACCTCTGGTGGCACAGGGACCATACAGGGTACTTCTCTGGGGCTATACCAAAACACCTAGCTTAGGTTTAGAAAAATGTGCTCACATTCAATGAGAACTCATTGATTTTTCAAATAACAGTTACTAGAACATTTGTAAATGCTTCGGTCCCATGGCTTCTAAGATCAGAGCATAATTTTTCTATCTTAAAAACATAAAAATGGACCACACGGTATCATCTCTTTTAAGAAATTGGTTAAGTAAACAGCACTCCGTTACCAGAGAGGGAAAATTTGGCAAAGTATATTATTGAGTGCAAACTTACATATTGACTATATTACGTTGGTAAGGCTCAATGTGTAGAAACACTAAGTGGTTTTAATTTTCCACCTACAGTTTGTGAAGCCCATGGGCCCCGAATGACCTCAATGTTGAACAGGAGGCACATCCATCTGCCAGCAGTAATTATTTTATTGACCTGATTAAAGAACAACTATTTCCATGGTCAAAAAGATCTATCCAAACACATCAGCCTTAGGCACACAATGGCAGTAATTAGAAATGCATATTTCCCTAATTAAAATATGAGTCAATGGGCAGAACATAAAATAATGTATTAACATTTACTCAGCATATTTCTCTCACTGGTTATGGTGTATGATTAAGCCAAAAACCATTTTTAAAAAGCTTTGAGCGATTATTGACACACCATATAATTCAGCCATTTAACGTGTACAATTCAATAGTTTTTAGGTTTTTTCTTCCTTTCCATTTGTGCAGCAATCTAATTGCAAACATTTTGGTTGCCCCTAAAAGAAACTCTGATCCTATTAGCAGTCGCTCGCCCTTCCTCCCTACCCTACCCCATCCCCCAACGCTGGTTCTGCACAACCACTAATCTACTTTCTCTATAAAACTTGCCTGTTCTGGACATATGTCGTCCTTTGTAAGTGGCTTCTTTCCCTTAGCACAGTGTTTTCAGGGGTCAGCCATGTTGTAGCAAGTATCCGAACTTCCTTTTTTTAACTGATAAATAATATCCTATGGGACAATAGACCACATTTTGTTTATCCATTCTTCAGCATGTGGGCATGTGGGCTGTTCCCACTTTTTGGCTATTATGAATCATGCTGCTATGAACATTCATGTACAAATTTGTGTGTGGATGTAAGTTTTCCTTTCTCTTGGGTCTATACACAAGGGTGGGATGGCTGGGTCATGTGGTAACTCTGTATTTAACCACCTGAGGAACTGCCAGACTGTTTTCCAAAGGAGCTGCACCATTTTACATTTCCACCTGCAGTGTGTGAGGGTTTCATGTTTTCCATATTCTGACTAATACTTGCTATTGTGTCTTTCTGATTCTAGCCATCCTAGTGTGTGTGTGAAGTGGTAATTTCATTGTGGCTTTAATTGGCATTTCCCCAAAGACATCTTTTCATGTGGTATCTATTTGCTTATCTTTTTTTTTTTAAAAGATTTTATTTATTTATTTGACAGAGAGAGAGTTAGTTAGCAAGAGCAGAAACAAGCAGGGGGAGTGGGAAATGGAGAAGCAGGCTTCCCACCAAGCAGAGAGCCCGATGTGGGGCTCGATCCCAGGACCCTGGGATCATGACCTGAGCCGAAGGCAGACGCTTAACCGACTGAGCCACCCAGGCACCCATATCTTTTTAAAAGAAATGATTATTAAATCCTTTTCTATTTTTCTTTTGAGGTTGTCTTTTTATTATTGAGTTGTAAGACTTGGAAAATACACACACACACACAAACACACACACACACTCTGGATACAAGTCTCTTAGATGTAGGATTTTCAAATAATTTTTTCCAGTCTGCCAGGTGTTTTTTTACTTTCTTGATGGTTTCCTTTGCAGTACAAAACTTTTTAGTTTTGATAAAGTCCAATTTATCTATTTTTGTTGTTGTTGTTGTTGCTTATACTTCCAGTGTTATATCTAAGAAACCACCGTCTATCCTGAAGTCATGAAGATTTACTTCCTTGTTTTCTTCCAACGGTTTTGGTTTTAGCTTTTACATTTAGATCTGTGATCCATTAGGAGTTATTTTTTGTGAATGGTGTGAGGTAGGGGTCCAACTTTTTTTTTTTTTTTTTGCATGTGGATATCACATGCAAAAAAAATATCACATATCAAGCTGACCCAGTATCATTTGTTGAAAAGAGTATTCTTACCCCATTTTTAATTGTCTTGGTATCTGTTGGTCCATTAGGGCTGCTTTAACAACTATCATAGACTAGTGGGGCTTAAACAACACACATTTATTTCTCACAGTTCTGGACAATGGGAAGTCCAACATCACGATGCCAGCAGATTCCCTATCTGGTGAGTTCCACTTCTTGGTTCATAGATGGTCCTTCTCCCTGCATACTCATATGGCCAAAGGGGTGAGGGAGCTCTCTGGAGCCTCTTTTATAAGGGCACTAATTCCATTCATAAGGGCTCTACCCTTATGATCTAATCGCCATCCAAAGGCCCACCTCCTAATACTGTCACATTGGGAATTAGGTTTCAACACATGAATGGCGGTGGAGGGGGGGCGATGGGCACACATTTATTCTAGAGCAGTACCCTTGTTGAAAAGCAACTGACCACAAAAATGTAACGGTTATTTCCTGACTTTCAATTTTATTCTCTTGATCTATAGGTCTATTTTTATGCCAGTACCAAAATGCCTCGATTACTGTAGCTTTGTAGTTTGGGAGTTACTAGGCTGTTTGGGGGCTCCCAAATTTCATTTTGGTAGAATCCTATTTTACCTCAAACGTTGGTTATATTAGAACTGACCGGAAAAACCTAATCTCACATCTGACTATTAGATGGCAAAACCTTTTAGTGCCTTCATCTTCTGATCGTTAAAAGGTGTTTTAATCACATACATATCCTATGAAAATCAAGCATCCCATTTAACAATTCCCCCACCTTAGTATTTTCAAAATTATTTGAATAAATAACATCAAAATTATTCTTTCAGCTGGATACAATAAGATGATTGCCAAGCCTCGGACAGATGGACTCGGACCCCAAGGAACTGGAGAATGTCATTCTACAGGTCAGTGTTGAGATCTAGAAGGATCTTGAGACTGAAGCAGGACAAAATAATTTCATGATGTGGTCCACAGCATTTTCCAGTTGTCTACTGCTTCAGGCGGTTCTCCCCTCGGAACCTACCCACATATTTCCAATGTCGGAGCTGTCTGGGGCTTGGAGTTCTTGAGCTGTTCTTTACCACTGACTATACTCTGACCAAAATAAGAAAACAAAAGAGACAACTCATTGTCTTTAAGGGGAGTAAGACCAAGAAAGCTAGGAGAGATCTTGCCTCACTTACTTGGGGATCTGCTAACAGTTGCCAGAATGTTTTTCTTTTCTACAGCAGAAATTTAAGCACCTGAAGGGCTTCCAGCTCTTTCAGTATTTGCTTAGGGTAGACTGCCATTTTCCATTTCAAAGAATTTGTGTTCATTTGTATGAAATGGCCTTCTTTCCAATCCATTCCAGCAACCATTCCCAAAACAAAAGGTTTCTTATTACAAAGAAGATAGATTCTATTTTTTTCCATACAGGAGTAACTTAAAAGCGACAATTCTCTCTCCTCTAATATGCACTTTCGCGTTTCTGTTCAACTAAAAAGTTCTTTAGCTTTCAGCTTACCGCTAGTTATATATTTACAAATCAGTTTTTAGGGTTTTGTTTAAATCTTCAGCATTCTACCACTTCAGTGGAATGCTTTGCCTGTCCACAAGGACAGCCAGCAACTTTGGAAGGCAGGTGTTAAATTTTCTGCGCCGGGTTCTGTAAGGGGTACATAGTCACAGAGAACCCAGCGCAACCTCCAAATCAAGGACCCTCATCATACCTTTTCTCAGAAACTTCCCCCTCTCTGTACAGGAAGTGGTGTCCTTATGAGGATTCTCCCCAAGCCAAGAAGGGGCACTGTGTCCCAGCTGGTGGGTTCTTTGAGTGGGGAGTCCTATTCCACAGGAAAGAATGCCAAAACCCCTGCTCTCCACCCTCCATTCCTTTCTCCCTTCCTCATTTTCTGTCTGCCCCTTCCTCTGCCATTTCGCTGCCTCCCTGCAACATCTAAATCTCTGGTTTTTCCACCTGAGCGCTGTTCCTTTTCCATACTTGCATTTCCTCTATGGAATTCAGAATTTCCACACACCTATCTACTGCAGCTCCCCATCCCCCCCAGAATTTCTAGACTCATCTGTCTAGTTCTGCTCTGCATTCCTGGGCACTATTATCCCAGGCCTTCCTTGAACCAAAAAAAGACTCTTCCAACACCCACTACTTACAAAAAGGCTGCCTTATACTCACCGGAGGCTCATATTTCTGTTTTCTTGTTCCATATAGTCAAGCGTAAAGAAACTGACACTGATCAACTGGAACAAATATGGACTTCTCTCCCCCCAACACTTTTTTTTTTTGGTACACTCACTTTTCTTCTTCTTTGACTAATCATCATTCCAAGAGCTGACTCATACTTTTACAGCAAACACCAATTCTGTAGTGGGCCGCCAACACACACAACCGTTGCTCACTTTCTGGTCCCATCACAGGCACATATAGTAAGGGTGAGTGCCTTTTCTCAACTACACCAACAAGACAACTACTAGTGGACAAGATAAGCAAAAATACCATCTTGTGTGTCTGCAAACATCCTTACACACGAGTTGCTGCCAAAGTTCTGCATGCTGAACAGAAAAATTTGGCAGAAAATCAGTGGAGAGAGCAATAAGGCATTTTTTTTTTTTACAAAAGTCCAAACAATTTTTAATGTAATTAAGTATTCCAAGACCAAAATTTAACATTTACTGATAAGTTTCTCTCTCAGAGTCTACTTTAAACACATAAGGATTCCTGTTCTTTATGGATTTCAGAATATTATTTCTAGATGCAATGCATAAACATCCCATCTAAACTCTACTGCAACATTAATTCCACCTATATTTTTGCATAGTTTGAATGCATGAATTATGATTCTATTCGGCTTTCTTTTTGCCACTCTGGCCCTCACGATATCCATTTCTTCATGGAAAATGGAAGGGCTTGCTAATCCATTAGTCACTCAGCTCTAAGTGGATTAATGCTGGCACACTAGAAAATGGCTCCTATAGATCACGTCAAATGAGTAATTTCAATTTTGGACTTTATAATCAAGCCTAAAAGGCCCTCCAAATTATAGCTTTAACACTTGCTTAGTAGCAGCCTTCTTTTTCAAGCAACTTTATGAAAACTGTGATTTAAATATTAACTGATTTTTGAAAATTCTGTTATTTCTTTAATTTTGTTTCAAGATATAAAAGGTAAAGTACAGAGTAAACACCTACATTTTCTTCCTATAGTCTCAGCCTAGAACTACATGAATCTTCAATGGCCATTACAAAGATATTAGGGGAGGGGGTGGGGTGGGAGGGATGGGGTGACTGGGTGATGGACACTGGGGAGGGTATGTGTTCTGGTAAGCGCTGTGAATTGTGCAAGACTGTTGAATCTTAGATCTGTACCTCTGAAACAAATAATGCAATATATGTTAAGAAAGAAAAAAAGAAGAAGAATGTAGCAGGAGGGGAAGAATGAAGGGGGGGAGATCGGAGGGGGAGAAGAACCATGAGAGACGATGGACTCTGAAAAACAAACTGAGGGTTCTAGAGGGGAGGGGGTTGGGAGGATGGGTTAGCCTGGTGATGGGTATTGAGGAGGGCACGTTCTGCATGGAGCACTGGGTGTTATGCACAAACAATGAATCATGGAACACTATATCGAAAACGAATGATGTAATGTATGGGGATTAACATAACAATAAAAAAATTTAAAAACAAACAAAGATATTAGGGGAGCTACCCCCCCAAAAAATAACCTAAGAATTTCAAACGCTTTTCCTGTTTGCTCAGGCCACTGCCCCACATCACAAATGCCGTTCCCCCGGCAAAACTAAATGTGAGGATGAGATACTACTTCACACAAACTAGAATGGCCATCATCAAAAAGATAGTAAGAAGTGCTGGTGAGGATATGGAGAAACTAGACCCCTCAGACCCTGCCTGCTGGCAAGAACATAAAATGGGGCTGCCACTTTGGGAAACAATATGGAAGTGTCTCAGAAAGTTAAAGAGAGTTACCACATGGCAACTCCACTCCGAGGTATGTACCCAAAGGAAATGAAAACGTAGGTCTACACAAAAACTTAAATGTGAAAGTTTAGAGCGGCGTTAATCGTAATAGCCAAAAAGTACAAACAACCTAAGTGCCCGTCAGCTGGTAAATGGATAAACAAAATGTGGTCCATCCACACAGTGGAATACTATCTGGCAATAAAAACAAAATGCTGATACACGCTTCAACATGTATGAACCTCTGAAACAGTATGTTCCGTGAAAACAGCCAGACATAAAAGAATATACAGAAGTCCATTTATATAAAATGTTCACGGGGCACCTGGATGGCTCAGTTGGTTAAGCGTCTGCCTTTCGGCTCAGGTCATGATCCCGGGGTCCTGGGATCGAGTCCTGCGTCGGGCTCCTTGCTCAGCGGGGAGCCTGCTCCTCCCTCTGCCTCTGCCCATCCCCCCTGCTCTCTCAAATAAATAAATAAATAAATAAATAAATAAATCTTTTAAAAATAAATAAATAAAAAATAAATTTAAAAAAATATGAAATGTTCAGAAAAGGCAAACAGTGGAAAGTTGATTCGTGGTTCTCCAGGGAACCTGGGACTGGGGATGGGAACCGGGCTGAACGGTAAATAAACGCAAGGCCTCTTACTGGGTGATGGAAATGTTCTAAACTGGGATTGTGGTGCTGGTGGCTGTACAACTTGGCAAACTTACTGAAACTCATTTAATTGACTTTAAAACTGGTGAACGTTCTGGTATGTAAGTCATACCTCAATACAATAGCTTGAAAAAACATGTGTGTCAGAGAAATCGTCAGGAAGCAGGTACAGTCATTTGGGTCAGAGATGGGGATGGCCTGGGCCAGGGAGGAATGAAGTCAGAGAAAGGGGAACTCATTCGAGAGAAGCTGAGAAGACAGAACTGTCGGGATTTCCACAATGTCTTTCCTTACCCGCTTTAGCATCGCGTGAACTCTCATGGCACCAACACTCAGGCCCATTCATTTTGACATAATCACACCCTGCCTTCCATTATCGGTCGATTGCGTTGTGCACACTGTCTTTGCCTGGAGGCCGGATGTGTCCGTGGGTGCACCATAAACATGCACGAACACATGACTGGTGCAACAATGGAACATAATCAGCCCCAGGCTGAGTATCATTGATTATTCTGGATTATATTAACAGTCATCATAATGCGAAGACAATAAAACTAGCAATTACCTTCACAGAGGAGTTTGCTAAAGTTGTCACCACAATAACAGAGTCAAAATCAATTTGTCAGAGAATAACCACCATAATTGAGAGCAAAAAAGGAAAAAGAAAACACAGTCAGGGAGCCGGCCAAAAGCAACATTGGCAATATATGGATCCTGAGGGAAAATTTAAAATATAGGAATACTTTGAAGGACAGGTTTGTCTTCCTGAGAGTCGGTCCCTTTACTAATTCAAGTCTTAAGCCCATGGAGAGCAGGAGAGAGAAGAGGGTCCAGCGGATAAGAGTCTGGATCTTGGGTGCAGCACGCATGTGAGCGTGGACAATAAATAGGCTTAAGCTCTGTAACAGCCAGCTTCCTTAAAACCAGTGAGAACACTAAAGACATCGTTCACAAAGTCCATGGAAGACATCAGTGAAATTATGTGCAGCCCTTAGGACAGGCAGTGAATAAAAGTATTACTGCTTTTGTTGCGGGGGTGACATTCAGCGGCCATCCGGGGTGACGGACCTTCCCGGAACCACGGCCCCGTTTGTCCAGAGAAGATCCTGGCACTGGCGACCACGGCCCCGATTGGCCACATTTTGGCACCCTATGTCAAGGTGGAGCTGGTTCCTTCGACTCGGAGCTTGAAAAACAATAGCCAAGAGGGCTCAAACTGGTAGCTTCCAACAGCTCACAGTGAAGGAAGCTCCACTGAACGGTCTGGTGGCCCCTGAGGGGTGGATTTAGGTCTGTGAGATCAGAGGCAGGCGAGCCGTCACTGGCTAGGATGCTTGGAGACCGATCTCTGACATCGGTTTATATTTGGCTTCTTATTTGAGTGTTCTTGGACCATGTGTGATTAGACTGGTATTTGAAAAAAATAAGATAATGTATCCCCCCCCCCCCAAGAAAAGTCTTACTGCTTCTCTTGCAATTATTATTTCAAACATTAGCAGTGATCCATTTTACAAAGGAACTAAAGCTATGTTGTACTCATTTCTTGGACAAAACTTCAAGGTTTATTTGAGGAGAGTTCTACCTAGTAACTAATTTCTGTCCCATGTCCCTGAAGTACAGGGAACGGAAGACAGATTTTTGAGTCTGAGCTGGGTTCTAATTTCAGCTCTGCCCCTTACTGGCTGCATGACGTCGGGCAGTAACTTAAACCCTCTCAGCCTTGACTTCCTCACCTGTAAAGCGAGGATGATAACAGGCCCGTAAGGTCGATGGGAGGTTAAACAGATCTCGGACATACAGAGCACCTCATCCGCTGCCTGCGACACAGCAGGTCCTGGAGGACCAGTAGCTATCATCATTAGGACCCCAGGGCATCTGCTACAGATACGTTACTTAGGTTAGTAAAAGGAGATCCCACAACATACACCAAAATAAGGGCTAGTCACATAAAATCACCATCATTAAAAGACCTGTTCACTGAAGTGCGAAGGGAAGGCGAGAGGGGCAGGACATGAAGCTTCGGAGACAACATCTAGCCAGGGTACCACCGCCAGGAAAGTGGACTATACTACGGAAAATGATTAGCCCATCCCAGACTTCAGGTCCCCTGGAGAAGCACAGTTCCCACTCTTCCTTGTCTTAGAGGCATACATAGTTTTAGAAAAGAGATCACTTGTTACTTTGCTTCTTAAAATTTCTTGTGACAGGTGTCACCAATGGACTAATAATGCCTCTTTGTAGAGAAGAACTCCTCTCTACCTTCCTCCCTAACCCTAAGCAGTCACATGCCCAACACAGCACATACCAAATTCCATAGAGATGTGTTCAAAGTTTACCAAAAACTGCCTCTTTGAAACGATTGCCATTGGCTTTACCTATTACAAATGAATGACCAAATCAAATAAAGATGCATCCTGATGTCTTTAGGGCAACAACTTCCATCAAGAGATGGAAACCACTTTTTTAAAGTTATCGTGAACCCAATCTAGGATATGGTCAATGAGAGTAAGAGAATTCCCTTTATCCAGCCTATGTATTTTGGTCTATAGAAAGAATATCTAGTTTTTTGGAAAGATAACCAAGTACATTGAAAAATCCTCTGCATATTCATTAATAAAATACGGAAAGAATAGGAGCACTCTAAATATTTCATATGTGGGCCTAAAGATAACAGAAAGATGGCTCATAAGGAACCCGTCTTAGTTTGAGTTCCTCCAGGAACTGAGCCTGAAACAGAGCCTGCTTGCAAGTAGTTCATTTGGGAGCTGATCCCAGGAAATGTGGGTAGGGGTAGTGAGAGAAGGGAAGAGAAGGTAGGCAATAAAGATTCGTTAACAAGGAAGTTATTGCGGGGCGCCTGGGTGGCTCAGTTGGTTAAGCGACTGCCTTCGGCTCAGGTCATGATCCTGGAGTCCCGGG
Organism: Halichoerus grypus; assembly: GCF_964656455.1. NCBI lineage: Eukaryota > Metazoa > Chordata > Mammalia > Carnivora > Phocidae > Halichoerus > Halichoerus grypus. Next base: position 121,832,031 of record NC_135727.1, on the reverse strand, counting down.
ATCGAGTCCCGCATCTGGCTCCCTGCTCAGCGGGGAGTCTGCTTCTCCCTCTGACCTTCCCCCCTCTCATGTGCTCTCTCTCTCACTCTGTCAAATAAATGAATAAATAAAATCTTTAAAAAAACAAAAAAACAAGGAAGTTATTGCTATGGGTGCCTGAGTCTTCGTCCCACCACAGAACTCTGAGAGACAGTAAAGAAGATGGGCTTCAGAGTCATCCCACCAGGGGGCAGGGGAGCTGGGGTATTTATATACAACTCCCACCACCAATCACCAGTTGGGGGCTGCTCCTGCAGGGCGTTCATTTTCTTGACACTTCTGACCTGCCAACAGATGAGCGAGGCAGAATCTGGTGGCCAAAACCCTCGGTCAAAGAAATGTGGGTGCTGGCACTTGGCATTCAGACCATTGTTCACTGAAGTGGTAAAGGGAAGGGGAGAGGGGCGGGACCCCACGGCATCTGCTACAGATACATCACTTAGGCTAGGTAAAAGGAAATCCCACAACATACACCAAGATAAGGGCTAGAATGCCAATCCCTGCTCAAAAGTGAGCTAGACTACGGAAAATGACTGATATGAATCCACAGAGTAGGGATCAGATTTTTTATCTGGTCATCTAGTGTTTTTCATATAAATGCAGTATTCTCTTATTTGCTTTTTATCAAGTATATTATGATCTGAGCTACAACTAAACGACACTATGGGTTCAGGGTCAACAAACTTGTTTTGTAGATGGCCATATGGTCTCCGTCCCACCTACACAGCCATAACAATATGGAAGAGGACGGACATGGCTGTGTGCCAAAATGTTATTTACAAAAACAGGTGGCTAGCTCGTAGGCCATAGTTTTTGTAAGGAAAGGGAAAAGTGAGCTCAAAGATTGTAAAATTTTGGGGGGGGGCACCTAGGTGGCTCAGTGGGTTACGCGTCCAACTCTTGCTTTCAGCTCAGGTCATGATCTCAGGTTGATGCGCTGCGTATCGAGCCTGCTTAAGATTCTCTCTCCCTCTCCCCCTGCCCCTTCATCCCCCCCTCTATAAAAAAAAAAATACAATTTTTCTTATTTTCACTTGTAATAGCATGACTTTGATACACCTCCACTGATACTGCCTCTTCTCAGCCCTTTTCATTTTTAATTAATTTTTAAAAAATTAATAGGTAGTCCAAGGACATGATTAGAAAAGCAAGACAATATAAGGAACTGTCCTTTGAAAATTCTCACTTCTCTGGCTTCTGTCTTACTTGCCCCCCCCCACCAAAGGTCACCACTTTTAATAGTTAAAGTATCCTTCCCACCTTTCCTATACAAAAAAAAACAAAAAACAAAACAAAAAAAACCAAAAAACACTACTGCATTTCTTTATTTAACAGACACAGGAAATCTTTCTATATAGCAATGCACAACTTCCTCATCCATTTTTTTTTCCAGCTGCATAGGAATTCCTAGTGTGAATGTACCCTCTGAGGGTACCCGTGCAGACTGAGCTAGGTCCCACGAGCAGACACTGCTTTCTAGTCTCGAGACTGACCACCTGTCTGCAACAAGGGCTGTTCACGTCTGCATGGCCACCAGCAGCACACAAGAGTATCCTCTAATCTTATTTTCGTTGGAAGAAAAGCAGGAAAAAAACCCTCCTTTAAATATCCACTGATGTGTCCGCGTCCCCAAGACCCCACCTATGCGCAGAGATCCGCTAGAGGGGCGGCTGGGACTCCGCACACAGCTGCGCTCACAGCTAAGATTTATGACAGCCACACAGGCGGACCGCGGGGGAAGAAGGCCCACGTGGAGCCTGCAGGAATCCACGTGCAGCTGCCCCATGCTCTCTCCCTCCCAGGAACGGTCACTCAGAGCGTGCTCTGCTCCCGGCACCACGTACGAGAGGTTTCTGCCCAGGGAAGCCATCGAAAAGGCTCTGGCTGGTCACATCGGCGCCCTCTGCCTCCACAGATCCAAATTCCATCCTCCAGGAGGGAAAGCAGGTGCTCCGGCCATACCATTTGCACAGTCGAGGGCCCCCCCGGACCAGCCTTATCAGCAAGGGAAAGTTCCAGATCCGGGTGGGGAGCAGGCCCCTTTAGCGAGAACAGCCTCAGGCCTGCCCCAGTGACTCTCATCTGCATCCGTGCCCGGTGGGACGGAACTGTCTCCCAAAAGCATTACTAGTGATTTCAAGCTGCTGCTTCGAAAAAAAAAAAAAAAAAAAAAATGACCCCATTCTTTCATCCTATAGAACTACAAAGAGCCAAAGAGGCATTGAGGGCTGGGGCCGGCTTCATAGATTTCATAGATTTCCCTGCAAGAAAGGCTCAGGGAGAAAGCCGACTATCGAACAGATGGCTTTTGGGTTACAACTGGGATTTAAATATCCACGTTCCGGGGCGCCTGACTGGCTCAGAGGAGCGTGCGACTCTCCATCTCGGGGTTACGAGTTCAAGTCCCTGTGTTGGGTGGAGAGATGATTTCTTAAAGGTTTTAAAACTTTATTTAAATAAACAAATACCCAAGTTCCCGAACGGGAGACTTCTCTCTCTAGCAATGCGTTTTCTAAGGGTTCTGTGAGAGTACACATTTTCTCAGGCAATCTACCTGTGTACCTTTAAAATAAATCGAACACTGAATTCTTCAGAGCTTAAGAGTAGGAAGGCTTGTGAGAGGGCCCCCACTGTCAAGTTAATTTTTAACTGAAATATACATAAATGCACAAACAAGTGCACACCGCACTTCATTTTCACAAAACAGATATACCCGTGTAACCAGAGCCCAGATTTTAAAAAAATATGTCCCCGTCACCCAGGACCCGGTCTCCCTGTGCCCCACCACCCCCTCAACACTAGCCACTACTCTGACTTTTAAATACCACTGATAGGCTTACTCAGTTTTGACTTTTATATAAACAGATCACGTGGCATAGTCTCTTTTGTGCCTGGTTTCTTTCATTCAACAGCTTGCTTGCGAGACTCGTCTACGTGGCTGTGTGTGACAGTGGTTGATTTACTCTCACCGCTGCATAGAAATCCACTCGATGAATATGGCCCAGTTTCTTTATTCAGTTTACTGTTGAAGTAAACTTGAACTGCTGCCAGTTTGGGGCTATTATGAAGAGTTTGCATGGTCATTTTCAAAATGCTAATAAAAATTTTTTTAATTGACGAACAACAGACACAGAGCTGAGTACACAAACCCGAAGCCTACGAGGGGATGCATTTTACACACACGGGCACACACCTGTGTGGAACCAAACCCAAGAGCAAGATACAGAATACTTCCGTCACCCCACAGACGGACTCAATTTTATATCACTTCAAAGAGAAAAGCAACGGCCCATCTTTAAACCCACAGCACATCCTCCATTCGGGCAGCTCGGTGAATCGGGTCAAGCCACGAGGGCTACTCCAGGTCTCGCTCGGCCCATTTCCCACCTGGGAATGAGGAGGTGGGGCTAGGCGGGTCCCGGGGCTCTCTGCAGCTACCGAGCACACGTGTCAACACCACGGCCTTCCCTGCCAGTCCCTAGTTCCCAATCCCAAATTCTTTCTGCTGTTTTACCCTGGGGTTGGCTCAGTAAAGACGAGGAGCAGTTAACCACCACTTCCTACTTGCAAACTCTCGAGTTTCTTACGTGTCATTATTAAATCATCCCTCAGCCCTTCTTTTCCTCGGGTTGAAGAATTGCAGGTCTTTCATGCTTCCCACGTTGGCCCTGCTCCAAGTCTTTGTGGCTCACCCCAGAACATTCTCTAATTCTCTACATGCCTCTAGAAACTAAGGAGCCCCAACAGGATACAGTGTTTTCATAAAGCTGACCAAAGGCGGTTGAAGAGAGAGAAGGCCAGGCAATGAACGCTGCCTCCAGAACCTTCCTGCTCAAAGTGAGAGCGGCTCCGGGCACAACTGCAGATGCTCACGCTCCTCCCCAGAGCCCCCGAACCCGAGTCTGCATTCACATAAGACACCCAGGTGATCCTAGGTACACTGAACTGGGGAAAGCAAAGGATGTACATTTAAAAGTGACCCCTGAAAAGAGATGGTTTCAACCGCTGCTGTAACAAATGACCACAGACTTCATAATGGCTTAAAACAATACACATGGACTCTCTGAAAGTTCTGGGGGCCCAAAATCCAGAATCATTTTTATGGGCTAACATCAAGGTGTCAGAAGGGCTGCTTCCTTCTGGAGGCCCTAGGAGGGAATTTCCGGACCTTTTTCGGCTTCCAGTGGCCGCCTGTATTCTGTAGGTTGTGGCCCCTTCCTTCACCTTCCGAGTCCGTCACCTTCTGTCCCAGCCCTCTGGCCTTCCATCCCTGCACACCTCCTTTGGACTCTTCTGCCTCCTCTTACAAGGACCACTGTGATTACACTGGGTTCACCTGAGGAAGCTCCCCATCTCGAGCTCCTTACTTCGGTCTGCCAAGCCTCTTGTGCCAGGGATGACGGCCCGGACCCTGGGGCGTGGGGGCCGGGCAAGGGGCGAGGGGCCGCACTATTCCGCCGACCACAGATGAAGAGGACCAGAAATAGGAGATGATAAGGCAATAATGATTAGCCAACACCCCTTATCAATCATCACTTCAATAGGCAGAAGAATCTGATGCAAAGAAATCAAACAAAAATATAGAAGATTTCTATAAGGTGTATCACTTGGCACTGTAATGTGCAGCAATAAAGGACCCGTGGTTTTAAGCCCAGAGTTTGAGCTTTCCTCCCTTCTTAGAATCCTAGCATCTTAGACTCAGGAGAAATCTTGACAATGAAGGGCTACCCATGTGACATCCCCGAAGTCGGAGTTGGAAGGAGACCCTCAGCAGAAAGGCAAGAACCAGTACATAGCACTCCAGCAGACCCGTGGGCAGACAGGAACCCTCTGCAACCATGTCTGCGAAGATGACAAGCCTCAGGGTCCTCCAGCATCGGAGTCTTCCCAACAGGCTCCAGGTGGCCCGTGTCACTGTGACCCCTATGCCACTGCTCGTGTGATTTCCAGGCTAACCCAGCCAGCCCTTCCCCAGTCTTCTCTGTGAGGGCCCTTCCCTGGCTACTCCCATCCCCACTGAATTCTCTCCCTTCTTTTGGATCCATCCAGTACTCAGCTGCACCCCACACCTGGAATTCTACTCGCTCATGGGATTTCTCGATGGCTTAGTGTAAGTGAACGGTCTGCAACGTCCTGACAACTTCTTTAAGGATAAAGAAGAGACTCGCAGCGTACGTCCCTTTGCCATCATCCTTTGGATCTTCCACAGCGGACAGGCGGACGGGGCGCGCTCAGTAGCGCTGGCTTAATTTCTCCTTTGAAATAATCTAAATAGTCCCAAGAACTGATCTGTGTAAAAACCCTGTTCTAAAATACAAAAGAACCTAGAATCATACAGCCTTACAATTTGCAGCAAGGGTGCTTTTTTAGCTTTGGGGTATAATTTATATACATTAAACTTTGCCAATTTTTTAAAGATCTTATTTATTTTGAGACAGAGAGAGACAGAGCATGAGCACAGGGAGGAGCAGAGGGAGAGGGAGAAGCAGGCTTCCCGCCGAGCAGGGAGCCCGATGAGGGGCTCGATCCCGGGACCCTGGGATCACGACCTGAGCCGAAGGCAGATGCTTAACTGAGCAGCGGGGCGCTCTCAACTTCTCCTGTTTTTAAGTGCACAGTGTGAGGAAATTGAGCAACTGTAACCACCACAATGAAGGCCCAGAACAGTTCCCCTACTTGGCAATGTATCTTAGCAACTTTCTGCAGCTGATCTGCTCCGGACCATGGCAACTACTTATGTCCTTTCTGTTGCTAGAGTTTGGCTTTTCCAGACTATCATATAAATGAAATCCTACAGTGTATTTGCATTTACCCTTTTTCACTTAGCATAATGTTTCTGATTCTTCCATGTTGTTGTGTGTACCCCTAGGTCTTCCTTTCCACTGCTGAGTAGTATTCCACAGTATGGAGAGACCCCAGTTTTTTAAATCTGTTTTCAAATCCGTTAAAAGACGTTGGAGTTGTTTCCAGTTTGGGGCTCACTGTGAATAATGCTTGTAAGTCTTTGTGTACACGGACTGTATTTTTATTGCAATTTTTTTTTTACAACTTTATTGAGTTTTTTATGTATCAGGCACAGTTATGAATGGATTATACCTATCATCTCCTTTAATGTTAACATCATCTCCCAGGGATGGGTACTTTCAGTTCATCATTAAAAAAAAAAAAAAAAAAAAAGTGAAGTTAGCCCATGTTTGCACAGCTAGGAAGTGGAAGAGTCAGGTTGGAAGCCCGCTATCCCATGTGGTTATCATGGAGGTCAGGGTAGTTCATACATATGAAGTGCTTGGAACAATAAGGTTCAACAAAGGTTAGTTCTAGTGACTACGCGTCCCCCCACACACACACTCCTACCACCCACAGAGTTTTCAGTCCCCTTTGAAACAGAGGCCGGACAGCTACTGAAGTAGCTGAACGAGGCACTTCACGTATGCCTGTCCATTGCATTCGTCCCTCGTTCCTGGCTCACCTCTCTCTTCTTACCCATCCTCCATATCAGGCTCAGGTTGAAAGAGAAATCAGTGTTTCGTCACCTCGGCAACTGATAGCACATCACAACAATGACCGAAACCTCACTCCATGCTAACACACGTGTGAAGACAAATACTCCGGTGAGCTGAAAGAAAAACTCTATTAGTTGCCCATGCGGTTTTCACACAGCAAGGAATGTTAGGAGGCAAGAGAACCCTCACGAGGTTGTTTTTCCATCAGCCTCTTTCCTCCCTCTAGTTATTCCCGTCTTAAGGACAGTACGAATAGAGCACCAAAATGTCACATATACCTTGTTGGGAAGAGTAAAACATGACTGCCATTTAAAATATACAGGCAACCTTACGACACTCTGGTATAGTGAGAGGTTTAGTATAAAAGATGGCTCCCACGTGGAGCCCAACCCAGGCAAAGCCCACACTACGATTCCAGAAGATGCTTTTTAAATAAAAAAGATAGTCACATAAGATAAGCTCTGGTGAAAACCCTGCAGTGAGGTGTCTGAGTAGCTCTGCTCCTGACGTGGTAATTATCTACTGTTACCCTTTTGAGGCTTTCAAGTAGACATTTTGGCAACTGTAAGATTTTCCCCATGTGAATGAGACCATTAACACAGTCAAACCCTGAACATATTTCTATCTCCTTTTAAATAAGGGATTTCTTTCGTCTTCTTTGTTAAAAATAATTCAGGTAAGAATTCGACTGTCGATCATTTTCCTCTAATGCAATTTTGGCTCTCAACACTGGCTTTCTGGCAACCCCAAGGACAGATTTTGGTACTGAAAAGGTTAATAATGAACACTCTGCTTTCAAATGGATTCTCAGCACTTGATATTGTACTTAATCAAATAAGAAAAATCCATTTTAGGCTCTTAGTCTTCTAATTAATTTGTTAATTGGAAAAGTAATGTAGACAGATTCAATTAACAAAAGTAATATATGTAGATGGAAACAAAATGGAAAGAAAGAACATATAGTAAAAGTAAGTCCCTCAGCATGGGCTTCATGGAAGCTATGAACCCTTACAGAACCACAGGCAAAATGTACACACATTTATATTGCCACTTTTAGGGTAGGCAATTTAGAAGTTTCCAGCACATTCTTCAAGTGGTCTATGACCACAAAATGGTGAGAACCAATAGTCTGGTTCTTAGTACAGCTCAGTGGGTCAAGTTTTAGGGCAAAGGGGTGTGGTGTGGCGTGGTGTGGTGTGGTGTGTGTGTGTGTGTGCGCGCGCACACGCGCGCATGTATGAGTGTGTGAGAGTGTGTGTGTGTGTGTGTGATAGGCAGAGTAGCAGAGTCATGGATTAAGTTCTCGAGTCCGTAGATACGGCAAAAATGTCACCAAGTTAAAACCACAGAGTCTATCAAGTGGATTTAGGTCCTTGGAAGCTCAAAACCAAAAGGAAACATTTGTTTGCCTTCAGCTGTGGCCTCTCCTTCCAGGGGCAGAGTAGTCAAGATCCAGGTGGAAATAGGGGAGAGACTGGGGAGCCTGGCGGGTCTCGCTGTCCTGCCAAGGTCACGTGCCTGAGTTTGTGAGTTAACTGTGCAACATGGCACGTAGGTACATTTTAGAAGATATGAAGCAACAGTAATAAATAAAAGCACATTTTAGAGCTTTTGGAAAATACTCATGAGAAAAGTATTGTGAATACTACCCCCCAAAGAGCTCTTTCACTGCTGACTTCATTTGTAGAAAAATAGTTTAAAAACTGGTATAACCATAGAAAGCCATATAGCCTTCAAGTAAAGTAACACCCCCCGCCCCGCCATCGCACCCACCGTTTTTGCCTCTTGGACAGGCAGCAAGCAGAACCTTCAGGAACAGTATCCTTCCCAGTTCTGCTCAGATAAGAGATTCTGCACATTTTTACATATTATATAAATAATTTCAACTAAACCATCCTCCATGGCCAATCTGAGAAATGAACAGCTACAGCTCTAATTTCGCACAGTCTCAGTACATCTTATTTCTGGATAGGAACGAATGCCCTACCCACGTGCTACATCCATTCGAGATAAAAATTCACTGAACCCCATTTTGTTCATTGATGTCACAGTGACTGTTTCCTATGGAAACGGCGGATTACAATTTCACGATGCAGAGGGGTTTAAAAGAAGACAGGCTCAGTGGACATGTTGTTTGAAGACACCAGGGATTCAGCCTCAGAGAAAAACCACGAAAGCTAAAACACCACAGGCGAAAATAAGCTGGTAGTAGTTACTCAGCGGTCAAACTGTCCATTGGGGTGACCTCTTTCCATGCTGGCCACTTCCCAGGGCTCATTATGAGAAAGGTTGTTCTTTCTCTCTCTCCCCTGAATGAATGCAGCTTTTGAACCCTTTTCTATCTAGTAACATTTGGTCCCAGCGCCGATGGATTATTTTAACCATCATCTCCTAATGGGCAACTCACTCTCTTTCGAGAGAGAAAGAGTGGCCTTGTGATAATTCTAGCCGTTTTCAAAACTCCAGGATCCATGGCAGTCTGAAAGGAAAGAGATGAAGTCTTTGGCAAAACAACAGAGAAAGAATTTCCCTTTGGTCCATCCTTGTCCCTTTTCTTCAGTTCGTGGCCAACTTATGAAAGGCACCAGAAATGCGCCCAGCACGCTTTCCTATTCGTATGGCGTGTGATCACCAAATTGGTATTTTTCGGAAAGCAACTCTTGATGGGATCTCGCTTTATTGTAGCCCGAACGGATAACAAATGACAGCAGGATGTGGCCCGTTTGCTTCGGGGAAGCATCAAGAGGTCTGGGAAGGCAAGAGAAAAGGTTGCCATACGTTGTATCAATAAAGTTATATTAAAAAGGTCATCTGTTCCCTGCTGCTCCACCTTGTGGTACAAAGGACTGGAAATCAGCCAGGGACTCTTGACACATCTGAAAGAAATCGATGCGGACCCTTAACCTCCTACCCAGCTCTCCAAGGACACATGTGGCCACGTAAATAAATCACCGAAGCAAATCCGCGGAGCACCTTATTCAGCAAAAGAAGAAGAGCTGATAAATTCTGAATCGCCTGGCCTGGCCCTGCAGCCAGTTCCCTCCTACAGAAAGCAGCCCAGGGGGCCCCCTTGCTCTCCCAGACTGAACGCCGACCCCCGGGGACGAAGCTGGGGAAGGGAAGGGAGCCCCGGGAGGAAGCGGCTGGGTCATCCGGCCCCCGGCATGCGGGGCACAGCACGGCGAGGGCTGTCGGCCTTGGGGCTTCCGGAGCTCCCGAAAATGGCAAACTTGAGTCCAGGGTCAGAGTTTTTAAAAGACGGGCGCCTGGGGGGCTCAGTCGGTGAAACGTCTGCCTTCGGCTCAGGTCATGATCCCGGGGTCCTGGGATCGAGCCCCGCATGGGGCTCCCTGCTCCGCGGGAAGCCTGCTTCTCCCTCTCCCTCTGCTCCTCCTTGCTGCCTGTGCTCACTCACGCTCTCTCCCTCTCTCTCTCAAATAAATAAATCTTAAAACAAAAAAGACGACAACCGCTTTAGAGGACTGCGATGATCTCCGAAAGGATATTCTGGCAGATAATCTACTCATCAACGAGCCCCAGAAGTGGTGAAGGGGAGGGAAGACGGAATGGTTTATGGGAACCGCCCTTCTCATGCAGCGCATGTAAAAGACAGAGACAGGCACGTGTCGAAGGACAAACAAGAATCCCAGAGGATAAAGGCAGAACAAGGAGCCTGCAGAGCACGACAAAGGCTGTGCAGTGAGAAGACCAGGAGGCGCCCAGCTCTATTATGGGCTGGTGTCATGAAGACTTCAGAGAAAAAAAAAAAAATCACTCACCCCTACGTGTCACTTACTGTAAGTTCCATTCTGCTTCCTCATTTCTAAAATCAGGTAGTAAAGTCACCAGCTTATGGGTGGTTGTAAAGATCACATGTACTTGAGAGCACTTTGTAAACTCTAAAGCAGTTCAGGGCATCATGATCAAAAATGGCCAAGAGGTCATGGGCTAAATCTGTAGGCTGTTTTAATTCTAACAGGTAAAAGGAAACCTGTCAATCTCTTCAACTTCGTTTTGCTTCTGCCATGTGGACAAGAATAAGGACCTTCAGCCAAGAAAGAGTAGGAAAAAAAATACTCGGAATAGAGCACTAAGGCCCCAAATTGATTAGAAGATATTCTAAAGGGACTTATGCATTGCAGTTAAGACCGATCACACTCCAGTTACTTGCAGAACTTGAAGAGAAAATAGTTAAATCCTCCCCTGTGATACCAGTGGAGTCTGGGAAATGCATTTGCAATTTTCCAATGTGAAAAAGAAGATCTATGCCTCAAAAACTATGGAGTACTGAACTTGATACACATCCTAGTCAAGAGTCTACGATAGATTATTAAAGAATATCTTGTGAGCACTTAGGAGAGGATGCGGTGATTATTAGATGTAAGAAGATTAGCCTCTCTTGCTTTTCTTCCAAAGAAGGTAATTCAACTATAAGGCTGAGGGAATTTTCCAGACACAAATTATCTGGATATGGCAAGGCACCTGTAAAGGTCTTTCAAACGGCCCTTGTTTACACGAGAGTGTGGAAGAACCGACCTTTAGTGACGTCAATCCCCAGCAGATGTCCAGGCTGTGCCAGGAGTGATGAGCAAGTTTGAAGCTGCCAGGCAGCCTCGGGCTGGCCCTTTCCCTACTGAACCATGCTCATCGGTGGCTCACACAAAGGTACTGACGCTTTACATCTGCAGGTGACATGGAACTAGGCTGTAAGGCCAACCCCTTGATGACAAAATCATCAGATGCCAAAAGGAACTTGATAAAATGAGGAAACTCTACCCGGAAAGGTTAAAAGTCACGGGAACAAAGGTCATATCCTAATTTAGCTATTAGAAACCAAATGCAGGCTTTCCAGAGCGGGTGTGGAAGAAGGCGGTAGTAGGACAGGCTCATGAGCAACACACAGAAAAAGTCTGAAGGGCCTAGTTGACAGGAACACCAACTTGAGCCCAAAAATATGTTGGCCCCAAAAGGTCAATTCAAGTTTTACATTGACTGAACAAAAACACGGAACCAAGACATCTTTTGTTTGGTGTTCAGTTCCGGATGCCACACTTCTAGCATAACTAGAAGGAGTCCAGTTACTGGGCGGAAGGGCTGGAGGCAAGATTAGAAATTATGTGCCCACGTACCTCACACAGCCAGGTACGCTTAGATTTGGTGGGAGGTCTCCATTTCACATCTGTAGGACAGCCGAATCCTGAGGAAGATTCAAGTTGGGCAAAGGATTTTCCAGAAAGTGAAAAGCTCTTCATAGACGTTAAAATAGAGTGTGTAGAGGCACCTAGCTGGTTCAGTCAGAAGAACATGTGACTCTTGATATCGGGGTCGTGAGTTCGAGCCCCATGTTGGGTGTAGAGATTACTTAAAAATAGAATCTTTTAAAAAAATAAATAGAATATGTGTGTGCGTGCACACATGTGTATATAAAGGTACTCCTGGAAAAGAGTTCTTTAAATGATGGAAAAATGGGCGCCTGGGTGGCTCAGTCGTTAAGCGTCTGCCTTCGGCTCAGGTCATGATCCCGGGGTCCTGGGATGGAGTCCCGCATCGGGCTCCCTGCTCGGCAGGAAGCCTGCTTCTCCCTCTCCCACTCCCCCTGCTTGTGTTCCTGCTCTCGCTATCTCTCTGTCAAATAAATAAATAAAATCTTAAAAAAAAAAAAAGATTTAAATGACGGAAAAAATGCTTTGTATTAAAAATAACTTTTACAGAGCATTAACTGACAACCGCTAGGTTTCAAAAAAGGTCAACACCTCAGCAAAGTAAGTTGACAGCTTACTTGGTTTCTGAGTTTTGAAGGTAATCTTCACAACTGACTGTAACTACAGGATTTTAAATTCAGACCTAAAACCAGCGTTGGATTTTTCTCACATTTCCTTATTTCCCATAACTTTTGCTAATAGAACATGAATTAGATACGTAAATCAGCTCTCACTAAAAATGGAATACAGGATCTTAGTCATCTTTTCTTAGATAAAATTGTCTACTGTTGGTTATTAACCAGCCTACATAAGAAAGAATAACTTTTGAAATGAGATGGTTGCATAAGAGTCTCCCTTTACCCCTTGGGTCAAATGAGGGGAAATTCCATGGCACAGAATAAAATGTATGCTGTTCCCACAGAACAGATTCTGTTTCCACCAAGTTTGGCAATAGCATTCTTGGACAATTAATATCTTTCCTTTCTCACACTTATTCAATAAAGTAATTCACTGGGCAGCTCCCTGAAGTGGTGATTATTGATTTGGACCTAACATAACCCACATTTCTCTGTCCCTTTCTGGGACCCTGGGGTTATTCCTTGCCTCAATTCTAAAGATGTTCCAAAGTGGCTGATGGTGTACATAAGTAAAAGGCACTGCATGGGATGCTTGGAGATGGTGTACTTTATCCACTTTATCCCAAGTCTATCTTCTGGAACAACATATGCATAGACCATGGGAGGCTGGGGGAGTATTCTACCCTAGAAAGTGACCAAAAGCCATCAGAGTAATGTCCAAAAGACACTAGGTGTCCATCAACTGATGCACGGATACACTAGATGTGGCACATATCCATACAACGGATTACTACTGGGCCATAAAAAGGAAAGAAATATCAACAGAAGCTACAACATGGACGAATCTCAAAAATATTATGCTACGTGAAAGACGTCAGACCCAAAAGATCACAGGGGATTCCATTTAAAATGAATGTCCAGAATAGAATATGAACAGAAGATGACCTAGAGAGACAGGAAGTAGATGAGCAGTTGCTTAGAGCCAGGGGAGCGAGGTGGGGGAAAGGTCAAGTGACGGATACGGGTATAGGTGTTTTTTAGGGAGATAGAAATGTTCTAAAGTTAGATGATGGTGATGGGGTGCACAACCCTACAAATGTTCTAAACCAGTGAGTTATACGCTTTAAATGGGTGAATGGTATGCCATATGAATTATAGATCAAAAAAGCTGTTAAAAAACATGAGGGATTTTAAAAAATCATTAGGGATTTGTGATGACAATGTGGGGCCCTCCAATGGTCATCAAGTTATCCAGTGTAGTTTCTCTGTTGAACCAACGGTCTCTTCTTGGGCCTCTTTCTTCTCCCTCCAGGACATTTCAATTACTTCCCACTCCTTTATATAGAATTTGCTTTTGACCACACTTTGGGGAGAGAGGGGTTAACAGAACTTCAGGCTACCCCAGAAGTGTGACAAAAATATCAGAGAGTTTCCGAGTATCCTTCACGCAGCTTCTCCTTAGGTTAACATCTTACCTAACTACAGACCATTTATCAAGGCTAAACAATTAACCTCGATACAATGTTATTAACTAAAGCATAGAACTTCTTTGCATTTTGCTGGTTTTTCCCACTAACGTTTGCCTTCTATTCCAGGATCCAATCCAAGACCTGACACTGCATTCTGTTGTCTCATCTCCTTAGCTTCCTTCCATCTGTGACAGCTCCTCAGTCTTTGGTTTTCATGACCTTGAGTCTTCTGAAGACTACCCGTCACATGTTTTGTGCAATGTCCCTTGGTGCGAATTTGTCTGATGATTCCTCGCGATTTGCTTCAGGTTGTGCATCACAGGGAAGGAAAGTGGAGAAGCGAGGCCATGTCCGGGGCAATGCATCGCATCACGGGGGCAAACGGTGTTGAGATGTTACCCTCGATCTCCCTCGGCTAGGGTGGGCCCTGCCAAGACTCTCCACGGAGTTAACATTTAAACCTTATTTCCATACACTAAAAAATACATATTCACGGTTCGCCACGTGCCAGAGAGAACGTGAGGCTCTAGGGCAATGATGCTCATTCCTGTCTACAAGTCAAGGTGGTCTGCGAAGCCTCTTAAACACACACATTCCTGGCTCAACCTCTGGGGGTTCTGAACACGTAGGTCGGAGGGAGGCTTCCCAGGAGATTCTGATAGTGGCCCGGATGGAGTGGCAGACAGAGGATGGTGGCCCTACTCTGGAGGAGCACTCAGTCTAGAAGGAAGACGAGCACAGAGACAAGTCCCAAGTGATGATAACTTTTTTTTTTTTTTATTGGAGAGAGAGAGAGAGAAAGCACAGAGGGAGAGGGAGAGGGAGAAGCAGACTCCCCGCCAAGCAGAGAGCCCGACACAGGCCTTGATCCCAGGACCCTGAGATCATGACCCGAGCCGTAGGCAGACGCTTCACTGACTGAGCCCCCCCAGGCGCCCTGATGATAACCTTTCTAGTGAGGTCCGAACTCAGGGCTATAGGGGGTGGCTGGCACCCCGGGCCCGGACTCGGGGGGCACCCAACTCTTCAACAGCCCTGCTCTCAGTACTTCCATCCTTCCAACTGTATGATGAATCTACGTGTGCAAAGAGTAATGCACAGGGTTTGCATGCATTTTGTCCGAAGAGCCACACTGCCTAGAACAGTCCCAGCAACGAGGGAAATCCTTTACAAGGCCAAGTCTGCTCGGCAGCTTTGAAAGCTGTTTTAAAGAAATCAGAGCTGGTCCAGCCTCTGGCAGCGGCAGGAGATTTGGGGGAAAAGGCAGGGAGGGGTCCCCAACAGGGACTTTGGGCTGAGGAGTAGGCACCACACGGAAATCCCAGCGGCTCCCCAACTTGTCCTCACTGGCTCGTTCCATTTTGTTAACGTGAAACCTTCGGCGAAGTCTTGTTTGAGCAGCTCTGTCTGGGCTCATGTTACGTTCCAATCACCTGAGGAGTTTCAAAAACATACACATGCCCAGATTACTCCCTGAGCTCCTGATTTAACTGGTTTGGGGCAAGGCCTGGGAATCTGGCAGGTTTTTTCATCTTCCCAGGTGCAGTGAACGTGAGCCAGGGCCAAGAATCTTCAGCTTAGAGTAGGGCCTCGCTCCCCCAAGTGTGGTCCTCGGACCAGCCCCATGGAGTTCACCTGAGAGGCTGTTAGAAACGCAGACTCTGAGGTCTTATCACGGACCTACCGAAGCAGACTCTGCCTTTTGACAGGATTCCCAGGTAAGCTGTAGGCATGTTTCAGTTCGAGATGTCTTAAGGTAGTACTGCTCTCGACCCCATAGGGGCCACTAGGGACACGTGGTTATTTAAATTAAAATTCACTGGGACGCCTGAGTGCCTCAGTCAGTTGGGCACCTGCCTTTGACTCAGGTCATGATCCCAGAGTCCTGGGATCGAGACCCACATCGAGCTCCCTGCTCAGCAGGGAGCCTGTTTCTCTCGCTCGCTCTCTCTCTCTCCTCTCAAATAAATCTTTAAAAAAAAGAGGGGTGACTGTGCTTCATCGGGTGGTCTTGGGATTAAATGGGTCAATCCACATTAAGCAATTAGAACAAAGTCGGATGCACAGTAAGCCCTCTGATGATACCGATTGTGATTATAACGCAGTCCAGCTGCCTCATTCCATTTAAGTGCCATGAAAATGTGCTCAAGGGATCTAGACCATTCAAGTGTCTTCATTTTTGCCTAATGGATGATTTTAAAACAAGCATTTATATTTAAATACGCATTTCCTTTTAAAATGTATCTAAGTATCCTGTCCTCCACATTTTCCATCATTGAAATGGCAAATTCCCATTTCATTAAGCTGTACTTTGTCTTTTAAAAATTAAATAGAGCATTAAAAAAAAAAAAACTGGGCTTCTTTAAATGACAAAAAACACTGTGTCATCTTTTCTTACCCTGAGCAACAACACAGGAGAATACTTAATAGTACATATTGTGCAAAAAGACACATTTCAAATGGAGCTGCCAGCGATTTACAATGGATATATTAATACTATTTTTATCCAAAAAGAATGGGATTAAGGAAGACACTATGAGGCAGTCAAAGGCTTTGTTTCAACAGTTTGTAAACACATGCAAGTGAAGATTGAAGCTCTTATCTACGAATAAATCGGAACAATTTCATAAAGAAAAGCCTACACTTTTCTGAGGCTTAAGGAGAAAAATTGACAAAGAGTATTTGGGGGAAAATTAATAACATCGATGGCATATTCTTCCGTCATCAGATTCAACAAATATGCTCTAAGGCAGGAGTATACTCGATGATTCAGCAAGGTGCTGGGAGACAAAAGGGCTGGCGAGCAGCTCTGAAGGCTGGAGGCTCATCAGTAACGCCCGCGATGCTGGAATACTTACATCCTGCTGCAGGCTGAATTGCGTCCCAACAAAAATCTATGTTCAGATCCTAACCTCCAGGACCTATGAATGTGGCCTTATTTGGAAATAGGGACTGCAGAAGAAATCCAGTCAAGAGGAGGTCATACTTGATTAGTGTGGACCCTAACCCCATGACTGAGGTCTTTACAAGAAGAGGGAAATTCAGACCTAGAGAAGAGACACAGGGGAAAATGTGAAGGTAGAGGCAGAAATTGGGACAGAAATGCTTCTATGGGCCCCAAGAAATGCCAAGGATTGTAGACAACATGAGAAGCCAGGAGAGAGGCATGGAACGGATTCTCCCTCAGAAGCTTCAGAAGGAGCCAACCCTGCTGGTACTTTGTTTTGGATTTCTAGCCTCTGGAACTGTGAGAGAATAAATTTCTGCCGTTTAAGCCACCCTGTTGGTGGTACTTTGTTAGGGCAGCCCTGGGAAATGGATACACGCGCCATCTTGGGCATACCCTCTTCAAGGTCCACGAGTGGTTGAATAGAAAAGGGGTCAAAGGCAGATGCTGTGAAGTCAGTTTTCACCTTGCCATCTAAGAGCTGTGTGGCCTTGAGCCAGGTGCTACATCTCCCTGTGCCTCAGTTTCCTTGTTGTTAAGTGGGAATAATAGAAGCCACCTCACATGGTTGTCATGGAGATTCAGTGAGACCAAAGTCAAGAAGGCAGCATTAATGCTATTATCATCATTCTGCCAATCTTTATTTTTGCCCTATATGCATCACAATCCCTCCCCTCAAACTCCCTTTCCCTCTTTGGCCTACTTTTTAACTCTCTGACATTTTAGCATTTCAAATATGGTAGAACCTATCTATGATGCCTAAATTTCCACGAAAACCTGAGTTTTGTGAGCAACAGAATCAAAATCTATTTTTGTAACCTCCGATTGTTACTAGAATAGCCCAACAATAGAAAGGCAAAAATAGTACCAAGTACCCCTGAGCACAAAGAACACCTATCCATCTCCATCCTTGAGAGGCTGCAGTCGGGTGCAGGTAGAGGGACAAACATCCTCAAAACCAAAAGAAACAGGGCAGACACAGCTGAAGATGTGAGAAGGCAAAAGTCAAGTTTCTCTAGGCTGAGCTGAACAAGAGGCATTCACTCATAGGACGGTCAAGGACACACAAGTCATGGGAAGCCACAGGGAATGATCAGGAAAAGCATCATGATAGAGTGAGTCCTAACATGGGTTTGAAATAGAATGGACATAATGTGGTAGAGGAGGATTGGCAGGAGCAAAAGAACCACCATAGGTGGTTTCTCAGTGAGTTAAACATCGAATTACCCTATGACCCAGCAATTTCACTCCTAGGATATACCCAGAAAAATTTAAAACAGGTGTGTAAACAAAAACTTGTACTCACGTGTTCACGACGTGGATAGTGTCCATGACAGTATCTGTATCGTTCATCGCCAATGTACAGATAAACAATATGGTCTAGTCTTACAACGGAAAGGCATTCAGCCACAGAAAGCAATGAAGTACTGATAATGCTACAATGCAGACGAACATTGAAAACGTGCTGCCAAGTGAAAAGAGCCAGACACAGAAGGCCACGTGTTATATGGTTCCATTTATATGAAATATCCAAACTAGGCAAATTCATAGACACAGAAATCAGATTAGTGGTTGCTAGGGGCTGTGGGGAGGGGAAGATGAGGAACAGTTATGGGGCTTCGTTCTGGGGTGATAAAAATATTCTAGAACCAGATGGTGGTGATGTGTGTACAACATCGTGGATGCACTAAATGCCACCGAATTGTACTCTTTAAAATGGTTAGTTGGTAAGCTTTCTAAGTATTTTACTATAAAATAAACTAAATGAAGGGAATACAAGCAAGGGAAAATTCCGCAAGAACACAAGCCACAGTGAGTGAGACAGAGTGACGTGTTATGTAGAAAGAAAGGAACTAATGGCAATTCATTTGTCACAGAGACGAGATTAACTTGATATAGCACCTAAGGCAATCCTTTTTGAATAAAAGATCGAGGGCAGAACTATACACAATAAATGATGGCCATCCTCAAGCCTCTACACAGCCTCAGACCACAGACTCGGTCCTGTGCTACCTGTGGGTCACTCACAAGAGTATTCATAGATCTTCAGAAGGTCACTGATAAACTGTTGACTGGTAATCCATCAAGGGAGACACACAGGTGGACACGCAAGGTATCTACATCTTCGCCTTCAAAATTTTAAGTCCCACTTGTTAAAAATTTCTACATGCCAACGTTCTCTAATGAATGCCCACTGGTCCTGCGTTCCCAGCCTAACTGGCACCCAGGAGCGGTACACCCAAAGCCCTGAGTAGATAATGTCATGTGGAACTTCAAGCTGTTTATGAGAAGTACCAGAGAACAAGATGCCAGTGGGCAGGGCGGACGGTGGGATGGATCCAGCCAGATGGTCCTAGGTGGTCTGGAACAATCTACCGTTGTGAAGATGGCCTGCTGCGGACTCTGAGGGCATAACGAACCTTCTGCAAGCCTGTGCAAACTCGGGCACGGCACGTCCACCTATAATCCCTGGGGACAGTGGACAAGAGAGCGGCTGTTTCCCAGTGGGACCCGGCCTCCATTATAGAGTTCCATAGGCGCGACATCATGCACATACCACGATGCTGTGTCACCCCCCTGTCTAGTCCCTGGAATAATGGACAAGCCACTGGGGTAATTTGGGAGCACCATCTCAACTCCCAAGCTGGGGGCTGGCGAGCCTGGGGTTCATAGGAGTACACAGGCAAGACTATTTTGGGGGTGACAATTTCCGGCTGTGTTGCAGTGTCACTGCAAGGCCTGGGTCATGGGGCAGGAGAGGACACTTCCCTGACCAGACACTCCCACAAAGCAGCTCCTTGCCACACCCACACAGCTGCAAACCAACTGGCAAATGCATAGCAGCGAGAACTAGAGATGATTATATCGCCTTCCTTCCAAATAAGGAATGCTCGCCATCTGGAAGGGAGACGGGGCCTTCAGAAGTTGAGGAGGTGGGATATGGGACAAAACAACGTAACAAGATCTCAACAGTCTCTAAACTGTAAAATTATGGCCCACCAAAGAGCACTGGGAGCATGTAAACTTGACAGGGATGCTGAGGTAGAGGGTTTCCCTGGGGCGCCCGATCAAGCGTGAGAGTTCTTTCCCCAGCAACAGTAAAAAAAAAAAAAAAAAAAATCTCAACACATGACAAGATGCTCGTCATCACTCATCAGAAAGATGCAAATCAAAACCATAATGAGGTGTATCACCACACACCTGTCAGAATGGCTAAAATCAACAGCACAAGAAACAAGCGTTGGTGAGGATGTGAAGAAAATGGAACCCTCATGCACTGGGGGGAATGCAAGCTGGTGCAGCCGTGTGGAACACAGCATGGAGGATCCCCAAAACGTTAAAAATAGAGGGGCGCCTGGATGGGCTTAGTTTCGGGCACGCTCTCTCTCTCTCTCTCTCTCTCAAATAAATAAAATCTTTTAAAAATGTCTCAATATCTCTGGCTATCTGGGTGCTTTATTCACTTGATTGTATATATTTTCATTTTCATTTCACCATATTTGCTACATCTCTTTTTTCTAAAGATACTTCACAGCTAGGTATTTCAGCACGCATCTAAAAAACACAAAGCACAAGGCACATTTTCCCGTGTAACCACAATACTATTCTCATCACTCCTACAAGAGTTAACAACTTCTTAATATCATCCAACACCCATCTGTATTCAAATTTTACTAATTATCCCCCAAAAATGTCAGTGACAGTTGGTTGATTGAACCAGGATTTCACAAGGACCTGGATAGGAGACAGAGGCAAATCTAGAAAGCAGAGAAATAAAAATCAAAAATTGCAACTTAATAAAGCGGATTTAAAAAGACAAATGAAGCACCCAAACTTCTGTGGATTTTTTTTTCTATTTAGGGTGTAGAGGGAAAAATAGGAACAGATGATTTGGGGCAAGAAGGGTGTTTCCCTCCCCTACCACATGCCAATGCTCTGGTTCTCTCCACCTCCCCATCTGGCTGGGGCAGGGGAACCACCCACCTGTGGGGGTGCCCAGGAACAGAGCAGAGGAGGGGAGGAACAAGAAGGAACCAATGTAGAGATTTGGGAACACAAAAACGTTGGCAAATTGAGACCCTCACAGAGGCCACCAGCATTTACAGGGGAAGAGCCCTGTGCCAGCTATCTCCATATGCATCTCATCTCATCCTCGAAGAGCTCCTTCACAATCACTTACTACCCCATTATACAGGCAAGGAAACAGACTGGCAGGAAGTTTGGGGGCCTGCTGTGTGGGCAGAAGCACGGGCCCCTCCCCCTCCAAAGATGTCCCCATCCTAATCCCTGAAACCTGTAAACACTTTACATTATACAGCGAAGGGGGATTAGGGTTGCTAGGGTTCAGGTAGAATTAAGGTGGCTCATCAGCTGACCTTAAAATAGGGAGATCAGCCTAGATCATCCCGGGGGGCCCACTGTAGTCACAAGGTCCTTAAATGTGGAAGAGGGAGGCCGAAGAGGCAGGGTGATGGCACTTGAGGAAAACTCTCGCCCCACCTTGGAAACTGGCTTGGAAACTGGAGGAAGATGGCCGCAAGCCAAGGAATGGGGGCGGCTTCTAGAAGCCGGGAAGAGCAAGGAAGGGGCTTCTTCCCTAGAGCCTGTAGAAGGGAAGGTAGCCTTGCTAACCCCTTGTTTCTAGCCCCACGAGACCCTGGTCAGACTCCGACCCCCCCCCCCAGAACATTAACGAATTTGTGTTTAAGCCACTGTTTGCGGTAATTTGTTAGAGCAGCCACGGAAAACTCATAGAGCAGGAATAGAACCACCTTTGCTTTCACAGTATTATTTGGAATGTTTATCTGCCACTCTCCCCTGCCAGCAGATGTACTTTTTATAATGTATTTTAAGCTTAAAAAAAAAAAGTTTCAGCCTGCTTTCCTCAAGCAGTGCTAGGATCTGAATGTTTGTGTCCCCCCCAAATTTAGATGCTGAAATCCTAAGCCCCAATGTGATAAGTATTAGGAGGTGGGGCCTTTGGGAGGTGCTTAGGTCATGAGACTGGACCGTCGTGAGTGGAATTAGTGCCCTTAGCAAAAAGGTTCCAGAAAACTCCCTAGCCCCTTCCACCGTGTGAGGACTGAGCCCGAAGGCGCTGCTTATGTACCAGGGAGAGGCCTCTCCCTAGACACAGAATCTGCTGGCGCCCTGATCTGGGTCTTCCCGGCCTCCAGAACCGTAAGAAATACATTTCTGTGATCTATAAGCCACCCAGTCTGTGGAGTTTCGTCATAGTCCCGGAAAGGCCTAAGACAAGCAGATCATTTAGAACCAAGGAAAAGCCCCACCAAAGGGTCGGCGGGCGGCATGAGCCACCCAGGGGTTACAACCTGACGAGAGGGCAGCCGCAGACCGTCACCCATGGGCAACTGAAAACATGGGTTTAAAAAGTCAAAGGCAATGCTGCTGGTTGTTCTCAGGAACAAATTTTTTTTTTTTTAATCAGGACAACCAGAGGCTTCTTCCAATTTAGACCATAAAATTCCACTCAGGAAGGACATAATTACTTCAGTTCTACAACTCTGAAAATTCTGATAAGGAACCAGCCCAGGAACCTTGTCAACATGACACCATACAGTAGCATCTGATAGGAAAAACCAAAATAAAGCATGAAGAGCCTCAGTCACAAAGCGCTGGATTCAAACGCTTAATTCCGCAAGCGACCCAAACGCTCAGCACTGGCTTGAACGGGCTGCAGGGAAAGGGTCGCCGCTCTGCTCCTTGGCCACTGAAGCACTTTGTACTCCGAGCAACCATCTCGATCAGCCGAAACCAAGGGTTCCCCAAATTCCGCGGCGCATCACCTGGAGGGCTCGTTAAAAACAGTGCTGAGCCCACCTCCAGAGTTTCTGATTCAGTACGTCTGCCGAGAAGGGGCCCAAGAATTTGCATTTCTAGCAGATTCCCACATGATGTTGGTGTCACCTCTTGCTTTTTGAGAACCACCCGTATGAATCTATTATCCTTACCTGAAAACCAAGGGGGGGGGGGTGTCAGAACCAGGTTTTCGTGTATGAAGAACGGAGCCTGGCCATGTGAATCGTTACAGAGAATTTTTGGCTTCTGGGAGGATTTCTCTTCCCTTGCTTTGCAAAGAACACAAAAGAGCCTTTGCTTACACACCCACCGATAGTCCTAGAAATGCGCAAGCACATGCATGCTTATGGCATCGTCTGAAATAGCAGACCGCATTAGGGTTGAGGCCTCACTACACACCGGTACGAGCAGAAAATGATGGCTTGTGGAACCGAGGGTAGGCGGATGAGGGGGTTGCAGGGAATGCGGAGTCGTGTCTCATCTCCCGCTCTTGTGGAAAACCGACAGTGGAGGCCCCCTCTCCCATTCCCATAAAATGCAACGAAGCCAGAGCGCCATTTTCAAAGGCAAACTGGATCGCGCCACTTCCCTGCCCCACATCTTTCTTTGCTCTTAAAATAAGATTCCAAACTCTCTACCAAGCTCTGCGAGGTCTTTGAGATCCAGCCCCTGTCCGCTACTTGACTTCGTCTCCAACCTACACTTGGTCTACATGCCAAACGTACAAGTCAGCTTTCGGTTCTTCAAATGCATCAGTTTCTACCCAGGGCCTTTACAACCTGCCACACCTGGGCCTGCTGTTCCAGCTCAGCACCTTGTCACCTCCGCTGTGAGGTCTGCCTTGATCGCTTACCTAAGAACCTCCACCCCAGCTCCTCACAGTCACACTAACCTGTTCTAGAGAGGAGTTCATTTACCCACTTGCTTGTTTACTGCCCATTTCCCTTCACTAAAATTTAAGACGTGAGAGCAGGAATCTTGGTTCATCTCATTCCCCACTCCTGCCCCAGCAACCAAAACACCAACTGGAATGTAGAAACAAAAAACAAAAAACCATTGCTTGAGATTCTCTCTCCCTCTGCCCCTCCCACTCTGCTCTAAAATAAATGACTAAATCTTTAAAAAGAAACAAAATAGGGGCGCCTGGGTGGCTCAGTCGTTGGGCGTCTCCCTTCGGCTCAGGTCATGATCCCAGGGTCCTGGGATCGAGCCCCACATCGGGCTCCCTGCTCGGCGGGAAGCCTGCTTCTCCCTCTCCCACTCCCCCTGCTTGTGTTCCCTCTCTCACTGTGCCTCTCTCTGTCAAATAAATAAATAAAATCTTAAAAAAACAAAACAAAACAAAACAGTGAGACAGTCACTCACTGCTCAGTGCTAATTTAAGTACTTTTTGTCTATTAGCTCATTTAACATTCACAGCCTAGGACACGGTTACTATTCGTAGCCCAAGCATGTGGGTGAAGAAACTTAGGCGTGAGGAGTCATCTGCCCACGACCATAAAGCTAGTGAGTAGTCGAGCCAGGATTTGAGCCCAGGCACCTATAGCTACACAAATTATGTACTAGAGTGCAGTACCTCTGCCTCCCGGTATCACTGGGATCTGGTTTTCTCACAAGTGCACATGAAAGAGAATGCCCTTCCAATTCACATGCCAACATTTTAGTCTGCAGTCTCCCATTGTGGCCCTTGGATGAAAACAAAGATTTTATATGCAAAGTGGTTTAGTTCCTACTATCAACTGTTGGAGGTTTCTAGCACATGTCTTCTCAAAGAACTCCTTTTCTCAATGTTCACAACCTCTTTCTAAATCAGGGCAAGAGTCTTGATTAATTTCTCACTACCTGGGTTTAAAAGAATAAAGATCTAGAGCTTTGTTATCCAATATGGCAACTACTAGCCCCATATCATCATCGAGCACTTGACTGGGGCTAGGCCCACCGAGAAGTGTTTTAAGGGTAAAATTCACACTGGACTTCAAAAAGATCTCGTATGGGGGCGCCATTCTTAGCGGGGAGTCTCTTTGAGACTCCCTTCCTCTCCTTCTGCCCCTCCCCCACTCACACACATGCACACACTCTAAAAATAAATAAATAAATCTTTAATTAAAAAAAAGATCTCATATGAAAAACAGTGTGAGGGATGCCTGGGGTGGCTCAGCCAGTTAAGCATCTGCCTTTGGCTCAGGTCATGATCCCGGGGTCCTGGGATCGAGCCCCGCGTCAAGCGCCCTGCTCAGCGGGGAGCCTGCTTCTCCCTCTGCCTGCCGCTCCCCCTGCTTGTGCTTTCTGACAAATAAATAAATAAAATCTTTAAAAAAGAAAAAAAAAAAGAAAAGAAAAGCAGTGTGAAATATCTCAATTTTTAGGTTACATGTTGAAACAACGTTTTAGATATATTGGGTCAAATAAGTTATATCATTAATTCTACCTGCTTTTTAATCATTTAAATAATTTTAATAGCCTTTTAAAAATTACTATGTGGCTCATGTTGTATTTCTACCAGACAAGTGGATCCTGAATATTCTAGAATATTTCATATTGAATAAAATATCTGAAATAGTTTTCCATGTTAGTAATGCATATTTTAATAGTTTTTTTTTTTTTTTAAGTAGGCTCCACACCCAACACGGGGCTTGAATGCATGACCCTGAGATCAAGAGTCACATGCTCTACTGACTGAGCCGCCAGGTACCCCGCCTAATCAGGTTTTTAATCTAGAAACAAGTATCTGATTCATCTAGAGTCTGAATGTCAAATAAATTCATCAAGCCTCCTTCAATTTAGCGAAATGCACAGGGCTGACTCATGTTCTACACTTTATTTCTTTAAAAAAAAAAAGATTTGGGCGCCTGGGTGGCTCAGTTGGTTA
The DNA here is from genome assembly GCF_964656455.1 of Halichoerus grypus. Taxonomy (NCBI): domain Eukaryota; kingdom Metazoa; phylum Chordata; class Mammalia; order Carnivora; family Phocidae; genus Halichoerus; species Halichoerus grypus. The sequence goes on along the minus strand of NC_135727.1, from coordinate 121,806,605 downwards.
AGCGACTGCCTTCGGCTCAGGTCATGATCCTGGAGTCCCTGGATCGAGTCCTGCATCGGGCTCCCTGCTCGGCAGGGAGCCTGCTTCTCCCTCTGACCCTCCCCCATCTCATGTGCTCTCTCTCTCTCATTCTCTCTGTCTCAAATAAATAAATAAAATCTTTAAAAAAAATAAAAATAAAATAAAAAAATAAAAATAAAAATAAAAAAAAAAAGATTTTATTTATTTCATAGACAGAGAGACAGTGAGAGAGGGAACACAAGCAGGGGGAATGGGAGAGAGAGAAGCAGGCCTCCCGTGGAACAGGGAACCCAATGCAGGGCTCGATCCCAGGACCCTGGGCTCATGACCTGAGCAGAAGGCAGACGCTTAACGACTGAGCCACCCAGGTGCCGCTACATTTTATCTATTTCAAGAGTAGTGCATTTAGTGGCCATAAAGCAATTCTACATTGTTCTGAAACAAAGAAAAAATGGTTTTAAGGACATATCAACTGATAACGCAAACTCCCTAATCTACAGATTCTGCAGCTCTTACCTCATTTTTATTTACTTCTATTAAAAGATGCTGGGACCCTGGTGTAAGAAGAAATAACAAGCAATCTACGTTTTCTTGCCACATTTTTTCCCTTGAGAGCTACAAAATAATGCAGCATGTCATTAAGTGGGCTGAGCTTTCCCACAGACATTAGGATAATTGAGCCTGAGTTCCTGACCAAGGACTCCAGATCAAAGAGACAAAGACATAAATAAAAGACAGAAGGAAATACACAATCTCCAGCCTGCAAAAGTATTCCAAATACTGAGAGGATCCATGGAGTGATGCGCCCGGAGGACGCGACCCCATAGAGGGTTTGGCCCACCCTGAAATTCTGAGGGGAGACGGAGACTCAGAGGAAGGGACAGGAAACTAACATTTGTTGAGCATCTACATATAGTTTGCGTATGTTGCCACTGAGCGCCTGATCAGGGCCTCACACCCTCCTAAAGGCACAAAGGTGCTCATAAACCTGCGTGCTTATAACCTTACTTAAGGAGAAATCAAGTAACTTGTTAGTGTGGGAGTCTTGTTCCCCACTCTGTATTCCCAGAAGAGGGCATCTTTTTTAACCATTCTGTACCATTTTTTCTAACAAAGGCTATATAAACTGTGCATAAGTAAGCTATAATTATACATGGAGAACTGGGTTATTTTAAAGTATACAGACACTATATAAAAAACAAAGTTTCTGGGACTTTATTTCATCCCAAACATATTAGCTAACACAAGCGACTAAATACTCCATTAATCATCTTGCTTCCCACCTGAAAAAGGAGAATTCTTTGCTATTCAAATACATGTCCAGGAAGTGTAAGCTCAATACCTTTCTTTCTCCTCCAGTAAGTTACCCCTGGGACGAACAGAGGCAACCTCCCAAAATATCTGTTAGAGTTTTGCAATGGTCGAGGCATCACGAAGGTTTGTTCAGGAAGGGAGAAGGCAAGGACCTCCAGAAGTGAACCTACTCCCCATCCTGCCCTTGGCTATTTCTGCCTCCTCCACTGCACAATCTCCAGAGGCAGGGGGAGGGCTTGCGTGAACGGGAGTGGGGCATGGTCACCCTCCTGAGGACACAAAGGTGCTCATCAGCCTCTGCGTGTGAAAACCAACTGCAGTGCGGGGACGACCTCCTCTGGTCCCAGGTCCTTCCACCTTGCGTCACTGCCACAGACGAGAGTGAGGAAGAGCGACAGAGCGAGGAAGTGCAGGCAGATGTTCAACAGCAGGGAATGAGCAGAGAAGGAAAGTACGCATGGGGTCGCCTTATATGGGAAAACCATACAGCATTTCGTAAAATGCTAGATTTTGAGTTTTTCACCCCCATTGCTTCCAACTGTTATCATAATGGGCCCTAGTGAAAAACGGACACGTCTTTTTTTTTTTTTTTTTTTTTTTTAAAGCTAAAACACACAGAAAAAGCACATCTGAAAAGCACAAAAACTTAACACTGCACACTTCGGTGATACGCTTGTAACTGGTTAAATGAGCAACAGAAATGCAATGTTGACCTTGCTATCTATCCCCTTCTCCTGATTCTACAGGCATAAAATGCTTATTGTTTTTCCCATTAAGTGCTGCAAAGATTAGCATTCTGCATATGCATCAATGCAAATTTATTCAAATTTTAAGCTAATGAATTAGAAAACAAAATCTCAGCCTGAATTTTCATATTTAATCAATGATTAATTTAACCCAATGCCTTTAGGAACTCAACTGATCTCTTTGTAGGCTACCACATCTTTCTCTGGCAAAATCTTAGAACATTCCCCATAAATACCACATTCCTTCATCTGTATGTTTATAGTACTGTATGTATCAGGATACAGCTGCTTTACTTGAGCATGTGAAAAATGCTTCTGTTATACATCCACAGTATTTATAAGTTCCCAGCACTGTTGACGTTACAGGGCCTGGAAGGGATAGAGCCCCTATATGAGCCAGCCCTCTGTACGCAAATTTCAAGACATTTCCCCTCTCGGCCCCCATGAAGGGAGGCCATCAAACCCTAAGCACTCATCCTTCTGCTGACATCGTCACTTCCCCAGCTCTCAACAGGACTGACTAACACTGAACTAGAGAATGACTTCTTCTGGGTCCCATTTCTCTCCACCGTGAGTCACTGCTGAATCGAAGATAATGACAGTGAAATACAGAAGCCCTTATTCTCAATGGTTGGCGCATGAAGTACGGTACTAAGCTGCAGACGCCCCCTCTAACGGTGGCCTTCGTCTTCCAACTACATTAACTGCAGTCCGGTCCATGTCTAGTGTGTCTACTGATGAATGTGGAGTGTTTCTACTGCTGGTAACAAACAGGTAAGTCAAGCTCAAATGACGATGAGCAAAGTGGAGTTAGTTCAGTTCATTACCTTGGGTTTCCCGGTTCCGGGAGGGCTCTGGAGCCACCTCGGGGGAAGATATAGGGAAGGGTGAGCAGCACGAACTTCCTCATACTGGCCTGACTACACCACAAACTAGGGCAGCGAGCGGACAGCACCTCTCTCCACAGCGAAGTCCTCCTAGGAGTCCACTGGTCCCTTTCCATCAGACCTGCCATCAACATGACCCCTCAGCCTTACTCCCCTCCTTGTTGAAGCCAAGGGCGAAACAGCGATTCGCAATGCTGGGAGAGAAGGATGGTGTAGTGAGACAGTGAGTCTTCATGTTGGCTGCGCCTGAGAATCACCTGGGGTGGGGAGGCGTCCACCATCCCCAGCCAGGTTGCACCCCAGGACAATTAAATCCGAATCCCTGCCTGGGGGGTGGAAACCAGAGAGCAGAAGATAGTGAAGCTCCTCAGCTGATTCCAATGGACAGCAGAGTTTGAGAACCCGCAGTATACGGGGCATATCAGAAGGATTTTTTGGTTTCAACGTGAGCACCCCTCTACCCTCGAATTCACGCTTTATGGAACCGATGCTCCTAACTGCAGAGTGTGATACTCTATGTATGGGTGGGTTGACTCCAGAAAAACAGACTGAGAACCACTGAGTTAGAGAATCTACAAGGCCCCCTGTTCAGCATTCAGGGGCCATTTTTCTGTGACTCCAGGGGCGTCTCACGGGACATATGGAACATGATAAACATGAATGGAAAATGTCCCAATTTTGAAACCTTTCCGCAGGCAGCCACGGGATTACTGTAAAGTCGACTTTCTTGCAGAAAGTCATTTGGTTATAAACTCGGTACTGAAAAACAAGAAAAAGCTTTCAATCATGGGGGATCTTCCGATGCTCCCACAAAACTCTGGACGGTAACATTAATTACCTTCGACGGTCTTTCATGGAAAGCCGCAAAGGATATAGAGCAATGCACATTTTCCCTCTCACCCCGTCAATGCAATCAGGAGTTGCGACTGTCACATGGTTTCCAACCGGGCCAATATTTGGCAGTTCCCAGTCTGCCCCGTCAGCCACGTCTATGTTCTTTGTTCAGCAGCTCTGCACACACTGAGGCATTATGCTCTGGCTCTCAGCGAGAGCAAACAGGAAACACATTCTTTTTTTCTGCAAGAGAAAGATGTAACTTTCTGCCTTCTATTTTTCTACTACAGAGGGCCAGATTATTTCATTCCATCCATTTGGTTCCTACAACTCCCCCCGCGCCTTTTTCCCCCCTGTTTTGCCTGGTGATGGTTTTAAGAAACCAAGAATAGAAACGAAGTCGAAAAAGAGTGTTGGTTTTTTTTTTTTTGCCTTCTGTCTCCCAAGCCAGTTATCTACAACAGAATCACAACTGATTCTGATGGTAACAATACCTCTTTCTCTGTAAAATATTTTCGCATGGCAGACCGCCCTCCAGCCTCCAGATATATACAACACTTTCCTTCATGGGGCGGTCAACAGCTTTCCAGGCCAACTAGAACGGGACATTAACCAGAAAGGAACTTAACTGCCTTCTCAGACCTGGATATGCAAACACGTTACCTGGAGACTTTGTTAAAAGGCAGATCCTGATTCCGCAGGTCTGGGGTGAGGGCCTGAGACCGTGGATTTCCAACAAACTCCCAGGGTTCAGTGACGCCGCTAGTCTCAGGACCGCAGTTTGAGATGCAAGGACCCAGACGGTGGTTCTCAACCTCGGGGCACCATGGAGTTACCTGGAGAGCTTTAAATACTGACGCCCAACCCCACCGCAGAGCAATGGAACCTGAATCCGTGGGGTGTGGCCCAGACCTTAATAGTTCAACTACTGCAGGTGATTCTAAGTGAAGCCAATTCCCGCAGAATCACATCAGAAAAACAGTGCCTGGCCGCAAACTCTCCTCTCCATCTTATTAAATCTGAATGTGTGGTTAACAACCAATTCCCTTTCCCAGCGAGGTTAACATTTATGCTAGTAGTAGATCTATCCATTCATCCAACGAATATTTGTGGAATGCCTACAAAATCCCAGGCAAACCGTGCTCTGCGTTGGGGATACCACGGGCAACAAAGGAGATGGTCCCCTACCCTCAAAAGGCTGACAGTTCAGTGAGGCAAGGCCGCAGCCCTGACCTCTGCTCACTCGGCGCTGGTAGCCCCCCTCTCCAGGGGTGACAAGCTAACGCACCTCCAGACACTGCCCCAAGTCTCCTGATCCTGATGGGCACAATCACCCCGGTCGAGAACCTGTCAGTTAGAAGGATGCTTTCTTCAATTCAAGGGCTGAAGAACACGGCTCAGTCTGACTCAGGACCCAAAAGGAAGCCATATCCTCCCTCTCAAGAGGACAAGTTCACTAACACGTGCAAAGCTGCCATATCTCCACCATGGTGCATATTAAAACCACCTGGGGCGATTTAAAAAAAATCTCTCTGCCCGGGAGGGAGGGGGGTGCGGGGGGGGGGCGCGTACCCCAGACCAGTCAAACCAGACGCTCTGGGGGCGGGGCTTGGGCATCAGTGGTTTTCCGAGCTCTGCAGGCGATCAGAACCAGGGACCTAGCACGTACTACTCACGCGTGGCGGTCCACGGGGCAGCAGCATGGGCACTGCCTGGAAGGTCGCCTCGGGGCCCACTGCAGACCTACGGACTCAGAATCTGCAGTTCAGCTAGATCCCCAGGTGACTCGGATGCACGTGCAAGTGGGAGAAACACTGCTCTGGAATTCATAAAAAAATAGTACCTTCGCCCGTGCGTAGTCATGCTAGTCTTGTTTTCCCGCTGCACAAAGCAATTCAAATAAAAAACAAACAAAAACCAACCTTGCAAAGGGTCATTTTTAAAGAGCTGCTTCTCAAGTTCCCCCCTCTAAGCCCAAGACGCCATACTTTTGGGGGTGGGAACAGCAAGGGAGAAATGTGTCGTGTTTGCCATTGTGGACATTTGTCTGAGCTTGCGGTCCCCCAAAGGGGGCCGGGCACACTGCTATGCGCTCCGTGGGCGCTTAATAAATACTTGTTGGCTGACTGACCAGCCCAGAGGTGAGAATGAAGTGTGTCTCTGTCGGAGTCGGGGCAAATTTGTCCACCTAACCACGCGCTGTGGTTGGAGGCGAGCAGTCCCACGTCCGCGGGCCCCTAGGTTGCGGAAGGCAGCGGGGCTGGAGGAGCGGACGGCGAGGGGAAGACCACAAGAGCCAGACGCGAAGCAGGAGGCTGCAGAGAGCACGGAATGCATTACAGTACTCGTGGCATGAAACGCACAGAAGAAAAGCATGCCAATCACTGCATAATGAATTCGCTTCTGGCTGCCAAAGTAGGAGCCACGGAACAATGAACAATTTGAGCAGCTTCTGTTTCCACAATGCAGCCTTGTGAATGTCCACAGGCAGAAAATTGTGCCTACCATGCACTGGGCATTTTTCTTTCTGGGCTGTGCTCTAGACCTAGGCAGCAAATTGTGTACCTAAGAGACAATTCATTACCGAGCTAGGAAAATGAACCTTTGAACCTCCTGTCCAGCAGAGCCCCCGGGTAGGAGACAGGATTTTTCTGGACACATTTGCGTCAGTAAAAGCAAGCATTCCCAACGGCAGCGACCGTTGCTAGCGAGCTCAATTCTGACATATGAGAAGGACTTCAAGACTCTCCTTGTCAACTAAAGCATCTCCTAGGCAGAGCTGGTGCGTCATCGAGCGCTGCCTTCGAGGACTCGGCCTTGTCAACTAATTTGACAAGTCGTTGGTATCTTCCATGAATAAGCTCTGACAAACCACAAACTAGATGGTGATAAGACAACCCACACTATCAGTTTCTGCGTACGATGAGGCAGCAGGTGGCCTACCCAAATTGTCCAACTAGCATGTTGAAAAGTCTGTGGGTACTCACTTCTTCACACAAAAACTGGGGTCTTGATTAATACTGACCTGGTGAACGCATGAGGAATTTTCATTTTAGCGCCTCCTCTGTAGAGCTCCTTCCAAACAACAAAATCGTTCCTCCTTCAATTACAGACTCACACATGCCTGAGTCAAAGACTGGCCATATTACTTTGCCTATCCTCAGTGCAGTTTCCTCTCGTGCAGGCTGGGTTGCTGGATGGTGAGGAACACGATGTGATTTCTGAGGAGACAAGCTCAACAGATACCTGTGATGCTCAATTGTGATGAGGGAAGTCCTCGGGAAAACACACAAAGGCAACATTTATATACCCTCCTATACCCTTTCCTTTCCCAGGTCAAATACAGAAGAGCTTTGCTCCATTCAATTTTTTTTTTTTTAAGATTTTATTTATTTATTTGAGAGAAAGAGAGCATGAGCAGGGGGAGGAGCAGAGAGGCAGACTCCCCGCTGAGCAGGCACCCTCCATTCAATTCTTTTCTTTTTTAAAGATTTTATTTATTTATTTGACAGAGAGAGAGACAGTGAGAGAGGGAACACAAGCAGGGGGAGTGGGAGAAAGAGAAGCAGGCTTCCCGCCGAGCAAGGAGCCTGATGCGGGGCTCGATCCCAGGACCCTGGGATCATGACCTGAGCCGAAGGCAGACGCTTAACGACTGAGCCACCCAGGCGCCCCTCCATTCAATTTTCTTAAAATCATCTATGGTAACCTGTCTCCCTCCTCCCTCCCTCCCTTTGAGGCTCCAGCAATTTCCATGGGTACCAGTTTGTTCCACAAAGAACTTGGGGCCTCCTTCCTGACGCTTCTGTCCAAAATAAATGGTCTTATATGCAGCGCACAAGGGTCAGGAAGTATACATTTTCACCCTTTTTTCCAACAGTCTCCCCAATTTTTTTTAATTTTTAAAGTAATCTCTATTCCCAATGTGGGGCTCAAACTCATGACCCCAAGATCAAGAGTCATATACTCTACTGACTGAGCCAGCCAGGTGCCACCCCCCAATTTTTTTTATTTCTATGCCTCTATTAGTTGGGAATAAAAGTTCATATATTCCCAAAACCTGTAAATTGAGGTATATATTATATATGTAAAGTACCAGAAATATGTATATTAAATATAAGTAAAGTTTAATTTATTTTTAAATAAATACAGGGGTGTCAGTATGTCCTTCTTGTGCCCCATGAACCACCTTGTGCATCCCACTTTGGTGACCATGAATCTATTCTCCCACATTCTACTCAAGTGTGTCCCCCTGGGTAAAGATAATTTGAGGCAATGAAAGAGAAAGAAAATACGAATCTCTTCTCTGATTTGTGTCATGAAAATTTAGTTTTAACCTTAAATGCATTTCTGGGAGTTTCCTTTCCTTTACAGAATGTTCTGGTGTAGAATTCCAATTCCATTTTCAGAATTCCAATTCCATTTTCCTTACAGCACTTTGCTGTGCAGTGTGGTAACTCATTAACAAGAGGGGAAGAGGGGCACCTGGGTGGCTCAGTTGGTTAAGCGCTGCCTTCAGCTCAGGTCATGATCCCAGGGTCCTGCTCAGGGCGGGAGCCAGCTTCTCCCTCTGCCTCTGCCCCTCCCCCCCCACTCATGCTCTCTCTCTCTCTCTCTCTCTCAAATAAATAAATAAAATCTTTAAAAAAATTACCAAGAGGAGAAGATGTTCATGCTCTCAACACTCATCACTCCAAAGTCTGGTCCTACCACTAAGGCAGAAAGGCAAGGATAGGTTTAAGAATAAAACTTAGGAGCTCAAGGGGCGCCTGGTTGGCTCAGTCGTTAAGCATCTGCCTTCGGCTTAGGTCATGATGCCAGGGTCCTGGGATCGAGCCCCACATCGGGCTCCCTGCTCAGCGGGAAGCCTGCTTCTCCTTCTCCCACTCCCCCTGCTTGTGTTCCCTCTCTCACTGTGTCTCTGTCAAATAAATAAATAAAATCTTTAAACAAACAAACAAACAAACAAACTTAGGAGCTCAAAAGAATGTACTAACTTTTCCTATTCCAGAGACGGGAGTTCCAAGAATGATCCTCTACAAATATGAAACATGTTTCTTCTCCCATCGTAAGTACTGAACGAAACAACCAGTTTAATGCACGTGTGACCATTTGTCCATTAGACCCAGGTTAAGCACCTTATCATGGGTCAGGCTTGGTGCCAAATTTAACAAGTTGCAACAACTGCCCTCAAAGTGCTTCCAGGCTCATGAAGGAACTAGACATGGACCCAAGTAATTGTTAAACCACATGATCCAACAGGTAAGCGAGGCACATCCTCAGCAGAATGGTGCCACAAAGGAGAGAATATGAAATTGCCTATGGGCGGGGAACTCAGATGAATACTGAAGAAGAGAGTAGGGGTTAGTTAGGCAGACAAGGTGAGGAAGGGAACACGAACAGATTATGCGAAGTCGTAGCATGATGAAAGATCATGGCAAGGGAGACAGGAACGGTGGGAGGTGGGGCTGGAAATACAGGGATAAGCCAACGAAGACTTGGAAAAAAAATCTATCTATGTCCCTTTCATCAATGATCAAATCGATTTCTGAGATCTTTAACAAAATTCCCAACATGGCGAGGAACATGAAATCATGCCTCCAATCACCACTTTAGGGTTGAACACTGCAGGCCCAAGAGGAGAATGAAAGGTCTTGTGGGCCGAGGGAAGGATGAAGAGAGGACTTTTCCCTTTGGCGGCCAGAACTGAACCTCTGTGGGAGCTTTTGCCTGGAGGTCCCCGTTACCTCCTGTGTCCAAACTCCTGACAGACACTTGCAGGCAGAGAGGGCTCCCCGGTGAGGTTTCAAAAGCAGAGGCCCAGTTTTACCGAGTCACTCTTTCTACTTATTCAGAGGCTCGGGGAAGGTTTTGCTGCGGGGGGGCAAGTGCAGCTGATGCATGACGGGCAATGTGGGGTCACCTGAGGGTTTCATGTGGAGGACTGGGACCCTGAACAACACGAGGCTGGCGTAACACTCACGCCTTCACGAAGCCTTGTCCTGAGCAGGTGTTTAGTAGACTTATCCTCAGGCAGGTACCAGATCTCCACAAGCAACTGTAACTACCGAGATTTCATTTGGAAGGTTATCTAACCAAACTTCACGCAAGCATAATCTGGATCGCTTAAATCAGGGGTCAGTGAGCTCCTTTGGTAAAGAGCCAGACAGTAAATACTCGAGGTTTCACAGGCCACATGCGGCTTGTCCCAACAACCAGAGCACAAAAACAGCCACAGACGATAGGAAAACGAATGGGCCCAGCTGTGTCGCAACGAAACTTTAGTTACTAAAATGTGAATTTCATACAGTTCACACAGATCATGAAATAGTATTCTTTTTTCTTTCAACCACCTAAAAATATAAAAACCATTCTCAACCTGCAAGCCATTCAAAACCAGGTGGCAGGCCAGATTTGGTCCATGGGCCGGAGTTTGCCAACTGCTGATCCAGATGGCCATTTTCTAACCAGATTTGATCCCCAAATTACATACCTGAGTTGGCAGGTGTGTGTGTCATAACTTCTACCAAGTTACAGATTTTCACTCTAAATGTAGCATTTCTTAAACATGGTCTCAAAGATCCTCGGGATCTTATACCTAAGAATTCCAACTGAAAGGCTTATTTATCATTATCTGAGTTTCTCAAATAACCAGATTTCCCTCCTAGCTGAAATTGAGTTACCAGCTAGTGTGGGACCCCATGGTGGCCACACGGACTGAATCTACAACAAAACAAAATTCTTTCTGCCAAATACTGTCTTCCCCCTTCTCTCTGACCAACACATAACTGGAGTTGATGACGATTTACAGAACGTACTAGCCTCAATTTCCCTTCTTTTCTCTGCTCTGTATCTGAGGGCCGATCCAAATGAAAAGCAATGGTCGCATTTGACCTAATGGCCAAAGAGGCAGGCAGACAGAAGGAAATCCAGGATCACCAAGCGCTGTGTGCTTTGGTTACTGTCCCTGGAGAGCCAAAGGTTTTTAATACTCTGCAAGTAAAGGCTTAGACCCCAGAAGCCACCTACTAGCTGGTGTCTTTACTTGCACCCACGAACCGGAATCCCCCAAGTCTGCACACGGCCATGTTGCCCAGAGCTGCTTTACTGCCCCCGCCGAGGGTGACAGAGCACAGCGCACATACGCCTTTGTCATCAGGATGCTGCACAAGAGGGGCGTTTGCCTTCCGTGCGGGGAGGCGGTACTCTGCCGGAGGTCTCTCTCCTCCTCTCCCTGGGGTCTTAAACACGCCTGGAGATCTAGAGGAACAGGCTGCTACCCTGCAGGGCATTCCGTCTCTCCAGTCCTCAGGGGAGAACTTGCTGGCACAGGGCCTGGATCCTCCCCAGGGGTAAGCAAAGCTGCTTCCAAGACTGAAACTCACTGTCGCTTGGGGAAGGGTTCTCACTCTGGGACATCTCAGGGGACACCGTTTCCACAGCGCCTAGTGGAGACAAAGAAGCAAAGCCTGGCCACTCTGATCCCCTCCAGGTGACCCAAAAACATCTCTGCCCACTAAGCCTTTACGCAAGCCCACAGATTAAATGAGTGTGCATCAGTCACCGCATGAATGACACAGAACCCGTCCTCTCCAAACTAACCCCCAACTCCAGCACCAAAAAACTTGGGGGAAAAAAAACTATGCTGTGCTACTGTGGCACATTTAGACAAAATACTGTGAAATCTAGCGTATCAGACAACCTAGGCGGTGAAAGGTGGTTTCACGCAATTGCCACCCAAACTTGATCTATGTGAGTTTGTAGAAGGCAGTTCTTTTCATCCATGGATCTTAAGCATCTATTTCATTTGTCTTATGGTTAGAAATTAATATTCCTAATTTAGCATACTCGTCCGAAATAGCTGAAACATAGACTGAGCTATCTTACTGTAACTTTCGGCTACAAACTAAATCATAGCTTCAGACATCCATTTGCCACCAATTATTTACGTCCAACAAAAAAATTCGTAAAACCTCATGAGAATAAATAACACAGCAGATCAAACAGTTGGTCAGAAATACAATGTTGGGTTCTCTTCTGGAAGGTGATTTGCTATGGAACCATTTTATATTTTATAGCTTGCTTCTGCAGCAAAAGAAGTCTGCTGCTTTTAACCTCTTTGAAAGAAATAACATATAAATTTGCTAAAATGTGGAGGTTTATATAAGCAGAGAGCCAAAGCCGGCCTCCCGTATATCCTCCACCCCCCTGCCCACCCCATCCTCTCTGACAACCTCTCAGCCCTCGGAGACATAAAGGATAACAGTAAGCAAGTTGCAGTCACTGCTTTCCCTGAAATGTTACAACATCATTTTGGTGAGAAAAGAGCTCATTGTTACTTGCCATGCAAATATTTTCTTTTGGGGATTTTTCTCGTAATGGGAGATCTTAATTTGAGAGTGTGCACTTGGGGTAACTTGGCTGATGCGCTCTGCTTTCTTTACAGCTTCTAAATATACCCACATAATCGCAACAGCCCAGAGGGGCCAGTAAGCTCCTTAGCATCTCCCTGCTCTGACCCTGCCCCACAGTAAAAGCATGGACAATGGCCACTGTTGCACTTGCAAATCGAATTTCTGCAGAACCTCATATAATCTGGTACTTTTTTTTTTCATTTTTAGTTGTTTTAAGATTTCTAAACTTGTGTTGAAACATGCTGCTTTCATTTCCCAAGAGGAGAATAATATTCCTTTAGCAAAATTCTTAGGTCAAGCCCATGTGTATTTTGGAACAGAGCAAAAGCAGGAAAAAAAAAAAAAAAAAACCGTATCATCTGGGGGAACAAAATCGTAGCCAATTAGTAACAAACTTTTCTGGAAAGTGACTAGCATGGAATAGGATTTTCCAGACTGTATATTGAGGACTGCAAGTTCCAAGAGATGGTAATATGTACTCCACAATTATCTTCAAAAAATGATACAATTTATATCCCTATCATGGAAATTAGTAATGGACTTTAGAAGATTAGCAGCAAACCAACTTTTTAAATCTCAGTGTTCCAGAAATTTCTGTGACCTTAAAATCCCCATTTTCCCTCCAGGAATAGCCGTCAATATCTTGAGATATTAGTGTCCAGTTGATGGAACAGAAATGCTGAGATACGATTAGGGTTTTTTTTTTCTAATCTTAAATATAGAGCTTATGAACAAGAATTTAAAAAACATACATAGCTAGAAGATAAGGAGATCATCACTTTAAAAGTTAAGAGAAATGAGACCTCTATATGCCCGGAAAATAACAGAATGAAACATGGTGACTCACGGATTGTGAAGTTTCAAGTGCCACCCCAAAGCAAAAGGTGTTACTAGTGTGAAACCGTACCCCAAAGAGAGATGAAACACACAACAGGCTGAACCAGCTATTCAGAATAACACACATTATACCTACATATTAGTGCTCCTTGTGCTTCTATAAGCTATTTTTAACACAAGACTTAAAATACATTACTAAATACTAGACTGAACCATACGCAACTGCCGATTCTGCACGCAAAAAAAAGTGACTACGTGTTGGCAATTTCATATGGTTCAGTCTAACAAAGGAATTATACAGAGACAGGCAGACAATAGGGTAGTCTAGCATTTTAAAAATTAAACAAGAGAAATTGTGATGGTTCAGCTGATTAACTTGATTCTACGAGTGGGAACAAAAAATAAGGAACATTTATTCCAGATGACGAAGTCAACTGTTCAGCAGACATGTTTTTACTTGCAGGAAAACGTCTGGATTTTCTTAAGTAGATACAACACGGAGGCTCAACAATTCTTGCCGAACAGCTAAGCTCAGTCTATAAAATTCCACTGGCTTTAGGATTTGTACACATTGTATTTTTCAGACATGATTCCCTTCTTCAGGGTCAACAAGTTTTAAAATCATCTTAAATGACCCAACAAACCTTGCCTCCCTCCTCCGAGTGGATTGGCATTATTCAGTTCACATGAGCTGACTAGCACGTCATCGTCCAAGAAAGACCCTAGTCAGAGTAAACTTACAAACACCTTGCAGGAGCAAACTGCATATATTAAAATTCTTTGAACCCAAATGGAAAATTACACTTGACAGGAAAGAACTTTCAGATAATCCATTCTCACATGAGCTACCTTTATCTCTCGCTCTTGTTGTTTTAAATGATTCAAATACAACCTGATTATATTACTCCATTTAAAAATCCAGGGGCACCTGGTTGGCACAGTCACTGAAGCGTCCGACTCTTCGTTTCGGCTCTGGTCGTGGGCTCAGGGTCCTGAGATCGAGCCCCGCGTCAGGCTCCACGCTCAGCATGGAGTCTGCTCGAGATTCTCTCTCCCTCTCCCCCTGCTCATGTGTGCTCTCTCTCTCTCAAATGAATAAATAAATCTTTAAAAAAATAAAAGTCCAGATGCTACCACATGCACATCCCATCCAGGCATCAATATATACTTGCTTCTCTCTCAAGAGGAAAATCTTCCACAGTGAATTATGTCTGTTGTTAAAGAGTCTTCCATCTGTGGATCATAACACTGCACCACTTTCCTACGCAGCTGCAAGTCATATTCAAGAAGCCAAAGGAATGTCCCAAGTCTGTCCCAAAAACGTCCAGCTGGCCTCCCTCACATCATACTCCAATAAACAGTGGCGGCAGCCCACACAGTCCCCCAGGTGCAGGCCATCACACCCTTCCACCGGCGGGGTCTCCTGCCACACGGACCTGGAGAGCCCATCATTCCAAGTGTTTTCCTTTAATCTACTTAACTGCATTTCTTCAGATCAGACCACCGTTGGAACGTCCTTCCCCATGTTAACCTATGAGATGTATCTATTAATGCCAACTGCAGCGCTTGACCACCACAGACTATTTGGTGCTACCATGCCACACTCATCACTCTTGTCAGGAAGGGGGGGGGGGATTTGTAGGAGACTGGAGGGGAGTGTGTAGTTTCCTTTAGGCAATGGTTTCCTATTTAGGCACTGCTGACCCCTGGGGCCAGATCATTCTTTGGGGTGGGGGCAGTCCTGTGCGCGGTTAAGAGGTTTAGCAGATCTCCCCGGGTTCTACCCGCCACCCTGAGATGTGACACTCTCAAATGGCCCCTGCGGAACAAATCATCCCCAGCTGAGAACCACCGATTTAGACTTTCTGGAATTCTGAGAATACTCTGAAGACCCTTTATAACTGCCTTCGTGTTCCCTTAGGATATTGCTGCTCAAAGCGTGGCCCCAGGACCAGCAGCATCTGGGAGCCTGTCAGAAATGCAGATTCCCAGGCCCTGCCTCTGCTCTGCCGATTCAGAATCTGTATTGTAACAAGAGCCACGGCTGATGCCGATGCACATTAAAGTCTCAAGAGCACTCATCTATTACCCTAGCTTGAACGCTCTCGTGCAGGATCTTATATAAAGACGACGATGTATAACTAAAGGTGCCAGTCACTTATTACTCAACGGTTGATTTCTTTCCATTTGTTTCTGGCTAGATGTGAGAGAGGGAGAAAGAGAGAGAGGGAGAAAGGGAGAGAGAGAGAGGGGGAAGGAAAGAAACTGAGCAGGTGGGAATCATGCCCTGGCCCTTCGGCCCCGCTCTTGCATGGGGATTAGCTCGGTGTCTCGGTCACTAACTGTATACTTCCCCGCCAGGCTTACTCACAAGATAAAAGGAAACACAACCCAACAATAGTACTCATCCCCCACAAACTCAAGTATATTGTTCTAAGGTAGTCTGTTATTAATTTCAAAAGCAGATCTATTTATTGAAAATAATTGGGGGCGCCTGGGTGGCTCAGTCGTTAATTGTCTGCCTTCGGCTCAGGTCCTGATCCCAGGGTCCTGGGATCGAGCCCCGCATCGCAGCGGGCTCCCTGCTCGGCGGAAAGCCTGCTTCTCCCTCTCCCACTCCCCCTGCTTGCGTTCCCTCTCTCACTCTCTCTCTCTCTCTCTGTCACATAAATAAAATCTTAAAAAAAAAAAATGATCTCTTAAAAGTCAAAGTTTTCTAAGACCCCAATGTAGTTGTCTTGGGTAACCAGACTGTCGGAAAACACGCAGGAACTTGCTAGTACTTCCTGTGGCAGAAGCCGGAAAAGCATGAGACCCGGCGGGAAGCATGAGGCTCAGGGACAGGGAACAGCGTAGGGGCCACGCGGCCGGCCCTCAGCGGCCACTGCCAGGCTGTAGGGACCTTGGGCAATCTCTCCGCCTCCAAGCCTCACTTCCTGACCACCTGAGCAGGTTGCCATGAGGATGACATGCAGCGATTATCATAAGATGTCCAATGCGACCTGGCATTAATAAACATTTTCCTGTTTAATCATCCTCTCCAGCTGTAAGATTTTTAAATGTTGTTAATTTGGGTGTTTTTGGCAAAGAAATCTATCCCTTCTTACTGGATTCCAAATAAAAATAGAACTTTAGTATATAGTATTATATTTTCAGCTCCAAAACAACTTACTCGATTGGTTCAAGTCACATAGAAGGTTAAATACCAAAGGTTCGCACACCCCTGATGCCACAGGGCAGGCCAGGGGAAAGCACCACGTTTTTCCCAAGTGACACAGAGCTTATGGGGAAAATGCGCTTAGGGATGCAACACTCAAAAACATCATCAGTGACACATATTAAAAAAAGATAGAAACCCAATAAAAATGGTAGTATCGGGGCACCTGGGTGGCTCAGTCAGTTAAGCGTCTGCCTTCGGCTCAGGTCATGATCCCAGGGTCCTGGGATCGAGCCCCGCATCGGGCTCCCTGCTCCGCGGGAAGCCTGCTTCTCCCTCTCCCACTCCCCCCTGCTTGTGTTCCCTCTCTCGCTGTGTCTCTCTCTGTCAAATAAATAAATAAAATCTTAAAAAAAAAAAAAATGGTAGTATCATGTTACACACATTGAAGGATTAAGAAATACAACTCTAAGTATGGGGCACCTGGGTGGCTCAGTCAGTTAAGTGGCTGACCCTTGATTTCAGCTCAGGTTGTGATCTCACGGTCATGACATCGATCCCCACCTCGGGCTCCACATGGAGCCTGCCTGGGATTCTCTCTCTGCCCCTCCCTACCTGCCTCTCTCTCTCTCTCTCTCCCCACCCCCCACCTCCCCCCCAAAAAAAGAAAGAAAGAAAAAAAGAAATACAACTATGAGTATTTTACTTCACCTTGAATAAAAACCTGAAGTTTGCTGATGGAGCAGGCCTCCGAGGGTTGCAGTACAGGGGTGGAGGGAGGGGACCTGAAATGGGAGGGGGGGTTGTAACCTCGGGCACGGGTGGGTGTGGGTGGGCGTGGCTCCTAATGCGCAGGGTGAGCCGAGGGAGCTCGAAGAAGGAGCTGTGCGCTTGTGTGTGTTCTGTGCATTCCAACTCTGCTCGGGTCAGAAAGGGATGGTTTTCTGCTTTTACCTCGTGTTTCACCAGGAGAAAGTGGCACATAAGCAAATATGCAATTCCGATTATTGTTGTTCCCTAACAGATCAATCTCATGGGAACACATTTGTGGTTTCCAACAGGAGACAGCTGATCGGACCATATTTGAGACTGCTTAACTTCTTAATCTTCAATGTGTGAAAATAAGGGATCCTTCTTCTGAAAGATATTTTAATTCAGATCCATCAGTTATAGTCGGAAGCCTCCAGAGATGTCTAGCCCGTTTTTTGTCTGACAATGCTTCCAAGTAATAGCGTTTCATATCATTCTGGAGTTTCCAGAGTTCAAGAACTCACATAAGTAACACCATGTGCTGAACATGGGAGGCAGCTGTGAAGACGGCTCTAGATTCACAGAGGGGAGTCGTATGCAAACCCTTCTGTGACCCTTCACCTCTCTGCACCCCATTATCCTACCTCGAAGCTAAGGTTGCTTTGAGGAGCAGATGAGATCAACAGATCTGGAAATTACCTATGCCAGTGCTTGAAAAATATCCGTTGAATGTAAACCTGGTTACAGACTGACACGCAATCATGAAGGAAGCATAATCCTTATCTTTCCAAGAGTTAAGGAGCACCATATGGAAAACATCCTTTATTCTACTGACTTGGCATACAATGGTCATTGAGATGGCTATAAAAATGCAGGGGAGGGGCACCTGTGTGGCTCAGTCAGTTAAGCATCCAACTCTTGGTTTTGGCTCGGGTTGTGATCTCAGGGTCGTGGGATCAAGTGGGATGGAGCCCCGCATCAAGCTCCACACTCAGCAGGGAGTCCAATTGTCCCTCTCCCTCCGCCCCTCCCCCTGCTCTCTCTCTCTCTCTCAAATAAATAAATAAAGTCTTTTAAAAAACATACAAACAGAAAATAAACACCCCAAACACTAAGGTAGTTTATAGACACAGTAAGGCGTGGGGGAAAGCGGCAGCTTCTTAGTGACCCGGAGAGAATTTCATTTCCTCCCTCAAGATTTTACTAGCGTTCATCTCTCCCTTGTTTCTTGGGTTACAGTCTAGAATGTCCCACTTCCTGAGTCCATAAAAATTCTTCTTGCTCAATCATTCCTCCTGCCATGGCGTTTTTGGCGTTTGAGTGAGTTTCAGAGCATCTGACATGGTTTCACTCTGCCCTAGTCCTGCCAGGAATAAGGACCTCTTGTTCCCGAAGTCCTGCCAGACACACAGGGTCAGCGCTGCAAAATCCAAAGAATTTGGCTTGCTCGTTTTGGGGATTCCACATTGAAATCTGTCTCTGGAGCAGGGAACATGCACTTGTTCCTGAAAATGGACACAGAGCACAAGAACTCGGCTGTGACCTCAACGAATTCTCCTTACCACTACCCTCCACTCAACTGATTACTGAAATTCAGACCCCAGAAAGCTTTCCCAACTAATGAAGAGATGCTTTCAAGGCCAAAGTCTGCCTACTGATTTTATTTCCCATGACAAATCAATTAAGTGACCTCTGATTTTAAGTTTTATTTAAAAAAGAATTGCTAAGTGTCACATAGAAGCAAAAGGTGACAAAGTATAAACTTCTAGTATCAAGACTTATCATTTGTTGGTCTGAGTTCAAAGTTCCTCTACGATCATTAGGCTATTAGTGGAGACAGAAAACTAGTTGACTATGGGACAGGAATCCAAGGGCATGTTTTCCCTGGTCCACCATCCCTGCAGCAGAATCTTCCGTAACGCATACCCTTCACGGTAGAAATACGAATTGGATCCTATCTAATAATTACTCCTTTCTGACAACAGGTACCTTCAAAAAACAAGTCGGAAATACTCCAGGTCTAAATACATAAATATTTCCCCTCAACTGATTACTACATGTGATTCCATCAATGTGCATTTAATTAATTTTAGCATTTACGATGATTATCTCACTCGACCGTTTCAGCCACTCTAAGCTAGAGACAGAACGCTTCCCCCATTGTAATACAAAGGCTTGCCCACAAAATGACGTCTAAGCATTGCTTCATTCCCTCCTCAGGGAGGGTACGACTCCACTTTTGATGAGGTCACTTACGCACACAGAGGTAAATGGCTTGCCCAAGATCATGAGGTACTCAGGAGAAGTCATGGGGCTACAACCCAGGTCTTCGACCCTTAGTCCAGCACTCCTTCTGCTCAGCCCCAAAAGCTCCCACCTGAAAGAGCTGCCCAAAAGCTAGCAGAAAATCGTAAGGAAGCCAGAAGAACCTCAGGCTTCTGTCACCCACCCTAGTCAGGGTTCATGATCCACACTCACACCCAAATGCCAAGCCAATCTCTTTATCCAGACAGGCTTGACGATTCCAAAGACAGTTACTGGTGCCCCCCTCCCCACCCTAAGTAGATGAGCTGCAGCGCCACACGGTGATCTACAGAAGGCTCATATGACCCAGTCACATGGACAAAATAGGAAGGATCAGGCTCCACGGAGATGGAAGGAGGCTCAAGTGAGGGCACCCGGTTGGGTATTACTGGGTATGTCCATAGTTTGGCTCTACATCAGGTGATGAGGCTAGAACCATCCCAGGGCTCTCTGGGGCTGGACAGTATTTCCCAGAAATGACCACCAACAACCTGTTATGGATGTCAGGGTCAAAGCTCACCAAAGGGGACCTCATTAAGGAATCACTGGATGGGACAGATTTGCTTTCATGTTCTTTGTCATGGCCACTCTGTCCAAGGAGTCCTCTTCTGGACTATCACTGCCCATGGTACTCTGCAAGGTGAAAGCCCCTTGAATCCAGGCCCCAGACACCTCCATCCCTTGGTCTTCCACCTAGGATTTCAAGGCATCTCTGTGATTCATAGGGCCAGACTAACTCCAAGTACCCAGCTACCAACCAGCCAAGGCAAATCCTACCTGCCGGTTACTGAACATCTGCCAGGCACTTTTCTTAGAGTCAGGTAAGTACAATGCCCAATTACGATGAGGAAATTGAAGCTCAGGGAGAATAAATACAAGCATTTGCCCAAAGCAGGCAGTTAGCAGAATAGAAATGTGAGCATCTTACCCCTAGGCTTGTGTGCATTATCATTTTGCAAATTATCATTTGCAGGGCCAGGCTCTGGGCAGGGAGTCTCTGGCGTGGTCAGGAAGGAACAAGGTCACCATCATTTAACTGCACGTTACTCTGTGTAGGGTTCTCCACGGGCTGGGAGAAGTGGTTCCTTCCCAAAAGGCATCATGGACCCACTGGATCTCAGAGGGGACTGTCTCGCTAGGGCCAGGCCATAAACAAACAAACCAATACAACCCAACCACGAGGCGGAGCCAGACGTGAGTGTCTGTGTCTGCGTCTGAAGGCGGGGTGGGCCACGGATGTGGGAAGAACGGAGCATCCGGGGCAGAGCAGGAGACGAGCGCCCCGCAGCGGCTGGGAGCAGAGGGACAGCATCACCTGACCAGCAGGGTTCTGAGACGACACAGCAGCAGGACTGAGCTGCTGTCCCCTTGGCCCTCGACTCAACCCTCCGGACACCCTTCTCAGAATAATGTGCTGACTGCATGAAATAAAACACAGAGGATTTGGAAGAAAACGAACTGAAGTACATCTATTAAAATTTAAAAATTTTAAATACATATAAAATATACGTAATCACAGAACGTAATTGTATATGCTTCTGTAGTAAGCATGTCCTTTATTAATGCTGGGGAGGGCGTGATACACGATTTCAAAGGCGTGATGGCTGTTACAGCATTTTGAGGTCTCTGCCACAACTATAATGAAATATGAATAGACCCGGGGTTTCTATTAATGACAAAGTCACAGGAACTGCTAAAGTCACTGTGATTTGTTGCCCACATTCGTAAGAACACAAATGCTAAGTTTTCATTGGAGGTTAGTGAAAATAAGGATGTATTTTTTTCCTCTTCCAATTCCTTCTGAGTTCTGTCCCCAGGGACCCCTTGGAGGCATGTGGAACCCTTTAGAAGCCCCTGCTTTGGACCGGGGGTCAGCAAGCTCTAGCACGAAGGCCACATCCCGCCTGCCGCCTGTTCTTGTAAATAAAGTTTTATCGGCGCACGGTCACACCCATTCGTTTCCATATCGTCTAGTGCTGTTTTTGCACAACGATGGCACAGTTGAGTAGTTGTGACAGTCATTTACTATCTGGCTCTTTGTAGAAACAGTTGGCTGATCCCTGTGTTAGACAGACTCAGTGAGCCGGGAATTCTCTGTCTGGGACCAGCCACCACTCAGGCCTGAGATTCTGGGGGTGGCAGGGGGGGAGCAAAGATTCCAAGCAGATCCTTAAGGCTTGACCAGGCAAGCGCCTAATGCCTCATCCATCCTCAAGGCCTGCGGATCTCCCTGCGACTTAAGACAGCAGGAGCTCCCTGCACAAGAAGCTCGCCTCCGGGCCTGAGAGAGCATGAGGCCAGAATCGGCTTCCTGCAGCCCGGGCATGCTTCTGCCTTCGGGAAAAGTCCAGTTGTGTGTTGCTGCAAGGGGGTGCGATGGCCTTTAGAAGGCCACATCACCCTGCACTCAAATGTGGCTCTACTAAGAATCTGTCTTGGCTCTTCCGAGCTTTTTAGACTCGGGGGCTGCCAATGGAATACCTCCTAAATACTATGATAAAATTACCCATCAGACCGTGCTCTCTTGTAAAATGCCGAACCTGCGGTTCTAGCCTGCGGCCCCCCACCCCGACCCCCGTTTGCCCGGCTCTGTACCACGTGTACGCGTTGCTCTGTTCTCAGCTTAAAGACCTCTAATAAATCTTGGATGGAAGAAGACCCGGCCTGAGCCAGCTCTGTCCTCCATTCGGGAGACCAGGGGACAGGACCAGAGAGAACAAAGCAAACCTCTGAATTCATCCTGACGCGGACTCCCCGCACAACAGGTGGAAATTCTGAAGGGAAGCAGGGGCCGGGTTCATTGGAGAGTCACGCGTCTCCCCGCGCTCGCATGGGCTCCCTGCTGCATTCCTCCACCAGCTTCGCACGCGCACCCTTCACTTCACCTCTCCCCCGATAAAGAACATCTATCAACCCTCAAAACCTTTAGAGGGAGCACATGCAAAGCGAGGGCTTCCTCTTTGGAGCATTCGAGCAGCTGCTGCGGCAGAACTATTTTTCCTCAACCCCCTTTCACTGGGTTTTCTCTCTAGCAGCTGCTTTTGTTTTTTGTTTGAGGGCCTCCTAACTTGTTACGAAGTTGGGGACTTGGGAGGGGGGGATGCTGAAAGACAAAGCAGCGCTTGTTAAAAATTTGAGTAAATCTGGGCTAATAGCCAAATTTAATTCTAAAGGCCCATTTTGGAGGCTCAGGCCTAAAATGGAACCTAGTAGAGGCCTGGCCGTTTCTAGGACACCATGTCCCTATTGCGGGGGCGGGGGGGAGGGGAGTGGGGAGAGCGGGGCAAGAGCTTAAATTGATTCTGTGGGCCACCATGTTTTGAAGATTTGATACGTATTAAAAAAACCATTTTTCATAGAGCTAAGCTATAGATTTTTTGTTTGAAATAACGCTTTATGATTACATGAAATTTTAAACTCAATGGCTATACCGCACCGTTATAGAATTCTTATATTCTCCAACTAACGAGACCCCACCTTCCTAGAAATAGAGCAAATCCAGCATTTTTATGGGATTTTTTCTTTGAAGGAATGTGCAACCTACTGTTGTTCACATTTTAGGATTAAATCCATTAGAAATATCTAGTACTTCTAAGAACAGAGCAGCTGTTGGGACAGAAAATCACCACCCAAGTTCATAAATTATTTTCTGTGGGGGAATCTGGGTGGCTCAGATGGTTGAGCATCTGCCTTCAGCTCGGGTCATGATCCTGGAGTCCTAGGATCGAGCCCCACGTCGGGCTCCCTGCTCAGCGGGGAGCCTGCTTCTCCCTCTCCCTCTGCCTGCCGCTCCCCCTGCTTGTGCTCTCTTTCTCGCTCACTCTCTCAAATAAATAAATAAAATCTTTAAAAAAAAATTTTCTATGATCACATTACTCCCCAAACTGATGCCACAGAACAATTTTAATAAGCTAATCTCAATAGGTCATCCTTTTATTAGTAAGTTATGTGGTAGTTCTGGAAAAGATGCTCTTTTGTGTTTTATAGTCATTCCCAGGAAGATTCTGGAACAATGGTCATAACAGTAAGACTGCTAACTTGAAAATGATCTAACTGCACTTAAATTTGAGGGCACAAATGTACCAAAGAGGTGTGGGTTTTTTTTTTTCAGTCTGCTTTAGTTCTACAACCCACTTGCCGATTAATTAGGACATAAAGCTAGTTGTTTACCTTTCCATGTTCTGTCAACTCTTGAGAGGTCACAAAAGCCCTGATAATACCAAAGTGGCATCTGGTGTTTACTGGGCACCTGCCATGTCCAGACACAGTGCCTGGCACATGCCTTACATCTTCTCATTTGACTCTTCACGACAACCCAGGGAACGTTTTTGGGTGTGGGGACTGTGGCCTGGAGAAGCTGAATAGCTTGTTAGTGAAGGGCAATACCAGGATTTAAACGCAGGTTTGCCGGACTTTAAAAATGACTCCTAACCATGTAAAGTTAGATTCAAATACAGGTTTGTCTAACTTTAAAACGGACTATTTAAACACTGCCCTTCCTTTTGAAAGTTAGCGGGGGCGGGGGGATGGCTTCAAAGAATACCTATTAACTTTCGTGTACTTCATTTTCAGGGGACCCTCTCAAGTTTCGATGTATACCCTATTCATTTTTACTTTACATACAATTTTAACAGCTTGATTATCTGCTGTATCAACCATGATTAGTGAGAAGGCATCACTGAGAGTACAAATGAGATTAAAGACAGAAAATTATGAAAATTACACCGAGAAAGCCCAGCTATTTGAAACCACTTTCATGCTCGGGCATAAATCCTCCTGGCTCATTCTTATATTGTAACATGGCACACGAGTGGTGGCCATTATCAAAGATACTTATAAAAATCGATCAGAATCCACAGAAGCCCCTTGAACCAAATGATGAGAGTTAATAGCAGCAGCAATGACCCATACTGATAGCACGCGTCCTCGGACCGAGCACACCCACAAAGGGCAACGGCCTCAGACATCCCGTGCTATTTTTCCCCAAGTGTGCAACCTCAAGCCAATCGGGAGAGAACATCAGACAAACCCGAGTTGACGGGGCGCCTGGGTGGCTCAGTCGTCAAGCGTCTGCCTTCGGCTCAGCTCATGATCCCAGGGTCCTGGGATCGAGCCCCGCATCGGGCTCCCTGCTCGGTGG
Source organism: Halichoerus grypus (assembly GCF_964656455.1). Classification (NCBI taxonomy): domain Eukaryota; kingdom Metazoa; phylum Chordata; class Mammalia; order Carnivora; family Phocidae; genus Halichoerus; species Halichoerus grypus. The sequence goes on along the minus strand of NC_135727.1, from coordinate 121,782,201 downwards.
GAAGCCTGCTTCTCCCTCTCCCACTCCCCCCTGCTTGTGTTCCCTCTCTCGCTGTGTCTCTCTCTGTCAAATAAATAAATAAAATCTTAAAAAAAAAAAAAAAAAAACCCGAGTTGAGGGATACCCTACAAGGTATCTGACCGGTTTGCTTCAAAAGAGTACAGGTCACGAGAGACGAGGAGAAACTGAGGCACCGGTGCCAATTAGAGGAGACTAAGGACGTCATAATTCACTGCCACATGGGATCCCGAACCGGATCTGCAACAGAAAAATGGCATCAGAGGAGAAACTCGTGGAACCCAAATGGACGCCGTGGTTTAACAGCAGCGTGCCAATGTTCATTTCCTGGTTTTGATCATCGTCCTCGGGCTGTGTAGGCTACTAATGCGGGGGGAAGCTTGGGGAATGACATACAGGAACTCTGTCCTATTTTTACAACGTTTCTCCAAAATTCTTTCAAAACAAACAAAAATTTTAAATGGACCAAATCTGGTTCCCCATACATATGGAAAAGAGATCTCAGAAATCTCTGCTCCAGAAATATTTAAAACAAAAACATCCTGGTTCTTTATGAAAGGGATAAACTTCCCATTTACTGAGCACAGAGTTGGCACACAAATGTGTGTTGAAAAATAAATAAATCTCATTCCCATTTAACAAGGCAATACCACTGTGGCAATACCTTTTTTAAACCAACTTTTTATTTTAGGACAGTTTTAGATATACAGAGTTATTGTGAAAATAGTACAGAGCTCCCATATACCCCACACCCAGTTTCCCCTAGTATTAATTAATGTCTTATATTAGTATGGGGTATTTGTCAAGATTAATAACAAGCCCCAGCCCAGATACTTACGTCCAGATACTTTAGTGGCCAGCCCTGCTGGCTCTTTGGGCAGACTCATCATGTGGATGACAACGAAGATCAATTTGGTGCTCATCGTGTACTTACTGAGCACTTACTATGGGCCAGGAGGTGCGCTCACAGTACACATACATCATTGCAGTTAACTGTCACGATAACGGAATTAGGTAGGTGCCTTTTATCTGTCCTTTGACATGGTGAAGACTGAAGCCCAGCGAAGCTAAGGGACATGTTCCAGATCACCCAGGAGGAAACAGTGGAGCAGGATTCAAACACAGGAAGGGTTTCCAAGTACATACCTCCAATCACTGCAGCTGTCAGCCAACTGAAACCTATGCCCAGCTGTTAGTCTAAGCTTCCCATGTCCTATACATGTTCACTTGGCTTGATTTAGAGTAACTGAAAAGCTTCAAATTCCTTCCTCTTTGACTTCCCCTTAGATTCACCCATCCTTCCCTCTAACTTGTCAGTAATGTCTTTGGCATCTGTCCCCTAACATTTACCCTCTCCTTCCAGCCTAACTGCATCGTCCACGGATCTGACCCAGATCACTGATAAAAATGAGGACCTAGACAGGACCCTGTGAAAATCCAGCAGCTACCTCCATCCAGGGTGGTGTGGTTCATGAACCAGCAACATTTGGGCCACACTTCAAAAAGCGTCCACTGCATCTCACCAGGCAGAGGCTGGCCCAGTGGTTTTCAACCCCGGCTGCTCGTTAGAATCACTGATGGAGCTTAAAAAACTCCATTACATCAGAATCTCTGGGGGTACGATGTAGGCATCTGCATTTTTAAAGCTCCCTAGGTGGTTCCAGAGTGCGGCTGGGTTTGAGGACCACTGAGCTAGTGTACATTTCCCTTGATCCACAAGGAAACCAGGGATTCAACCCTGGCCCAACACAGTGTGGCATTCTGAGCTCTGGTTCTTGACGTTACCCTCCTCACTCAAACTGCCCACTGACAAAGGGCACTAACCACCTGTGGGGTATGACAAAACCTTTATGAACAGAATACTGGTGCCTGTGATTTACTTCACAATCCACAGAACTAGAGAGATACAAACGTAAATATCACCGAAAGAGAGGCTGCTCTTAGAATTTCTCAGTATTGACATCAAGCTCATTAATTTCTTTTAGGAAGAACCAATTACACAGCTAAAATATCAAAGAACCAACCTTGAAAATGCCATGCTAAGTAATTTATTCTCCAAATGGGCTTAATTTATGCAGGACAACAGAAGCATTAAGAAGCGACAATGTGGAATATTTATATTCGGGTCCAGCAACATGTTGCAAAGAGGTTAAAAAAACAAAGAAAATACCAGCAAACTGAAAACATCATTTGTAACCAAAAACATGTGATGGCACCTTATACTCTTTGTATATGAAACAGTAATATAGTTGATCCTTGAACAACATGAGTTTGAACTGCAGGAGTCCACTTATATGCAGATTTTTTTTTTTTTATAAATACAGTACTGTAAATGTATTCTCTTATGATTTTCTTAGTAACGTTCTTTTCTCTAGCTGACTTTAAGTATATAATACATATACAAAATGTGTTAATCGACTGTTTATGTTATTGGTGGTGATAATAAACAACAACAACAACAACAGGGGCGCCTGGGTGGCTCAGTTTGTTAAGCGTCTGCCTTCGGCTGAGGTCATGATCTCAGGGTCCTGGGATCAAGCTCCACATTGGGCTCCCTGCTTAGCAGGAGCCTACTTCTCCCTCTTCACTCTGCCCCTTCCCCTGCTCATGTTCTCTCGCACTCTCTCAAATAAATAAAATCTTTAAAAATAATAATAATAAACACTGAGTATTTTCTGTGGGCCAAGCATTGTTCTACACACTTTATACATACACACACACACACACACACACACAACTCAATCGTAATTGCCACTCAATCGTACAGAAACGTCATTGTCCCCGTGTTTCAGAGTAGAACATCAAGGCCCAGAGAAGTGCTCCGGTAGGTAACTGGAATTTAAATCCAACAGTTGGACTCCAAAGTCCACTCTCTAAACCATGACACTATGACACCTGAGGCCTGGACGGGTCCAGAGACGAGATCACACAGCTTCTAAGGGCTCAAATCAGAACAGAATCTTCTCTTGACTTCTGTTCCAAGCTTCCTCCTTGCTATACCATATTTAGTCTTTCTTAGGTGCCTGTCTATAGACTACTAGGTCTGTCCGATAGAGTTTTCTGCAATGATGGGAACATCCTAGATTTGTGTTGTCCAATGTAAGCAGCCTCTCGCCACGTGTGACTGCTGAGCATTTTAAATGCGGCTAATGTGTCTAAAGAACTGAATTTAATTTAATTTAAATGAATTCAAATTGAAATAGCTAGTGACTATCATATTGGAAACACTGCAAGAGAGGCCATGAAAGGTCTCTCATTTTCGCCTTTTACAATTACTTTGCAAACCAAATTCACTTCCAGGCTCTGCTTCCACGCTCATTTAACAGCTCATCAGCCCGGCTCAAGCTCTAGTAAAATAAAAGGCCATCAAGGGGTTTATACAAGCATGAGCTCCATGATCTCACCGGGTATTTGCCTGGCAAAATCACCACAGCAGGCTTGGCTATAAATTGGAATGTGTGACTCACAAAATGGAGTAAAGTCAAGGAAAATATTTGCTGAAGAAAAGTCATTACCCATTTCTTTGCACGTTGAAGATGTAGCTTGTTTCCAAGAGCTGGAAAAGGTTTCAAGATAAGGTGAATGTGAACTCGCTGACCAGTAGCCAGTCACCCGGCCTGCCTGTACCACCACCCAAATTGTGAAACTGAGGACATTATTACCCCAGGCCCTTCGCCGGGAGCCAACCACATTGGGTCTTCATGACTTCCTTTATCTTCCACCATTTTCCTTCCCTCGCTGTGAAGGCTGAGGCTGAGACGAAGGTGAACAAACTTACCAAAGAGTCATAGGCTTCATCAATATTAAATCCAAGAATAAAATCCAAAATTTTGGCTTCCTACTTCCAAAACTGAATTCTGGAATGCACTGCTTTCCATTAAAGAAAACAGGCCAATTTCTCTGCAGTGTCTCTACAGTTCAAAGAGCAAAGTAATACTGAATCAACAAAAGATTTCACTGTTGTCACTGTTTAAAACAGTTTTTACACAGAATGCCTTATTAGCATCTAAAATCCAATGGCAGAGACTGACCTCCTCCACTACTTGTGTTCCTTATGATGGATGCTTATATGAAGTTTATACGAACGATTAAATAAGATGCCTCTGAAGCAATCCTTTTGATAGACACAACTGGAAGGAGGTCAGTATTCTTTCATATTTGGAAAAAAAAATTAATTAGAACGATCATCTAAATGGCGAAGCCAATAACGTGAAGGCAAAAGAGAGGACTGAAGACAGACGATCAAAGAAAGAATTCTGCTGTCACCAGTAGAAGGAGGGAGCATGGTCACTTCACCTCAAGTGCGCTCCTGACACAGCCATTGCTTTCGCTGCTTGGTCCTGCTTGGGTGATTTAAAAATGGCTCCCCATATGGTAACTCTAACGATGGAAACTTCCCACTTTCATCTATTTATTTTGATTCTACATCTTGGCCTGAAGAAAACTCCATATGGGATCAGCAAAATTACTGAATCCATCCTATTCCATTAGTGTGAGGGAAAATATAGTATCTATCTTAGTTACTCTTTTTTAGATGGAAGATATTAAATATTTATAATCCAAAGTTGAAGCACTGAAAGCTAGATGCTTATAATATTAGGGAGATGCTAAATATTCCCAGGACAGGCCAGTCCTTCTATTCTCTCTAGACCACCACACCTGATCTTGCGGTAGGGTTGTCTCAATGTGGCATGAAACTTCAAAATAGCATAATTTTACATTATGAAAGGTGTTCTTCCTCAATTTACACTGGCCAGAATGTGAACCAAAGGCAGGGGGTGAGCCAACCCTCTACCATATTGTTCAAATGGTAACAAACATTTCAGTATCTTCTTGTTCTATCTTTTTACAGTCTTAAACGTTGGAGCATTTCACAAAACAAGAGAATTTCTATTCAAAATGTGTTAACCCTATCAAGCACTCAAAAAGCTCTTCCTTTTCTCCATCATGGATGTAATAATAGTGATAACATCAGCTACATGGATTTTTTCAATTTTATATTTATAATGTTTTGGTTTTTTTTTTTTTTTTTTTAGATTTTATTTATTTATTTGACAGAGAGAGACACAGCAAGAGAGGGAACACAAGCAGGGGAAGTGGGAGAGGGAGAAGCAGGCTTCCCGCCGAGCAGGGAGCCCGATACGGGGCTCGATCCCAGGACCCTGGGATCATGAGCTGAGCCGAAGGCAGACGCTCAACGACTGAGCCACCCAGGTGCCCCTAAATTTTATATTTATAATGTTAATATGAAACCTGGATTGCAAGTGTGTCATTAATCTGAAAAAAAATCAAATTATTACAACATTTGAGATTTTTAAAAATCTGTAAGTTTATGTTTTTCACCAATTTTACTTCTCTTTTCAATATACAAGTATGGCAGACACTATTTCCTGTTTCCCCAATATCTATTGCCCTCCTCTTCTACAGTAATAGTATTTTTAGCTGGCTGCCCAGCAAAAGAGTACCTTTCCCAGAATCACTTGCAGTGAGGTGTGGTCATATGACCAAGTTCCAGTCATTGGGATATGAACAGAAGTGACACATGCACCTTCCACAGAATGGCCTTAGAAAGTCTGCCCAACGTTTTGTTCCTCTTATTAGCAGGAATCTGAAAGTGATGGCAGGAGCTGTGGCAGCCATCTTGGACCAGGAAAAGGAAGTCAATTCTTAAGTAAGACAGAACAAACACACAGGGTCGAGACCTCTGAATCCTTTTTGGAGGAGAGCCACCATACCAGCTGGCACTTTTACATCAGAAGGATGAAAACTTCTGGCACGCAGAAGTTATTATTCACATTTTGGGGGGGTTCATTAGAGTAGATAAACCTATATCCCAGCTAAGTATAAGTAGTATGATAACAAAGTAATGAAATGTTTTGCTCTATTAAAAAAATAATTACAGAAGTATACAAAGAATTGTTCTTCCAAGTCATCTGGCATCCAATGGTGCTCCCAAAGTATCTTCAGAGAGGATCAGAGATTTATATTATTTTTATGGGGTCCCCAAAATGGGAGTCCTCTGAATGGTCACTCACCCTACCAACTGAAAATGGCCCAATCAACTGTGACCACTTTTCAAAAACCTAACCCATCATCAAAAGTGTGTCCCCATTGAGATCATTATAACAAATGAGCAACAGGTTTCCCTATTCCCTCTCCTGGACTGGCAGAAGAAAATAAGTAGGAGAAATGGCATTCTCTATATCCACCGCCCTCCACCCCAGCTGAAGGTCCCCTGTGGTTATAAGCTCCGGCACCCAACAAACAAAATCAACCATACCATTAACCGACGTTGACTGCCCCACCTGCACCAAGGAGGGGGAGGAATACAGAGATGGAGCCAGAGTGCTTAGGTTCAAACACTGGACTTGCTACTTCCGGGCTCTGCGACCTCAGTGGTGGGATCTGTGAGATGGTGGGGGTTACACTGGTTGATGCACGTAAAGCACTTCGAATAGTGCCTACACACAGCAAGGAGTCAGTAAGGGTTTCCTGTGTGTGTATGCTGTAGGGGAGTAAATTCTGCCAACCCAAGATATGCCTCTTTGCCATGTTTCAGGCTGCTGAAGAAGCTCTGCAAAAGCAAGAATTTACCCTTTTGTGAGGGACATTTACATGTATTAGGGAAATCTCCATCTGTAAGAGTGTCTCCCTCGGTGTACCCGGAAGAGGGGGAGGATTCTAAATCTCTAGAAACTTATCAATGGAGAAGGCCAGGCCTGAAATCTGCGTAACAACCCTACCCTTGTGCACGCTGCTTTTCCTGGTGACCTCCCCTAACTGGTTTTGTCTTTGGCTGAAGATGGTATTTCAGGTGGTGGCTTCAGCCATTTGGGGGAGTTACTCCGTTTTCCTAGGTCTCTCTCTTGTATACAGGATATTAAATTTTTGTTTGATTTTCTCCTGTTAATCTGCTTCGTGTCAATTTAATTCTTAAAGCGGCCTGAAGAACCTTGAAGGGTAGAAAATTTTTCCTCCCCCGAAGTGCGTACATCATGTAAGTGTGTACACGTGTGTATATACCACATACGTATATGTGTCCACAACAGACATGTAGGTTATACACACAACATAGATAGGCATGCATGTCTGTCCACACACATCTATGTTATATAGTACACACCCGTTTATATATATAATGGGGATGTATGTATATATGTACTATGCGGGGGGCTCTCCATTTCTTGAGTATACACACATATATTCAGATTTCTGTGAAAACCAAGTTGACTCCTAAAAATAAAGTGCCCCTCTGTCCTAAGTCCAAAGCCTTGTCAAAGCGTATTCTCCTGCATTTGTAATATACCTAATGATTAAGTGCTTCTGCTGCTTAAACATCCCCTAAGAGGCTCTGAAAGGCCCAGTGGGATTTTCAGCTGCTCTGGCGCAACCCCAAGAGAGGGATGTGACAAGCGGGGACAGAGCAGGAAGGGCACCTAAGGCGGCAGTCTCCGGACCTGCCTCATGAGGCTCTGAACTACAATTTTATCTTCTCACTGACCAAAGGAGCTTATTTGAGCCAGCCAAAAAGGATGTTCACAGAGAAATACAAACACTCTGCTAATGAAAGATTTCCAGAAAGGCAGAAATGGATAAAAGAGCAGCTCACAACTGAAGCTCACACGGCACCCCAAGTTTTTGGAATGGATATAAAAGGGGGGGCAGCATGGTCATTGCCTTTGTCTCCAAAACGGGACATGTTTGTATCACCGATGTGGATACAGAATGCAATTTGTGCATGCACAGACCTACACAAATTGCTATTCCCCACTTAGGCAGCATTTGAAATGTTCTGGAAGCCTCAATCATTTGCAAAATAGTCAAGTATAAAAAGACTGAGTGGCCAACAGATGCTCCAAAGCTTGCTCCACAAAGGAGGAAACAAAGCCCTTGGGCACCCACTCCAGGCTACTGCCTGGAAGGAAGGCTGAGTTGGGCACTGCTTAAGTTTGTTTACAAAGAACATGTATTCATGTATTCAACTTGTGTGTGGGGGCAGCTTTAAGGGGGTTCCACCTTCAAAAAATAAATAAATTAGGTGGCCGACTGGCTATAATGGGACCTCCAGGACAGCAGAGGAGAGATGGAAACATACTGAAACATTCAAGGCCAGTGTTGCGGGGCGGGGGAGGGGGGCCCTCCGGTGGAAAGTGTGCACATTCCCTTCAAGAGCTGCGGACTGAAGCTACTCCATCATGTGCTCAGGTACGATTTATCCCCGGGGTCCCTCAGGGATCTAGAAACAGTCCGTTAAGGTTGTTTCACTCAAACAATGGCAAGGACACAAACACGCTATGTGTAAATATCCCCATTTTTAAATGATAGACATTTAAAAGAACTCCAGTGCTTCATAGTAATAACCTCTGATATTTCTCAAAAAACCTATGTGATCAAGTCATTTGCTGAAATGCCAATTACATGAGGAGTGACTCACCAGACCTGTGTAGGGATTTTTTATGGCAATACAACTGTACTTATTTTTAAATCAAGTAAGCAACAGCCTGCCATTTTAAGTACAAAGTTACCATGGCAACAATAATATACACCTTATCTCCTACACCCTAAAGATAAGTATTCATAGGTAGTACAATCACAAAAATAATTAAAGCTTTCCATTTAAGACTCAACTACGACTAGAATTTGTCAGGCATTCAAGCAACATCTTAACGTTCGGTTTCCCAGGATGGTGTCGCCAGGCTTCTAAGGAAAGAAGCATCCCATAATGATGTTGTTTCATTATGTTACGGCAGTTACTGGCATCATTTGTGGTTTATTCTGTGACCTAACTTGTGGTTCTGATCAGTTTTATTACCAACCATCTCTATTTTCCTAATTGCATTAAACTATGAATGATAATTTGCCACATTCCGAAAATGCCCTTTTGCAAAGTCTGATCCTCCCCAGCTGGGCATGTTCCAGCACGATGTTCGCTCGTGAAAGTAAACAACAGTCAGATATAACGAAATCTGAGACTTGTTAATATCGTCCTTAAAATACCCAACTACTGGGCCAAGGAGAGAAACTGCTCCTGGCGGTAACGTAGGTCGCAGAAACGCAGACCAACCTCGGTACCATTCTATCACTAGAAGAAAAGGCCTTGGGGCGCCTGGGTGGCTCAGTGGGTTAAGCGTCTGCCTTTGGCTCAGGTCGTGATCCCAGGGTGCTGGGATCAAGCCCCGCATCGGGCTCCCTGCTTCGTGGGAAGCCTCCTTCTCCCTCTCCCACTGCTTATGTTCCTGCTCTCGCTCTCTCTCTGTCAAATAAATAAAATCTTAAAAAAAAAAGGCCTTTTCGAAAAACACATTTCTGTTTTTCTGATTTTCATCCCTATCGGAATTTCTCTGCTCACAGGTGTATCTGACCCACCGGTCTGTGGGCTCTTCCTCAAGGCCAAGGACTCTCTCACTCACCACCACAGTTCTCGTACTCACAACTGCCCTTGGGCCAGGAGCGTGCACCATGAAAATTCAGAAGCAGGCTGGTGAAACGAGCTAGATCTCGATGCCTCTGATGAAATCAACGAAAGCAGCAAGAGGATGCAAAGATCTACGGCGGACATTCAGAGCGTGGGCAGCAGCTGCAGCTCCTCTTTCTGCCCAGGCAGCGCTTAGCCCCTGGGACAATGACAAAACGTTAGCCCTCCCTTGTAGCATTAGAGAGACCTCTCGTCAGGGGCAAGGAAGCGCACACGACTCTTGACTGCCTGGGCAGACGATCTACAGTGGGATAAATCTTTCTTTCCTTCACAGTCTCTTCCTTCCTGAACTTCTCCACTCCCTTTATTTACTTCCTTGGAGAAGCCATCAACACTCTTCAATCTCACGGAGGGGTCAAGAGGCCAAACCTTTCATCACAGAGATTTCCAATACCAGTATGCCAGGACGGCGGACGTCCCCGAGAGGATGGGGGCAAGCGGACCGCAGGTGGGGGTGGTGGCCCACGGGGCGTTTTCTTGCCTGGCCAACATCTGGCTCCAGGACTTCCGTGTGATAAGACTTCTGTGAGTGCACACCTGCTTTCAAATATAATATAAAATAAAATAAAATAAAATATATAACCCTGATTACTTGCTTTTTCATAAGAGGATGAACTCTCAATTCTAGGAAACCAAGATGGGTCTCACCATTCTTAATGTCATCCTCAAAGAGCAATTTATTCAGTTCAAGTAATGTTCATGAACGTTTAGCAGCTTTATAGAAATAATACAAAAGAACAAGACTTTCAAATAAGCTGTGTAGAAGCCTCAGTAAGTGAAATTATATTGGCTTTTTCTCACAAAGATGTTAATGATGCACCAACTGAACATTCATTGGAAGAGAGAAATAAATATGTTTAGGAATAATTAAAGTGCATGGACATAAAAACTTGACGCTTACCTAGAAAGGCCGTTTTTACCAAGTTCGACTAGAAATATGGAGGAAAAACTTTTCTTGCAAAGATTCACTACAGTAACTTTTATGTTTTTTTTTTAAGATTTTATTTATTTATTTGACACAGAGAGAGACAGCGAGAGAGGGAACACAAGCAGGGGGAGCAGGAGAGGGAGAAGCAGGCTTCCCGCCGATGCGGGGCTCGATCCCAGGACCCTGGGATCATGACCCGAGCCGAAGGCAGATGCTTAACAACTGAGCCACCCAGGCGCCCCACTACAGTAACTTTTAAATGCCAATATTAGGGCGCCTGGGTGGCTCAGTTGGTTAAGCGACTGCCTTCGGCTCAGGTCATGATCCTGGAGTCCCTGGATCGAGTCCCGCATCGGGCTTCCTGCTCAGCAGGGGGTCTGCTTCTCCCTCTGACCCTCGCCCCTCTCATGTGCTCTCTCTCTCTGTCTCAAATAAATAAATAAAATCTTTAAAAAAAAAAAAAAAAGCCAATATTAAACCACTGAGAAGCACTTATTACATTTAAGCAAATGAACACATTGAACACGACTAGACGACTAGACCCAGCTTCCCCCGTGTCGTACTTACCTATTACCCACAAGGGGGTACCACACACTTGAAGAGAACGTAGCACACACAAACCCACATTTACTGAGCAGATAAATTGGGGCATGATTCCTCCTATGGTTGAATGCTTCACCAAAGGAGCTGCCAAAGGGCAGTAGTCTTTAGTTCTTAAGTATCTATGAGGGAAACCCTAGGTTTGGGGACAGAGAAACCTAAAGCCAGACTCCTCTGAAGATTAATCAGGAGGCGGCCACGGCCACCATCTGCAAAGTTTCACGAATAAAAAAAGAAAGAAGGAAAGAAATGAATGGGGATTTCTTTTGTCTCCCCACAGTACCAGGCAGGAAATGGGCCTTGGGAGGGAATATTCAGGCCACTACCTTCCTTCTAGCTTGTTGGACATGTGGGCTATAGCAGATTGAACCATATAAACATGCCTACTGGAGGCCAGGATGGTCCAATATTGTCTATTTCATGCGCCTCAACCCAAGACCTTCACCAGGGATTGGGGAAGTCAGGTAAATAAGATACTTAAATCAACCCTTGTACTGGTCATCCGCAGCTCTTAGAAAATAAAAAGGTTCAACTTACTGCTTGAAATTAAATGGTGAATGAAAAAAATAATTGGTTCACTTCAGTGTTCTATGCTCTTTTTGTGTTACGGGAGTACCTGAGAGTTTGCTAGGAAGAGGCCGGTGTAATAAATAAAATCTCTCAGGTAAAAAGAATTCTCTGAATCAAATTAATTATGATGCATTTCATAACAGACATGTCATCATTTGTCTCATTATCGTCATCATGAAGAAAGCCTTAATTGTGGTATGAGTTCATTGGACATCAACTGAATTAAACGACTAGGTCCGTATCAGCACCAGGAGTTAGTAACTCCCAGGACTAGGTTTGTCCGCATCACAGAGGCTGGTCCCGCAGGCTCCCCTTCAGAAAGGCACCTTCTCAAGCCCGCAGCCCCTGCGCCTGGAGCCCTTTATTTGGTGTCTACCGTCCCTGCTTGCTCTATTTCAGCCCCAAACCCAAACCTTCCCGCAGACTATCGTTTCAAAGGTTTGCAGTGAGTGTCTTTCAGGACTTCAAAAGTTCCGTCTGAGTCTGTGTCCCCACCTTGGCACCTCCACTCTGGGGTCCACATGATTCTCTGCTTGGGGCGGGGCAGGCCCTGCGCCCTGCACGATGTTCAGCAGCATCTCTGGCCTCCGCCCAGCAGATGGCAGCAGCACCTCCGTCCCCTGGGGGGTAGTACCCAAAAATGTCCCCAGACATTGCCAACTGTCCCCTGGGGGGCAAAACTGACCCTAGAGCAGAACCATCGGACTAAGCAACAAACTCTTCGAACAAAACATAACTTGTTGCTTTTGAAAGAACCCAAGGCCTCCACTGCTCACCAGTCGCTGAACGAGGGAAGCTCTGCTTCCCAAACACTCCCTCTGAGCACTGAGGAAAGAGCCTGCCCAGGCAGCAAGGCAAACATCTTCAAGCCAACAGCCCAGTAGTGCTTTCTAACCGGCAACCCACTCTAGGTCATGGTTACTCGGATCAGAAGTTGGATTCTTCCTTTTAATGGTATGTCATTTGTCATGTTAGGCTGAGGAAATCGGAACGCATTCACAAAGTAGAAATAGCCCCATTTTTGTTCAAATCCCTAAACGCTAAAATAGGATGACAAACAATTTCACATCCAAATTTTGATTTCAATTTTAAATTCTAGAGTTTCCGCATCCCAGGGTCCTGGGCTCCAGCCCCGCATCGGGCTCCCTGCTCCGCGGGAAGCCTGCTTCTCCCTCTCCCACTCCCCCTGCTTGTGTTCCTTCTCTCACTGTGTCTCTCTCTGTCAAATAAATAAATAGAATCTTTAAAAAAATAAAATAGGGGCGCCTGGGTGGCTCAGTCAGTTAAGCGTCTGCCTTCGGCTCAGGTCATGATCCCAGGGTCCTGGGATCGAGCCCCGCATCGGCGGGAAGCCTGCTTCTCCCTCTCCTGCTCCCCCTGCTTGTGTTCCCTCTCTCGCTGTATCTCTCTCTGTCAAATAAATAAATAAAATCTTTAAAAAAATTTTTTAATAAAATAATAAAAATAAATGTATGGAGGTATATGTGTGCATTGGTTGGTGGGGGATGGTGCCCAGGGACGGCAGCCGGTGTGTAGAAACTGTCCAACAGTCCAGTTTTGTTCTGGACACCAACAGTAAGGGAGTAACAACCCTCTATTAAAAATTACATTTCCAAAAAGGTCCTAGGAGAATTCAAATTTGTGATTTCTGTTGCCTCCAAATAAATAAACAAAAGTTTGAGGCCTTGTGGAGGAATATTTCTGTGAAGTGATGGGTAACAGCCGTACATGTAATCTCATTTGACGGCTGAATAAACCACTTTCTGGAATAAATCAAGCTCGCGCTCCAACCCAATGCTGGCCTCTTCTTCACTGGGTGAATAGCTATGTGAAAATATTCCAGGAAAAGTTTTCCATTAAACTACTTAGGGGAACGAGGTAATCTTGAGTCGGCCATGAAAAGTTCCTTTTCTCAAGTAAGATCACCAAATGTGGAAGTAACACTCTACCAGAAAAGCAATGTTTAAACCACTCTAGGATTACCTTAGCTTCATCGCTGTAACAGATGAGTGGAAAATTGGCTTTTCTTCTCTTTCAACAAAGAATTTGCATCCTGAATATAAACTTGGTCTTTGCAATGGAGCCAACTGGGTCATATTTTTAAGAAGAAATCCACATCTGGGGCACCTGGGTGGCTCAGTTGGGTTAAACATCTGCCTTTGGCTCAGGTCGTGGTCCCAGGGTCCTGGGATGGAGCCCCACATTGGGTTCCCTGCTCAATGGGGAGCCTGCTTCTCCCTCTGCCTCTTCCCCTGGCTTGTGTCCTCTCTCTCTCACTCACTCACTCTCTCTCTCAAATAAATAAATAAATAAAATCTTTAAAAAAAAAAAAAGAAGAAATCCACATCTCAACATATCAAGGGCTTTCTTATCTAATCTTATTATAATATGTCAAGGGTCCATTTTAGTAGAAATACCTCACTTCACCTGTGTTGTTATGACCAGGCTGATACGTGATAACTGAGAATCCGCTTCCCCCTACAGCCTCTATGTTCATCTGAACAAGTGTATATATTACATTGTACTTTTAGAAACCACAGGTCAGTGGAAGGAAACCATGACATCCCATGGAATTAGATTTGACACCAAATGATTCACTGTTTCCCTTAAAAAAAAAAAAAAAAAAGCCACAAAAACTAGGAGGGACCTTTAATAGATTTTTTTTTAAGGGTGCACAAAAACATTATTGGCGATATAAAAGAAGATCTAATTGTATGAAGAGCTGTATCATGTATACAAATGGAAGGTTCGACGGGGTAACTACACTGACTATCACAGAAATTATGCTGTAAGTTCACTGTAATCCCACTCAGAATCCTAACGGGGATGTTTGTGGAACATGAGAAGCAGATTCCAAAAGCACACCAAAAAGAAAAAAAAAAACAAAAAAAACTGAGTCTGTCTCAGGCACTTTTAAAGAAGAGCAAGAGGAGAAAAATTCTCCTAGGATACCCAGGCTTATTATACATCTACAACAATCAAGACAGTGTACTCTTAGCGCACAGATGGCAAACACAGAGCCAAGAAACAGAATAGAGTCCAGAGATGTACACACACTTACAGTAGGGAAATTGAAAACATGAGAGAAGGTATTATATAAAAATCAGTGGAGAAAGGATGAGCCATTAAGTACACGGTGGTTTCTGCATAGAAAATAGAAAATAAAAATAGATTTCGATCTCATACCAAAAAACTAAAATCCCAATGGAATGAAGACTGAAAAATGAAAAGCACACTTTTAAAAAAACTTTACAAGAAAATATAGAAGAACAGAAGAACATCTTCATGACTTCGGAGATAAGAACAATTTTATTTTATTTCATTTTAAGATTTTACTTGTTTGACAGAGAGAGCACAAGTAGGCAGAGTGGTAGACAGAGGGAGAGGGAGAAGCAGGCTCCCTGCTGAGCGAAGACTCTGATGTGGGGTTCGATCCCAGGACCCTGGGATCATGACCTGAGCCGAAGGCTGACGCTTAACTGACTGAGCCACCCAGGCGCCCCCCCCCACCTTTTTTGGGGACAATTTTAAAATAAGGCAAAAATTAGGAGCACAAATCATAAAATAAAGGAAAAGATCCATTAGGATTTATTACAACAAAAAAAATTCAGTACAACAAAAGATACGTTCCACAAAGTTAAAAGATAAACCACAGAGAGGAAGAGGACATTGAGGACACATTTAACCAAGGACTAGTATATCCATAATGTATAAAGAATCACTACAAACCAGTAAGAAAAAACAAGGATGGGGCACCTGGGTGGCTCAGTCATTAAGCGTCTGCCTTCGGCTCAGGTCATGATCCCAGAGTCCTGGGATCGAGCCCCGCATCGGGCTCCCTGCTCAGCGGGGAGCCTGCTTCTCCCTCTCCCTCTCCCCCGCTGCTTGTGCTCTCCCTCTCTCAAATAAATAGAATCTTTAAAAAAAAAAAAAAGAAAGAAAGAAAAGAAAAAACAAGGATATAGGGGTGTCTGGCTGGCTGGGTCAGGAGAGCATACGACTCTTGATCTCAGGGTCATGAGTTCAAGCCCCATGTTGGGCATGGAGCCTACTTAAAATAAAAAAAGAAAAAAGAAAAGAAAAAACAAGGATATAAATGGAAAGAGAAAACTCAAGTGGCCAATAACCTACCAAAAACTTTCAACCGGTCTAGGGACCGCCAACATAAAAAACAATGAAACACCACTTCATACCTATCAGATTTTTTAAAAATCCCACTGTTGACGATACCGAACGCTGGTGAAGATACAGAGAAACGCGAGTCCGTGCACTGTTGGCGTCAGTGTGAATTGACACAGTACCCAGGAAGCAGCGATGACACCACGCTCCGTGCGGTGACAAAGCATTCATTCTGCTGACGACACCATTACCCCAGTCAAAAAGAGGACAAAGCTCCTCACTGAAGGAACGAGGGCAGATTATTACTCGTCTAAGTCCAAACAACATGGGAAGTTCATTTAAGCAAAAACATTTTTATATCTATTTCTAAAATTTGTCAGGTTGAAAACCAGAAATCATCCCAGGCCTCCAGCCATTTGCCCACCTTGCTCTGTGCTGGGAACAGCCAGCCGCCAGTTCACTAGCTACTATTCATTCAGACAATTTTCTTTTTTTTTTTTTTTTTTTTTTTTTTTAAAGATTTATTTATTTATTTGAGAGAGCGAGAATGAGAGAGAGAGTACATGAGAGGGGGGAGGGTTAGAGGGAGAAGCAGGCTCCTCGCCGAGCAGGGAGCCTGATGCGGGACTCGATCCAGGGACTCCAGGATCATGACCTGAGCCGAAGGCAGTTGCTTAACCAACTGAGCCACCCAGGCGCCCCATTCAGACAATTTTCTTTTAAAGATTTATTTATTTATTTTAGAGAGAGTGAGGGAGAAAGAGAGCATGAGTGGGAGGGGGAGAGGGAGAGAGAATCTTAAGCAGACTCCCCACTGAGCGCGGAGCCCGACGCAGGGTTCGATCTCACGATCCCGAGATTATGACCTGAGCCGAAACCAAGAGTTGGATGCCAACCGACTGCACTACCCAGGCGCCCCTAATTCAGAAAACTCTTAAAACACGATCTTCTTCCAGAAACTAATTGGGAGGGGGTCTCAACATCTGTTATATCCTTATAGCTCGAAGCCATAAAAGTTATATTGATCAGATCCTTTTTTCAGATCCTGAATAAATAGGCTACGTCTACCACCGGCCCTTTATTTACACCCCCGCCATCACGTACTTTCCATTTCCCAGGGGGATAATGGGGCTAGGCTACCTTAGCTCTGTAATCTCTTCAGCCATATGCATGTTTTTCCAGGACCTGTCTCACTGCTCATCAATTATTTTCAAAAGCCCTTCTCACACCTGCTGTGTCAATGTTTTCCACTTAAAATAAAGGGTAGGAGGGACGCCTGAGGGGCTCAGTCGGTGAAGCGTCTGCCTTCAGCTCAGGTCATGATCCCGGGGTCCTGGGATCGAGCCCCACGTCTGGCTCCCTGCTCCGCGGGGAGCCTGCTTCTCCCTCTCCCTCTGCCTGCCACTCGCCTACTTGTGCTCTCTCTCTGTCAAATAAATAAATAAAATCTTAAAAAAAGAAATAGAGGGTAGGAATCAGTGGTTTACGGACTCCCTAGAACACCTCTACATATGAAGGCATTTAATAAGTGCTTTTAACCATAGTGATTTAGAAGCAGGTCTATTTTTCAGAAGAAAACATCACCAAATTTTTAAATGATGTTATTAATGGTGATCAGACCTAAGGGTTTATCCTGTATGGTTCCATTTCTATAAAGTGGAAAAACAGGCAAAACTATGTTGGCAGAAATTAGGAGTGATTACCCTTGGTGGGGGAGCCTCAAAGGGAGCTTGTGGGGAATTTCTGCAGCGCTGGTAATGTTTTGCTTCTTAATCTACGTACTGGCTAAGTTGGTAAAAACTTATTAAGCTGTATGCTTAAACGGTTTGCCCACTTTCTGTGTATATATTATACTTCAAGAGCAAATTTTTAAGTGATCTTTATAATATCCGTGCCTCTTAACAAAACATCTAAAAGTATTTGTGACGATACCGTTATGTATGTGGACACCAGGGATGCTACTAAATACCCCCCAATGCACAAAGAAAAAAAACCTTCTTTCACTTCAGTTCAAACCAGTTTTTGGTAATCCAGGACATTGGCTTGGCAAAATGGTAATAATTCATGAAATGGAAATTCATCTCTTTAATGTTCTGAATTCTGTTTCACTTACCATGGAAACTGTCAGAATATGCCACATGAGAAAACTAAAATATAAAATAAAGTGCTGCATCAAATAAAGTTATCTTAAGGGTTTGAATTTCTTTGCTAATTACATCTCCATTCTTTGCTCCTTGTGTGAAGAACAGATGCCTGAATTCAAGCTGCCATTTAAAAACCCTCCGTTTAAACATTCTTTTCAGGGAGTTGTGAAACATCACATTCCTAAACCTAACAGAGGGACCCGATGCACATACAGAACAGCCAATTTCCTAGGCTCTTTCTAACCCTCACTTCCAACGTTCTCGGGCTTTTTACACCAGAACTAGTCTCCAAGTGTGCTCAAACCTCTCTGAACAGACCAAGTTACGTTCTCCGGCGGGGTTGGGGGCGGGGAGGGGGGACACAGAAGGAGGGGCGCACGGAGGGG
Source organism: Halichoerus grypus (assembly GCF_964656455.1). NCBI lineage: Eukaryota > Metazoa > Chordata > Mammalia > Carnivora > Phocidae > Halichoerus > Halichoerus grypus. The sequence continues at coordinate 121,763,961 of NC_135727.1, read as the reverse complement.
GGTGCAGGGAAATCTCCGGCTGTGGGAAAGGATCTTTGTGAGCAACAAGGGGGACATCAGTCCTTCCTCCTCCAACTCCTGCGTCTCTCAAACACATGGAAAAATGTAATGAAGTCATGACTACAGACCCCAAGAACAGGACAGGACAGGACAGAATGGAACGTGCGGGAAGGTTGCCTTAAAGGCTTAATCTCGGTAGATTTGATTATAAGCTAAGGAGATGAATTCTAAATATGGAAAGGCCATCAAGGTAATTAAGGATATTAAAAAAAATGGGACTAGATCCTTGATGTCTTCCTACTTAATGAAGAGCACAAAAGATGATGAAAGCAAGTTTAGTAAGCAAGGCCAATTTCATATAGATTTCAGTCCTTTCAGAGCTAAGTGCACTGAACAGCAGAACAAGTTACCAAGGAAAGCCGGGCACTCTCTATTCCCAAGGGGGTCTGGTCTCATTAATGAGATTGTTTAGTTGCCCTTTTACTCCAAAGAAAGAGTGAACTAGGTGGTCTGCAAGGGCCCCCATTATATCTACAGATTCTCTGAGGATCTTGAAAAAAAGGTTAAAAAAAAAAAAAAACTTCCTTCAGCTAGAAATACCGAGCATCCCTTTTGGAAGGCAAACACCCTTTTACCCAGAGATCTTCCTGTTCAGCAAATGTGCTCAAGTAAGTCCTCAATGATGCCCCTACTGAGATTTTAGAATACTGTGAAGCACAAAAGGTTTTCAATCCCTCTTATTCTAAAGCAGGGGTTCTCAACATGGGTGGTTTTTGGCCCTCAACGATTGTTATATGGCCACGTCTGGAGACATTTCTGGTTGTCACAACTAGGAAAGTGTTACTCGCACGTAGTTGGTGGACACCAGGGATGCTACTAAATACCCCCCAATGCACAGATGATGAATGATTCAGCCCAAAATGTCAATAGTGCTGAGGCTGAGAAAACTGGCTCAAGAGGGAAGGAGGGGCGCCTGGAGGCTCAGTTGGTAGAGCATGTGACTCTTGATGTCAGGGTTGTGAGTTCGAGCCCCACATTGGTTCTAGAGATTACTTAAAAATAAAATAATTAAAAAAAAGAAAGGGCAGGAAAGGAAAGGAAAAAAAACCTTCTTTCACTTCAGTATCTGTCTCCAGCTGTCCAAGAAGAAAGTAGAATTTAACAGTCCTACAGAAAACAAATAGGCAACCAAATACCATGCAGTAACTCTAACTCAACATCCTTTACAGTACATCTTGTCACACCGAGTTCAAATACACTGAGTTATACACAGCCATTAAGAATAAAATGCAAAAGATCAGGTTTAAATACCTTTTCCTTTGGCAGATTTTGTTTTCTAACAAAGTAAGCAGTTTTTATTCCTAGACATTAAAATCCTATCTTCTGATTACTAGAAAATGTACTCCTTTTTTATTAAGTGGTCAGTTCATCTAGCAGATGTAATCATCAGATGTAAGCATCAACCTATCAAGATAAATTTTAAAATAATTGCCCAAGATTGATCGAGAACAAGAGAATACAAATTGCCTACATCACGAGGAATTAATAGGGGACTATCACCACAGAGCCTGCAGACGACAGGATTAAACAGTTAATACAAGAATATTATGAGCAACTTTATGTCCATAAAGTTGATAACTTAGACAAAATGGAAAGTCCTTTAAAAACACAACTCGGCAAAAATGAAACAAAGAGAAAGAGTAAATTTGAATAGTACTATCTCTGTGGGGGAAAAAATAGAACTTTAAACATTTCTATAAAGAAAACTCCAGACCCGGATCACTTCACTGGTGAAATGTTTCAAATATTGAAGGAAGAAAAGCGCCACTTTTAAGATAACTAATCAAATAAACAAACAGACAAGACCAGGTTCCATTTCAATGCCCACCTGCTCTGGAGTCACACCAAACATGGCCTTTTCCAACCCAGAAAGGCTCACGCTTCCTTCCTTCTCCACTTTATCCTTTGAAAGGGAGGAGGCAATAGACAATATTAAAAACATTTTTTGTAAGATCCAGGTCTATGTGTCCATTTGTAATTAAAACGCGTCCCTCCCCCGTCTTATTTCCTACTGTTCCCCACCCCCATTCTCTGCTCAGGCCAAACCAGTTTCTTCAGGATTCCACCAGGAACTCTGCTCACTCCTACCTCTCTTCCACGGCACCCTAAGCCTTTCCACTCTTCTCAAAACACCTCAAATCCAAGTCTCCACCAGAAGCTTCCGATAAGCTACAAGAGCTCACCCTTCTCAGAACTCCTTCTAGACTTCCATTTGGAATTTTACAATTAGACACTAACGATTCTCTGTCTCGGTGGTTTCTTTTATCTCCTCCGATTGGCAGTTCCATCCATCACTTCCCTGCTTGAAATCCCTTGGCAATTCTCCCCAAGCAAGAGGGTAACATGAAGTTCTTTGCGGCTCTTACCTGTGGCCCGACCCCGCCGCAAGCCTCAGCACCCCCACATCCAGGCCATGCCCACCTCCGTGGCCCCGCATCCTGCAGCCTCCCCCACTGCGCACTCCTGCACATGTGTACCCAGGGCCTGGGTACAGCCACTCCTGGCCACTGCCACCCTTGTCCTCCTGCTCATTCTTCAAGTCTTCCATCAAGGGTAACTATCTCCCCAGGGAACCCCACTCTGAAATACCAACACCAATGCCCCCCCCAATCTCATTTTCCTTGGACAGAGGAAATTATTCTACAGGAGCTATAATTACTTCTATTATAATTCTTCATTGGTCTCTCTGAGACAGCTGTGCTGATTTAAGGACAGAACGCAGTTTGGGGTTTTTTTGTTTTTTTGTTTTTTTTTAATTTAAGTTATCGCTACACCTAAGGCGAGGCTCGAACCAGCACTCACGACCCCGGGATCCAGAGTCACATGGCCTCGCAGCGGCGCGTGCTGAACCCAACCGCGGAGGAGAATGGAAACACTCCGACCGAGTGACCTTTCGGTCCTGGCCGCGAGGATGAATTTCCCGGCAACGGCGTTTCACTCCAAGCTGCCCTCAACTTCAAAAATCCAACAAGAGGGAAGTACTTTTCACCAAGGACAGGAAAATATTTTAATACATCAAAAGAAAAAAAAAAAGCTAAAGGCAAAACAACTGCTCTGTAAATTGCTTTTGTGTCTGTCTGCCTCCGGCCATCAAATTACTTCTGAAGCGTCTTCAAGCTCTGAATTCTGTTATTCTGTGCAAATCTGTGCTGAAAGTATGGTTATTAAGAAACAGTACTTAAAGTCATTCGCCCTATTTCATTCAGGGTGGTTTATCACAGTTTTGTAATACATAAATTATATACAACGTACCTTGTAATCTGTACGTTTATAACGTAGATAGACCTTAACAAAGCGCCTACCCCACGGACCCACCCAATTACTCCATTATGCTCTACTCCTTTTGTAAGCCATATTGACCACTGTCCACAGAACTTGGCTTCAAGGTTATTCTGCAGGACATCTATATACTCTTTCTGCCACCAGCTGAATTGTGTACCTAAGAGTCAGTCGTGTTTGCTCCCCAACCTATTTATGTCAGTTGTATTTGTTACTGTAATTATGAAATTTAATTCCATACTACACAGACTAAGAAAACGTGTGCAAAAGAAAGAGCTTTTATTTCTTCGAAACCCAAGCTCATTGCTTTGGCAAGCCTTAAAAATGAGTCACTTGGAAAAATAGTTGCCTAAAACCATGGACAGGACAATTGTAGAGGTTTAAGGGGAGTGGGGTAGATGATAGAAGAGCATTCTGCACAGAGACTGGCTCCCGATACCCTTAAGCTCTCATTTTACTTTAGAGGACTCTGAAACTGAAAATCAGAAGCCAATGAATTTGGGCTGTGATTGACATGCGAGCGGGACTTCAAGGAATCCCAACCAGGGCTCACACTGAAAGCAAAGACCTCAACTCTACAACAAAATACTGGCAAATTAATGTTTAAAGTTAATTGGATGTTTAAGACACACATGTGGCACTTTTGATGATTCACCACTTCGGCATTTTCAATAAACCATCTAACTGCCTGACCCTGGGTGCAGCAGCTAAGGATCGGCTCTAAAACCCTTGCAGGGGTCAAGTGGTTTGGGCAACAGCTTTTGCTGGAGCAAAAATATACTAATTAATTATTTCCTGTTGGTCACAAACATAACTCTGCGCTACTGGACTGTGAGGGTTACTTAAAATTTCAGTTTGCCTCCAGAGACTTAAAGGGAGCTCTCTCCAAGACCTGAGGGTGGGCTCGATGTAAGATCTTGACACTCACAGGGAGGGAGGCTAGCGCATTCTGGAAATACTTCCTGCCCGGCTATTCGTCAGGAGACCATTCCTTTGTCTGCAATTGCATCTGAATTTCTGAGCAAACTTCCCGAACCAGACACGTAGGTGTGCCTGTCTGGTTCCTCAGGGGGCTTCCTTCTGAGTCTTGCCTCGGAAGGTGATCTGGGCCCGGTGTGTGGGGAGAGCAAAGTTCTCTGGAGCCGCCAGCTCTCGGAGGAAGAGGGCAGGGGAAGGCAAAGCTGGAAGCACGGCGCACAGCTTCCTCCACCAGGCTCCCCGGAGCAGGGCCACTATGCCCGTCGGCGGGCACGTCAAGATGCCAGCATTCAGCCTGACTACAAACGCTGGCTTCACGGAAACCAGTGGTGTTTGAACAATTAGGGAGCGGTTTTCTCCTATTTTTCAAGCATCACATTACCTTCTCCTTTCTTTTTTTCTAAATGATACCCCTTTAGATCTGTAAGAGCCCAAAGAAATAACTTCGTCAAATCCTTGTATTCTGTAGTAAAGGGAGATCAAGAAGAGAAAATGATCTAGCTAAGACCACAGAGCAAGCTGGTGGGATTGCTGGGGCAGACACACGGCCTCTGGCTTGCCCTGCTTTTCCTCAGTTTCCTCACCCTGGGGACCCGCGGCCCCAGCACCACCAGGGAGCTTGCCAGACCCGCAGAAACGCCGCTCCCATCCAGGCCCACTGAGTGAAAAAACTGCTTTTTCAACAAAATCAAAGAGGGTTTGTATGCATGTTACAGTTAAAGAAGAACTGCTCTGAGCCAGTTGTTTGTACTGCTCTTTTGTGAAATGACCGTTTAAATTCATAATCCTCATAAAAAAATTTCCTTGCCACAAAGTGGATGAAAACAATTAGTTATTTTGCGGTCTCTGGTCATTTCACACAGAATTTGCACTTAAAAGGATAGGCAACTAATGAATCAAAATCAGCGCTTCTCTCTGGATGCATGAGCCTTGTCAAAGCAGGGTGGATATTCCACAAATGCCTTTATCAGAGCTTATTACACTGAACCCGAGTAGTTGCTAAGGTCTTCAGGCCTGTGAATAAGGTAACAGAGTAACGATTCTGCGGGCGCCTGGCTGGCTCGGTCCCTAGAGCATGGAACTCTTGATCTCAGGGTCCGGAGTTTGAGCCCCACGTTGCGCACAGAGATTACTTAAAAAAACAATTCTGTTAGGCAACAGGAGTTCCCAACAGAGAAAACCAGAGTAAAACCAGGAAATGTGTGTGCACATGCACACGGGTGGACATTGGCCAAACGTGGAACCCTTCAGCCAGGGAAGTAATTCGTTTCGACGCGTTCACTTAGGTGATGTACTGCATACGAACAAAACATCAACATCTTCCCATTGGGCCAAACAACCAAAGTTACTGACTAGTCAAACACACTTCAAACATCAATTGGCTCGTTGCATTTACATGAACCGTCCAGAATAGGCAAATCCCTAGACACAGAAAGTAGATTAGCGGTTGCCAGGGGAGACGGGGGTGGGATGGGGAGTGACTTCCAAGGGGCACAGGGTTTCCTTTTAGGGTGATGACTCCGTCAGTGGTGGTGGCAGCACAACTCGGAATACACACAAAATCACGAACTCTGTATGCTCAAATGTGCAAATTGTGTGGTTTGTAAATTATAGCTCAACAAAGCCCTAAAACCCCCACAACTCCTTCAACAAGAACAGGTTTTAAGATACACTGAGAGATAAAACTGCATGCACCACTCCTGCTCAGTATTTTTTCAACTTAAAGATGTCGAATACCTTTCAATTTGAGTCCAAAGGGGCTTTTATTTCCATAAACCTCACTCATTTTACCAGTCAGTAAATGAACTAATACCGGGTTAAGGAAGTGACTTGCGTAAGAACCCAAGTCCCAACTCGCACCAATGGCGAGAATTTTCCCAACATTAAATCATTTCCATTAAAACATTCATAAGGGTATGCTGGGTAATTAAATACATCTGGAAAAATAAAACCAGTTCATGGCCTTGTGGTGTATTTACTAAGAATCTACCAAAGGAAATCACTATGTTTCCTTTTGGCATGAAGGGCCCTTTTTTTTTTTTTTTAATGTAAAACCTAAAAACTGAAACCAAGGCTACTGCCAGAACAAGTGAGGTATGCACAAATTAACATAAATTGGCAACTGAAGTGTAGAACCAACAATTGTCCCAGACACAAAGTACTTCCTTGAGACCAGGCCTCTGGTTTGGGCATTTGCCTCATGAGAACTGCCATCTAACCTCCACACCTATTTAAACACTAAAGCCTGCCCCCAATGAAGCCCAGGGTCCTGTGAAAGCCATCCTCAAGAAGGTTCCCCGGGTGGTAGCTGGATGCTCCATTTCGAACTAGTACAAATTCTAACACCTAGCGTTAATGAACCAGAAGTAACTTTATTTCAGGAAAACCAGTTAATGCTTCCCTCAGCACGGTACTTCTCTAACTTCAACATCTCTGCGCCAAGCATTGCCAAAATAGTTCCAGGCTCAGCAGCAGCCATCTGATTTTTGTGTATGAACCTCATTTAAAGGGAAGCATTAAAAAGGGGGGGAGCCTTGAGGGTCACCTGGCTGGCTCAGTTGGTGGAACAGGGGACTCTTGATCTCCGGGTTGTGAGTTCGAGCCCCACCTTGGGTGTAGAGATTACTTAAAAATATTTTTTAAAAAATAAGTCAAATAAAAGGGAACATTGAGTGATGGGACTACTCAGGTGGGGGCATTAAGAGAAATAGGAACCAGAGTTACAGGTCACTCAATTCTGCCCTTTCTAGAAGGATTTTATCCTAGCTCTCCCCTAACTTTTTGGTAAGAAATTTTCTTGTTGGATTCGGGAGCCTTGTTTCCTTCCATATTTTGACCACCTAGTCAATTAAAAAAGATTCAACTATACAATTCTTTGCTCTTCCCTTTAAATTCAAAATAATAAGCTCTCCCTACTGTCCCTGACCAAAATTACAATCGGCACAAAATTACACCCCCTCACTTACACACACACATACACACACACACTCGCGCGCGCGCTCTCTCTAGCGCTCGCTCGCTCGCTCGCTCTCTCGCTCGCTCTCAATAGCAGAGGGATGCAGACTGGGTAAGAGGCCACGGGTGGGGATGGGGGACGGGCAGGGATTCCCAAGCCCCGACCATTAACCCGCAATGGTTAAACCCACGGCGCTCCTCATTAGGAATGCTTCGGCGTGGCTCCTCGGTCTGTGGCTTTTGTGGCGCTTGTGGCCGCAGTCTGGCTGCAGAGAAGGATAACAGAGCAGGGAGAGAAGCCCTTTCCCAGTCACAGCCCTCAGACATTTCCCGGGGTGCGGCGGAATTAGGTCGTTTTCCACAGCATTCCCGAGGTTCCCTTCCGATGGAGTCCCCATTTAACGACATGCTGCTGACGGCAGCATTTCGGGGTGTTAGGAGGGGACGGAAAGAATCCCACAGCCGCCTAACATTCGCCCCGGGCCAGGTTGGAGATTTTCGGTCTCCAGAACTGGGCTTTCACCGTCACTAGTCGATCCCCCCAGCTGCACTCGAATCCGCTTGGCAAACCGTGTCCACCTGCGCCCAGGTCCGCATTTTGATAGTTGGAACGGGGGACAAAGAAAAGAGACTCACCCTCTGACCCATCCTGTCCCTCTCCCCTCCCCCCTTCCTGGTATCAAGGGTCATGGTTCCCAAATGAGCTCTCGGAAGACCCCAGCCTTGGGGAACCGGGCGTTTGCTTCGTGTTGGGTTGAAGGGCAAGAAGACCACGGCAGGGTGGGACAGGACCGGACTGGGAGCTGGGGCGACAGGAGAGCGTTCCGGGAAACGAGCAGGAGACTCCTCTCTACCAACCCTTAAAATAAAGCCGCCCGGGACGCCCCGTCTGCTTGCTCCGCACCCCCTCCCGGGACACCGGCTCTTGCCCTCCCGCGGGCCGCACGCCGGGGTCGGGGGGGGCGGCTGCCAGAGCGCAGCCGGGACGGGGACGCCCCCGCCGCGGGGCAGGGACGCGCACCTGGGCGTTCGGGACACCTGCGTCGCGCCCCTCCCACCTGCGGCCTCCGGGCGCGGAGGTGCCCCGGGAGCCCCACCTGAGCGGGGGCGGGGCGGGGGCGCGGGGCCGACGCGCTCGCTTACCCATGGCTGGAGACGGGCGGGAGGGGCGCGGGCTCCCCGGGGACGGGCAGGGCCGGTGGCACAAGTTTGCAGGTCTGGCGGGCACGTGCGCCGGCCGGGCTCCGGGCGGGCTGCGCTGCTGGGCTGGCGGCTGGCGGCTGGCGGCTCGCTGCTGGCTCCGGGGCCGGGGTGGGAGCGCGGCGCGGCTCCGCCTGCACTGGGGGCCGGCCGCGCCGAGAGGGGCCCTGACGTCAGCGCCGGGGGCTTTGTGCGCCCGCAGCGAGGGCCCGACCCCGGCAGCGGGCGCGCCAGGGTGGCCGGCACTGCTTGCGGCTTCCTCTGGGACACTCCCCCCACCCCAAGCCGGCGCCGAGGGGCGCGGGAACTCGAGAAGCCGGGGGGTGGGGGGGCCTGGGGGGCGCGGATCCGCGTCCCAGAAACCAACTGTTACACAGCGGGAGGGGGCTTTGCGGTCCTAATCTTCACCCATTGTGCAGATGAAGAAACTGAGGCCCGGGACACCGAGCCAAGGACAGCCGGTGATCGGCAATTGCCCCCATCCACACTCCTGGATCCTTTTGTTCCTGTATGAGCTGCGGGTGATTATTTAATTCGGTGGGGCTCAGCCCTGGTTGCACATTAGAACCAGCTGGGGCGCTTTGAAAACCTGGTTGCATCTGGGCCTCTGCGGGGCGAGACCGAGGCCTCTGGCCGCAAAAGCTCCCCAGGTGATCCCGGTGTGCGTCCAAGGTGGCCGACACTGACTTGAGCTACTTGGCGGGTAACGATGATGGGGAGAGGCACCGGCGGCACCCTCCAGTCTGCGGTGGTGAGAGATTTAGTGGTGCCCTTAATCGGCCATCTTGATCCCCGGAAGGCCACACCTGTCAGGCTCTGGGGGACTTTGCAGATTCGCCCCGGTCGCCGCTTCTCGCTTCTCCCACCGCTCAGGCCTTGCACGGGAGCCTGGAAGTGAATTAATTAATGGTTTAACAGTGTCCGGGGCTTAAATTCCTTCTGTCTCCTTAGTGAGTAATTTTCCTGTCTGCAAAGGTGTTAGAAAAGCTCTGAGACCCTTAGCCATTTTTCTACAGCGGATACTTTTTGAGACATTTGTGAACCCGATATTCCCCCCCCACACACACACTCACAGTTTATGTTGTGCTTCGTCGTTTTGAAAATACATCGTATTTACTTGAACAAAGGGTCACATAAACCGCAACTGTCCATAGTACACTTTTTTTTTAAAGATTTTATGTATTCATTTGACAGAGAGACAGTGAGAGAGGGAACACAAACAGGGGGAGTGGGAGAGGGAGAAGCAGGCTTCCCGCAGAGCGGGGAGCCCGATGTGGGACTCGATCCCAGGACCCTGGGATCATGACCTGAGCCAAAGGCAGATGCTTAACGACTGAGCCACCCAGGCGTCCCTGTCGATAGTACACTTAAGGGACATTTAACCCCAAAGACAGAACCTTTAGGATTGAGAAAGGGTGGAGGGAGCAAACATTTCATCTATTGAAATTTATTGGATTAGGAAAGATTTCGTCAAGGCAGAGCTCTAGAAAACCTAATATTTTGCATAAAAAGGCAGAGATCTGTGCCGAGCGGATCAAGGGTTCATTTTCACAATCCCAGGGGGAGGAGTTAGTCCTACTCAATCTTTACACACTAATAAAACAGGGAGCTCATAGGTCTAACTTTTTGTCCCCTTGTTACTGGAAAATCATCGCGTAGACGTAAGAATCCAACTGTAGATGACAATAACAGAGATGGCCTGCAAAGGCCCGAGACAAAGGCGGAAGTGAAGGAAGGCAAAAAGGAATTCATTCTAAGTCCTGGTTTAGAGAAGAACCTTGGGTTTCGTTGGTTCCTGCATCTTGGGAGACTCCTAGGAGACGGTGAAAGCAACAGAATGAGACTCGGGCATGACACTCTGAAATCATTTTGGCAAGCTATGACCTTACTCCACCACTCTGGGACCAAAAAGTCTAAGGTTTTGTGCACTGAGTTGAAAGTAAACCCTTTGGTCCACTTTCGGTCATTCCCTAGAAGTCTTAGATTTTTTTATTTTAACCAAAGAAAAGAAATACCAGCTGTCCAAATATTAGAGCGGGCCACAATGGGATGCTGTGATAAAAACCAAGTTATAGCAATTGTGTACACAATGTCCAAGGAAAGCCACATTTTAATAGAAATTTTTACTCGCTTTGGAAATGTCACAGACTTATTTCAACAAGTAATTGTCCCTAATACCCTTACGAAGAAGAAGAAAAAAACAAAAAAAAACAAAAACCCAGCAGTTGGGAAATTAGCAAGGCTACCACAGACAGGGTACAAAAGATGGCTAATAAGCATATTTGATTATTACTCAAATGCTATTTTAAAATAATAAACCAGGGGTGCCTGGGTGGCTCAGTCGGTTAAGCGACTGCCTTCGGCTCAGGTCATGATCCTGGAGTCCCAGGATCGAGCCCTGCATCAGGCTCCCTGCTCAGCGGGGAGTCTGCTTCTCCCTCTGACCCTCCTCCCTCTCATGCTCTCTGTCTCTCATTCTCTCTCTCAAATAAATAAATAAAATTAAAAAAAAAATAAAAAATAAAATAAAATAATAAACCAATTTTCTCAAGTAACTAAAACCTTTAAAAAAATAAAGCAGGATTTGGGGCGCCTGGCTGGCTCAGTCGGTAGAGCACGTGACTCTTGATCTCGGGGGTTATACGTTCAAGCCTCCCGTTGGGTGTAGAGATGACTTAAAAATAAGATCTTTAAAAAAATTTTTTAAAAACAAGACTACTTTGCAGGTGGGCAAGTAAATTGGTAGAGCCTTTCTGGAAAGCTATTTGGCAGTATCTATCAACAGACAAAAATATTCATCGCCTCTGACCTAATAATCCCGCTCCTGGGACTTTCTCTTACGTAAATAATGACTGTTTCAGTCAAAATTAATGTAAAGAGATGTTTATCTCAGAGCAAGATGTGAGAGGAAACATAAACCAAGAAAGGAAACAACACCTATTCAATAAAAGGGGAGTAGTTACATAAATTATTGTTGATCTAGTTTCGTGGCTCTCAGCCATGGATGATTTCCCTCCCTCAGGAGACATTTGGCAATCCCTGGAGACAGTTTTAGTGGTCACATCTGGGGAGGGCGTGCTACTGGCTTCTGGTGGCTGGAGGTCAGGGACGCTGCTGAACATCGTGCAATGCCCAGGACAACCTCCGCCACAATAAAGAACCATCCAGCCCCAAACGTCAACAGTGCTGAGGTTGAGAAGCCCTGCTCTGTATGATCACGCATCACACAGCCTTGTTTGCAAAGAATTATGTGGGGAAAAGCTCGGATATTTTGTTGTTGTTGTTGTTGTTGTTTTAAGCAGAATAAAAAGCTACATGTACAATATAATCCTAGTCATGCTCATATGTACATATATGTATTTTAGAAGACTGAAAGAAAATGCACTCTTAGACGGGGCGCCTGGGTGGCTCAGTTGGTTGAGCGACCGACTGGGTTTCAGCACAGGTCGTGATTTCATGAGTCATGGGGTTGAGCCCTGCGCTGGGCTCCAAGCTCAGTGGAGCCTGCTTGATGATTCTCTCCCTCTGCCCCTTCTCTCTCTCTCTCTCTCTCTCTTTCAAAAATAAATAAATAGGGGCACCTGGGTGGCTCAGTCAGTTAAGCATCTGCCTTCAGCTCAGGTCATGATCCCAGAGTCCTGTGTTCCCTCTCTCACTGTCTCTCTGTCAAATAAATAAATAAAATCTTTTAAAAATATAAGGATTTTATTTATTCATTTGAGACAGAGAGAGTGAGCATGAGCAGGGGGAGGGGCAGGGGGAGAAGCAGGCTCCCCACTCAGCAGGGAGCCCGATGCGGGGCTCCATCCCAGGACCCCGGGACCATGACCTGAACCGAAGGCAGACGCTTAACGACTGAGCCACCCAGGCGCCCCATCAGGCCCAATTTCTACACTGTACCTCCTTCTCGCCTGTTCCTCAGAAAGGTGGCTGCTTTCTCGAACCAGTGGGAAGTCCATGAGTTGGTCTTCAACTTTACAGTCACCTTACGGACAAAACAAAACACTGAGCTCTGTTTGCAGAACTAAATGAAAACGTTAGCAAACCTTGACACGTTTGACTACACCAACAAATGACAGCCGACACAAAGTGGAACGTGAAAGAATATGAATGAAAGAACAACACCACGAATGCTCCCAGCTGCTCCAGCGGGGGTCAGAAGATACTGTCAAAGTTTGATGGAAAAAGAAATAAAGCTTTGAGAGGAGGGATGATGTAAGAGACATAAATCCTCATCTTTCATGTCAAGGAGCCAGTAGATATTATCTGAAGTTGGTGAGGAGAGAATTAAGCATATTACCAAGACTAGAGCCACTGTTGCGACCTTATCAGATCTAATGTCATTTATAAACAAACATTTAGGATGCCCCTTTGGCTCTCCACAAATGAAATCCAAATTAAAGAACAGATCAGTATAACTACTAAGATGCCAACCGACTGAGATGGGTTCCACTGGGCATTTGAATTCCAAGAGTGGCCTTGCCTTCAGTGTCGTGATGTCACCAAAATGGTGAACAACTTGGTAAAGTTCCAAGCAAACCAAAGTGCAGTCTTCCCTCAATTTCTACAGTAATTGCACTCCTGAAAAAAAAAAAAATCCACATTGCTTAAAACCACCGCAAAATATCCTGTGTGAATTTATATGTAAGATGGACTTATTTTTTTAGGTGCCAGGCCCTAGAAGCAGATTTTTCATCTACACAAATGTCCAGAAGACATTAAAAAATTGGTCAAGAAATGGGGACGTGTCTTCATTGTGCGAGACTCTCCTGTGCACTGCAGGGGGCCCGTCACCCCGTCCTGGGCCCACTAAATGCAACGGCGCCCCCTCCCCCTCCCGGTGAAAACCCAAACTGCCCATGCCAGTAGCCAAAATGCCTCACCTCCGGGAGTCTGGATTTTGAAAGTACTTCCAGAGAAACGCAAGCAAGGAATAGTTAGAGAAGAGATTGCCTCCAGTTGGGAGAGGAGGTCTAGGAGACTTTTTCATCAAGCATTACTATTCTACGTAATTGTTTTCACATGTATGTGCTATGACAGCTGTATGTATTTATAAACCACCCGTGCCTGTCGGGTGGTTAGCTCTATGCCTTCTGGGCTCCTGAGACCTTATTTCCAGGCATATCCCATCTGTAAAATGGGTACGATCACAGTCCCCACCTCATATAGTTGTCGTAGGAAACTGGGTCTGGAGATGTGAGGTCACGTGGCCCAGGTCGCAGCCCCGAGCACATGGCAAATCCGGATTTAGCTTTGAGCCCAGCGCTATCCAAATCCAAGCTCTGTCCACTCCACCACGGCACCAGCCATAGAAAGTGTTTCCGGATCATAAGATTGCGGGTCTGGGCACCAGGAACAAGGGCAAACCCCAGGGCCCAGTCCTGGGGCCTCTTCCAGCGTCCGTCTCCAGTTCAGCTGTGGCTTCGAGAAGGAGAAATGGCCACATCCTGCCGTGGGGGGGTCCCAGGGTGGCAGGCTGCCTGTGAGGAGGACACAGGTAAGAGAGAGCCCTGACTCGGCAGCATCCCAGGGGGCCCGGGATTAGAAAGCTGGCTGAAAGCCCATCCTGCCTTGAAAACACAGCTCATTTCTTGCTGCCTTTTTGTGAGGCAGAGCAATCAGCAAGTGATTTTCCCTTGGTTTGTACTGAGCATTTCAATCCATAAGTCTGGGTTCTGTCCACCTCTAATGCTCGTGTCTTGCCCGGGACACTCTGCTTTCGGACTGTGGCTGAGTTAGCCACGTCGGGGAATCTAGATCAGAGCTCACAGCGGGCCACGGGAACTCACAAGAATACCAAAGAATATAGCTTATCTGACGGTGTGTCCTTGGTTTTGCAGATGAGATTTAAAATGGAACCATGTGCAGAGCTCAAAATTATTTAATTAGCCCTTATTTTTCATTTGCTAACAATGATTTCTCTTACTCCCCCCCCCCCCCCACTTTCCACCTGCCTGGTAACAGTGAATTTGGTAGCCTCTTAGAAAAAAATAGTGTTACTTTACTATGGGCTAGATTTTTCCTCTCTCCCCTCCCAAGTGATACTTCAAAATGTTTCACAGAATCTCTGAGTTAAAGGGAATTTTGTAACTCAGTCTGACTAACCCTCCACATTCAGGAATCCCTCCTGTCCTGCCTGTGGCTGTCCGCCATTCAGGTATATTTGACTACCTCTCAGGACAGGGAGCTCACTACTGTCATTTCTCAACAAATGTTATTAAAACGTTTTCCATCCCAAACTACTGTGTGCTTCCCAACCTCCACTGCCAATCCCTGAGGGAGGCTCCTTTTATTCCAAGCTAGGTCAAGCTCCTTTGGCCTTCATTCTGAAAGTGTTCAAATTCTCCCAGCCTCCTGGTTGTTCTATTGCTGACATTCTCTCATTTTGCAAAGTTCTTCAAGTAGGGGGCTCTGATTAAGATGTAAATCTCCAGCTGGTTAGGTTGGAACTCTTTCTTCCCTTGAGTTGGAAGCACTCTAATAAGTATTTTTTGGTTTGTTTTTATTGAGGTAGAATACATACAACATAAAATTAACCGTTTTAAAATGTAGAATTCAGTGACATTTAGTACATTGGCAGCATGGGGCAAGCATCAACCCTGTTTAGTTCCCAAACATTGTCACCAGCCCAAGGGCAGCTAGCACGTTAAGGAGCCTCTCCCCATTTCCCCTCCCCCAGCCCCCGCAACCACTCAGCTACTTTCCGTCTCTATGGATTTACCTATTCTGGACGTTTCGTTATAAATGGAATCATACAATAGGTGACCTTTGTGTCTTGGCTTCTTTTGCTTAAGCATAATGTTGTAGCATGTACCAGCACTTTGTTCCCTTTTTCTAAGGAATATTCCATTGTGTGGCTAGACTACAATTTGTTTATCCATTCATCCATGGGACATTTGAGTTGTTTCCACCTTTTGGCTACTGTGAATTATACTTCTATGAACATTGGTGTAAAAGTATCTGTCCTAGTCCTTGCTTTAATCCTCTTGGGTATATACACCTAGTGGAATTGCTGCGTCATGTGGCAAGTCTCTGTTTAACTTTCTGAAGAGTGTCTTCCACAGAGACTGCACCATCTTACATTTCCTACATCCGCATCTGAGGGTTCTAATTTCGCCACATTCTCGCCAATACTTATTGTCCTAGTGGGTGTGGGGTAATCTATTTTGTTTTTTAAGTAGGCTCCACACCCAGTGCAGAGCCCAACGTGGGGCTCGAACCCAAGACCCCGAGATCAAGACCTGAGCTGAGATCAAGAGTCGGACGCTCAACCGACTGAGCCACCCAGGTGCCCCGTAATCTTTTTTTTTTTTTTAAGATTTTTTTATTTATTTGAGAGAGAAAGAGCACAAGCGGGGACAAGGACAGAGGGAGAAGGAGAAGCAGACTCCCCACTGAGTGCAGAGCCCCACACGGGCTGGAGCGATCATGACCTGAGCCGAAGTCAGATGCTTAACCGACTGAGCCACCCAGGTGCCCCCCCATTAATCTATTTTTTTAAGACCCCCTTGCCATGGCCTCCGAGGCACTGCCTAGACCCTCCTTAACCTCCCCTTGCCTGTCCTCATTCTCCATGTTCCTGCCTTGCTGCTCTCACAGGCCCTCCCTCCCAGTGCAGGGCCTTTGCACATGCCCTTCCTGCTGCCTCTTTGCCTGGCTAGAGCCCACACGTCCTTTGGCCCCAAACCGGAGCATCATTTCCCCAGGGAAGCCCTCTCTGGCCTCCCTACTAAGTCGAATACCCCAACTGACAGTCTCATGGCACCAACTACCTCCCCTTCCCAGGACCTGCCACAGTTGGAATTTTACTTTGGATTACATGAATAGATAATGTATGTTTTTCTCCTCCATTGAGCCATAACTATAGTGGGAGTAGATTAAAATGCGCTGATGAAGGAAGAGCTGATATTTGAGGAATCTTGTGAGATTCTGAACTTGGGCCTAACTAAAATCTGGATGTCTTTTGAACATAAAGTTTTTCAATTCATGTCTCACCTCCTCCTTCCCAGGACTCTAGTCCTACGATACTAGTCTGTTTCTCCTGCATCATCATTCTGCCGAAACTGCTCTTTTGGGGACACAAATGATCGCCACGTGGCAAGATGGGACTCTTGCAGTGGAAGAAACATGTTCTAGAAACATGTTCTTATCTCAGCTTCTATGAAGCCACACATTTCTGGTTTTCCTTTCACTTCACTGGAAGCAACTTCTGAGTCTTCTCGGCTACTACTTAAAATTATCTTGTCGTGACTGTTTCTTTCTCATTGTCAGCTTCACCCCTAGATTGGATGCTCCAGGTGGGCAGGAACCTTGTTTATCTTCATTGCTGTAACCTCCATGCCCAGAATGTATCAGATGCTCATGTTTTTATTAAATAAATGAGTATCTCCATTTGAGCTTACATAATTTTGACTCTAAGACTCTTTACAATTCTTGTTTGTATACCAAGTATCATGACGTCTTATAAGTAGCATTCTGAGCTTTGATTCTTCTACCTAAAATACTAGCTACCCCTCCTACTTTTGGTGAACACGCCTTCTGAATTTTCATTCATCTTGTGGATAAAAATATTGATTCTGACAATCTCTCTTCCTTCTGGTTGACCTCAACGTATTGATCAGCATTTTTCGAGCATGATTGTTTTCAGTCAGGTAGGTAATCCGTGATTGTGTTGACACCCAGCACACATTTCTCTATGTTGTCCACCAGGAAATAACAACTTTTGTTGTGGAAAAAGGCCATTGTCTGTTTACCACACACAGAGTTCTAGGTGGATTCAGCTGTTCAGCTGGGACAGGCACCTGTTAACTGGGTGATTTCCAAAATGCACTGTGAGCAAGGTCCATTTAAAACTCCGAATGAGGAATAGATGTAACAATTATACAGCCCCTGCATATCTCCATGCCCAGAAACTGCCTCATGGAGAAGGAACCAGTCCTCGTACCAGATTGAAACCAAGGTCAAGGAGCACTCCCAGTGCCCCAGTTTCTGCTGCTATAACGAGGCCATGTGATATGGTTTCAGGACCCTCCTTCCCTCCTTGCCCGTAAACGGCTATCCCTCTGCTTCAACTCTTCCACAAGTCCAGAGAAGATATTGAGCACATCCCTGTTCTCCCATCTAGAAACTATCCAGGGAAGCAATGGAGTTGGAGGGGCGTGTGGGGAGGGGCAGGGAGGGCAGGGGACTGCTATACCTTAATATATGCTGTTCCCTATGATCATCTCTTTCCTTTAAAAATGCTCAGAGGGATGGGCGCCTGGGTGGCTCAGTTGGTTAAGCGACTGCCTTCGGCTCAGGTCATGATCCTGGAGTGCCGGGATTGAGTCCCGCATCGGGCTCCCTGCTCAGCAGGGAGTCTGCTTCTCCCTCTCCTGCTCCCCCCTCTTGTGCTCTCTCTCTCTCTCTCACTCTCTCTCTCGAATAAATAAATAAAATCTTTAAAAAAAAAATGCTCAGAGGGGCGCCTGGGTGGCTCAGTCGTTGGGCGTCTGCCTTTGGCTCAGGTCATGATCCCAGGGTCCTGGGATCGAGTCCCACATCAGACTCCCTGCTCGGCGAGAAGCCTGCTTCTCCCTCTCCCACTCCCCCTGCTTGTAGTCCCTCTCTCACTATGTCTCTCTCTATCAAATAAATAAAATCTTAAAAAAAAATAAAAATGCAAAAAAAAAAAAATGCTCAGAGATCCTCCTTGTCACTCACCTTACATCTGTAGACGCAGCTACATACTGAGTATTTTCCCCAGTGGACTAATGAAATAGAGGTAGGCAGGGTTAGCATTCTCAAACTTTGGCAGAAGAGATCATTCAGACCAGGAGTGGCGTAGTGCCGGAGCGTGGTTGTGAGACCCATGGATGATTAGAACTAGAACTTGTTGACTGGTGCCCCAGTGACTCCTTGTCAATTTCCCTTCCCACCTGCCTGATTATCAGCATCCGGTTAGAAGTGTGTTGCTCTCACAAGGCCACCTGCTGTTTTTTTATTTTTTTATTTTTGGCCAAGTGACCTAAGTCCTTTGAACCTGTTTCCTTCTGCTTGAGAGGCAGAGAAGAATACTACTGGCCCGTGTTACCTCGTGAGATTCTGAGGAGGCTCTTAAGAGTATTTGAAGACACGTGGTTTAAGGGAAAGCCCTGCCTTCAGGCTTACTCTTTTTGTTGTTATTGCCAGGATCTGTCAAACCGAGGTCTCTTTCTCTCTCCTTCCCTTTATTTAAGATGGAGACTCCTGCTTCAATCCAGTTTCCTGGTGTATCTTGACGTGATACGAAGGGTCTGTGATCGTATCCACAAAGCCCTAGCTCAAGTCCAGGGATGGAAAGTGACAGGCTTGAAATCCCCGACTGACGGTAAAGGAAGAGTAGGAGGTGTTCATTCCCAGCTTACCTGGAGACACACTAAGGACCAGCTGGACTCTTCTCCCTGTGCTCCTCTGTGTCCTCAGTCCCTCACTGATGTTTGTTGAATGAATGAATGAATGAATGAATGAATGAATGAATATAAAGAGCAGACAGACCTGGGATCAAACCTCAGCTTGAGCCCTTACTAGCTGAGCCTCAGTTTCCCACTCCACAAACTGAAGACAACAGACTCCTTACAGGGTTGGTAAGAAGATTTAAATAATAGCTACTCAGTATTTTTCTCTTTCCCACGTTAAATTTACCCTCAGTGCCCCTTTCATAATGGTTATCTGCTTTACCTTTTATTCTTTTCAATTTTTGCTCCCTTTTAAAGGCAGAAGCAGACTAGGAAGTGGATAGTTCTGCCTTCTCCCTGTCATCCCCTGTGCCCCAAACCTTACTTCTATCCAGTCTTTGTCCCTCCTTTGTCTGGTCATGAATTAGAAAATATCCTTTGTACTTTGTGGGTCACAAATAAAAGCACAACACACACAAGGATAAAATACTGGCAAATCAGCCCACCTACACAGTGTCCTTTTTTTCCATAAGGCAATCAAAAACCATAATTCTAATTCTAAGAAATGGCACTTTTGATTTCTTAGAATGCAATTGAATTTGAGATAAAGAATCAAAATCCTTCAAGAGAATTACATTGAAGTCGCCTTCTATCTCCAAACAGGTCATGTTTTGGGAGCAATTTCCCAATATGGAAAATGAATAATGATTGCTTTAGAATAATCATAATTATATCCCCAAAAGGGAATTTTATCTCCATTAATTTTTTTCTTTGTACTGTCGAATGACTGATTCTGAAGCAATTATAAAGCCCTGCATTATTTTTCACCGCTGAATAGCACGCCCGTTACCCTTCACAGTTCCCTGTTTCCCTGCCATGTAGGCATTTGAAAACAGTGCTTTCGTGATTTAAACTTAATCAAGCAAAGTGCCATTTGGGAAGCTGATTTGTCAATTGACCTTTGGGTGTGTGTCTTTGTACCACAGCGCAGGGCCCGGAAAAAACACGTGGGCGTGCGACCGTGGAGGTACGGTTAATCCTCTCCGGGTTTGGTTTCCACTTTCCTGCGGAGTTCTGTGTGGGTGGTGGGAGCAGATTGGCCATCATAAAAAGCCAGGCTCCTTTTCTCTGTGGAGCAGAGGCCCCCTCGCAGCAGCTGTGCGTGGGGTGGGGTGGGGGTCCTTTCGCCTGCTCTGGGTATGACTGGGCATCTTGGGTCCATCTTCAGGGCCGGGTGCCCCCCCACCTCTTCCCGACGCCTGTTGCATTGTGTCACGCCTCTCCATGGGCCCACTTCAGCCTGGCTGCCTCCTCGGACAACTGTCACATCCTAGTAAGAAGGGCAAGTGGTGATGGGGTGCCCGTCGGGGGGGGGCACTCTGTCTGCCCCAGCAAAACACGGGCAGCGGAGAGGTGTGACCCAGTGATTTGCCCGAAGAATGGGCTTTGAAGTCAAGCGGACTGGGTTCAACTCCGGCCCTGGCTTCATAGAAGCTGTGGGGCCCGAATCTGTTTGAGCAGCCTTCCTCCCCTTGCAGAATGGGAGAGGAATCACGCCTGTCTTATTGATTGATTTTTTTTTTAAGTCGTCTCCGCGCCCAACGTGGGGCCTGAACTCAGACCCCAAGATCGAGAGTGAGCCCCTGTTAAAAGAATTGTTCTGAACAGTCCATGAGTTAATACACTTAAAGAGCATCGTGCAGGGCCTCGCTTTCCAAAAGAGCTCGCTCATCGGGCACGAGAGTTACCCTGCCGGCAGGATGGCCCTGGGAGGACCCGGTGTGGCCGACCATCTTCATCTTCACTCCTTGTGCTTGGCTTCTTTAGAAGGCGCTGTTGAGTGATTCCTTGTAGTTTGTGTGTGGCCCAGAAACACCTTCCAACTGGACAGTGGCTCCCAAGCTGCCGCTGTGCAGAGCGGCTAGGCCCCGCTCTCCCGTCCGCATCCCTGCCCAGTCTTGGTGCGGCCGCCTGGACTTGTCTCCCCTGCTGCTCCCGCATCTTCCTCATGATCACGGACTGTTCTCAATCTGGCTCTTCCTGATCTCCTTCTTCTTATTCCTCTGCCTCCTCAATGTGTTTGGGGTGGGGGGGTTGCTTCCATTTCCTTCTCGGATTCCCAGCAGCCCCAGGCCGACAGCGCACATCGTGTGGCAGGTTTTCCCCTCTTAGGCCATTCTCCACGCCGGCCCGGCTGCCGAGAGCGCCAGGGCATCCTTCCCAGGCTTTTCCCAGGCCCAGGGCCAGGAGGGAGCATTTCTCTGGGTGGACTCTTCCCAGCCTTTCTGCTGCCTGAGGCTGAGCGATGTCGTGTGCCTGCTGGTCCCAAGGAGCAGCAGTAGGTGCTCTCTGCGCGTCTCCCTGGTGGCCCCACCCCCTGTTTCATGGTCACTCAAGCCCAGCGAGTGAGCCCTCTGTGCGATGAGCTGATGAATGCCTTGGTGGGAGAGGGTCTCAGAGTCTCTCTCTGCCCCTGGCCTGCCCGACAAGGAGCTCCTGCTCTGGGAGCCTCTCAGGTTGTTTGTGTCTCTGAGTGTGACCGGAAGCCATTTGGTACAATCAGCTGGGGACGGTCGTAAAAAGACGGGCTCTTGACCTCTTGAATCAGAAGTTAATCTGTGAGGGAATACGGATTGTAATGAGTTTTTTGGGCCACTGCTACTCCGAGTGTGGACCTGTACCTGCAGGACCAGCCTCACTTGGGAGCTTGCTAGAAATGCGAATCCACAGCCTCATCCCACCTCCTGAATCAGCTGCTCTGGAGGAACCGCCCCCCCCCCCCCCCCAGGCTCTGGATTAAAGCAGTGTGGTAGTTTCTTCTTGCTACTGTGACAAATTACCACCAGCTTAGTGGCTTAAGACAACACAAATGTGTTCTCCTACAGTTCTGGAGTCCAAAAGTCTGAAATCAGTTTCGTTGAGATAAAGTCAAGGAGTCAGCAGGGCTGTGTTCCTTCTAGAGGCTCCAGGAGAGGATCCGTTTCTTAGCCCGTTTCAACTTTTCATGGCTGCTTGTATATTTCTGGGCTTGGGGCTCATTCCTCCATCTTCCAAGCGTGTCTCCGCTTCTGACCCTGTATCTCCTTCTCTGACTCTGACTCTCCTGCCTCCCTCTTAGAAGGATGTTTGTGATGACACCGAACCCACCAGGATAATCTCCCATCTCAAGATCCGTGACCTAATCACATCTGCAGAGTCCTTTTTGCCATATAAGGTACCATTCACATGGTTCCTGGGATTGGACATGGACATGTTTGGAAGGGGGACATTCTTCAGCCTTCCACAGGCAGTATCCAAAAGGGTCCTCGTCAATATGTAACTGTGTTACCCGAAAGCCAATGGACCAGTGTTTATCGAGGGTCTGAACTGTGCCCATCCTATTAATGTCTGCCGTTCCAAAGTTCAAAGGTAAGTGAGAGGAATCCCTGAGAGTCCCTCGGAATGAGTGCTTGGGTGTTCTAAGCACTTCACAGAGATTGTCTTGATGATTCCTCAGGACAATCTTGTGAGCAGTAAGGGTGGTTAGATCATCCCCAGACCTGCTGACTCAACTCATATTTTAACAAGAACTACTACTTCAGACAACCAGCGAATACAAGCAGTGCTACATTGTCTTAATTCTTTTCTATAACGAAAAAGCACCACCTTAATTCTTATGATGGTTAAAATGTGTTAAATTATTCTATCCTAAAAGTAATGAAGCTCGGGATGCCTGGGTGGCTCAGTCGGTGAAGCGTCTGCTTTCGGCTCAGGTCATGATCTCAGGGTCCTGGGATCGAGTCCCACATCGGGCTCCCTGTTCAGTGGGAAGCCTGCTTCTCCCTCTGCCTGCCCCTCCCCCTGCTCATGCTCTCTGTCTCTCTAACAAATAAATAAAATCTTTTAAAAAAAGTAATAAAGCTCATTATAGAAAAATGCTGAAAAGAAATGAAAACTACCACCTGCCCTCTCAACACCCTAACGTAAGCACTATTTTTATATGCGTACATTTCCACATATCTACATTGTGCACCCACATCATGCTCTTCATTCTGTTAGAAGGCTTTTTCACTGAACCTGGTCTAAACGTACTTGTACTGCCGTTATGTCAACGGCTTTATGATAGAGGAATGGTTTATTTCACCATCCTCCAATTTGGGGCAATTTTTCCCTAATCTAAGCAATTTTGTGATAAACATCTTTGTGCACATAGCAGTTGGTCTCCATTGAAGATTATGTCTTTAGAATTGGATTTTCAAGAGTGGAATTACTGAGTCCTTGGTAATAAAAACTCAAAAAAGCACATTTTAAGATATCAGTGGCATACTGTTTGATTGTGTGTGTGTTTTAGGGCGCCTGGTGGCTCAGTCGTTAAGCGTCTGCTTTCGGCTCAGGTCATGATCCCAGGGTCCTGGGATCGAGTCCCACATCGGGCTCCCTGCTCGGCGGGAAGCCTGCTTCTCCCTCTCCCACTCCCCCTGCTTGTGTTCCTTCTCTCGCTGTGTCTCTCTCTGTCAAATAAATAAATAAAATCTTTAAAAAAAAAAAAATGATTGTGTGTGTGTTTTTGTGTAAGCTGGGAACTTGTTTTGGTGTTTTGTTTTTTTTTTAAGATTTTATTTATTTATTTGACAGAGAGAGACACAGCGAGAGAGGGAACACAAGCAGGGGGAGTGGGAGAGGGAGAAGCAGGCTTCCCGCCGAGCAGGGAGCCCGATGCGGGGCTCGATCCCAGGACCCTGGAATCATGACCTGAGCCGAAGGCAGACGCTTAACGACTGAGCCACCCAGGCGCCCCTGGGAACTTGTTTTGGGAGCACATAAATCTAACCTTTTTCATCTGGATTCCACGACAGAGTGATAATGTCTCACTCCTGCCTCTTGAACAACTGGGCTTGGGTTCAGTCTGTGACAATGAGTCTAGCTCTAGGAGATGCCTGGCGACACTGCTGTGAGGAAGCGCCTGCTCCCAACCTGGGATTTTTGTCCTTCTAAGGCTTGGTCATCAGCATCATCCCTGACAAAGTGGGTCTTGGCACGTGCTCACCCCTGCGGTCATTTGTGCCCACAGGGCTGGTTTATGGAAATAGAACGGTGCCGATTTTAGCTGTTTCTCGATGGGGTAGATTACATGCAAACATCTCCACATATCTACGTTGTGCAGTAAGAAAGTAACAGTGACTGAGTCACTGTCATTTGATTTCTGTCTCTTCATTTTTCACACCAGTCAGAAAGCAAAAGTGGGACAAAGATTTGGGTGGTTTTTTTTTTGGTGCACCTCTTTAGAAAAAAAAAAGATTTATTTATTTATTTTTAGAGAGGGAGAAAGAGTGGGAGGGGCAGAGGGAGAGAAAGTCTTAAGCAGACTCTGCACTGAGTGCAGAGCCCAATGCAGGGCTTGATCTCAAGACCCTCAGATCACGACCTGAGCCAAAAGCAAGAGTCAGAAGCTCAACCAACTGTGCCACCCATGCACCCCAAGGTGCATCTTTTTGGATAAGTTTTATTTGTTTAAGTAATCTCTACCCCCAGCGTGGGGCTCAAACTCATGTCCCCAAGATCAAGAGTCGCATGCCCTAGGGGCACCGGCGTGGCTCAGTCGGTTGGGCGTCGGACTCTTGGTTTTGGCTCACATCATGGTGTTGGGGTGGTTGGATCAAGCCCCGAGTGGGGTTCCATGCTGAGCACGGAGTCTGCTTGAGGATTCTCCCTCTCCCTCTCCCTCTGCTCCTCCCCTCACTTCCGCACGCGTGCGCGCACGCTCTCTCTCAAATAAAATAAATAAATCTTAAAAAAAAAAAGTCGCATGCTCTTCTGACTGAGGCAGCCAGCCACCCCGCCCCCCGCCCCCGTGCACTTTTTTCTAAGTGTACAATTTCAGTAGTTTTAAACAGCAACTATCACCACAATCTATTTTATAACATCTTCATCACCTGTAAAAAACCCTAGACCAAATAGCAGTCACTTCCATTTGTCCACAAGCTTCTTCCTTTGCCCTGCCCCCCAGATAATCACTAATCTAGAGATGAGGGTCTAGAGATTTGCCCATCCTGGGCATTTTATATAAATGGAATCATTCAGTATGTGACCTGTTGCGACTGGCCTCTTTCACTCAGGATCACGTCTTCACGGTTTGTCCGCACTGTGGCGTGTCCGTATTTCATTCTTTTATGGCAGAACAGCATTCCGTTGCGTGGATGTGCAGCTAGACCATCTTTTGTTTACTCATTCATCTGTTGATGGACATTTGGGTTGTTTCCAGTTTTTGGCTATTATGAGTAAATCCTGCTATGAACATTTGTGTGCAAGTTTGTGTGTGGAAACATTTGCATATCTCAAGTACCTAGGAGTATAGTTGCTGGGTGGTATGGGAAGTCTGTTTTTCATTTTTTGAGGAACCGCCAGACTGTTTTCCAAAGAGGCTGCACCATTTTACATCCCCGCCTTCAGTGTATGAAGATTCCATTTTTTTCCACCTCTTCACCAACACTTGTCTGTCCTTATTCTAGCTGTCCTAGTGGGTGTGGGGCGCTGTCTCACTGTCGTTTGCATTTGCATTTCTCTTACTGTTAATGGTGTTGAACATCTTTTGTTGTTTATTGGCCATCTGTGTATCTTCTTTGAAGAAATGTATTATTCAAATCTTTTGCCCATTTTTTTAATTGGTCTGTTTGTCTTCTTATTAGTGAGTTGTAAGAATTCTTTGCATATCCTGGCTCAAAGTCTCTTAACAGATAAATGATTTACAAATATCTCCTCCTAGTTTGTGGGTTGTTTTCACCGGTACCCCTTTTTCAGTCTCCACATAAAAGAAGCTGTAGCATTTGGAAAATTTCTTTTGGTCTTTTTCCAGCCATAGTTTTCTGTGTGTGTGTGTGTGTGTGTGCGCGCATGCGCGCACGTGCATATGCATTAAATCTAAACATTCAGCAGCATTTTTAAAAAAGATTTATTTATTTGAGAGAGAGAGAGAGAGACCCAGTGAGCACGAGCTGGGGGGGAGGGGCAGAGGGAAAGAGAGATGCAGACTCCCTAATGAGTGCGGACCCTAATGCAAGGCTCAACCCAGGACCCTGAGATCATGACCTGAGCCCAAGTCAGCCGGTTAACTGACTGAGCCACCCAGGCATCCTTCAGCAGCATTTTATTTTATTTTTTATTTTTTTTTAAGAAAAGAAATTCCTATAACAAAAATGGAGTGCCAGAGCGGAAGCAGACCATTCGTTTGCCGATCTGATTCTTACAGTGAGTGAAACTGAACCAACACCAAAAATGACAGTTGCTTTTCTCTCTCTTGTGCCCCCAGCCTTCTTACCTAAACAGAGATCTCCAGAGATGAAGGAATGGAAAGAGGAGGCAATAGATTATCTACATTTTGACAGGCTCATCTTGCAAGTAACAATGTAATACCTCAACTGAGAAGATGAGTCTATCAGTTGAACCTGTGAAATCCACCGTAGAATGTCTTAATGGAAAAAAATAATAGACATTTTCAGGAAATTAGCCCCACGTTGACAGGAAATAGGACTATTCCATGTGTTGGACAAATGGTCCTTTCTGAAGAAAAGTGCTGATTCTTTCACTAATGACGCTTAGAGGCAGGTTGACTTAAAGCAATAGCTGAGCATCTTTAGAAAAGTGGGGACCCTGTCTTCCAGAGGCCCCTGCCACGTAATGGAGTAGTATCAGGAGAAGATGGATCTAGAAGATCCTTCCCTTTCTTTCCTGGCCGTACACATGCCTACTACCCAACCCAAACCTCAAGTTCAATCAAGTCCCACCTCTCTCCTGGATCCTCCTGAGACCCCAGCAGCCCACACAGGTCACCTTGCTCTCTGACCGCCCCTGGGGCCTTCTGCTCCCCCCCCCCCACAACTTTGGACTTGCTTCTCTACCTCCTGAGACTGTGATACTGTGACCTGTAAGAGTGGGAAATACTGCTGGGCCAGCTCGCACCATCTCATTTGGCTGTGCTTCTCTGCGGTTCGCAGGGCTCCTGGCAGAAGAGGGGACCAGCAGGCCTGGGGGCTGCTGCTTCTGTCAAGGCACTGTTTGGCTCTCCCTCTTTGCCTCTTCCCTTCCTGTGCCTCTGCTTTCTGTTTGTGCCCTTTAATTTTTTTTTATTTTTTTGGACTTTCTGTCCTTCCCACTAAATGACAAGAAGAAAAATGATCGTCACGGAATGGAAAGGATAGCAAGAGAAGGGAAGCCTGGAATGATTTGTTTGGTTTGTTTTCATCTTTCTTTTCTTTTTTCTTTTCTTGTTTGCTTTTTGTCCAACGTGGCCATGTGAGTTTTGGAAATTTCTGTCTATTTAGAATTGTTGACGGTGGAAGAAACTCAAGAGAGATCATGCAGCTCAATAGATACCTGTACAATGAAGAAATGGAGGTTCAGAAAAATGCCCCAAATAGCACAGCTAGTGAGTGGCAGGGTCAAGGTTAGCACCTGGGTCTCTGGACTCCTTGTCCGGGCTTTTGCCCCTGTCCCTGGGCTGGGATTTTTATGCATATGATGCCTGCTTCATAAGGAAAGGATGTTTGATAAATATCATTATCATGATCACAATTAGCAATATCTTCAAACCTACATAGGTCTCTGTTGAATTTGGGCCGATTCGGAAGTCTAAAAATCTCAGAGTCAAATTCAGCATCAGACAGAAAGAAAGTAATGCATTGCTCTGACAGTTTTCCTAAAGCTCATCACGGCAGAGTTTCCTAAAGCCCTACAGACTCCCAGCCTGTAAAACTGTTGATTTATTCCTGGCAGATGATTAAACCCCAAATCCAATGCAAAACTAGAATTTAGGAGCTGAAAATTCAGAAATGTGCATGGATGTCAAGAGGCTTCTCCTGGCACTCTCATGCTTTGAGTCAGGCTGTCCAGGGCAACTAAAAGTCACATTCTCCATCGGGAGTGTGGCGTGTTCCAGAATTAGCAAGAAATGATGCTGTAGGAAAAGCCTCCATGAAATGGATCCATGTCATGGGATTACATGAAATGTATCTGTGTGAGAATCCACTGATTTTATGGAGGGGAAGAAGGGGAATATCGTGGCCCTGAGAAATTCTCATCATCTTGCTTTGAGAACCTTCCAATGAAAACAGACATAGATAGGGCTTCCTTCCAACAGAAGCCCTAGAATTAGCTTCTTTCACTTTCATAGAGAGTGGAAACAGCGTTCTCTGAGAACCCTTTCTTGTAGCGTAAAAATCCTGGTTACATGATACAGCAATGCTAGAAGAAATAACAGAAAAAAAATGGAACCAAGACACAGAGATAAAAGGCATAGCACAATGTTGCGGTTTGATGTGTTCTGAGAAGTACCATGATCTGACTAGATTTTTACTTCTTTCATCCTTATGATGGCCGAGGCCCTGATTGCAGCAATCAAAGTCGAGAGCGGTACCAGCTGAAGCCGCTCCCAGGACAGTGCAACTCTGGGAGAATCGTCAAGCCCAGAGCTTTAGAAGGAATGTTCTTTGGAATCATGTGACATGCTGGCTGTCAGGGAGGTGGCCAGTGTGAGGATCCTGGGGGGCCTGCGGCCCAAAGTCTTCTGGAACTTCCTGGCTCATCAGTACACTCCAGGAGGGCACAGCCCCTCCCCAGAATGACAGGGCACCCATTCGATCCTGTCTCCTGCGGTTCCTATCTTGCAGCTCTAAGAAGGCCAATGGTAGAAACCTCAGGGCTTGTGTGTCTCTAGGTTAACCATTTCTGATGTTGCAAATAAGCAAATCGTGGGGCTTCAGGGGTTCATTGAGATACTGAGGAGCTGAAGGGCATTTGTTCTATAAATACTCACGGAGCATCTGTTGGACGACCAGCTCTGTGTAAGAGGCTGTAAGGAGCAGGAAACGGGAACACAGCCCACCAGGAAATTACAGGCAGAGGTTGGCTTTTGAAGAAGTACCACAGCTGACTCATTGCATTCAAGGGTGATCTTAATGAGCGCTTTTGTGTCACTGACCCTGAGACACCTCTGTCCACACGTCACCCTACCCCAAGAGCCACGGCTCCTTAGGATCCTGGGATTCGTGATAAGAAGGCAGGAACTGCCGGGTCAGAGACTCTTAGGATACTTTTTGGCCACGTGGCGGCCACCCCATGAGAGTCAGATGGTACTCCACCTGGTCCCTGCCCGTCGCCGCCGGGAGTGAAAGTGCACGCGGGTTGGCAAGTGTCAGTATGTCAGTGTTTGCTCTAGGCTTCTCCGGTCCCCTCCCATTAATAGGGCCACCCACAGAATACAAGCTGAGGTAGGAAAGGGAACCCGATGGCTTTGTTTCGTCCATGGTTTGCAGCACCACCGTGTCCCGGGGTTGAAAGATCCTGGCTTGCCTCAATATGAACCATCGGGATCTGTGTTCTTACCGGATTGGCTGGAACACAGCAGAGTCATTGCAAAGCAATTTCTTGAATACATAGAAGAAAGAGTGAGAGAGCAAGGGAACGAGGGAGTGAGAGCATGAGCGTGAGCGAGAGCCTTTAAGCAGATGTCCAGAGAGTCCAGGGTGTTCAGCCTTGAGGTTTAATGAGTGAGATCTGTCATCTCAACACCAGACTCCTTAGAGCAGTGGTTCTCAGCCCGGCTGCCCACAAGAATCCCCTGGGCAGCTTGGAAAACGTACAGATGCCCAAGTCCCACCACAGAGGAATTAAATCCGAATCTCTGGGGGTGGTTCACAGACATCAGTATTTATTAGCATTTCCACTGCTAAACAGTCACCAGATGACTGAGGATGGCTGAATTAGATTTCTGGTAGAGGCTTTAGGAGGACCAGATTTTCAAAAGCCCCTGCTCTTCTGAGTACATTGCAATTCTCCTTCGATAGAAGACCGCAGCGGCGTCATTAGGATCAGGCCTCAGTAACCTCGACTTGTTATTATTCCCAACATTTTGAGAATGTTACCCAGAGAATATGTATGCATAAACACATGTCAGTATACGCTGATGCAGCTCTACGGAGACGTTGGTTCATCACTGTGTTTCCGGAACCTGAGTACGTAATGGCTTTATTTTTATCAGGGAGGCACTCACCTCCTTTAGTGACCTGGGCCCTTGAAAATTCATCCATTCCTTTATTCGAAGAGCATGTGCTGAGCCTGTGCGTGAGCAACAGAAGGTACAAAGGAGACGAGAGCCTGGCCAGTCTGAGGTCGGGAAGCGCATGGCCACATCCAACGAGGCGGTGTTGTACTGGGTGCTAACGGATGTTTGGGACAAGAGGACAGCTTTAGGGGAAGAGCTAGAAGAGATGACTTTCCTGAGACTTGCCTGGCAGCTCAGGGTGGGGATGGAATAGCAAGATGGGGGTAGGGTAGGCTCAGAGGCAGGAAAGAAAGAAATTCCTACACGGGCCTCCATTTTGCCCTCCTCTATAACACGCCATTGAGAAACACGACAAAACAGGGGGTTATAGGCCTATTTCCTGCTAACCGGGGGGGGGGGGGGGGGGGGTAGTTTGAGGCACTTCTTCACACAGGCGAATGAGATAGAAGCCTGGCCCTTTAGGAAATTTCCATCTCACTGGGGGCTCAGAATGGACCTGCATTACCATGCTTTCCTTTTTGAATGGAGTTTTCCCAAAGCAGATTGTTGAATCCACTATAACCAAACACAAGACGAACCCAGTGAGAGGAATGAAAGCATCTCATTCTATGTAGGTAACCAGAGCAGCGCGCCTGAGACTTCAAGCTGACAATAACACCCGACGGTTGTAGATCACTTTGCCATTTATTAGTGTAGTTGATCTTCATAAAAGCTTTGTGAGGTAGACGAGAGAAGACAGGCAATATTATTCCCACTTTACTTGACTCAAAGGGTCAAGTGATTGACCTGGAGTGAGGAAGTAATGAATTGCTCTAGAACCCACATCTTCCTACTCCTTATTTCATCTTTCTACATATTTCTTTCCTTCTGGCTGAACGCCAATTTGTCACAAATGTCTCCATGCCATACCGTTTAGAAAGCAGAGAAAGCTACTCCTGGAATAACTCAATTTGAGGAGAATGTCTTAGTCCCCGGTTTAGTCTCTTAGCAACCACTTATATTTAGTGGTGACTACTTCCATGCCCATAAAGCATAGCCAACATGCGCTTGGTTTCATATGCATTCCTTGAGCTGGATCATAATTTAGCTACAGCTTTGGTCTAAAAACCCCAATGACTCTTTCATACTCAGAATCTTATTTTTCACCCTCTTTGCTATGCATATGATGGATGAAATTCTGACACTTTCCCATTTTAAAAAGAAATTTTCTTTAAGAGGATGATGCTAATGAAGGATATTTTTTCCCCTTAAAGGTGGTTTATGACTTCAGTAAATTTAGGGGAATTTATCTAGGTGCAAACTTTTGGGGAAGCAATCTGACTGGGAGGATCAAGAACCTAAAATACATCCTCTGTTTGATTTATCAGTTTCCACCTCTGGAATCTGTCCTATGGAAACCAAATCTAAAACGCAGACCAAAATTTATGCATACACATCCTCATCGATGCACTATTTAGTGGACTGGTTGAGTTCAATTTTATACAGTAATAAAATAGAATATCATGCTTTCATTAGAATCAATAATTCTTTTCATGGCAAAATGCTTATTAGTTAAGAGATCAACTGGAGGGTGCCTGGGTGGCTCAGATGGTTGGGCGTCTGCCTTCGGCTCAGGTCATGATCCCAGGGTCCTGGGATCGAGTCCCGCATCGGGCTCCCTGCTCCTTGGGAGCCTGCTTCTCCCTCTGCTTCTCTCTCTCTCCCTCTCTCTGTCTCTCATGAATAAATAAATAAAATCTTAAAAAAAAAAAGAGAGATCAACTGGAATATGTATATGTGCAGATTATGAACTTAGCTGCATGAAAGCACATGGATGAGAAACACACCAAAATGTCAACAGTGGTTGTATCTGGGAGGTACCATATTGGTAAATTTTCTCTCCCGTGCGTATTTTTCTGTTTTTCTCAAGTTTTCTGCAGTGAGTGTGTGCTATTCTTATAATCAGGGGGGAAAAATGAGCTTTTAAAGACTGTGCTTCTGTGTTGAGTGTAGGGTCTTCACATGCATGTGCTTTGGAGAGGTCTAAGAATATGCTCCAGGGAGTGAAGTGAGGAATAACAGAATCATTCTGGCACCGGCCTCCCTGCTTCTACCCTGGATCTTCCTTCTCCGCACAGCAGCCAGAGGGATGCTCTTAAAATGTAAGAACAAATTTCACTCCTTCACTCAGTATTCTCTAGTGGTTTCCCATCTCATTAAGGCGGTGTCTTTAGCAGAGCTGACAAAGCCCTGCGGCATCCGCTGCCTCCTCCCCGCCACCCGTGCTCCCCACCTCCATCTACTCCAGCCACACTGGCTTCCTTGCTGTCTGTCCTCTCAAGAGGCCAGGAAAACTCCTGCCTCAGGAATGTTCCCTCTGCCTGGAAGGCTCCTCTCTCAAACACCAGCATGGCCGCTCCCCTCCCCCCCGCAATCTGCACACCTTCCTCAAATGTCACCTTCTCAGTGAGCCTTCCCAATCACTCAATTCAGATCTACACACCCCACTCACATCCTAGATAGCCATCCTACACTCCTGATCCCTCTTACCGGGTTCATTTTTCTTTTGTCTGTAGGACACATCATCTTTTCATACACTACACAGCTCACTTACTCATCACGGGCTTTAATCTGTAATAGGCAGGCCAAGAGATGGAGCTCTCCTAGCTCACTTGCACTGTGATGATGTGCAAATTGCCTTTTGTGCCTTTCTTTTCCTCTTCCAAAAAAAGTTTTTTTGTTTTTGACAGAGAAATCAGCACCTTGTCTATTTAGCCTCACATTTGTCTGTTTGTGTATTACAACTGGACATGTAAAGGTACATCACATAGGCCATTGTATAGGATTTAGGTCTCTTTGAGTCATTGTCAAGTACATTTCCAAAATGGCCCTAATATGAGGACATATGGAATTTCATTAAAATTTGTATGTATTTGTTTTTTTGAAAGGATAGTATATGCACATGGCTCAACAGTCCAAAGATAGAAAAAGGTAGACAGTGAAAAATTTCATTTGTATCCCTGTCTTCTAGTTCTTCAGTGCACCTCGCTAGTGATAACTATTGTTAGCAGTTTCTTGTGTATTCCTATAGAGATATTTTATCCCTACCAAAGTAAATTCATACCTAATATATAGCTCCATTTATTACCCAATAGCAGCCCACTATACACACCATTCTCTGCCCTGCTTTTATTCTTGCTGTATCTAGGAGATCATTCTGCATCGGTACATAAAGATTCTCCTTATTCTTTCATAGTGGCATGGTATTCCATTGTGTGCAAGCAGCAAAACGTTTTGTAAAGCTTTTGTTTATCATTATTTATTTATTTTTAAAGATTTTATTTTTAAGTCATCTCTGTACCCAACGCGGGGCTCCAACTTACAACCCTGAGATTGAGAGTCACGTGCTGAGCCAGCCAGGCACCCCTTGCATGTGTCAAAATTCACTTAACCAGTCCCATGCTGGTGGATGTCTGGATCCCTACATTGTTTCCAATCTTTCGGCATTGTGAACAATGCTTGTGTATAAGTCATTTTGCATATATACAACTTTATCTGTATCTAGAAGTAGATCAGTGTGTCACTTTGTGCTTTTATAATATTACTGTGTATCTTATTTTTACATATGAGGACACAGGATTAACAAGATGTCATCCTCTGGGGCGCCTGGCTGGCTTGGTCAGTAGAGCGTGCGACTCTTGATCTTGGGGGTGTGAGTTCGAGCCCCATGTTGGGTGTGGAGATTACTTAAAAAAAAAAAAAAGAGAGAGAGATGTCATCCTCTAGAAAGTAATGTGAGATTTCAATGTCACTCTAATCAAAATACATATAGAATCAGTTTTTGGAACTGTCAGTCAGCTTATGATGCACCTTTGCTCTGTATGGTCCAGTGGCTCCCCACCTTGCCCAGAGAAAAAGCCCGAATCTCCGTTTGCCCAGAAGGCCCTCTCTGATTACTCCTGTTACTTCTCTCACCTCATTTGCTTCTCTCTCTCGCACTCGCTTTGCTCCAGGCACACCGGCCTCCTACCTCAGGGCCTTTGCACATGTTGCTACTGCTTGTCTGCGCCGTTCGTTTGCTCACCTCACCTGTCATGTTCTCAATGAGGCCTGTCTTGATCACCCGGTTTAGTACTCCCCCACCTCCTATCTTCCTTCCCTAGTTTGTCTTTCTCCATCACACGTATCACCCTTTGAAACTGTACGTATTTGACTGATTTGATTTGCCTTTCTTTCTCATGCAGCTAGAACGTAAGCACCATGTGGGCAGAGATTTTCCCTGTTCTGTTCACTGCTGTCTCCCTAGTGCCTAGACCACTGTCTGGGGCTTAGTAGTTGCCCAGTCAACATTTATTGATTTAAATAAGCATGTGAGAGCAAGAACTCTGGGGGGAAATGATTAATGGGTAAGGGGTAGTTATTAGCTTTACTAAATAGTAAAATTTGTTATGAAGCAGAAATAATTAAAACAGTTTGGTTCCTGAACCAAGAATAAATTGAACAGAAGAACAGAACGGAGAGTTCAAAAATAGACCCAAATCCATACGAGAATTGGAAATTTGAAGAAAGTCCATATGAAATCAAAACAAGAAAAGATGGATTATTCAATAAATGGGTTTGGAATGTCTGTCTAGTCACTTGGAGAAAATAAGATGAAAATTCTATGTCTCCTTCCACACCAGAGGATCAAAGATATACATGGAAAAAATAAATCACAAAAAAGTCCAACACTAAAATTTGGGGGAATTAATTTGTAATCATGGGACAACCTTTCTATGCAGGACACAAAACTAAGAAGAGATGTAGGAAAAGATTAATAAATTTCACAAAAACCAAAAAAGCTCCTGCAGGGAAAACTACCATAAGCAGTGTTAAAAGATAACACATACTAGTGAAAGCTTTTCAAGATATATGACTGATGACTAATTTCCTAAAGTTGCAAAAAGCTCATATAAATCAATGAGAAAAAGATGAAGAACCTGACAGAAAAATGGAAGAGGACATGAATAAGTAGTTCTCAGAACAAGAAACCCCAATGGCCAATAAATAGTGACAAAAGGCTTATTTTCATTTATCCCTTTAAAAAGGCAGATTAAAATATCAAGAAAATACTTTTTTTTTTTTTTCAGTATCAGATTGGCAATGATCCAACAATTTGTTAACAGCTATACTGGCAAAGAAGAGAAATAGGCATTCTCACCTACTGCTGGGGGAGGGCAGTTTCGGGTAATCTCTTTGCAGAGCACTTTGAGAGTATCTCTCAAAATGAAAGCTGGACAGTGCTCTCTGACCCAGCAAGTCCACATCTAGGAACCTGTACTACAGAGACAAGGAAAAAAGATCAACGATGTACACTGTAGCATTGTTTGCATTAAAAAATAAAAACCCCGGGTGCCTGGGTGGCTTAGTCAGTTGATCTTCCGACTCTTGATTTTAGCTCAGGTCATGATCTCAGGGGGTGAGATCAAGAGCCCTGCGTTGGGCTCCGGGCTGGGT
The DNA here is from genome assembly GCF_964656455.1 of Halichoerus grypus. NCBI lineage: Eukaryota > Metazoa > Chordata > Mammalia > Carnivora > Phocidae > Halichoerus > Halichoerus grypus. Next base: position 121,728,564 of record NC_135727.1, on the reverse strand, counting down.
ATGGAGCCTGCTTGGGATTCTTTCTCTTTCTCCCTCTCCCCCTGCTCCTCCCCCCACTGCACATGCTCTCTCTCTCTCTCTAAAACAAAAAAAGAAAAGAAAAATAAAAACAAAGAAAGTTAAAAAATAAAAATGTGATTGTCCATTAATAAGGAAACACTGGTTAAATATATAAATTTGTTTTTTATTTTAGAGAGAGAGTGCGCATGCGCGCGAGCAGGGGGCAGGACAGGGGGAGAGAGAGAATCTTAAGGGGCTGGATCTTATGACCCTGAGATCATGACCTGAGCCAAAATTGAGTGGGGTGCTTAACGGACTGAGGCACTCAGGAGCTCCTGAAACACCGGTTAAATAAACTATTCTGCATCCATACAATGGAATACTCTATAGCCATTTAATAAATGACTTGGGTGCACTTGTAAATGGGATCGACTCCTTAATTTCTCTTTCTTCTGTCTTGTTGTTGGTGTATAGGAATGCCACTGATTTATGTGCATTGATTTTCTATCCTGCCACTTTACTGAATTCCTGTATGAGTTCTAGCAGTTTTGGGGTGGAGTCTTTTGGGTTTTCCACATAAAGTATCATATCATCTGCAAACAGTGAGAGTTTGACTTCTTCTTTGCCGATTTGGATGCCTTTTATTTCTTTTTGTTGTCTGATTGCTGTGGCTAGGACTTCTTTTTTTTTTAATTTTTTTTTTTTTTTTTAAGATTTTATTTATTTGCGAGAGAGAGAATGAGAAACAGAGAGCATGAGAGGGAGGAGGGTCAGAGGGAGAAGCAGACTCCCTGCTGAGCAGGGAGCCTGATGTGGGACTCGATCCCGGCACTCCAGGATCATGACCTGAGCTGAAGGCAGTCGCTTAACCAACTGAGCCACCCAGGCGCCCGTAGCTAGGACTTCTAATACTGTGTTGAATAGCAGTGGTGATAGTGGACATCCCTGCCGCATTCCTGACCTTAGTGGGAAAGCTCTCAGCTTTTCCCCATTGAGAATGATATTCGCTGTAGGTTTTTCATAGATGGCTTTTATGATATTGAGGTATGTACCCTCTATCCCTACACTCTGAAGAGTTTTGATCAAGAAAGGATGCTGTACTTTGTCACGTGCTTTTTCTGCATCTATTGAGAGGATCATATGATTCTTGTTCTTTCTTTTGTTAATGTATTATATCACATTGATTGATTTGCAGATGTTGAACCAATCTTGCAGCCCAGGGATAAATCCCACTTAGTCGTGGTGAATAATCCTTTTAATGTACTGTTGTATCCTGTTGGCTAGTATTTTGGTGAGAATTTTTGCATCCATGTTCATCAAGGATATTGGTCTGTAATTCTCCTTCCAGCTCTATTACAAAGCCGTCATCATCAAGACAGTATGGTACTGGCACAAAAACAGACACATAGATCAATGGAACAGAATAGAGAGCCCAGAAATGGACCCTCAACTCTATGGTCAACTAATCTTTGACAAAGCAGGAAAGAATGTCCAATGGAAAAAAGACAGTCTCTTCAACAAATGGTGTTGGGAAAATTGGACAGCCACATGCAGAAGAATGAAACTGGACCATTTCCTTACACCACACACAAAAATAGACTCAAAATGGTTGAAAGACCTAAATGTGAGACAGGAGTCCATCAAAATCCTAAAGGAGAACACAGGCAGCAACCTCTTCGACCTCAGCCGCAGCAGCTTCTTCCTAGAAACATCGCCAAAGGCAAGGGAAGCAAGGGCAAAAATGAACTATTGGGACCTCATCAAGATAAAAAGCTTTTGCACAGCAAAAGAAACAGTCAACAAAACCAAAAGACAACCAACAGAATGGGAGAAGATATTTGCAAATGACATATCAGATAAAGGGCTAGTATCCAAAATCTATAAAGAACTTCTCAAACTCAACACCCAAAGAACAAAGAATCCAATCAAGAAATGGGCAGAAGACATGAACAGACATTTTTCCAAAGAAGACATCCAAATGGCCAACAGACACATGAAAAAGTGCTCAACATCGCTCAGCATCAGGGAAATCCACATCAAAACCTCAATGAGATACCACCTCACACCAGTCAGAACGACTAAAATTAACAAGTCAGGAAATGACAGATGTTGGCGGGGATGCGGAGAAAGGGGAACCCTCCTACACTGTTGGTGGGAATGCAAGCTGGTGCAGCCACTCTGGGAAACAGTGTGGAGGTTCCTCAAAAAGTTGAAAATAGAGCTACCATACGATCCAGCAATTGCACTACTGGATATTTACCCCAAAGATACAAATGTAGGGATCCGAGGGGGTACATGCACCCCGATGTTTATAGCAGCAATGTCCACAATAGCCAAGCTGTGGAAAGAGCCAAGATGTACATCGACAGATGAATGGATAAAGAAGATGTGGTGTATATATATACAATGGAATATTATGCAGCCATCAAAAGGAATGAGATCTTGCCATTTGCAACGACGTGGATGGAACTGGAGGGTGGTATGCTGAGCGAAATAAGTCAATCAGAGAAAGACATGTATCATATGACCTCACTGATATGAGGAATTCTTAATCTCAGGAAACAAACTGAGGGTTACTGGAGTGGGGGGGGTGGGAGGGATGGGGTGGCTGTGTGATAGACACTGGTGAAGGTATGTGTTATGGTGAGCACTGTGAATTGTGCAAGACTGTTGAATCTCAGATCTGTACCTCTGAAACAAATAATGCAATATATGTTAAGAAAAAAAAAAAAAGAAGATAGCAGGAGGGGAAGAATGAAGGGGGGGAAATCAGAGGGGGAGACGAACCATGAGAGACGATGGACTCTGAGAAACAAACTGAGGGCTCTAGAGGGGAGGCGGGTGGGAGGATGGGTTAGCCTGGTGATGGGTATTAAAGAGGGCACATACTGCATGGAGCACTGGGTGTTATGCACAAACAATGAATCATGGAACACTACATCAAAAACTAATGATGTACTGTATGGTGACTAACATAACAATAAAAAATTTTAAAAAATGACTTGGGATCTTATATGTGGTTATGTGATACAAGATATAGGAAATGCAAACAACACATGTAGTGTATTTCTATTTGTGATAGAATGGTTATCCATATATATTATTGTATCTGTATAAAAAGCATTCTGGAGAGATCCATAAGGTAGCGAGTAGTGGGACTTAGATTTATGTTGGGGGAGAGAAAATTTTGCCTCTCATTTTTGTAGCCCCTTTCTGGTCCTCATTTCTTGCAATGTGCATGTGTTACATGTATTATAACAGTAAAAAAAAAAGTTAAATTTTATTCTAAAAATTGTCCTAATTCTAAGGACTGAGGTTCACCTATGGAAAGTAGCTTACTCCTCATTCCTCTGATCTCTGTCAGCAATAAGAAGCTTTGCAGAGGCTGGAAGCTGGAATCAGAAGAGAGTCTGTGAAATAAAGACGTGACTTAAGTCCGTGAGGTCAGAGGGCATCTTCATCTCCCAATTACAGTACCAGTCCCACTTTCCAATCCAAACACGCGGATGGCTCGCCCCAAGCATGCTGTCGCCTGAGGGAACCAGGTTTGCAATCCCTACCTAGGACTACAAGGTGACCCAGGAAGAGTTATTGAATCCCTCTGCATCAGTTACTAAGTTGTATATAAAGCAAATCCCAAACAACAGTGGCTTAAAAGAGACAGAGGTGTTTGTTCTCTCTGACAAAAGGTAATTCGAGTTGTGCACTCCATGGAAACGGTGAGATAACAAATTTGCGTTGAAGCCGCTAAATCAGTTTGCAGCAGTTTGTTACACAGCTCTCGAGAACTAATACAGAGGATGGTAGAGCTTGATTCCTCTAGATCGGGGGTCAGCAAACTATGTCCTGGCCCACAAGCCAAATCCAGCCCACTGCCGCATTTTGTAAATAAAAGGTTTTACTGGCACATAGCCATGCCTATTGTTTGATGTAGAGTCTTTGTACCTCTGTCTGCTTTCGTGCTGCAGGGCTAGAGTTGAGTAGTTGCCATGCCTAAAATATTTACCCTCTGGTTCTTTATGGAAAAGGTGTGCTGACCCCCGCCTCCCCCGCCCTTTGCTCTCGAAGGAGATCTTGAGATAACCACTTGAGAAGCAGCAGTTTACTTGGGTGTTGATCCCTGGGAAGCACCAGGGAAGTGGGGGAGGTGAGACAGAGAAGGAAGGAAGCCGCTAAAGAGCGTGTTATCGAGCCGGCTATCATTGTGGGTGACCGAGGCTTAATCCCACCAGAAAGCTCTGGGAAGCGGCACAGAACACGCACCTCGGTTATCCAGGTGATAGTCAAGGGAGCTGGGGTGTTTACCAACTCCCATCTGTCATTGGTTGCTGGCTGTCGCTTCTCTAGCTTGGGAGAAAGCCCTTGGGCAAAAAGTTGTTAATACAGGCAGTTGGAAGTCAGCCTTAAGTGCTAAGTCCCAGCAGGTAGAGGTGGGGCAAGAACAGGGTCTGCTACAAGAGGGAAAAGGACTTGTGTACGAGTCCAGCTTCTCTCCATGCCCCCACCCCACTAATCACCTCTCTCCAGGGGAGGAATGGCACATCTCATTGGTGAGCTTGGAAGAAGGAGGTGAGCATGCTTGGCTCGGGGTTTCTTGAGTTGTTTCTCTTCCAGATTTGTCTGCCCACAGAGGGTCCATTTTGGTTTGCTCTCTACCATGAGAAGCTTGTCGGGTGGGTACTGCCCCAGAAATAGCAGAGCCCACAGTTAAGTTCAAGTCAGTGAGAGTGTACTGGAAAGTCCATTGGCCCCTGGATTTAAGGCCGCATTCTTTAATCATCTCATCAGTAACAAACTTGAATATTTCTATCTCCATTTGTTGGACTCCTGAATTTATTTCTCAGTTGATCTTAAACTTGGTGGAAGGAGGGTTGCAATTTGTTTTTAAAGATTTTATTTTTTTAAGTAATCTCTACACCCAACATGGGGCTCGAACCTATAACCCTGAGATCAAGAGCCACATGCTCTACCGACAGCCAGCCAGGTGCCCTGGGGGGAGGGTTGCAATTTATTAGGCTCTTAAACTCCACAGATAATTATTATTTCTATGGACTGACATACTTAGGTTCTTAACACAATCTAAGAATTTACTGTGAAAATCTCAAACAATGCCCAATTTGTGGAATGGGTGTCTTGCGGTTATATTTATTCGGTGGATTTGTTTCCTTATATGAAATGGGTCTAAGTACAGAGGACAGAATGTTGTATCAGAAATTTGCTTTCTGAACTAGTACACAAAAGTGTTTTACTGGAAAGATGACAGGAAAGTGCTGTGTACTGGAAAATGCTCATGATAGCTTCACACTCTTTTCCTCATAATTTGGGCAACAGTGGACTTTTGTGACCTGAAGAGACACACTATATTCTAGAACAGAAATAGCAGATGTGCATGTCCACCACAGAGGGAGACTTGCACAGGGATGACCATTTACCCCAGAGAAAGTGGAAGGGGCCACAGATGAAAGAAAAGTAATGCCTTTTTATGGGTTCTTTTTAGAAACTTGATTCTTAGACCCCTTTGCTTTCTACTTCATGCAGGGTTATAATGAGAGTCTCTACTACTTGTGTTTTATCTATTTGGTAACAACTTCAATTTCCAGTATACATTTTTTTATAAAGCTGGAAACATCTCATGAAATGGGGTCCTAACAGGAAATAGAAAGAAAAATGATACATGCAGGGAAAGAGAAAAGTCAGACAAAGTGAGTTATTATAAATGTGATTTATGGTGGGTGGAGGATGTGAGTCAATAATGGGAGGAAGTTGCCATGGCTGTCCTCCATCTTGAATAGCCCAGATCCCGACTCTCTTGACGTGGGGTTTTCTCACAGTATGGCTGCTGGTCACGTGTATCGCAGAGGATTCGGTACAGCTGTAGGTAAAAAAGACTCTAAATCACAGTAGTTCAAGAAGATAGAAATTTACTTCTCACATGTAAAAGTCAGGATAGGGTGGCCCAGAGCTGGTGTGGCCGTTGGGCTTCATGAAGTCCTCAACGACCCAGGCTCCTTTCATCTCACTGCTCCCCAATGCCCAGGGTGTGGCCTTCATCTGTGGTACAAGATGGAGATCAGGACTCTAGCCACCACGTGAGAATTCTGGGCTGCAGGAGGAGACAGGCATGAAGAAGAAAACCTTCACCATGGTATGTGCCAGCTGTCTTTTAAAGGAGGTGCCTGGCTGCAGCCATGGAAGCATTTTGTTCACACCTCATTAGCCAGAATGTAGTCACATGACTGCACCTAACTGCAAGGGAGGCTGGGAAATGTAGTCTTTCCATATGTCCAGCTCAAAATCAGGGTTTCTATTACTATGGAAGAAGGGACTTTGGATACCGGGGGACAATTGACAGTCTCTGCCACAGTGAGCTGGAAATCAGTCACCAGGATGTGTCCTCCATGTGCTGTTCCCAAATGCTGGTCCCTAGGACCAGTGGCAACCTCCAAAAAAGTATTCACTGGGCTCTGTGAAATGTAAACAAATTTGTGCAATGTGGTTGATTTCTTAATAGTTATTTTTTAAGGGATTGTTCATGGGAATGTCTGTGGAGCTCCCTAAGACACTGTCCACTTCTGCCACCCTAGGACACATGGGGAACATCCTTTTATGCCCATGCCTGGCTGCCTGAGACCCCTCTGCCACAGACCATGGGGCCATATTTTTTCTGGGGTCTTGCTCCTGCCATGGGATTCCACCCAGGAGGCGAGACAGCCTCCTCCAGGATCCCTGGGTGGGGTCTGCATTAATTAGAAAGCCTTTGGCTGCAAGTCGAGTGGCTTAAAAGCATGAATTGAATCATCTCATATGACAAGAAGGTTGGAAGTAGACAGGCTACTTCTTTGCCATTCTCTTGGCTTCCCGCCCTTAGTCATAAACTACTTGCCGGGGCACTATCACATTCTCTCATGACCACATCCAAAGCAGGAAGGAGTAGTCCTTTGCTTTCTCTCTCAAGGAGGAAAAACCTTTCCAGAACTCTCCTCAACAGCTCCTTGGGCAGAACTGGGCCACATGACACCCCCTAAGCCACCCACTGGCCAAGGGCAGGATTACCGTGGCTGGTTTAGAACAATCACGATTCATTCCCTGGAGCTCAGCACCTTGTCGTCCGATATCTGAACAGTGTCAGGGTTCAGGACAACCAACGGCGTCTGCCACAGCTTCTTTCTGTTCTCTTTTGCCTCAGGCTTTTCTGCAGGAGGGGTTATAAAACCCCACAATGTATCTGCATATATAACTGGCCCTCTGACAACAACTGCTCCTCCCAGGGACTCACGACCTGGTGGGGAGGAATGGCCGAGAGAGCGTGACAACGCATTGTTGAAACTGATCTCATATTCTCCAATACTTAGGGTATTTGCACATATGAGTTCCACTTATCCCCCTTGAGTGTGAGGCGCTCGGAACTCAAAAGCCCAAAGATGATTCCTATTTTCTCCATTTCTGGATCTCATCTCTTCCCAGAGTTAATGAATGACCGTTACAGGGGAGAATCCTTTCTTGTCACATTCGCCTGTATCCCCAGGTAGACAGCAGCTCCTTGGGGGCAGAAGCTTGCTTTTGTATCCCCAGCACCTGACAGCGAGCGCTCAAGCGGTCCAGATGGGAAGGAGAAAAGACCTCTGCCACGGGCAGGAAAGGAAGCTGTCAAATAAGCCGGCGGGTTCGAACACTCACAAGTCAAGAGAGATGACATTTCAGCTCCCCAAAGTTTCTGATTTTCCTGAAAGGGAAGATCCAGATCGGGAAGACGAGGCACACTAGCTGAAGCCGAGCTCATTAGAATTTATCTGAGTCACTACAGGACTGATCAATCATGTCTGTTTCACAGAAAGGGCATGGAAAGAGGCTGTAAAGGGTGGAAAGTGTTCGAGATGGGAGGGATTGTATCTAGTGCTATGATGCCAACAGAAACAGGGTAGAACTTGGTTACAGAATCCTTGGAATTCATGCAAATTGTTCTGCTCTGAGGAAGAGCAGCTTGAGAGTTAAAGCTTACCTACGAAGAGCTTTCTTAACACAGAGGATTAGGAAGCCATTGTCTATATTCTGTAGAAACTGAGAAACACATTAATTTTAAGTGTGCAACATAGTGATTCGACGACTCTATACGTTATGCTGTGCTCACCACAAGTGTCCCTCCCATCTGTCACCATGCAACGCTATTACGGTATCATTGACTACTTTCCCGACGTTGTACCTTTCATTCCTGTGACTTATTCATTCCGTAACTGGGAACCCGTGTCTCCCTCTCCCCTTCACCCATTTTGCCCCTCCCCTCACCCCAGCCCCTCTGGCAACCATCAGTTCATTCTCTGTATTTATGGGTCTGATTCTGCTTTTTGTTTGTTTATTCATTTGTTTTATTTTTATGTTTTTAAAGATTTTATTTATTTGGCAGGGAGAGAGAGAGACAGAGACAGAGAGTGAGCACAAGTGGGAGGCGTGGAGGGAGAAGCAGACTCCCCGCTGAGCAGGGAGCCCAATGTGGGGCTCGATCCCAGGACCCTGGGACCATGACCTGAGCCGAAGGCAGACGCTTAACTGACTGAACCACCCAGGCACCCTATTTTGTTTTTTAGATTCCACATGTAAGTAAAGCTGTGTGGTACCTGTTTTTCTCTGACTTATTTCACTTAGCATAATGCCCTCTAGGCCCATCCATTTTGTAAGACCTTTGTATTTCTCAGTCTTTCTGATAACAGCTTTATTGAGATATATTCCACATACCGAACAATTTACCCACCTAAAATGTACAATTTAATGACTTTTAGTATATTCACAGAGTTGTGCAACCATCACCGCAATCAATTTTTGAACATTTTCCTCACCCTGAAAAGAAATCCCATACTCATTAACATTCCCTTGCCCTCAATCTCTTCAGCCCCTGGCAACCACCAATCTACTTTCTGTCTCTATGGATTTGCCTATTCTGGACATTTCGGATAGATGGAATTATCCAATATTCAGATACTGTATGTGGCCATGAATTTCATCATCCTCATAAGCAGTATTGCCACAGACTGAAGAAACCCATATTTATCATTAAATGGGCATAATCGCATAAGCAGGCCATTGTCTAGTCATATATAAAAAAAGGGATGATCATTAATTCCCTTCAAATATCTGTGCTATTTGAAAATTGAGACTAACATGGTAAGGCTATATTTTTGACTTGGAGTATTATGAGTGTTGTTTTTACAAAAAATGTTCCTGGTATTTCTTTCTTTTTTTTTTTTTTTTTAAAGATTTTATTTATTTATTTATTTGACAGAGAGAGACACAGCGAGAGAGGGAACACAAGCAGGGGGAGTGGGAGAGGGAGAAGCAGGCTTCCCACTGAGCAGGGAGCCCGATGCGGGGCTCAATCCCAGGACCCTGAGATCATGACCTGAGCCGAAGGCAGATGCTTAACGACTGAACCACCCAGGCGCCCCTCCTGGTATTTCTTTTATCCTTTGGCTCTCCTGCAAACTTACAAATTTGAGCCCTGCCATTCTATCTGTGCTCATTTCCAAGGGAAGTGTTGAAAGGCAGAAAGTAGAGCAATGAAGAACCTCTTCTTGACTTCTAAATTTCAAAAGCCTAGCCCTTGGGCCAGATTTGTGTAGAGCTGTTAGGTGGGCCGTGTTCCCTGGCACTGCTGAGGCCCAGGGTGCACGGGCAAGGGGCTGTGTCCCCCACCCCGGGGAGGGAGGGGCGCTTTGGTCTTAACGTGCACCAAGATGCCCTACGGGCTAACAGCAGCCTTCTCCTCAGCTGAGAACAGAAAGCGTTCAGATTTGGCCACAGATGTAGGAGAATACCCGAGTCAGAATCAGGTTTCACATACAGACCCCACACACAGATGTCAGACTCACAGAGGTGAGGTCATATCCTTTCCCCCTTTAAAAACATCTGCTTGCTTCTTGATGCGTGTGGTACAAATCTATACTCGTTACCAACCAGGACCGCCCGAGAGAACTTCGTGTGATGATGGGAAATGTTCCATGCTGTGCCACCCACGTGGCTGCTGAGCACCTGACGCATGGCCAGTGTGACTGAGGAAGTGCATTTTAAAGTAATTTAAATTGAAGCGCCACATGGGGCTAGTAGCTACTGTGCTGGGCGGTGCAGACATTGAACATTTCCATCATTGAAGACATTGCTCTTAGACAGCATTGTGCCTTTGGAGACCAGCCCCGAGACAGGGTTTGGAATTTGTTTGGAAGGGTCAGGGAGGGGAAGAGACGAGGCAGGAAGGGAAGGCAGCCAGAAAAGAACACGTCCGCGCTGGGAGCACCTAGAGCCGGGGGATGCAGGGAACTCGGACAATCAGTGTGGAGCACAGGCCGATGATCTCAGAATCATCCCCCTCGAGAGGTGCAGGACTCGATGTATTTCCCCACCAAGTCCCATCAGTCATTGATTGAGGGTGGCCCTCGGGGGCATTAATTCTCGAGCACTTTCACCTGTCCAGAGCACGGCCCCGAGAAGGCTCTGGGGCCAGAGGGAGCCTTCAGGCCAAGTCACAGAGGGCAGTGGTTGGGTCAGGGCCTGAGAGCTTGGGGCACCAGCAGTGCCCCCACCTGCTCTCCAGATAGGATCATAATATTTCATGCATATCCTTAGAGACAGTTTTGCATATATAAATATGAATACACATAATACCTGTAAATATGTATTGATTTTGTTCTTTTCCATTTATACAAACAGGATGGGATCATTCCATACATCCTCTCCTGCACTTTGCTTTTTGCACTTAATAGTATATCCTGGAGCTATTTCCTCATAGCTGTTGCTTTAATTTCCGGTGCTTGGCTGTCTTTATCACAAAAGAGGTCAGACTTAAAGAGAAAAAGAGCTGCAATGGCTTGGCTGAAAGAATGCAAAGAGATTTGTGTTCAGCTTATGGATTTAAAAGGAAGCTGTTTGTTGAGACTGCAGAGTTTGGTTCAAGGCATTTCAGGATGGTGTGATTTTCCTGTTAAAAACAAATGGGAATTTGCTCAGTGATAAATTCTGGCGGCGTGCGGGCTGAGTAGACAATAGAGTATGCGATCAATAGATGAACCTCCTAGGCTGATGCCACAAGCCGAAGGCAGCTGTCTCCGGGGCACGGCATCCGCAGCCTGCCCCAGCCCTGCCACTGTCCTGCTGTGTCACCGTGGAGGCCTCTTGACCTCCCAGGGCCTCTGTTTTCTCTTCTGTTCGGTGAGAACGGTAATGCTTACGTTACCCTCTCTCGATGGCTTGGAGGCATGCACCACCAGGGGTTGCAAACTCAAATGCCTTCGGGGGCTCACAGGCAAGCCCAGGAGTCCCATGAGACTGCTGCCGGCAACAGGGAGGAGTGGGGACTATAGCTAAGAGGGGAATAAATCACCCACAGCCCATCTCCCAGGCTGAAATCTTTTTTTTTTTAAAGATTTTATTTATTTATTTGACAGAGAGATACACAGTAAGAGAGGGAACACAAGCAGGGGGAGTGGGAGAGGGAGAAGCAGGCTTCCCGCTGAGCAGGGAGCCCGCTGTGGGGCTCGATCCCAGGACCCGGGATCATGACCTGAGCCGAAGGCAGACGCTCAAAGACTGAGCCGCCCAGGCGCCGCTCCCCCCCAAAGGTTGAAATCTTTAAACGAATCTTTTTTTTTTTAAAGATTTTATTTATTTATTTATTTGACAGAGAGAGAGAGAGAGAGAGCGAGAGAGGGAACACAAGCAGGGGGAGTGGGAGAAGGAGAAGCAGGCTTCCCGCGGAGCAGGGAGCCCGATGCGGGGCTCGATCCCAGGACCCTGGGATCATGACCTGAGCCGAAGGCAGACGCTTAACGACTGAGCCACCCAGGCGCCCCTAAACGAATCTTGATCTTGGCCAAACAAAGCCTATCCGTGGCTGCTTGCAGCCCCTCGGCGAGAGGGCGCACCCTATGCATTGGAGTTGCGGTCTGTGCCCGGAGGAGGTGGCCCTGGTGTGACCGCCCCTCCCACTGCAGCAGTCCCTCACTGCACCAGTCACGAGGAACAAGGTCGGGCATGGAAAGGACTCTAAAATGTGAGTGCCTTTAAACAGCAAAGGTTTACTTCCTGGTCACACTACGTGTCCCTTGAGGCACGACACTGGCATGTGCACAGCTGGAGGCTGACTCCATAGCCTCCTCATGCAGCCTCACGGGGCTCACCGGCCAGGGCCTCCCAGTGGCCACACCGGTGGGGGGGGGGGGGTTGCTGGGAAAAGGAATAGAAACTTGTGCCCGGGCTCCTGAAGGCTGCCGCTCGCGTTTCCCCGGCTAGACCTGGTCCGGTCAGGAAGAACTGGAACAATCTGTGTGCAGCACTGATGCGCACGTGCCCCTTCAGACATCCAGCCGAATGTGTGCATTCCTTTCTTCTATTTCTACAGTTTATTGGATAAGGCCATTCCTCATTTGGCTCAGTTCTTTCTTCTCAGTTTAGTAAACATCCAGGGTGACATTCATCGAGTCTCCAGGACGTTCCTTCTTCCTCGTTGCCATGGCACTCGATGCCTGAGCTCATGCTAGCTGGAGCAGCGCCAGAGAGCACTGACCCTCTTCCGGCTTCTGCTAGAACCGGGGGTCCTCCACTTGGGGTCCATTCTCTGGCAGCTTTTTTTCCAGACTTTATGTTTTTAGAGCCGTTTGAAGTTTACATTAAAATTGAGAGACAGTTTCCCATAATCTGCCACCACATGTGCACAGCCTCCCCGACTGTCCACGCCACTCACTATGGCCGTCCTGAGGACACATCATCACCACCCAGAGTCCACAGTTTACCTTAGGCTTCACTCTCTGTGGTGTACATTCGGTGGCTTTGGACAAATGGATAATGACATGGATCCATCATTATCGTGCCATACAGAGTATTTTCACTGCCCTTAAAATCCTCTCTGCTCAGTCTATTCATCTCCCCCAACCCCAGCCAGCAACCACTGATCTTTCCATGGTCTCCGTAGTTTTGTCTTTTCTGGAGTGTCAGATAATTGGAATCGTACAGGATGTACCTTTTCAGATTGGCTTCTTTCACTTAGTAATATGCATTTAAGGTTCCTCTTTTCATGGCTTGATAGCACTTTTTTTTTTTCCATCACTGAATAATATTCCATTGTCTGGATGCACAACAGTTTATTTATCCACTCACCTATTGAAGGACACCTTGGTTGCTTCCAAGTTTTGACAATTATGAATAAAGCTGCTATAAACAACCATGTATAGATTTTTGTGTGGACCTAAGTTTTCAACTCCTTTGGGTAAATACCAAGAAGCGTGATTATTGTATTATATGGTAAGGGTATGTTTAGTTTAGTGAGAAGCTGCCAAACTGTGTTTCAAAGTGGCTGGACCATTTTGCAGTCCCACCAGCAATGTATGAGAGTTCCGGTTGCTCCACGTCCTTGCCAACATTTGGTGTTGTTGGTGTTCTGGATTTTGGCCATTCTCTAATAGATGTGTAGTGCCATCGCATTATTGTTTTAATTTGCGTTTCCCTAATGGTATATGATGTGGTGCATCTTTTCATATGCTTATTTGGCATTTGTATATCTTCTTTGTTGAAGATTTTCACATCTATGTTCATGAGAGATATTGGTCTGTAGTTTTCTTGTACTGCCTTTGTCTAGTTTTGGTATTAGAGTAATGCTGGCCTCATAGGCTGAGTTAGGAAATATTCCCACTGCTTCTGTCCTTTGAAAGAGATTGTAAAGACTTGGTATGATTTCTTCCTTAAATGTTTGGTAGAATACAACAGTGAACCCATCTGAGTCTGGTGCTTTCTGTTTTGGAAGATTATAATCATTGATTCAATTTCTTGAATTGATATAGGCCTATTCAGATAATCTATTTCTTCTTGTGTGAGTTTTGGAAGATTGTGTCTTTTAGGGAATTGATCCATTGCATCTAGGTTATCAAAGTAGTAGGCATAGAGTTGTTCAGAGTATTCCTTTATTATCTTTTTAATTTCCATGGGATCTGTAGTGAACATCATTTCTGATACTAGTAATTTGTGTTGCATTTTTTTCTTTGTTCCATTTTAATCTACTCATTCTCTGCCTTTTGTAGTTTTAACTAAGCATTTTATATGAGTCCATTTCCTCTCCTTTCTTAGAATATCAATTATACTTTTTTTTTTTACTTTTTTTAGTGGTTGTCCTAGAGTTTACAACTATGTATTTACAATGAATCCAAGTCCACGTTCAAATAACACTATACCACTTCACGTGTAGCGTGAGTACCTTAAAATAAAATAATCCTAATTCCTCCCTTTCATCTCTTCTTTTACTGCTGTCACCCATAAGCACACATAGGCATGTACACTCCTAAGATATATACACAGGTATACAGAATTGAATACATTGTTGCTATTATTTTGAGCAAACTGTCATCTGTTAGATGAAGAATAAGAAGTAAAAGTAAAACATAAAAAAGTAAAATAATCTGACACCATACACAAAAATCAACTGAAAGTGTATTAAAGGCTTGGATGTAAGACTTAAAACCAAAAAACTCCTAGAAGAAAACATAAAGGGCAAGCTCCTTGATATCAGTCTTGGCATTGATTTTTTGGATTTGACACCAAAAGCAAAGGTAACAAGAGTAAAAATCAACAAATGTGACTACATAAAACTGAAAAGCTTCTTACAGCAAAGGAAACCATCAATAAAATGAAAAGACAACCTGTGGGATAAGAGAAAATATTTACAAGTCATATATAAATAATTCATACAGCTCAAGAGAAAAAAAACCCAATCTGATTAAAAATGGGCAGAAGATGTGAAAAGCCATTCTTCCAAAGAAGGCATACAAGTGGCCAACAGGTACAGGAAAAAGTGCTCGACATTACTCATCAATCAGGGAAATACAAATCAAAGCCACAACGAGGTATCATTGTGAGAGATCATCTCACATCTTTTAGAATGGCTAGTATCAAAAATAAATAAATAACAAGTGTCGGCGAGGATGTGGAGAAAAGGGAGCCCTAGGGCACTGTTGTGGTGGGAATGTAAACTGGCACATCCACTATGGAAAACCTCAAAAAATTAAAAATAGAACTACCCTATAATCCAGCAACCTCACTTCTGGGGATATATCCAAAGGAAATGAAATTACTGTCTTGAAGAGAGATCTGCACACTAATGTTCACTGCAGCATTATTCATGATAGCCAGAACACAGAAACAACCTATGTGTCCATTGACAGATGAATATAGAATGGAATATTATTCAGCCAAAAAAAGAAGGAAACCCTGCCATTTGCAACAACATGGATAAACCTTGAGGGCATTATGCTAAGTGAAATAAGTCCGACAGAGAAAGACAAATACCACATGATCTTACTTATATGTGGACTTAAAAAAACAAAACAAAACCCGAAACCCCTATAAACTCACAGATCCAGAAAACAGATTGGGGATTGCGGGAAGCAGGGGGTGGGGGGTGGGGCGGTGAAATGGGTGAAGGGGGTCAAAAGGTACAAACTTCCAGTTGTAAGATAAATGAGTCCTGAGGATCTCATGTACAGCATGGTGACTACCGTTAACAATACTATAGCCTATATTTGAAAGTGGCTGAGAGAGTAAATCTTAAAAGTTCTCATCATCAGAAAAAAAATTGTAACTATGTGTGGTGATGGATGTTAAAGTAAACTTTCTGTGGTGATTATTTTCCCACATATATATACCAAATTATTATGCTGTACACCTAAAACGAATACAGTGTTATATGTCAATTATATCTCAACAATTTTTTTTTAATTAAAAAAAAGTAAAAGTAAAAAGAAAAAGAGAGGCTCCTGTTAGAATTTAGATTCCAAAAGAGGTAGCTGGATAGGTTAACTTTTATATATATACTGTTGAATCACTATATTGTACACTTGGAAGTAATATAGCACTGTATGTTAACTATACTGGAAATAAAATAAAGGGCGCCTGGGTGGCTCAGTCGTTAAGTGTCTGCCTTCGGCTCAGGTCATGATCCCAGGGTCCTGGGATCGAGCCCCACATCGGGCTCCCTGCTCCGCGGGAAGCCTGCTTCTCCCTCTCCCAATCTGCCCTGCTTGTGTTCCTGCGCTCTCGCTGTCTCTGTCAAATAAATAAAATCTTAAAAAAATAAAAAGATATACTGTTAAATGCTGGGCTTTGTTTTCAAATGATCACATTTCAGAACTGTTTCTTAGCTCATGTCTCACACGTGACTCGTTAGCACACCCATAGCCATTTTGGTGGGATGGACTGCAGCATTTCCCAAAGAACCTGACTTCTAACTTGGCAAAATGAATGTACTCAGACATTCTGAATTTTTCCTTGGGGCAGACCAACTTTCTAAGTCCCTCTTGGACTAATATATTACAAATATTTTAAAGCAAGAGTGGGAATGTAAAGCATAACCTAATTCTCTTTCCTAGAGAGATTCTATTTTACTTAAACTTTATTTTTACACTAGTCAGAATCCTGCTCTTTGGCCAAGCACTTGCCTTGCACGTCTGACCTTGCAGAGACTGGGGTGAATCGCAGCATGCTAATTAAGAGAACTAGAAGTAGTTGGCAAAGCTTGCTCCCTCGTCATTTTCCCATGATCGCCTCCATCAAGCAGCCCTACCACCAGCTGAGGGAACAGAGATTTTCAATTCAGCTGGGATAAATGTTCTGAAAGGCTGTGCCCAGAGGAATGAGCAAATAGGCAATGTTTCCCAACTACTTGAGTGTTTAAAAAAAAAAAATGTTCCAGAATAAAACAATCTTATCAAGATATGCAAAGAAAATATTTAAAAACAACAACAAACACATTGCTGGTCATGTCTGAATTTGACAAAATCATGTAACATAGAAGCTGTTAGTGTTTTCTTCAGGAAGGAAATGAACCATTTCACATATCCACACTATCTTGAACAATGAAGTTGCATTAAAATAACCAAATTTTACTTTAAAAAATAGGTAGATAGGTAGGTAGTTTGGGGAGCCCGGCTAGCTCGGTTGGTAGAGCATGTGGCTCTTGATCTTGGGGTTGTGAGTCTGAGCCCCACAGTGGGAGTAGAGATTACTAAAAATAAATAAATAAATAAATAATAAGCAGACTTTGAAATAAAAAAAAATACAAAAAATGTTTTTATTTTACCTTGACTGACTCCTTTTTTTAAAAAAATTTTTTATTGTTATGTTAATCACCATACATCACATCATTAGTTTTAGATGTAGTGTTCCATGATTCATTGTTTGTGCATAACACCCAGTGCTCCATGCAGAACGTGCCCTCCTCAATACCCATCACCAGGCTAACCCATCCTCCCACCCGCCTCCCCTCTAGAACCCTCAGTTTGTTTCTCAGAGTCCATCGTCTCTCATGGTTCGTCTCCCCCTCCGATTCCCCCCCTTCATTCTTCCCCTCCTGCTATCTTCTTCTTAACATACATTGCACTGTTTCAGAGGTACAGATCTGAGATTCAACAGTCTTGCACAATTCACAGCACTCACCATAGCACATACCCTCCCCAGTGTCTATCACACAGCCACCCCATCCCTCCCACCCCACCCCCCACTCCAGCAACCCTCAGTTTGTTTCCTGAGATTAAGAATTCCTCATATCAGTGAGGTCATATGATACATGTCTTTCTCTGTTTGACTTATTTCGCTCAGCATAATACCCTCCAGTTCCATCCACGTCGTTGCAAATGGCAAGATCTCATTCCTTTTGATGGCTGCATAATATTCCACTGTATATATATACCACATCTTCTTTATCCATTCGTCTGTCGATGGACATCTTGGCTCTTTCCACAGCTTGGCTATTGTGGACATTGCTGCTATAAACATCGGGGTGCACGTACCCCTTCTGATCCCTACATTTGTATCTTTGGGGTAAATACCCAGTAGTGCAGTTGCTGGATCGTATGGTAGCTCTCTTTTCAACTTTTTGAGGAACCTCCATACTGTTTTCCAGAGTGGCTGCACCAGCTTGCATTCCCACCAACAGTGTAGGAGGGTTCCCCTTTCTCCACATCTGACTGACTCCTTCTTTGATGCTCTTCCTTTCCCTGTGTGGATCCGAGTTTCTGACCTGTATCATGTTCCTTCTCTCCAAACTTCTGTTAGCATTTCCTGCGAGGCAACAAATTTCCTCAATTTTTGCTTGAGCAAGTCTTTATTCCTTCTCCATGTTTGAAGTATATAATTTCACCAGGTACAGAATTCTCAGTTGGTGGGATTTTTCTCTCAACACTTTCAATATTTCAGTCTACTCTCTTCTTGCTGGCACGCTTTCCGAGGAGAAGTTGGATAGAACTCTCTAGGTGTTCTTTCCCTGACTTCTTTCTGGAGTTTTCCCTTTATCTTTGATTTTCTGTAATTTGAAAATGATATGCCAAGGTGTAGTTTTGTTTTGCTTTTGGCATTTATCCTGCTTGGTGTTCTCTGAGCTTTCTGGGTCTGAGATTTGGTGTCTGACATTAATTTGGGGAAATTCTCAGTCATTATTGTTTCAAGTGTTTCTTCCGTTCCTTTCTTTCTTCTCCTTCTGGTATTCCCATCATGTGTATCTAACACCTTTTGTAGTTGCTCCACAGTCCTTGGATATTATGTTCTGGTTTTCCTTGGCCCCCTCCTCCCCCAGTCTTTGTTCTCTGCTTTTTGGTGTTTAAGGAGTCTATCGATCCATCCTCTAGCTCAGAGATGATTTTCCTCAGCTGTGTCCAGTCTACTACTAAGCCCATTAAAGGCATTCTTCATTTGTCGCAGTGTTTTTGAGCTCTATCGTTTCTTTTTGGTTCTTTTTAGGATTTCCATCTCTCTGCTGCCATTGTCCATCTGCTCTCGCACGCTGTCTTCTTTATCCCTCCCTGAGAGCCCTTAGCCTATGAATCATAGCCGTTTTACGTTCCTGGTCTGATAATTCCCACATTCCTACTGTGTCTGGTTTGGATGCTTGCTCTGTCTCGTCAAACTGTGTTTTTGTCCTTTGTGGTATCTTGTAAGCTTTTCTTGCTAGCTGGAGCTGATGTACCAGGTTAAAGGAGCTGCTGTAATAGGCCTTTAGGCCTGTGGTGGTGGTGAGAGCGTGGAGGAAAGATTGCAATCGTCCTGTGATTAGGTCCCTGTCTGTTAGTGGGCCTGGGCCTCTGGACTATAAACTTAACAAGTGTTTCTCAGTATTTGCTCTCCCCTCTCAGGCAGGATAGGATGGCTGGAGTGAGATTATCTTCCATCCTCAGGTCCGTTAGGCTTTGATAATACCCCAGCAGGTCAGGCTCTGGTTAACTAGCTTCCCCTGAGGGCAGGCCCTGGTAAGAAACACACCATGCTCTGGCTTATTTCCAAAATGGTTCCTTTTCCTCGTCCCCTGCTGGAAATCTGAGGGGATTTTCCTCCAATATTTACTGCTGGAATCTGGTCAAGCTGCCGGAAATCAACCTCACAATACTGTGGTGCCCCCCCATGAGCCCCCTCCCCCCGGGAGTTGTCCACACGAGGCCTCCAGCAATTTGTCAAGCACAGTTCATGTTTTCCCTCCCCCAACACTGGATCATGGATGCTTCCTTTGGCCTGGGAGTCTCTGCTGTGGTAAAAGCCACAACTTGTGTTTGCCTGTCTCTCCAATCTTGGCCACAGCGGTTTGCACTGTGTCTTCCCCTCTCTTCCGGATCCTAGATGACTTGTTGATTTTTCAGTCTGTTCAGCTTCGTACTTGTTATTAGGACAGAGTGGTGACCCCTAAGCTCCTGGCATGTGGAACCAGCCTCTGCCAGTTTTAAATCTCCACAAACAAGTGAATGAAAGGGATACATGCACATAATTTGAAAGTCAAATAATCCTGCAGCACTTACTCAGAAAAGCCATAGTCCCGTACCCCCATCATTCCACACCTGATTCCACTCCTCAGAGGCCACCATTTTCAGGTGGTCAGAAGTGCTGAGGAGGCGATCAAGGCAACAGACGAGGTTAAGGAGTGCCCTCCTGGGGGAGGGGCTGCAATTTTCAAGAGGACATTTGGAAGGTGACATATGGATAAAGGAGGGAGGGAGTGATTTATGGGGGTACTTAGATGGTAAGCTGTCTGGGAAGAGAAATGAACACAAAATCCTGGGGGCAGGAGTGTGCCAGGCTGTTCTGGATCTCTGCTTCCCACGATGATGTATGGAGGAGTACTCTGGGGAGGCGTGCGGGGGGCTTGTTAAAATGCAGATTCCCATTCAGTAGGTCTGGGGTGGAACCTGAGACACGGCATTTCTAAAGAATTCCCAGTAGGTGCTGATGCCGCTGGTCCAGGAAGGAAACTTGGAGTAGCAAGATCCTAGAGAGGACCTTAGAGCAAACTGACAGAGGGGCCAGTAGGCAGAACCGATGTCACAAAGCCCATAGGGGACCAGATCTTGCCATGCCTTAGGGGGCCACTGTAAGAAGTTGAGCTACTGTTGTAAATGAGATGGGAGCAGAGAAGAGATGTAATCTGGCTTCTCTTTTAGAAGCATCTCCGTTAGGGGCTGTGCTGAGAAGCCATGGCAGGAGGGCAAAGGCGGTTGGGCAGCCGCTGCAGGAATCCAGATGAGCGAGGGCGGCCCTTCCGACCCGGAGGCGGCCATGGGAATGGGAGAGGAGGTAGCAGCAGGCGGACGTGTGACAGATCGGCCGCAGCAGTGGAAGGAGAGTTGCTTGGAACAGAGTTGCCATTTCTGCCCCAGCCCTCACACCCATCTTCTCTCCCGTACCACTGCCGCTCCTCTAGTCGAGCCCCATTAATTCTCATTACTGTAATTGTCTGCGAACAGATACTGCAAACACCTTCTCGAGAAATGCTTGGTTCAGTCCAGGCCTTTGTAAAGACCTTGCAGTTGCTTAGAGAGTCCACAGCCTAGCAGGAAGAGCCTTCGGAAACTGGCCCTTTCCCACACTTGTGGGTCTCCCTTTCATGAACCCACTATTCTGGCCCAGGGCTTCATGACCCTCTCCCCAGCACATGCCGTGGAGGAGGGACAGCTGCGGGATACTCGCAAATCCTAACACCGCCCTGTCGCCTCCCATTCAAACACCTTCAGCCCGTGTTCTCCACCGTTCCTTTATTGTTGTATCCCATTGCTTCTATCAGTGCTACTCAATATGGAGTCCAGGGACCAGCAGCATCAACATCACCTGGGAGCTTGATAGGAAAGCAAGTTCATGGGCCTCACCCCAGACTACTGATTTGGAATTGGACAGTAGGGCCCAGCAATCCGTGTTATAGAGAGCTCCGCAGGTGATTCTTACACACGCTCGAGTTTGAGAACTAGTGAATACCACCGTACTTCAAATTGAACATCAGTAGGTCCCTACACCGTATTTGAGAAAGCTGATCTAGACCACTGGGCTCAACCCTGGCTGCACATCAGGTTCATCTCTGATGTGCAGCCAGGTCTGAGAATCTTGGGAGTTTGGCAGATGGGCCTACATTGTTTCCCACACACAGCCATCTTTTCTGCCTCTTGCTGGGCGCTCTACCTGGAGTGTGTGTCCGTGCCATTTCCATACTGCCAAAACTATCTATTCTAGGAACAGACGGAACCCAAACAAAGCTTCTCCTCAGACTGGTCTCTGATCCTCTTTCAATTTCCTGAAGCCCCATAGGTGGCTTCTATTAGCACTTGTAGCCAAGTAAGACTCCTACATTGTTCTGTTAAAATGCAGCCTCATCCAAAGAAATAGTGTTTCTCAAACTGTGTCCTATGGAGTATTCGTGTTCTGTCATATACTAATGCCCATTTTGTGGAACAACTGTTCTTTGGTCAAAACATAAATACTGAGGGGCGCCTGGGTGGCTCAGTCCATTAAGCGGCCGACTCTTGATGTCAGCTCAGGTCTTGATCTCAGGGTTGTGAGTTCAAGCCCTACGCTGGGCTCCACTACTTAAAAAAATAAAAATAAAAACTGAGAAATATTGCACACCACATGATTTCTGCACATCGCTCTTTGGGTTTTTCTCCCATCCCTAGACTACCGTTTCTTCTTGCTTTGTTACTACATTTTCTTTCATGGAGCTGGAATTCATATAACACGAGAACAGCCATTTTGAAGTGAACAAGTTCCATGGCATTTAGTACATTCACGGTGTCGTGCCGCCACCTCTATCCAGTTCCAGAACTAGATTTTCATCACATCGAAAGGAAACCCCGCACCCACTCGCAGGCACTCCCCATTTCTACCCCACCTCCAGTCATTAGGCATGTTCTTTCTTTTTTACTTTGAAACTATTTGCTCATCAGAAAACTGGGGATCATACGTCATCGGGTTGTTAGAAGAAACGAGGTAGGTAATTTGTGTAAGTTGTCCAGCACTATACACGTTGGGTACCTAACAAAGGTCGAATCCTTACTTCATTTTCCCTTCGGTCTTGTCGTTCTTTTTTTTTTTTTTTAAGATTTTATTTATTTGAGAGAGAGAGGGAAACAGCATGACAGGGGAGAGGGTCAGAGGGAGAAGCAGGTCCCCCGCTGAGCAGGGAGCCCGACGCGGGACTTGATCCCAGGACCCTGGGATCATGACCTGAGCCGAAGGCAGTCGCTTAACCAACTGAGCCACCCAGGCGCCCCCAGTCTTGTCATTCTAGTGTTTAAGGTGTCAGATTCCACAGTGCTCAAAAGAAGAAAAAAGGCTTTGTAATGTCTTCCTCTAGCAAAATAAAAATATATCTTCCCCTCTGAAAGGTGGCACTAAAATAACTGGTATAAATACAATGATGAAAAACCAATATTACATTTCTATTTTTATTTTAAAGCTCTTTTTTGGAAATTATTTTAGATTTATAGAAAGGTTGTAAAGATCATACAGAGTTCCCACACTTCTCTGCCCAGTTTCCTGTATTAACATTTTATGCAACTCTGGTACATTTGTCAAAACTAGGAAATCAACACTGGCACATTCTTATTAAATAAAACTACAGACCTTACATGGATTTCACTAGTTTTCCCATTAATATCCTTTTTCTGTACCAGGATCCAATCCAGGATCCCACATGGCAATTAGTCGCCACGTCTCCTTAGTCTCTTCTGTGACAATTTTTGTCCTTGCTTGTTTTTCATAACAGGGTTTTGAGGAGAGCTAGTCAGGCATTTTGCAGAATATCCCTCCATTTGGGTTTGTTTATTTATTTATTATTTTTTAAAGATTTTTTAAATTTATTTGTCAGAGAGAGGGAGAGAGATAGAAAGAGCACAAGCAGGGGAGAGAGGCATAGGGAGAGGGAGAAGCAGGTTCCCCGCAGGGCAAGGAGCCCGATGTGGGACTCAATCCCCTGGGACCATGACTCGAGCTGAAGGCAGATGCTTAACTGACTGAGCCATCCAGGCATCCCATCAATTTGGGTTTATCTGACGTATTTCTCACGATGAGACTGGGCTTACGGGTTTTGAGACCTACCATAGAGGTGAAGCGCCCTTCTTGTCACATCAAATCACATCAGGTAGCACAAGGTATCCACAGAACTTATTACTGGTGATGTTATCCTTGAGAGCTAGGAGAATGTGGTGCCTGTCAGGTTTGTCCACTGAAAGTTGCCATTTTCCCCTTTCTATCCTCCGTTCTTTGGAAGCCAGTCACCAGTGTAGCCCTGACTCAGTAGAGGAGGGAGACTAAGGTCTGCCTCCTAGAAGGGGCAGTATCTACAGATATTTGAAATTCTTCTGTAAGAAGACTTGTCTCTTCTCATTTATTATTCAATCATTTGTGCATTTCTTTATAGTCCAGCACTACGTTATATATTTGTTGCTCAAATTGTTCCAGTTTGCCCACTGGGAGCTCTTTCAGACTGGCCCCCATATCCCTTTGACATGCCTCAATCCTTCCCCGCCCCCACCCCAGGATGTTAGCTTTTGATGTAAAATTTGGTTTTCTTCCCCACCTGTGCACTGAAATTGCTTTAAGGTCCTTTAGATTACAATGGTTTCTAGATTGTCAGGCCAAAGTCTAACTCTTTTCTTAGTTTACCAGACCTTTCTGTGACAATACAATTCATCTCTTTCTTTCAAATTGCATTTCAAAAAACTTATTATGGCATTTTCAAACACAGACCAAGCTAGAGAAAAGAACATAATGAATCTCCATGTGTCCATCTCCCAGCTTCAACACTTCTCAACATTTTGCTCATCTTGTTTCACAGGTCACCTCTCACATGTTCTGCCACTGGAGAGAGAGAATCTTAAGCAGGCTCCTGGGTGTGGAGCCTGACGCTGGGCTCAATCTCACAACTGTGAGATCATGACCTGAGCCGAAATCAAGAGTTGGATGCTTAACCAACTGAGCCACCCAGACGCCCTGCCACTATAATACTTTAAAGGAAATCCTAGGCAGGGGTACCTGGCTGGCTTAGTTGGAGAAGTGTGTGACTCTTGATCTTGGGGTCATGTGTTTGAGCCCCACGCTGGATGTAGAGATTAAATGAATAAAACTTAAAAAAAAAGGGGGGGGTGCCTGAGTGGCTCAGTCAGTTAAGCGATTGCCTTCAGCTCAGGTCATGATCCCAGGGTCTTGGGATGGAGTCCTGCATTGGGCTCCTTGCTCAGCAGGGGAGTCTGCTTCTCCCCCTCCCCCTGCTCCTGCTCTCTCTCTCTCTCTCTCACTCTCTTTCAAATAAATAAATAAAATCTTAAAAAAAGAAAAAAGGAAATCCCAGAATCCCAGACATTCTATGAATTCAGCTGTAAAGAGTACAGTGTCTTTAACAGGTAATAACTTTAAACAAACTAACAAAACAAACCATAACCACCAAAAAACTATTACACCTAACAAAATTAATAATTCTTTAATATCCTCTAACAGTCCATATTCAAATTTCCCCTAAATTTTAATAATTTGTTCAAATCAGTACCCCTACAAAGTGCACACGTTACGGCCTGTAACAGTCTCCCCCTCTTGCCACTACCCCTTCTGCAACAGACTTTTTAAAAACCCAGTTGTTGAAGAAACTAGGTTTTTTGTCCTATCAAATTTCCTACATTATGGATTTGTATGATTGTATCTTCATAGTGTCTTTTAACATGTTAGTCTACTCCTTGAACTTCCTGTAAATTGGTACTTAGAGTCTTAGATTCTGTATGTGTACATATATGTATCTGCAATATACTTGAGATCTCTCTGTATCTATGTATCTGTATCTTTGCAAAAAATACTTGATTGGTGGTGAAGTCCACTTCCCATTGCATCACAGTAAAAGCCGTATTATCTGGTTGTCCCACTTACAATTTTCCCCTTTGAGATACCTCTAGCTCCCGGCTGTCCTCCTCTTTATCTTTGCCATTTCTTCTCAGTTCCCTTCACAGACTCTTATGTTTTCAAGTCCTTGTTCTTCAAAGCCCCACTGTCACTGGCCTATATATATGGTCCCCTTTTCCATATTCCTAAGGCTGAGGACTCAAAAGTCTGTATTTTTGATGCACACCCTCTCCACTGAATTCCAAAGCCCAATATCCAGTGACTGGCAGGATGTCCCTGGATGTCGTGAGCTCTTCAAACCTTGTCCCATATGGAATTTGTCCCAAACCTGTTTCTCATTGTTTTCTTTACCTCAATGACTAGAACCACCATCCAAGACAGAAACCCGAGCCATCCTAGCCTTTTCCTCACCTGCCCAAATCGCCGAGCCACAGAACATCTAGATCCTCAGTATCTCCAGTGTGTCTCCTTTTCTTCTAGCTACTCTAGCCTCAGTTCTACAATTCAGACAAAGAGTACAAGTGCACCACCCAGGGTCGCACATTCTCAAGCAGAGCTAGGAATAGTACCTAACTCCATGCTCCAGCACAAAATACACTGGAATCTTGCTGAGGGCTGTAATTGGCTCCAGATTCTTTGCTATGCTTTGGATGTATTGTGCTTTACACATATTGTGAATATGGTTGTAGAAGTTGACTTCAGCGGGGTGAAGCAGCCCAAAGGGGGGAGTTTAGGAGTCAGATTCTATCTGGGTTTCACACCCACTTCCACCACTGAAAGTGCACTCGGTTAAGTTGGTTAATTTGTCTGTACTGTTTCCTCATCTGCAAAACAGGGATCACATTCCTTCACCACTTTTCTGAAATCCCCAAAGCTCTGGAAACTGGAAGGTATGCGTGTGTGTGTTTTAAATAATTTGTTTGGCAGCCAAACCTGACTTGACGGTAAGGATTTGATGACAAAACCTGACCTGAATGAAACGGAGGATATTTATGGTTTTTACTTATCCCAGTTAGAATATCCTTCCATTTTACTGCACAACTGTCTTTGATGACAGGCTGCTGGCCCAGCCCATTGGGACAAGTTCTAGAATATGCTGTTGTACCTTTCAAAAGTACAACAATGTCTGTATTCTGCAACACACTTGACCTCAGGGTTTGTCACACAGCTTCTTTACAGGTTTGTCACACAGACTGATTGCCAAGGAAATTAGTATTCTTAAAGCAATTACAAAAGTGTGTACCCATAGTAAGCCCTACAGAAGCGTTTAACATTTCAGGTAACAGTTAACCCTATGAATGCAGTGAAAGATAAACTATTTTATATCAGAACAGAGTCTGAATTTGCGGGCCTCCATAAAAGTGGGGTTCCTATCATAGCTTTTCTGTTAGAAAGAGATGAAATACCAGAGAGACAGGAAAACCCCTTTTGAATGGCACGCCAATCCTCAGAAGTAACCACGATTCTGAAACTGGTGTGAACTTTGTCCATGCAAGCCTCTTGATTTTCATACATACATATGCATCCATAGCATGTATTCTTGTTTAGAACAAAGAATAATCCAGCCCCGAATGGCAGCAGTGCGGAGGCTGAGAAGCCCTGCCCTGTCCCACCTTGCTTCCCCGCTGCCGCAGCTCCTGCACATGCCCCCGGCGGAGCACAGACCGCGATTACCAGCACTGCACACCTATATGCCTCTCCTCCTAGAAGACAAGTTCCCCCGAGGGAAGAGACTAGGGCTTAGCCAACTGCAACAGAAAGGACTCAAAAATTTGCTGAATAAATCCACCATCAAATCATGGGTCCCTCCCGGATGCCGAAAAGCCAAAGCATCCATTTGAAGAGCTGCCAGGGGAAACACCTCTCCGTATCTGGAAGAAGTTTCATATATACCCAGGACTTCCACTGGCACTCTGGCCATTTTTTAAAGGCAGGGACTACATGTCAACGTTTCCTGAGTCTTCACCATGTGGCCAGCAGTGTGTGATTCACAGGCACTAATCCAGTGCGGTCTTCACAAGGACCCCACGTGGGGGCATCACGAACCCCCACCTGTGTGAGGAGCGCGAAGTAGCTGGCCCGCACCTGTGCTAACAAAGCCAGCAGGCCCGGGCCCGCATACTGGTTTCTCTGGGGGAAGGTATGAGAGTCCTTTGTCAAGAGAACGTTTCACTCTCAAATAGCTAAGAAGCTGCTGCAATTACAGGCTCTGGTTTGTATTTGTGCCTGAGCCATACTTATTTTCTATTTCGGTGTAGGAGTTTCACAGAAAAAAACAAGAGCTACTAAGGATTTCAAATTTTATTTATTTTTTAAAAAGATTTTATTTATTCATTTGAGACACAGAGATACAGAGAGAGAGAGAGAGCATGAGCGGGGGGGGGGGAGACAGAGGGAGAGGGAGAGGGAGAAGGAGGCTGCTGAGCCAGGAGCCCGACGTGGGGCTCGATCCCAGGACACTGGCATCATGACCTGAGCCGAAGGCAGACGCTTAACCATCTGAGCCACCCAGGCACCCCAAGGATTTGAAATTTTAGTCCTGTGTCACCTCAAGGGAAGTTAATTCTGATTTTTGTCGGCAATACCCAAGCACAAATCACAACTCCAGGAATACAATGAGAGCTTGGAAAAATAAGCACCTGGGGCTGGTGAAAGTAATGCATTTGTCTCAGGGCAGGGGCTGAAATGTGGAGCTAAGTGTTCTTCGGGAGAAACATGTCAATACGCAATCTTTTCACCAACCTTTGATGGATGTGCTAATCTTCTCAGGTCAACATGGGCTCACCCTGGCAACATACTGTGATAACTTATTTAAAAGGCAGCTGGCTTTTATAAATGGACTGTTCCGTCAATTTTTAGATTTTCATCCTCAGAAATGTATTCCCTTCTCAAAGCAACATTCGCTATACATAGTAAGAGCTCAATCATACCTTTTCTACAACAGAGGAGACTGCAGAGGTGAGCAGGTTTGGGAATTACTGTTCTTCACTCTCAATTCTGTGTGACATTCAAGCTCTGTAGAGATAATGAGATAACAAGAAAAATGTCAAGACGGTTATTCTCATTCCATTAGAGCAGCGGGTTCGCAAACTACTGCCCTTAGGCCAAATCTGGCCCAAGGCCTGTTTTTATAAATAAAGTTTTGTTGGAACACACCCACACCCATTTGTTTACTCACCATCTACAGCTGCTTTCACGCTGCAAGGGCAGAACAGAGTAGTTGCAACAAAGACTGTGTGGCCTGCAAAGCTGAAAATATTCACTCTCTGCTCCTTTACAGGACATGCACGCTGACCTCTACATTGGAGAGAAGTGGTGTTTGTCCCACTGGGTCATTTTCAGTGGGGGCTAAAGGACTTCGAGCAGGAGAGGACATCTGACTCATTCAAGGCACGTGCGTTGAAGTTCAGTTGGGTTAAAGACAGGACAGAAGAAAATAGAAAAAGGCAAAAAACGAGGCAGTTTCTCTAAGTGAGGACTTTAATGAAGTGAACATTATTAGTGACATCAAAAGCAAGCATAATATATATGAAATTATCATGTTAGGTCAAAAGAAAATCTTTCATGTTGGCAACAGTACATGTCTTGCTGACTTCAAGTGGCCAACGTATTACATCCAGCCCTGAGACGGGCCCCCTGGGACTTTGGTGACATGCTTATTTCTCAGTATAAGAGAAATTTCCCTGAGAAAATGCACAGAAGGAGAGATTGAGTGAATCCAAGAGGAAGGGGGTGATGGCTGGGTACCCTGCGCCGCGGGCTCAGAACTTGAGCGGAATGACCGGCCAGTACTTGGGCTGCTTCCTGTCACAGTGCTTGTCGAAGCTCAGCTGCACGGCAGCCTCCATGGCCTGGATCTTCGCGGCACTGTCCCCATACAAGCGCTTCATCTCGGCCTTGCGCCGCTCGCCAGGCCTCTCGGACGGGGGCTCCACTGAGCGGCGGGTGCTGTAGTACAGGTCGTGGTCGGCGTTCACGTAGTCGTCCAGGCGCTGGGCGTCCAGCTGCTGCTGCCGCCCTGAGAACGAACCGACACGGGGCGGGGTGGGGGGGTGAGCCCGGGGTGCGGCTGCTAGCTGCACCGCCAGGTCGGGCCTGGCTGCGCCTGCCGAGACACTCACTAGGTTCTAAGGCATCAGCCGCACACCAGTACTTGCGTGCCTAGGAAATGCACCGATCGCTTATCCGGGAGGCTAAGGCTGCCCCGCCAGACACGGCGAAAAGCCGCCAGGAAACATGTCACCCAGCACCATCAAACCTCCGCACTGAGCCCTGAATACAGCTCTGTCCCTTTCATCTAGGCGGCCCTTCCCAGCTGGGCGGCTTGTGGGCAGGGACACAAAATGCTTCCTGCAAAGTCCAGGGTTGCAAGAAGTAATACTTCCGCCCACAAATGAGGTGCTGGGGGGGTGGGGGGGAGTCAACCCCGTGTTAGAGGTGCCGATTTTATAGTCACCTGGAAAAGAGCAAGTGCTGGTGTCTATAGAATTGCAGCCCTGATCCCCAATCCTTTCACACGGCCAAAGCACAGAGCATGCCAGGAAATGGAGTCACGTAATTCAACACCTGCCCGAGGAAACAGGGCCGAGCCAGGGCAATTCTGCCAATGGAAGGAAGACCTGACTTCTGAGCTTCCTGCTATAGTAACAGAACTGCAAGTGCGCCGATTTCCTCACGATGGGATTGGTCTTTCCCCTTCACAGCTTAGCTTCGGCTAAATTTCAAGTGATAGAGTTACCGGATTTTAATCCTACTAATTTAAATGGATTCTTGTAAAGCAAAAAATTCAGTATATTCTCCCCTGTATAGTTTTTACTGAAACAAGTCCTACTTTTATTTTTATGTATATAGAAATAACGTTAACATATCAATAAGAGAACACTGCATAAGGTAAAATTTAGCCAACCGATAGATTTTGTAAGTGACTGTCAGGAACAGAGAAACAGACAGTAGAATGCACACAGCTGTAGCTACTACTGCGACCGGGAGAAATGCTGCTGAATAAGGAGTGAAGGTGGCTATAGGGGATGAAACAATGACATACATCATTCTTTCCTTGTTTTTTTTTTTTTTTAAAGTAGCAGAATGATAGCTTAGTGTAAAAGGGAACCCAAAAGTGAGCAGCAAGATATGTCTGTGGCTAGGCGGTCATGCTCCTAAGTTCGTTCTTCGCACGTATCCCCTTGGAGTTGGAAGGAAGGAGTTTTGGACACTTGGGAACACGATAAACGTGGATGGCCATTTCTGAGTTAGCACATCCACAGCTTCTTTCTTATACCAGGAGGTCACCTACAGATAGGCCAAATGACTGTCAAGCAAGTAAGTGCAATGTAACTGTTCCCTTATCCACAGAAGAGAGATGTAGCTGACTTCCCGTGAAATGCAGAACTGAACCAAAATACTGGCGTGATGTGCAAATGAACAGGAGGTCAATAAGCATTTGTCTCTCAGTTTTGGTCTTTTTGCCAAGTCCGAAACATCAGGATGTAAGTTGTTCAGTTCTCACGGGTGTTTAGATTGTGTACCCCCACCCTCCAAAGACCACTCCTCTGAAAGTGTGGCCTTTCCACATTAGCCAGGGACAGCAGTTCCCTTTGCCTCCTATGGGAGCCTTGGGCAGTTACCAGTACTTGGGCTCATTTCGTCGTAGGCCCAGAGGAAACCATCCCGTGGGGGTGGGTGGGTGGGCAGAGCCTGTGCATCCAGAAGACAGAGGTTCCCAGACCGCAGTCCTTTTACTCTCACATTTGTCCCAAGACTATAATCAGCCTCACCGACAGATCCGGTGACACAGCAGATGTTCAGCTTCCTGTCTAAATCGGAGTCCTTGCGTTTACAAGGTTTAATAAACACTGGATCCACGCTATCTTAGCAAGTGTTGCTCTCTACCGCCGGGATATGTGAATTTAACCTTCTTACTTTTGCATCTTTCTCTTTCTTTTCCTGGTAATTTAACATGGTTCTGCTACTCTTCTGACCAAAACTATCTTAACAGGTAGGCAATCAGTATAACAATCCTACATCGAGATGTTTTCTCTTACGGTTGACATCTATCAACAAAACACTGTTCATACGAGCCAAGTGGAGCCGCTGGTCAACGTAGCCAGTGCAGCTTTCCAAGTTCACACTTGGCAGGTGCTCATGGGTTACCAACACAGGGTTTCAGCTAATGAAGCTCATTTCGTGTAAGAATAACAGAATAAAAGGCACAGGCCTCTGCTCTCAGTTGTCTTCTTGTCTCTCCTTCCTGTTCAGGTTTCCTTATGAAAATTTAAGACTCAACCCTTGTCCTCTCCCTGCCTCTCAAGAGGCTTGGAGCTTTCCTGGTTTCCAGCA
This sequence comes from Halichoerus grypus, assembly GCF_964656455.1. NCBI lineage: Eukaryota > Metazoa > Chordata > Mammalia > Carnivora > Phocidae > Halichoerus > Halichoerus grypus. The sequence goes on along the minus strand of NC_135727.1, from coordinate 121,697,070 downwards.
TGGTGGGTAGTTGCCCTAAAACACGGACCTAAGGGGCGGGAAGCCTGTCCCCTGCACTGACCGGCTAGTGCTAAAACCTGCCTGTGGAAGTCATGCATGGGGAAAGGGCACGGTTGCCTTCACCACCCCCCACAGTCCCCAGCCCCGGGAGGACACAATGCCTGACGCTAAGCAGGTGCTCAGGAAATGACTGTTGAGAGAAAGCCTGGACAGAGGCCATACATTATTTTTTGTAAACAGCTGTTTCTTCCAGATGCTGTTAGAGAAAAATGATGACAACTCAGGGATAGAGAAACAGATGCTCAAATCTCAAAAGGTGCTGGGCAGAGCTCCCCTCCCATGGGTTCCTCAGAGCCTCCATAGCAGAGAGGCTGCGGGAGATGGGGGCACCAGTGAGATGGGGTCTGATCTTGTTCCTTTATATCTGAATCACTGTGCCTCTACTTACCTAAACACTTAAAAAAAAAAAAAAGTCCTAAGGCTAGACTACAAATTTGAAAGCCAGTCAGCCTAAAATCAAATGCCCTCAGACTGGCTGGACATCGGAAGCTACAGCTAGCACCTGAAAGTACTTCAGCTTATACTGACTTAGGGGACCAAGCAAACCTTAGAACAGAATATACTCATTTGAAGGCATCGCTTACTGTCTTCTATTTATTGCTTCCTTCCTCCCAATGAAGGAAAGGATTCTCAATCACTAGCAGTTTTTCTTCCTGTCAAAACTAGGTGAGGGCTCAACCAGATGGGAGAATCATCTGACTGAAGCAGAGAAGTAGAACATCACACTTCAGACAGAACAGGTGCCACGTCATGGAGAAGTTGATCATTTTTTACTGAAAACAGCTGTGGGACTCAATGTTACCCAGGGCTTTTTTTCTTATAGGCTATTCAGTCATGGGAACTTGTTTTAATACAAATCAGAATATATTTTTAGATTCCAGATTTAATACAGGGCTGGAGTGGGTTGAATAGTGTGCCCTCCCCACCCCACCCCCAATTCACAACTACACGCAACCTCAGAATAGACCTTTTTTAGAAACAGGGGCTTTGCAGATGTAATTAAAGATCAAGATGGGATCATACCGGATTAGTGTGGACCCCAAACCCAATGAGCGTGTTCTTATGAGAGACAGAAAAGGACACATCGAGACACAGGGGGGAAACCGTGTAAACAAGGAGGCAGAATTGGAACTATGTCCCCACAAGCCAGTGAACGCCAGGAGCCACCAGAGGCTGGAAGAGGCAAAGCCCCAGAACCTTTGGAGGGAGTGGGTCCTGCTAACACCTTGATTTCAGACTTCTGGCTTCCAGAACTAGGAGAATAAATTTCTGTTGTTTTGGGCCACCAATTTATGGTCATTTGCTACAGCAGCCCTAGGAAACTAAGATAAAGGTTAATATGCATATAGGGCTAAAACAAGAAAACAGTAACATCCTCTGAAGGAGAAATGCTACTGGATCCCATCTGGGTTCAGGACACATAACCTTGATATTTTCCCCCTCAATCTATAAATTTACATGATGCTACTACCAGTGTGGACTTACAGTCTCCAAAGGAAAACAAAATCATGAGGAGTGACTTGGATTTTAGAAGACCTGACATAGCAGGAAAACATTCATTCAGTATTCCACAGATAATTAGCCCAAAGGCAGAACATTTTGGAAGACAAAGCACTAAGACAAATGAGTGCTGAAGAACATTATTTTTCCTCATTTTTCTAGGATTAGCATGTCTTTCTGATTGTATTCTCTGCTATGTTGCCAGAATTACTGATTTTAGCACAACCGAGCACAAGCACAGTCTGGATTTATATCACGAGTGACTCATTTCTGGCTTGTCAGCAACACACCCGGAACACAGGTGCTCGCCAGCCGGCCGGGAGCCATTTCTGCTGGGTCTTCGTCCTCACCTCCCATCCCTCTCCCCCTGACAAATGAAGTCAGTGGATAATTACTGTTTTCCCTTTTAGAATAAAAGTGCATTTCCATCCTGCCCTTCCACTTTTCTACAGCCTTTTATATGCATCTTCCCCCCGCCTGGTTTTCTGGACTTCGAGCATCTGAACTAGACGAGACACACACACACGGTGGAACTGTGCTCAGTCACAGGATGCCACGCTTTAATCCCACCCACTAAGCCACAGCGGCTCATTCAATACTGAGCTGTGCGTTGCACTATATCCTCCAGGTTTTCCACAGAGGGTGGACTGAGGGCGAACTGGATGGGGTTGCAGCTGACTGAAGGTTCGGTCCTGAAAACTGGTCTAAACCTTCCAGCTTCGGTGGACACAACATGATGGAGCAGATGTCTCCCATCAAATGTCTAAAAGCACCTCCGGGCCCTGTGGTAAGAACAGCACTTTGCACTTATCCCCTTTCTTTCTCTCTTGATCCCAATTAACCCCCTCCCTCAAAGCCTAGAGCACACTCCATTTTCCACCATTACCCCGTGAAACTTCTCTGATGGCTGAGTTCACTGGCTCTACTCATCACTGCAAAAGTACCCATGGACCAGGCCATAGATGGCTCTTCTAGGTATCAGTTTTAATTTGATTTTGTTTCCTCTTCCCGACTGGGTTTAAGCTCTTTGTGAATATGTCTCTCTTTTGACCCAACGGTTACCCCCAAAACACAGGGGATAAAATCTGATTGGCTCAAGCCTGAGACAACAGTGGTGGCGTTCATTTCGGAGGGTCTTCTTCTCCACTGGGAATGATAACTTTCACTCATTTCCCCTCTAAGTACTAGGACTATAACCTTGCAGTCTCAATTGATGGTTATTTATGACTAAAACATGATACTTTTCTTAACCTAACAATAAACATTTTTCCTAAGAAATAACTGAAAACACAGCTGACCTTTAAAACTCCACAACTGTCTACTTTCCCATAAGTAATGTTACCAGTGAGGTTTTGAATAACGGAAATATCGCATTAGGAAATGACATATAACATAATCAAAAGCATGTCTGTTCCCACCACACAGAAGGAGTTCTTTATTTATCCTACTTAATTTTTTTGTTATCATTAAAATATGTTAGAGATTATCTGGAAGAGCAGTAATCACAAACAAGAACATGCTGTCCAGTATGAAAGATTTTATTCTAAGAAAAAATTAAAGACTCAGATGATGATGAATTATGTAACATATATATTCCCGTGGAAGTGAATAATACCGAAAAATCAAGTTTAGCTATATTTTTCCCTGCTAGTGGTATTTCATAAAATTCTGTGTTCTCTAGATGATCCATATTCGAAGTTGAATTTGCCTTTACTGAATAAGTAGCTTCTAGTGGTTCAAAGAGCAAAACAGAACAACTTTAACCAAGTATTCACACTACTTAGGTCCCTAATCACTACTAAAATATATCCCAACTGTGTATGTAGCTAAACTTCCATGAACATTACTAGTGAAGGTAATGGGTTGGAAAGCACGATGGGCATTCACACTGCTTACATCTGAGTTCCATCCCTCAGTGCTGCTCGAAGGAACAGTATGGAGCAGTATTCATCCTATATGCTACCAAAAGTGCTGGTGAAAAAAATAATGCCCATTGTTTTTGGTGGTACAGGGTCAGGCCCCGGCAGCTTCTAAATCTTTAACAGTCAGATTAGACTCCTACACCACAGCATGTTCTCGCCCTTGCCAGACAATGTCCACATCTCCCAAAGACCTGATGATATTTTCAGGGCAGACCGCAGGACACAAAAGCATCGCGGAGACCCTATGACAAGCAGTTTTCAACTATGCTACAATTATACATTTACAAAGCACAAAGAAGCAGAAGCTCGATGTGTTTAGTGCTGTTATTAGTAATATGGAAGTGGGTTCATTTTTCCATGTATTTTACTGTATTGTCATATCAGGCAAGAATGTCCTTGAAATGGATTAAAAGTTGTGTTAATGACTACTTTGATGAAACTGTGTTAACGACTAAACTGGATCAACACCAAAACTTTAATTCTTTTGCTTTTTAAATATTCTAAGTTAAGAATTTGAAAAGTGCAGACCAGAAATGACTTTTTTTTTGAAGCCACAGAACATCTTTTTTAAAAATAATGCAGAATCTCAATTAAGCACTAATTAACACTGACAGCATCAGAGTAAAATCAGTATATGGTTAATAATCCACACTAAAAGATGAGTAATTAGCAACTCACCATAACAACTAACATTTCTTGGGCACGGACTTTGTACCAAGCATGGTTCTCTAACTTATCTTTTATTATCTCATCAAATCTTCATAATTACCACTCCATTAATTAGGACCCCCTTCCCCAGGTGAGGTGACTGAGGCACAGACTGATTAGGGTAGGTGACCCACAAGCTAAGAACCTCTGGCTGATAAGTGGTGGAGGCGGGCGGGACTCTGTGACGGGAGCGGTTCTGCCACAGCTCGCTTGGTATAATGTTACAAATAATGATGTATATATTGAAGAATGAGGTTAAAGATGAAGGCTGTATGGGTTTTCACAAAATTCCCTTTTTTATTGGTTTGCTGTCTAGATCATGGTAAAACAAGTATGTACCAGTTTCTTCAAAGGGATGGCAAGACCTGTGCAGTTCACTTCATGTCCCACTCACAGACTGCATTTGGGACAAAGAAAATTCTCACAGGGGGATTGTATTAGTTTCCTAGGGCTGCTGTAACAAAGCACCACAAACTGGGTGGCTTAGCATAACAGAAATTTCTCATCTCACAGGTCTGGAGGCCAGAAGTGTGAGATCAAGGTGTGGGCAGGGCCGTGCCCCCTCTCAAAGCGCTAGGGAAGATCAGGTCCAGGCCTCTCTCCTAGTTTCCAATGGCAGAACTCCAGTCTTCACATGGCCTTCTTCTTGGGTGCATGTCTACCTTTGTGTGCAAATGTTTCCTTTTATAAGGACACTAGTCATACTGGATTAGGGCCCACCCTAAGGACCTCATTTTAACTTGATTACCTCTGTGAAGACTCCATGTCCATATAAGGTCACATCCTGAGGTTGGAGGGGGGGAAGGTTAGGACTCCAACGAATATTTTTTTTTAGGGAAGAAAATTCAACCCACAACAGTGATGATAACAGTGCAATCTGGAGCCTTGAAGTCAACTCAGCAGATTTGGGAATAATATAAAACAAAATATGAAGTTCATCAAGTTTATAAAGCATTCAAAGCCTAACTCACTTTGTAAAATGCCCCACACAAGCAAAGCAAATTTATCACTTTCTGGGATATTTGAAAACCTCTGATTTAAGGCTCATAATTAATACTGAAATCATTCACTCATTCAAAACAGTATTAAGTGCCAGGCATGACTTAGCAGGTAATTTTTATGATTTTTTTTTTTTTTTTTAAACTTACCTAGAATTCTACCTGACCAAGGCAAGAGGAGGAACAGGGATGGTTCTTAGCCATATCTGTAACTGAACTGCTGACGTTGGAAAGACACATTTTGTTACTTTATTTTCATTTTCATCACATCTATTTTTTATTGAGTAACTATATATCAAGTTATTTTACATTAGCAGATAATTCAAAATGGCCTTTTGGATGACTGGGGTTTGCTTCCATCCCTAATTAGAGCTGCTCTCATAAAAGTATCCATCTCTGGTGGGAAAAACACGTTATTCTACCCTATGGTAAGGACAAAAGAAAGAAACCCCACATCCATCATATTTTTTCAAAAGCTATAAAAAATGGCATTCCAACCAAATGTGGACATGCTTGAACACCTCCTCTCCTTCATCGTTGTAAACTTTTAAGACACTAAAGGGCACGATACTTCATACAAAGCCCACTGCTCAGTTCCTGGTACCCCATGGGGATCGATAAGCCCATCATCAGGAAAACACAGATCAAAGATGGAACCAAAACTTGCCCATCCCCAGACTTCTATGTTTCTGTTTATTTATCTTGTTTGTTTCTATTTATTAAAAAAATCCTAAGTAAAATATCATATAATTAGAACTCAATAAAAACAATATTGAGACTACATACTGGTTACAAGGAGAAAAACATTTGTGTATCTATTTGAGACACTTCAAACGTAAACAGTCTGGTGAATTTTCATAGTAAGGAGAGCACAACAAGCAGTTCTTGTTCTTTGTAGCAACTTGGTAAGAACTCAAAAAAAGGAAATTCCTGCTTTGCTTCTCTAACCCTAAGAGCAGACTGCTTCGACATGGGATCAAACCAGAAAGGTTCGAGTCCTAGACATTTTCTGACTGTTTAGGTTCACGCTGACCTCTACTCTGAATGGTGCTTAATAATTAAGACCTGGTAGCTCACTAGCACCAGGGAAGTCTCAGAGCCGTGTACCAGTGAGGTGACAGCAGTAAGTTAAAAACCTAGCAGTCTCAGGGACAAATCCTAATCCCTAAGTTTGTGCTAGAGGAAGCATCACAGGAATTGGGAGTCAGACAGACCTTGATTTGAATCCCACCAGCTGATTACTAGTTGTGTACCATGGAATTAGTCAATCAACCTTCTGAAGGGTCGCCTGCCTCATTTGCGAAATGGGTGGAATGCCCTCGAGGGGCTGGGGTGTAGATTAGGGAACACAGGCACACCCCTGTGCACACTGCCCCCACCCCCCACCTGCTGTCTGATACTCAGCAGATGGCAGAGGTACCACTGGCACAAGCTTTGTTCTAAAGCTAAAAAAAAGGCCTGTATTAAAATGCCTCTGGAAACTGCCAGAGCTGAGGTGGGACTGGATGTGGAATGTGAGGAAGTTATAAAATAACTTAAGGGAAGAAGACAATGCACAAGGCAGGGCCAGCAAAGGAAGCGCGCGGGGCCGGGTGCACACTTACGGCGCTCCTCCCTGTGCCTCTCGGTCTGGGCGAAGTACTGGCGCAGCTCCTCCGTGATCTCCATGTTGCTCAGGTCGCACTCCACGCCCCCGTCTGACTCGGACTCCGCCTCCTCCGCGGCGGGCCCAGCTCGGCGTTCTCTTGGGCGGGCTGGGGGATGCTGCCCAGACCTTCTGGAATGTGCAGAACCGCAGTGCGAGTCCGTGGAAGCCGGGACGTGGTCAGGAGAGGGCCGAGGAGATTTGGCCTTGTTAGTGTAAGAGCTCTGGGGAAGAGCTGCAGGAGGGAAGGACCACGGGCAACTGAAATACGATTCCACAGCCTTCCTGTAGGCACTATGGTGGCTTCGCATCCAGGCCATCGCCTGATGATAATGTCGCCAGTATCTTGCATATACTGGATGAAAAGACCAAGGCTCAGTAGCTTTCCAGGATGCCACCTACAGAATAAAGGGAGGTGGAGGCTAGATACCACACAGTTCTTCCTCAAGAGAACCCTCAAATATTTGACTAAACAACACGTATCTACTGAGTATCTTCTATATACCGACTACATCAGGATGCTACTACTGGGCCAAAGAGGACACAGGACAGGTCCATGCCCACAACGGACACCAAGTACATGTGCATGAGGTACGCACAGGACTTAGTTTAAGGTTATGGCCACGGTAAAGTGGGGACAGAGGCTAATAATTATCATTTTTAGATAAGATGTAGGGAGAGATACTGACGTCAACCATCTTGGCCCCCTCTACCCACTGTAACTAAACGACTAGTTCCAAGAACCACATGGACTAATGTTTTCTGGTCCCTCCCTCACTACCCCCTTAACATCTGCTGGTCTGGCCCACTCCTCAGTGCCTGGACAAAAGCTGTCTAGCAACCTACCCAGTGGCGCGTTTACTTTTAGCTTTTGGATGTATTTGTTTCTTTGGTCTTCTCCATCATGGAATGAGAATACCAAGACTCTAAAGGCTAAAATTTACCCTTTCCTCATGAGTTAAAAAAGAAAATCTTACCTCTGCTGCCATCTCTGATTGTGGACGTCCAAATGGGCACTGAGACTAGGAAAGAACAACCACAGTGCAAACATCTGGTCAGTACACGTGGGTGATATTTGTGGCTACCTCACGGTTTACAGAGCAGCTCCTCAGAGGTTGCCTCTTCCAAGTACCATGCCTGATCTTCATGCAACATATACTATAGGGCCCTGGCACCTGGGGAGGGATCCCCTTAAGTATGATTAAGTGGCTCAAAGGACACTGCATTTTTCAAATATTTGTTTACCTATTGAAAGTAGACTGGAAAGATCCATAGTTAGTAGCTAGTACCTGTATAAAAAATATTAATATAGAACATGAACTAAAAATATACAACTATTACTTAATTTATTAATCCTTAACTCATGCCGATGCCTATTTAAATTAACCCTAGATGTCCCCACGGCTTGAACAGAATACATCTTGCCGACTCACTGGAAATCATTGTTGGGTCTTGCCTCAGATCTGGGACTTGGAGAAGCCTCTCCAAATGAGATCTCTCTCCAGCCTGGGTTGTGCCCTGGGCTTTAAGCCCCCAGATGAGCCTTGTTTTGGTTTGGATTGTAGTAAGCATCTCTCAGCCGTGTGTGACACCACACTCTCCCTGCCTAACCACTCTGCGTCTTTGCAGGAGAAACTGTTTCATGGAGACTCTCCACCAAGTGCCTGCATAGAACGCCTTTGCTCAAGAGCCTTGCTCGGCCAGGATTTACCCCTTTCTCCCCTACCTACCAGCTTGTGATTTATCGATATGGCAGAAAATACCTAAAGGTAAAGTTTAATCTGCAGCTGTACCTTCTATGAACTATTTAAAACGATTTTTTCTCCTTCCTGTTCAGGACTTCAGAGCTACTAAAATGCCAGCATACATCAGAATGTACTTTAAAAAAAAAAAAAGTTAAACAAAATATCCTGGGGTATCTGGCTGGCTCAGTCGGTAGAGCATGCAACTCTTGATCTCAGGGTCATGGGTTCAAACTCCACACTGGGTGTAGAGATTACTTAAAAAAAAAAAAAATTTTAAATTAAAATTAAAAAAAAAAAACACCCAAAAGTAATACCTAAAATGCACAAGAAATGAAGCATCTGTGAGATGAAACCACTAACACAATGTAATGCTGAGCAAACAGCTACTTGGGTTTTGAAACTCTGGGAAATCAGATACCAAAGGAGGCCTGTTTTTCCTCCTTCACTTAGAGGGCAGAATTTAAAAATCTCTAAGCCTTAAGAAATAAACTTGACTTATTTTGTAATCTCTATCAGATGTTTTGCTATGGTTAATGTGGAAAACTGAGATGTTAAATTGACCACATCTTTTAAGATTTAGCCTGAAGAGAACCATTCACTTTCTTTTAAAATATAACAGGCTTTCCAATAGGCTATTTCTAAGAGGTTTGACCCGATCTTCTGTAAATTTATCTTAAACACAGCCCACACTTCCTGTTCCCTGTTCTAAATTCAGGAATACACACACATGCAGTGAATGTAAACTGGAAAAAAGCCAACCAATGCAGTGAAAATATAAGTGTAAATTAAGTTCACATTACTTTAAAACTGTAATTTAAAGGTTTAAAACGTGAGCAATTATCTGAAAACCTGGCTAACTGCCTATGTGCTTTACAAGCTACTGAAGAAATATAAAAGTCAATACAATTAAGGGGTTAACCACCCAGAGAAGTAACACTAACACAAATGAAATTACAGTAGAAATCAGTACATACTTGAGTGCTAAACTGTAAGGTGCAGCCTGGAAGTGGCTAATTCATTCCAGCCCGGTTTCGTATTTGTATCACCGAAATCTGAGTATTTTTCTGAGAGCTCGCAGCACATAATGCCTTTAAAGTGAACACCATGTGTGTCTTAATCAAATTTGTTTTAGAGATTAACAAGTAGCATAAGAATTAAATTTGAAAAGTCTAGGAGGCATCTGCATGTGTTCTGGAAATTAAGAGTTTTGAATCTAGACTTTGATGCCTCATAAAACGTACTTAGAACCAGATCAATGTAAATATTAAGTATCCTGAACTGGGAAGTCTGGATTCAGCCTCAAATATGCCATAAACATTATTGTAATTTAACACTACTGCAGACCTTCGGAAATCCTGTTTTTATTTATAACTGGGAAAATCCTGCCTGGCTTTAAAAGTAATAGTACCAGTATTGTGAAAATGTACAAGATGGCTTATGAGAGGTTCCACTTTGCAGAGCTAAAAGTGTAGGCATGCGCGATCAAGTAGATAACTGTTTAAGAGGCTCCAGCGTAATTCATCACGTTCACCAGGCTGCTCGAATGTAAATGGCTATGATTAAAAGGGGGCATGCAGAGTTAATTTGAGGAGAGGCTACTTATTTATGCCTTTGATTTCGACAAATAATTTGCTAGAAGGGCTGCCATGTTACACTGTCTCAGAGATCACGCAAGGCAATGCCCTAAGCGCTTCTGCAAGAGGAAGCCAGGACAGTGGGCTGAGATGGCTGAAGCAAGCCGATGCCAGGGTTTGGAGCACAAGCAGCTCTGATTCAGCCTGGTGCGCCAGTGCCCTATGAAGTAGACCAACTAGTCGGCTAAGGCACTGGCCTCTTTCAGGACCCAGGCCATTAAGGAAAGCTGAATTTATCTTAATGATGGAATAGGGGCATCTTTGACATCGATTTTATTCTGATAGTGCTTTCCTGTTTTGGCCGCTGGGACACTTACGATCAAATCTGCTGCCATTCTCTGGCAAGTTAAGAGTCCTGGAGCTGTGTGTCGCATATGCTCATTCACCCCTGGCTTTATTATTCTTCCTCCCCAAATTCCAAAACCTATGTATCATATTCTTTTACATTTTAAGTATTGGAAGATTCCTAAAATCCTACAGATATTCAATTAAAAGTAATTCCTGAGAATGAATGACAAATTAAGTAAACTCTCAGAAATCAAATGAAAGAAGGCCTAGAAAAATATGTCTAAAGGAGTAGCAGCTTACACACAGCTTTATAATTACTGGCTTCTCTTTCCAGCATTACTCTTGGTACTTAATGCCAGCAAAATTTTTCTGTAAAGGGTCAAACAGTAAACATTTTGGGCTTGTGGGCTACATACAGTCTCTGTCACACATTCTTCATTTTCTTTAAATTTAAAAACAATCTGGGGCGCCTGGGTGGCTCAGTCGGTTAAGTGGCTGTATTCAGATCAGATCATGATCTCAGGGTCCTTGGATCGAGCCCCGCATTGGGCTCCCTGCTCAGTGGGGAGTCTGCTTCTCCCTCTCCCTCTGCCTGTTGCTCCCCGGCTCGTGCTTTCTCTCTCAAATAAATATCTTTACAAATAAATAAATAAATTTAAAAACAACCTTTTGACAATGTAAACACCATTCTTAGCTCCCAGGCAATAACAAAAACAAGCTGTGGGCCATCCTTGGCCAGTCCCTATTTCATGTGAATACATTATTCAGCTGCACTGACTCTGCTTTCAGTACGCAGGGGGCTCTCATTGTTGCTCACTCTCCACTTGGCAAACCATGGAGGAACTTTGTGATTCTCACTCGTCTCATAAATGATTAGGCTTGGAGTAAGCCTAGTGGAAGCAAGACAACTGTGATGATGACCACCAGCAATCTTGGTGACCAGTTCCTAATATCTGGGACAAAAGAATTGTCTCCATGACTAAATAAGGAAATTGGACCATTTCTTAAAGATCTACATAGATATTTAAAGACTTAATTAAAAAAAAACCAAACTCCTGCAATCAATTGGGCTTAGAATGCACGTGTAGTGCCATGATTTCTGATGGAGACCCTACTAGCTGCCATGGGCTGGACAGCAACCCAACAAGGATGGGGAGCAGGAGAGAGCTCCCAGAGTCTCTTCCCTGGAAGAAGGAATACAAATCCCTTCCTGCTAAGTGCATCAGTTAGCTCCTAAGGGAAGGTGAGAACCTCCTCTAAGAATGGGTCCTGTGAACTTTTTCAAACCGGCTACTCTTTCCACACAGAGAACTTTAGGACCTAAAAAAAATGCCTGGGTTTCTGAAAAGCCAACATGAAACTAATTCTAGACATTAAAGCAACACTTTCAGCCACCAGTTCAAAGAGAAGCAAGCTTATGGTTACAGCAGATTTAGATGCCTTTCAAAGGTCTTTAATTTTATCTTTCATTCGCCACCTCTTTGGGAGTGTCTCCTACTCTTGCGGCACACGTCTTCATGGACTGAAAAGCAGCTTTCCTCCTAATGGGATGGCGGAGCTGAAAGAAAAGAGGATGGCAATGTCAGGGCAGGCTGGGACCCACAGTTCACCAAAACGGCAGCCCTCCCCGGCGAGCACAATGGCATAATAGTCACTACCCAGCTGAGCCCGGGCGGGCACAGAGACCGAATTCATTGTCTGTCCTCAACCACCAGAGAAGGAAGGAAAAAAACAGCGCTGAGGTCATTCAGGAAACATTGCCGAGGCCCGGGGCCCACAGGCAAGACAGTGCTCTGGGTCTTGAATTTCCCATATATTTTCCCATGTAGCCTTTCTTAAAAAACACACGCATTCTTCAATGAATCTGCTTATCCTGGAAATGTATTTTTAAATGCATAAATATACATGAGGAATAACAGACAAGAGCTTTGTCATTTTCAATGGAAAAAATCCAACTATTTCCATCAAGTTATTAAAAAATTCCACAAGTAATGCGGCTTTGTTGAAAGGTAGTTAGAGCGTACGTATTCTTTTTACTGCGTATTTCTATTCCTGTAAATATAGGATCTAGGATGTGTCATCGCAACCAATAAATAAAATAAAAACACAAATTCCCCTCAAACAATAATGTACACTCCGCAACCGGATTTTCCTCTCTATCCTCCTTTTCCAGCAGAATTCTGAAAATTAAATACATGAAAACTCACCTGCTTTCATTTTTGCATAGAAACACATTGGAGGTCACTCATTAAGTTATGCTGGCTAAAGCCCCTAAAGTCAAACCTTTCCGATAAGGCTCCCAGTGATTTGGTTCTCTGAACCAAACACATAATTTGGAGGATCTAATTTAGGCCTTCGGTATATGTTTCAGGGTAGAAGGGGGTCTGCTGGAAATTGCTCAAAATAAATGAAGGTACAATGAGAAATGAAAATTACATGAATTGAGTCATGTGGGGTTCTAAGGAATTTCTGTATATGTAGTAATAACCCTATCAGAGAAGATGTCTTCCAATAATGCATACACCAGTAGGAATTTCCTCAACTAAGATAATAAAAGGTTTTCTGACAGCATTGCTTCCGGCCCACCACCCCCGGCTGCCTGATGGCAGTTTCAACTGGCTTGAGGCACTCATGGGCTCCCTCCTGTGGCTTAGCATGGTCCCTGCTGGGTAATGTGGACAAAGATGGCTCAAGACTGAATGTCCTCCCACCCTCAGGAGTCCAGGCTCTGTCTTATGGCCAGACACAGGCCTCCCACAAGGGCACATACTACCCAGTTCAGAGAGCCCGCACCTCCCCGTCTACAACAACCATCGTTAAAGCTGATGGGCGAGGGAGCCAAAAAAGTTTTATTTCCTTTTCATTCCTTCAACCCCAAACTCTCTTCCGGACGTTGCAGTTAGAATGTCACAAAGGAAGGCCCAGCATGGGGAAGGAGGAAGAATGAAAGGACATAATTAAGCGTTCCTCTTTTTTTTTTTTTTAAACACAAATAACTTTCCACCCACAGAACGGCATTGTTTGTCAGCAGAGTGATGGATTTGTGAGTGGATTTATTTGCAAGTTCACCAAATCCCCATGTGCCTAAAGTCAAAATCTTAAGTGAAATATGAGGCCACTCAAAAACAAAGTGGACCCTCTGACTTACGAACACAACAGGCAATGGGAGAGTTGAAAACGGGGATAACAAAGAAGGACATAATAGTAATACAACTCAAACGAGGAAACAGTTAAGTTCAATTCACTGCAAGTTTATCGCTCACAAAGCAAAACCTAGTGTGACTGTAAAGGACTAAGGGTGAAACAGGCAGGTTATGCAAGCTCAGAGCCTATCAGCAAAAACCATGACTAGTTTAAAGTGGTTAAGCCCACCAGTAGATTTCAGGAGCTTTATTTCAAGTTTACTTCTATAAACACATACATGGTAATTCCATTTAATCACTGTGTTTTCTGAATTTATACGGCACTCACTACATCCCACTCATTTAATCAATTACTTGTAGGCATGGATTCTGCAATCTATTTCTTTTAAATTTCCTATTTTCCTTCCAGCATAAAAACCATAGCTATATTTTCCTGCCTTTGGATGCTGGTGAGATTGTTGTTTCCTGATAATAGTCTCTCCTCCTCCTTCTACCCTCCCTAAATAAACTGTATAGCTAGTCACTCAAGTAACCGTACAGCTCCAGATCTTTTTGGAAAGCAGACGTTTAAATACATTAATATGTTTTCAAAACTATTTTTAATTCATCTGATATTTGATCAACCACAGTTACGCTCTTTTTTCACTTGTCCAACTGTTTTAATTTCCTATTGGAGAGAAGGGGTCCAAGAGTTCTGTACCCAGTTTGTAATCTCTCCAGCCTCCACTCTGGCCTTAATTGTAGTTTTCCCCCATCCTTCTTATCTCACCCCACCCTTAAATGCTGGATCCTAAAACCCAAAATAATCCGTCACCATCTGTAAAACAGTTTTAGAATGAAAATTTCTCTCTGGAGCTTTAGTTTATATACTTTCCCAGCCCAGCAATAAACACAGAGGAGATCTGTATACCTTACTGTGAACCTGTCTTCAGTTACTATCCCAAGTCACTAACCAATTTACTATCCCAAGTCACTAAACAATGATAGTAACCAAGTTACTACCCCAAGTCACTAACCAATGATCTTTAAAAATATATGGTATCTCTTGTCATTGCCATCCCAAAGGGGCTGTTATAAACTGTATTTGCAAATGTTATCTCCACCCCACAATTCATGGAAATCCTGAGAGTAACTAAGCCCAGAAGTGTTATTAATCTTTGGTCTAGACTTTCTAGTAATGTTCTGACTTAAGGTGCAAAACAGCTGAATACAAAACCTAGCCTATGAAACAACTTTAAAAATCATTCTTGAAAAAGATAAGATTGTTCAGAACCATCTGATCTGTACTAAGGAACTCCCAAGATTTCAGAGCTAAAAGGTACTTCGTTGGTCCCTGTTCAACTCCACTTAATTACTGAGGAAGTGGGCAAAGACCTTCTCCACCTCCACGGGTAAGGCGCATAAAAGACCACAGGTGCCAAATGTTCTCTAGATAATTTCCACCA
The DNA here is from genome assembly GCF_964656455.1 of Halichoerus grypus. Classification (NCBI taxonomy): domain Eukaryota; kingdom Metazoa; phylum Chordata; class Mammalia; order Carnivora; family Phocidae; genus Halichoerus; species Halichoerus grypus. The sequence continues at coordinate 121,681,982 of NC_135727.1, read as the reverse complement.
AAATTTCTGACCTCCCACAGAAGTCAAAGTGGGAGGGAAAAGAATGAAAACCCCAAGTTTTGAGTAGACGGGCCAATATTCCAGACATCCCTCCAAGGATGAGGCTGCTCTGGGCGACGTGCTGTTCAGGTACTGGGCTGTATGGCCTAAGTCAGAATTCATCCAGACTTAGCTTAACACAGTGTTACTCAGCACCTCAGAATCACGTGGGGGAGGGGGGAGTTTAATAAAAATACCGATGCCTGGGTCCTACTTCTAGAAATTCGAATTTAATTGGTCTGGAATGGGCCCCCGGGCATCAGAATTCTCAAAAGTCATCCAGTGATTCCGAAGCACGGCGGCTGAGAGTCTCTGGAACCAGTCCCCTGTCACAATTAACCAGCAATGATTTAGGAATCTCACGGGCCCCGCGGGATGAGGCTAATTACGACAACGTGACAGGGAAGCCCTCGGCTCTCCCGGCATCTGCGGAAGGGCTCCGGGGCCTCCAGGCTCCTCCCTCACTCCCCAAAGGAAACCCAGCCGTCCCCGGAGTCACCTCGTGGGCTCGTTGCTCGCGGATCTCGGGCGGTGGGCGAGCAGGGGCCTATTTCCTGTGAGGAGACAGAAGGGGCGCGGGAGGGAGGGGCTGTTGCCCGGGAGACCAGAAATGCACTTCCGGCGAGGATCACGTGACATGCGCGCCGGAAGTCCGCGCACGGCGCCGCTGACGCCACGTCCGCTCCGCGTTCTGCGCCACGTGTGCGTGGGGAAACTGTCGTGAGATGAGGCTCCGCCTTCCGGGGCGGAGCGTAGGGAAAGGCTGGAGGAGAGTGATGGGCCACAGGTCCGGGCGCGACTGCGGCGCCTTGGCGCCGGGTCTCCGCCTGTATCTCGGGTGACGGGTCTGGCGCGGCGGGAAGACGAGGGTTGTTTCTGCACCGCCCTCGTCCCTGGGCCAGTTCCTTGACTGTCGACTTTTCACCCTTCTCTCAGCTCTCTTATCTTCCTCCTCTATTTCTTTGGTTAGCCTTTTCTTTCTTTTTTTTTTTTAAACTGGCAAGGCTAGAGGTCGTGGCCCAGGAGGACACGCCCAGGCTTTGGAGATAGCGTTTAGTTTATGAACCTCGCGAGCCTCGGGTTCTCGCCCGTAAGATGTGAATAATCCCTAGTGCAGTGCCTGGTGCGATGTAGCCGACCAACGTTAGTACCTATTAACATTATTTGTATTGCAGGCATTATCAGCAACACTTGCCCTGTTAGCATCACAGAGGATTCGTTAATAACCAAGCAAAATCCACCGAAGTCTAAGTGGCATATCCTTTCGGGGGTAATAATTTGGCAAACCGCGGCAAGAGCCCTAAAAAGGGCATACTTTTGTCTTAGAATTTTCACTTCTGGGAATTCATTCCAAGGAAAAGCAGACGTTAAACCGGATGTTCATTGCAGAATTATTTTTAAAAGTGAAAACGAAAAAACAAGTGCTTAATAAGAGCAAGTGGCTAAGTCAATTAGGCTCTACCCGTGGCGTGAATATTACTACGTATTCCTATATTACAGAAGAATCAAACTATAGAAAATTAACATATGTACTGGCTGCCTACTATGTGTCAGGTATTATTCGGTATCTGCACTGTCCATTGCAGCCACTAGACGCATGTGGCTGTTGAGAGCTTGCAGAGTCTGAGCTGAGGTATGCTGGAAGGGTAGATCACACCGTGGATTTTGAAGAATTAGTATGAGACAAAGAATATAAAATACCTTATTTTGCTAGTGATAACATGTTAGGGAAGGACTGTTTAGGTTAAATAAAATGAGATTAAAATTAATTTCACCTTTCTCTTTTTACTTCCTTAATGTGACTGCTAGAACATTTGAAATGACATAGGTCCCACGCATCATTATATATTTCTATTGGACATTGGTATTCTATTTACCAGATATACAGTGGTGAACAAGACCGTTTTTGTCCTCATAAAAGTAACACTCTGTTGAGTACAGCATGGACAATGAGCAGGTAAATAATGTCATTGTATATCTTGGTTATATGAGGAACATAAAGCGAGGGTAAGGGCCAGAAAAGGTGTATATATTGAGGGTGGTTATTTTAGATGAGAGTCTTCCTCCCCTGTTCAGAAAATGGATGTGGCAAGGATGAGATCTCTGTGGATAGAATGGGAAGGGGATGGTAGGAATGTGGTGTCTTCTGGGCAGTCAGCTGTGGATTGAGGCTGATAAATCATTTGGGCCTGGTGGAATCTCTGCCTTAGGGAAGAAACCACATCAGGAGAGGAAGGAAAGAGAGAAGAGGGGTAAGATACCAGGGGGAAAGAGCGCAGGGAGCCCCTGGGAAACAGAACAAAGCAGGCTTGCAGTGGATACGTTTCAGGTAGAGCGGTTACTGGAGTGATACCAGTCTGTATGCTGTAGTGCTGTGGCTGTACGTATATATACATAATGAGTATACTATGGTATTAGATAGCATATTACTTTGCTCTCACAGAGACTCAGAAGGAGAGTGGCTCAAACTGTTGAAAATGTATTTCTATCTCTCTGGGTATCAAGTGTCCAGAGTAGTAAGGTAGATGTATGGGGCCAGGGACTCAAATTTCACCTATCTCGGAGCTCCACACTCCCCAGCTTGTTGCCGTGGCCCATGTGGTCAAAGACAATGGCCAAAGATGATGCACCACTGTACCTTCCAGCCAGTGGCAAGGGGGAGAGGGGAAGCTGGGGCATACCCCTTCCCTCTAAGGCAGGGTTTTCCACCTGGGCAGTATTCATATTCGGGACAGATAATTCTGTGTTCTTTTGGGGGGCTCTCTTGAGCATTGTAGGATTTCAGCAGCATCCTTGGCCCTTACCGACTAGGTTACAGTAGCATCCCCCAGTATGACAACCAAGAATGTCTCCAGAAGTTGCTAAATGTCCCCTGGAGGGCGAAGGCACCATTAGATGAGAACCCTTGCTTTAAGTGCACTACTACCTAGAAGGTACTCACCACACTTCTCAAATCCCACGAATGGCCAGAAATTCATCATTCAGCCATTCTAAGGGCAAAGGAGTCCTGGAATGGTCTGCTGGCCAGGTGCCCAGCTAAAAGTTCGCTAAAGGAGGCAGCAAGATGCTAGCAGATTCTTCGGCCCCCTTGTTGACACAGGGAATGGAAAGCCCGCAGCCGATTGAGGAGGTGGCCCTGTTCATCTTCCAGAATGAATTTTAGTCATGATTCATTTCAATTCATTTGCATAAAAATATTGGTGATGGGAAACACTTAAGTGCCCAAAAAGTGAGGATCCCATTTGAAAAGGATGGGCATTGCTACCCCAGAGGGCTGACCAGGGAGAGAAACTGGATTCAGAAACGGAAGCGGCAAAATGTTGGATTTTTCTCTTGTGTTGTAGCGCCATCTGGTGGAAATTTATAAATCCTACCGTTCTTCCCCCGCTTGCCTGGGATGGGCTTTCACTCGGGTCAGGTGTAAACCTCAAATTATAAATAACCCTTAAGTGGATTTTAGCAAACCCTTAAGGGTCCTCCTTTTTAAGATGAGGAACTTTTTAAAATAGGGTTCCTCACCTCCGGTACTATTGACGTTTGGGGCCAGATAATTCTTCATTGTGGGCGCCGTCCTATGCACCGGAGGATGTTGAGCAGCCTCCCCGGCCTCTACCCACTGGATGCCAGTAGCACCCCCCCATCCCTCCCCTCTCCGCTGGTGACAACCCCAAATTACCAAATCTCCCTTGGGGGCCAAATCGCTCCCTGCTGAGGGCCATTCCTTTAAACAGAGTATCTAAGAGTCCACGGACTATTAAGGCCATCTGTCACAGTGCTTCGTGTCTGTGTACCCTGGGAGTGGGAGGGGCATGTCTGGGAGAAACAGAAAGACACTACTGGGCAAAAACCAGGCTCCAGATGCAGCATGACATGTCCTCTTTGTAATACTCTGGAGAACTCTGTTCCTGCTTGTCCCAGCAGCTGGAGATGAGATTGACTGAGGGCTGCCCAAAGGCCCAGAAAGCGGATGTAAAATGTCTTTGAATCCCCCGGGGCAAGGGAATCTATAGGGGTCATTGCCTAAAGCACGAAGGCTCACAGAGTAGTCCCAGACTGTGGTGGTGGTGGTGGGGTGTGGGTGGCAAAGTCCTCCCGGGGGATGAACAGGTGTGGATGATCCTGCTAGGTGTGGGAAGCCATGGTTCATCTCCTGGGGGCTTTTTGGATCTCCCCACGCCTGTTACCTCTCTGCTGCCTGAGTGTTGTCGAGAAGCTGGTTAGGAGCCAGTCCGCTTGCCTGGGTCAAGTGAGTGGTGCTAAAGCCCCTGCAAACAGTCCTGAGTTCTTACCCGGGAGCTGCATAAAGGAAGGTCAGTTTTGATGTGAAATATTGGGGTCCAGGAGCGAATGGTCAAGAAAGAATTCTTGGCAAAAAAAGGTGGTTTTATTAAAGCCTGGGGACAGGACCCGTGGGCAGAAGGAGCTGCACCAGGGTTGTGAGGAGTGACTGATTATATACTCTTAAGTTGGGAGGGGGTTAGGGAGAGCATAAGTCTCTAAGGAATTTGGGAGCAAGGTTTTCAGGACCTTGAGGGGCTAGCTGCTATTAAGATAAGGTCATTTATGACTGTGTAGTAAAACCTTAGTCATGAGACCCTTCAGATGTATATCAGTGGGCCACAGGTTTGGAGGATGATTGCTAACACATATCATGGGGGGGGGGGGGGAGGTAGAGATAAAGGAAGTTTCCAGAGGGATTTTTACAGGATCCTGGAGGTCGGGCTAATGTCAAGCTAAGGTTGCCTTTCGCCTCTAGCCAAGTATTCACATTGAGGCAGTTGAGTTCCTGGAGGAAGGTCACTCTGCCTGTCTTGAGTACTTGTCAATGGGCTGCAAGTTGTAAGGACATTTAATTTTTTCTACATTTCTTTTGCCTTGGTTGTCCACATCAAGTTTCCCAGGAGCATTGCCTAGTGGCAGCTTCTGGCCCCCCTGAGGGCCTCTCCTACACTCTCCGCCTGATGTCACCTTCTTGTCAGCTTTGCCCCACCATCCTGACCCTCCCTCTCCACGGAGACCTTTCTCCTGACAAAAATGAAAATGCCCAGGTGCAGGTCTCATCACTCGGGAAGGCAGCGCCTCTTGTTTCAGAGGAAGAGGTATCTTGGCTTCTGCCTACACCAATCCATCCTCGTGTTCTCTGGATCCAGTCCCATGTCCTCAGGGGCACCTCGCTCCCTCAGTTATGTGCCTCCTCCCTCCCCAACCCCTTCCCCCTCAGCACCAACCTTGCTCAGGCTCTCCGATCCTTACAGTAGTTTTGGTGGATTTTTCATGTCGCGCTCCTTACTGTTCTTTCTCCTTCTCTTTGTGGTCCTACTTCTGTACAAAGTGGGCTACCTCAATGTCCTCGCCTTCCTTCCACTCAACCCGCTGCCATTTCTCTTCCAGCACATCACACCTGTGTCCCTGAGGCTCTCTGCTGACTTCTGCCTCTCCTGTCTACCATTATTTGGCCTCTGCAGTATTTGATACTCTTGGTCAAGTCCTCTTTTTTTCTTTTTGCAATCACCACATTCTCCCTCCCCAAACTGCAAAGTAATACGTGCTTAGTGCACAGAACAAAACACAAGAAGAAAACCACGAATCTTGGAAGACACGTGTACTTAAGCACAAAGGAAAACAACAAGAATCCTTCCCAACACCATGACTTTAAAAGAACCACTCCTTATAATTATTGTACATCCTCCCACTTTTGTTTTATGCTAATAATTTTAAACACACACATACTACTCTTTTTTTAAATACATGCACATGTAAAGCCAGATGGCTTCCTGTCGTAGATCCCTATTGGGCAACTCTTCCCCAGGAAGCTGGCTCTGTGATGGAGCTTAGGATGGACGGTGCTTATGAAGAAATGAGCTTGGCACGAACACCCATGAAAGGAAAGTGGAGTAAGTAGGATTGGGTAGAAGAGGGTTTCTCAGCAGAGTGTATTGATGTTCTGGACCAGGCGATACTTTGTTGTTGGGGCTGTCCTGTGCATTGTGGGATGTTTAGCAGCATCTCTGGTCTCTACCTTCTAGATGCCAGTGTATGTACACACACCTCTCCTCCCTCCTTCTCCCCCAGTTGTGATGACCCAAAGTGTCTCCAGACATTGCCACCCCTGGTGAGGGTGAAGGGGGGGCAAAATCACCCCCATTTGAGAGCCACTGGGGTAGAGAGAAGAGTTGAACTAGGAAGCAGCCTAACAGCCATATTCATGGACCCCCAGGCATCTCAGGAGCTAGAATGGCCCTTCTGAGTTGTCACCAGTTGGGCAGAGATGGGTCGGCCATTATTCTCCCATCTGGAGCAGTCACCGGCCACGGCTCCTAGAAGGGGGCCTGGCATTGGGTTACTTGGCTTCCTGTGGCTGGAGCAACAAGTCCTTTGCTGAAGGGGGAGCGGGGTCATCCCAGTGTTCATGACATGTGTTACTCTACAGTTATCAGTTTACTTCTCGACATCTTCCACTCAATGACAAACCTCCTGAGAACTGGGGCCATACCTTATTTGGTTCTGTGTCACCCAAACCTAGCATGGGAATAAATCCTGGTGAAATGAAATAATGAAATGAAATGGGACAATAATTGTGGTTATGTGGATCTTTGCAAACTGAAAAACTACGATGAAAGGATTCATTATGCATTTTCTTGAGATGAGGGGAACTCCAAAAAGATTAACCCATATTTACCTTATGATGTTTAATTAAGTGTACTTTTTTTGAGAAGTAACAAGAGTCAGTATCAGCTGACAATATTAACAGTTCTGAGTTAATCTTTAACAGTGTTTTGAATCTTCGGTAGATGAGATTCTTTAATAGTAATTTATAAAGAGGATTAGGGGATTGGTGTGGGATAGAGCCAACTAATTGTGAGATATTACTCAGAATTCAAGTGATGAAAATTTTTGCTTAGGTAGGATTATAAAGCACTGTATTAGGTCTATGTAGAGCTCCGCAAAACAGTACCCTCTTCATCCAGCAGAGGGCACAGCTGTATAGAGTTAGCGATGGAGAAATACTTTAAAAAAGTAACGGGGAAGTGCGTTCATTTCACAGCCATACACTTCAGTGGCATATGCCATCCCATGTAACTGAGTGGCACTCTACACCTAAAGTCCAACAGTGCGGTGTTTGTAGACTGCATTCCCACCTCCACTCTTTCACATTTTAAAAAATTATATCATCCACCAGCTCAGGGTTAGGTTAATCTCTAAATAATACTGTTCATTTCAACTGGCTAAGAGCATTTGAGCCCAGCAACGTGTAAGGGCTTTTTTTAGAGCATAATTTCACTTATGGCATGTATTCTCTTCTCACCAGATACTTTACGGGTTATGACACAGAAGTAAAGCACACCTACATGTACTGTGCAGTATTCTCTTTATAGATTACGGGGGGCGGAAATCAGGTTCATAGTTCCCCACCCCCGGTATTTTCCGATTTTGCTTGGCCTGGATATTGTACACCATGAGCCCATGGGGCAAAATGGACAGAACTGCTCTAGGGGATGAAAGATCTGGCTTTGTCCCTTCCTGGTTGTGTGGCCTGGGTCAAGTGACGACTTGTCAGAGCCTATCTTCATCTGTTACTAGAGGAACAAGAATGCCCACTGGGCCCTCTTCACAGATGGACGATGTGTGCTCACGGTGTGGGAGCCGAGCACAGGCGCTCAGCGCAGGCAGGGGGTCACTGCGCCGTCATACGCAGCCGTCACCGAGTGTCCACCAGATGGCGGCAAAAGTTTCTGGCTTTCTCTGCAAAGCCCTTGAACAAATCTCCGGGTTCTTGGGCCATTTAGAGCAGTGGGAGGAAGCAGGATCCAAGCGCGGGGTTAGGTTGAAGCTAATCCGGGGAGGAAGGTTTTGATCAGTGTCAAGACCACCTGTAAAGCAAGTCGTGCTCAGATACATTTCTCACTTTAGATTGCTAATTCCATTTTAGGGAATTTATCCTTTGTTGGTAATTGAAAACTATAAAAGAACATAATAGCTATATATCTAGACCTATAGAGGTATAGATGTTTGTTACAGCATTGTGTTGAAAAACAAAATAAAACTGAGTAAATTTAAAGATCTTGGGGCACCTGGTCGACTCGGTCAGTAGAGGATGCGACTCGATCTTGGGTTGTGAATTCAAGCCCCACGTTGGGCATAGAGTTTACATTAAAAAAAAAAAATTAAGATCTAATTGGCTTTATTAAGTGATTCACGAAAGGAACAGTACCCCAGCTAACAAGTACTTGTAGAAAGATACTGGAGGAGTTGTACAGAATGGAAGGTTCCTATAGGAAGGAGAGTGGGGCATAAAGTTATTAGCAAAAGAAAAGAAAGGATTTTTACTTCCTGTTTTGGGGGGAAGGGAACAGGAGTGCTTTTATCATGCAGATAACCTCACTAGTGCTAATCAGGACATTTCAGACTGACTGTTAAAAGATCTCATTCCTGGGAGAGGTTGAAACTAATTAAGTCTCTGCTTTTGGTGGGGGGTGGCAAATGACTCCGTTTGGAGCTTCTTGTTTCTTTCTTTTCTTTTTCTTTCTTTTCTTTTCTTTCTTCTTTCTTTCTTTCTTTCTTTCTTTCTTTCCTTCCCTTTTCTTTCTCTCTCTCTCTCTCTTTCTTTCTTTCTTTTCCTTCCTTCCTTCCTTTCTAAAACACTCATACTTGAAGTATTTTTATTTTATGCACAAAGAGTTAGCATTAGGGTCAGTATCTTGAATATTTGCGGTTGAGGTGGGTATCCTGGATGACCCATTCAAGAAAGTTCACTGAATCCAGTTTACTCGTATCCTCAGCATCCTGATCCTGGTGATGCATATTGAGGGCATATTTCCGGATCAGACCAGCCAGTTTGGGTAGAACCCCGGCCAAGGCCAAATCTCCTTGGATGGCTCCAGTAGAGCTGCTGGTGACCCATCTTGCTGTCTTGGAGGCCACACGGCAAAAGAGCTTCTTGTTTCTTTCTTTTTTCTTTTAAGATTTTATTTATTTATTTATTTGACAGAGAGAGAGACAGCGAGAGAGGGAACACAAGCAGGGGGAGTGGGAGAGGGAGAAGCAGGCTTCCCGCAGAGCAGGGAGCCCGATGTGGGGCTCGATTCCAGGACCCTGGGATCATGACCTGAGCCGAAGACAGACGCTTAACGACAGAGCCACCCAGGCGCTCCTCCTCTTCTTCTTTTTTTTTTTTTTTTAACAATTGTTTACGGATAATTAGTAAAATTGGAAGCAATTTAGGAACATGGAATGTTAGGCAGCCATCAAAATGAAAATTAGGAATATTATCTAGGTGCATGGAAAGTAAGTCTGGTGAATAAGTAAAATAAAAGCAGAATGAATTATGTGTCATGTTAATAACTAGGGCGACACTGAGAACCTATATGGCTGGGAAACAAAAGGAAAGAAAGACAGAATAACCCCTGACATGTCAGAGTTACTAGTCTTGCTCTTTCTGTATCTCTCTGTCTCTGTGTCTCTCTCTCCTTTGGGAATCACATTATTGTTGTTATAGTGATATTTGCAGAACACGACACTTCTAAAGAGATTTTCATGCTTTGTTTGAAATACAGTAATGCCTAATGTATCCAGCATGTTCCAGAAGAAGTGGCATATTTAAATGACTTTTGAATCTGATTTTTTTCTGTTACATTTTTTTTTAACGGATTAAAAAGTAAAAGATTTTTCTGGGGTGGGGGCGCCTGGGTGGCTCAGTCGGTTAAGCGGCCGGCTCTTGATTTTGGCTCAGGTCATGATCTCAGGGTCATGGGATGGAGCCCCGTGTCAGGCTCTGAGCTCAGTGTGGAGTCTTCTTGAAGATTCTCTCACTTCCTCTCTCTCTGCTCCTCACTCCCCCTCTGCCCTCACGTGCTCTCTCCCTCTTTCTAAAATAAATAAATAAATCTTAAAAAAAAAGACTCCCCCCCCCCCCCCCGCCTTGATCTTTACTCATTTAAACACGAAAACAACAACAGCAAAACCATTTTGGCTAGAAGTCTTTCTAAAATGTATTGCATACTTCCTGCCTTCTCCAACAGTTTCCTGAGCATACTTTGTTCTTGTCTTTTTATCTCAGGCTTACCATGATGAATGTCAGTTTCTCTCCCACGCTGGAATACAATGATGTTCTCCCATGTTTGCCTCGACACAGCATCTCCTCTGAATTTTGTTTGATTCCTTGATTCTTGGTTTTTTTTTCTTAAAGATTTTATTTATTTGAGAGGGAGAGAGAGCATGAGCGGGGGGCAGAGGACAAGCAGACTCCCCACTGAGCAGGGAGCCCAATGTAGGACTCGATCCTAGGACCCCGGGATCACGACCTGAGCCAAAGGCAGACACTTAACCGACTGAGCCACCCAGGCGCCCCCTCCTTGATTCTTGTTTTTACAGGTTTTCTTGTTTTGTTCTTTGGTGTTTTTCTCTCTTAAAGTCTATCAGGTGTCATTTTCATGGTTGCCAGTGTCCCAGCCTTTGGCAACCTTCCCTTCCTAACCTCTACACAAACTCGCTGTTTTTAATGTGCTTTGCTAGAAAATCACACGGTAGAGTTTACTAGAACTATGTGCAGAGAGCTCCAAAGGGCTTTCCTATTTTTGAAGTGTTGGACAATGGAGACATGGCCATATCACTATTTTGGTGTTTTGGCTTATTTCTTAACTCTTGGCTGTTTCCTGGCTATGTCGAGGTCTCTAGGAAATGACCCATGCACCAGGGACAAGCTGCTGCAGGGAAAATAAAATACTGGCTCTCGAAGAAAAAAAAATACTGGCCCTCAGAAACAAAGCATCACAGTAGTAGATCCAGTCAACACCAACAAATCGATGGAAACTGAAAGCAGAGCCAAGCAATCAATAGTCATCACAAACCCCACACTTGCATCTGTTCTATACTTCTTCCATGTCTCTTCATCCTTCCATTCACAGCCTTCACCCTGGGCCATATTCACCTCCATTTTAGAAAGGAGCAATGGAATGAGAAAAAGCAGAAGTTAGACAGAATAACATAGAGAATAATAATTTATGTGATTCAAGGATCTTTTCCCTAGCCAACCAATAAATAGCATGCATTTTGAACATAAAAGACATATTTTTAAAAAAGATTATTTATTTGAGAGACAGAAGGAGAGAGAGCACAAGCAGGGGGAGGCACAGAGGGAGAGGAAGAAGCAGACTCCCTGCTGATGAGGGAGCCTGACATGGGACTTGATCCCAGGACACTGGGATCATGACCTGAGCCAAAGGTAGACGCTTAACTGACTGAGCCACCCAGGTGCCCCATAAAAGGCATATTTTTAACACAAAAAGCAGGTTGCCAGGTGCCATGAAGACTCAAAAAAAGTAGGCATTTATGCTCCCTATGCTTTGTTGGTTTGCAAAGAGTTAACTGTAGGAGTGGACCATTTGTGCGATTAAAATTGAATTAAATGTCATTACATCAAATGACACATAACTCTCTGGGAATATATGAGTCATATGAATTCACATATTTCTGCTTTCCAGGGTCAGTGCTATTTTCTTTTGGTTCTGGAGTCTAAAGTAAGACTCCAATTCAGTGTTAGCTACACTGGATGCGTAGACACTCTTTTGAAGTGAGTTTTGACCACAATTTATTCAACTCCACCCTGCTCTTAAAAGTAGTTATGTACTTCCAGGGCCTGGGAAAACTCATGACACTCCTAAGCCTTCTCTTTATTCCATTTAATTCCATTATTTAATCTATTTTTATACCCAACAAAATTGGCAATAACCACAAAGCAAAATAAGCAAACCCATTCCCTGGTCTTCAGAGTAGTGGTTGGAAGAGAACTTGTAATTGAATGTAATTTTTGGTTTCTTTTGCTTAATTCTGATGAAGCTAATGGATTCCATGGATCAGTGTGTATAAGGAGTGACCTACAGTTAGATCAATGTATGAGAAGTGACTATCTTTGAAGAATAGATGCAAATTGCTGGACACATTTTTGTTCAGTGTGATTAGAAATGATCATCAATACCAGAGAAATGATCAGAAGGTGTAGACTGTCCAGGGAGTGAAAGGGAGGATGCTTGGAGTGAATAGCAGTGTTGTATCTCCATTAGACAAGATTTGTTGGTCATTGTATTAGGAAGCATGTTGAGAAAATGGTCTTTTCCATAGTTTGAAGGCTACGTTATGAAAACCTATAGTGTCCTGTTGTTATCTGAATAAATCCCATATTAGAAATGCATTTGTTGCATTTGATGCATCTATTGAATTCTGGATTGTTCCTGATGGTAGGGACAAGGTGAACTTGTAGAAAAATCACCTAATCAAAAATACTGGAATAATCCACAAGAAAGTGTTTAGAGCCCTGAAACCATTCCAAACCACATTTTATCCAATAATTAAAAAAAATTTCTTCCATAACAGTTTTACAATGTTGTGAACAACTATGAAATAACTAATATCATTTCCATCTTTTTTGTTCATTTTCTACTGGAAATGATGATCGGAAACAAGAGGGCCCAAAAACTAGGAAGTAGAGAATATTTTCCCTTCTGGCTAGGCAACTCTATAAACGTCCACAATTTTGATGATCCCTGAATGTTGATAATAATATATGTATTCAATGTATTAGGTAACCATTTGGTTTTCTATTAAGCTAAACAAATGCAATCAGTTTAATATACATAATTGATAAGACCCATAGAAATAAAGTACTAGCTGAATAATGTATAACAGTGGTTCTTAGCTTTGGATTCATACTAGCAGCACTTGGAGAACTTTTAAAAACCCTAAACCCAGGCCACATCCCAGACCAATTAAATTAGAATCTCTTGGGGCTGGAACTCAGACATCAGTATTTTTTTAAGCTCAGTAGGTGATTCTAATATGTAGTTTGGGAAACACTGGTTTATAGAATATCTGTATTTACTCTTAGGTAAGCTTATGCACATTAAGGACTCTTTCTTTACCAACATTCCCCAGTCTCTTACTAGCCTTTAGGGACTGTTTCTGTTTATTTTGCTTTAAACAAAGGTAAATCAGTCCAAAAGAATAAGTGTATTTGTTTTCATTTCTTCCTCTTTTTCTCTGCTCTTGGTTTTTCTGCTGTATTGATCAATATAGCAAAATAGCATCTGGCGCCAGGTCATCCTAGGTTTGAATACAGGTTGGGCTATTTACTAGTTACCATATTGGCAATCTATTCAATCTCTAAGCTAGTCCCTGCCCTCAGCCCCCCACCATCTATAGCAGTGGTTCTCAACTGGCAGTAATTTTACCCCCCCAGGAGACACTTGGCAACGTTGGAGACATTTTTGATTGTCAGAACTAGGGGGCTGCTCCTGACATCTAGTGGGTAGAGGCCAGTGTAAACGACAGACTTCAGGGCTCAGTATTATCTGGCCCCCAAGGTCACTAGTGCTGAGGTAAAGGAACCCTCATCTGCCGAGTGAGGCTCTGGAGTCCAACTGCCTCTATTCAAATTCTTGTTCCTCCACTGCCTAGCTGTGAAACCTTTAGCACCTTATTATTCCTGCCCAAATCCATCTAAAAATGTAAACATTATCAGCACTCACCTTGGAGTTGACATGAGGTTTAAATGGGCTAATGCAGGTGGAGCATTAACATAGTGCCAAGTAGCTAATCCCTGAAATATGTCTCTTTCTATTTTGAGGCATTCATCCTTCTTGTCAGGGTCTTTGAGATCATTTGCTTGACCCTACTCTTGACAACCTCAGCGTTAATATTTCATACTTTGGTGGTAGGAAGGGAAAAGGGGTTGCAGGGTGGAGCTGCTTCAAACAGGCACCCGCTTTAGACTCCAAGTGGATATTCAGAGGCGACAAGCCTACAGAGGACTGCTACATTCCTTCCCCCCCGCCACCTTTCACGTTCCTTTGCCACCTTACCACTAGCTTGACACTTGTGTTGTGGAGTGTCCAAATAAACAAGCTTGTATTGGGTCAAAAAAAAAAAAAAAAAAGTCAAAGGTATTGTTGCAAGTGCTGATTCTAAGAGAAGAGGGTTAATGCCAATGAACACAGTTTAGTAATAAACTTTATAGTTATTATTAATAAGAGGTAGATAGCTACAGGGGTCAAACTCAGCAAAGAGCTCCGCGACGTAAATAGACTGGGGAATCATTACTACAGAAGAGTCAAAGTTGTAGGTCATAATGAAACTGTGAGGGAGGGTGTAGGGAGGAGAGAGAAGGGGCTCAGGATATAACCCAAGAAATATCTGCTCGACTAATATTTCGTGCGGACCTACTGTGTGTCTGCCAGTTGCCTTTCTTTTCTTTTTTTTTTTTTTAAGATTTTATTTATTTGAGAGAGGGAGAGAGAGAACATGAGTGGGGGGAGCGGGAGAGGGAAAGGGAGAAGCAGGCTTCCCGCAGAGCAGGGAGCCAGATGCAGGCTCCATCCCAGGACCCTGGGATCATGACCTGAGCCGAAGGCAGACACTTAACCGACTGAGCCACCCAGGTGCCCCTGTATGTTGTTCTTTAAAAATGTTATTTGATATGCATTTTCTGGGTCATCATCCTTCATAATCAACATTTAAATTAGCTTCAAAATATTCTTTCAAATGGCTATATAGTAATTTGTTGGACCATTCTTCTATCTGGGGACATTTAGGTTGTTTCCAGATTTTTACCATTACAGACAGATTTCCCTGCATACTGATTTTCTAATGTTTGGATTATTTTCTTAAGCTACTTACAAGATCCATTTTTGAAGTGTTTCTTTATCCGTGAAGAATGTATAAAAGAATATGCAACTGGAAAATCTTGTGTGATGGAGAAAAGATTCTATCATGGATTAATATTTATCCATCAAAAGTTTAAACTGGCATAAAGCTCCCACTAAAGAGAAGGATTCCAACCACGAAGTGAACACGAGTTGGGCCCACCTACTCTATCTTTGAACAGAGATGGAAAGGTCTTCTCTGATTTCTACTTGAATAAAAACAGAACTCCCAGTGCTCACTATTGAGCTGGTACCCTTCAATTTATTATTGCCTGAAAGTAGATTTTTCCTGCATAAAAAACAGGAAATAAAAGCAAAAAGAAGGAAGGAAAGTCCTTCTCCCTGGAAATAATCATTGCCTCTTTCTCCAGGGCCCCTGGATGAGCATCTTTGAATCATTCGCAGGTCTGAACCACCTCCAGTTGTTGAGCCTGAGAAAAACCACCTCCCGGCAGTTTCAACAAATGCTGGGGCCCCCTCGAGCTCTGAAACTTCTGGGTTTTCTTCAAGGAAATCCCCTCGGAGAGAAGTAACAGTTTCTTTTTTCTTTGGTCTTCTGGTTAGTTTATATGTATTTAAGGGCAAAATTCATTCAAATATGTGGAAAAAAGTTTCAGTGGGCTCTTCTACTTACTTCAGAAAATTGATTTAAAATTGGAGTGATGGGGGCGCCTGGGTGGCTCAGTCGGTTAAGTGTCTGCCTTCGGCTCAGGTCATGATCTCAGGGTCCTGTGATCGAGTCCCACGTCGGGCTCCCTGCTCAGCTGGGAGCCTGCTTCTCCCTCTGCCCCTCCCCCTACTTATGCTTGTGTGCATGCTCTCTCTCTCTCTCTGAAATAAATAAAATCTTTAAAAAAATAAAATAAAATTGGAGTGATGGGGTGCCCGGCTGGCTCAGTCCATAGAGCATGTGACTCTTGATCTTGGGATCGTGAGTTTGAGTGCCATGTTGGATGTAGAGATTACTTAAAAATAAAATCTTAAAAAAATAAAATTGGAGTGACACTAATTCCCAATGCATTAATTAGACAGCTTGCGGGGTCCATCTTCTGCTAATTTAAATAATTTCCCTAAGTTCTATTTTGTCACTTTTGTATGCAAAGATGTGCCATCGAACTAATTTGATTGTCACAAAAGGGACTTTGGACTCTAAAAAAACAGACCTTTAAAAAAAATCTTTGAATTTCAAATTTTGAGTATAGAAATACTTGCACACATTTATTATTCACATTCAAACATGTACTGAGTACTTATTGTGCATAAGGCGAGTTGCTGGGACCATGGTCTCAATTATAAAATTGGGGTGCTAGGGAGAAAGACTCATGTTGAGGCCGAAAAGTTGTATTATGAATGGAAAAGGGCCCATTGCATAAGGATTCTCTGAGGATTTTCTAGATGCCAGCTTTATTTCCATTTCCCTTTTTAGAAAGCAGAGGTAAAACCCAAACAGGATGGAGGCAGGGAAGGCCCTGGGGGTGTGTGACCAGCAAAAGAGCAGGTGTGGAGCTGTCCGCTTTGCAGTGCTGGGAAGAGCGTGAAGCCTGTCGGTGGGCCTGGGAAGTGCAGGAGAGAAGCAGATTTATATCACCATGCAATTCTGCCCTGATCCCTAAAGGGGGGCACAGGCCCCCAGGGAAATGTGTGCAAAGCTGTCTTCCCCTGAAATCTCTTATGCTTCTTTAGAAAAATACAAATAGCTTGGGGGTGCCTGGGTGGCTCAGTCGGTTAAGCGTCTGCCTTCGGCTCAGGTCATGATCCCAGGGTCCTGGGATCGAGCCCTGCATCGGGCTCCCAGCTCCACGGGAAGCCTGCTTCTCCCTCTCCTACTCCCCCTGCTTGTGTTCCCTCTCTCACTGTCTCTCTCTCTCTGTGTCAAATAAATAAATAAAATCTTAAAAAAAAAATACAAAAAGCTTGACCCCAAGCCTCAAGATTGTGACTCGGTTGTGGGCGAGGAGCCTGGCAATCTATATTTTTACAAAGCTTCCTGGGGCTATGCTCAGGCATAGCCAGTTTTGGGAACGTGTACAATGTACTCACCCCACATATGCCAGTGTTGCCTTATGACCAGGATGCATATCAGAATCATCTGCGGACGATTAAAAGTGCCGATGCCCAGGTGTCATCCCTAGAGATTCTGATGTCATTGGTCTGTGGTGGGCCCGAGCGCTGGGATTTTCCCAAGCTCCCAGCTGATTGTGATGGGCAGCCAAGTTGAGAACCACTGGCTTAAAGGCATTCAATCCTGATGAATCATCCCTCTTGCTGTCAAAGCTCAAAGTGAAGAAATGGTGGCTGTTTGAACTGATTCAGAGAATTCGAGAGAATTGAGAGATCAGAAGGAAGGATTCTGAGCAGACTGTTACAGAGGGAGCAGGCAGCCACATCCGTATCAATGCGACACCGTCAACAGCACTTCCTCTCAGACACGGTTGTGCCTTAGCCTTCAAGGCAGGAGGGAGAGCAGCGAACACAACCACTCCTTGAAAGACCTGCTGCTTCTGTGAGGTTCATAAAGTGGAATTATGGAATGAGGCCTCTGTTTCCAGAGGACAAGAAGTCCCTACACTTCTCCAGGGCCAACAGAAACGTCGGAAGAGCTGCGGCTGGTGATTTCCTCACCAAAGGCAGGACACCGGTGCCAAGTAGAGAGGTGGCCGCACACAGGTCACAGAGACGCTAGGCTGACTGTTTGCACGGACTCCATACTTGTAACTGTGCACTGCGTTGGGTTTCTTCTCATTTACAAATGGGGCAGCAGATGGCAGTCCGAGATGAAAAGAATGAGACGGGCCTGTGACCATCTCCAACGGTGGCACCTAGGCAAGAGAACAGACTCTGGGAGCTGCACAGCATCTGCAGAAGCCCTGTCTGATAGAACTTTCTGGGATGATGGAGCTGTTCTATATATGCACTGTCTAGCACAATGGCTACCAGCCGCATGAGCTCTTGAGCACTTAAAATACAGCTAGTGAGAGTAAGGAACTGACATTTTAATTTTATTTAATTTTAATGAAGTCTAATTTAAATTTAAGTAGGAACCTGAGGCTAGTGGCTTCCATATTGGACTGTGCCGCTCTAGAGAACGAGGTGTTTTTTTTAAGAGGGGGGAGGGGCAGAGGGAGAGGGAGAGAGAATCTTAAGCAGGCTTGATGCCCAGCTCAGAGCCTGACATGGGGCTCAGTCTCACAACCCTGACATCATGACCTTAGCCAAAATCAAGAGTTGGAACCTTAACAGACTGAGCCACCCAGGTGCCTCAAGAGAATGAGTTTTGACTCTGTCACTTCCTACCTGCTTAACCCGGGACAAATTTCAAAACCTGTTAAAGCCTTGGTTTCCTCATCTGTATTTCTTGTTTGCTGGTGCCAGAATTCCTCATAGAGACAGAATTCTCTTTGTTTGGAAAAATACCTGATGGCATCATGAAAATAAAGGCCTCAGAGAAGGGTCTGGAAAGGAAATGCAGAATACAGGAAGGCCCAGTCATTTTCTATAAGAATGTGGGAGAAATCAATCATTTATTGTTGGCCCTGTGAGAAGGGGTAAGGGAGAAGCGGAAGGAGGCGCCAGTAAGAAAGATTGGGGCTACATGGAATATTGGAGTGACTGAAAGGACTCCAGGAACAGACAGAGCTAATCTTCCAATTTATTTCTCTTACTGTGCTGTACACCTATTATATCCTTCTAAATCTTTGGTACAATTTGCTCTAAACAGAAATGGGTTGGTTGGATGTGTATGTGTGTGTGTCGATGTGTGCATGTGCGTGAGTGTGTTCATGTGCAAATTAAGTAAAGGAATTGGCCTGGTGTTTACTGTAGAAATGAATGTACAAGGGAAAGATGGAAGGATCAGACAGTTACGAAGCAAAACTCATTCAGCTAAAGCTGGAGCTCAGAGGCACGGAAACCATGAGAAAGTAAGCTCCTGAGGCTGTGCTAAAAAGGGGCACCTGGGTGGCTCAGTCAGTTAAGCATCTGCCTTCAGCTCAGGTCATGATCCCAGGGTCCTGGGATCGAGTCCCACATTGGGCTCCCTGCTCAGTGGGGAGCCTGCTTCTCCCTCTTCAGCTCCCCCTGCTTGTGTTCCCTCTCTTGCTGTGTCTCTCTGTCAAATAAATTAAAAAAAATAATAATAAGAAATAAATAAATAAAGGAAGTGCTAAAAATCACGGGGCTAACATCAGTTTTTCATGAAACAGAGGTTCACACCAAGCTTATACAGAGCTCAAAAAGAAGGGTCATCCTAGCTAATACTTGTAATATATGTAAATTGGGGATAAGAATACCTACTTGAAGGGTTGTGGTAAAGAATAAATGAGATAATGTGTATAAAGTGCTTAGTTCAGTGCGTGGCACACAGTAAGAGCTTAATCAATGATTGTCAAGCTTCAGTTTCATGTTTTTAAAATAAATACACTTTTTCTTTTTAAAGAAAATTAAGAGAGATACTATGTAAAGCTCTTGGTTCATAGCAAGTGTTCCTTAAATGCCACGCTCCTTCCTTTTTCAGAAAGGAAACTTCTTCCGGACCCCGACTTGGTAGCTATAGCATTTTATACTGTAGAACCACACGGGCCCTGGAAACTTCTTGGGAACAAATGGGGTCTCCCCTTCTCTCCCTTCTCTCAGTTACAAATGGCATCCCTCTGAGGAGCAGTCAAGCGATGCAAGATATCTTGTGGAATTACAGCACTTCTGGGCTGTTGTCTCGTGTCCAGGCACGTCTTTCATTTTCAGCCACAAGCATCTCGGTGTTCTCTCTCTCATAGCTCACACAGGCTTAGTGCCTTCCATCGATGCGCCTAGCTTTCATCTAGTTTTACCCATTTGGGGGTCTGGTTCACTCAATCACTTGTCCTTGCCTCTTGTAGTGGCCTTCATTTTCTTTTTTTTTTTTTCTCAAGATTTTATTTATCTGAGAGTGAGTGAGAGAGAGAGCAAGCAGAGGGGGAGGAGCAAAGGGAGAGGGAGAAGCAGACTCTGCTGAGCAAGGAGCCTGATGTGGGGCTCCATCAGAGGACCCCGGGATCATGACCTGAGCCGACTGAGCCACCCAGGCGCCCCTAGTCGCCTTCATTTTCAATCGTTTTTATTCTTCCTGCTTTTCAAATGTCACTAATTGCCTATTCAGTACGTGCTGCCTTTGGGTGAAATATGTTATTTGCACCTTAAAAAAAATCTTATTTGTGTCATTTTGGTCCTTGTTGCTAAGTGAGTACTTATAGATCATTTTTTTTTTTTTTAAATTTTACTTATTTATTTGACAGAGAGAGACACAGTGAGAGAGGGAACACAAGCAGGAGGAGCGGGAGAGGGAGAAGCAGGCTCTCCGCAGAGCAGGGAGCCCGATGCGGGACTCGATCCCAGGACCCTGGGACCATGACCCGAGCTGAAGGCAGATGCCCAACGACTGAGCCACCCAGGCGCCCTAGATCATTCTTGTACATAGGAATCAAGCCTCTTCCTGAGAGCAGGCAGGGGAAATTCTGAGAATTCTATAGAACTTTGACTATAGCTTCTGAAAAATTCAGAGAATACAGGTTGCTCTCGTGGTCAGCAGACAGATGGGTGGTTTTCCTCACAGACGATGTGATAACTTAAAGATTCAAATTAAAAGTGTTAACAAAACACAAGTACCACCTCACCTGCAAGTCCACTACCTGACCTCTGGGTGGTGGTGTGTTCAGTCCAAGCCACTCATGGGCCCTTGTGGCCAACGGGAAGCATGCTGATCGAAATAAAGATAAACATGCCTTTTGTCCTTCAAAATAGGTTTCCTATAAGACAGCTGAGTGTAAGTACCATGGCATAAGAGATCACATTTCTCATTTGAATTTTCAGCCAGCGTTTCATCCAGGAGGTGGAGAACTGCAGGGATCCTTGCAGATTCTGGCGCTGAGTGTTTCATGATTTAAGGCCTGGGGAATCTTATATTTTCCAGTATGCTTAGATTTTTAATACCGGGGCTCAGGTGTCCTGAGTAAAGACAATTGCAGCTCCACTTGTGAAAACCCAATAACAGAATGCTAATCCAGGAAAAGCTGTGTTCCACATTCTGCTATCTCAAGAGAAACCTCATTTTGTACTCATTTCATTTCTGCTGTTCACTCTCCATGGTGAATAATAAACACAGGCATAAACTAGAAAAAGATATTTTCTCTTCCAGGAGATGGAATTGCCTAGAAAACTCTGGAATTAAGAAAAAAAAAAAACCCTAAATATAAATCTTGTCAGACTTGATAACTAATGCTTGAAATTTTTATCTACTCTCAGTGGTGAGCGCTACCAAAGACTGCATTAAGAAAAGCATCCCAGTTTGTCTCTGAAGAGGTAGGGTGTTTATCAGTCAGTATTATATATGAAAAGTTCCCCACAGACTTAGCACATCCTGTCAAGCTCTCTTGTTTTACTGTGTTGGTAAATCAGAGCGTGTTTGAAATATAAAGTAATGGTGAGCCCTGATGTGTGGTAAAGGGTTTCCATTAGTGTCAACTTTTTCTTCCAACACCTTTACCTAGAGCTCCCATGAGGAAAATACTAGTGCACAAAGGGAGCTCATGCTGAGAAATGGCAAATATTGGAAAGGTGCATTGAACATTTATTTATTTTTTTTGAGGGGCAAGTTCTTTTTAGGACCTGAGTCACAGTTTTTGAATATCCCTAAGACTGGTATATCAGGTGAGGTACAGCCAGAAGAGAGGCCATGCAAGTTAGTTGAACTCTCAGTGGAATAGTTTGTGAAGTTCTGAATTTTCACAAAAGGTTACCTAATGTTTTCTCACCGTCTCCATGGTGCTGCAAACCGCCGTCATTGTAATATGACGTGAAAACTAAAGTTATGTATTTTAGCAGTTTCCATGATTCAGACACAAATATAGTGAGATTTATTTTAAAAAATTATGCTTGAATCTGAAAAATTATATTGTAGAAGAAAATACTAATTATGAACGAAAATGTTCAAGCTAAATTGTTACGTGGACAAAGCAAGTTGCCAAAGAGTATCGGCAGAGGATTTCCAGTTTTAGCGATGGTAGAATAGCTTGGATTGGACTAACTCCCCTACATATATAAATTGTAAACCTCTGACAAAATATTAACAAAACAACTATCTGAAGGCACTAGAAAATGACAAGAAGGCTGCAGAAACAGGATTTGACTCTTGAAAGGAGGGAACTACATTGGATAAGATCGAAGTTTCCGTAGCTCTTCCTTGGAAGGCATTCTCCAGTCTATGCTAAAACTCAAACTGAAAGCTGACGTCATATTGGCCAGAGGTGTCAGAAGATTGAATTGGGAGATGCAAGAGTGGCTGGAATTTGGCTGGTAAAATGTCTAGAAAGGAGGGAGTCACAAAGATGGCTGCATACAATCTCCCATTGAATCCTATCTATGCATCTCATATATGCATAAAAATCTGGGTATAATCTCCCCTTACATCTTAGGCTGATCCCTGAATTGAACTTGCACCAAGGAGCATCCAAGGATACCAGTGGAAGGCAACAGCTAAAAGGCTGAAATATGTGGGCAGAGATTTAAGCTCCTGCCCGCAACAGGGGAGACAGAGTTTGGAGTTTGAGTCCTACCTAGTTATAGAGGTTTGGCAAGTACTTTTGGATTTCCACTGAAATTCCAGAAAGGCCATGCCTAGGGTGCTAAAACTTTGTCACAAGACTAAGAGATCAATTCTAAGACTAAGGACAAATCAAAATAGATTCCCCCCCAACAAAGTGTAAAACCAAGCCTCCACAAACTTAAGGTTATCAGTCTGTAATTCAATAACCTGGTAAAACAAAAACCAACAAAGTTTCATAGGCGATAACTGAGTTCAGATTCTTTAAAACATACCCTTCATAATGTCTAATATACAATCAAAATAGCAAGATAGGCAAAACACAGAAATATGTGACCTAAGAGCACTGGAAATGAGAAATATTTGCACACATGTAAAATATTCTTTTTGTGGGGCAACTGGGTGGCTCAGTCAGTTAAGCATCTGTCTTTGGCTCAGGTCATGATCCTGGGGTCCTGGGATCAAGCTCTGTGTCAGGTTTCCTGCTCAGTGGGGAGTCTGTTTGTCCCTCTCCCTCTGCGCCCCCTTCCCCGCCCCGCTCATGCTCTCTCTCAAATAAATAAATACTTAAAAAAGAGACTCTTTTTTTGTTTAATCTTCATTTCCTTAAAATTCAACAGACTCCTTAAAGCAAAAACAATATCTTATTTTGGCATTAATAATATGTAACAATGATAAGAAGGGAGAGGGTAATAGAATTATACTGTTACAAGGTTCTTACATGGTATGTGAAGTAGTATAATGTTAAATCTACATAGTTTCTTTTTTTAAGATTTGTTTATTTTAGAGATGGGGAGAGTACGAGCAGGGGGAGGAGCAGAAGGAGAAGGAGAGGCAGACACCATGCTGAGTGCAGAGCCCGACGCAGGGCTCGATCTCACAACCCATGAGATCACAACCTGAGCCAAAACCAAGAATCAGATGCTTAACCAACTGAGCCACCCAGGTGCCCCAAGTCTACATAGTTTCTGATAAGTTTAGGATACATAGTGTGATGTTTAGACTAACTACTAAAAGCAATACAAAAAGGTATAGATAAAAAGTCAATAGAAGAATTAAAATGGAGTAGTAGAACAATATTTGATTACATAGAAAGCAAGGGAATAGAAACAGAGGGACAATGACAGAAAACAGGACAAATAAAACAAATAGTGTTTTAAAATTTACCTAGAAGAATCAAGAAATAGAGAAAGACCAAGAAAATTAAAAAACAGTGTTCTACCTGATATCAAAATGATAAAATTATAGTGCTTAAAATATTGTAATACTAGTGTAGGAAAAGATAGATCAATGGAAATAGGCCCATGAACATAGGAAGATTTGGTATTTAATAAAAATGGTATTTCAACTTGGTGGTGGCAGTGGAGACCCTACAGCTAACAAACTCATTGGTGAAAGGCTGGCCACTTCCCCCAAAGATTGGCAAGAAAGCAAGGATATCTGCTCTCACAACTTCTACTCCATGCTGTATTGTCTTTATCTGCAGATGACATAATTATGTCAAGCTAATCCAATGGGGGAAAGGCTAACCTTTCCAACAAATATTCCTGGGACAAGTGGATATCCATATGGAAAAAGACTAACCTTAGCCCAAAACTTAGCCTCAGGTGAGTCAACCTTCTTCAGCTGAGGGCCACCAGCCGCCCCAGCACTCAGACCTCCAAGAGGATCTGGCGGGTGCCTCAGAGCATCTCCTACCATCCATCCTCTGTGCCACGTGGGTGCCCTTGCATTTCATAATAAGTTCTGGGAATAGCTTCTCTACAAGTCTGCTTGTTCTCTTTTCCTGCCAAAACTTTTCTGAGGAAAGTCAGTAAGTACTGTGACCTTCATCTCTGCAGCTCTTCTCGAGGTTGTAACTGTTACTCTCACCAGTTCTCTTCTCTAGTGCCCATCTTAACATTCCACTTAGCCTCAGCTATCAACAGGGGATAGAGTAAACACACTGTGGTAGAGCCATGGGCTGGAATACTACTACATGCATATGGTGGAAAATGGCTAAGCAATAAAAATGAGTTGCATGTTTCTACATGCAACAACGCGAATGAATCTCAAGAAAGTTTTGTTGTCTAATTCCATTTTTACGAAGTTCAAGAACAGGCAATGCTAATCTACAGTGACAGAAATCAGAACAGTGGTTGCCTATGGAGGGTGGGAGTTGATGGAAGGAGCCACAGGAATCCTTCTGGGGGAGATGGAGGTATTGAAAGTCTTGATTTGGGTGGAGGTTACATGGATGTGTACACGCATCAGAATTCATCCAGTTATACGTAAGACACAAGCCAAAATGTCAACCATGTTGGAATCGAGTGATTTTGTTTTATTTGCTATCTCTGTGTTTTCCCCAATGGACACATATATTTTGAATAACTAGAATTTATTTTTAAGAAATAAATTGTTTTGTTCTTTGAGCTGGTGTGTTATTTTTCTTCTTTTTTCTAATTTGGCTATTTACAAGTTGACATCTGCACAAGGTCACATTTTCCCTGGATGTACTTAATGCTGTAACATTTGTATTAGCATGTTGCTTACAGAGGATTTCAAAATTTTAGCAAATCATAGATTTTGTATGGTTGGAAAGTAACTTGAAAAGTCAGCTGGTCCAGAAGATTAATGTCCATAGCACTCAGGAGAGGTGGCAATTTAGGTTTTGTGTGTATGTATGTATGCATTTCTTTCTGGTATATCTCTAGGTATAGAGATACTTTCTTAAGCCAGCCTCTTTCAGTGCTTTATTATCTTGATGAATAATTGCTTAGAGGATCCTTTTGAGGCAGGTAAAGTCAGAGAGAATACTATTATATTGGAGACCAGTGAGATGATTGATTTCTAGGATGTTCTACCACCCACCTGATCTTACTGCTCCATCATTGATATTTCTATAGTTTGATTTTTCTATTGTCTGTCATGAAATTAAAGAGCTGTTTATGTGTGAAACTCACTTTTCTTTAAGGACAACTTCCTTTTATTATTTAAGAAATTTTTAGCATGAAAGAACCTCAGCTCCATAATGATGCTTTGTCTTTAGTTCAGAGCAAAGTCATTATATGCATCCATGCCTTCTTCTATCTAGTAGACTGTTGTTTACATATTAAGAGAGGAAATACTTTGCCAAGAAACTTGTATAAATATCTTAAATTTGTATGAGGACCAGGTGTTTACAAATAGAGAGTCATGGCTTTGTAACTTGTGTGAGTCAATGATTACAGCTTCCTCCCCATTCCTTCATCCTCTTCTCTCCTTCCTTTCTTCTTTCACCTCCTAATCCCTTTCCTCTCCCCTAATCTATTCCACAAGCCTACCATGTGCTAGCATCTGAGAAGTAATTCCAAAGGAAAGTTGGAGATATTCAGGAATGCTAACTGGGACTCAGAATTTCTTACTATGTCAAATCAGAAGAGAACGAAAAGATGTGTTGGAACCCTCCAATGTGGACTCCATAGGACCAAAAAATTTCTCTTCCAAATCAAAACACTTCTGAGAGGGAAAGGGGTACTATTGCTAACTTAGCTAAACAACAGCCATAAGTGGGACTGTCCCAGGCAATCTGGACTAGAACAAGTTCATCAAAGCTGCTTTTAGCCAACCTGGGAGTGATGGCTATAGCTGCGTGCGTATTTGTGCATGGGAGTGGAACGAAGGAACAGTGTCTGAAGACAGGGAGATTCCTGGTAAGGCAGGTTTTGTCTTTATGAGTTTAGGTAAAGAAGAAAAGTAATCCATTCCTGTTGAAGTCCACAGCTGTCATGAATATTGTTACAAATACAGATTTCATTACATTTTTGTGGTTTATGATGCTCTGAATATTGTTGGGAATATGGTGTGGTGGGAAGCTATTTTATTTTGGGGGTGGTCTGTCTTCCTACTGATTTTTTGTGTGTGTGCATTTTGTGTCTGTTTATGAGAGACAATCTTGCCTGTTCGTAAGAAAACTTCCCTTTGATTCAGTTTTTGGCCTGCTCAGCGCTTCCCTCCATTACTGTTCCTCCAGTATCTGTTGCTGTTCACGAATCAAAATTGATAGCTATCGACCT
The DNA here is from genome assembly GCF_964656455.1 of Halichoerus grypus. Taxonomy (NCBI): domain Eukaryota; kingdom Metazoa; phylum Chordata; class Mammalia; order Carnivora; family Phocidae; genus Halichoerus; species Halichoerus grypus. The sequence continues at coordinate 121,655,643 of NC_135727.1, read as the reverse complement.
ACGCTGAGACCATTCTGATTTTATGAGTATTTTTGCACACTAAGTGCTCCTTGCTTATGCCTATAATTGGTAGAGTGGCTGCAGGATCATTTTTTACATTTAATTGGTTGTTCTTGACTTTCTTTTAAGTAGTTTTTTTGTGTGCAAAACAGCTACTGCGTAGTCTGATGAGAACATTAGTTTAAAAGCATAGTCAGTCACATTCCTGGGTCTGCACTGAGAAGGAGGAAGTTTGATAAGGAAAGAATGTATAGACCCTGAAGTGGACTCTCAATATTCAGTCATGTCTGGGAACACATAAGGGCAATACAAATATGATGACTTTCACTTAATTCAATCACTTGTTACTTTGATTCTATTTAATTTGATCAAAAACCCATGAAAGCAAATCATTTGTAATAAGGGCAACACAACTCCTCCTCTTTTATTTTGATAGATGTTAATTACTGCAGGCAGGAGCTATGGAGTAATTCAATTACTGGCTGTAATAATGTTGTCATTTAATTAATAATGCATGCCTCATATCTGAGTGAGAGAGAAGAGCGTGAAGGTTTTGGAGAATGACGGCAACAACAAAAAAATGTAATTCAGATACATGCGATGAAAAGTCTAAGAGCTATTTTTTTTAAAGATCTATTTATTTATTTATTTGACAGAGAGAGAGAGCACTAGCAGGGGGAGTGGCAGGCAGAGGCAGAGGGAGAAGCAGGCTCCCCACTGAGCAGGGAGCCCGACACAGTACTCCATCCCAGGACCCCGGGATCATGACCTGAGCTGGAGGCAGACGCTTAACTGACTGAGCCACCCAGGCGCCCTGTCTAAGAACTATTGCCAAGAGTAAAGGCCTGCTATAGCCTACAGGGAATGGGAATGATAGACCACGTCCAAATGCTTGGTGAATAAACTTCCTCCGTGAAAGAAGGTAGGAGGCATTTTGCAACAGCTGTTAATAGCGAGGCTGCCAACCATTAAAAATGGAGATGTAGTAGTAAATAATAATAACAGTACTGATGATAGCAAATGCATATAGTGCTCATTATAAGTCTGGTGATGTCTTAACACTTTATAGATACTCACTCCTTTAATCTTTATGACATCCTCCTTCACCTTCCTGTAATGGAAAGGTGTTGTCTTAGCTTAGAAGACTCTGGAGATGAGAATTTAAATGCAAGTAGTCTATTCAGGAGGTCGGGGAAACTCTAGTAATGACTGCGGAAATGAGACAGGAATGGAAAGGCAGGCAATGAGGGATTAACAGGTATGTACCACTAATGGCAACAGGTGAAATTTTGGGAGCAGATGTGAAACTGTATCTGAGTTATTTCACCTAAAGGGCAAGGGAACTGGGGTATTTTTTTTTAAAGATTTTATTTATTTATTTGACAGAGAGAGACACAGCAAGAGAGGGAACACAAGCAGGGGGAGCAGGAGAAGGAGAAGCAGGCTTCCCGCTGAGCAGGGAGCCCGATGCGGGGCTCGATCCCAGGACCCTGGGATCATGACCTGAGCCGAAGGCAGACGCTTAACGACTGAGCCACCCAGGCACCCCAACTGGGGTATTTTTTAAAAAAGATTTTATTTATTTGAGAGAGAGAGCAGGTGAGTGGGGGCAGGGGCAGAGGGAGAGGAACAAGCAGACTCTGCAATGAGCATAGAGCCCAATGCGGGGCTTGATCTCACGACCCCAAAATCATGACCTGAGCTGAAACCAAGAGTTAGCCGACTGAGCCACCCAGGCGCCCTGGAACTGGGGTATTTTTGTATACCAACTCCCATCAGTCATTTGTTGAGAGGTGCTCCCGAGAGGCATTCATTCAGTAGAACTTCTAGCCTGACAACAGGTGGCCAAAGCAACTACAATGTCAGAGGGAGCCTTTGGGCAAGGAGATGCGGGGGATGACCGCAGGAAGTTGAGCTGCAGGCACTCAAGTGGTAAAGGCTAGAGGCCCTAACAGCATTTACTACAGTCCTTCACAATGTCTACAATTTTAAAAGCAGGGTATGAAACAAGATGTAGAGAATGACTTCATTTTTGCAATCCCACTCCACATGCATCCATGCACACACTCACAAATATGTCGACCCTACCACGGGCTTGCTGTGGTTCTCTTCCCTCCACCCCTCTGAGCTCTGGATCCCATGCTCTTATCTTTTTGAGCACTTCACCCTTTTAGCCAATCTGTCTGCTCCCCTTCCCCCTGCCCAACTTCCCTGTCACAGACCTTCTTCTATTGAAATATTCACATCTGCTATGCATATACTCTACTAGTGCTCATCTTTTCCCTTGGGGAAGATGTCTGTCCTGACCAGAGACTGAAAACACATGGCTAAGCCTGGATTTCAACAGTTTAACTAAGATATGCCTAAATGTGGTTTTCTTTGTATTTATTCTGCTTGGGTTTCACTGAGCTTCTGGAATCTGTGGGTTAGTATCTCTCATTGGTTTCCTCAGTATTGGAGACATTCTTTGCCACTTCTGCTTTGCTTTGAACATCGGTTCTGTGTCATTCTCTTTATCTCCTTTCTTTCTAGGAGTCCTTTTATGCTTGCATTAGGCCTATTCTCCATGGCTGTTATGCTCTTTTTTTTTTGTATTTTCTATCTTTTTTACACTCTGTGCATCAATTTGTATATATCTAGTCATTTGTCTTTCTCTGTTCAACTCTATCTAATCTAATATTAAACCCATTTATTGAATTATTTTTTTAAAGATTTTATTTATTTATTTGAGAGACAGAGTGAGAGAGAGAGAGAGCGACCAGGAGGCAGGAGAGAGAAGCAGACTCCCGGCTGAGCAGGGAGGCTCACATGGGGCTTGATCCCAGGACCCTGAGATCATGACCTGAGCTGAAGGCAGACATTTAACCATCTGAGCCACCCAGGCGCCCCTGAATTCTTTTTTTAAAAAACAGATTTTATTTTCAAGTAATCTCTACACCCAATGTGGGCCCGAACTTACAACTCCGAGATCAAGAGTTGCATGCTCCACTGACTGAGCCAGCCAGGTGACCCCACTCCCTGCAATTCATTGAATTCTTAAGTGTAGGTATTTTCTTTTTCAGAGGGAGTTCTAGAACTTGTTGGCTTTTCATTATGGATTCCAGGTATCTGCTGAAAATTTTCATCTTTTCCTATATTAAGATTCTATTAATGTTAACTATTTTAAGGTTTTAATATCATGGATCACTTGCAATTCTGTTTAGATTGCTTGCTTTATTTCTCTTGGTTTTTGGTCAATTATTCCTGCTTTTAATTTTTAGCATGGCCTATAATTTTTTAGTGGACTCTAGATATCATGAGCAAAAATTGTAGAGGCTCTGAATGATATTATCCCCTTCCAAGGAGGGTTAACTTTTCTTTTGGCAGTCAAGTAAAGTGCCAGCGGCTCACCTTGGTCCTCTTGAGTCTTGGCTTTAAGGTTTTGTGAGGGATGATCTGTTTCGGTCTTCCCTTAATCCTAGAGCATATTTCTATGTCTTGGTGCACGACGCAGGAGTGTGTACCAAGCCTACGGTGTTTATCAAGGCCCTCTACCTTGGTAGAGTTGGAGCTACCATGGTCTTAGCACCATGTGGCTGCCGTGACCTCTGCCTAATTTGTTAGCCCTGCAGTATCACCCTGTGCATAGAGAGTTTAGGAGGCAGCTGATCACTTGAGGGGAAATTTTATGCAGACTTTGGGGCTCAAAATCTCTCTGGGACTTTGCTTTTCAAGTTCCATCCACTTTGGCAGCTCCAAACTGTGCCTTCCATCTCCTCAGCTCAGTAACACCATGCTGTCTGCTTGGGCCATGAGTGTGAACTGCTCTCAGAGAAAACCTAGGGTAAAGGTGGAGCTTACTTCTTGCTATTCCTCTTTTCTCAAAGCTTCCAGCCCTGCTTGGTTTGCCTGCACTGATGCTCTGCGGTGCCTTCGAATGGTTGTTTTCTATATCTTGTTCGACATTTATAATTCTTTTCAGCATGAGTATTAGTCCGATATTAACTGGTCATCCTTTGGGTGATGCTGAAATGTCATTTCCTCAGAGAGGTGTTCTCTAGCTACCATACCTAAAGTGTCCTCTCCCTTTATCTCTTCTTCATCTGCTTCTTAGTTTTTTTTAATTTTAATTTTTTATTTTTTAAGGAATCTCTACACCCAATGTGGGGCTTGAACTTACAACTCCAAGATCAAGAGTCACATGCTCCACACACTGAGCCAGCCAGAGGCCCCTGCTTCTTAGTTTTTATTACAATATGTACTTTAATTTGTTTATTTACTTTTTTTGTACCTGTTACCCCCTGAATGAATGTGCTGGAAAAATTCTATTCCTGGAGCTCTTACTCATGTGCTATCTCTTAAGTTAATGGGTTGTGGAGGATGGAGGAGGGGCAGCAAAGAAGCTCCCTACTTTGCCAGGGGTGAGCTTGGTGGGAGGGGTTGCTAGGACCTCCAGGGAGTGAGCTGTAAGATGCTGGCATGGGTGTCTATGAGCTGATAAACCAGGTCCTGAGGATGTTTCCTAATATGAACATACAATTCATCTGTACTCTTTCCAGGGACATGGAGGTAGACACTGATGGGACAGTGGCACATGCGCGGCCCTTCCTCCCACCACCTGATACCTCCCTGGGACTGGTTCTTAGCCACCATTATCCCCACTGCCCAGGGGGCACACAGAGAGACAGGATTTGAATCCAACCCAAATCTGTTTGACTTCAGAACCAATGCTCTTTTTCCCACATCCTCAGATCACACATTTTAGTGTGTATATGTTTCTGATTCTAGGTCTAAGCTGAACTCAGCCATCTGCTTTCGGTGATTTGGATATTAGTTGCCCAGTGGACATCACTGGGAGTCTCCTGTTATGGCAGTGAATTAAATTTGAGGTTCAAAGACCATATTAATAGCCTCTAATTAAAATAGACCATTATCAGGGTGCCTGCGTGGCTCAGTTGGTTAAGCATCAGACTCTTGGTCTCAGCTCAGGTGTTGATCTCAGGGTCGTGAGTTCAAGCCCCATATTGGGCTCCACGCTGGGCATGGAGCCCGCTTAAAAAAAAATAGACCATTATAATTAAGTGAAAAAATGCAAGGGGCTTTCCAGTGTGTACAATACAGATATAAAGAGGGAAGGAAAAAATGGATTTGCTTTTGCTTGGGTGTGCAGAGAAAACCTTTAGATGATATACAGAAACTAGTATCATGGGAAGGGAAATGGGTAGACAGGGGCATGGTGAGAAGAGATTTTTTGCTGTATGCCCTTTTGTAACTTTGAATTTTGTATCTTGAAAATCTAATATGTATTCAAAAAATTAAATTAAAAATATCCATGTAATACCTATGCTTATATAAATGATTAATATTCTTTGCCTTGGAGTATCTGTCTACTGCACCCCTTATAAACCTTCTGTTTCAGGCTCCTCCTGCCAAGAAGCCAGTTTTTGGCATATCATGTGGACATTCTGGACAGATTTTCCATAGGAATACATGGAAATTAGAATTATAATTACATATTTATATTATATTTAGCTACCCAATGGATTAAATAGGGTTTCCAATTGTCTTGATCTTGCATCGTACAGTTTCTATGGGATTACACATCCCAAGTTTCCTAAAATATAGACATATTAAATGAACACAACACAACTTTCATAGGTTGTCATCATTTAGGTAAAATATACCTATGACTAATTAAAAAGGTGTTTTGTTCAGCATTTTCATCTTCCTGTGGGCACAGCTGTTAACTTTTGGTGTTGAAAAGGGAAAAGTCATGCTTTCATTTTAAAAGAGAAAACTGACTTTCTGGATGATGACAGGAGTGAAGAGTGTTAAGACATAATTCTATAATTCAAGCAGACTCTTAGGAATCAAAGAAATTCTTTGATGATCCAATTGCCTCCTTAAAAGAGAGGATTTTTTTCTCCCTCTTCTGTTCTTTCTAGGATAACTGGTATTACTCATCTGAATTAAATGTAGCTTTTAAGAGAAAGAAAGCATGCACTATGCCTTTGCACTTAGTGTATTTTTCTCCAGTGGAGTTTCTTTCACTTACTCCATTAGAGCAAAATAAATGATTCTGCTCCTTAGTGTCACATATGCTCATGTCTAAGTGAGGCTTTATGTGTATCTGAAGAATATTTTGGCTTAAAGGCAGCAAATGAAGCCTTCAGCTTCTTTAAATCCTAGGGAGCACCATCTGACTGCCTGTAACACTGAAAACAGTGCGCTGATGACTGGGCAATTCTAGGTCTCAAGAGCCTTGCTAATTGAAGACGTGTCATGCCACCCCCTTCACTTCAGCATTCTGCTCTGCAAATGATCACTGCTCTTTTACATTTGTGCTTTTTCCTTCCAAGCGAATCATGCTTGGTTGCTCTGCTCCACATCAAGGAAGATACAGGGACTACTTCATGGGATGAAGCACCAAGCACGTGCCTGGTACCTGGCAGTCCTCAATACATGGTATTATGATCTAAAAGCAGTAAAAGGAAGATTTGTTTGAGTTCCAGTTCCCCAGAAGCAGACCCTGACAGGAGCACTGGAGAGCAAGGGGTTTCCCAAGGAAGTGGGAAGGGGCTCCCCAGAGGAGGGAAGTGCTCTGGAGAGGAGGGAAGGAAGGAGGATGCAGGACAGGGAACTCTCCGCCTCAGCCTAATCCTTGGGAGCTCTGTGGGATGAATGAGTCTCAGAGACTATACCACCTCCAGGCCTTAAAGGGAGGGAGCTAGGTCTTCCACGCTGCCATATTTCTGGGAAGGAAGTGAATTTCCAGGCACTTCTGCTCTTAGTACAGGAGGATGAAGTGGTTACAGAGGCTGGGGACAGTGCTCTGAGGAAAGTTGTAGTGCCAGCCTTCAGAAGCAAAGCCCATAGAAGCCAGGTGAAGGATGCACAGAACCTACAAAAGAAATCTGAGGTGGTCAGGGCAGGGCACCCAGCATGTCTGCTGCAAGGTCAAGTAGGGCCTGCCTCATGGGTATGCATTTGCACAGGGTCCTACCCTCAGAAGGGCTCCACACTTGGGATTCAGTGCTCTACAGTCACCATCTTGAAATTCTTAATTTTGTCTTCTACTATATGTTTTGTAGGTGAAGTCTGATGGGACAGCAGCGCATGCGCGGCCCCTCCTCCCACCACCTGATACCTCCCTGGGACCGGTTCTTAGCCAGTAGTGTAGCTGCTCTGACCCTGGTGCCTGGTGCCCACCTGGCCTCCCCCACTCCTCCTTGCCCAGCGACCACTGCTGACCTCTGCTTGGACAACCACTGTTGTGAGGGTACAGGCAGCATGGTGGGAAGGCCAGGGTTCCACAGCTCCAGAGGGACATGTCTCCTGAGGCAAGGGAAATAAAAGCAAAAATAAACTATTGGGAGTACATTAAAAGCAAAACCTTCTGCATGGTGAAGGGAACAGTCAATAAAACTAAGAGGCAACCTACAGAATGGGAGAAGATATTTACAAATGACATATTCAATAAAGGGTTAGTATCCAAAAATATAAAGAACTTACACAACTCAACACCCAAAAACCAAATAATCCAACTAAAGATGGGCAGAAGATATGAACAGACATTTCTCCAAATAAGACATCCAGATGGCCAACAGACATATGAAAAGATGCTCAACATCACTCATCATCAGGGAAATGCAAATCAAAACCACAGTGAGATATCACCTCACACCTGTCAGAATGGCTAAAATCAACAACACAAGGAACAACAGGTGTTGGTGAGGATGTGGAAAAAAAAGAACCCTCATGCACTATTGGTGGGAATGCAAACTAGTGCAGCCACTCTGGAAAACAGTATGGAGGTTCCTCAAAAGTTAAAAATAGAGCTACCCTATGATCCAGAAATCACACTAGAGGGTATTTCCCCCCAGAATACAAAAGCTCTAATTCAAAGAGATACATGCACTCTGATGTTTATAGCTGCATTATTTACAATAGCTAAATTATGGAAACAGCCCAAATGTCCATCGACTGATGGATGGATAAAGAAGATGTGGTATATATACACAATGGAATATTATTCAGCCACAAAAAAGGACAAAATCTTGCCATTTGCAATGACATGGATGGAGCTAGAGAGTATAATGCTAAGTGAAATAAGTCTCCTCCAGGTGTGCCAGTCTACTCCACATTTCCATGTATTCACCAACCTGGAAGCTCTCTGAATCTCACCCTTTTGGGTTTTTATGGAGGCTTTATTACATCATCATGATTGATTAAATCATTGGCCATTGGTGATTGAACACAATCTACAGCCCCTTGCCGGTCTCCTCTCCCTGGAGGTCAGGGGGTGGGACTGAAAGTTCCAACCTAATCACATAGTTGGTCCTCCTGGCAATCAGCCCCCATTTGTAGGTTGAAAGTCACCTTTCCAAACATCACCTCACTAACATAGACAAAGGACATCTTTGTTGCTCTCATCACTTAGGAAATTCCTAGGGCTTTAGGAGCTCTATGCCAGAAATGGGAAGGAAGACCAAATATATATTTCTTATTATAAATCACAGTATCTCAAAAGGAAAATATTTTCTTAATCTTTTTTTTTAAAGATTTTATTTATTCATTTGAGAGGGAGAGAGAGAGAGACAGAGACAGAGAGAGCACAAACAGGGGGAGAGGCAGAGGGAGAGGGAGAAGCAGACTCCCCGCTGAGCTGGGAGCCTGATGTGGGGCTCGATCTCAGGACCTGGAGATCATGACCTGAGCCGAAGGCAGATGTTTAACCATCTGAGGCACCCAGGTGCCCCAATATTTTCTTAATCTTGACATAAAGTCTCCCTTAAAGAATGGCAATGAAGTCAGAAACATTAAAATATCGAGAGATTTGACTTCACTAAAAACACTAAAACACCATACAGGTGGCCAAAAATACCATAAGTTAAAAGACAAATACTAACCCATGGAAAAATATGCAACATATATGACAGAAAAAAATATGGGGGGGGATTAGCTATCATGTAACAGTCTTACAAATCAATAAAACAAACAACCCAATAGAAAAAATGGGCAAAAGATGGACATAAACAATCAGTTCTTTCTTTTTAAAGATTTATTTATTTATTTGAGAGAGAGAGTGCATACGAGCAGGGGGAAGGGCAGAGGGAGAGAATCTTCAAGCAGACTCCCCACTGAGCATGGAGCCCAATGTGGGGCTCGATCCCACCACCTATGAGATCACGACCTGAGCTGAAACTAAGAGTTGGACACTTAACCGACTGAGCCACCCAGGCGCCCCAACAATCAATTAATTAATTAATTCTTTCTTTCTTTCTTTCTTTCTTTCTTTCTTTCTTTCTTTCTTTCTCTTCTATTTTTTGAAGATTTTATTTATTTATTTGTCAGAGAGAGAGAGACTGAGCAAGCAGGGGGAGGGGCAGGCAGAGGGAGAAGCAGGCTCCCTGCTGAGCAAGGAGCCCGATGCGGGACTCAATCCCAGGACCCTGGGATCATGACCTGAGCCAAAGGCAGACGCTTGACCGACTGAGCCACCCAGGCATCCCCCAACAATCAATTCTTAAAAGCAGTTCAAATGGCCAATGCATGGGTAAATATATGCTCAACTTTGTTAATAATGAAATAATGCAAATTAAAATAACAAGATATAAATTTTGACTTATTGGTTGGTAAAGACCAAAAAGATTGGCAATGCCCAGGATTGTGATATGAGGAAAGTGGTCCTCACACACTAGTGGTAGAAATCTAAATTAATACAAATTTGGGGGTGGACAATTCAGCAACATCCTTCACAGTGACTAATAGGCATATCTTTTGCCCAAGAAATTCCGCTTCAAGAAATGTATCCTGACAATGTAATCAAGCAAGTGAGCGAAGATACTGGGAGTCTTATCACAACACTGTAATAGTGAAAAAAAGGAAACCACTCAAGTGCCCAACACTAGGGGACTGGATTACTAAATGATGATCCATTTGTGCGATGGCGGCTCACTCGACCATTCATAAAGCTGAAATAAGTGTAGAGACATGAAAATATGCTCATGATATATTTGATTTAAAAACTGAGTTTTGGAATATTGAGTATAGTAGGATCCTTGTTTTGTTTAAAAAGATGATCTGAAAATGTTTAGTTAAGAGTAATTTCCTCTAGAGAGTGAATTAGGGAAGACACAATTGTTTCTTTCAAGGCAATGGCAGGCAGTGTTTCAGAACCAGACTTCTGGGGCTGGACCGTGGGGTTCCAATTCCGGCATTGCTATTTACTAGCTTTCTATCGCGAGGCCTGTTTCTTAATCTCTTTCAGCTTCTGTTGCTTCATCTTTTAAATTGGGCACAGACACAGGGTTCTTCTGAAGATTCAGACCAGTATGTGTTGGTTCATTTCAGCACAGCGTTAGCAAATGGCCAGGGCTTAGTACATGTTAGCTATCATTATGACATCTTTCTATATGCCTTGAATTTTACAACAAACATCTATCGCTTTAACAGTGAAAAAACAATACATATACAAGGTGGCCAAAAAGTGGAAACATAGGCATATATGCATATAAAATGGCTTATTGGTGTTATATCACAATATAACAAACCAGCATCTATGAGTCCTGGCTTTCTAACTCACCCTGCCTATTTACTCTTTCTTTTTTTCTAGTTTTTTTTTTAATTGAGGTGAAATTCACATAACATAAAATTAACCACCTTAAAGTGAACAATTCAGTGGCATTTAGTACATCCACAATATTATGCAGCCACTACTTGTATTTAGTTCCAAAGTATTTCTTTTTTTTAAAAGATTTTATTTTTAGAGAGAGAGAGAGAGCACACAAACAGGGGAAGCGGCAGGCAGAGGGAGAGGGAGAAGCAGGCTCCCCGCGGAGCAAGAAGCCCAATGCAGGACTCGATCCCAGCACCCCGGGATCATGACCTGAGCCAAAGGCAGACGCTTAACCCACTGAGCCACCCAGGAGCCCCTAAAATATTTCCATCACCCCAGAAGGAAAGTCTGTATGTGTTAAGCAGTCACCCCTCATTCCCTTCTCCTTCCCTGCCCTTAGGAAACACCAGTCTGCTTTTTGTCTTTACGGATTTACCTATTCTGGATATTTTTTATAAGTTGAATCATACAATATGTGTCTGGCTTCTTCCATTAAGCATCATGGTTTCGAGGTCCACCCACATTGTAGCAGGTGTCAGACGTCCATTCCTTTTTATGGCTGCATAATACTCCATTGTATGGCTATAGTACGCATTTGTTTATTCATGTATTTGTTGATGGACATTCGGGCTCTTTCCACCTTTTGGCTATTGTGAGCTGTGCTTCCATGAACAAGCACGTGCAAGTGCCTGCTTGAGTGCCTCTTTCAATTCTTTTGGATACATACCTACTAATGGAGTTGCTCGGTCATACAGTATAGGTTTACCTTTTTGAGAAATGCCACTGTTTCCCACAGCAGCCAAACCATTTTATATTCCTATCAGCAATGCATAAGGGTTCTAATTTCTCCACATTCTAACACTTGTTCTTTTTCATTTTTTTTTTGGATTATAGCCATCCTAGTGGGTGAGAAGTAGTATCTCATTGTGGTTTTGATTTGCATTTCCCTAATGGCTGATGATGTTGAGCATCTTTTCAGGTCCTTGGTGGCTCCTTGTATATCTTGTTAGGAGAAATGTCTTTTTAAGTCCTTTACTAATTTTTTTTTTTTCAGTTGGGTTGCCTTTTTGTTGTTGAGTTGTAAGAGTTCTTTATATATTCTGGATGTATATTTGCTTTCAAAAACAGAGTATGACTCATCCTTTGAAGACTCAACTGAGATCCTCCAAGAAACCTAACTTCCCCAACTAGAATTTTATTTCTCCACAATCAGAGAACATGTAATGAAGACTTTATGTGGCCCACAAAGCCTAAAATATTTACCATCTAGCTCTTTACAGAAGATGTTTGCTGACACCTGGACTATAGATTCCTCGAGGGCAGGGATTGTTCTGGGCAGAGCCTTAAATGCTCCAAATGATGGCCCTTGGTTCCTGAAAAAAATCTGGTGTTTCGCCTTTAATGTAAAGTGAAGTAATATATTTTGGAAAAAATTCTTTCCCAAATGATTGTGACCAAAAGAATTCTGACCTTCGTATTTCTTTATTTGAACACTTTACTTGTCTGCAATATCTGAATACCTTATGTTCCAGTAAAGCAGAATCAACAAAGTGTCCCTAAAATTTTGTTCACCAAATATTGTGGCTGAACTCTTAGGAAATGATTTGAAAAACAATTTACATGCTTCGAAACCCTGACGTCTGAAACAGCGTAAGATGGAAAACATCGTTATCATTTTGGTCCGTTGCTGTTCTCATTTGCTGCTGTGGAGACACAAGGATTATTGGCACAAAGTGTCACTCCGTTTATGGCTCCGGAACTAGAGCCAGCAATTACCTCGCGGATAGCAAAGGCCTGCAAATATCTCAGCTCTTACCTGAAGAGGTTTCAGACTGATAGAAGAAACATGCTTAAAAATAACCCATCCATTTTAGAGTTCCCCAAACGTGGACCTGTCCACATCGCAATTTTGTCAGTCCCAGCCTAAGCATTTCTCAGGCCGTGACAATCAGATGGAATTGAGGCGCTGATTGCAGCCAGTGGAAGGACATTAAAAGTGGGGACTGCATTAGCCTCTGGTCTTCTGTGTGAATGGCTGAGGTCTGGATTCAATGCTAATTAAAAGCAGACAGGGAGGGGCGCCTGGGTGGCTCAGTTGTTAAGCGTCTGCCTTCGGCTCAGGTCATGATCCCAGGATCCGGGGATCGAGCCCCGCATCGGGTTCCCTGCTTGGTGGGAAGCCTGCTTCTCTCTCTCCCGCTCCCTCTCTCACTGTGTCTCTCTCTGTCAAATAAATAAATAAAATCTTAAAAAAAAAAAAAAAAAGCAGACCGGGATCACTGAGGTGAACGCAGCAGGGAAATAGGAGTCTGTCTTTATGGTAGGTCGGCGGTAGGTAGGGCGTATTTGCGGGGGCTGGGGGGGGGGGGTGGTGGAATGTGCTAGCAGGGAGCCGGGAAGCAGATATCCTTGATGCAATCAGCAAACTTTTTCTCCAAAGGGCCGGATAAGTAAATATTTCCACTTTTCGCAGGCCTGACGGTCTCTGTCGCCACTGCCTACACAAGAGAAGGAAAGAGCGCGGCTCTGCTTCCATAAAACTTTATGTACACGCAGGGGCTGCGGGCTAGATTTGGCCAATCCAGGTCTACACGGTCAGTCTGCGGTTTGGCTGCTGTGTTTCTTCCTCCTGCTGGCACCGTTTTGAGCATTTCTTTGTTTACAACCCACCCAAGGAAAGTGACCAGGGAAGGGAGAGAGATGCTGTTGACGCAGAGCCCATTTTCTGTTAAGATTCTGCTAATGCATTCGTCTGGGGACAAGGCTAAAGTCATAGCTAATGTGGGATTGATGATCCATGGAGTTCTGGATACATTTTTGTAGCAGATTTAACTGGAATAATCAAGAATTGACTGTTATTTATAGGCCTAAAGTAAATGGGGAGACAATTTTTCTCAAGACGGTGTGTGTCCACCACTCTTCTTCTCTGATGATGATTTTCCTTCACATCTTGTTTGTTTTCTCTTAGTAAACTCGATGTCAATGATCTGGGCATAGTTTCCATGTAGATTATTCAGTCATATGCTGGGTTTTCCTTTCCTAACATAAATACTCCCAAGATGGCCTTTAATAACTTCTTTTTTTTTAAAAAAAAGATTTTATTTATTTGTGAGAAAGAGATCGAGAGAGAGCACAAGCAGGGTGAGGGCAGAGAGAGAGAAGCAGACCCCCTGCTGAGCAGGGAGCCCGATGTGGGCCTTGATCCGAGGACTCTGAGTTCATGACCTGAGCCGAAGGCAGACGCTTAACTGACTGAGCCACCCAGGCGCCCCAGCCTTTAATAACTTCTGAGAAAACCTTGGAGTAATAGCATGGAATGGTCTTCTGTCATGCATTTTAACACTAACAGATGGGCAAATCTATGCTAAAATGACAGTAGCTGAAACAGTGTTGAGCTAGTATAAGAAAGGACAGACAGATAAATGGGATGGCTTCAAAATGCCCCCCATCTCTACCCTCATATTAGGTACCATTTTGACCTTATTTATTTATTACCTTTTTTTTTTGCCCTTATTTAGACACCAGTGTTTAGAAGAGAGAAAAGAATATTCACAAATCAGTGGCGGAAAGGGTGGGTTATGTAATAAATGATGACGGAAAAATTGAATTCAGAAAAACAGTTTGGAAAGAAAACAGTTTAGGACTTTGCCTCACACCATACACTAAATAAATTCCACACAATATGAAGGGTTAAGTGTAAGATGTGCAGTATAATAAAATCCAGGAGAAAATATGGTTGACTCTTCAAACGATCTCTTTGCATATAGCAAAGGGAGGCACTGAAACGGAAATGCTGGTAGATTTATACATTTACGGCAATCTGTAATCTGCAACCAACTTATAAATTTAAAAATCATTTCTATAATTGCAAACATAAAAAATAAAATTAAAAGGTCAACAAATGAGGAAAATATTTGCCAAGAAGAAGAAGAGTTAATAGGCCCACTATATAAAGAACTCACGCGGGGCGCCTGGGTGGCTCAGTCGTTAAATGACTTCCTTTGGCTCAGGTCATGGTCCCAGTGTCCTGGGATCGAGCCCCGCATCGGGCTCCCTGCTCCGCGGGAAGCCTGCTTCTCCCTCTCCCACTCCCCCTGCTTGTGTTCCCTCTCTCGCTGTGTCTCTCTCTGTCAAATAAATAAATAAAATCTTAAAAAAAAAAGAACTCACGTGACTTTAAAAAACAAACAGTATTTCAGTAACGAACAGGAAAAGGGCACACAACAGAACTGGAAATGGTCAGTGAACAGACAAAGTTGTCCAACTTCACTAGTAATCCGAGAAATGCAGAGTAAAACATGATACTAATTTTCATCCATCAAATCATCAAAAGGTAAAAAATGGTAACAGTCGAAACTGGCTTGGGTACAGTGAGACAGACACTTTGGGCCACTACATGCCCTTCTGTAAAGCCACTTAGCAGCGTGCGTTCAGAGCCTGATAGTCACATTCCCTGGCCTAGGTGGTCAGCGCTAGCATTTTATTAGAAATCCATCCAAAGGAAATGGTCAGAAATTTGATGAAGATTTTCTGCAATTGCCTAATATATATTTTTTTTAATTGGGGAGAAAAACATGGGTTGACAAACTATGGCCTATGGGCCCACCCCCTGATGCAGCCTGTAAGCTAAGAATGTTATTTTTTTTTTAAGATTTTATTTATTTATTTGAGAGAGAGAGAGAGAAAGAGCGAGCAGGGGGAGGGGCAGAGGGAGAAAGAGACTCCCCGCTGAGTGTGGTGCCCCATGTGGGGGCTCGACATGGGGTTCAATCCCATGACCCTGAGATCACGACCTGAGCTGAAATCAAGAGTCGGACGCTTAACCGACTGAGCCACCCAGACGCCCCAAGAATGGTTTTTTACAAAATGTTTGAAAAAAATTCAAAGGAAGAATAATATTTCATGACATGTAATAATTATATGGAAGTTTTACTGGAACACAACCACACCCATTCATTGAGACAGTGTCTATGGCTATTATATACTTTAGCAGCAGACCTGAGTCATTGGACAAAGGCTGAAGGGCCTGCAAAACCTCAAATACTTGCTATCTGGTGCTTTTTGGAAATATTTGCATTTGGCATTTTGCCAAGTGCTGGTATAATAAATAATGGAATGCTCACATGATATAATATTTATAGCCATTAAAATGATATTTGCAGTTAAGTTTTAGTAACATGAGAAAATACTCATAACATCCTGTTGAGTGAAAAAATCTGGAATAGAAAATCTATTTATACTAGAGTTTCACAAGGAGTATTCTGTTGGCTAATAATAGAATTCATATATTGAGAAATCTGAGTTTAAAAACTTATGCAGGACCTCGCCTGGCTTTTACGATGCTACTTTGCAGAGTGAATCTCTATGAGGGAGAATATGGTAGGCTATGTTCCCCGATTTTTTGTTCATGGATTCCAACGTTTCATGGAGCATAATCTTGGAAATGTTGATTTACATATAATGGTTTCCATTATTCTAAAGTATATTTCATGTTCAGATGTGCATGTACACACAAGATAAAAGTGAGTCATAACATTGACTATGTTTGTTTATTGGTGATAGGATTATAGATAATTTTGGGGGGTTGTATTTTTATATATTTTCTAGAACAAGCATGCATTGATTAACAGAATATGGACTGATGTCTGTTAAAGGAAGAAGATTCTGGAATCAAAGTAGAGCCTTTGAGTAAATTAGGACTATGTAGAATACTGTGTATATGCAGCAAAATTTCAAGTCATTTCCATTTATCCAGTCTGTTTTCTCACGTGCCCCTTTTCTTTCTATGTATTTATGTATGTACATATTTAGGTAGATACCATTTAAAATAAGTGTCTAGATCACTTAGGACAGGTTTCACATTTTAATAGAGAAGCTAATCTTGTTTTTTGCCTCCAAGTAAGTAAGAATCATCATTTCCTCCCCGTCAGTCAAACTGGACCAGTTTCTTTTTTCTTTCTTTCTTCTTTTTTTTTTTTTTTGAGTAAACTCTACCCCCATCGTGGGGCTGCCACTCACGACTCCAAGATCAAGAGTCACATGCCCCAGTTCCACTGACTAAGCCAGCCTGGTGCCCCCTCCTTTTTTTAAGTAAAAGACTAGTTTTTTATTTTTATTTCTTTTAGAGAGGGAGGGAGGGGCAGAGGGAGAGGGAGAGAATCTTAAGCAGACTCCCCTCCTAGCGCAGAGCCCTACTCGAGGCTCGATCTCACGACCCTGAGATCATGACCTGAGCCCAAATCAAGAGTCTGACACTTAACTGACTGAGCCACCCAGGCGCCCCTTATTAGTATTTTTTTAATAAACTTTTAACTTTGGAATAATTTTATATTTACAGAAAAGTTGCGAAGAGAGTGCAGAGAGTTCCCGAACAACCTTCACCAGCTTCCCTCGATGTTGACGCCCTCCGTAACTGCGGTGCATGTGTCCACACTGCAGAATTAATAGTGATATGCTACTATTAACTAAACCCCAGAACTTGGATGGGTTTCCATCAGTCTTTCACTGATCTCCTTTTTCTGTTCCAGAATCCAATCCAGGAAACCACACTACATTTAGTGAACTGGTTTCTTTTAATTCACTAAAAACTTTTAAGAGTGAGCTCCATCTCAGTTTTGTGATTTATCAAGCCCTAAATATGGGTGAAGTATCTGGCTGTCCCTTATTAAATTCCTTTAAGTGGGCAGGAGGTGTCCAGGAGATCCCCTACTTGGGTTTCCAGACTGCATGGCCTCTGCTCTGGATAAAGAGCTTTCACATTTACAAGGAATTTTTACAAATATCTCAATCTGTCATCCCAGTCATCCCATGGAGGAGGCAAGGCACATGTCAGTATGTTCTTTCCCACTGTACCGGCTGGAGAATGAAACCTGGAGACAGGTACACCTGTGTACTTGCCCAGGCTCTCATGCTCAGAAGGACCCCGTGTTGGTTTAAGGCTCTGGTGCAACCTTTTTGAAATTCTTCAACATCTACGAACAAGGGCCCTGCATTTTCACTGTGCATGGGTCCCTGCAAATTATGAAGCAGGTCTTGCCCAGAAGAGCTTGCCTTGCTCACCCGAGGGCACACGGAATCAGAGCAGTTGAGTAAATTTTTGTGTGTTTCTGTCTTGGAGTTTACTCTTCCTTCTCCTACCCTCCAAGTTCCATCCACCTTGGGACCCATGCCTCGAACGCAGCCTTGTAGTCCATTCCCCGAATTCCCCAAAACTTCACTTTTCTGGCTCTGTATCAAAATGCCTCAGCATTTTTGCATGTAATTTTTGCCTCGGCAACTTTGACTTCTGTTTGAAAAACAAATCAATCTGAAAATTTGCTTACCTATGGCTTAGACAAACTGCTCTGCTAATTTATGTTCATAATAATTTCCTACTGGTGGCTACGGCCTCAGCAGCTATGCATATCATATTTCATTAAACAGGTTTAAAATAAAATAAAAATGGCTCTATTTTGTTTCCAAGGTTGGTTAATTAGCTCATGCTGTTGTCAGGCCTGAACTGTGAATTATAACTCTTTTCCTGAGGGGAGATATTAATTTTTCTGCACACATGGAAACATTTGCCTGAGCAGTTTGATTTTAAAATCAGGGAGCACTGCTTGGTGGCCAGATAGTCAAAGTAATGCTTAGTGGCCTGGATGGTAGATCCACATTATCCATGTGGGCTCGAAAGCACTCGATAACATCATTCCATGGCTCTTGAGGGAGGTGAGGACTTCACCCCTGGCTTCGTATCACTGACAGAAATAGTGGTTTTGTCTGGGAGCAAAGGTCTGGATTGACCTATAAAGTTCTGGTTATATGGGCCCTGGTTGTCCAATAGAGTTGTGTCATGGTCATGCTCACGTTTAATTTACAGAAGCAACCACAAGAATTTAGGAAAGAGAGGGAGAGAGGGAGAAGGAGAGATAGTACAAGTTTAAAAATATTTCTGGATGGAAAAATGTATAATAAAAAAACCCAACAGACAAGATAGAGTCAAACATGCACAGTATATATGACAGGCAAAAACTTAAAACCTCCAGTTTTCAAAGAACTCCCACAAACTGATGGGAAAAATGACACGATAGAAAAGAACCTTTGTATTTATATTTATAGAAACTCAAATGCAAGTGATGAATAAACTAACGAAAGGAGGCTTAACCTCATCAGCATTCAGAGGAATGTGGATTTGAAGAACAATTTTCACTTGTCCAGTTGCATAAAAATAAAAGATTGATAACATTCAGTACTGGTGACAATCTGAGAAAACAGACATTTGTGTATTGCTGTGGGAAAGCAGATGTAGACCCTTTATGGAAAGCTATCTTTTTATGTTCGTAAAAATGAAAAAATGGATATGCTTTTGGCCCAGCAATCCCAGCTATGGGGATCCGTCCTATGGATTAAACACACCGTAACATAAGGTGTAAATATAGGTATATCCAGGCAGCTTTTTCTTGTAGTGATAAAACTGGAAACAACATGAATGTTCCTCAGCAGAAAAATGGCTGAATTAATCATGCAAAATCTTACTTGGAATGATTACTAGAAAAATGAATTATAGCTATATATATTGACTTAGTTGCAGGGATACATAATGAAGTAAGGGGGGGAAACAATCTGGAAAAATAGAGTATGATATAAGTTTGGCAAAAAAAAAAAAAAAGACCCTTTCTCTCACCTGCATGTGTTTGTATTCCAGCATAGTGAGAAATGTAGCAGAATACGCCCTGAATTATTATTATTGGATATCTTGGGGGTTTGATTGGACTGGGGGACAGACAATGTGTGGTAAGGACTTAGCACTATATGTATTATAGTCAACATTTTAAGTGAATAGAGTATGGGGACCCCTGGGTGGCTCAGTTGGTTAAGTGTCTGACTCCTGATTTCAGCTCATGTCATGATCTCAATCGTGAGATTGAGCCCCGTGTCTGGCTCTGCTTATGATTCTCTCTCTCCCTCTCCTTCTGCCTCTCCCCCCTCCCCTCTAAAATGAATGAATGAATGAATGAATGGAGTATGTCATTGTGTTTCGATTACAAATGTACAAATGCTTATTTATTATAAAGCAATGCAAAATAGCATTACATTTTTCTAAAAAAAGAAAAAAAGATTGTCAATTTTTGAATGTCTACCTGTGTCCTATTTGTGTGTGTGTGTGTGTACTTACGTGTATCTCTCTCTCTCTCTCCCTTACGTATTGGCATAATAAATACGTGTAGTTTGGGATCTTGCTTTAGTCACTATTTTTAAGGAGGGGAGGGGCAGAGGGAGAGAGAGAGAATCTTAAGCAGGCTCCATGCCCAGTGCGGAGCCCAACACGGGGCTCGATCTCAGGACCCTGAGACCATGACCTGAACCAAAATCAAGAGGCGGTCGCTTAACTGACTGAGCCACCCAGGTGCTCCAGAATCTTGCTTTAGTCACTTAACTGCATCTCCCATGGCATTTTAAGATCCTCCGTAATATATATATTTTTTAGTATTGTAGTTTTTTTTTTTTTTAAAGATTTTTATTTTTTATTTATTTATTTGTCAGAGAGAGAGAGAGCACAAGTGGGGGGAGCAGCAGAGGGAGAGGGAGAAGCAGGCTCCCCACTGAGCAGGGAGCCCGATGTGGGACTCGATCCCAGGACCCTGGGATCATGACCTGAGCCGAAGGCAGACGCTTAACGACTGAGCCACCCAGGCGTCCCTAGTATTGTAGTTTTTAATGTCTGAATGGTATTTAAGTGAAATATCATGATTTTCTTAACTGTTCCCCTAATGTCAGGTATTTGTTATTTGTAGTATTTTGCTATTATGGTTTTTGCTGCATGAATACTTTCATGCTTATTATTTTAATTCTGTTGATTCATTTAAAAAATATGTTCTCTAGTATATGATTACTATTTAAACTATATAGGAATATTCATTGATCTTGTTACACACTGCCTTAGCTATGAAATTTCACATCAGATATTTGAATTGAGATTCACTGTAAATCCTTTCTGTCTGTGGGCAAACCTTCTAAAGGGAGATCTGAAAATAATTTGCAAAGTGTTGCTTTCCTCTGCATTTTACTGATATCCCATCATAAGGGCACACATTACCACTTGCTCATTACAGGTAGAAATTTTAAATATACTAAAATGCCTATAATAGCTGAAAGGTTCTCTTAAGAATTTGACAGCAGTATTGAAAATAATAACAGTAATTTGCATTGATCTGATACTCAACTGCGTGACTCCACTTTCTTTTTTAGAATAATGCATTGACACAGAATTTCTTATGCTGCTTCACTGCCCGCTCTGCACACATTGTTTAAGGAACTCTTTTCACTTGCCAGAGTTACAACAGTTTATTGGTGGAAATCGGAGAGAACTAGGGCTCTCTGTCACCGATGGTGACATCATACATCAACATTTCCTGTTTTCCTGACATATCCCTCTATCGTAGGTTCTCTTCCGTATTTAGGAGGGGATTTCGCAAGCACCAGTAAAGGCTTTGAGACACCCCCCACCTTCCCCGCTCATCTCTATTGACACCCGTGGGATTGAGGATTCAGGTATCTCACTCTGATCTTTTTGTCTCTTATAAATGACTCAACTATACCCATGAGTCAATGGATGTGCGTCGCTGGACTGTTTTCTATTACCTTTGGGGCTTGCCAAGTAGGTTTGGACCTTGTCCTTCTTTCTCTCGAGACAGAATTCCTCCTGTGGACATCTAATAACACTAGAGATATTTTCACCTCCTCTTTCTAAGCAATCTCAGCCAGCCCAGGCAAGACACTTTGTATTTTTCTTCAAGATTTTATTTATTTATTTGACAGAGAGAGAGAGAGCACAAGCAGGGGGAGTGGCAAGCAGCGGGAGAGGGAGAAGAAGACTCCCTGCCGAGCAGGGAGCCCGATGCAGGACTCGATCCCAGGACCCTGGGATCATGACCTGAGCTGAAGGCAGACGCTTAACCAACTGAGCCACCCAGGCGTCCCAAGACACTTTGTATTTTTAAGCTTCGTTGGTCATGAACTAGGAGCTCTAAGTGATCTTCATTTAAGTAGGCCTTGTTTTTTAGGATAAAGGGCTCACAGGGCTTCATGTTTTATTACTTCTCAAGCAACATCAAGATATGGTTCATGTATTACCTGCCACACTCCCGTCTCCTGTTCTGCTAGAGAACATAAGATACTTGGGGTGGTAAAGACGTCTGTTTCAAACTCAAGCGACAGTTGGTACCATCTGAACTCAACAAAAGTAGAGAAGAAATGGAACGAATGCAAACTACTCACCCCGTTAGAAACTATTTAACTGATGGTCTGCACGCTCAGATGGTACACATTGCTTCATACGTGATATACCTTAAATTGAAAGGCTCCATCCAAGATATTCGCCACTCACTTTCTGCTCAGTTCTTTTTCTGGACTCAGAGCAAGTTTCCGTTATGTAATCCTGAGTCATCCTCTGCGCTCATCCTCCTCATCAGACAACCTCACTAGTAATTGGCAATGGGACTGGTATTATGCTAAGCAAGGTAAACAGGTGTAGCTCCCATCTCTATGACTTACATTCTAAAAATAGCACTTCGCAGGGCTACGGCAGTTGAAGAAAAATAAAAACACACGGAACAATGTCATAACAAAATGTTACACCAGCTGTTCCTCCTGGCCCCCTGTTTTCTTTGTGTGTGTGAGAAGTATAATGACATACAGGGGCGCCTGGGTGGCTCAGTCATTAAGCGTCTGCCTTCGGCTCAGGTCATGATCCCAGGGTCCTGGGATCGAGCCCCGCATCGGGCTCCCTGCTCAGCGGGAAGCCTGCTTCTCCCTCTCCCACTCCCCCTGCTTGTGTTCCCTCTCTGGCTGTGTCTGTCTCTGTCAAATAAATAAATAACATCTTTAAAAAAAAAAAAAAAAATTAAAAAAAAAAAAAAAGAAGTATAATGACATACAGTAAAATGTTCTAATCTGTAGTGTACAGTTCACTGAGTTTTGACAATACGTACATGTATGGAACCAACACCCCAGCCAAGAGAGGGAATCTTCCATCACTTCAGAAAGTTCCTTTGTACCCCTTCCCTGTTCATTCTCCTTTCCACCAGGCAACCTCTGTTTTGATTTCTATCTCAGTAGATTAGTGTTGCCTGTGTTACAACTTCCTATACTTGGAATCACAGGGTATATGCTCTTTGGCCTCTGCTTGCTTTTGCTCAACTTAATGATTCTAGATTCATTCATGTTGATACATGCGTTTGTAGTTCATTCTTCTTATTGTTGAGTTGTATTTCATAGTATAGCTATCCCAGGATTTTTTTTTTCCATTCTCCTATTGATGGGTACCTGGTCTGTTTGAAGTTTTGCGCTACTATGAATAAAACTGCAATGAACATTCTTTTTTTTTTTTTTTAAGAGTTATTTATTTATTTATTTGACAGGGAGGCTGGGCAGAGGGAGAGACTCTTTCAAGCAAACTCCCTGCTGAGTGCAGGGCCCAATGTGGGGCTCGATCCCACTACCCATGAGATATGACCTGAGCAGAAACCAAGAGTCAGACGCTCAACTGACTGAGCCACTCAGGCGCACCTGAACATTCTTTTTTTTTAAAGATTATATTTATTTATTTGACAGAGAGAGAGTGAGAGAGCACAAGCAGGGGGAGCGGCAGAGGGAGAGGGAGAAGCAGGCTCCCCACTGAGCAGGGAGCCCGATGCGGGGCTCGATCCCAGGACCCTGGGATCATGACCTGAGCCGAAGGCAGATGCTTAGCCGACTGAGCCACCCAGGCGCCCTGCCCCTGAACATTCTTGATAGTGTTGTTTTTGAGGACATATGCTTTTACTTTCCTTTGTTTAGTCCCTGGGAATGGAACTCCTGGATCATGAGGTAGTTTTATGTTTGACTTTATTAAGAAACTGCCATATGGATATATTGTTTTACATTTGCACTAGCAATGTATGGGAGTTCCCTTTGCTCCGAATTCTTGCCAACATGAGTTTGGTATTGTTAGTTTTTAATTTTTCAATTTAGATTTTTTATTTAAATTTAAAATTGTAGTCATTTTAATGAATATGTAGTGGTCTCTAATTGTGGTTCTCATTTGCATTTATGTGGTAACAAACAGTGCTGAGCATCCTTTCATGCTTTCATTGGCCATTTATATATGTTCTTTTTTGACATGTCCAAATCTTTTGCTCAGTTTTTATTCAATTGTTTGTCTTTTTTGTAATTAATGTAGGGGTTCTTTACACATTCTGGATACAAATTAGATAGATGGATAGATAACTTCTTCTCCAAGTCTGTGGCTTGAATTTTCATTTTCTTAATGGTGTGTTTGTGTGTGTGTGTTTGTGTGTTTTAATAGAAGTGTCTTGTGAGAAGTAAAAGTTTTAATTTGTATGAAGTTCCATTTATCAATTTTTAAAAAAATTTTAAGGATGGAGATTTTTGCATTCTGTCTAAGAAATCTCTTCCTATTTTTCTAGTAGCTTTATTGTTAAGCTTTTATATTCAGGTCAGCAACCATCTTGAAATATGGTGTGAGGTATGGGTCAAAGTTCATCTTTTTAAATTTGGATAGCCACTTGTTCCAGTGTCAGCTGTTGAAATACTTTCCTTCCCCAACTTGACTGTTGTGGAATCTTTGTCAAAAATCATTTGACCATAGGTGTGTCAGTTTTTCTTCTCTCTGTGGTATTTTGTTGATATATTGGTGGATCACATGCCAAAACCTGCTGTATTGATTGCTATAACTTTAGAGTAAGTCTTGAAGGCAGGAATGTAATCCTCTGGTTTTGTTTTTTTTAAGAACTTTGGTCCTTTGTATTTCTATATAAAATTTAGAATTAGCATTCAGTTTCTAAACAAAACAAAACAAAACAAAACGTGGCTGGGCTTTTTTCCTGTTTTCAGTTTAACCCTTGACAATTAACCTAATACTTTATTCAAGAGTATTTTGTTGCCCCCATGGGTCTGATCTATTTCCCCTAATACTTTGTTCCATTACACTATGAAGTTTTCATTACATTAAACAGTCTTGGTTTCTGAAAAATAAATACTTTAGAAACTCAAGTCTTATTCTGTGAACATGTCTTTCAAGCACAAATTATTACTGCAAAATCAAGCTTTGTCTTTTCGCCTCGTAGGAAGCCTTCAAAGGCAGATGTGGGCTGATTACTGTCATTTGAACATTAGGAAATGCCAACCCGGAGGAAGTCAGACATGCTTATCAACACACTGTGAAGTTAAACGCTGTCACTCTGTGAAATCGTTTGAAGGCCAAAGTGATTGTAAAGAACAAAAAGACATAGCTGAAAGTAAGACAGTGTCTCCTGTAAAGAAGACACTCTGAGGATCTAGAATGTGGCATATTAAAACTTTATTTTTAAAAAAGATTTATTTATTTATTTTAGAGAGAGAGAGAGCAAGAGCCTGTGCATGAGTTGGGGGGGGGGGGCTGCAGAGGGAGAGGGAAAGAATCCCAAGCAGACTCCCCACTGAACATGGAGCCAGATGCAGGGCTCAATCTCACAACCCTGAGATCATGATCAAGAGTCACTGGCTTATCCAACTGAGCCATCCAGGTGCCCTCATATTAAAACTTCAGATGATTATTTGATGGAAAATGCAAAATTAAAAAAAAATTCTCAGACTTTGCAGACCCTTAATAATATGTCAACAGCGGTCCTAAGACGTCACTTTGAGAACCTCAGACACAATGTTTTTAGCCATCTAGTTTTTCTGTTTGCTACCCAGTAGGTGTGTACCAGTTCATATTGCTAGAGTATTTTTTTCTTTATCATTTTCTGAATGACTGCTTATGCTCAGTAATGGAAGGGGTTACAGAATATCCAGGGAGACACACTGGCCATTGAATAATGTGGGTGCAATAAAACACAGAGGGAAGAATTCTATTCAAGCACTCATGTGCCTACTGTATATTAGGAACCGTACTAGGTGTTGGGTGTAGGGCAATGAACAAAACAGAGTTTCTCTTTCACGAAGCTTACAATGTATTTGGGAGGGGCGCATAATAATCACACAAATAAACATAAAAACACAATTATGAACTGTGATACGTGCAAGGAAGGAAATGATCAGAATGCGATGATAGAGAACATCACTTAGACTGGGATTAGGGAGGGCCTCTGTGAGGAGCGGGGCTATTACCCAGGGCAAAGGACAATCTTGCAAATGAAAGGCAGCCCTCCACCCTCAGAGTCAGAGAACCCCACAGTCTTGATCACAGGAAGTGGGGTTAAGGTAGGTGGGAAGCTCTGGGGGAGCTCATTTCCAAACCAGACCTTGGTCTCTTAGAGGTGGTTTTGTGGAAGATAGTGGGAGAGAAGGAAGAGGTGTGTACATCAATAAGGTTAGGAAAATGGAGCTAAAAGGCAAGGAGAGATGATTGGCATCTAAGTTTCAGGGAACAAGTGGAAGATGGAGACAGCTTATAAGGCAAAGTTTCATGATTCAGGATCAGATAGTGCTTGGTGCATAGGAGGTTCATTCAGGTGGATGGAAACATTTCCAAACCAATGAAAATGTGTAATGATAGAGCATCTTATTTTTTCTTAGCCTCAGCTCTCTGAAAATTTCATTGTTAGCAATGCTTTTCAAAAAAATCCACTCAAGTTCCACTCAAATATATTGATGCTATGGGTCCTGGGGGAACTATTTATGGCTGAGATATTCTTTTACAAGGTCATTTTTGAACATCAGTGTGGAAATAAATTCCTTTGGGTGGAGACCAAGATATGTCCCATGGGATGCCAACTTTTCCTGAATATATTATAGCGGTGGTCACATTTTCAAGTGGTGGTCATGTTTTCTATGCACATTATTTTCACTCAGGGCTACTATTTTGTGGGTCATACGTTTCATCTGTGAAAATGAGAATAATTATACATAGCAATTAAAATATGGTGACCTCTTGAAAATATCACCTTGAGTATTTATAATCCTGCTCATACCATAAACATCATTTGTTATTAATTCAGCCATGAAACTAAATGTAATTGGAAGAGTGAAATAGCCCATGGGTCTTGTAAAATTGGTTTTAAAAGCTGGTTATCTTAGGGACAAATGTAATGACCCAATAATCTCAATGTGTAGGATTTTCTTGAGGTGCGTACATCATTTGCTCCGTTTTCTATTTTAGGTTCTCCCACTCATCTGTCTAGCTGCTCCTGCATAAAGAGAGTATATCAGAGCATCTGGAGTTCTGACAGACATCTGAGAGCATCTGACAGACACCGGGAGAATAAGTTTTTATTCAAGAGTATTTTGCTGCCCCCATGGGTCTGATCTATTTTCCCTTCCGTTGTAGTTAATATTCTTACAAACTGTAACCCTGTGCTGTGGGATATGAATTGCTGATATTTTGAACTGCACTCAGGATGATTGGAAAGATATGAATATGAATCGAAATAGTGAATCAATCACAGTGGAGATGAAGTTCTTTAGCAGTGAAGAACCACAACACGGAGAGCTCAAATGTCAACAAGGTACGTGGTGGACTTGGAAGCCTTCAGGATACCGCAGAGCTTTCTGATTCTGGGCATGTCCACAGCCACAGCTAAAATGCCTTAGCCGATGGGGTGGTGTGGGTAGGGCTAGGTTCATTGGCTGAATGACACCCTTTGGTTCCCTTGTAAACTATAGGTTAGCTTTAGGCAAACTCTGCGAAGCCTTGTCTTCAACCCAGTTACTCTCACTTGAAAAAAAAAGACAAGGAAAGACAGAAAAAAAATGTGACCTAAAAATTGGGTGTGGTTCAATGAATGTCTAAAATGCTACCTATTTCTAAAATTTTCAGCTCCTATCAAATATATTAAATTAGTAGCTCCTATTTCTCAAATTTTACAGTTGTCACCTCTGCTTCCTTTGCCATCTGAGTGAAGTGTTAGATTCTGTTTTTCCAAAAGCATGAAGGAAGCTGGTAAAAAAGGCAGCATAGGGACGCCTGGGTGGCTCAGTTGGTTAAGCGACTGCCTTCGGCTCAGGTCATGATCCTGGAGTCCCGGGATCGAGTCCTACATCGGGCTCCCTGCTCAGCAGGGAGTCTGCTTCTCCCTCTGACCCTCCCCCCTCTCATGTGCTCTCTCTCTCTCTCTCTCTCAAATAAATAAATAAAATCTTCAAAAAAAAAAAAAAGGCAGCATATCCCACACTTTGGCTAATTAACTACAAAAGCCTTCCAATGGAGTCCTTATTGGGGCCATGGTTTTCTTGCTGGCCCCGAAGTGAGGGTTTGAACGGGGCCATTATCACTGGATGTTTTCTCATTCTTAAAAAGACAACTCTTCCTAAGACTTTTGGATGACCATATTTATCACTTCTTCTGAAATGAAGTGAATTTACTTGATAAACGGCTCAGCCTGGCTTCCGAGAGCTTGGGTGCACTTTTATAGGTGGAAAAACTTCCTTGAGATACCTGCCTGGCTTTCTTCGCCTCATTGCCTAAACTATTTTTAGGTTTCTGTTCTCCAGGTTCTTGCTCCACCCCCATTTTTGGGTTTCAAACTGTAGAACTAGCTCTTACGGCACACTTAACTGTTCGTGAAACCACTTGATAAAAATGCAAACGTCAATCTTTTCTTTTTTTTTTTTTTAATGTAATTTTAGAAGCTCTGGGTAACTTGGTGTAATTGAACCGTAGGGGGCATGAAAGAATGAGACAGCAGTGAGTCTTCCTGCTGTGTGTTTTGGCCAAGGCAGCCTTTTCTTGATGAAAGAAAGATTTTTTCAAGCCTCTGCAATGGGATGACATTTGTAGTGGAATGTAGGAGACACTGATAGGGCAAAATACTTTTAAATAATGTCATAGATTCTTCCAGATGACACAAAGTCTAGAAAATATTCCTTTTCTCAGTACAAATCACGAAGATCCCTGCTTTCCCTCCAGTCTGAACAGCGCAGAAGAGAAGGAATCCACGAGTCCTCTGAGCCTGCGGCAAGGAAGAGACCATTCCCTCTCCCCTTTATGCATTGCCCAGCATTTGCCCTGTAAGAGTAGCTCCACGGCTGAGGAACTGTAAACTACAGTGTGAAGAGGCCTTGACCTGAAAACACGGAGGAGGGCAGAATGTGGAAGTCACCTCTCTCCTTAGAACACAGGGAACAGTTGTCTTTGGCCCACTCAGTATCTGGTGGGGGAGCCTCGCAGTACTTATGGGGCCTTGATTCTGGGTGTGATCATGGGGCCCAGGTCTGGCCCATGAGAGCCTTGTGCAGGCCTCTGGGTGACCTCTCAGGAAAGCATCATTCTTTTCCACTGGTCTTACTAAAGTAGCAGAGGGAGGATCCAGAGCGGCCAGTGGCCCCCTTTGCCATCCCAGCAGGAAAGGCCACTTACAAGAAAGCAGAGCCCAGTGAGGATGACCATCCAATATCTGGGCACCTGGAAAGAGTAGCACTGCCTATATATCCTTCTAGTATTCCTGAGAAGCATGCAGGAAAGACAAATGGAAAAAGAGAAGAGGAAAGAGAAGGAAAGGGCAGAAGAGAGCTTGCTATTGGCTTGAGACCCCGGCGAGTTTCTCTGGGGAATAATACTACCCACATGGCAGCCCATTTTGAGGGTCAGAGGAAATGTGGAGGTCACAGAGGAGGCACCTGCCCCCCTATTGTAATTTGATAGGCGGCCACCGGAAGATCTGAAGGGATGGAAGTTATTTAAGGCTTCACATTAGCCTCGGAAGCACCCCATTCTGCTAACCTTGATTTTCCTCTGCTGGAAAATGAGAGGCTCGCCCTTGATTACTCCTAAGGCATCATTCAGTTCTGATCTTGGCAGAAGGCTCCTTCCCTTGGAATGATTCAGGCGCGGTGACTGCAGGATCTGGTTCAGTCCTGGCCTCCTCTGTCTTAGGAATGCAAGTCAATACCACAGGAGACGGTGGAAAAGCACCCTCAGCCACCAGTGCTTGCCCCCGGGTGGTCACATGAGACAGCATCACTTTCCCTGTCCTGTGGAGCTAACGCGATCTTGGGCTTCCTTGCTGGCCAGTCATCCACTGTGTAACATAGATCAGTTTTAATTCACTGTAGAATCCTCCTCCCAAGGGTATAGTTCAGCTAGGCATTTCCTGTCTCTGAACAGTATTGGGTTTAATTATTGGAAACTAAAAATCTTGTGCCTCTGATGAAAAGGTGAGCTGGAACACAAGAATTTCGGCTGGATTTTTGGCCAGTTTCTCTCCTCTTCTCTGTTCTGTGTGCTGTCATTTCAAAGCCACTACTGCCTAGAAGATGCCCCACCTTGCTGAGGACCATATGGTTCTGCTCAGAGACTGTTCTAGAAGCACCAGTGGTTCCCACACAACTGGGAATTTCACTGACCACATGAGCTCTAGCTTTAGGAATGAGGGTCTAGGGAAGATGGAGAACATATGGGCCTGAGTATGGGTATATCTATGTTGTTCCTCTCCCCATTGAACACGGATTCTATTCTTATTTAAACAGTATTTTGTTTTATGGGTATGGAAGAGATGGTAATGCTCACTAACTCACCACGTTCACCCTTCAACTTCCCATACTCCCTTGAAGCTAGGTTTGAACATGTCCTTAGTCCTGGCCAATGAACTCTGATTGGAAGTGACATGTTTCTCTCCTGAACAAAGCAATTAAGAATCTGCATGTCATATCCATTTCATCCCAAGCTACTTTGACCTTTTAAGGCTTATGTCCCAGCTGCAGAGCCACAAAATGGAGGATGAGGGACTGAATGTGACTAAGCAATAAACATTTCTGCATGAAATCACTGGGATTCCAGGGCTGATTTGTTACTGCAGCAGGGCTTATCCTATCCTGACTAACAGCCTGGGACTATGAACACATATAGGAGAAAGACATGGGCTTTATTCAGAAGCTAACCACAGTCCCTGGCATTTTAATTCTTAATTATTCTTAGTTTTCATTATTGATTAATTTGTAAGCATGGGTGAGAGGAACATTCCTGTAGGCCAAGCGCTGTCAGGGAAAGTGCCAATATCTGGAAAGCCTAGTTTTGGGTTCTAGAAATTATCATATGGACATTCTAATGCACCAAAAATAAGATACATTTGAATAACACATGTGCATGAATCTGGAACCAATGGTCCTATGGAGAAATATCCCTGAAAGTTCACAAAGGATGCAGTTCTTACGTGAAAAAAGCCTGACCACTCCTAAAATTAGTGGAGATGCCATGACTTTCTGCCACACTGTCTTTCCAAAAACATAAGAGACTCTTACTTTCTCTACTCAGGCCAAAATTGCACAAAATTTTAAGATGAAAAGAAATTCAAATAATTTTTTCCCAAGCAGATTTATCTTTGCTGTCTATTGATTCCAAATTCTAAACCAAAGGAAAGAATCTTTAGTTTGGTGGTTATGACCATAATGGAATCCCCCCCCACACCACCCCAAGAGACTGATAAGGAAACATTTAATAAAAATTCTTTTTTTTTTTTTAAAGGTTTTATTTATTTATTTGACAGAGAGATAGACAGAAGAGCACAAGCAGAGGGAGTGGCAGAGGGAGAGGGAGAAGCAGGCTCTGCACTGAGCAGGGAACCCGATGCGGGACTCGATCCCAGGACCCTGAGATCATGACCTGAGCCGAAGGCAGACGCTTAACCATCTGAGCCACCCAGGCGCCCAAAAATTCTTTTCTTACCATAACATTTCCATTGCATATTATTAGAGCTCACTGGTGATTAAGGATTTTTATGGTTAGTCACAGGAAAGAGAATTTGCTTTCTGCACAATACAGCTTGGGGCAGCTTTATTTACTGATAGATTCAGTTTTAACTTTGCTTCCTCCTCTTCTATGTTTATTTCTGCCATTTTATTAACTCAGATGCTAGAATATTCTTCAGTAGCCCATGTCTTCTCACAGGACCTCAGGCTTATCTTTCTGCCTTAGGGTTCGGTTTGAAAGTGAGTTCTCTCTTCCAGGTCTCTCCTTCTCTCCAGTAAGTAGAAGATCCCTCATGTCAAGCTATTACAAACTTCCTTAGAATGCAGACATTCAGCTCTAGGCTTCCCAAGTGACAATGCTTGGTAAATTGAGAGGGGTGCAATTCTACCAAGTCCCTTGGAGACCTTCCTCTCAGGTGTCACAGATTTATTATCTCTGCCTTGGGGGACCTGCAGGCATTGTTTCTAGATGGTAGTCTTCTCGTACACATTATATAGTATGGAACAACTGCAAGTGTCTATCCTCTTGTTTGCTTAAATTTTAGTACTTTAAGTGAGTGATCCAAGAGAGAGGAGAGCAAGAATGTACCCAAGACAGAAGCCATAGCTTTTATAACTTATTTTTAGAAGTGCTATACCATCACTTCTGTTGTGCACAAATGGTCACACACACCAAGTCTGGTACAGTGTGGGAGGGGACTACACAAGAGTGTGAATACCAAGAGGCAGGGGTCATTGGGGGCCATCTTGGAGGCTGGCTACCACACGGGCTCTTTCTTTTCTGGTCAACCCTCTTATCTAGGGCTCCAGGACCTCTGACCGACCTCCCTCCCTCCCTCCCTCTCTCTCTCTCTCTTTTTTTTTTAAAGATTTATTTATTTATTTTAGACAGAGAGAGATTGAGTACGAGCAGGAGGGGCAGAGGGAGAGAATCTCAAGCAGACTCCCCGTTGAGCACAGAGCCCAACACGGGGCTCTGTCTCACGACCCTGAGATCACTATCTGAGCCAAAACCAAGAGTCAGATGCTTAACCGACTGTGCCACCCAGGCGCCCCAGGACCTCTGACCTTTCGGTTCCTCCAGTGTACCATGCTCACTCTAGCTGCAGTGCCTTTATACATGCAATGCTTTCTTCTTGCAAAATTCCACTTCCCCTTCACCTGGTTAATTTCTGCAAACCCTCAGCTCAAACATCTATTTCCCAGAGAAGACCCCTCTGCTCTTAACATTGTTGTAATTTTACAATGGGCGCTTATTTTAATCAGTCTCTCTCTCTACCCACCCTCTGGACTGTAAACTCCAAGTTTATGTTAGTTTTTGCTTATAAATATATCCTTGGCTCAGTGGCTGCTGCTAGGTAGATGTGTTGAATGGATAAATTAATAAATGAAGAAGGTCAAGGTCAGTACATGGGGAAAGTATTGAGAGGAAGTTCAGGTGTGTGAGGATAATAGATGTGTGAACTGGAATTACATGGGGTGAAGGATTAGGCATTTCTCTTTCCTGTGACATTCTCTATTCATCTCCTTTTAGCCATATCCTCTCCCTTCTCTTCCTTTCCTTCTTTCCCCTCTCCTCTTCTCCTACATCTCATTCTTTTCCTTGTCTATTCCACTTTACCATGACTGTGACATCTTCTCATCGATAGTAACTGTAACAGGGGAATCACAGGTTGGAACAGGAAGATGAGAAGTGAAGTGAGCTGTGCAATAGAAGTAAATGTCTTGTAACACAGGCCTGAGTAGAGTACAGGAAGTTGAGGCAAAACTTTTTTAGACCAGGAAGCATACTGCTTCCTTGTTATAGAAGTGAGTAATTGGGGCAGACTGTCCTGTATGTACATTCAATCATATATTCATTTAACCAATATTTAGAAGACCTTACCTATCTGAGAATGGGCTGAGTGTTGGAGACACTCAGTTAAGGAGACAGGATACCTGATATCAAAGAGCCCAGTGTCTAGCATCATGATACTCAAAGTGTCGTCCATGTTAGACAACTAAATATGAGACCTGAAACCATAAAACTCTTGAAAGAAAGCATAGGCAGTAATATCTTGGACATAGGCCTTAGCAACATTTTTCTAGATATGTCTCCTCAGGCAAGGGAAACAAAAGCAAAAATAAACTATTGGGACTACACCAAAATAATAAGCTCTTGCAGAGCAAAGGAAACCATCAACAAAACAAAAAGGCAACCTACTGAATGGAAGAAGATATTTGCAAATGATATATCCAATAAAGGATTAATATCCAAAATTTATAGAAAAACTTACAACTCAATGCCAAAAAACCCCACCAAAACTAAATAATCTGATTAAAAATGGGCAGAGGACCTGAATAGACATTTTTCCAAAGACATATGGATGGCCAACAGATATATGAAAAGATGCTCAACATCACAGATCATCAGAGAAATGTAAATCAAAACCATAATGAGATATCACCTTACACCTGTCAGAATGACTAGTATCAAAAAGATAAGAGGTAAGTGTTGGTGAGGATGTGGAGAAACAGGAATCCTTGTGCACTAAGGGTTGAAATGTAAATTGGTGCAACCACCATGGAAAACAGTATGGAGGTTCTCAAAAAATTAAAAATAGAATTACCATATAATCCAGTAATTCTACTGGGTATTCACCCATAGAAAACAAAAACACTAATTCAAAAAGATATATGCACCTTTATGTTTGTTGCAGCATTATTTACAATGGTTATGATACGAAAGCAACCTAAGTGCCCATTGACAGATGAATGGATAAAGAAGATGTGTATATACACAAAGGAATATTACTCAGCCATAAAAGAGAATGAAATCTTGCCATTTGCAACAACATGGGTAGACCTAGAGGGTATTATGCTAAATGAGATAAGTCAGACAGAGAAAGGCAAATACTATATGATTTCACTTATATATAGAATCTTAAAAACAAAACAAATGAATGAAAAGACCAAAAACCAGAAGCAGAATAAAAAATACAGAGAACAAACTTGATTGTTGCAGAGGGGAGAGGGTTGGGTGGACAGGAAAATAAATAAAGGGCATCAAGAGGTACAAAATTCCAGTTATAAAATAAATAAGTCATGAGGATGAAAAAGACAGCATGGAAAATATAACAACAGTATTGTAATAACGTGGTGTGGTGACAGATGGTGACTACACGTACGGTGAGCATAGCGTAACGTATAGAACTGTTAAATCACTATGCTGTATACTTGAAATGAATATAACACTGTATGCCAACCATACTTCAATAAAAAACAAAACAAAACAAAGTGTGGTTCATGAACTGACAGCATCAGCATCCCCCCCCGGGAATTTGTTGGAAATGTAGAATCCTAGGCCCCACCCAGATGTACTGAACCCGGATTTTCATTTCCACTACATGGCCGGGTCATCTGTGGGTCTCTTAAAGTTTAGGAAGCACCTGGCTAGAAAGCAGAGACAAGTGAAAAGCCGAGGACAACAGGTGAAGAAGTGTCAGAAGGGATGTAGGCACAGGGCTGTGGGATTGCATTGAACGCCATCTGGCTCTGGTCTGCTGCCAGAGGTCAGGAGATGGCAGATGAATGGGAATTTGAAAAGGGGAGGGTTCCACAGGGTGTAGTGTGCAGAGGAGGGAGGATATACAAAGGCCCACTGGTGCTCAGGAGCGGGGCCCATTCAGTTAAGTGCATGCTTTTCAACCTGGATAAAACTAGAATTGAGATGAGAAGAACTAAGAGAAGAGGGTCAACACAGGGATGGAAGCAGGTCATGAGGGGTTAACTGTGCCCTCCTCAGAAGGCTTGGCATTGGAGGGTCACTGACTATTCTAGTTTGACTGGGAAGTCATTCTGAGAGGGACAGCAGCTGAACTAA
This sequence comes from Halichoerus grypus, assembly GCF_964656455.1. Lineage (NCBI taxonomy): Eukaryota > Metazoa > Chordata > Mammalia > Carnivora > Phocidae > Halichoerus > Halichoerus grypus. The sequence continues at coordinate 121,620,541 of NC_135727.1, read as the reverse complement.
AAATACTGTAATAATAACATTTATGGAGCATGTCATTATATCCTAGGTGCTATACCAAGTACTTAAAATGCCTTATTTCACTTAACCCTTCCAACAAGCCTATGAGGAAGGTGCTAGGACAACTTCTAGAGGTACAGGGGATGGATCCTATGCACATGAGTTGGAGAGGGGCTAGTGAGAATGTTCCCTTGGTGATGTTCCAGAAAGGGGGAGACTCAAGTTGCTTCATGCTTGGAGCTTGAGCGTCTATGTTACACTATCTCAGGGGTGACAGATTCTGGAGAAGAAGGGATGAGAGCCGGGGTGCCTGGGTGGCTCAGTTGGTTAAGCGACTGCCTTCAGCTCAGGTCATGATCCCACAGTCCTGGGATCGAGTCCCACATCAGGCTCTTTGCTCCGCGGGAAGCCTGCTTCTCCCTCTCCCACTCCCCCTGCTTGTGTTCCCTCTCTCTCTCGCTGTGTCTCTGTCAAATAAATAAATAAAATCTTTAAAAAAAAAAAAAAAAAAGAAGGGATGAGAGCCAAGATTTCTCTTGTCCTTTGTTTACTGCTTCCTGTTCAAATTCTGTTTTGTTTGAAGAATGATCTCTTCTGCCTCCTGACACGGGTTATGCACCGTCAGTCAGTTTAACACAGAGACCCTAGGCAATTGCAGGTGCTCTGTGGGTTACCTGTAAAGCGAATTCCTTGAATAAACAGTTCAGTAGAAAAACACCAGGTGCTCCATCTCACAACCCATAAAGTCAAACCTGACTTTTGCATCCTGTGGAGAAACCATTTTTGCCAGGGTTGGTAGTAGCCAGAATCGGGAGGCAGGGTACATTTGTCTTAGGGCTCCCCCATCCCCTCTTTTTGGAAAACTGTCAGACTTCATTGGATTTCTATGCCTCATCAAAACACACCTGCTTGTATCTATTTCCTTAGGGTTCTATCCTTCCCCAAGAAAATATGTCACAATGTATCAATTAATTAGATATTAATCCTTCATAATGTGTTGGCCCATCAATAATATAATTCCCAGGGGTGCCTGGGTGGTGCAGTCGGTTAAGGGTCCGACTCTTGGTTTAGGCTCAGGTCAGGATCTCAGGATCGTGAGATCAAGCCCTACGTTGGGCTCTGCACTCAGTGCAGAGTCTGCTTGAGATTCTCTCTCCCTCTCTCTCTGCCTCTCCTGGCTGTTCTCTCTCTCTCAAGTAAATAAATAAATGTTAAAAAAATAGTAATATTATATCCCCCAGATAACAGATGCCTTGTATTTAGAATGATGCTAATGTGGGGTATGGTAAACAAGAGTAGAGAAGGTGGTCTGCTTTGGGATGCCTTTTCTCCCTTTCCCATGACATCTCTCTGATCTGTTACGTGAGTGAAGCTGGAGAAGGAAAGAGAAAAACATCTCTGCTTAACTGGTCTCAATTGTTCTTTCTCTTGGTTTTGCTGTTTCTCTGGCCAACACTAACTGACCTTCTAGGTTGTCTGTGTGACATGCATCCCAGTGGTTGGGCTTTCTCCATGGGGCATCAATGTTTTCTCTGGAAGATTCTATAGAGGGTTACTTCACAACACATTTTTTTGTTGTGTCCATCTGACCCCAGAACTTTCTCTTCCATTTCGCCTTAAGTTACTGTCATGGGTGGTACATTCCACAGCCGCTTGCTGCTGGCTCCCTTCTCGCAGAAGGTAGACTTCTGGGGTTGGGGGCCATTACCCAAGGAGGTAAATAAATGAAATAACTTTGAAATGCATTTTGGTTTAACAAACAACAAAGATCAAAACAAAATAGTACATAGTATGGCCAAAGGTTAAGAAACAGATACATAATTGATAGATGTCTAAGTTGACACAACCCTTTTGGAGAACAATTTGGCAATAAATATAAAAATCTTTAAAATATTTCAAATTCTTTTTTAGAGTCTGCAGTTCTATTTTTAAGATAAAAGATGAGGCAAATCAATTTGAATCTACACAAAGAAATAGCTACAAGGATGTTCACTGTTGTACCTGTTTTGTGAAAACTTGGAGTCTACTAAAATACCCAACAAAAGGGGATTGGTTAAATAAATGATGACATTCTGTGTAACTACTAGACATAACTCTGTACAAAAATATTTCATAGAGTGTGAAAGTGTTAAAAATGGCTTATGAAACAGTACTGTGACACGATTTTATTTCGTAAAAGAACTCTACAGGTAAGTATTATTAAAAAAAGAAGGAAACCATTTGCTTCAAAATGTTAACTGAAGGATCGAGGAGTAAAGAGCAAAGGAAAAGAGAAGGGGAATGGTACACTTTCTTCTTCATTTTCTAGGTTTTCTATAATTTCTACAATGCATGTATACTCCATTTGTGTCAAGAAAGCAAATAGGAAGAATCCTAGAAATACGGCAAAAAGAATTAAAGGTAGAAAAGTGATATGAAAATAAAAATAAATTTAATACACCAAAGGCATGCCACAATATCCAGCACACTAAGAAGCACTGTTCTCTTCAAGAGAATGAGAAGACAAGCCACAGACTGGGGAAAATATTTGCAAAAGCCATCTCTGATTATGGTACCGCTACGCACTATTAGAACAGTTAAAATCCAAAACAATGACAATATCAAATGCTGGTGAAGATGTGGTGCTACAGGAACTCTTACACATTGCTGGGGAAGAAAAATGGTACAGCCACTTTAGAAGACAGTTTGGCAGACTTTTTTTTTTTTTTTTTCAAAAGTAAACATACTCTTATTATGTGACCCAACAATCACGCTGCTTGGCATTTACCCAAATGAGTTGAAAATTTATGTCCAGAGACCTGCGCGTGAATGTTTATAGCAGTTCTATTCATGACTGCCAAAACTTGGAAGCAACCAAGATGTTCTTCAGTAGGTGAATGGATAAGTAAACTGTGGCCCATCCAGACAATGGAATATTATTCAGCGCTAAAAAGAAATGTGCTATCAAGCCATGAAAAGACACGGAGGAAACTTAAATGTATATTGCTAAGAGAAAGAAAACAATCCGAAAAACCTACACACTATATGATTCCAATTATAGGACACTCTGGAAAAGGCAAAACTATGGAGACAGTAAAAAGATCAGTGGGTACCTGTGGTTAGTGGGAACAGGGATGAACAGGCCGAGCACAATGGATGTTCAGGACGGAAAACTACTCTGTATGATATTATAATGGTGGATACATGTCATTATACATTTGGCAAAACCCATAGAATGTTCAACACCATGCGTGAACCCTAAACCATGGACTCTGGGTGATAATGACGTGTCAGTGTAGGTTGTAACAAGTGTACCACCCTGGTGGGGATGTTGATAGTAAGCGAGGCAGTGTGTGCCTGGGGGTAGGGGATAAGAGAAATCGCTGTACTTTCTGCTCACTTTTGCTGTGAACCCAAAACTGTTTTAAAAAATAAATTCTGTTCAACAAAAAGAAAAAAGAGAGAGAGATGCACCCTGTATCCCAACTTGAGCCAAAGTAAAGACCCTTCACAGTTTAGAGGGAACATACGTAACAGACCCTGCTCCTGGGTCTTGAAAGAATTTTCTTTTCTGATTTGTTCTAAAAAGGACAAGGGGCTATGTGCTAAAAAACAAACCACCTCCCCCCAAAACATCAAAAAATTGATATGAGTCACTTTTTATCAACTCCTTTGATATTGCCTGATGGCCTAATACCAAAGCTCAGTTCAGTAAATCCAAGACTGGAAAGAGCCACAATAAAATGGATAAAGAGCACAATTCTCTGATGATCTGGTTTTTACAAGAATAACATTTATGTACATGCAGTTGAATAGAGTAGACAGCAGAGTGTGCTGGTCATGATCTATAAATATTATTTCTTAAAATTTAGCTTTTGTTAAGGGAGTGGTTTCCCTCTTTGGCAAGTGGTCAGCATGCAGAGACTCCATGTTATCGGTGCAGTTGGATGCAGACATTTTGAAATCAGCAGAGACAGCGATAAGGTTGCCTGTTGTGGAACTTGAGTATTTGCCCAGAAAGAAATCCATTCAGATCCTACTGGTGGGAGGCAGACCCACCCAGGGTCACCTGTGGGCTGGTGAGGCTTTCCTCAGAAAGTTCTTCTGGATTGGCGTCCAACACATGGTTGGTCTGGGAGAGCTTGGATGTTTTATCTTTTCTCAAAGTCCAACTTTTCTCTTTTCCTTCCCCCGTTCACCTACCCAACCTCATCACCACTTCCTTTCCTTGTTTCTCTCTTCCCCCTGCTGGTCCGCCCCTCTCTCCTCTTTGTCTCCCCCAGCCTTGGAGCTCGCTCCCCCATCGGCATGTGGTGCTCCTCGCCTTTCACACAGAACGGAGGTTAAATGATGGAAGAAGACAAAAGCATATCGAGCAAAGATTAGCTGCCTGGGCAGTGCAGATTAAGCAAATTCATTATAAAGATGAGACTGTTTTCTTTTGTTTCCTGTTGACAGCCTCAGAACGGCTCACTGTGAAGTGCCCAGCATCTGATGCGGCCAAAAACCTCTGCTTTTCTGCCCACCGGCAGTGATTTCTGAGGTTCTCTGTTCCTTTTCTCTTGAGCTTTCTCTTGAGTAAGCTTGTAGGACAGGCCCAGGACTTACACTGTTCTTAAGGCTGCCTGGTGTTTTTCTTCTGGCATTTTCCACAGTGCAGCCACACTCACATGGCAAGGAGCTTTTACATGACTCCGCAGCTGGTAATATCCTTGAAGGAAGAGGCTCAATGTTCTGTCCTCATTAATTGCCACCAATTGAGCTACACCCTGAGGAGACCAAAGTCTTTCTATGTATCTTTTAGAGTTCTATGAGGATAAAAGAAGTACCTGAAACATTTTTATAAAAATGTGTTACACAGCCAAGGAGATGTTAAAATAAAGGGAAGTAACACCATGCTATGATTCTTTGTTGGTTATCCTGTGTTGGGATTTATAAATGAAAACAGGCAATGATGCATATTTAATTTCTTCAAAAAGATCAAATATGTCAGTGTGGTTGGGGAACAGATAGCAAATCATGAGCATGAATTTTCCCTTCTGTATGTGAACTGATAAAGAACTCTCCAGGACTGTTTTGTGTTTGACAGTTGAGCTTTTTCTGCCTCTGTTCAGCCCGAGGAGAAGTATATTTAAGAAAAAGGTAAATGTAAATAAGGAAACACAAGGCCAAATTTTTTGTGAGCAGAGTTATCTTGTTCCTTGGGAGGTTTTCAGGTGCTTGTCCTGATGATCCTGAGAGGAATATATCATAAATAAAATATGAAGAGGAATTTGAAAAAAAAAAAAAAAAAGACAAGAGGTGGTTTGCTTTATGTAAGGAGAATTGTTTGTGGCCAGTGAACAAGCTCATGCTGTTTAAACCTGGAAGCTAACCGGTTTTTGTTTTTTTTAAAAAAGATTTTATTTATTTATTTCAGAGAGCGAGAGAGCAAGAGAGAAAAGAGCGAGCATGAGCAGGGGGGAGGGGCAGAGGCAGAGGGAGAAGCAGGCTTCCCGCTGAGCAGGGAGCCGGATGCGGGGCTCGATCCCAGGACCCTGGGACCATGACCTGCAGAAGGCAGATGCTTAACCGACTGAGTCACCCAGGCGCCCCCTCTAACTGGTTTTTGTTTTTAACAGCTTCCTTGAGGTAGAGTTTACATACCATGAAAATTTACCCATCTTAAGTGTACAATTTGATGATTTTTAGTATGTTTTGAGAGTTGAGTAACCATCACCACAATCCAGTTTCAGCACACTTGCATCGTCAGCAAACTAGGGCCTGATTTTATCAATCAAATTTTCTTGGAGCACAGCCATGCTTTCCTTCACGTAGAGTCCAGGGCTGCTTTCCCTCTACAACGAAGCTGGGTTCTGTAGTTGCGACAGAATACTTCAGGCCTGCAAAGCCTAAAATATTTACTAACTGGCCTTTTGCTAGAAAGGTTTGCAGACTGGGGCTTTAACGGGAAACACGAAAACCTGAAAACACTGAAAATTGCCCAGTGTGATGAAACGTGCCTTACTTATATAAACCCTGTTTTATTTTTAGACAATCATTCCAAGATTCGCTGGACCCATTTTCACATGCTATAATACCTCTCTTAGCCTCAATTTTCTTCATCTGTAGAAGAGGGGCAATCTCTGTCTCATGGGGCTCTTATACATATGAAATTGAGACGACACATGTAAAATGGATTTAGCATAGAGCAGGGTACATGATAAGGATTCAGTAAATGACTCCCTGAAACCCCAGATGTCGGTGTTTATTTTGTTGCTCAGCCAGAGAGAGGAAGTCGAAGCAGTTTGTAAAATTGACTCTCAGAGGAAAGTGTGGACATTTCAGGGAAAGCGGCAAGCTTCGGAAATACTTTGGGAAAGTATTCTAATCTTTTTTCCCAGGCCTTTGCCGAGGAGGGCAGGGTGGGGACCGTTGCACCAGCGTGTGCCTAGAAATCCTCACCGCTCTGTGTTTAGGACTAGGGTCCTCGTTCTCTTCCACTGGGGAAACCCCACATGTGGGCCCACATGGCCAGCTAGGTGTTCTCCAGTTGTCCAGGGCCTGGTTTCTGTAGAATGACATTGGGGCTTGTGATCAAACGGTCAGCCAAAACCATGAATGAGATCTGGCAATCATCTGGCTGGGCTTTTAAATTCTGCAAAAATCATGTGGTCCTAGGAGAGAAGAACTACATGAAAAGGATCAAGGTCACAGGTTTTTGGAGTCAGAGGGAAAATGAATGTATATATCTGATGAGCCAAAGAAATGCAAAATTAAATCAAGTGAGGCAATCACGTTGGTGGGGGTGACAGAGGCTACTCTGGCGTGAAAGTATGACTCATGTCAAAAGGATGCTATGTGCCATCCCATTTGAAAGTTTTGAAGCTGCCATTACAAAGAATAAGAAGGGCCCTGGGAAGTTCCATCAGCGTCACGGTCAGACATTCAGTCGTGTTCTGCCCAATCCCCCAAATTAAATGGGAAACCAACCCCCAAATTGTGTGGGATGCCATAATGTGTTCGCAGCCTTTGACCCCGAGAAAACTTAGAATTAAGGACAGACGTGTTTCAGATAATCACAATATGTAACTGAGTCATTGATTTAGATTTGGCTAAGTTGAAATTTTACTAAATTTATAAGCTGAATTAGAATGTTCAAAGTACTTAACTATCGTATTTATAAGCTTACTACATTTATAAACATTACTTAAGAACTTGAACGTTTTATTTGTGAAGTCAGACAACTGTAATTTCTTAAAAAAGAAAATGAAATATATTAAATTTGTAAATTTAGTTAAACATGCTTAAAGCATTTAATTAAATTTGAAATGGGACTAACATTATTCAAGGGCTTTTTAAAGGTTATTCCTAAATTTTGGTAGCCTTATCCATAGAACGAAATTTTAAGCTTTTAAAAACTTAAGGAATTTGATTTTTGAATTTGTAATCGTAACAAATTGAATGTGGATTTTTAAAACACATGCACAAAACCCCAAACTACTCTTCTCTGTACAAAAACCACCCTGAAGGATGGATAGACAGACATACACGCATGTGCGCACACACACACACACACACACACACACACGGCCCACAGAAATAGGTGACCGACTGGATGAAAGTAGAGAGTATTGTTGGTAGAAAGAGTGAATGTCCTCTGCATGTCGTCAGCCTGGATAAATTAAAGATGGCTGCACCTTCTTTGAAATTTTGGGAAATTCCTTTCAAGAGGTGGGGTTTGTGTCTCTTTCTTTGAATCTGGGTGGTGCTGTAATGGCTTGATCAACATTTAGTAAGGCTGAATATGCTTCTACTCAAGCCCCAGCAACGTCTCCACCCTTGGGTGTGTATCCCAGTGAAACCACCTCATGTGTGAACGAGGAGACATACTCACGGACGCCCACAGGTACAGACCCAACTGACCAACGGACATTGTTCTCCACAGAAGAACAGATAAATACATTCATGCAACGGAACGCTCTACACAGTGGAAAGGAATAAACTAGAGTTATACATATCAAACCAGTCACAACTTACAGACCTGAAACTAAGGGAAAATAGCCAAATGTGGAACAGGCTTTCTCATTTTTTTTTTCTTTACTGCCTCCCCAAAGAGCCTTTTTAGACATTTATTCCTAATTCTCTCCCATGAAATTGTAATACATCAGATCTACTGTGTATCTGCTTATGAATTGTATGTACGTCTGTGCTTTATCCACCAAGTTTTTAAAGTTTTTTTTGGCTCCTCTAAGAACCAATTATCATTCCAATTGAGAATGCATGGTGAAGAGGAACGCATGAAGTATGATACTCTTTAGGCAGCATTTTAAAGCATGCACAGCAGTAAGGTTTGCTGATGGCTACATACATATGCGGTAAAGACATAAAGGAATGCTTTGGAACGGTAAATACCAATTCTGGGAGAAGCATAACCTCGCGGGGACAGGGGTGGGAGGAAAATGAAATTGGAGACGGGTGCACAGGGGGGACTTCGGGTGTGTTGACGGGTACCTGGTCTTACTGACGTGTCTGGTGGAAACTCCAAGGGGGTAAAGCCGCAGCCCCCATACTCCCTACATATTCGTTTTCACCAGCTTTCCTCTGCCTGAAAATCTCTCCAGAGCTTACATTTAAAACCTCTTGAAAGAAAATACATTTCGTGGGCTGCAGTCACCACATCACGTGATAAATGCAATCAGTAGTCACCGGTGTATTTTTAAAAATGTGACTAGGTATGGCATAACATCAAGTCACACGAAGTTGTAGGTCACAAACAGAAACTACCCTCCCTCCTGCAAAAACCCGAAAGACGTGCATGAACTGTTGCAATCACGGTTGTATGTGGGGAGGGGCAGGAATCGGTTGGCATGTATCATCTTAATAGAAATTTGGGGAAGATAGCAATGTCCATCAGAACAAAGCAAATCCCACAGGTTTGGGGCGTGGAACACACACCATAGAGTTTGTAATTTCTGAGTTAGGCTCATGAAGTAGCTTTCATGGAATATGCGTCTGTATGTTTAATTTTTCCTTTATTCAGCATGTTGACTATATCACACATGTTGGCTGCTCTCCCCTGGCCCGCGCCGCCTTCACCTCTTAATTATATTATGACTTCATTTGAAGGCGAGCGCCGGGTAGTTCATAAAAACCCCAACATTTCGGCTCACTTTGTTACATTAGGTATTTTAGGCTTTCGCTCATTAAAATATTTTCTCCACATGTATGCGTACTTATACATTGTTATGTATATATAATAGAAATAGAAATATATGAACACCCATTTCTACAACATTTGTCTTCATAATGAGACCCAGCAAGCATAAACAGTTTTGGTTTGTGCACATTGAGTATATCAGATTTTACATATTTTATTCTATTGTGCGGTAAAGAAATGCATTATAACAGAGCCATGTAATTTCTTTCATAAGTGATGCAGTACTTTAATATGTAACCACATGAGAGGCTCCTTTTCCCAAGCTACTACTGAATGAATGGCCATGACAATTCTTATGAAAGAGAGGAAGTCTGGCTACATGTAGCTATCATAACTTATTTCCAGATGAGTCTTTAGTTATAGTTCCTGTAATTCTACAAAGGATAAGGAAGGGAACTAGGGCAGTTTATAAAGGAAACATTTGTCTCTTTTTTTCCGGAAGTATAATTAACATATAGTGTGATATTAGTTTCAGGTGCACAATATAACGATTCAACAATTCTATACATTACCCAGGACTCATCACAATAAGTGTACTCTTGATCCCCTTATAAAGGGAACATTTACCGGTAATGCCCCAAGGGAAGGTGTGACTTTCCTTGTGCTAGGGATTGAGGTGAGCATTGCACTCACTCTTCTTCCTTCCCAAGCTTCTGGGTGATGGAGAACATAAAGTACCAAAAGTCAAATGATGTCAGCATTATTAATGGTAGGATGAAAATCTCTTAACTCACAAATATAGAGTTCTCTGGAATGAAACATGCTTTAAGGGAGATGTCAGCGTGGAGCTTCCTGCTTCCTCCTTGAACCTAGATCCCTGTATTCGCCTGTCAGAAGAGTGGAGTCTAAAGGGCAGTCTTTGCGTCCACTTCCCCACATTACTTCAGGGGGTATAAGCCTGCCTCGCTCACAGGGTGGCTGGTGGGACATATTGAGAGAGAAGGAATGGAAAGTTTCCTTTTCACAGGGAAGCTCTGTCCAGGAGGCCCCATCCCATGAAAGTGACACATAAAGATGGAGGACTTTCTCCTGAAATGCTACCTAAGCACACGATGGGCAAAGATAGAACGTGCCTGACTGGACTATGGCCTTTAAATATGTGTGTTACATATCCCATTCAACTGATCAAGAAAAATAGCACCCTATGAATACCCTAGACTCTAAACAATGGGCTTTCATGCCTTCTGTTGGGAGGAGCTTTTGGAGAGACAGAGATTGGAGGAGTTCCCGCCAACTCTTGGCCATCAGGTGGAGAGGCATGGAAGTCCCTTCTTGTATGGAAACCTAAGGAGGTGTGTTGATGTGGTGGGGTGGTGTCAACATTCCTCTTTCACCCAACATGGATTCACTAGCCCCAACCAGAAGGTCATCCATTGGACTGGGGCCTCTGAAGTATGCTGTTCAAGTCAATGTGGCAGCAGAGGATAGAAGGTAGCATTTATCGAGTGTCTACTATGTTCCAATAATTCTATACACTTACCTAATTCCACCGTCATATCACGTAATGCTCACGGTAATCAGGTGGAGTTACAGCTCACACTGGGGGCAGGCTCTAAAGTTAGATAGGAAGGCTCTATGGTCCAAATTAGCCATGAAGATCCCTTAGGAAAAGTGCCACACTGGCAAGAGATTTACCATTTCTTAGTAAGCCCAACGTGGCTGCTTTTCTCACCAGCTTTGGAACAGAATTGTGATTTTTGCTTTTCAGCCAAACATGAGGTAAATAAAATAGTTGTCTGTTTAGGGCATACGTTGTATATAAAATATGTATCTTTCGAAACTGCGGCTCTATGTAGCTAGTGAGATGCATATACGATATGAGGCAGTAAAAATGGGGAGCAAATGAGGGTGCAGCCATCCATGGATGATTCCTACCTCACACTAGTGCTCGATCATGCACTTTCTGAGTGAAAAGGGGAGCAGAATGGTATTTCCTTTTTTTTGTAATTTTTTGAGTATATTTGACACACATAATGTTACATTAGTTTCAGGTGTACAACAAAGTGATTCGATGACTATACGTTATGCTGTGCTCACCACAAGTGTCCCTCCCATCTGTCACCACGCAACGCTATTACAGTACCATTGACTATCTTCCTTCTCTTGCGCCTTCTATTCCCGTGACTCATTCATTCTATAGCTGGAAGCCTGTATCTCCCACTCCCTTTCACCCATTTTGCCTAACACCCCACCCCCCACCGGCAACCATCAGTTCATTCTCTGTATTTATAGGTCATATTCTGCTTTTTGATTTTGTTTGTTTATTCATTTTTTTCTACATATGAGTGAAATCATGTGGTATTTGTCTTTCCCAATCTGACTTACTTCACTTAGCATAATACCTTTTAGGTTCATTTATGTTGTCTCAAATGGTACAATCTCAACCTTTTTTATGACTATGTCATATTCCATCCTGTGCACACCCACACCCACACTCCCCCACACCCACACACACACATACAGAGCACATCTTCCTTAGCATTTGTCTACGGATGGACATTTAGGTGGCTTTCATATCTTGACTACTGTAAATAATGCTGCAATAAACATAAAAGTGCATAAATCTTTTTGAATTAGTGTTTTCGTTTTCTATGGGTAAATACCCAATAGTGGAATTATTAGATCATATGGTATTTCTATTTTAAATTTTTTGAGGAACCTCCATACTGTTTTCCACAGTGGCTGTACTAATTTATATTCCCATCAACACTATACAAGGGTTTCTTTTTCTCTACATCCTCGCCAACACTTGTTATTTCTTGTCTTTTTTATTTTAGCCATTCTGACAGATGTTAGGTGATGTCTCATTGTGGTTTTGATGGGCATTTCCCTGATGCTTAGTGATGCTGAACATCTTTTCACGTGTCAGTTGGCCATCTGAATGTCTTCTTTGGAAAAATATCTATTCAGGTCCTCTGCCCATTTTAAAATCATACTATTTTTTTTTTTTTGTACTGAGTTGTATAAGTTCTTTATATATTTTGGATATTAATCCTTTATTAGATATATCATTTGCAAATATCTTCTCTCATTCAGTAGGTTGCCCTTTTCTTTTGTTGATTGTTTCCTTTGCTGTGCAGAAGCTTTTTATTTTAATGTCATTCTAATAGTTTATTTTTGCTTTTGTTTCTTTTGCCTCAGGAGACGTATCAGGAAAATATTGCTAAGGCCGATGTCAGAAAAATTACTGCCTGTGCTCTCTTCTAGCATTTTTATGGTTTCAGGTCTTACATTTAGGCCTTTAATAATTTTGAGTTTATTTTTGTGTATGGTGTTAAAAAAAGCAGTCCAGTTTCATTCTTTTGCATGTAGCTGTCCAGTTTTCCCAGCTTACTGAAGAGACTACCTTTTCCCCATGTATATTCTTGCCTCCTTTGTCATAGGTTCATTAACCATAAACCATATAATCGTGGCTTTATTTCTGGGCTCTATTCTGTTCCATTAATCTATGTGTCTATTTTTGTGCCAATACCACACTGTTTTGATTACTACAGCTTTGTAGTATATCTTAAAATTTGGAATTGTGATACTCCCAGGTTTGTTTCTCTTTCCCAAGATTTCTTTGGCTATCTGGGGTCTTTTGTGGTTCCATACAAATTTTAGGATTATTTGTTCTAGTTCTGTGAAAAATGCTTTTGGTATTTTGACAGAGATTGCCTTGAATCTATAGATTGCTTTGGATAAGGCAGACATTTAACAATACTGATTTTTCCAATCCATTCCTTCTCTCTTAACTTAGGTTTTTTTTTTTGCCAAGATTATATAATTAAATTTATCTGATTGGACATATGATGTGACTGCATTATATGGCATATTAGTCAGGGTGAGGCTAGGCCATGTTGTGGTAACAAACTGATCCTGAAGTCTCAGAGGCTAAGCCCAAGAAAGGCATATTTCCTACTCATGTGAAGTCTAATAGGAGACCGTGACTCCTCAAGGCAGCCATCTTCCTTTTGAAGACTCAGCAACTGAGGCTGTTTCCATCCTGTGTCTTTGCCACCTATCTCATCTTGTAGCCTCTGCAATCAAGTCTCTAGAGAAGAGAGCTGAAAGGTCATATACTGGTTCTTAAATGCTTTGGCCCAGAAGTGACAAACATCACAAGCTCACAGTTTACTGGACAGAGCTAGGTACATAGACTTATTCAACTTTAAAGGGTCTGGGAGATCTGGGGGTGCACATGGATATGGGGAGAGCAGTAAATGTCTCTGCCACAGATTGTGAATTTAATAAGGAGCAATTCTGTGCATGGCTTTGTTCTAAGCACTTTATGTGCATGATTTAATTTAATCTATGAGACAAGTAGTATTTTTATCTGTATTTGAAGTTATGAAACAGAAGACTAGAGTCACTAAATGACTAGTCTAAATGTTCCCAGTTCATAAACAACAGAGCCAGGACGTGAACCCACCTTTATGTACATCAGAGCCACTAATCCAGGTACTTGTCATTGAGTCATGCGTCAGCCCTCTCATCAGACTTTAAAACTGTCCGTTGGGCCTATAACTGAATATGCATTGTGGTTTATCCTAAACCAAAGGATTTGATTTGTATTATAATTGAGGTGGGCTACCTGGTCTTGAGAGGTTTTCTCCCCCAAGTATCTCTTTTGGATGTATATGTAACATATATTCTTCTGCCCTCTCCTTCTTTAAAAAAAAATGTATCCTCTTCTATTATTTCCTCTTTTCTCCCCTGAAATGTCTTCTTTGCTCCTCTCACACTGAATTCACAACTTTATACTTATATAGGCATTAAAAATCTGTCCGCTTTTACTAGAAAGCTGACAAATATCCCTATGGGCCAGGGCTGGAAGTGGTGCATATCACTTCTACCCACAATCCATAGGTCAGAACTAAGGCATTTGGCCATACCTGGTTGCAAGAGAAGTTGGGAAATGTAGTCTAGCTGTGTGCTCAAGAAGAAGAGGAGATGGGTTTGGTGGACACCTTGACAGTCTCTGCCACAACCAATATGAACAGAAAGTTAGCATCTTCATTGAGGGCTCGGTTTATGCCCCTGATTGGGAGCAAGGAGTCAGGACTACATGTCAGGGGCCAGGAGAACCCTAATACTGCAGGTCAGCTTAATGTGGAACATGGCCTGAGGCAGGGAACATTAAAACCTTAATACACACAGACTGTTATTCCTTGGCGTTAATCCAGTGGCCTTCTGGGAAGAGAGGGGCTCCTAGAATTATGAGGCAGTGAACAGATGAATTGATCTGGAGCTTTGGGGAACTCCATAATCTTTTTTGAGAGCTTATATGAGACTCTGCTACATTTTCTTATTATGCTACGGACATCATCTTGCTATAATGTTCACAGATTATACAATAATTAATAGGCATCAGACGTGTAATATATCGTAACCACAGAAAGGATGATAGCCTGGAGACTCATACGTTCAGTTCCCCACACGGTCCGGAGACTAAGTATAGCTACCAAGACTAAGAGACGCTACCAAGATCTACCACGACTGTTAAGAATGGTGAAGCAGGAGATAAAAGCTCAGATTTCTGATGACTCTGCAGAGCCACCCTCACACGCCTGGACTGTTCAAGTCAGGTTTACTTCATGTGAGTGTAGTTTTCAAGCTGCGCTAACTGCTGTAACAGACAACCCCCACTTTTAGTGGCTTTAGCGCAATGAAAGTTCACTTTCATTCATGTAAATGCCCACCTTAGATGTTTGGGTTGAATGACTCTCCTGGCAGATCCTTTCAACGTGGCAATGAAGGATCTGGTCTTCCATCTACGACTCCCCTATTTTCTAGCTCTTAGAGCCCACTCCATTCAGATGGGGAGTGGAGGATCCCCTGTGGGAGGGTTTCATAACCCATGCCTGGATGTGGCACATATCACTTCTGCTCATTGCTCATTGGTGAACCTCAGTCACATGGATGTGGTCAACTATAAGGAGTCTGGGAAGTGTAGTTTAACTGTGTATGCCCAAGAGGAAAGGAAATATGGTTTGGAAAACAACGAGCTAGTTTCTGCCATGGTGAGAGAGAAATGATCTAATTTGTTTAAATCATTGCTATCTCTAGCCTCTGCCCCCCAATTGAAATTACATCAATTTTAGTATTTTTTTAAATGTTTTATTTATTTATTCATGAGAGTCAGAGAGAGAGAGAGAGAGAGAGAGAGAGGCAGAGGCAGAGGGAGAAGCAGGCTCCCTGCCTAGCAGGGAGCCCGATGCGGGACTCAATCCCAGGACCCTGGGATCATGACCTGAGCCGAAGGCAGACGCTTAACTATCTGAGCCACCCAGGCACCCCTACGTCAATTTTAGTATTGAACTGGTATGTCTTATGTACCAGTATAATAAAATTGCCAAGAAATATACAAACAAGGCTAAATTATATAAACGAAGATATCTAATCTATATAAAATTCAACATACTACATGTTTATGTATACAGATGGGTCTATAAATGGGAAGGTAATAATCCAAGAGGACCCATAGCAAATTTTTAAATGTGGCTACTTATAGGAAGTGGTTTGAGATGGACTTTTATTTTTAAGCTATGTGCTTCTATACTAATTTTTTTTAACAAAAGGAATGGATTTGTGTCTATATTAAATAAATTTGAAATAAAAAAGAGCTCATATACAGCCTTGGTTAAGGCCTCTTTTAAATAACCCATGTAATTCTGAACTCCAAAACTCATGAAGTTGGAGAACCTCACAGAGTTCCCACACAGCCCAGAAAATGCCTCATTGTAGAAAAATAAGAATGGCAGTGACACTGAGGGACTCAGGGAAGATAAAGGGAAATAAGAAAGTGGACATTAGACAAATGAATGTTTCTCTATATCTGGTGAAGATGGATCAAAGGGAAACATGGTTTAAAGTGCAAGATTAAGGATTTAGGGTAGTCATCGGCAAGATCTCTTTCCACGTTTTTGCCTGTTAAAAATTGGGCTGGGTTATAATGGGAGGGCGTGGAATTTCATTTCCCAAGGGCTGGTGTGATGACAGAAGGGCCTTTATTGTTATATTCCTCAAGTTGGATAGAACTTCATCACCTTTGACTCCCATGGGCATGGTTACTTGAGGTAAAACGCTTGAGGTAAAGACTATTGATGTCTCCTATTTATCTTGTAGCTTTTGTCTTTGCTGGCGCCAGTGAGGAGAGAACTAGCTAGTGAGTGTTTCCGGAGAGCCAGAGTGAGCGCCAGTTGGGGGGGGCGCTGTGCCCAGGACGGGGTGTTGGGCTGAGGCAGCACAAAGTTGTCATCCCATTAAGCAGGGGTAAGATGGAGATTTTCACCACTGATTACACCTTGTTCTGCATTCTTTTCTGTTCACATTTTTTTTCTTGCTTCTTAATTTTTTTTCAACTTTCTTCAGAAAAATATTTTGCTTATTAAGGATGGTATGAATAAATGTTTAATCATCATCCCCTTATTATACCGCACATAATGCTGGTCTAGCATTTTCTAACTTGATAAATGTGTTACATTTACTTGTAAATTAAGGATATTCGTATTACAGATGGGTGTGCCATGACAGGAATAAAATCTATGCTTAATACCATAAAGTCTTACAGGATACTCATGATGAGCCTACCTCCCCCCCCTTTTTTTGAGGTATTCTCAGTTTCCAGATGTAGTGTTCACAATTTTGTAGCACTGAAGGGCAAAAATAGACCAGGATAAATGAGCAAACTGATGTTAACTCATTTGCTGGCGGCCGCTCAATCTTTTTCTTCTTCCAACACCTTGAGACACCCTCCCCCCAGCTTGGGGGTGAGGGGGAATCAGCCTGAGGGATCAGACGGCAACAGGAATTTTCAGACTCCTTAATAACACCCCGGTTCATGTCAGGAAGTCTTATGTTTTGATAAAATTTAGGAGAAAAGTTTGGAATTCAATAATTTTCTCTTTACGGGCTCTCCATTTTCGTTTTTATCTCTGATCTGCTTAAGCAGTACACTCCTCCAACAATTTATCGCCTTTTAAGGCCATAAATTCAGAGGGCTGACAGTAAATCTGGACAAGCTCTAATATGCTCTGTGCCAACTGTAATTTAGCTGGTCCTTTGAGAGCACAAGTTTTTATTACCATAAATCTTCTGCTTCCAGGCGTCTCCCTGCTGACAACGTTGTCCAATTTTGAATCTCGACATCTTCATTTCAAAAGCCCACAAATAAAACTGCAAAGGTCAGGTTTCATTGTAATTGTGGGCGATGGTGAAAAAAAGACCACAGTCCTGAGGACTGAGCTGCCACCACGGCTTGCTTTGGCGAGCACAGGGCTTGGGCAGAATGTCACCGTGTAATTCAGGTGAATGATTACACCTGGCACTTGGATCATCAGGAAATATTTGGTCATATTTCAGTGTCTGACTTTGTCACCACACAAGGAGAGAAAGATTATACAGAGGACTCGGATTTAGCATACATGAACACCGCATACTTCCTACATTTGGGAATGTCCTTTTCTCCTCCTTTATGTAACTGATGGCTCCCAACTTTCAGATCTTAACTCAAGCAACACAACTAACTGTACATTGCTGACCTTTCGGTGCCTTGCGTTTACCTGCAAAACAGGGATAACGATGGCTTCTACATCAAAGAGTCATTGGCAAGATATTAAATGAGTGAGTGCGAGCCACATACTTAAAGGGGTGCCCGGCATGAAGTAAATACTCAACCACGGTGAGCTATTATTATGATCTCTATCACTGTGATGGTCAAAGCTGTCTGAGCAAGACAGTCTATGTGATTCCTTTGTATTTTCTTGCTTCATTCCCGCAGTAGCCCTATGAGGTCGGCGTGACTGTCATTTCTATTCTATGGTGGAGGAAACTGAAGTTAGAATGGTAACTTGTTCAAGGTCACAGACCAAGTCAATGATACATCCAGAATTTGTATCCAAGCACTCAGACTCCAGAGCCCATGCTCATTAGCAAAGCCATGGTGACAAAGCTAAGAAGCAGATACTGTCACTGCCCGGTCCATATCCCATCGCTCTTACTATTTCATGCACACTGGCCTGACTTCAAATGCTCTGCATCTACATTTTGTTGCTCGAGGACTCTCTCTGGCCTCCAAATCCCACTTTACCACTCAGGTGGAAGACAGATGTCAGGGAATCGACATCCCTGGAGCAGCCCTCAATTAATGATTGCTGTGGGTCTGTGGATAAATACCCCAGCTTCCTTGCCCCTGCGTGGGATAGCCCTGAGACGTGTCCTGCCCTGGCTCCTGGTTCCAGTTGCCCACCATAGCAGCTGACAGCATCCTTCTGCTCTCTCACTTCTTCTTCTTTTTTTAAAAAAAGATTTATTTATTTATTTCAGAGAGAGAGGAGGGGAGAGAGAGAGAGAGAGAGAGAGAGAGGAGCAGAGGGAGAGGGAGAGAGAAACTCAAGCAGACTCCGTGCTGAGCATGGAGCCCGATAGGGGACTCGATCCCACGACCCTGAAATCATGACTTGGGCTGAAACCAAGAGTCGGGTGCTTAACTGACTGCACCACCCACGTGCCTCCCTGACTCATTTCTTCATCTCCTGTTTTTGTTTCCTCCACGTCCCAATAACTTACACTTGAACCTGGAGGAACCCAACTAAGATAATTTCTTATGACACTAGGATTCCGGGATTCTAAAGATGCTGAAAGTGGAAAAGGGCAAGGGAGCAGCTGGACTCAGACAAAAGGACGAGGGTGTACCACAAAGCAATGTGTCCTGTGAGTACACAGCAAGGTTTCTCACGCTTGGCACTATTGACGTTTGGGGCCGGATGTATTTTAGGGGGCTGTCCTGTGCGTTGTAGGAAGTTAAGCAGCATTTCTAACCTCTACCCAATAGAAACCAGTAGCATCCCCACCCATCATTCATTATGACAACCCAAAATGTCTCCAGATATTGCAAATGTCCCCTTTTGGGGGGGGGGTGCAAAGTCAATCCCAGTTGAGAAACACTGAGTTAGAGAAATGAGACTAATTTTTTGTGTTTGATTGACATACTGACTCAGCAGGTATGAACTAATTCAAGAGGATTATAATGATATTAACATTACTGAGTGCCCACGTGCAAGACAGTGTGCGTGCTGCTCTACATACATGTCTCATTTGGTCCTCACAGCATTTTATTTTTATTTTTTATTTTTTTAAAGATTTTATTTATTTGAGAGAGAGAGCAAGCTCACGTACAGGGGTGGGGGGGAGAAGGAGAAGCAGACTCCCCGCTGAGCAGGGAGCCCGCTGCGGGGCTCGATCCCAGGATCCTGGGATCATGACCTGAATCGAAGGCAGACGCTTAAGCAACTGAGCCACCCAGGCGCCCCCATCACGGCATTTTATTACCTCCATATCATACACAAGGAAAACAAGGCTCAAGGAGAGAGTGATTTGTCATAAAACAAGTAAAAGAAGCACACAGAGTTGAAACCCAGGTCTGTCAGGCTGCAAGTTTGTGCCTCTTCAACTAAGATGCATTTGTTTATTCATTAATGGATCAGCGTACGCACTATTTATTGAGCATCTGCTGGGTGTCAGGGATGGAGCAGTAACAGCAACTGCTATAACCCTAATGCTTAGCTTGGTACCTGGCACAGAGTTGTAGCTCAAGATTTATTTCTTACCCCAAAATAAGCAAAATCAAACTATATGAAATTTTGGGGGTTAATATGAAAAATTAATCACTTTTTGAGACACCATTTCATTAGCAAATATTTTTAAATTTCAAAAACCTCACAAATCAACTCTTGCAACACAACCTATTCAAAATTTGAAAAGTACATATTTTGGAAAATTCCTATTTTCCCCTATCTCTTAGATTTAAAAAATAAAGACTTCACTCCGTAAACCATATGTGATTATGATTTTAGTGGCTGTAATGATTTTTTATGGGGACTCATGGGTACATGAGTTCTCATGTTTTCAGAACACTATTTCCTTTCTGTTTGACTTAGACAATTAAGCAAGAGGATCTTAGTTGCTTATCAGATCATAGTTTCACATGACTAGAAATTAGAAAGTAGTTTCCAAGGTAACAGAAAACCAAGATGTTTTGCCCTCCAGTGTATCAGAAGTATAAAATGGGATTCTCCCTGTCTTAGTTTTTGCTTAGGTCTCAAAGGCTTATAATATGAAATAAAAAATGTTAAGTACTCTCACATTCCAATGTTCCAACAGGAGGTGCTGGATTAACACACACACACAGAATTTTGGACCCTTAGCTCAGTACCAAGTTTGTGAGAGGACTGATGCTTGAGAGGCCAGGCGTGCGGTGCATGCGAGAGAGAGAAAGAGAGGGAGAGAGAGAGAGAGAGAGAAAGGAGAGAGAGAGAAATTCCTTGGATTCTGTAGTTGTGTGACATTTCTTCTTTCTTGATCCCATGATGTTCCTCTTTCTTGATCCCATGATGGAGGTGAAGGTGGATACTTACCCTCACTTCAAGTCAGTGAGGGGGCTTCATGGGCACCTCTTAGAGAGAGCTTGTGCACATGTCCTCTTTATACAGTGTAGGTGGTTTCCATGTCTTGGCTATTGTAAATAATGCTGCAGTGAACATGGGGATGTAGATATTTGAGATTGTGATTTCTTTTCCTTTAGATATATACCCAGAAGTGGGATTGCTAGATCGTAGAGTAATTGTATTTTTAAAGTTTTGAGGAACTTCCGTATTATTTTCCACAGTGGCTGCACCAATTTGCATTCTCACCAATAGTGCAAAGGGGTTCCCTTTTCTCCATATCCTCACCAACACTTGTTGTGTCTTTTCTTTTCGAGAATAATCATTCTAATAGGGGTGAGGTGGTATCTCATTGTGTTTTTTTTAAAGATTTTATTTATTTGAGAGAGAGAGAGAGAGAGAGAGAGAGAGAGCAAGCAGGAGACGGAGAGAGAGAATCTGAAGCAGACTCTGCATTGAGCACAGAGCCTGACGTGGGGCTCAAGCCTAGGATCACGAGATCTTGACCTGAGCCGAAACTGAGTCTGACGCTTAACCGACTGAGGCACCCAGGTGCCCCTATTTCATTGTGGTTTTGATTTGCATTTCTCTGATGCTTGGTGATGTTGAGCATCTTTTTATGTGCCTGTTGGTCATTTGTATGTCTGTCTTTTTTTTTTAACTTAAATTCAATCAATTAACATAATGTATTATTAGTTTCAGAGGTAGAGGTCAGTGATTCATCAGTCTTATATAACACCCAGTGTTGATTATATCATGTGTCCTCCTTAATGCCCATCACCCAGTTACCCCATACCGACTCCAGCAACCCTCAGTTTGTTTCCCATGATTAAGTGTCTCTTACGGTTTGTCTCCCTCTCTGATTTCATCTTGTTTTATTTTTCCCTCTCTTCCCCTATGATCCTGTTTTGTTTCTTAAATTCTACAAATGAGTGAGATCATATGATGTCTTTCTCTGATTATGTATGTCTTCTTTGTAAAAATGTCTATTCAAGTCCCCTGACCATTTTTGTTTTTTAGTTGGTTTATTTATTTTTGCTATTGAGTTGTATGGGTTCCTTATATCTTTTGGATATTCACCCTTTATCAGATAGATGATTTGCAAATACTTTCTCCCATTAGGTTGTCTTTTCATTTTGTTAACTGTTTACTTTGCTGTGCAAAAGCTTTTTAGTTTGATATAGTCCCACTTTAACTTTTGTTGCCTGTGCTTCAGCTGTTATATCTGAAAGAATCATGGCTAAGACCAATGTCAAGGAGCTTCTTCCTCATTTTTTTTTTTCTAGGAGTTTTATGGTGTCAGGACTTAAAAGTGTTTAATCCATTTCGAGTTAGTATTTTTGAGTGGTGTAAGGTAGGGGTCTCATTTCATTCTATTGCATGTGAATATCCGGTTTACCCAACACCATTTATCCTTTCCCTCATTGTGTACTCTTGGCCTCCGTGTTAAATATTATTTGACCATATATGCATGGGTTTTCTTCTGGGCCCTTGATTCTGTTCCATTGGTCTGTGTGTCTGTTTATATGCCAATACCATACTGTTTTGCTTACTATAACTTTGTAATAAAGTGTGAAATCAGAAAGTGTGATGCCTCCAGCTTTGTTCTTCTTTCTCAGAATTGCTTGGGTTGTTTGAAGTCTTTTGTGGTTCCATACAAATTTTAGGATCACTTTTTCTATTTTTGTGAAAAAAGGCATTGGAATTTTGACAGGGATTATAATGAATCTATAGATGGCTTTGGGTAGTATGGACATTTTAACAACATTAATTCTTCTGATCCATGGACATGAAATATCTTTCCATTGATGTATATTTTCTTCAATGTCTTATAATTTTCAGTGTAGTACTTTCACCTCCTTGGTATATATATTCCTAAGTATTTTATTCTTTTTGGTGCTATTGCAAATGGGACTATTTTATTTATTTTTCAGGTAGTTCATTGTTAGTGTATAGATATACACTGATTTTTGTATGTTGATTTTGTATCCTCCAACTTTACTAAATTCATTTATTAGTTGTAACAGTTTTTCAGTAGAATCTTTAGGGTTTTATGCATATAAGATCGTATCATCTGCAGAGACAATTTTGTTTTCTCCTTTCTGATTTGGAGCCTTTTTTTTTTTTTTGTCTTGTCTAGGTGCTCTGCCTAGGACTTCCAGCCCAATGTTGAGGAAGAGTAGTGAGAGTGGGCATTCTTGCCTTGTTCCTGATCTTAGCCCAGAAGCTTTCAACCTTTCCTCAATGAGTATGATGCTAGCTGTGGGTCTATCATATATGGCCTTTATTACGTTGAGGTACAGCCCTTCTATACCCAGTTTGTTGAGTTTTTATCATGAAAGGATGCTGAATTTTGTCAAATGCTTTTTCTTTTTATTTTTTTTTATTTTTTTTTTAAAGATTTTATTTATTTATTTGACAGAGAGAGACACAGTGAGAGAGGGAACACAAGCAGGGGGAGGGGGAGAAGGAGAAGCAGGCTTCCGACGGAGCAGGGAGCCCGATGCGGGGCTCGATCCCAGGACCCTGGGATCAGGACCTGAGCCGAAGGCAGACGCTTAACGACTGAGCCACCCAGGCGCCCCTCAAATGCTTTTTCTGCATCTATCGAGACCAGCATCTATATTCCTTTTTTTCCAGTTTCATTGAGATAGCACTGACATATAATATTGTATAAGTGTAAGGCTTACAACATAGTGATTTTATATATGTATAGATTGCAAAATGATTACCACGTTAAGGTTAGTTACCACATTCATCATCTCACATAGTTATTATTCTTTTGTGTCTGTGGTGAAAACTTTTTAAAATCTACTCTCTTAGCAACTTTCAAATATACAATACAGTATTGTTGACCATAGTCACCATGCTTTACTTATTATGGAATGTATTCATCTCATTAAGTGAAGTTTGTGCCCTTTGACTACCTTTACTCATTTTCCCCATCCCCTGCTTCCCACTCCTGGCAACCACTAATCTGTTCTCTGTTTCTCTGAGTTCGAGTTTTCTTAGATTCCACACAGAAGTGAGACCATGTTGTCACAAGTGGCATCTACTTTTTTAACAGGCTCCCACGTGATGCCAATGCTCCTGGTGTGGGGACCACACTTGAAGTCATAAGATTTCGAGCTATCTGCCAAACATCATGAACGCGCCCATTTTTTGAGAGTTTCCATCAGTCTCAAGCAGCCTGTGACATGAAAAACATCAAGAACCACTGCCTTAAAGAAATTAAGGTATAAACAGCTGAGTTAAGAAGCCTTTATGAGATTTGAAAACACACATTTGAAAAGAGGCTAATATACACTCATGGGAGGCTCTTAATTTGTGGGAAGGAATAAGGCTGTACTCTTTAATGTTCCCTTTGTCTTGAGGGTGGGGAGAAGGGAGCGGGGAGAGGTTTTCTTTATTTCTGTGGCCCGTATGAAGCTCAGTGCCTCTGTGTTGCTGCTTGGGCCCTCTGGCATGTTCTGGTTCTTCTGCTGCTCCCCCGCCATTTTCAGAGAGCAGGATAAGGACACAGAAATGAAACAGAACACAGAACCTTCTGGGACGTAATGACCACCAGAGTTTGCTTTAAAATGCAGATCCCCAGGCCTCAAGCTAGAGCCTAGGAATCTGCATATGTAAAAAAAATACCTCACAGGACTTGGACGTGGCCCTCCCCAACCATGTTGTGAGAAACCCTGACCTATTATTTTCCAAGTGTTATGCTGGCTTGAAGAAAACAAATTGAATCTCTAGGCGCATCACAAATCTAATTTCTCGGCTACCTGTGGTTATGAAAGCTAGGCAGCTCTCTTTTCTTATTACACTTCTAGCTAGGGTCATTTCCTCCTAAGATTCTAACTCCCCTGTGCCCTGAGGTTAAGTCGGAGCATTTCTCCTTATTTGGCTTCCTAATTGCAGGGAAGAGCTACTCTGCCATGTTTTGCAACCTCTACGCCGTACCCCGGAGGTGCGCCATCTCAGTGGTGGACCTAGTACTTTCTCTCTGCAACATGCTTTGTAGAGTCAGCAAACTTTATAAAGTGCTTCCTGAGCTATTTGGACCTGAGGCATTGCATAAAGAGATTATGCAAACAGAATGGCACCCACATTGCAGGCAGGTGGTGAGACATTTTCTCTCCTCCCCTCCTACCTGCCCCAGCCCTGGGAAGAATTTGAGCGCAGTTCTGCTGGGAAGCCTTCGCAGAGAAAGGCTGAGCTGTTAGAAGCGTAAAGTTGGTAACATAAACTGGTAACAGCTGCAGGCTGGAGGAAGCATCATGGGATGAGATAGCTTGAGACGCCGGATGTTAATGCTTGGAGTAGGAAAATCCATCAGCTGAGGATATAATATTACCATTTACTGAGCATCTACTATAGGTCAGGCACTGAACTAGGCATCTGCCTATATACCTTTTCTTATTCCATATTCATCACAATGCTGTGAGGAAAGGCGTTTTTAATCTCCATACCACAAAAAGGGAAACTGAGGCTCAGGGAAATGTGGTGAATTTGTTCCCTATAATACAATTACTAAGTTGAAAATCTTGGATTCAAAATCATGTTTCTTAAACCACAACCATCTTCTCGCCACCATCCCGCTCTGCATCCATTCATATATCTGGGAGGTAAAGGGACAGAGGGAGATGACAAGAGACACGTAAAACTGATGTGGCATCCCACACAAATCCCTTTCTGGCTTATCTTTATGCCAAGTTTCTGCTATTACACAGGCACTACCTCTTTTATGTTGTACAGGAAAAATATTTTCATTTCTGCCGAAGCAAAAAATATAATTTTGAAAGTAAGTAGATGAGGATAATATTTTGAAAATTATAACTCAATATATTTTTTATTTCTTTGTAGGTATTGCTCTCCTTCTGCTATCTTATGAGTCATAAGGTTTATGGCCAGGGAAAGAATGGGAGGAATCAAAGATCATACACAAGAAAGGAGGAAGTAAAGGAGAGGTGTTTCTATTCCACTGGGACCGGAAGTTCTTTTGGCTCTGAGAAAAAGACCCAAGGAAAGAGAAAGAAATTTAAGAGATCAGATACCAGTGTCCTTACTTCTTCCCATGCTCATGGCCGAATCTCAAGAGGTGAAGGTGCATCAATAAAACATTCCACATAGTTTGATGGGTGATGCCTAAAAGAGGGGGGCTCATGTCCTACCCTCTTATATAAGACTGGGAAGAAAGCTCACAAGGCCCTCTGCCGGCACACAATACTCATGGAATATTCCAGAAGATAACCTAGGCTTTATTGAGTTCATCTGTTTGAAATATGCCATAGACTTCTGATCTAATCACTTTAGACAGCTTTTAATTTAGTTTTGTTAGTACAAGGGGTCCTCTTTACCAACTGGATTTTGGAAACACAGACGTGATTTCTTTTTTCACTCTTTTTGTTTTAGTAGCATAACACAAGGAGTCAAATTTCATAAAAGGCCAGAAAAATGTGACATCTCCTGTGGATGCTGAAACTTGTGAGTCCTTACCTGCCAAAAGGTAGAATTGCCCCTCACTGCCTGCTCCCATTCCTGACAATACAGCATGGATATGAGCCATGGCATTGACACTTTGTATTCCTAGTAACGACACCCAAATAGAGGTAGGCAGAGATGGGCAGTGCCTCCTGGGGATTAAGGGCTTCTTCATTCATGCACATGGGATGACCTTACTCTAAGGAAATGGTGTGAAATATTGCAATTGTTGCATGTATTGAAAGTAGATGATGACTCAAGCATGTTTGAAGCTGCCTGATTTTATTATGGTGGTTCCTTGATGTCATCACTATGTCCTGGCTATCAGCTTCGATGCTTGGTGAACCGATTACAAGGGCAGGTCAATTTGTTCATGGCTTCCAGTACCCACATCCTTTAGTAGATCTGGGCTTAGCCTTTTGACTTGTTTTGGCCAATGGGACAATAGCCTATATGACATGGAGCAAAGACTTGGAAAGTGCTTGTGCATTTGGGGCTTGTCCTCTTGGTGCTCTTGGAATCTTGCCACCAAGCCCAGGCTAGCCTACTGGAGGATGAGACACCATGTGGAAAAAAAACTGGTAGTCAGCCAGCCCCCAGTCAGCCTGGCAGCTGGTTATAGCTACATGTGTGAGTCCCAACCAAGGTTGATCAGCGTAGCTCCAATCAGCAGAACCAGCCAGTTTAGCCCAATCTAAATTGATGACACACAGAATCGTGAGATCAATAAAAAGTTGTACCTTTATGCCACTACATGTTTAGGTGGTTTGTTATGCAACCGAATCAATATGGATATTGAGCACATGATTTAGTCAGTCTACTGAAAACTGTTTGGGGTTGGGGGATGACCTCAAGAAGGGCAGATGAATTAAACAAAGCAAATTTATTAAGAAGCAAGACTGATAGGTAGACAGGATGATTATCAGTGCATTTTCTCCTTTAGGAGAATTTTCATGGGAATCCAAATGATAACTCAAAAGGCAGTCTTGATAGCAAAAATATCAGCCTTAGGGAAGCAACTGCTTGATCTGAGAGCTAGCTTGCTGCATCCATGTGCACTCTCACTGTATAGTAGATTTACAAAGGGGAGAGGGAGAGAGATCTACCATGTGCAGGTGTGATGAGTCTCCTCTTCCCTGGAGAGGCTGGGGTTACATATACAGATTCTCCCACTTTGGGCTCCCCTTCCCTAGAATCCATGAGAACTGCACCAAATATGCCTCTCTGAAGGCACACCCAGTTTACTTGGCTTAGACTTGGAAATGATGATATCTTACAAATCAGCTTTTATTATAGGTTATTTCTATATAGGCATTTTATGTTTAAGGTTTTTAATCCTATATATTTTAATGTTATGGGAGGAATGGATTGGGTTGAGATGGACAGTTGATGGAGAGGCTACTGCAATGGTCCAGGCAAGGGAAATGATTATTAAGATGAAGCTGTTGACTGTGCAGATGGAGAGAAGTGGATGGACTCGAGAGAGTTTGGAGGTCGGTCAGGACTGGATGAGGGTGGGGGGAAAAGGGAGGGATCAAGGGTGATGCCTGGTTTTAGGATGGAGCAGTTTGGTGGTGCCATTTGTCATATGAGATAAATATATCTTTTGTTGTTGTTGTTCTGTGGAAAAACATGGGCTCAGAAGCATTAATCAGGATGACTTGGGCACAGTTCCGGCACCACTAAGCCCTTAGTAAATGTCAGGTTTTATTTTCATTGCCTAGTCACAGAGCTAGTCTGACTCCAAAGTCTATACTCTAAGCCAGTGCTGCTCAAAGTTTAATGTGCTTACAAATCACCTGGGTATCTTGTCAACATGCAGATTCTGATTCAGCAGGCCTAGAGTAGGCCTTTCAATTCTTGATTTCTCATAAGGTTCCAAGTGGTGCCAATACTGCTGGTCCACAAACCATTCTTTGAGTGACGGGGATTGGGAACACTTACGTGGACATGGGATTGCTATACACACTTTAATAATAGTAATGATAACACTTTGGCAGCCATAAGAGCTGAACACTTACAGAGCGTGGGTAAAGTATGATCAATAGCTACTTGAGTTTGCCTTTGAGGTTTCAATTCTAGACTGTTAATGCAAGCAGTTGGGTTGGTTCCTGGAATAGAGGAGGTAGGCTATGAAGAAGTCTCATGCTAAGAGACTGGAACACCCAAAATGGGTACTGAGTAATTTGTTTTAATTTTGCGTATCCAAAGCTATGGCTTGTAGCCTTTTTGGTGAAATTGAAATATTCAGACAAGAATTAACCTTAATCTTCTAAGAAGAAACAGAACAGCTTTCTTTGGAGCAAGGTATAGCACAACTTTCCTGGGCATTCCAACAGAGACTTAGGGCAGCCTTATATAGAATGTCCTTGAAATGTAAGTGACTGAACGACATTTGACATTCTTTAATGCATAAAGACTCACCCCTCTTTAAGACGCTATCTCCCGTAGTTGACAGAACATAAAGAGCTAAAGAAGCTATCGCAGGCTGTCACAAAATATTCAACCACATTAGTACAGGATCTGTTCGCTTGCTCAACAATTTAACCCAGGATGCTGTTGACAGATTTCTTAAGCAGCTCCATCAAACTGCATGCAACCTGACAGCATTTTTAAGTACCGAGCCCGCATTTTTTGTCAAAGAAAAACATTGTAAGCTGATTTCTCTCGGAGGGGGGGATGTCAAGGTGTAAAATAGCTTTCATGGGCTGTCAGAGGAATCATGGTGAGTTAGCATCAGGAGTGATTTTGAGGGGCGCCTGGGTGGCTCAGTCGTTAAGCGTCTGCCTTCGGCTCAGGTCATGATCCCAGGGTCCTGGGATCGAGCCCCGCATCGGGCTCCCTGCTCTGCGGGAAGCCTGCTTCTCCCTCTCCCACTCCCCCTGCTTGTGTTCCCTCTCTTGCTGTGTCTCTGTCAAATAAATAAATAAAATCTTAAAAAAAAAGAAGTGATTTTGATCACCAAACTTTAGGGCTGGAAAAAATTTAGAATCTATAGAAGTCACAGAATCTCAGAGCTGGTAGGAACTGAACATAACCTTTCATGATGCAATGGAGAAAGGTGGGCCTCAAAGAGGTGAAATGACCTAGAGTAAGTCACACAACTAGTGAATGGCCATCCTTAGTATTGGTTCTTGACAAAATTGATTGACATAACACTAATCATTTTGTTAAACTCTACAAATTGGAATTTTGCAGAGCCCACATTTTCCATGGAGGGATTTATTAAAGCACTTGGGGGATAGGAAAAAAGGGGACCTCCACATATGGATAGAAGGCTTTGACCGTCTTCTGTCCTTGAAAAATAAAAGATTTAGAAGCATTCCACATTCCACAAATAGGAGACTCCTGACATGATCTCCCCTCTTCACAGGAGAGTTTAAAATCAGATGAAGAAATTTCTTCTTTCTTCTGAAGGCTAACATGAGCTAAAAGATGCTCATGAGAAAGAAGGGAAGATGATCCTTGCTTGAGGCGGGCTCCTACCTGAAGAGTTTTTTTTTTTTTTTTTAAGGGATGACAAAGATACGTTCCATACATTAATTATATAGGAAAATTATTTAATTTTTATGCCTTTGATTTTCTCTGATTTTCGTTCTGTTTTTCCTAAGTTCTATAGTAAAATTCCTATGGAAAAATACTAGAGTGCTCTTTTACATGACCTAAGGGAAGAAAGATATTTATTGGCTCATACCTAGGCTACAACAGCCAGGGCCCTCACTGGCAGGATTCAGGAGCAACACCCAGCATGGCACTCAAGGCCATTAATGATCTGGTTCCTGCCCTGCTGACACCCACCTACTATTTGGCCATGGGAAACCCTATTTCTTTTCAAAATGCAACTTCCATGCAGTACGTGCCCTCCTTGGAGCACTGGGGGTTGTATGAAAACAATGAATCGTGGATCCTTGCATCGAAAACTGGTGATGTATTGTATGGTGACTAACATAACATAATAAAATAAAATTTAAAAAAGTAAATACGGGGCGCCTGGGTGGCTCAGTCGTTAAGCGTCTGCCTTTGGCTCAGGTCATGATCCCAGGGTCCTGGGATCGAGCCCCGCATCGGGCTCCCTGCTCAGTAGGAAGCCTGCTTCTCCCTCTCCCACTCCCCCTGCTTGTGTCTCCTCTCTCGCTGTGTCTCTGTCAAATAAATAAATAAAATCTTTAAAATAAAATAAAATAAAATAAAAAAGTAAATACATTTAATAAAAAAAAACAAAACAAAACACCAAACTACTTCTTCCTTGTCCCTAACTCTGTTTCTTTGCACTTGCTCTTCAATCTGCCTGGAATATCCAGGACCCCTTCCCTTCTACCCTAAGAACATGTGCTCATTCAATTAGATCAGGTCAATGTCTCCTCCTCTGTGAAGGCATCTGCAGGGTCTGTGGTCAGAAGCAGGGGCTCTGTCTTCTTGCTATTTATAGCACTCTGATCTTACTCGAACCACAGGGTCTTATAATGACTCATTTGCATGTGTGTCTCTCCACAGTGATGGGCAGGCCCAGTCTGCTTCTTGAGTCACCAGGAGAGCTCTAGAAAAACTACTACTGTCCTGCCCTACACCCCTAGAGATTCTGATTTGAAAGGTGTAGGGTGGGTTGAGGGTCCTGGTATTTATGCTGAGGCTCCCCTAGGTGATTCGGACGTGCAGCCAGCAATGAGGAATACTGGGATTAGAAGGTCAGCTCTTGGCTTATTTGTTTTTTTCATTATCCCTCCCTATAAGTGCCCAGACAGTGCCTCCAATGGAACTTGTGTGAACCCTGAAAGTGAAGCCAGTCAAAGTAGGCTCCTCTCAACACACAGTTGCTTACTTTGTTGAATGATCCATGTTTTCAAAGTGGATTTAAGTCCAATGGAGGGGGGGGAGAAACGTACACAAACTTCACAGAGGAAAATGGGGCCAATGTTTATATCTTCCAGTGATATGATTGGCATCCGAATATACTATTTAAGAAATAAACCCACAAGGAAGCTGCCTAGAGAATCATCTGTTTGCCACTAAGGAGGGCAGAAGTGCGAGGAGGTGCGGTTAAGGTTTGTTGGATCCCTCATGAGACCCATTCGTAGAATAGCTGTGTCCAACTCCCAGCAGTGTCACTTACTAGTTCTGTGATTTTGCTCAAGGTACTTCACCTGCCTGTCCTCATTTTTCCCCATCTGCAAAATGGGATGCTGATGTTATCCCTTGTACTGGCTTCCTAGGATTATCATGGTGATTCAGTAAGTTAATATATGTAAAACACCTAAAACAATATCTGGTATATAATGAACTCCCAGGGAATGTTAGCTCTTTTTATTATTATTATTGTTATTGTTGTTATTATTTCTAGGGGAGTGGAGGCTTTGCTGGAGCAGGAAGCTGATGAAGTGAAGCCAGTTACCCAGCACAGAAATAGATAAATGCAGTCTTATTGTTGTCCTCTGCTCTGTTTGTCCAGTATCCTTGATCTAATGTGTTAGAAGGAGTGATCCCTTTTATCTTTAAAGTATAAATGAAAAAGAGTTTGGGAGA
The DNA here is from genome assembly GCF_964656455.1 of Halichoerus grypus. Classification (NCBI taxonomy): domain Eukaryota; kingdom Metazoa; phylum Chordata; class Mammalia; order Carnivora; family Phocidae; genus Halichoerus; species Halichoerus grypus. The sequence goes on along the minus strand of NC_135727.1, from coordinate 121,588,951 downwards.
TGCCTTGGGGCACCTTGTCCATTCAACTAGAGAATGACCAATGATGGCACTCAGCTTTTCAAAGGGAAGCCTCAAGCGCATCGTTTAAGCACGACTGGCTTGGGGCCTTTGGCCCAGAATATCATTGCTTCCCTACAGTCCTGCTGGGGGCAATTTCAGGTTTAAAGACTTATATGTATATATAAGTCTTTCTCTATCAGTTGTTTCTCTTAGGCAATGCTGAGAACATAGCTCGTATTTCTGTTAAAGTCATTTCCTTCAGAAATGCTATTGATTCACAGAAAATATATTTTATGACATCTTTTCTGAACTTTTTACATGACTTTAGAGGAAAATTAACCCTTTGCCACTACCTGTTCTATCTAATGGAGAATACGGCCATCACCTACATGCTAGACAGAAATCACAATATCTCTGGGTTCAATCTCAACATGAAAACCACATTTTCTTTTTTTTTTTTTTTTAAGATTTTATTTATCTGAGAGAGAGTGAGAGCTAGAGAGAGAGAATGAGAGAGAGAGTGCACACACACAGAGGGCGAGGGAAAGAGAGAAGCAGACTCCCCACTGGGCAGGGAGCCTCGACGCAAGGCTCAATCCCAGGACCCTGGGATCATGACCTGAGCTGAAGGCAGACACTTAACCAACTGAGCCACCCAGGCACCCTGAAAACCACATTTTCAATTGACAAGCTTAATTTAACTCATTAGGAAAACAAAGCTATTTTATAGATTTAATATTTTGGCTTAGGAATCCCTCAGAATGTGACTGTACTTGGAGACAGGGCCTTTAAAGAGGTAAATTAAAATGAGGCCATTAGGGTGGTTCCTAATCCAGTCTGACCAGTGTTTTTAAAAGAAAAGGAGATTCAAACTGAGGGTTCTAGAGGGGAGGGGAGTGGGGATATGGGTTAGCCTGGTGATGGGTATTAAAGAGGGCACGTTCTGCATGGAGCACTGGGTGTTATACGCAAACAATGAATCATGGAACACTACATCAAAAACTAATGATGTAATGTATGGTGATTAACGTAATAAAATAAAATTAAAAAAAAGAAAAGGAGATTAGGACACACAGAGAGACATCAGGGATGAACACCCACAGGACAACCGTGTGAAGAGGCAGCAAGAGGTTGCCACCCACAAGCCAAGGAGAGAGCCCTTAGAAGAAACCAACTCTGCCAGCACCTTGGATTTCCAGCCTCCAGAAGTATGAGGAAAGGAAATTTCTAGTGTTGAGGCCATCCAGTCTGTGGAATTTTGTTGTAACAGCCCTAGTGAATACTCCCCTTCTCCCAGTTCTGATCCCAAGATATAGCACTGTTCTGGTCTGTTCCTCCTCTTTCTGGATGGATATGGCTGGCAACGGGCATGGTGGTGATAACTCTTTGGTCCGCATCAGGGTGACCCAGCCTCAGGTGTGCAAAGCATCATTTATACAAACAGGTCACATCCAGAGCAGTCTCAGCCTCCCACAGGGCTGAGCTCTTGTGTAATGTTGCCCCTTCTTCTGACCCAGCCCCCTTGTCCCCTCCTCCAGAGCAGGGCGAGGTCTTCTCCATGACTATTAAATCAGATCAAGAGTTTATTTCTCATTGGTTCACTTTCTGTAAAATCCGTTTGACAGACCTCGGCTGTAATTACTGTTGCTTTACTGCTTTATCTTGCTTAAGATGACAAATTTTAGCAATGCTGGGAAGTAAATCATTTTTGTGGCCACATTATGCTGACTAATACGACATAATCTCAAATTAATTTATTCAAAAGAGTACATTCCCAGCCCAAGCATATTCAGCATGTTTGCAGTTTTCCTGTTTCCAATGTGAGATCATCAAAGCATCCATTAGGACTTTTCCATAATTCCTAAAGCTAAATATGCAACTTATTCTTTGTTTGTTTGTTTTGTTTTTTTTTAAAGATTTTAGTTATTTATTCGACAGAGAGGAAAACATCGAGAGAGGGAACACAAGCAGGGGGAGTGGGAGAGGGAGAAGCAGGCTTCCCGCTGAGCAGGGAACCCGATGCGGGGCTCGATCCCAGGACCCTGGGATCATGACCTGAGCCGAAGGCAGCTGCTTAACCGACTGAGCCACCCAGGTGCCCCTATGCAACTTATTCTTGAGAAGATTCCCTATAAATTAGCTGATGCTTGTTTTCCTTTCCTCAACTTCCATGGGCAAACAATTAAAAACAGTAACAATTATAATAACAACACTTAGAATGAAAGATAACAAGCATTGAGCATTTCCTTGGGTGAGACACTGTGGTACACACTTATTCTTGTATTGCCTCATTCATTACTTAAAAAATAATTTTATGCATTAGATGCTATCAATATCTTCATTTTGCAAATAAGGAAATAGAAACATGGAGAGGTTGCCAAAGCTGTCTTACTATAGAACTTCATGGAATAAAAGATGAAGTTTGCATAGCATTTTTATCTCTTGTCTGTGTTACCCTCAGATTTTTTTGTTTGCTTTGAGAGAGAGAGAGATTGAGCAGGGGGGAAAGGGCGGAGGGAGAGGGAGAGAGAGAATCTCAGGCAGGCTCCACACCCAGTGCAGAGCCCGATGCCGGGCTCAATCTCACAACCCTGAGATCATGACCTGAGCCAAAATCAAGAATCAGACACTTAACCAACTGAGCCACCCAAGCACCCCCACCGGTTTTTTTTTTTTTTTAAAGATTTTATTTATTTATTTGACAGAGAGATAGACAGAAGAGCACAAGCAGAGGGAATGGCAGAGGGAGAGGGAGAAGCAGGCTCTGCACCGAGCAGGGAGCCCGACGTGGGACTCGATCCCAGGACCCTGGGATCGTGACCTGAGCCGAAGGCAGATGCTTAACCATCTGAGCCACCCAGGCGCCCCCCCACCGGTTTTTAATATATTTTATTTTTAATAACAAAAAGTGCTTACAAAATCTGTACATATCTGGGGAACAGTGTGATGCAATGAGGGAAAAAACATAGTCTTTGGAACCAGACCTGGTTGGCTTAAAATCTTAGCTCTACTCTTGAATAACTCCATGACCTTGGAAAAATTACTGAACTTAGCTAAGTAACAGTAGATTCAACTATCAATGAGGTTCTTATGACATCCCTCACGGTATGCAAGTCTTTGTGTGGACATATATTTTGGCTTCTCTTGGGTAGATACTTAGGAGTGGAATTACTGGGAGGGAGGTATGATAAAAATTTATATTTAACTTTTTGAGATACTACCAACCTATTTTCCAAAATGGCAGTGTTCTTTTAAATTCCCGTCGGCAATGTATGAGAGTTCCTGTATCTCCACATTTGTTATTGTCTGCTGTATCGATTACAGCTGTTCTAGCCATTGTAGTGGGTATGCAGTGGTATCTCATGGTGATCTGAATTGAATTTGCACTCCCCTAATGACCAATAGTGTTGAGCATCTTTTCATGTGTTTAGTATTCATTTGTATATTTTCTTTGCTAAAATGTCTATTCAGATCTTTTGCCAATGTTTTAATTGGGTTGTTTGTCTTATTGACTTGTAAGAGTTCTTTGTAGATTCTGGATAAAAGCCTGCTGGAATCCTTTTACGTTAGTTCTGAATTTTCCAACATCAAGTGCACCACACTATGTGGAATATCTAACAAATATTTGACAAGAACGACTCTGACAATGCTATTCAATTCAGTTTAGTTGAACAGATTGTTACTGAGTTGTGACTATGTGGTAGGCATATTCCAGGCACTAGAGATTCAGTAGAGAATATAAGAGACAAAATCTCTGCTCTCAGAGAAGTGAGGAGTCGTCATTAATGGTTGCATGGCTATCGGGTAGAAAAGACTGAAATTTGTGCTGGGCCATCCCCTTTGAGGCTCAGGCTCTCGGCTCCTACTCTCTACAGCCCGGGCACAAGTGGAGTGAAACATGCTGATCTTCTGCTCAAGAATCTCATTCCCAACGTGGCTCAGATTGTTTTGATCACCATTTGGCATCATGGAAATCCTCAATTCCAGGAGTTATCTATATTTCAAAGTGAAAACTGGTACGGAGTACAGCTTTACTTCATTAGGTTAATCCTATAGAAGATATTGTTTTTATACAAGCCATATATATGCGACCCTGTATTTTCCTCCAAAGGCTTAACCTCTGCCAGAAACTTACGAGCAGGGTCATAGTTCTCTCTTTCTCTAGCACAATACTCTCCTTTTCTCTTTTTCCATATTGTTGGCCTAAAACCCCCTCCTCAGAAGTTCTGGGGACCAATCTCACCAGATCTATAGGTAGGGAATTTTATTCCATATCTTTAGGAAACAGGCTACTAAAAGATCGATGGAGTCCGTTGCCTTGATGTCAAGGGAGTTTTCTCTGAGATGGTAGAGAGGCTGGGAAACCTTTGATTACAATGTCTCCCCAGGGGGCACCTGGGTGGCTCAGTTGGTTAAGCGTCTGCCTTCGGCTCAGGTCATGATCCTGGAGTCCCGCGTCGGGCTCCCTGCTCAGTGGGGAGTCTGCTTTTCCCTCTGACCCTTCCCCCTCTTGTGCTCTCTCTCTCTCTGTCTCTGTCTCTCTCAAAAAATAAAAAATATCTTAAAAACAACAACAACCAGTGTCTTCCCAGCCTGCCCTTCTATTAGCAGAGCCCCAGCAGACATTTCTGAGGATGGTGGCTCCCCGCATCTCTGCTCACAGCAGCTTCTGGGAACAGCTTCTTCTGGTGGAGGCAGCTTTCTCAATGGCAGCTTCCAAGTGCGTCTGCTGCCGGCTCTCCGGAGTTCTACCCTCCAGTTCCACTTCTGGCAACTCTCTCCACAGAAAGCTCGCTGTTGAGCCTCTTCTGCTCTTTCAAAATGTGCTTTACACGGAGCTGTTTTTAGGATGAGAGCTGGCTGTCACATCCCAAGTGGCCACAAATGGAGCTGCTCCCTCTGGCTGTGCTGTGACCTTTCTGCTCTTTTCCTGCTCCAGGCCTCCTGGGAGGACATGGACTAGGTGGGGAGGCAGCATCTTCACTCATGGAGTTGGAGGCACAGAATTTGGTACCAGGTGGACCTATAATCTGAGGCAGGCTCTGTCTTTTCTTAACTGCATGATCTCAGGCAAGGGACTTAATCTTTGTAGTCCTCAGTTTCCTTATCTAGAAAATAGGGGGATACGCTTTCCTATCTCCTGGGTTACTTTGAGGATTCAGTGGAAAGCACTTTGTATCTGGCACATTATAAGAACCCGGTAAGTATTAGCTACTATGATATTATTATTCGATGCCAAATAAATACTGCTTGAATAACCAAACTACGGAAAGGACTTGCAAACAGCCCTAAGTTCTTCACATAGGGTTTAAGGACATCCTAGAAAATAGACGGAAGAAACAACTGCTTGTTCTTTCCAGAACATTGCCATGTCTTTACTCCCACCTTTCCTATTTGGATAGCTGGAGTGCTCTTCTTCCCTCCTTCACAGGGGCGGGGGGGGGGGGGGAACCACTCAGCTTTCAGATCTACCTCAAATGTCATATATCATGTATGACATATGCCCACAGCCTTCCCCATGTGTATTTATCTAACATTGTTTTTTCCTGAATTGCATTATAGCATTTGTTTGTCTGTCTTCTTTATCAGACTTAGAATACTCGAGACAGAATTTTTGCCTTATCTATCTAAACACTTGCCTGCCAACATGTGCTCAGTATGGAAAGTTATTTGAGATATTTTATATTCTTTTTCTTGTGTATGTATTATATCTTCAAAATCTTGTATTTTACATTTATAGCACATCTTAATTTGGATTATCCACATTTCAAGGGCTTCGTAGATACATGTAGTGAGTAGATACTGGATTGGACAGCACAGTTCCTAGTGCTCCATCTTCCATATGCTCCTGGCCTTTGTGCATGTCAATTACAGCACTTCAAACAGATTATATTACAAATTATCTGTTCATGTGTCTGTTTCCTATGAGCATTTCTAGGATGAGGATTTTGCCTTACTTGTCTTTGCATCCCCATTCCCTGATGTAGTGCTTACCATATTGTAACTTCTCAAGCAACAATTATCAAATGAATATTATAGATATCATTTATTGGGCAACTACTAAGTGCCTGGGACTTTATACCTGATATTTCGTTTCATCATTACAAAACCTTGCTTGGTCATCCCCAGTTTGCAAATAATACAATGGAGACTCAGATAGTTTAAGAGACTTCCTAAAAGTTATAAAGTTTTAAGTAGCAAAGCTGGGATTAAACCCTTCTGGCTCTAAAATTGGAACATGGCTGGGGCGCCTAGGTGGCTCAGTGGGTTAAGCATCCAACTCTTGATTTCAGCTCAGGTCATGATCTCAGGGTCGTGAGATCGAGCTCTCCTGTTGGGCTCCGCGCTGGGCATGGAGCCTGCTTGAGATTCTCTCTCTCCCTTTCCCTCTGCCCCCCCCCAAAAAACCCCAAATAAATAAATCTTAAAAAAATAAAATTGGAACATGGCTCTCATCATTGCATGTGGGTTTCATCCCAGCTTCATTTCTAATTGGATGACCTTTGGCATAACATTGAACCCCTTGAGCCTCAGGTTCCTATTTATAAAATGACTGAATTGAAATAGCTAATGTCTAGGGTCTCTTTTAGTTTTGGTTGCTGCAATTATAACTTCTTACATATAACTGAGTCAATTTTTCTCCATATCTAAGTGGTTTCCCAGAGAATAAACTATCTCCCAAATGAGGCATACTTATGTCACTTGGTGCCCTCCAAAGAGGGACTATATATTCACCTGATTTTGTTGTAAGAACTGTGAATAAAAATTAAATTTTTATGAATGGAATTCTTTTTCTTTTTTATCCTGCATGAAAAAGTAAAGGTTGTTTTATTGTCATTCTTACTTGATTCTAATGCTTTAACACTGGCTTCCCCATTTAATTAATTTGAAGAACTCTAATGAACCTTGTGAGCCTATGCCTAATTTTAACAAGGAAAGCATTTGTTTTCCCCTGAATATTCTCTCCCCAGTTCTCACAATCTTCCCTTCACTAGCTAACACTTATAAACAAAGCTCCAGGGCACTAAAAGAAGCCTTTACACTAAAATAAAATCAGGTGGGAAAGTCTCCCGAAGTCCCTTCTAGTCTTAACTTCATATGAGTTTTTCCTATGAATTGTGTTACGGTGGCTTTACATATTCAAAGGACTTTGAGAGTGGCACTCACAGGCACTGGACGATGGGGACTGAATCACACTATACAGCCTGAGGGCAAAATCCAACTTGCTGCTGGTGTTGATAAATAAAGTTTTATTGGCACATAGCCACGCTCAGTTGTTTATGTACTGTTTACTGTTTTGGGGCTATATATGGCTGGCAAAGCTGAAAATATTTATTATCTGGTCCTTTACAGGAAAAGTTTGTTGACCTCTGTTTAGGGTACATTGCTTTGGTTTGCTAAGTTTCTTTGGGAACAGCCTCTGCCATGAGGTACATCAAGATTCTGAAGTAGCCTATTTCTTCAGGGGAGTTCACAAAAAGCCCAGCTGGAATCCAAGTTTGGCAAAAGTTTGAGAAGAAGAAATAGACTCTGGATTTACACTGCTGGATGAAAAAGTTACTTCATGCTGGTTGAGATACAGATGGGAAACAACATGCTTGCCGTTGTTGGGAGGAGTTTAATTCTAGAATTTTCTTTTCTTTTTTTGTTAAAGATTTATTTATTTTGAGAGAGAGAGAGTGAGGAGGGGGAGGGGCAGAGGGAGAGAATCTTTCAAGCAGACTCCCTGCTGAGCGAGGAGCCTAACACACATGGGGCTCCATCCCACAACCCATGAGATCATGACCTGAGCCGCCGAAACCAAGAGTTGGACGTTTAACCAACTGAGCCACCCAAGTGCCCCAATTCTAGAATTTTCTACTTAACATTTTTGTGACCTTACTAGGTAAGGAAAGTAATTTTTACTGGCCTCCTCGTCTTTAGTTACAATATAAGACTGATGATAGTATAAACCTCCTAGGGCTGTACGAGTCTTAGATGAATTAATATACACAAAGGACTTAGAACCTGGTACTCAAAGAACACTAGCCATTATTAGGTAGCTATTTCAAAGGAAGCAAAGCATACCAAGAAAATATTTTCCACCTGAAGTTACTCTAGATTTCAATTTAGAGGACAAACTAAATTAGTTACTACAAAGACTACATTCATTTTCCTTGTCATGTAGAATCCTGTGGTGACATCACACCAGAAAAAAAATTTATATGAGAGAAAATTAATTACATTTGGCAGGGACTTTTATTTGTTTATTATCAAAACATGTTCTGATGATGTTCTGATGATAGCCAGAGGGAAGTAATATACAAACCAAAGCAAACCAGCAAATTTGAACATTATTTTCTGAATATGATATATATGAGGGAGCATATGCTGTTTGACAGATACCGAGTGTTTGGGGCTCCAAGAGAGGCATCCGTCATCCTGCAGAACAAAATGAAACTATCCAATGGGGGAAAACATGGCTATTTATTCTAAGTGTCATCAGTGCTAGTTATTGCTTTGGCTTGAAGGGAATAGAAGCTGCCGTTAGTGCCCTCCACACGTCCCCTCAGCACTGACGTACGTGTATGACAGCTTGACTTTCAACTGCCAGCACCTGAGATCTTTCAAGGATCTCTCTGGCCACCAAATCCCTCTGTCTACCCACATACAGTAGGCCTGACATGCCAGATAACACCCCGCCGGGTGCAGCCCTCAACAACTACCTGGTGGGAACTGGTGGATAGATAACCCAGCCCTTTCGCCCCTAGGATGTGAGGTTTCTGAGGAGTGTGCTTTACTCTGGTTCCCAGAGCTTTCCGGTAGGATTAAGCTCCAGCTTTCCAAATAGTAACTTGCTTCACCACAATCCCTTTCTTGGCTTTCTTCCCTGTCCCATCTCACTTTGCCTCTCGAATGTTCCCTGGGATTACCTCCAAAATACATTTCTTGTAGTGGAGTTCTTATCTCAGAGTCAACTTCTGGAGAAACTGGTGTGAAGATACGTTTTTAACTGTACCTTAGTGGTGCATTTCCCTTTATTATTCATAGAAGAACTCATAAGCACATAATTAAGTAGGTTAACTATATAACTATATAACATTATAATTATATAATGACCAACCATTTTTACCAAAACAAAACAAAACAAAACAAACCCCATCTGATTTCTATACCAGAATCAGTTGGGTCCAGTTTCACACATAAGGTAAGTGAAGGAAGGCACAGTATGGTGGATATAAAGTCTAGGCTCACTTATGAAAAGACTTTGAAAGATCTTAAACCTTTTCCTAAGTTCAGAAAGTGAATCATAAACTTGTTGAGATGTGCACGGAAATATATTTGTTCCAGTATCCAAAACTATTTACTTTCTATAAAGTTTACCCAAACTTTCTATGTTGGCTATTATCAGCTTGTTTTCATTTTTGGAAACAAAACACAACAACCACATATTTATAGCTGTAGAAAGGATATTGAGCAGGGATTCTTAATTCTCAGCCTGTTGATAGCAATGATTCACAGTTGGGCTTTGGGGGAACCAGTGAAATCTCTGGAATTTTCTACAAAAGGGGACCCATGCACATTTTTTTCTGAAGAAAGTCCCTGAACTTGCATTAGATTCTCAAAGGTGTCTATGAATCAAAATACATGGGAGAGGCCAACCACATTAAAGATACCAAAATTGATTAGCAAGGGCCTTTAAATGCATCCTCAAGGAAATCTTTGGCAATATTAAAACATAAAAGATTAAAGACTCTGGTTCTGATCACGGCAGAATTACGGCTATCAGATTTACCTTTCTATCATAAACAACTATCAAATTGGACAAAATATATGAAGCAACTGATTTAAGGCAGTGGACAAAACAGGGTTTTGATCTCTGAGAGGAGATACATGAGGTAAGCTCCATATTTACTCTGCTTTCTGCTTTGGTGAACTTTCTAGACTGCAGCACAGGGGTGTGACCCAAACAGTGAATAGCAGTCTTGCTCTGCTTAGGAAACAGAGATCAGATTTCTGGATTGTTCAGTTGGCTGGAATGTACTGGAGAGAGGGACCTGAGCAGAACAGGAGTTTCAGAAATCTGCAGAGGTAACCCCTTGAATCCTTGGTCAAATACAAGCTGCATAGGCATAGGGCAAGACTCTATGAGGTCTAGCAGAGAACAGCTACTGGGAATATGGGACATGAAAGAGACACAGTTGGTTCAATTGGCAAAAATGAAGAGATTTTGCTCAGTACTCTGGTCATTCAGTTGAGAGCCTGGAAAGACCATGCCTGGGGATAGAGTACTCTAGTCCTAGAGGAAAAGCTACTGTAGACTCGCCCTAGGCAAGTCTAAAGCCAAGCTTCAACACATTTGAGCTGATCTACCAAAATTTATCTGCTAGCCAAAATAAAATCCAACACTTTTTTAGAGGAAGACAACCAAATCCGGACTTTAAAAAAAACCACAGCATTCATGATGCCAAGTATACATTTAAAAAAAGTTACAGTATGTGTGAATAAACAGAGAAATCTGAGCCATAAGCAGGAGACAAATTCAGAGATCACACAGATACTGGAATCAGTGGGTAAGGGTTATAAAATAGCTATTACAAATATAAATATTAAGAAAAATGGCCACAGTGAGAGAACATGTGGGGAATTTCAGTTTATAGATCAAACTATAAGAAAGAATTAAATAGGAACTGTAGATGTACAACATCTGAAATTAAAATTTTACTGGATGGGTTTAACAGCAGATTGGACACTGCGAAAGAAAAAAAAAAAAAAAAGCAATGCTTTTTTAAACACGGCAAGACAAACTATCCAAACTGAAGCACCACGAGAAAAACAAGACCAAAAAGTAAAACACCGGTTGCACAATACCAGGAGGTATAACAGTAAATATTTTGATTAAAAAAAGAAGAGAGGGGCCCCTGGGTGGTTCACTCAGTCAGGCATCTGACTTCATCTCAGGTCATGATCCCAGGGTCTGGGGATCGAGCAGGGAGCCTGCTTCTCTCTCTCCCTCTGTGCGTGCGCTCTCTCTCAAATAAATAAATAAAATCTTAAAAAAAATCCTAGCAGTTTTCTATATAGGAATTGCCAAGCTGACTCTAAAACATGTCTGTGAATATAAAAAGATCTGGGTTGGCCAAAGGATCTTTAAAAAGAACAACAAATTTGGAGGATGCACATTCTCTGATTTTAAGAATTACTACAATTCAACAGTAATAAAGGGAGTATGGTATTGGCATAAAAACAGACAAAGCAATGGATCAGAACATAGAGTTCATGAACAGACCCACACATTATGGTCAAGTGACTTTTGGCAAAGGTGCTAGGTATTTCGAAGGGGGGAAAGAATGGCCTTTTCAACAAATGGTCCTGGAACAACTCTGCCCCAACTTCTCACAATATCCATGTGAGAAGAAGTAAAACTCAACCACTTTATCATACCACAAAGTGTATCATATCACACACCACTATATCATGTAACATAAAGCTAATTCAAGATAGATCACAGACTCAAACATAAAGGTTAAAGTAGTAGAGCTTCTAGAATAAAACAGCAGAAGAATACCTTTGTGATGTTGGGATAGGCAAAGATTTCTCAGGACACAGAAAGTACAAACCATAAAAGAAAAAAAAATGGATTAAGTTGGACTCATCGAAGTTAAGAACTTCAGTTTATCCAAAGACAATGTTTAGAAAATGAATAGACAAGCCACAGATTGGAGAAACATATTTACACAGCATATATTGGATAAAAAGCTAACATCCAAGGTCTATAAAGAGCTCTTATAACTCCAAAATAAAAAGACAAACAATGAAATAAAAATGGGCTATAGATTTAAACAGATAATTCATAAAAAGAAGATATTCAATTGGCCAATAAGCACATGAAAACTTGATCCACATTTTTAGTTATCAGGAAAATACAAATTGCATCCATGTTGAGATACTACGACACACTCATTAATATTTGAAGAGAGTGTTGGGCAATTTGAACTTGCGTATAGTTTTTTTTTTTTTTTTTAAGATTTTATTTATTTATTTAAGACAGAGAGAATGAGAGAGAGAGAGCACATGAGAGGGGGGAGGGTCAGAGGGTGAAGCAGGCTCCCTGCCGAGCAAGGAGCCCGATGCGGGACTCGATCCAGGGACTCCAGGATCATGACCTGAGCCGAAGGCAGTCGCTTAACCAACTGAGCCACCCAGGCGCCCATGAACTTGCGTATAGTTTTTGTGGGAATGTAAAATGATATGGCTACTTTACAAAACCAGCTGGTGGTTTTTTATAAAGTAAAATGTGCACCTACCCAATGACCCAGCAATCCCACCCTTAGGTATCTACTCAAAAGAAATGAAAATGTGTTCACAAAATAACTTGTTCAAGAATGTTCATGGCAGCTTTATTCATTATAGCCTTTGCTGGAAACAACCAAATGTTCATCAACAAGAGAATGGATAAAACAAATTGTATTTTCTTTGCACAATAGACTACTAATCAAGTGTAAAGAAGAATAATACACACATGGATGAATATCAAAAACATCATGCTGTGTGACAGAGCCAGATGCAAAAGAAAACATACTCTATCATTCCACTCATATTGTGAAGTTCCAGAATAAGTCTAAATAATCTATGACAATATTACTCACAACAGAGGTTGCTTCCGGGGGCCTGTGCTTACTGATTGGAAGGGGAATGAGGGAATACTGGGCGGCAGGGGGTGGTCTTGCTAATGTTCAGGTTATGCATTTATCAAAACTCATTAAACTATAGTCCTAAAATCTGTGCATCTCACTGTATGTAAATCATACCTCAACTTAAAAATAAGAAAAATTAAAGCTAAACACATTTCTAGTTTAATTTTATACTTCCCCAACAAATCATTTTTTTCTGTAACAAAGGGATTGAATGGGTAACACCTCATCTCTGCTCTGTGCAGCTCAGTGCTTGAAGTGTAGACAGACTACGGAGATGAATGAGACACAGTCTTTGTCCTCAAGTTGCTTATATGCTTATAACCTAGGAAGAGGAGAGCTGAGCAGAGATAATGGAAGGAAAGGAAAAATAATGCAGCAGTATTTCCCTGACAGATGTGAGCTTAGGCACCGCTACGGCCGGAACTCTGCTTGGCCATAGAGAATATTAATTAGGTTTAGCTTTTCACCAGCTTAGTGCTGAAAGGGCCATGGTGATTAACGGGACTAATTAGGCCAGCCCCAAGGGCAATATCTGCATGTAAATATAATAGGATTATTCTTTATGCCTCTCTAGCATGTCACCTTATATTACTATTGTGAAATGTTTGGGGCATTTAACCTAATCACTTGTCTAGACTTGTCTTCAAGATAGACAGGCTTTTCAGATTTTATTGTTATTCTTACCCAAAACAGAAAAATCAGATTCAGTCCAGGTAGAGGCAAAAGAGGAAATGTTCCCACATTTTGGTCTCAGAAGAACCCAGGGAACATGTCATATGTACCACTGTTATGAATCCAAACCCTGTCAGGAAAGTTCACTAAGTAATGCCTTTCACTTCCCACTATTCTGAACCCTTCTACCATGTTTTCAAAATCTCTATTAAACCAAGCCCCTATATTTTTGCAATGGCAATGGTCTATAATGAACTTTTAGATCCCATAAATAAACATCATCAAAATTCCATGTAGATTAAGTTACACATCCTACCCTGATTATCTGGAAGTTGAGAAAGACTTCCTGTTGGTGGTGGACCTCTACAGTGATGTAGATGTAAGTGTAGGGGTGAGAGGGGGTTGGGGAGGAAAAAGGTAATGAAACTATGCCAAAATTGGTAGTCATAGGAGTATACACACTACTTTTAAGATCTTTTCATTGTGAAATGAAATACATATATGGAAAGCCAAACAAAACAAATGCACTCCTTAGTGGGTTGTTGTAAGGTAAACACGATTCTAACTACTAACTGGGTCAAGAAATAGAAGTTTGCCAGTCACCCCTTAAAACTCCCCTTCAACACTCTTTGCCTTCAAAAGTAACCACTATCCTTACTTCTCATAGTAATCCTTCCTTGCCAATCTTTGTGCTTTTATTACCCAACTGGGCGTGTCTGGAAACTATAGCTTAGTCTTGCCCATTAAACAAAGATATTTTTTTTTTTTAAAGATTTTATTTATTTATTTGACAGAGAGAGAGATAGCGAGAGCAGGAACACAAGCAGGGGGAGTGGGAGAGGGAGAAGCAGGCTTCCCGCTGAGCAGGGAGCCCGATATGGGGCTCGATCCCAGGACCCTGGGATCATGACCTGAGCCGAAGGCAGACGCTTAACGACTGAGCCACCCAGGCACCCCACAAAGATATGTTTTTAAAGTCTCTTTTATTATACAGGTGCCCCCTCAATTTCCCTGCGATCTACCTCTTTTGACATAGAACCTCACACATTCTCAGTTTTGCTGGCACAGTTGTGGTATAGGTCAGTATGTTTCTCTGTCCATTATATTTCCTACCAACTGGCAGGTGGATTCAGAAGTTTGATCAGATTCAGCTTGAATCCTTTGACAAAACCAGAGGGGACAGTGTGTTCTTTCTTTTGGAGACACATGGTTTTCTGGGTTGTTATGTTAACAGCTATTGTTTCTCAATGGCTAGATACATTAATTTCAATGAGGTTGCAAAATAGTGCTATTCTGTTGTTTTTCATTTATTAATTGGAATACTTTTACGAAGAGATACTTACGATCTACTCTTTGGTTACCAGTGGTACAGTTGATATAGGAAAGGCAGAATAAATGCTTGATTCTTTTTCTTCATTTATACAATTTGACAGCAACAAATTGGCTCACTGTCATCCTCATCATACAAAGGTGACAGATTACATTTTTAAAAATATTATTATATAGTCATGGATTTATAGGTATTTGATGGGTTTCAATTAGTTGCAATTACTACTCTTTAAAACTTAAATTGTCTGATCTTTGGCAGTGGGAGCTTCCTCAAGTTAGCTCCTGAATCCTTTTGACTTGACCCTTGTAGTCTTTGATAGCTGTCTATCAGGTGTACAATGTAGTGATTCAAGACTTCCATACAACACTTGGTGCTCATTATAAGTGCATTCCTTAATCCTCACCACCTATTTAACTCATTCCCCCACCCACCTCCCCTCTGGTAACCATTAGTTTGTTCTCTATAGTTAAGAGTCTATTTCTTGGTTTGCCTCTTTTTTTCCCCTTTGCTCATTTGTTTGTTTTCTTAAATTCCACATGAGTGAAATCATATGCTATTTGTCTTGTTCTGACTGACTTACTTCACTTAGCATAATACTCTCTAGCTCCATCCATGTCAATGCAAATGGCAAGATTTTATTCTTTTTAATGGCTGAGTAATATTCCATTGTATGTATATTCCACATCTTCTTTATCCATTCATCAGTTGATGAACACCTGGGCTATTTCCATAATTTGGCTACAGTAGGCAGTGCTGCTGTAAACATCAGGGTGCATGTATCCCTTTGAGTTAGTATTTTTGCATTCTTTGTGTAAATGCCTAGTAGTGGAATTGCTGGATCATAGGGTAGTTCTATTTTTAACTTTTTGAGGAATCTTCATACTATTTTCCAGAATGGCTGCACCAGTTTGCATTCCTACCAATAACATTTTTCACAGAGCTAGATCAAACAATCCCAAATTTGTATGGAACCACAAAAAACCCCAAGTAGCCAAAGCAACCTTGAAAAAGAAAGGCAAAGCTGGAGGCATCACAATTCCAGACTCCAAGTTATATTATAAAGCTGTAGTAATCAAAGTAGTATGGTACTGGCACAAATATAGACACACAGACCAATAAAACATAATAGAAAACCCAGAAATGAGCCCATAATTAGACAGTCAATTCCTCTTTGACAAAGCAGAAAAGAATATCCAATGGGAAAAAGATGGTCTCTTTAACAAATGGTGTTGGGAAAACCGGACAGCAACATGCAAAGGAATGAAACTGGACCACTTTCTTACATCATACACAAAAATAAATTCAAAATGGATTAAAGACCTAAATGTGACACCTGAAACCATTAAATCCTAGAGGAGAACACAGGCAGTAACCTCTTTGACATTGGCCATAACACTCCCTTCTAGATATGTCTCCTGAGGCAAGGGAAACAAAAGCAAAAATTAAACTATTGGGACTACATCAAATAAAAAGCTTCTCCACAGCAAAGGAAACAATCAACAAAACTAAAAGGCAACCTATGGAATGGGAGAAGATATTTGCAAATGACATATCTGATAAAGTATACAAAATATATAAAGAACTTATAAAACTCATTACCCAAAAATGAATAATCCAATTAGAAAATGGGCAGAAGACATGAAGAGACATTTCTCCAAATAAGACATCCAGATGGTCAACAGACACATGAAAAGATGCTCAACATCACTCATCATCAGAGAAATGCAAATCAAAACTACAATGAGATATCACCTCACACCTGTCAGAATGGCTAAAATAAACACAGGAAACAAGAGGTGTTGGTGAGGATGCGGAGAAAGAGGGACCCTCTTGCTCTATGCAGTTTTTTAAAAGATAAACATACTTGATCTGGTCTTACTGACATTTTCATTTCAAATTCAGGAATATAGTCTTTTTTTTTTTTTTTTTCCTAACCTGTCCCGTACTACATCTTGTCTCCTTTCTTCTACCCAGAGAATCTTGGACACAGGAAACTATGGAATAGAATGTCCCATAATTTCTTTATCCCACATTTCACACACAAAAGTCTCAAAATAACAATACTAATACTCAACCACCAACATAATTGCCAAAAACATTTGAACAGTTTTTGCCTATGTTTTTCCCTTTGCTCCCCCTCCTCCTTTTTAATAGTTGAACTATATGCATATTATCTGAGCATATGGATGTTACACACAACACTCTCTTCCTTCTAAACCTCATTTAGTCTTTAACGTACCAGGAACCATGTACCAAATTCTCATCTGCAGTCCTTATGTCAATATTTTTCTAGTTATTTTGATTATCTGAAGTTTAGTAGATTTCTCAGGCAGGCTCCTGGGGACAATATTCCCTGTTCTTGTTTGTTGATAACAGTTTTTGTCCTTTATAATGGAAAGTCAATTTTGCTTGATATAAAATTATTGCCTCACATCTTTCCTTAAGAATATTAAATATATCACACTATTTTCTTCTGGCTGAAAGCATTGCTATTGAATATATGATAACAAGCTATTTTTTTCATTATAATTCACAAGCTATTTTTGCTTACATGACCAAAAGTGTTCAAAATTTTTATTTAAATTCTAGTAATGTATGGGGTGCCTGGGTGGCTCAGTAGGTTAAGCAGCTGCTTTTGGCTGAGGTCACGATCCCAGGGTCCTGGGATGGAGCCCCACGTCAGTCTCCCTGCTCAGTGGGGAGCCTGTTTCTCCCTCTCCCTCTGCAGTTCCCCCGGACTTGTGCTCTCTTGCTCACTCGCTCTCACACAAAAATAAATAAATAAAATCTTTAAAAAAAATGTCTTGGTGTTGGTCAACTGTTCTGGGTCAATATTCTTAGATAAGTAGTGTGCTCTTGTAGTACGTAGTTTCAAAACTTTAAAAACATATCGTTGTTTGCATCATTTACCCTTTTTGTTTGTTTGTTTTTCTTCAGGAATTCCTACAATCCATTAGTGTTAAATGTTCTTTGCCTATTGTCAATATCTGACACTTTCTCTCAAATCCTTTTTAACTCTTTATTCATTTTTGCAAACAAATTTTTCTTCCTGTTTACCTTCTATTTCACCTGCGGTGTTGTATGATGCATAGTGAATGAATAACATTCTTGATTTCCTTCTGATTTAGCCTTTATATTTGAAATAAAGTATTCTTTTATATTCTTCATAGAATTGTAATTTTATTTCTGTGTTTTTCTGATTCTAATGTTTTCATGTGTTTTATCTTTTTCTTAATGCCTTTATGTTATTTTGAATGAGAAGGTTTTGACCTGTTCTGTAGGTATGTCTTTCTGGTGTCATTACATTTTCTGTAATGATGTTATTCCGTTCCTTGTTCTCTTTTCTTAAAATTTTTTTAAAGATTTTATTTATTTGAGAGAAAGAGAGTGAGAGCATAAGCATGAGTGGGGGGGGGAGGGGCAGAAGGAGAGGGAGAAGCAGACTCCCCCCTGAGCAAGGTGTCCAATGCGGGCTCGATCCCAAGACCCTGGGATCATGACCTGAGCCAAAGGCAGACGCTTAACTGACTGAGCCACCCAGGCACCCCTTTAAATGTTTAATGGCATTTCTTACTTTTGATGGTATTTGGCTTTGATAACTCCTGGTTACTTATCTTTATGTGAAATTAATTGTCTTGAACAAAAACATCAGGAGGAGATGGGGTTCCATACAGCTTCTCCAGCTTCACCAAGCTCCCTGTGTATTGGTCCTACATAGTGCTCAAGAACGTAGTAGTTTCTCTTTATAATTTCTTGGTTCTGTTCCTCTCCCCACTTTTATCTGGACCCTGTCTTTCTCAAATCTCTGTTGCCCCAATCCTGCTCACTGCTGCTTTCATTCCTAGCAGTTCTTTTAGGTTGCAGGACCTTGTTATGGAAAAGAGCCCTGGCATGTCACTTCTGAGAGTCCACAGGGTCTTAGCTGCTCTGGCCCCTTGGGTGCTCCTGCCAGTGGTCCTTGCCCTCATTTGCTCTTGGAGTGGGCAAACGCCTGCAGTTTCAGCTGACCGTCCTCGTTTCCATCTGTCCTGCTTTCAGGGGAATGCCTTGGCTAGCTTGGCATTCTTTGGTCCTTCAGAGAGCAATGCTTCTTTCTGCTTTCTCCCATAAGTTGATACTGAGCAGGTCTCAGAGTTACCAGTGATTTTTTTCCCCACCTGCTTGTATTTTCAGATCCTTGCTTATCAGCTAGTTTGTTTGAAAATGCTATCTATGGGTTTTCTATTTTTCTGCCATTTTTTGTTAGTTTCTTTGAGAAGATTTTTTTTCATTTTTTAATATTTTATTTTTTTATTTAAATTCAGTTAGCCAACATTATTCTGTCATTTTTATTTTTATTTATTTATTTAATTTATTAATTTAATTTAATTTATTTATTTAAATTAATTTTATTTTATTTATTTATTTGACAGAGAGAGAGACAGCGAGAGAGAGAACACAAGCAGGGAGAGTGGGAGAGGGAGAAGCAGGCTTCCCACGGAGCAGGGAGCCCAATGCGGGGCTCGATCCCAGGACTCCGGGATCATGACCTGAGCCAAAGGCAAATACTTAATGACTGAGCCACCCAGGCGCCCCTATTCTGTCATTTTTAATGTGAGAATTTGAAAAAATGCAGAAGTGACGTCACTGCTGTGAGTGCCATCTTCCCGGATTTTTCTACTCTTTCATACATTCATTTTTAAGACTTTTTCTTGAAGAGAGAAAATGCTTTCTCTTTTTAATACTAGCAGCAAACATTTTTCTGGTGTCAGATAATATGACAATTTTACTTCTAGACCAATATTTATGTCTCGAGTTGATTATATAGTTGAATTTCTGTCACATTATCCAACCCACCATATGTGGAAAAGTGCAAGCTTCATTAGAGGGACTTATGGGATGGCTAGAAACCAATTACAGACTCAGTGAGTCTATGATTTCACAGTAAGGCCCAAGTGATGCCTTCCAGTGGAGTTTTTAGGGGTTAAGCTCAGTGGGTGAGTGGTGGTCATTGTGAGGGCGTTGGGGGCCATGTAGTTTAAGAGGATACTGAATGCTTGAATACTCTGAGTATTCTCACTGAAATGGATTTCAGCTATAAAATGTGGATGAAAATTTACTGAAGCCTTGGGAAGGGGATTTCAACAGTTTTTGGGCATTCAGTAGTGGCCCTCAGGGTTTCAAAGTTGTCTCTTAGGCAATATTCTCTCTCTCAGCAGGGAGAAATATCACTGAATTTACAGAAAAAGCACTTCCTCAGGCTCCCGTAGGTGAATGAGGCAGTTTGCTACTCTGCTTTTGCTCCTGGGTCTGTGTGATTATGCTAATATATCGTATTCATTTCTGCTGCTTTTAAAATTTAAATAAGACATGATTTTATTCATTTGTTGAGTAAAATGTACAGGGAGGTGTTAAGAGGTAACTCATTTCCCTTTTATTTCTTGTTTATTCTGAAGGTGTGCTAAAAGGGCCTTAGTTGGTTGCCAAATGGCAGAGCAAATTTACAAAATCCCATGCAGAATGATTTTTTTAAGACATAAGAATCTGAACATGCAGACTTTTAGATTTTGCCATTGCATTTATAATTTCTACCAGAAGACAAAACTAAAAACCTGACTTGGGCTTTACGTAAGTCAGTTGCTATCTCTGGGCTTTTTTTTCTTTGTCAATTGGTAAGGTAGATTTAGATATTTTGAAAGTTCCCTCTCTTCTACTTGTAATCACTAATGATCTTCTTAAAATCTATTAAAAAGAAACAATCATATTGCCATTTAATTTCACGTTAAGGCTTCAGCTCGTATGCCAGTTGGAAGTATTCAAGTGTCCAAGTGTGGGGGTCTAGATGGAGTTTGGATAGTCACAGAGAGATCCATTCTGGTTTAAGATATTTGAACTACAAGATGTAGTCATACCTGTGTTTTCCTTAGAGTACCCTTTAAAGCCTGTGTTCACCTTTCACCTCCTCAAATTTCTTCGTGGTGTTCTTTGTTAAACAGAACTTTAAAATTTTGACATAATCCAAGTAATTGAAGTTTTGTGTTTATACTTCATGCTGTTGTTTTGTTTGAGAAGCTCTTCCCCTCACTAACATCACAAAGATAGTCTCTTACATTATCTTCTATTATTGCAAAGTTTTAATTTTTCACACTTGAATATTTCATTAAGCTCGAGCTCCCCCTTGATGCATAGTGAAATACAGCATTGTATTTCTCTGTATAATAAGCCATTTTCCCTGAGGCCACACAAAGAGCAGTCCTTATTTCCTCCATTAATTTGCGGTGCACTTTCAGATACTGAGGGTTCTTATGTTTGTGGGTCTGTCTCTAGAGTTTCCATTTGGTTCCGTTGGTCTATCTGCTTGGTTTTTCGGCCAATGTCTTACTGTATTTATTACTATAGGATTATGGATATCTGAGATCTTAGCTAGGCTGTCCTCTTCTTGGCTTTTCTTTTTCAAAGTTAAATAGCTTTTTGTGCATATTTATTCTTTCATATAAATTTCAAAATAATTGTATCAAGTTCCTTAAAAAACCCAGCTGTAATTTAGGTAGAGATTACACTTGAGTTTATAGATTAATTTGGGAAGAAATGACTTACTCACAATATGAAGTTGACCTAGCCCAGAAAATGAAATATCTCTGTAAAAGTTAGATATTTCACATCATGTAATATAGTTCAATGATCTCTCCACTGAGGTCTTATATATTCAATTTACGTACTTTATTGCCATTATGAATGGCATATTATTTTATCCTATTTTCTAGTGAATTATTGGTGTTATAGGAAACTATTCTTGATTTTTCTAAGTTGATCTTTAATTAGTGGTCTTGCTGAGACCTCATTTTTTTCCAGCTTTATTCAAGTCTGATTGACAAATAAAAACTGTATATAAGATGTACAATGTGGTGTCTTGATATACTTACACTTGTGCATTGATTACCGCAATCAAACTAATTTTCATATCACCTCACATACTTACCAATTTTTGTGTGGGTGGTGAGAACACTTAAGATCCACTCTGTGAACACATTTCAAGTATACATTATTAACTATAATTACAATGCTGTACTTTAGATGTCTAGAACTTATTCATCTTATAACAGAAGGTTTGCACCCTTTGATTAACATCTCTCCACCATCTCCACCCTGTAGCCCCTGATAATCGTATCAGTGATATCATATAATATTTGTATTCTGTGTCTGGCTTATTTCACTTAGCGTAATGTCCTCCATGTTCATCCATGTTGTCACAAATGGCAGGATTTCCTTCTTTTTAAAGGCTGAATAATACATCACAATTTCTCTATCCATTCATCCATTGACAGATACTTAGGTTGTTTCCAATACCTTGCCTTGTGAATAATGCTGCAAGGAACAGGGGAGCGCAGATATCTCCTCAGAATACTGATTTCACTTCCTTTGGATAAGTACCCAGGAGTGAGATTGTTAGATCATATGGTAGTTCCCTTTTTAATTTTTTTGAGAAACCTCTATACTGTTTTCCACAGTGGCTGCACTAATTTACATTCCCATCAACAGCGAACAAGGGTTCTCTCTCTACATCCTCACCAACACTTGTTATCCCTTGTCTTTTTGATGGCATCTATTCTAACGGGTGTGAGGTGGTATTTCGTTGCAGTTTTGATTGGCATTTCCCTGATGATGAGTGATGCTGAGCATCTTTTCATACACTTTGGTATATCTTCTTTGGAGAAATTTCCCCGGGCTTTTAACTTCAGGAGGGTTGATTTATTTCTGATTTATCTTTACTACTGAGTGTAGCCCTTTGTTGTCACAACTACAAAACCTTAGCGTTCATCAGCATCTCCCCTTCTTTGGCACTCCCTGATTCTAACTTCTGTCTACCTGATACCCAAGGGTCTTCTAAGATCTCTGCTAAGTGTCACAGCCTTTCAGCCACCACATTTGAATTGAAAATTGGCCAGAGTAGAAATGAAGCTTCAAATGCCAAGCTCATTTCTCTTGAGTTTTTCTTCTCTCTTGACTCTTGGACTTGCCATTCTTCACTTCCTTTGTAGCTTCTCCAGTGACTCAAAGGAGATATTTCAATACTCGTTCAGTATTTTAGTTGTCCTC
This sequence comes from Halichoerus grypus, assembly GCF_964656455.1. Lineage (NCBI taxonomy): Eukaryota > Metazoa > Chordata > Mammalia > Carnivora > Phocidae > Halichoerus > Halichoerus grypus. The sequence continues at coordinate 121,566,196 of NC_135727.1, read as the reverse complement.
AGTGGGAGGGTAGGCCCCAAACAACCTAGTTTATTATTGTTAGCAATAGAACTTGACAAACCACTTTTGCTGAACCCCATATGCTGCTACTCCACCAGGCGACCTCTTTTGCTGAGAATTCAATAGTAAACTCTTACAAAGCAGCAGCACCGGAATGAGACAATCTCCTCCAGCCTTGAGGGTTTGTAGGGCCCGGGGGCAGAGGGGTGACTCTTAAGGATAACAGAGTCACCTGTATCTGTTTCACTTAAAACATTTTTTTTTAAAAATTGGAAATAATTTCAGATTTACGGAAAAGCTGCAAAGATAGCACAGTATATCTTCATCCATCTCTCTTTCATCCAGCTCCCCCTGATGTTACCATCTAACATAATCATGGTGCGTTTGTCAAATCCAAGAAATTAACGTTGGTTCAATACTGTTATCTAAACTACATACTTTATTCATGTTTAACTAGTTTATCCACTCGTTTTTTTTTTTTTTTTTTTTCCTGTTCTACGATCCAATCCTGGGTGCCACATGACATTTCTTTGTCATATCCTCTGATCTGTGAGAGTTTCTCAGACGTTGTTTTTCATGACTGACGGTTTTGAAGAGTACTAGAGTACTGGTCAGATATTTAGTACAATGTCCCTCAATTTGAGTGTGCCTGAAGTTTTTTTTCAAAATTAGAATGGGGTTATAGGTTTTGGGAAAAAATACCATGGAGATAAATTTCCATGCTTGCTCCGTCATGTCAGGGATACATGGTATAATTATGACATATTTTTGATGATGTTAACCTTGATCACTTGGCTAAGAATGGGTCTGCCAGGTCTCTCCACTGTAGAGTTACTATTTTTCCCTTTGCAATCCACACCTATTTTCATTAGCTCTTTACCCCAGAAGGACTTCTTTGCTATCTGGATATCGCCCTCACAGACCTGCGGCAGCCTAGATTTCTCCAGTGGTGGGACAGGCAATCACGGCCTCAAGGGAATGTAAAAAATAAAAACAACAGAACTTTAAAGCTGTCTTTCAACCCACCTTCGGCCCCGGGAAGCTGCCTTCTCATTACCCCACTCATTTATGACAGACTTGCCCTCAGCTCCTCAGGGCATCTTAAGGTTTTCATAACTTTATTTCTTCAGTTCACGGTTTCTTCTTGCTTTTGCAGGAGGTGGTTTGTCAACCTGTCAGAAAGCAGAAGCCACCATTTGGTAATTTTCACAACCCTATGGAATTCCGTAGTTGCCATGGCCCAATTTTACAACCAAAGAAACTGAGGCTAAGAGAGGCTAAGGAATCTACTCAATGTCACAGAGCTACTTATCGCAGAGTTCAAATTCACACCCAAAGCCCTAGATTCTAACCATTGTGATGTACTACTTATCAGTTAGATACCAACTTGAGCAGCACATACTCAAAACGGTGCCCTCTCTTCATACAGAACCCTTGACCTTGGATGCAACTTGAGTACCAAGCTCAGCTTTGTTTCTTTGGGATGGGACACTTTATAGGAGACATTGTCCTCTTATGTGAAGAGTCCCAGTAAGTCAACCCTCCAGACATCTGCTGCCTTATCCAAACCTGCTGGATCTTTATGGCTGGGTCTCTCACACTAGAACCCCAAGACACTTGTTTCAACTGATGCTTCATCTGTACTGCTGAGTGTCTCTCTTGAGCCAAGGTCCTCTTCAGACAAGTAGTTCTTTGGCAGTAGTTCAAGATAGCACAAGATGAAATTTATCCTGCAAATATTTATTGAGTGCCTACTGGTAAAGGGCCCAGTTAGGTGCTGGCTGAGAAGGAGTGTGGTTTTGAGAGAAATAAAGATGCCTAAGACACAACTCTCAGCTTCATGGAGTTTAAACTAATGGGCGTTATAGTGAAAAAGTATATATTTCTATCTCTATCTCCATTTCTGTATCTATTTCTCTACACACACACACACATACACACACACACACACACACACACACACAACTGGTTGCAAGTTTTTTCCATTGCTTTAGAAGTCAGGGAAATATTTTCTGCACCTGGATATAGAAAAAAATGACTAACAAATGAAATTCTGTGGCCAAACCACATGCCTTGTCATCCTTAGAGAAGTTTCCTGGGTTAGAAAGCTACAGAGTTTCATTTTTAAAAAAATTTAATTCTTTTTTCTACCCATACACTTGATTGCAGATCTTGTTTCACTTTCCTTATGTCTTTGATGATAACAATTTCCTCTTAGAAACATGTTTAATTTTTCCCGTTCCATATGTCATCCCTGTGCAAAATCATCTTGTTGACTCATTCTGATAGGATATGGACGGGAAACCCAGTGACTTCTTTTTGGTCTCCAGAGCATAATTAGAAGAAAATTCCTTTGAACCTCTTCCATAAAAGAATATAAAGTTTGCTTAAAAAAATGGACATATCATCTCTTTTTAATTGCCATTACAGTGGGTCTTCCAGATGCATGCATTTTAATTTAGATTTTTTTTTTTTTTTACCATCTAAGGAAAAATAACTATTTTCTTCTTCACCTAGGTAGAATCAATGCTAGGGGCAATTTAGAAACAGACTGTGGCTTTTGTGACATTTACTGGCAATTTTTGGCCATAATGACTGTTCCTCTGTGCCAGAGTCTCACAAAGGATGAAATGTTGCTAGAGAAATGTTTTCTCCTCCCTTTACATATTTTTTTTTTTTTTAAAGATTTTATTTATTTGACAGAGAGAGACACAGCGAGAGAGGGAACACAAGCAGGGAGAGTGGGAGAGGGAGAGGGAGAGGCAGGCTTCCCGCAGAGCAGGGAGCCCGATGTGGGGCTCGATCCCAGGACCCAGGGATCATGACCTGAGCCGAAGGCAGACGCTTAACCATCTGAGCCACCCAGGCGCCCCCTCCCTTTACATATTCTTAACAATTCATTTGACTTCTGCTCCACAAATACATTGCAATTTAAAAAAAATTGGAATGCATAACTTCAGGGTTTGAAAAGTCCTTGAATCCTGGTGAACTGAAGCTCAATTTTAATAGTTTCTTTGGTTTTCTTTCCAAGAAACTGGCAGGTTTAAAGATGTATGTGGCACTTCCTGAGTCATTTCCAAATATTCAAGTTTTAAAAAACGACTTCTTAGGTTAATTAGGAATTTCTCCAGAGATAGTAAGCAGATCATTGGGTGTGGGAAATTGTTGTTGAATGGTGACAAAACGCTGGGTGTAGCATTTATTTGTGTCCGGGTATTTCATTTATGTATGTATGTATGTTATGTATATATCTAATATATACGTGTGTATATATACAATTTAGTATCAAAAGTTAGGAAATTTGGGGCGCCAGGGCAGCTCAGTCAGTTAAGCGACGGACTCTTGACTTTGGCTCAGGTCATCATCTCCGGGTTATGGGGTCGAGCCCCACGTCAGGCTCCATGCTCAGTGGGGAGTCTGCTTGCGATTCTCTCTCCCTATCTCTCTGCTCCAAACATGCACACACACTCTCTCTCAAATAAATAAATAAATAAATAAATAAATAAATCTTTAAAAAAAATTTAGGATTCAAAAAATTTGATTAAAAACTATGCTTAGCCTATTTTTATGTCAAACTACCCATATAAATAAGATCCTAACATCAGATTTTATGTGGTAAATTATGTGCTAGAGTCAGAAAGGTGTGGTTCAACCCCCAGATCTACATTAACAATACATTCTGGTTTTAATTGAGGTAAGCTTAAATGTTAGTTTTATGTTAATGTAACCGAATACAAATTACTATTTTAAAGCTATGGGACCACTTCTACACCCTTAGGTGTAGAAACCCTAATGGAATGACCATTTACCCAGATCATTCAGATCAATCCAACAATCTGCCAATTAAATGGAACAGCTCCATTGAGGCCTCTATTCTTTAAATGGTTTCATCTCCTTGTTGGCATATATCATAAATATGCAAAACAGAGATAGTGCAGGAAAGTGAAAGTACACCAGATGAAGTCAGGAGACTTTACTTCTAATCCCCAGTCTGTCACCAACAGTAATCACGAAACATATACACGTGTATCTTCTTACTAATATTAAAGCACACTTGTACGCATATTGTATCATTTGAGATCAACACCTAGGGAAGCAGATATTCTTATTATCACTTCTTTCTTTTGAAAGCGTTTTGACTCTGCTTATGTAGATACCGAAACTCTTGAATTCAAAGGCCCTTGGCCAAGGTGATTTAGTACTTGAGGATGTTTGGCATTTGAATCTAAGCCTCTGGGTTTTAGAATTCTCATCTGCAGAATGAAAACCAGATGCTCTCTAAGGCTCCTTCAGTTAAAAAAAAAAAAAGGTTCTACAGAAGTTATGTTTCCTAGATGGAAAAAGTATATTAACAAACCAGACTTACAGGACATAACCAGAAAACATGCTAGTTTTTGTCTCCCAATCACTTTACAATTTATTCAGTGGGGGAAATACCACCTCTGATCCTGGACAAAAACTCAGGCAGTCTTGGGACATTTCTGTCCACTGTTAGGAAAAAAAGGCCAATAATCTTTTTAAGTTATCAGCACAGTCCCAGTTCAGAATTTAGAATGCCATGGCCTTGTTATATTAAACAGTCCTAACTTAAAGTTAAAACCTCTTCTCCCCAGTCTGGGGGCCTTCTATAGGAAGAAAGCCAGGGAAGCAAGGCATGGTTCCTTCCCTCCTCCCCCACCTCCCTAACCATAGCTCTGACAAGCCCAGGGCCTAAAGAATGGAGGGGTGTCCAGAGGTATTGAGAGTGTTATAAAGCTGCCTGTATCCAGTTCTGGGCCCTAGTCCTTCAGGGGCCGTCACTAGGAATATCTGATGGTACTTGTGATGTGGAGTGGGCATGTCTCTGACTGGCAGCTCCCCCTCAGCTGCTTGACCCTTCAGTGGTCCGCTTGACAAGGACTTCTTCTGCTGAGGTCACAGCTCCCCTCCACACTAACCTCTTGGGTGGGATTTAAAATGGCACCAGGTCTCCCACCTGGTTCGTGGGAAATATTCATCCATTTTCTGCCTTACTAGACCAGTCCCAACCCAACCACCTGTCCTTTGCTTTCAGGTTTTGCAGGTTGGAGTCAGAGATCTGGCCAATGTGTCCCCTTAACATGACTGAACAATGTCAAACCTCTCTTGCTAGAAATGAAGGACAGGCATACCACACACTCCTTGGGATGACAGGGTTCACAATCTAGCTCTGTTCAAAGGAATTTTCCTCAAAAATTCTCTCTAAATCTCATCTTTATTGATACTCTGTATCTTCAATAAAAATGGTCATCTAATTGTTTCTCAAGCAGGAATTTTGACATTTTTGTTCTCTTTGGAATGCAGTACTTATTATTTTCATATATCAGCCAAAAGACAAAATGGAGACACAAAGTGTTTCGTAGTTAGTATTCCCCATGACCGTATAGAGAGGTTAATAGTTTACATCTGAGTATGGCTAGTCCATATTGGCTGTGACACAACCAACCTCATCATTTTGGCCATGATGTTAATGGTTAAACCATTTAAATGAATGATAGGTTTGATTTTCTGTTGACTAAGTTGGCTGTGTCACAGTTTTGTTAGTAGAAAAAAATATTCTTAAATTTCTCCCCTTCTCAAAGGAATGGAAGGACAAAGAGGCGAAGAAGTGTTTTATTGTTTTTTTCCAGCTATGTTGAGATATAATTGACACATACAATTTTAAGGTGTACAAATGTTATGATCTGATACACATATATATTGCAAAATGATTACCTCAATAAGGTGAGTTAACATATCCATCACTTCAAATAATTACCCTTCTGTGTGTGTGTGTGTATTTGGGAGTGTGTGTGTGTGTGTGGTCAGAACATTTATAATCTACTCTTAGCAACTTTCAGATATACAATAGAGTATCGTTAACTATAGTCACCATGCTGTACATTAGATCCTTGGAAATTATTTGCCTTATAACAGAAGTCTGTGCCCTTTGGCCAACATCTCAGCATCTATGCCCCCCAGCCCCTGGTAACCACCACTGCACTCTCTGTTTCTAAGATTTAGGCTTTTTAAAGATTTCACATATATGTGGAATAACTTCCAGTTATAAGATGAATACATTCTGGAGATTTAATGTACAGCATGGTGACTGTAGCTAAGAATACTGAATTATATACTTGGAAGTTGCTAAGAAAGATCTTAAATGTTCTCACAATGAAAAAAATGGTAATTATGTGAGGTGAGGGAGATGTTAACTAACCTTACTATGGTAGGTGTTACACAATATATACATGTACCAAATCATTACTTCGTACACCTTGAACTTACATATGCTATATGTCAATTATATCTTAATAAAGCTGGGGGAAGAAGTACCTAAAACTTTACTTACTAGCCTTCTTATTCCTAACCCATTGAACACTCAGAGCAGGCAGCATTAGGTGGTCTAAGACTTTGAAGATGGATCTGTCTGCTGCAGGAGCTTCAATTCTAAGCTTGTGAATAGTTTCTGTCATGGAGGGTTTTTTAGTATCCCTTGTGGTATGTTAGGGGCTGTATAAATGCAAATTTCATTTCATTTAGAAAGGAAATGAGCCACACTAAATGGACATGGATACAACTCTGGAATTAAAAGGAAGGTGGATTCCTTCTGTCAGCAGGGCCAAAACAATACTCCATACCAAATGCATCTTTTTTGGAAGTCTTAGCAGTTAAAAGGAACATGAGATCTTGGAAGAAAACAGAAACAGGGTGAGTCCTCTGTTCCATTTCTTTGCTTTATTGCTCAGCACCTATAAGGCAGAACTTACCATATTGGTTTTCTCTGCTGATTCCTGATCCTGTATGACCACTGGGCTCAAATGAGCTTCTTTTGACTTAATTCTAATAATGGAAGGCAAATCGCTGTACCATTGTTGGATACAGCCCTTCTACTGCTTAGCAGAGAATGAACAACTTGGGAGCAATGTTCCCTAGATAGAAGAGAGAGATCCGGCAAATCGTGTGCCTGTGGTGCCACAGACCACACGTACAAATGTTGTATCTTTCTTCTCTGTGGCAGAAATTCCTCATTGGCATAGCAGAAAAATCTTGTTGCTTTATGAAAAATAGTAACTGTGAGTTGGCTTTGTTTAACAACTGCATCTTAGTTTGCTAAGCGTTGGAGTACACAAAAGAAAGCTAGACAAGAGTATGCTCCAACTAAAAACTCAAAAGTGAGGACTACAGTAAAATGAAAAAAAAAAAAGCATTCACTTGAGTTCGAAAGGAAAAATGAGATTAATTTTCAGTTGCCGAAATCAAAAAAGGAATGCAAATTTATAGTGGAATTTTACGAGAGGAAGATCAGAAGGGTTTGAGGGAAAGGGACCAAATATAGGCCCTAGTGGGATAGAGTCAGAAGTAGATTAAAGACAGCCACACATTTTTTGCCCCCCCTTTCCATCAAGAAGTAGAAATTCCATTTGTACTGAGGCTGACCTATTACTTGCTTTGACCCATAAAAAGAGACAGAAATTATGCCGTGTGATATTCAAGGCCATGACTTAAGTGATCTACAGCTTCACCTTTCTCCTCCTGGAAGGCTCCCTCTTGAAATCCAGCTGCTTTGCTGAGTGAAGCTCAAGCCAGCCTCATTGAGTGGTCATATGGAGGAGCACCAATGCATCCTATCCAAAAGCCCTAGCTGAGCCCCCAGTCAACAGCTAGCAACAACTTGTAGCAATCTCAGTGAGCCATTGTGAATGTTTCATCTCCAGTAAATCCTCCAAATGACTTCAGCCCAGCTAATACTCATATGGAGTAGAAAAAGTACCTCGCTGAACTCAGTCAACCTATAGACTCATGAGAGATAATGATAGGTTGTTTTTGTTTTAAGCCAGTCAGTTTTGGAGTTGTTTGTTACACAGCAATAGATAACCAAACCAGGGCTTGAGATTTTTTTTTTTTTTTAAAGATTTTATTTATTTATTTGATAGAGACACAGTGAGAGAGGGAACACAATCAGGGGGAGTGGGAGAGAGAGAAGCAGGCTTCCCGCTGAGCGGGGAGCCCGATGTGGGGCTTGATCCCAGGACCCTGGGACCATGACCTGAGCCGAAGGCAGACGCTTAACGACTGAGCCACCCAGGCGCCCCAGGGCTTGAGATTTTAATGTCCACATAATAACTGAATGTATGGCCATCAGCCTATACAATGCAGAGGGGAGGTGCTGGAACCAAGACCTCTGCATAACCCCAGGACACGGAAGTGTTCCTCCCTTGGTAAAGGAGGAACAAGAAACACTCTGCCCACCGTCCCACATATGCACAAGGAAGCTTGCCTCTCTTGTTTTTTATTAGGAGGTAGATGAAAAAACATTCTTGTGTGAAAATTGAAGCCTCGGGCCAACATTATGCCGGGGTATGAAGGCTAAATTTACATGACTCACTTTGTGCAGGATTTCTCCAAGCTGTGAAATTAACATAAAAATTGATCAAGAATGGATAAGGCTCCTTGAGTACTTTAATAGAAACAATTTAAAACTGTTCTGTTGCAACACTGCTACAATTTAAGGTGGCTGTGACACTTATCAGAGCGGGGGAATCCTGATGAAGATGATCTCACAGTAAAAATTTATAAACTACAGGAAGAAGAAGAAAAAAGAAACTACCTGAAGAAATGATTTACCTTGAGAAAGGGTCAAAAGACAAAACCACAGAAGGATTCACAAGCATAGATAACAAATCCAGCTGAAGAATGTTTTTAAAAAGTGTATTTAAAAGTAATTCAGAGGGAAAAGGAAGAATCAAAACTAAACTTAAAGAATAAACAAGATATTTTTAAAATAGCACATGCCCTTGAAAAAGAACCAAATGTAATGTCAAGAAATGAAAAACATCACTGAATTTTAAAAAGTTATCGCAGGTTTTAAACAGCCGATTTGGCCCACCTGAAGAAGGAATTAGTGAACTGGAAGACAGCTTGGAAAAAATTAGCACTAAACCTAAAGTGATAAAGATTTTTAAAAAATGGAAAGAGATTAAGAGACATGAACGATAACAGGAAAAGCTCTAACATATATCTAACAGAGTTCCAGAAAGAAAGGTGAGAGGTAATGGGAGAGAAGGAATAACTAAAGGGACATTAAGTATGTTGCTAAGGCTCTGCATGCCACATTGACATTTTTTTTGTTATTTCATTATCAACATAGAGGGATGAGATTAACCGTTATCCTCATTTGCAGTTGAGGAAAGTGAAACTTTGAAAAGCTATATGACCCAGCATTTTCTTTTCCCTCCACAGTCCCCACATGCTTGGTTCTACCCATTTCTCCACTCCACCCACACTGCTCCTTAGCCAAGGTTGCCAATGACTTTGTGGTCAAATTCAGCGCACTGTAGTTTGCCAAGTCCTGCCCTATATGAATGATATGTCAGGCCCTCAAACTGGCCCACTGCCACAAATAATACTGTTTAATATAAAAATGGAAGATTTGAATGGAAAAACTTGCTGGAGGGAGGGGGCACACCAGAATCATTAATGAATACTGTAATCCCTTTTGCAGAAGCCCTCCTCTTCTTAATGGGAACACTTTTGCTTACGTACAGGTGAACATATTCTCGAGTCACCTCCATTTCAGAGTAAATGAAAGGTTTTTAACCAGCCTTCTTAAATCATGATTGTATATTTTAGGGAAAGTGACATTTCCTATGTATGATTGGAAACATAACATTATAAATGTAACTAGCATGTAGGCTATAAGGAATATCTTACTTCTGCCTCGTTCTGGATTTACCAAAACTGTCAGAGAAGACTCCAATAAGGGTAAGTGAGAAAAATGGTAGATTGGGTCCAAATTTATTTCTTTCCATTTTACAAGATAAGGATGAAAATATGAGAAAGCAAGTGCCAGGGAATAACTGAAGCATAAAGATGAGAACTTTCCAACCCTCAAAAGAAATAGGTTTACCCTTGGGACCGATCTCAGCCCTCACAGAACTCCCGGAGGAACTGAGGTCTGCTAAAAATGTTCTTACATTTTGTAATAACCAGGAGCCTTGGCTATACACTAAGCTCAATTTTCTCTTGTGCTGGACAGGACAATGGTGGTGTGAAGATGATTTAGGGAAGGCCAATCCTCTTCTACTCAGTGGTGGCCCTCCCACACCACTGTCCCCAGCCTATATATGGTAGTGCCTGAAGCTTAGATATCTACATCCTACGTTACTCTCCCATCTTACTAGTCTTCCTCTTATTCTAGAGAGAGTAAGTTCTATGATCCTTGGTCCAAAACAGGAAGGGCCCTTTCTGATTTTCATTCTGGGAACTTCCCACTCTGCTGATTTTCTCTCTTCTCTTCCTTCCTGTCAACCTATTTTTTTTTCTCCCGTCAACTTCTCTTTCTTCACCTACCCTTCCCCTTCTCAGATTTCCTGTACTCAACTATAGCTTTGGCTTTCTCCACATGGAAATTCACTCACTAGTTACTTGACTGTTTTCTATTTCCATTTTGTATTTCAACTGAAATATTTTTTCCAAGGGTCTTTCCTCACTGAGTAGTTTTTCTGGATATCCCTTTCAAGGTGCTATCTCAATGGGATGTAAGATTGGATAGTGAGAATGGGACCAAGTTTTGGAGAACTCTGCATACATGGACATGAGCTGAAATTCCCTGTGGTATAACTATGGAGTCAGGGGTGAGTGAGCAGGGGCGTGTCCTGGTGCTGGTGGGGGACAAAAAATGGGCTGTGTAGCAAGCAGAGCAGAGACAGGCAGGGAAGTCAGTCAGGGATTATTGCAATGGATATCTAAGACTGTAGCATACTTTAGAATCTAGTAAAGTGCTTTTACTTGCTAATACAATTGATCATCCCATAGAAAATCACTAATTGTATAGGTTCTTAACCAGTTAACTGAAAGCATAATAAGATACCCTAAGGTAGTATGGAGGTAGCAACTGCAGGAAGCAATAGGGTCGTGTGACAATCTTAGTTGTAAAGAGGAGGAAACGGAGAGCCAGAGAGCTTATCCAAGAAATGATATAATTTAATAACAGAGCTAATGAAACTGTGTTCTGATCTGATGACTGAAGTACCTTGCCCTGCCTATAAATAAGTAAATAATTAAGTATAAGCAAGCTTCCCTCCTTCCACCTATGAGCAGAGGAAGTATGTTTGGCTAAGTAAGGAGAATGGTGGCAGGGAAGGTGGATGCCTTACTCCCAAGGGCATGGATCTGGTTGCCGACGAAGAGCTTCCATTAATCCAGAGATGCCTGTGGCCACTGCTGAACTGAAAGGGATCTGAGCAGAAGCCAGGGGCCTGTGCCATCTAACTGTTACTGCGCACGTTCAGAGCCAAGGCAACTGTAACCTGTATCCTTCTCTGGGATTCACATGGGCTGAGCTGGTTCACTCGCAGTGCCTGATCATTAGTGCCACGCCTGTGTGCATTTAGCTTCATCCTTCTTCCACGGTCATAGGATGACTATGAGGTAAATCTGAGTTTTTTTTTAAAAAGATTTTATTTATTTATTTCAGAGAGAGAGAGAGAGAGAGCGCACGTGAGCAGGGGAAGGAGCAGAGGGAGAGGGACAAGCAGAGCAGACTCCGTGCCGAGCGTGGAACCCTATGCGGGGCTCAGTCTCATGACCCTGAGATCATGACCTGAGCTGAAACCAAGAGTCAGACGCTCAACTGACTGAGTCACCCAGGCGCCCCAGTAAATCTGAGTTTGAACCCAGGTCTCATGATGCCAAGCAGTTTGCTCCTTCCTCTACACTAAACAGTTAATCAAACATTGGGAAAAGGCAGATGCACAATGGCCTAAATAAGGAAGTTCAGGAGGAGGCTCAGAGACTAGAAGCTGTGGCCCAGAATAGGGAAGGGACACAAGTGCCTAGGAGTGTAAAATCATACCAGTGAACGTTTGTTGAGTGTTTTTTGTATTCTGGACATCCTACTAAACATTTTACATGTATTCTCTCATTTAATCCTTTCAACAACATTGTAAGGCACATTCTGTTATTATGATTGCTATTTTACAGATGAGAAATCTAAGACTCAGATAGATTAAAAAGTCTTGTTTAATGTCCAGAGCTGATAAGTAATAGAACTGGGCTTCAAATCTGGTTATCTCTGTCTTCATTAATACATATGCTACTTTTGATCCTGAGTTACCTCTGGAGTATCCTCTTCCACCAGAGCCCAACTCAAAGAAAACACCCTGGACACTAGCCCACCTACCTTCCTGCTGGGTCTCTTCTTTGAGTTCATTTTAAAGGCTAACGAAATGTCAATTATAACAGCATATTGATGTCCAAGTGGAATTTGTACCTTAGATAATAAATTGTGGAGCTAAAAATCTTCTACCTTACAGGTTATATACCTGGGGAATGTTGGGGAATATAATTTCCAAAGAAAGAGGTTAGCTAAAAGATTTATTAAGCTGGATCTTTCACGGTCCAATGGAAGCTTTATCGGTTGCTTGGCAACTGGTTTTTGAGATGGTGCAACTTGATCCAACTGACAAGCAAAAAAAAAAAAAAAAAAAAAAAGGCCAAAGCAACTTGTTTATCATATAAACTCATTCTTCTCTAATAGCTGAATCTAGATTCTGGATCATTTGTCTTCCAGTGACTTTGGTATCTATCTACTAAAATTACTAGTTCCCTAGGTAATATCTATGCCCATGGTTTGAAGCAAAATGCTAGCATAACATCTGTGAAGTTCTTTTTGCAAATACATTTTATGAACTTTTTCAAAGCCCTGGGTAAGTGTGGTTTCTCTTCAGGGAATATAAATCTTAAATTTCTACTCTGAGAAATACAAGAAGTTCACATACAATGCGGGGGTGGGGAGGGGTAGACAGCGGACATCTGGATTCTTAGTGACCTTCCATCCATGACCACCTTGAATCAGATACAATTTCAATTGGTTTTTCTAGGAGCTGCTACATCTGAAAAGAGTAAGAACAAATTTCTCTTCCCTCCTCATTATGTACCTGTCATATGTGCCCACTGAATAGACCTAGGTGAAGTCCAGGTATGCCACCAAAGCTGGGCAGCATGCAAAGATTTTATTTATAAGGAGCTCCAGTGCTAACAGATTTGAGGCATGGTTAAATCAGGTCTGAGGTTCACAACCTTCTAAGAATATCTTTGACTTTCACATCTTCTTCTATCTGAGATTTAAGAGCTTCTAAGTGGTAGAGCCAAGATTTGAAACCAGATTCATGAACTCAGGATCATAGTTTCCACTTTATAATGATAGAACCTCTCCTTCCTGAACTGTCAAGGACATTACTGTCATTATTATTATTTTTTTGTTTAAAACAAGAGAAATTTAGTTTCTCACAGTTCTGGAGGCTAGAAGTCTGAATCAAGGTGTCAGCAGGGCCATCCTTCCTTTGAAACCTGTAGGGAAGAATTCTTTGCCTTTCCCTAGCTTCTCATGATTTGCCTGCAATCTAAGGATGTTACTGTCATTTAAAAAAAAAGATTTATTTATTTATTTTAGAGAGAGAGAGCACGCGTGGGGGTAGGGACAGAGGGAGAGGGAGAGAAATCCTCAAGCAAACTCCTGGCTGAGCGGGGAGCCGGAGGTGGGGCTTGAGCCCAGGACCCTGAAATCATGACCTGAGCCAAAACCAAGAGTTGGCCACTTAACTGACTGAGCCACCCAGGTGCACCTTTTTAAATTTTTTATGTTTTTATTATTTATTCATTTATTTATTTATTTGATGTTACTGTCGTTTTGATGAAGTTTTATGCCCCAGGATCACCTCTGCCATCATATGGGAAAGTACAGTAAAATACCCAAGTACTGGCTCCATACAATGATCCAAAGAGTATTACTATAAAGCAAATGTGTAGACCCCACCTATTAAGGCAGTTGATGGCATCATACCAACTTTTGGCTTTATGAATGCTAAAGAGGAACATCCAGTGACTGCTTATATTCACTATCATTTTCGTGTTGTGTGTGTGTTCACTATCATGGGTGTATGTGCATGCATATTTATGTAATTGTGGAATTAGCAAATACAATTATGAGTTGTATTATGAAGCACGAACATAAGGATTATGGAATTATCTCAATTTTTGTGTGTGTGGGTCATCTTATAAAAGGGTAATATATATAATATATTAGATGGATTTGGAGTTGGTTTATGTATTTATTTATATATTTATGGTGTTAAAAATCCCTTTTTAATTTTTTGGTATTTATTATTTATTTAATTCCAGTATAGTTAACATACAGTGTTATATTAACTTGTGTACAATACAGTGATTCAACGATTCTATACATTATTAAGTGCTCATCATGATGAGTGTACTCTTCATCCCCATCACCTATTTCACTCATCCCCCCTACCCACCTCCCCTTTGGCGACCATCAGTTTGTTCTCCATAGTTACGAGTCTGTTTTTTGTCTCTTTTATTCTTTGCTCATTTGTTCTGTTTCTAAAGGGTCAGTATCCAAAATATATAAAGAACTTATACAACTCAACACCAAAAACCCAAATAATCCAATCAAAATAAGCAGAAGATATGAACAGATATTTCTCCAAAGACATCCAGATGGCCAACAGACAAACGAAAAGATGCTCAACATCGCTAATCATTGGGAAAATGCAAATCAAAACCACGATGAGATATTACCTCACACCTGCCAGAATGGCCAAAATAAAAAACACAAAAAACAAGTGTTGGTGAAGATGTTGAGAAAAGGGAACTCTCGTGCACTCTTGGTGGGAGTGCAAACTGGTGCAGCTACTGTGGTAAACAGTAGGGAGATTCCTTTAAAAAATTAAAAATAGAATTACCATACAATCCAGTCACTCCACTACTGGGTATTTACCCAAAGAATATGAAAACACTAATTTGAAAAGATACATGCACCCCTATTATACTGGAGTTTAAAAAAATAAAAACAATTGACCATAAATTGAAACAAATAAACTTAATTATGTATCAGGGTGATGTCATAAGCATGTAGAAAAAGGAATAACCTCAAATTACTTTAAAACACAGTATACTGTTTGTACGTCTCTAGTGGGATATCTCCTGAGGACAGAAAAAAACACAAAGAAATCTTAAACTGTACTGTGACCTTATTACTAGTAGTAAAATTAATATTGGTGCTAATATTAATTAAAACACCAGCATTACCATTGGTGTTTTTGTAATTACTATGGGTATATTTTACCTAAAGCAAATAAGCAATTATGTTACTGCAATTAGAAATCAAGATTCTCAGTATTTGTGAGGTTGTGAAAGAAAGGGAACTCCTGTGCACTGCTGGTGGGAACGTCAATTAGTACAGCCACTATGGAAAATGGTAGGGAGGTTTTTAAAAAATTTAAAATAGAACTACTATATGGTCCAGCGATCTGATGTCTAGGTGCTTTGCAAGATGAATGGATAAAGAAAATGCGATTATTTATTTATTTATTTATTTACACACTGGAATATTATTCTGCCATAAAAAAGAAGGAAATCCTGCCATCTGCAAAAACATGGATGAACCTGGAGGACAGAATGCCAAGTGAACTAATCAAGACACAGAAGAAAAAATAGTACAGGATCTCTCTTATATGTGGAATCTAAAATAGTCAACACCTAGTAGCAGAGAGCAGAATGGTGGTTGCAGGCACTGGGTGGGGGGCGGGGGGAGAGGGAAATGGAGTGAAGTTGGTCAAAGGGTACAAACTTTCAGTTGTATAAGATGAATATGTTCTAGAGATCTAATGTACAGCATGGCGACAATAGTGGATGCTGTGCTGTATATTTACATTTGTTAGGAAGCTACATCTCAAATTAAATCTCACTGCATACATGAATGGTAATTATGTAGAAGTGATGGATATGTTAATTAGCTTGATTGTGGTGATCTTTACACAACGTATACCTATATCAAAACATCAAGTTGGGGTGCCTGGGTGGCTCAGTCCTTAAGCGTCTGCCTTTGGCTCAGGTCATGATCCCGGGGTCCTGGGATCGAGCCCCATATCGGGCTCCCTGCTCCGCGGAAAGCCTGCTTCTCCCTCTCCCACTCCCCCTGCTTGTGTTCCCTCTCTTGCTCTTGCTCTGTCAAATAAATAAATAATATATTAAAAAAAATAAATAAAAAAAACATCAAGTTGTACACCTTAAATATGTAAAATTTTTATGTGTCAAAGATATCTCAATAAAGCTGTTAAAAGATTTTCAGTGTGAAAAAAGATACAAGTGTAAAATCACAGTAAAAACCTTGTAGTCTTAGATGTGAATAGAAAAATATAATACGAACTTATTGTTTCTCATTGTCATAAAATGTTTCCCCCAAATTTGCTCACTGAGAAGGTCTTAAGTTAATGACGATACAATAGCAATAAGCCCTTTTATAGCCCAGTCTATGTTGTAAAAATACAATTTCTTGATAAAAAAGAACCAAGGCTCCTTGGAGAAATGACAGATTCTATGTTTGGAGCAAGCCTTGGGAGAAATGAGGCTGAAACTCTCTTTGTATGAGAAGTTAGGGGATGCTAGAGAAGACTATGCTGACTCTGTCAAAAGGATAATGAGAGCCAGAAAATTAGGATCTCTGCAGGTTGCATATTTTGCTGAAAATGGATAAATAAAGTATCAGAGTCAAGCTTTTATTCTGATTTTCCTGCATGAATGGTATGTGAAGGTGAACAATAGTTTATGAAGGGAAGTTCCTTTTCATAGAACAATTCTGGGTAATAAATATAGAATAGAATTAGAAAATCATTATTTTTGCAACCGTTAAAGAAATAATGAATGTCACCAAAGACCATGAATAAATACCAAACTATTGGGTGAAAGCTTGCTAACTTCACAATACTGGATGGGGCTGATAGCCCATGTACCTAGTAATCATTCTCACATCACTGAAAATGGAACAGAGATCGGATGCCTAATTACAAGATACACTAGGGTGTTTACAGCAGTGCCTTTGAGTTATTCTCAATGAAAACAGTTGAACTTGAATTGAATGGAGCCTCAAGGTCTGTCTGCCAGTTTACTGAAAATATTGGGAAAGAGAGAAACAAGTTAAATGGTACCATGAGGAAGTAATCAAAATCCCAACCATGCTACATTCTTCAAGACAAATAACCAAGTTTATCCAACAATTTGTATCATGAGAACTAAAAAATAAGTACAGATGGTCCCCAACTTACAATGGTTTGAGTTATGATTGTTGACTTTATGATGGTATGAAAGTGATACGCACTCAACGGAAACTGTACTTCAAATTTTGAATGTGGATCTTTTCCCTGGCTAGTAATATGCAGTAGTATCATCTCTCATGACACTGGACAGGGTAGCGAGCTGCAGCTCCCAGTCAGCCACACAATCACAAGGGTCAACAACTGATACACTGACAACTGTTCTATACCCAGACAACCAGGCTGTTTTTCACTTTCAGTACAGTATTCAATGAATTACATGTGATAGTCAAAACTCTATTATAGGGGCGCCTGGGTGGCTCAGTCGGTTAAGCGGCTGCCTTTGGCTCAGGTCATGATCCCAGGGTCCTGGGATCGAGCCCCGCATCGGGCTCCCTGCTCAGCAGAGAGCCTGCTTCTCCCTTTCCCTCTGCCTGCCACTCTGCCTCCTTGTGCTCTCTGTCAAATAAATAAATTAAAAAAAAAAACTCTATTACAAAATAGGTTTTGTGTTAGATGCTTTTGCCCAACTGCAGGTTAGCATGAGTGCTCTGAGCACGTTTAAGGTAGGCTAGGCTAAGCTATGATGTTCAATAGGATAGGTGTATTAAATGCATTTTCGACTTTTGATATTTTCAAATTACAAGGTGTTTATTGGGATGTAGCCCCCTCATAAATCAAAGAAGATCTGTAATAGAATTAACAGAAACTCAAGAACCATAATGATATTAAGGAATTGTTAATTTTGTTTGGTAGGTTAATGGCATAATGGTTAAGTTACAAATAACACCCTTATCAGAGTGACAAACTAAAATATTCACAATGAAATGACATGATGTCTATCATATGGTTTAAGATGCTCCAGCAAAAAAAAAAAAAAGTGTGTGTGTTTGTGTGAATAAATGAAATAAAGATGGCAAAATGTTGATTCTTTGTTGAATCTGAGCGATAAGCACATGAGAGTTTATTATATATATATTTTCTTCTTGTGGATATTTGAAGGTATCCAATATCAAAAGTTTTCAAAAATTGCCCCAAACTCAAATCAATTATTTTGCAACATTTTTCAATGATGTAAACACTTTTATATTGGTAAAGGCACTGTGATCTCATAACGACATGAAAGTTCATGTTTACATTTATGTGTAACACAAGAAAAGCAAAGAAAACAAAGAAAAATTAGCTTCGGCTAATTTGAAGTTGCCATTGCTTTATTTACTGCGATAAAAATCCAGCCTAAGTTTTCCTTTGATTTTGCAACAGAAAATGACTGGATTGATAGCCTTTGATTTTATTTTCCTCAAACAGAAGATAAGAAGTGAGATAAAAACAAGGATCCTCTTCTAATGTTCTGCAATTCTTGACCTCCTTCTATTTTAATAAAATCTGGTTTGCTTGTCAGTTTAACGTTTTATCAAAGGTCAGATTGCAGTTTGTAATAAGTAAATTCCAGAAAGGTGTGGGTAATAGAACTTGCATTTGAGGGCAAATATAGCTGTTAAAAATAATTATCGGAGAAAGCAAAATTTTTCTTTGGTGTCGATATTATTCCATTATTTATATATTTTGCTTTTAAGTACGTATCTTGCTTTATTTTTATATATTCCATTTACCGTGGCCTATCCTTCTCCATATATTCCTCCTTTTTCTGATTAACTCTTTGCTCATATCTTAAGGCTCATTTGAAATGTTACTTTTTCTATGACCTTCCTGATTAATAATAATGATGCTGTACATTTTGCACTCACTAATAGGGCCATGTGTGTTATAATGACTTTACACGTAAAAACTCATCCAGGCCTCACTACAACCTTATGAGAGAGGTGCTATTTTGTACCTACTTACAAGCTGAGGCCCAGAAACACGAATAGACATTTCTCCAAAGAAGACATCCAGATGGCCAACAGACACATGAAAAGATGATCATCATCACTTATCATCAGGGAAATGCAAATCGAAACTCCAATGAGATATCACCCCACACCTGTCAGAATGGCTAAAATCAACAACACAAGAAACAACAGGTGTTGCCGAGGATGTGAAGAAAAAGGAATCCTCATGCGTTTTTGGGAATGCAAACTGGTGCAGCCACTGTGGAAAAAAGTATGGAGGTTCCTCAAAAAGTTAAAAATAGAAATACCTTACAATTCAGCAATCGCACTACTGGGTATTTATCCAAAGAATACAAGAACACTAACTCAAAGGGATACAGGCACCCCTACGTTTATAGCAGAATTATTTACAATAGCCAAGATACGGAAGCAGCCCAAGTATCCATCGATTGATGAATGGATAAAGATGTGGTATATCTATATAATGGGATATTATTCAGCCATAAAAAGAATGAAATCTTGTCATTTGCAACCACATGGATGGAACTAGAGAGTATAATGCTAAGTGAAACAAGTCAGAGAAAGACAAATACCATATGGTTTCACTCATATGTGGAATTTAAGAAACCAAACAAGGGAAAAAAATAAGAGAGAGGGAGAGAGAGAGAAACCAAGAAACAGACTCTTAACTCTAAAGAACTGATGGTTACCGGAGGGAAGGGTTTGGGGGGATGGGTTAAATAGTTGATGGGGATTAAGGGGTGCACTTGTGATGAGCACGGGTGATATATGGAATTGTTGAATCACGATATTGTACACCTGAAATTAATATTACACTGTATGTTAACTAAACTGGAATTAAAATAAAAACTTAAAAAAATAAATGTAGTTAGGTCTTTAAAAAAGAACAGGCTTTGATTTAAATGCATAGTTACATAAATGTCAACTTTACATCAAGTACCCTATATTGACCTACCTGCATTTCCTTCTCTTTCAAAACGGCACCATCAGAGTAAGGAGTGAGGTGTGGAGAAGGGAAATAATTACTATATTCAGTGTGAAGTGAACTATCCTTGCTTGCAAGTGACGATAGTCATCCCTGAGCAAAACACTATCATCAACTTCCTTAGTCATGAGCCTTCCCCAAAAAGTATCTTCTAGTTTATGAGAACAGGCTACTTCATTTTGCATTCTATATCTTTACAACAATTTTGCAACCTATTTCAGAATTTAAAGATAGGATAATTCAGTTTTTCAACAGACTGCACGATATGGTTAAATCACTTCAGTGACCAAGGGCTTACCCCCTTATTTCTTTTTCTTTTAAAGATTTTATTAATTTATTTGACAGAGAGAGAGAAGGAAAGAGAGAATGTGCAAGCAGGGGGAGCAGCCGAGGGAGAGGGAGAAGCAGGCTTCCCACTGAGCAGGGAGTCCGTCACGGGGCTCTATCCCAGGACCCGGGGATCATGACCTGAGCCGAAGGCAGACGCTTAACTGACTGAGCCACCCAGGAGCCCCTGCCTCTTTATTTCTTAAAACCAATTAGCAAGTGTAATCAAACTATAGGAGAAATTGTGTGTCTGACACCATTTAACATCTCCTCCTGAAAGGATGCCATTAATTGTTCATATCCTTTAATCTGAGTCCTATTTATTACAGGGATTTTCTCAGGGTGAACCCTGGGGACTGTCTTCCTAGAACATGAGGAAGATTTAAAATCTTCAGTGGTCAATATGTTGTAAACTGTTCCATGATTTGGCCATTTAGGACAACACGTCATCTCCTTGACCCCAGGAGATAGCTTGAGTGTCAGAATGAGCATCGGAATAGTTTATTTAATTACATCTGCCTTTGAGGTGCTGTTTTTGAGAATGGAGCCAACTTCATGAAGGAGGTGCAATTTATCTACCCTATGTGTCCACAAGTTTGTCCACTGATCAGAGGCAGAATGTCATCCTTGGGTCTGCTGACGTTTGTAATTTATGCTACATAATGTTAAAACATCATTATAATTTTATTATGTATTTACAAAATATTTTCGCTTACAAAATATGGATAAGTCAAAGGAAGATTTTATTTTATTTTTTCAAAGGAAGATTTTAAATCAGCCATAACCCCATCCTCTAGTTGACATTTTACTAGTAATCATTCCTGTTTTTTTTTTTTTCCTGGAGACAAATTTTTTTTACTAAAATAAGACATATTTCAATAAATAGTTCAAAAATTTAGAATAAAACAGAATCCAACATAGTACATAACTTGCTTCAAAAGTGTTTCTAGAGTAAGAACTTCTTCTCGTGCTGCTAAATATTTATTTATTTATTTTTAAAGATTTTATTTATTTATTTGACAGAGAGAGAGAACAAGTAGGCAGAGAGGCAGGCAGAGGGAGAGGGAGAAGCAGGCTTCCCACGGAGCAGGGAGCCCGATGCGGGGCTCGATCCCAGGACCCTGGGATCATGACCTGAGCCAAAGGCAGTGGCTTAACTGACTGAGCCACCCAGGTGTCCCTCGTGCTGCTAAATATTTAAACTATAGTCTTATTTTTAACAATGGCATAGAATTTTGTTGTATGGATATAACAATTTATATAATCCAATTTACTATTTTTGGAAATTAGTTTTTCTCCCCCTTTAAGTACTGCTGGATGAACTTTTTTGTAGCCAAATATTTGCACATATCCGTAACTATTTCATTGAACAAATTTCTTAGAAGTGGAATTCCTGAAATGAAAGGATTAGATATTTTTTAACCCAAAAAAGTCTATCCGTTTGGCCTAATTTTGTTTCCAAGTCGTCTAAAAATATCTGAACATTAGGTCTCACTATTTTGTTAACGGACGCCTTTTATTTATCACCCAACTACAACACATGCCAAGGAATTCTGTTGTTGGCTTAGTGAGTTGCAGCAGGGATGACTAAAATTTTTATTGCTCCCAGCGTTTTCTCAGTCTTTTCTTTTTGTTTTGCATACATGTTACAGGAAGCATGACCATGTACCCTGGTTTGCCTTGGACAGCTACAGTTTATGTGTATTGTTCCAGCATAATTATTCACAGCTCCCCATTTCACTCTCAAAATTGTTCCAATTTAGATGGTCATGATGTGAATGTGAGAGGATGTGTTTGGAGTTTTAGAAAAGAGCATGAAAAATACTTAGAGCTCATGAGGTAGAAGATGAACAAGGAGCAATGAAATTATCATTATCCACCCATGATACCACTTGAAAATTTTGGTTTCCAAAGGAAAATCAAGAAATGCTTGAAGTGGGTGAACCGTAACAGTGGGGGTTACCACCATTGGTACTAGAAGATGGATTTATCAAAGAGTTGAGAATTCTTTGACTTGGAGGGTACCTTGGGTCCCTGATTGATGGAAATTCATAGGTTGTTCCTAGAAGAGGCGCAAGTGTTGGTAGTCAGGTCATGGCTTACCAAGAAGAGTACTCCTAAAGGAACTGGTCCTCTGGTAGGGTGAGTTAGCTTGAGAAATTGAAAACAGAGAGAAGTGGTTCTGGGCTCTACTGTCTACTTACAGATTTTCCTGAAGTCCATACTGTTATTTATTTCATAATCACCGGCATTATTTCCTGAATGATGTTTATACTCTTCTTGTGAATTTCCAAGGACATAATTTTGGGCAAATAGTAATTACTTATTAAATGTCATGTATTATAAATAAAGGGAATAATGAACACTGTAGTGGAATGCATGAGCCATGACATTTGGCATCCAGATTTTTAATTTCAGGCTTCCTCTCATTAACTTTATTATTTTTTCAGAGCAAATTATTTACTGCCTTCTCTATCTGTTTCTTCTTCTGAAGAACATTTTGAGCAGAGCTTGAAGGAATACATTGTTGAAACCCTGGAATTTCTAGGAAGGTCCAATTACATCCACGGTGCTTTGCAGTTACAATATCTCTCTTATTTGGAGTAGTATGTGTTCATGAAGCAGCAGGTGGCAAGCAGAATTCTCCATCTTTATCGATGAGAAAGATACTTCTACACAGTTATGGTGGATAACTCAGCAGTGAAATCTCTCTAGTTAACTACCCAATCATCTGCCATTAACTTGTTACATCTCACCAGCAGAGATTTGGTATTTTTCTTAATGCAATTCTTATTCTGGCTATGACCAAATAATGAGGTAGAACAATGATCAACCTAGCAATTTTGGTTATCATGATACTTAAATCGTATTTGTAGTATAACTCAATTGATTGTACAGCCACTAATCAAAAAATAGATGAAAAAAATCACTTTGAAAGTTTGTACTCAAGTTTGTACTTCGGCTGGCTCAGTCAGCAGAAAATGTGACTTCTTAAAAAAAATTATTTATTTGAGAGAGAGAGAGAGAAAGCACCAGCACGGGGTGGGAAAGAGGAGGGGCAGAAGGAGAGGGACAAGCAGACTCCCCACTGAACAGGGAGCCTGATCTGGGACTCGGTCCCAGGACCCCAGGATCATGACCTGAGCTGAAGGCAGATGCTTAACCAACTGAGCCACCCAGGCACCCCAAAACATGTGACTCTTGATCTCAGGGTTGTGGGTTCAAGCCCCACATTGGGCATAGAACTTACTTAATAAAATAGAAATAAAATCTTTTTTAAAAAAAGAAAGTTTGTACTCAATAGTTTTGCAGTTTTGAATTACACTTCCTCATACCTTGCCTTTTTGGAAAATATAAATGCTCTTTTTCTTTTTTTCTTAAATCTGAAACTTTAGAATAAAATATAATGGGTAATCAAGATGTCAACAAAAATTTGCTGGGCAAAAATCTCACCCCACTTTAACTGAGCAAGCATCTGTGGTTTATGTCTGCTGAGACTGTAAATCTATTCTTATGTGATTGAGTCGGCAACCCAATGATGTCCTCTGGACCTCATCTTTAATTAGCTGTAGCCCTAAGTTTGGATGGTTTATTGAAAATATTAAAATAAGTCTTAGGAAAATATAGGCAGTATTCCTACTATCAAATGTTTTAACACTGGATTTTATTTATTATTATTTTTTTAAAAGATTTTATTTATTTATTTGACAGAGAGAGACACAGCGAGAGAGGGAACACAAGCAGGGGGAGTGGGAGAGGGAGAAGCAGGCTTCCTGCTGAGCAGGGAGCCCGATGCGGGGCTCGATCCCAGGACCCTGGGATCATGACCTGAGCCAAAGGCAGACGCTTAACGACTGAGCCACCCAGGCGCCCCCTGGATTTTAATTATTTAATGAAATTTTTCATAGATCTCAATTGGGTATGCATATAAAACAACTTTATTCTGTTCTCCATTTGCTCAGGGGACTGTTTTCCTCTGAAGGGAAATCTCAGAGCAGGTCCCATAATGTTTCCAGTTATTCTCACGTAATAACAGCCCTCCAGTCATAAGCATAGTCTTATTTTGATAATTGATATTTCTATTCTGAACTCTAATTTTTCTCTGGCCTACTTCAGATCTAAGCTGGGGGTTGGACTGGGCTGGGAGGGGTAGAGATATGATTTGGGAGGTTTCAGGATTCATTCTCGATTAGCTCCATCTCCTCCTCTTTCCTTCTCAGTTGGCTGACCTTAGTTTTGGAACCCTCTAGCATAAGGAATGGAGCTAGGGGGCAGAAAAGGTCTTAAATGACTGGTATTATTATGATTTCCTCTTTATACTCGCCAGGCTTGGCAAGCAGTTAGAGCTGACTTTTGGTGCACTTCAGAGTTTTTCAGAGATTTCCCAGTGGGAACATCTGATACTGTTCAGTGTAGTATCCCCCCTGACTGGCTGCTGAGGAACATTCTCTGCAACTTCTTCATCCAAATATATATTGCCAAACTCTTTCTGCTCAGATCACTTTGATCCATATCAGGAAGACTTCTTAGGCAATTTTCCTTTTAAAATAAAACCGATTTACCTTCCATTTTCAGAGCCCACATCTTGTCCAAAGGATGGATAGAATGACTGTCTTACACAGGTTGGGGGGGGGGGGCATGGCTCTCAACACTGCCCCCTACTCCGATGCCATCGGCTGCTTCCACCAGCTTCTTTCCTGGCATGAGCCACTGTGTCCTTGATCGCCAAATGATATGGCGGTGGGATCACCATTTACATAGGCTGTAATGTGAATAGCGATCCCTGTGGGTATGCAATGCTTCCGAGCCTTCTGAGCAGTCCTCTTAGTCTGTCTCACTAGGCTTGAAGTGAGCTGGGAAACTTCCGTCTCCCTTCCCCTAGTGTGGGAGGAGAGGGGGAAAACAGCACAGGACTCCAATAATACCCTCCAAAGAGAATTTCTCTCTGATTCTTTAAGCCCAAGCCCTTTACATCATCTTGATATGCCAAGATGCTCTCACATCCCAGCCTGGAGTTTCTTTTTTGCACTTTTAATAGGGGAATGGGGATAAACAAATTATGGTCCATTCATACAATGACCATTTTTCAGTAACAAAACAAACCAAACATCACACACACAAAACAAAACCCAAAACCTCCCCACACAATGGATATATACAAAAACATAGATGACTCTTAAAAACATTATTTGGAATAATAGAAGCCAGGCGAGAAGTTTATAAATTATATGAAGCCATTTATATGATGTTCTACACCAGGCAAAATAAGCTTTTCTGTTAGAAATCAGAACAGTGTTTGCCCATGGTTGGGAGGGAGGATTGACTGTGAATGGGCATCACTGAGACGATGGGAAGGTTCTATGCCTGGCTTTGGATGATGGATACCTGGATGTATACATCTGTCAAAACATATCCAATCTGGTGTGCACTTACATTGTAGATAAATTATACCTCAATGTAAGAGAACTTAGGTTTTACCAGACAGCTTTTGTAGAATATTGGCATAAGGAACACTGAAGCCAATTATACAAAGAACACCCTGTATTCTCCTTCACTCTCAAAAAATTACTTTGTGCATTTAGCTCAGCATTTTGGCAC
Source organism: Halichoerus grypus (assembly GCF_964656455.1). Taxonomy (NCBI): domain Eukaryota; kingdom Metazoa; phylum Chordata; class Mammalia; order Carnivora; family Phocidae; genus Halichoerus; species Halichoerus grypus. The sequence goes on along the minus strand of NC_135727.1, from coordinate 121,540,322 downwards.
ATCAAGGTGGCTTGGAAACTGTGTTCTCTCTTTGCTTTTTGCTGTCTGCCTACATTATTTTGTCTTCTCTGTCTTCATCTGTATTATGAGTATAAATGCTGAAAATCTACCCCCCATCAACTCCTTCCAGGTTGAGATCAGGTTGTTCTATCAAATGCCTGCAAGTTGTGCTCCTTAATAAGCTATGCCCTTACCTGAGCTTATTAGCCCATAATGAATAAGTCATCTACATGAAGGTCACAAAACATTCTTTCAAAATAATTATTGACTTCAACATGCACCGTATTTCCACACTTCCTCTGATTTACTGAATGGTCAATATTTTCAAGATGTATTTTCTTTCTTAAACTAAAATATGTAAAATTGAGCTAACATCTCTTGTAAAACCATTTCTGCTATTTTCAATGTCACTGATTCCTTTTATGTGTCTTATCTTTTTCATTGTGTTTTATTTTTTTACATTTACAAGTATATACTAAAGAGAACACTTGAAAGGCTGTAGCCCCTTGCCCTTTATAGATGATACTAGATAAAATGAAAAATGCCTCAAAGCTTCCAGCAATATGGCAGACTGAGCTGATAAGGAAAAGCAAATAGGCAGAGATGCTGGACAAAAAGTAGCAGTCTTTTTCAATACAGCTAGACTGGAAAGAAAAGAAAGAAAATCCCCTGATACTAGAAATGAAGAGAAACCACCACCAGAGCACGAGGCAGAAGCTGCTGCAGTGGAGGCTCATGGGGGTATCAGGTTCAGGGGGCTAGAGGTTGGATTTTGATGCCCACATAGGGACAGAAAATGTGGGCTTGAAGCTGCAGATGTAAGGAAGTTATACCTAAGCTCCATAAGTAAAGCTCAGAGCCCTAAGAGGCTGTTCCAATAATGCGAAGTGAGTAACTTCCTCTCCTTGAGGAAGATACAAAGAATGTTACTATCTGCTGAGGGATACTGTAAATATAAGAGTTGTCTGTGAGGACAGAAACATTATGAAGTGGTGGGGGGTGGGAGGGATGGGGTGGCTGGGTGATAGACATTGGGGAGGGTATGTGCTATGGTGAGCACTGTGAATTGTTTAGGACTGTTGAATCACAGACCTGTACCTCTGAAACAAATAATACGTTATATGTTAAAAAAAAAAAAAAAAAAGAAGATATCAGGAAGGGAAAAATGAAGGAGGGGGGAATCGGAGGGGGAGACGAACCATGAGAGACGATGGACTCTGAAAAACAAACTGAGGGTTCTAGAGGGGAGGGGGGTGGGGGGATGGGTTAGCCCGATGATGGGTATTAAAGAGGGCATGCTCTGCATGGAGCACTGGGTGTTATACACAAACAATGAATCATGGAACACTACATCAAAAACTAATGATGTAATGTATGGGGATTAACATAACATAAAAAAAAAAAGAAACATTATGAAGATCCAACCCAGAGCCGTCTATAGATTCAAGGCAATCCCTGTCAAAATTCCAATGGCATTTTTCACAAAATTAAGATAAAGCAATCTTAATATTTGTATGGAACCACAAAAGACCTGGAATAGCTGAGGTGATCTTGAGCATGAAGAACAAAGTTGGATGCATCACACTTCCTGAATTCAAACTTTATTATTAAGCTATAGATATCAAAACAATATGGCACTGGCATAAAAAAAGACACATGGACCAATGGAACAGAATCAAGAGCACAGAAATAAACCCATGCACATCTGGTCAACTAATATTTGACAAGGGAACCAGGAAAACACAATATGAAAAAGATAGTCTCTTCAATGGTTTTGGGAAACTAAATGTTCACATGCAAAAAAAATAAAATTGGACTCCTATCTTATACCACTCACAAAAATTAACTCAAAATGGGATTAAAGACTTAAACATGAGGTCTGATACCATAAAACTCCTAGAAGAAAACATAGGGAAGAAGCTCCTTGGCACTTGGAAATGATTTTTGGAAATATGACATCAAAAGCACAAAAAACAAGGCAAAAGTAAGCAAGAGGGACTACGTCAAACTAAAAAGCTTCTGCACAGCAAAAGAAACAATCAATAAAATGAAAAGACAATCTATGGAATGGGAAAAAATATTTGCAAGCCATATATTAGATAAGGGATTAATATTCAAAACATATAAAGAACTCATAGGACTCAGTAAGAAAAAATCAAAACAATCCAGTTAAAAAATGGGCCTCTGAACTGAATTGTCATTTTTTCAAAGAAGACATCCAAAATGCCAACAGGTACATGAAAATATGGCCACCACTAATCATCAGGGAAATGCAAACCAAACCACAATGAAATATCATCTCACATCTGTTAGAATGAACTATCATCAAGAAGACAAGAGATAACAAGTGTTGGTGGGGATGTGGAGAAAAGGGAACCCTTGTGCACTGTTGTTGAGAATGCAAATTGGTTCAGCCACTATAGAAAACAGTATGGAGGCTCCCTAAAAAATTAAAAATAGAACTATCTTATAATCCAGCAATTCCACTTCTGGGTATATATCGAAAGGAAGTGAAAACAAGTTATTGAAGAGATATATGCACTCCCATGTTTATTGCAGCATTATTCACAGTAGTCAAGACATGGAAACAACCTAAGTGTCAACAGAGGAATAGTTAAAGAAGAATGGCGCACACACACACACAATGGAACAGTATTCAGCCACGAGAAGGAAGGAAATCCTGCTATTTGCAACAACATGGATGGACTTTGAGAGAATTATGCTAAGTGAGGTAAGTCAGACAGAAAAAGACAATTAGGTATGGTATTGCTTATGTGTGGAATCTAAAAATGCCGGACTCACAAAAACAGAAAGTAGAATGGTGGTTACCAAGGGCTGAGGGTGGAGGAACTGGGGAGATGTTTTTCAAGGGTACAAAACAACAACCAGTAGATAAATAAGTCCTGGAGATTGAATGCACAGTATAGTGACTGTAGACAATAACACTGTACTATAAACTTCAAAGTTGCTAAAAGACTAGGTCTTAATTGTTCCCACCACAAAAAAAGAACTGATAATTAGGTGATGTGATAGGCCTGAATCTTAGCTAACACAATGGTGGTAACTGGTAGATACATCAAATCAACATGTTGTACACCTTAAATTTACACAACATGCCAATTATATCTCAGTGAAAAAATCATGAAGAATGGGTTCTGAATTGATATTATCTGCATCATACAGAAACCTCAAGCTGAGCAGTTAAAATAAAAAGATTGAAATGAGATGAATAAAAACCACCATTTCAGTGGGGGAAAAGTCTGTTCCAAAATCCAGAGCAATACAGGATTCCCCCTCCCCACAACTCCACTGCCTCCCCAAAATAGATGAACTCACAACAAAAATTGCACACAATTATGGTTCTAGCAATACAATGATCTTGCTAAAGGGAAAACTCTCTTGCTATGAAATGCTGGACAAACTATAACAAACTTTAAGTATGTAGTTCACACACACACACACAAATAGGGAAATCTGCAGAGGGAAAAAGAGGTGGCTATTAACAAGACATCAAATTGTGATTGGAAGTTACCAATTCCTTAGGGTGAATGGGATGAAGGTTGCCAGTCTTAGTATCATCAAGGATTGGGTTTTAATGCATAGAAACGGGCAACGAACTTTTGGTTTCAAATTAGAAGAAATCTCAAACCATGTCTTCCGAATAAACCCACGAATTTGAAGAGTTATATCCTTCACTTACTGGATTGTTGTTGGCATGAATCACCTTTCTAAATTCCTATGCTCTATACAAATTACAGTAGCTAGATGCTTGAGAACAACATTCCTGAGAATCCCCTGTAAAAAGTATTTTGGCTTAGATTTGGCCAATGATACAGAATCATGAAAGAGTTGGGGATGGAAGAGAAGCCGATGTTGTTGTTCTTCTGCTGGTGGTCATGAACAGATGTGTGAGCTGCAGATGTAAAGTTTTACAGTGGCCTCTTGGTGTAATACTATGAACCACCCTCCAAGGTTATGCAGAAGCTATGAGCTTCTGAGCTGTCTTTTGAAGTGACTGACTTGAATGATTGTACTAACTTCCTACTTCTCAGGAAACCAGTGGTGAAATGGAGTCTTCTTTGAATTTCATACTTCAAAAACCCCTGATGGTTTATATTTGCACTTATTTCCATAATTCCTACAAGAAATACCTAGACTGGATCCTGACTGACAGACGCAAAGGATAGATAAGAAAAAATATCCTTCAGGTAGAGCAGGTAGATATCAAAGGAAGCTTGTATGTGTTGGCCTGGGCTCTGGGTGGGGGAAAGTCTCCCATGAAAATTTTTCATAATGGACCTGCCCCTCAAACAGATGGTCCAAGAACCGCGAAGCCAAGGAATTAAAACAAAAGTGTTAAGAAAGAAGTGAAACTCTCAGTGTAGGTGGAAGAAGCATATAGAAATCTTTTATGAAGGTATGTACCCACAGTCCTGGCTACATAGATTCTTAGACATACAACCCCATTGAACTTGACCTCACAACTCAAAATTAGGAGGCTCACAGGATAACAATCCATCATAAGTGAGAACCGTACTTATCAACAGGTATAATCACAGCAGGATTATACTCCCAAGAATTTTAGATAATGGAACCATTTTATTAAAATAATAAAATATGCTTGGTATTAAAGACATAAAGAAGAGAATCAAAGACAACCATGAAAAATTACAGGCAGGTTTGAAAAATAACCAAATGGGTTTCTGAAGGGAACAAAACGGCCAAGAAACTTAAAAACACACTTGCTAGTTTTAGTTTTAAAGCAGATTAGACAGCGCTGCAGAGAGAACTAGTGAACTAGAAAAAAGCTCCAGAATGAAACACAGAGAGTGAAAGAGACAGAAACAGGAAGAGACTTAAGAGACAAGGGGGATAGAAGAAGAAGAAGAGCCAACACATCTAACTGAGTTCTCAAGGGAGGAAAAGTGAAAGAGTCGATTCTTTAGGCAATAATAGCTGAGATTATTTTATAACTGACGAAGGAATTAACCCCCAGATTTCAGAAGCACAAATATTTCAGAAAGAATTAAGAAAACAAAAAGTAAAAACAAAACACAAACAAAAAAACCTAAAAGCACACTTGGACATATCATTGTGAAACTCCAGGACATGAAAGACAATGAGATACTTTCTCAAGCAACCAATAAGAAAAGACAAGTCCTATGCCTTAGCGGTTACATGATTTAATCTCAGACAAGTCACTTAACCTTTATCCATAGTTGATATCATAATTTGAGAGGTGATGTTTTTACTCACTTTATCATCCTTTCAGTATTTTTGATGAGTCACTGTAAAGCCACTATTGGTGAGGTTTACATCTCCCCAGAACTCCCAGCCTGCTCTCCTTTTGAGTCCATGGGAATGGCAAGTTCCAACTGCAAGTCTGCATGCCCTTTTTCTTAAGGACCATCTCTGTCAACCAGGAGAGCAGGCTGGGAGTTCTGGGGAGTTGATGCAGCTCTCAGTGAATGACACAAAAAATATCCCATCTCCTACTTCCGTCATTTTACGTAACTCTGAGAGATGTAAACTATCTCACGGAGTTCCCCAGGGGGACTGGGTTTCAGCGTCTTATGGTGGGAACTTGCTCTATAATGTACTTTTTTTTTTTTTTTTTTAAAGATTTTATTTATTTGAGACAGAGAGAGAGAGAGAGAGAGAAAGAACATGAGCAGGGGGAGCAGCAGAGGGCGAAGCAGACTCCCCACTGAGCAGAGAGCCTGATGCGGGCCTGGATCCCAGGACCCCGGGATCATGACCTGAGCCGAAGGCAGAAGCTTAACCCACTGAGCCACCCAGGCGCCCCTATAATGAACCCTTAATTGGCTTCCTCCCTTCCTCTAATTCCCCACTGGTGCTTCCTGGGATGATGTTTCACACAAACTATGTGCATTTACATCCTTGTGTCAGGGTCAGCTTTAGGGGAACCCAACTTAAGGCAGACATAAAAAATAGGATTTTGACCCCACAATTTTAAATAAAACCACTTTTTTGTTTCAGAGGTACAGATCTGAGATTCAACAGTCTTGCACAGTTCACAGCGCTTACCAGAGATCTGTACCTCTGAAACAAATAATGCAATATATGTTAAGAAAGAAAAAAAGAAGAAGAAGAATGTAGCAGGAGGGGAAAAATGAAGGGGGGGAAATCGGAGGGGGAGAAGAACCATGAGAGACGATGGACTCTGAAAAACAAACTGAGGGTTCTAGAGGGGAGGGGGGTGGGAGGATGGGTTAGCCTGGTGATGGGTATTGGGGAGGGCACGTTCTGCATGGAGCACTGGGTGTTATGCACAAACAATGAATCATGGAACACTATATCTAAAACTAATGATGTAATGTATGGGGATTAACATAACAATAAAAAAAAAAAACCACTTTTTTGGGGAAGAGGGATATTGTTCTTCATTTTCAGACCCCGGAATTCTGAATTACCACATAGTTGGCCATGTCTGTGTGAGACACACATGAGGCGGGATGTATGGGGCTCATTAGGCCTCTTTTTGGCTGTTGCTCATCAAATCCTGAGTGAGGAAGTTCTTACTCCAGCCTGTGAAAATCACACTCCCTTTATCTCTTTGAAAACTTAATTTTGAAACAAAGACTCCCAGGAAGTTGAAAAATGGTACAGAGAAGTTCTGTGTGCCCTTCATCTAGCTTCTCAGAATGGTAACATCTTCTGTGCCTTATGGTGTAATATGAAAACCAGGAGATTGGCATTAGTACAATCTACAGATATTATTCAGATTTTGCCAGTTTGTGTGCATGCATTTGCATGCACATGTGTGTAGGTATGTGTGTGTGTAGTTCTATGCAATTTTATCACATGTGTAGGTTCATGTAAGCACCACCACCATCAGGATATAGAACCGTTCCATGACCACAAAGGAGTCTCCTTGTGCTACTCACTTAGAGGCATACCCACCCCCAACCGCGTCCCTCACCCCCGGCAACCACTAATCTATTTTCCATCTATATATTCTTTAATGCATAACCTTCAGACTTGTGTAAGAAAAAAAGTTTTAATCTCTCACAGAGACAAAGCAGATTAACAGGCAGTTTTTCAATGTCAATGGGACTTTCAGACTTGATTCTAAATAAATTCACTGACACTTTTGATACAGTGAAGTGTTTTTAAGAGTGTCCTTTATATGGGTACAATCCTACTTCAAGGGAAATACAGGTTCATTTCAAAACTGTGCTTTAAATATTTATGAAACCGATAATGTATTTCCTTTCCTTCCTTTTAATCAAAGATTTATTTATTTATTTGAGAGAGAGAGAGAGAGAGAGAGTGTGTGTGTGTGTTGGGGGGTAGGGACAGAGGGAGAGAAAGTCTTAAGCAGACTCCCACTGAGTGTAGACCCCAGACTCGGGGCTCGATCTCATGACCCTGAGATCATGACCTGAGCCCAAACCAAGAGTCAGATGCTTAACCAACTGCGCCACCCAGGTGACCCAAAACAAGAGTATTTCTCATGATTTTTTTATTTGTACTAATCGACACCTAGCCTTGATACCTCCTATTTGCAAGAGTGTGTTTCTTCCATTCATATGAGCCCACTTTCATGATAATTCTACGAGCTTTAGTATTGGTTTTTTGGTCCAACGGCCTCAGTTCTATTACCTTGAACAAAGAACAATGGAAACCTTCTCTTATTATTGTTGCTTTGGCCCAAGGGTCCCAGGCTCTTCCAGGGCTGCTGTTTTTTGTCTCATGGTGTTGCTGAGAGTCAAGCAGTTGGATGCAGACCCCCTCTGCTTTGAAGATAAGACCAAGCACACACTGCCGCTTGCTATACCGGAAGCTTCTTTGGGTGCAGTTGGGAAAGAGGAAGTCTCCACATACCCAAAGAATTATCTAGATCTGAAGGCATTCCAGCATCTGCCATGCACTGGGAATGGGATCAGTCTTCCTTTTAACCTTCAAGAACGACAGCTTATCTGTGTTTGAGAAGTGCCATTCCTGGCTTTCATGCTTCCTGGGGGAGCTGAATTCTACACCTATGCCACCCCACCAGCAAAGTGAAGTGGGAGGGAGAGAAAGGAGATGCCATCAAGGTGGTATTTATTGTACCTTCGCTCCACAAGGCCAGGGAAGCTTACCCATAACCTCAAGAACTCACCATCTCCGGTCTCTTTGAGTATCAATGTCCTTGTCCCTAACCTTAACCCTAACGTACTCCAACAAGGGTTGCCCATTCCTGCTGAGATGACTCGGCATTTTAATACTGTATGTCTCGGCAATAGACAATCACAGCTTTCTAAAATATTTTGTAAGATCTGGATTTTTTTCACCTTATCCAGAATCACTTTATGTTCAAAAGTAAACAAGTTTTACTTTACTTTATTTTTAAAAAGATTTATTTATTTATTAGAGAGAGAGAGAGAATGCAAACGGGGGGAGGGGCAGAGGGAGAGGGAGAATCTCCAGCAGACTCTCCGCTGAGCGCAGGGCCGGATGCAGGGCTCCATCCCAGGACCCTCAGATCATGACCTGAGCCAAAATCAAGAGTTGGCTGCTTAACTGACCGAGCCACCCAGGCGCCCCAGTAAACAAGCTTTAGAACAACCATCTCTAAAATTGACTCTAGGACATTAATCATATAGCTCTACTACTGCTAGGCATAATTTCCATGGCCAACTATAATAAATGAAAATTTATTCCCATAGATGCATTCCAGTAAAAATCCATCTGAGCAGAGGTTGAGCTCTGATGCACCAATTACAGAGCCTAGTGAACCATGCTGTGCACCTCCTCTCTCTCTCCAACTGCCTGTAGGGTTCCTGGCACCAGTCGAGAGCAAGACGGTTATGGAGATCACATTCTAAAACGACGAGACTGGCAATAAACAAATAATGTGATGCATAGTAAGAATGAAGGGAAAAGTGGGGAGTCATGGCCTTGGGTGACTAAAGTGTGCATTTCTTTAGCTAAAAAACCAGAGAAGACTCAGAAAGCAGCCATAAAACATCCTGAGAAAGACAGTATATACTTCATTCGGGCAGGGGTCTCCAGATGTTTAGTTCACACAAAATAGAATAGTGCCTGACACATCTAAGACGTATTTGCGAACTGAATTAATAAGGATTTCAGGCAGAGGGGACAGCCCGTGCAAAAGCCCCGAGACAGAAAGGTCAGTGTGGTGGAAAAGAGTGCATGAAGAGGGTCAAAGGAGAGGACTTGGAAGGTGCACGGAGGGGGGCCACTTTTGCACGTTGGCTCCTGCTCTATTTGTAATGCAATGGCATGACTTGCTGTGGGAGAGGTGCATGGGAAGCTGGGACTCTGGAGGGCTCGCCCGATGCCTGGGATCAGCCCTGCCGTACAGGACTCTTCACAGTGTAGACAGCTCAGGGTCACTCTGCCCTCCCTGGAACTGATAGAATCCATCGGAGGATGCCCGGGTCATGAGCAGCTCAGGATCAGGAGTGAGGCGGGGATGTGTGGATGACACCCCCAGGAGTGGATGCAGTGAAAGGATCTGAAAATGCAGGAACAGGGAGGGACTGAGAAAAGCATCGCCAGATGATCAGTTGCAAGGAGAGCTAAAATGACTGATTGCAGTCACGGGCATGGGGTTGGCATGACCTTCTGCATTACAGTCAAAGAATCAAAATTTGCTTTCAGATAGACGCACGTGATGTCTGTTTCTGAACCTGCCTTGATCTCTTTAGGAAAGAAACATCTGGGCTCATTGTTCCAAATGAGTATATTTCAGGAGAAAATTAATATATGCTTAAAAAGTTTCTGTGTTACACAACTTTCAGAGTTTTCTTTCAGAAATGAATACATATGCTCACATAAAGCAGCTCAGCTATGAAATAAAAAGACAAACTGATCAAAACAGGACTTGAAAAATACAGCTTGGTAAAAATGTTTGGATTTTCACTACTTACCAAATAGCTATATTTATGTTTCTGCTAGTATTTTATTTTGCTTTTTCCCCTAAGTCCGGGACTTGCCTAGGCAGATTCTCTTATTTTTGAATTTGTAGATCTGTAGGAAATGCTACCTTTATAAATGGTGAAGACCCAGCTGGGAAGCCACAAAACTGTGATGACAGTTAAGCAGAAAACATGATCACTTTAACAAAAGTGGCCAAATAAACCAAGATGATTCGGCCGTGTTATTCTCATTTACTTCATATTTTCTTCAGCTCTGATAAGCTCCTGTAATCACCGTCCTGTTCACCACAGAATTAAAATAAATCCTATTTAACTAATATTCCTTGTAGCTCTGTGTCTTACCACACAGCTTCAGTTTAGTGACATACAAGCAGAGAGTGGCCGGAGTTGGCTTATTGGGAGGGAGTGGTATGGGGTGGGGGTGTGAGATGGGGTAGGTGGCAGAAATGGCTGTATTTCTTCTTCCTGGATGCAGGCTCTTTGCCATGCAACTCTGTGGTACCTCTTACTCTGACTCTGGACCAGGCTAATAAAATGAGGTGGGAGTGGCCATGGGGTCATTCTGAGCCGAGGCCTTGAGGGGCCTTGAGTGTTTATGCTTGCCCGCTGAGCTCTCCGCCTCATGGTGGCCTGTGCCAGGCAGAAAAATGGCTGCCCGAAGATGTTGACGCTAATGCCTGGAACCTGTGAATATGTCACTTTACACGATCAAGGAGACTTCGCAGGTACGATTATGTTAGGGATCTTGAGATGCAGATGTTATTCCGGATGATCTGGGTGGGCCCAATTTAATCCCGTGAGGCCTTAAAAGGTCTTTCCCAGTCAGTCAGTGGGAGGTGTGACTCGAGCAGAATTGTCAGAGAGATGCGGACTTTGAAGGAGGAAGGGGGGCCATGGACCAAGGAATAGGGGTGGCCTCTAGAATCCAGAAAAGACAAGGAAATGGATTCTCTCCTAGAGCCTCTAGAAAGGAATGCAGCCCAGCTGCCACCTTGATTTTAGCCCAGTGAGACCTGTGTCAGACTTGTGACTTCCAGAACTGTAAGGTAAGTTTGCACTGTTTAAGCCATAACTTTTTTTTTTTTTTTAAAGATTTTATTTATTTATTCATGAGAGACACAGAGAGAGAGAGAGGCAGAGGGAGAAGCAGGCTCCCAAGGAGCAGGGAGCCCGATGTGGGACTCGATCCCAGGACCCTGGGATCATGACCTGAGCTGAAGGCAGACGCTTAACCATCTGAGCCACCCAGGCGTCCCAAGCCATAACTTTTTGATGGTTTATCGCAGCAGCAATAGAAAATTATGCATGGCCATAGATAACGGATACCAAAAGCTAACAGACTTTCTCTCTCTTCTGGTTTAAATAATCTGTTTTGTAGGATTCAGTTCATATTATGGAATATTCAGTCAATTCAATTTCAGCTCCCCATGAAGGCCATCTTCCTGCTTACCCTTCTTGCTGTGCTTCCGGCCCGGGCTGCTCTTTGACATCCGCTGCTCAAGTCCATGGCTTACAGATCTTGTGGTCTGTCTTCTCGTTATAGTCAGCCATCGCTCCTCCTTCCTGAGCTCCACCTTGATTCTCTCTGGCTTTGTGCACCCTTCAAGGTTTGACTCACTCCTCTGTTCAGCCGTTCCCTGTGTGGCCTTCCCTGTAGGATGCTAAGCTACTTTCCCCTCCACAGGCACCTTCCATGGCAAGTTCCCCCGTAGATTCTCAGCTTTATTCTGGTCCTTCCCTGGGGCATGTGGAAACTTATAGATTCATTCCACATATGGGAAGTGGGGGCTAACACAGCCGTGTCACGTCAGCACCATTCTATTAAGTGTCTTTCCTCCTGGCATGCCTGCCATCTCAGGAGTTCCCAGTTAGCAGTGCACCCCCCAAACCACTGCACTTTCAACTTCGCAGACCGTGTAAGAGACCTCCCCACTGCAGGATTCAACCCAGAGCAGGGAGGCCAAGGCACATGCTCTCACGCTTTCCTTCCTCTTGGCCTCCTTCTTCTTCCACACATCCTCCCCAGGGCAGAAGGAATGGACTTCTTCTTCCGTCCAAGAGGGATTCCCAATGCATCCCAGGCTCCTCCTAAAGAAGGCAGTATTTTCCCTGCCCTAGTCACTGAGTGTGTAATTGCAAATGAGAAGCAGGGAGAAAAGCAGTGTTGCTAATAATGCAAGATCAAAAAAATACATTTCTGGTTACAGCCAGGCACTAGGCTAGGTACTTCAATGTGAAGTATAGTATTATTCAACAAGAGAGTTCTGATAAGAGAAGAATGTGTGTGTGTGTGTGTGTGTGTGTGTGTGTGTGTGTGTGTGTTTGCATATGGTTGTGAAAGAAAATATAGACAATTTTGTCTAGTGTAACAAAAAGAAAATGATTTATACAATGTTTTTGAGTCGATTAAAAATGGAGGAGACATTTTTTAGGACAGCATATAAAACTAGGTGATGGATCAACTGAATCTGCAAAAAAATTGTTCTACTAATAGAGAACTGTGGTCAAGATTCTGAACTATTACAGCAGTGCAATTGGTTCTGGAGCATACGACAAATCATTTGTACTAAAGCCAGGAATGAGATATGAACGGAGAAGTCTCGCTAAGTTGTGATTCTTATAAAAGTAGTCCTTTTTTGCATCCAATAATATCAGATTTAAGGCTTGAATCTGATGTACTGATTCACAACTTCAGATTTGATCAAAATGGAGAGTAACTGCTTTGACTTGTTGGACAAACTCCCAAGTCGGATTCTCAGCTTCATCCTGGTACTTGTTTTTAAAAATTATCCATTAAAGATCTGATGTGGGGGCACCTGGGTGGCTCAGTCGGTTAAGCGTCTGACTTTGGCTCAGGTCATGATCTCGGGGTCCTGGGATCAAGTCCCACGTCTAGCTCCTTGCTCAGCAGGGAGTCTACTTCTCCCTCTCCCTCTGCCCCTCCCCCCACTCGCGCTCTGTCTCTCTCAAATAAATAAAATCTTAAAAAAAAATCTGAGGTGGAAGAAAGGACCATAAAAGCCCACAATGAGTAACAGCCAATGTGGCCTCTGTAAGAACACTTTGCAAATGGTAGTGTGCTGTCCTGGGTTGGGTCCTTTGGAAAAGACCCCCAGGCAAGGATTCCCGTATACACGGTATATTAAGGATGTGCTCCTAGGGAAGACTGCTCAGGGAGTGGGAGAAGCAGGGCAGGGAAGAAAGGATGCCACAAAAGCTTGCAATCTTGGGCAAACTTCCCCCAAAGTTGGCTTCAGTCTGATCCTGCAGGGGAGATCTGGGGTATAAGCTATGCTCCAGATTTTGTCTCACCTGGGAGGAAAGCAGCTAGGCTTTCATATTCTGGCATCTATCAGTCATTGGTTCAGGGCTGCCGGGAAAAGGGGGAGCAGGGTGTCTGGGGAACATCAATCTCTGGCACTCTACAGTGTAGAATACAGCTCCAGCTCCAGCTGCCTGGGCGGTGACCTCCAAGGAGATTCACAGGGGCAGGTATTAGGAACAAAGGTCACAGTAACTGGAGGAGGCTGCATGGCCATGGTAAAAGGGATCACAAGGGATCCAGGTGGAGCACTGAGGGTGTTCCCGACATGCGTCAGCTAAACTAACGTGAGGTCATACGGTGAAAAAAGACTAAGCTTTCCCAACATATTCTTCCTGTTTCCTGCGGATCTTGTGACAATCAGTAACCACTGATACACAATTGTGAGGCTGCTTAAACTCCAAGTTACTGTCCCATCTTTCCCCACCCCAGACAAGAGATTTCCTCGGTCCAGAGCTCAGCTTCCATTAGCAAGCTCAGATACTTTTCAATTCAGGAATACCAGTTTCCCAAAGACGGCACCATCGGTCATCTTGACAGAAGACCAAGGCCATCCCTTCCACTGACCTTCCAGTGGCATGGTGCCACTAGTTTAGGCTCCTCTGCTTGGCTTCTGAGGCCCTCTATAATCTGACCCACTCTTTCTTATCCAAATCTGTGCCCTGCATCCCACTTTCCAGCCTTCCTACTCCTCTCCTGCCGGTTGACTCTCAACTGTCAGCATCACATGACATGTTCACATCTGCTTTGTTCCTACCTTGTGGGGCTAGTTCTATTGCCTGGATTCCTCCTTTCTTTTCTTTCATCTGTGCGAATTCCATTTGCTGCTCCGAGTTCAGCCTGTCACTCCTCCCTGATCTTCCCTTTCTGGACAACTCCAAGCCACGCTGCTGTCCCCCTTCTTTGAATGTTTATGAGTATTTAAGTTGTCACTAGAACATTCTACATGCCTTTCTACCGGGCTTTCTCTGTTCACTATGAAAGTGTTCCGTGAATTACGCTCAACTGATTTTTAAAGGACCCTGAGTGATACTAATGTACAGCCAGAGTTGAGAATTTGCTTGGAGATACAATGAATAGAATCACGATGGTAAATACTCAACTCCAGAAAACAGATTCATATATTGTGGCGATGGGAAATACCCAACATCGGAAAGAGCTTCCCATGAGCATATCGTATCACTTATGGTCCCAGGTGTCCCTGTTCGGGATGACTGTATTGTGCTCAGGGTTCACATGGTACCCAGGTCTGCTAAACCCGTGCAGAGAACAGTGGTCAGTTGGAGCCATTCTGCAACCATCCTACATAAGCCCTGCATCGTCTTTAGCTAAAAAAATACCACAGAAAATAAGGAGGGAACGCCCATATATCTCTAGAACTTCAGATCCATGTGTTTGGCTTTTTAAGTCTCATTTTTGCTAACAACTCATAGTGGCTTTTCAAGCAGAAAGAAATTTCATATAAGGAATCAGTTGATTATGGAACTATTGGAAGGGTTAGAGGGATCTGAATCAGGAGGCTGTCTCTAGGCTGACTTCCAGGTCATATGCCAACATGACCACAATGCAGCCAGGAAACTACCACAGTGACTATGAAATTCAGCAGCATCAGACCTGCTGTGCCCGATTTTTATGCCCAAAGAACGTGGAAAAGAATGGCCTCTATCTCCTTCCCATTTTCCGTATCTCCTAGGAGTATACACAGTGGGCAGAACCTGTATCTCATCTGGAAGACTAGCGTCAAGGGGGTCTGGTCAACGTAGGTTTTAGACTTCCAGCCTTTTAGCTACTGTGGGTGGCTATGGATGCTCAATGCCAGAAGACAGTATCTTGCATACATTCCTGAGCAAGCCCTTGCGTCAACAACTATATAGCTCTTGGTGAAAAATAACAGTGTTTCATATCAATAGTGTTGCTCCGTGTCTGTGTTACAAAGATGAAAAAGCCCCAGATCTTGAGACAGTAAGTTTCTTTCAAGGAGTTCTTACATCTTAGGCTCCAGCTGTGGCCACAGCTCCTTGGAAGGTTTGCCTTATTATGTCAATCACCCCCGAAGCCCTTCCTAAATTAGGTGAACTCATGTCAGTTGTGTGTGCCTGGGCTCGTCATTTGATCTCCCTGGGTAAAATCGGGGCATGAAAAATTGGCATTCCTGATGGCAGCAGCTACGTGCTGCTTTTCCAAAGACAACTCTAAGTTGAGGAGAAATTTTAAACAGAAATGGTTCGCTTTGAGGAGCTTTGCAAGTTTTCCGTTTGTAGTACACATGGAACACTTAAATGTTTTTATTTTTTATTGTTTAGACAGAAACAGCGCAACTAGATGACAGTTTGAAATGTCAGTGCTAAAATATAATAATACACCCTGAGAAGTGAAGTTTGGCCTTTATCTGCTTGTCTTACGTTTATTTCTGTTCAAACTGAGATTTAAGCATCAGTGGAAATGTTCCAAATAAGGGAGCTGTAACATTTTGGGCAAATTAATAACTTCTGTGGACCCTAACCTCGACAAGTGTGAAGTAGGGAACATTACACATTTGTTAGGAGTGAATAAAGGAAATACCTCTCAAATTTCTCCACTGACCTTCCCCTAATGGCAGAGAGAATGTAAGGGACCCACAGAAAATTCAAAGCTTTTTTTTTTTTCCAGAGGGGAGGGGAGGGGCAGAGGGAGAAGGAGAAAAAGAATTTTTTTTTTTTTTTCCAGCGTGGGGAGAGAAAGAGGGAAAGAGAATGTGGAGGGGAGGGGCAGAGGGGGAGAGAGAGAGAGAGAGAGAGAGAGAATCCCAAGCAGGCCCCATGCCTAGCATGGAGCCCGACACGGGACTTGATCTCACAACCCTGAGATCATGACCTGAGCAGAGATCAAGAGTCGGATGCTTAACCAACTATGCCACCCAGGTGCCCCTCAAAGCTTTTTTGAAATCTTTTGTTTTACCATAAAATTTCAAGTGAATTCTACATATGAATCCACATTATATTCATTACAATTTTTTAAGGTTTTATTTATTGATTTGTCAGAGAGAGGGAGAGAGAGAGAGAGAGAGAGAGAACACAAGCAGAGGGAGCGGCAGTCAGAGCAGGCAGAGGGAGAAGCAGACTCCCCGACGAGCAAAGAGCCCGACGTGGGACTCGATCCCAGGACCCTGGGATCATGACCTGAGCCGAAGGCAGATGCTTAACCAACTGAGCCACCCAGGCGTCCCTATTCATTACAATTTTATTATAGAAATATCTTAGATATTTTTCACCAAGGAAAATTGACTTTTTAGGATGTAAAGTTTTATCCCATGGCTTCCAGTAGATTCTAGCAGTCTCTCTTGAGAACCAAGTTTACAACAGGAAGTGTTTCACCAGTGTCTGCACGTAGAAAGCCTTTAATCACTCTTAGTTGAATTCTGAAGACGTTTTCAGATATAGGGAATTTAGGATATTAACATATTGAAGAGTAGTAGGTAGCAATTTCTAAATTTTGAAGTTTCCTGTTTTTGTCTTGTTTTTACAACTTTGCCAGAGAACTTCCAATTTTTTCTGATATGCTGAGGTGCGCTTGAGCCTGCTTTTTCTATCCCATTAAGTTACAGATACTGAACGTTTTTACCCAGTGAGGTCTTGTCTGTCTTGCCACTAATTAATCCAGACCAAGACTGCTTTTATGCCTTTATATTAGGAGTCCTATCCTCACCCGCTGGTGGTGTCTGGGGATGGTCTTATTGCTAAGTTCAGAAGTCTCACATATGTGGAGTGTAACCCAAGAGCCTAAATACTACAAAGGCCTGCTGGATGCCTGGGTGGCTCAGTCGGTTAAGCGTCTGCCTTCGGCTGAGGTCGTGATCCCGGGGTCCTGGGATGGAGCTCCCTGCTTGGTGGGGAGCTTGCTTCTCCCTCTTCTTCTGCGCTCCCCCTCCTTGTGTGTGCACGCTCTCTCTCTCTCTCATGAATAAATAAGATCTTAAAAAAATAAATATTACAAAGGCATGCAGACTATTTCCTCTACCAAATTGCCAGTCAACACCAGAATTGAACTTACTCTGTTTCCCTGAATGACTTCCAGGTCCTCCACTGTGGCAGAAGAATATTCCTGATTAACAGACTGTTCTACTGGGGGTGCACCATGGCCCCACAAAACCAAATGTAATTCAGCTTGCAAACGTGCCCCTCCTGCTCTGCTCTCCCCGTGCTGCCAACCAGATATAGGGGATCTGTATACTTGTCTATCTTGGATAACCCTACTCAGAATTTCTCAGCTTTTGCCTACTGTGCTTCCACACCTTTATTACTCTGCTTGTGAGGTTTCCCTTGACATGCATAAGTTCATTCTTCCTTTGTACTTGGAAAAATTCTGCTTTTCATGTAGGACAACATTCAAATGACAAGTGATTTAAGTTTTTCCTTCCTCGATGCCTGCTGCTTCATCTACCAGCCACTTTCCATTTCCTAGGATCTGATATCTAGGTCTAGTTTAGCACTTGTCACATCATATTGGCGGTTGTTACATGTTGGCCCTCTCTAACGCTGGCTGGCTGTGAGCTTCACAAGGGAGAGAAACCCACCTTAGCTATTCTGGCATTTCCAATGCCTGCAAACTGTGGGTCACCAATTGTCGAAGGGAGGAAGGGAGGAAGGGAAGAAGGGAGGAAGGGAGGGAAGGAGGGAGAGAGGAACAAATAGTAGCCTAGATCATAAACAAAAGCACAATCCAAATGATGGAAACCCATCAGCACCACTGAGCCTGTTTCCTTCCTTGGGAAATATTTGTGAAACTGACAAGAAGAACTGATGAAAGTCTTTACAGGAAGGTACCTCATTTGCAAAAGAAACATAGAGAAGGCATTGACTTCATACCTCAAATCTGCTTTACCAGGAGAGTTATTTCTAAATAAAACACATTAGAAAGATGACCACGCTCCCCCCCCCACTGACCCCTGTCCCACTTCTTTTATCAATGGTGAAGGAAGTAGAGTCTGCATATCTGAAAGTCACTAAAGTATAGCTTGAGTTTGTGACCTGGCATTGTATCTATGCTGTCACTTCGTTATTTTGAAGTGAGTGGATTAATTAATGGGTAACCACTAAGTGAGAATGATGCACAAGCCGCTTTTCCCAATATTAAATTTAATATTTAATAACTATTTCACAGATTATTTATATGAGTAAAAAACAGTCTCATGGAACCTCCTTTCTCAAGAAAAGTGCAAAAAAAAAAAAAACTTCCATTTTTAATTTAGCACTGAGATTGCTGTTTCTTTGTCATAGTAATTATGGGTCTTCCTGCCAGGGCCCCATTTTGGCTTCTCCTTTATAACATGGCCATGATTGAATAGCTTTCATCAGGCACCAATTAGTCCCAAATCTATAACTCATTTAAGTCCGAGTCTTTAGTGGTTGTGCTTTCTCCTTTCAAACTGGGAGGGAAATGTTAGCAAAGTTTCAGCAAATGATCTCAATCCCTGATGAATAGTTTGTAGAGAGATATTTCTGTAACCTGCCCAATAAACTGGTTATCATATTAAACTCATTTTTAGCAGCTTATATTCACTTAAGCCTTGCTCCAGATGGTGGCTGTCAAAATGTTTTTTATAATTAGCATCAGTAAACTTCTCCTGGGCCTTTAAAATTCATCGCAAATCACATGTTGTCTATAATCATAATAAGATTGGAAATGTTATTAATATCCTGCTCAGTATTCTGCTATACCAGTTTCTGTAAAACTACACGAATCGACAGAGCCAACTCTTCTCTACTGTGCTGTCTCAAAGGCTGTTAAGTGGTAAGGCTGTGACTATATCTAGATGCTGTTAAAATTAAATATAAAATGGAGACCGGACTTGAGAATTCCCTGAGCAGACAGAACCATTTAAGCCACATAAGCAAAACCAAATCTAGCTTATTTCATGAACATAAATGAAACTTAGCTTAGGTTACTTCTTGTAAATGCCTCTGACAATCATAAAATAAAGTCATCTTCCTAAAAATGCTATGAGATAATCACTTTTAAACAATCCCCTGCCATCTGGAAACCCCCGCTGTAATAACCAGTCATTGTAGAGATTAAATAACTTCCTCATTTTCACTTTGTAAGCCATCCTATAACTTCATGCCCCTGAGCTTCATATGCGTTCTTATTTTTGGAGGCTCCCAGTTCATGAACTGTCCTTCTGTGCACAGTAAAGTCTTACTAAATACTATTGATTGATTTAGTGGTTTTAATTTTGCTATTTCTGGATTTTTGACCATCTACAAACTGATCTGATCATTTTCATGGAGTCGACTAATCAACTCTGAAACGTAAAGAGCTGTCAATCCATTGGTTTAGTCAAACACATAAACGGTTCTGTTCATCTTAACATATATTC
Source organism: Halichoerus grypus (assembly GCF_964656455.1). Taxonomy (NCBI): domain Eukaryota; kingdom Metazoa; phylum Chordata; class Mammalia; order Carnivora; family Phocidae; genus Halichoerus; species Halichoerus grypus. The sequence continues at coordinate 121,520,737 of NC_135727.1, read as the reverse complement.
TATAAAATAACATGTGGATCACACCATATCCCATTGAATTGGGTGTCTTGGTTGTTGAATTAATCAGGTCTCTTTTGGTTGCAAGTGACAGAACCCCTATCGGAGCCAGTTTATGAAGAGGAAACGGGGTTGGAAGAGCACCAGGCATCTTAGGAACCAAACTTCGGAGGTCTACTGAACAGTCCTGGGGATGATTGGGGCCAGTGACTCACCTGAACGCTGTCTTACTTTCTGTGTCTTGTGCTCTTTGGAGAAACCAGGAAGGCAGTATGAGAAGCAGGACAGGAAGCTGTAGAAGGCAAACAAGGACGCTGTTCCAGGCCAAGTCCCAGCTTCAGCTTAATCCTGCAGGGTAGCTCCGACATATAAATTATAACTCAGAGTTTGCTCCAACCGGAGACAAGGGAGCTTGATTTTCATGTGCCTGCACCAGTCAGCCATTGACTAAATCCCCAACCCCCACCCTGGGCAAACATAACCCCAGGCACTGCTGGCTCCACGAGTCAGGATAAAGAAGCTCTAGTGGCCAAAAAGCTGGCGGCTTTAAAAGAGGCACAGGTGTGGAACATTAGTAGCAAGGCCCAGAGAAGCACTAGTAATCCCCAAGCGGCTTCCTGACAGTCACAGGTGTAGACCATTAGAAGCAGAAGCCCGAAGAAGCTGACGGAGGGCTGCACAGAAATAGTTAAAGGGATTCTCAGAGGGATATGGGTAGGATGCTGATAAGGTCTACTAATATGGAAATCATTTTTTGTCTTTGATCTTGGCTTCTTGGCTTTCCCTTTTCCCCAATACACCAGCTTCCTTCACGAGTCAGGGAACATGGGTGCCAATTGCTCTTAAGTATCACATCCTGTAGCTATCGCTACCAAACTGGGGTCAACTCTAGCCTTGGGGACAGGGTGAGAAAAAACATGGTGGCCCTACAAGAGATGCATTTGATGTAAAGGAAGAAGCAGTCCCTAAGAAGGGCTGTGATGTGACTGAAGAAGGCGAATATGCTAGAGAGACAAGAGACCATTTGTTTGGAGGATGGGGTTGTCGTGGCCAGCGTAATGGGTTTACTCCCTGAAGGACTTACCGATGCTCTACAAAGGCATCCTATTTAAGATTACATCCTAACTATGGCAGGGGGTTGCAGGTGGCAGTCTCTGGCACAAAACTAAACATGAAAGCAGAGATTGTAGATTGTTTTGAAAAAACTCTCAAAAGGGCACCCTATTGGGACAGATATAAACATGAATTCATATTAATATAGAATAGATATTACATGAACATAAATTCAGCGTTCAGTCATTTATTCTATTGGGTCCTTATGCATGGACTTCCCTGTTAGATACAAAAGGGATTTCAAATGTCGGAAATATACAGCTGGAAGGGAATTGGACCATTTAAACCATCTAAATTTATCCCTTAGCCTGATTTTTCTTTGTGAGACTACAGATGCTTAATAACTGTTTAATCTGAACAGAGCTCCAGCACTAGTATCTCAGAGGTGAGATACCCACTTTTATTTCTCCAGTTTAAAAAGATGCCATCTTTGCTCATTTAACATCCTTTTCAACCTATATTCCCACTTCTGTTTATCAAGCATTTTGAGCGTAACATGCTCCGATATTAGCACAGCCTTGTGTGAGTATTTCAGTGTGCCGAGGAACAGCGTTGTTATCAAGCATCAGCAGCTGCTGTTTATTGGTGATAAATGAGTTTTTTCCATCGAGGGCAATTTCTCTGGTTTTTAGTCTATTATCTAGGTAGAAATGAAGGATATAATATATCCTTAAAGTGGTATTCACACAGTTATCCAGTTAATGAAGCATTGAGGAGAGGGGTAGTGGAGACAGACACAGAGAGGGAGAGCGAGAGTGGGAAAGGGAGGGAGAGGGGGGCAAAGAGAGACACACATGCACAGAGACAGAGAGGCAGAGAGAGACAGAGGCAAAGACACACACACACACACACACATACACGGGTACAGAGAGAAGTGCAGAGAGAGGGGGAGAGCACAAAACAGGCAGAATCTGAAAATACTGTGGATCCCCACTGTGCATCTATCTCCGGGGCTTTGCTGTGCTATATTTTGTAAAGAAATACTACCTGACAGTGCAAGGTAGCGAATCATTAGTATTCATGATGAACAAGTTTCCAGCATTGTATTTCATAGTAAGATGGGTGCTTCTGCTGTTGTTTGGAGTTAGTCTCCCTAGCATTGACAGCAGAGACTTAATTCAATGAGTAAATTTGAGTAAATTCATAGCTATATGTTGGCGGAGACAGCACTGTGTTTACCTCTGTGGAACATCGAATCGAGGGAATTAAGTGGAAACAGTTCATAAGCCTGGGCATTTGGATACACTCTGTGCAGGGCAGAAAGTCTTAACCCGTGGAAGGAATGAGTTGAGAGAAGATGCAGTAGTGTGAAGGCTGGCTGCTAGGAGTTGTTCTAGGATTTTAGGTTTTATCTAGGGAAGGACACTAATTCTGATCACTTCAACAAACGTTTCTTGAGTATGTCCCATATGCCAGGCCCCATGCTACATGCTAGGGATTCCAAGGTAAGTCATAGTCCTGCTGTCAGCAATGTTAATCGATTATTTCAAATCATTGTAGTGCATCTTCTGGTAGAACTGAACTCACCATGTCATGGACATACAAAAGAGAGTTACCTCATGCCTTCTGGGTGTTGAATGTAGGCAAGAAACATTTGTAGTTCAAAATATAGCAAACATGGGGAGGTTGACTGGTCAGCACAGGCTACATGGAGCCCACAAACCCCAGATCTGAGTTGCCCGGCCTGAAGGATAGATCCCGTGTGGTTATCCTTAGTTGTTATCCTTAATGCTGCTCAAGGTAATGCTTATTCTTAGTGGTTATCATTCATGTGGGTTCATATGGTTATCCTAATGCTGGTTAATATAATGCTTATCCCTAAAACACTAGCCAACAGTACTTACCCTTAATACTGGTCAACATAATGCTTATCCTTATTGTTATTCTAAATGCTGGTAAAAAATGGTTATCCTCAGTCGTGGTGCACAATGGTTATCATTAATACTGGTCAGCAACAGTTATCCTTAATGCCCATCCTCAATGATTATATTTAATGCTGGTCACCAACTATTGATGGCTTGGTCTACTTCCTGGTTAGACGATAGGTATGCATTTCCTGGCCCCCTTATAGATGGGTGATCTCATGTGACTAGTTCTGGCCAGGGCATTATGACTAGGGGTGATGTGTGCCACGTTCAGACCAGAGGAGCATTTAATCCCTGGAGTGAGAGCCTTCCCTCTGGGACAGTGAGCTGCAGCATCTGGGGCGGGAGTTGTTCCATTACCGTGAATATGATGAGCAGAGTAGACCTGTAGCCTTGCAATACATATGTAACATGAAGCAGAAATAAACACGTTTAATTTTAAGCCACTGAGATTTGAGTGCTATTTGTTTCTGAAGCAGAACATATCCTATCTTGACTGATCGGGGCACAATGGCCCTCAGCCCTGGTTACTCACTGGACTCACCAAGGGAGCCCAGAGCAGATGTGAATATCCATGTTCTACTGCAACTCAGTTGGAATAGAATCCATAGGTCTGAGTCCTGGATATCATTATTTTTTAAGTTGAGTCTTAATGATTTTTTTTAAAAAACTCAAATGATGAGTGACTAGAACGTAAACTTCACAAGGGCAAGGACATTGTCTTGGTTGCTGCTCTACACCCAGTGCTTGGAATGCTATCTGGCACGTGGCAGACATGCAGTAAATAGTCGTTACATGAATTAGTAAGTGAAGAAATGAATAAATATCATCATGCCTAGTTTATTTAATTTTCTTACACCAGGGTCTGCATCCTGATCCCTATGCCATCTACTCAAACCAAAGCCATTACCCAGGGTTCTCTTCAGGATGCTTTGCCTTGGTTGCTTCGCCAACTTTCTACCTGGATTTCTGCATATGTGTCCTCCCCCCTCTGTTCTGAGCCTTGTTTATATTGAGGGCCAAATTTAAAAAAAAATTGTTCTCTTTTATTCCATTGTTACCTCTCCCAACATCTTATTCATCTTGACTGCTAGTCCATCTCTGATCACACGTGTGAAAAAGGAAAAGAAAATGATACTTTTGACAATCTTCAACACCTAGCTGAGCTTCCCTTTCCACAAAACCTTTCCCCAGGCTTCCCAAATCACAGTGAACTTTTAATTTTCTGAATTCCCAAAGAACCTTTTGTGACCTGAACTAATTATTTTGGCACTGGGGTTGTGTTTGATTGTGTGTATGGATGTGTGGATAAGTTCACTGAAAAATTAAGAGTTCCCTAGTCATTACTGTATATCCTCCGTAGTGCTTAGCGGTAAAGGAGAGTTGATATTCAATACTTTATTTTTACTCAATAAATACTTGAATGAGCACATATTATTACATTAAGGTATATGTTATATTAAATATTTGTACTTGACTGACAGACTGAATAAGAAAATAAATTATGTTGTATATATATGTATATACATTTACATATATATGTACATGACATATGCCTTTATTACATTCATCAATTAGAAATTTATGGTTTATATCAAGACTGTAATTAAAGTGAAATGATTCTAAATCTTGAAGCTCATGTTAGAGTATTTAATCACTTATAAAAATTAAGAGTTTCCAAATTCACACATCCATCACGTTCTGTAGCATCTCACCATTACTGCTGGTTATGAATTTTAAGCAATGCTCCTAGCAAGACTAATGCCGGAAGTGTCAAACATTATCAAATATTGCCTAGTTGCATAACTCTGCTAAACACTTACAGGAAAGAGCTGCAGGTGCAGTGCTATTAGAGAATGGTTAGTGTTAAAGAATTTTCCACCAGAGATATAAGTGCATAAATCTGGCGCATAGCCAATCACTTCTTCCATTCCAGTAAGGGATATTGTGCTCTAAACCAAGTGAGGGAATCTGTATAAGATCATTGGTTTTAAGATCTTTCTTAAAACTTATTTTTGCCATTTAACATAGCAGTTGTATTAACATATTTTTAATTTTAAAGAATATTCTTTTTCTGAATAAATTGTAAACTTCTTGAGAGAAAAAATAGTAAATTTCTTGCGAGCAAGGATAAAATGGTCTTGGTCATGTAGAACCATGCTTGAAGAATTATGTTCATTAATTCTTTGTTGATCTGATCATTTATTAAATTGAATTAAATAAATAAGCTTAAACGTGCATGCAGCATTGATTATACAGTGTCTATTATAAAATAGAGTTTCATTAAATCAGATTGTTTTTTCTCATATCATGGACTTCTTGAAAAGTCTGGTGAAATCCCCTTCTCAGAATCAATGTTTTTAAATGCATGAGATAACGATACAAGCGGGTCCTGGCTTTGTCTGTGGAGACTGATTACACCTTCCCACTTGCTGAAAAGGTCAAGGCCTTCTTGGCTGATCCATCTGCGTTTGTGGCCGCTGCCCCCGTGGCCGCTGCCCCCACTTCTGCACCTGCTGCCGCCATGGCCCCAGCCAAGGTTGAAGCAAAGGAGGAGTCGGAGGAGTCGGACGAGGATATGGGATTTGGTCTCTTTGACTAATCACCAAAAAGCAACCAATTCAGCCAAGTTTAGTTGTGAAACAAGGAAATAAAGGCTTACTTCTCTTAAAAAAAAAATAAAATAAATGCATGAGATAAAATGCATAGAATTTGATGGTATCAAGTTTATGGATGCCTTGAATTCTGTCCATGGATCCCTTAGTTGATGGACTTTGAGTTATGAATCCCTGCACTGGGGGCATGAAAGTCCAGTAAAATGTATGGATCATAATTGATAAATAACTGTTGCTACCATGTGTACACATTCCATGGAAAATTCCATGTAATTTACTTGTGATAAAAATCTTAGAGTGGAATCAGCTTTTCTAAAAGTGTCAATAATATTAAATAACTTTATTATGAAATGTACATGTTTTGACACAAGTGAATGAGAGTATGACCAATGAATAAATGATTTGCATCGATTTTTATGGGAAAAAGAAAACTCACCATAGATATTCCTCCCTGAAGACACATTCAGTCTTTTTATGTGTCACACACAAAATAAACAGAAAAGATAAAGATGTATTTGTAACTACTGATACATAATTGATATTTTTATCATATGGGGTTTCTACGTGTCTATGTGTTTGAAAAGATTCCCTGGTAACTCAATGGATATATTGGCATGACCCAACCTAAAAGCTGCTAACCAGTTATAATTCATGATTGCTAGCTTAAGTTAGCCATTATTTATAGTAATCATCTATCAACAGTATAGGGCATGATATTTGTATGGCTATATATGGGTGTACGTGCACACACACGCGTGCGCATACACACACACACACACACACAGAGGTACACACACTGGAGGCAATGTTGAATAATGGAATGAAGCTGGGCTTGAAATCAGATGGATGTGGCTTTGAATCCTGTCTCTTCCACTTAGTGCTTTTGTGACCTTCGGGGCTTCCCTTTCTCACTTCTTTCCTCTTTTGCTTCATTCAGAAACATTCAGAAATAGTAGCTGGGTATGCCGTGAGTAGACAAACTTAGGTGAAACCTGTCTCTCTCGGCCACAACCTGTTCATATTTAAAACAGGGAGCATTTATTTTATAAGATTGAGAGGAGGAATATAATGAGAGCACAAACAGAAACATTTTATGGAATTTTGGACATATAACAGGCTCTCCAAGGAAAACCTTTATGGAAAAAAAGAGTCATTAAAAGGAAATTGGGAGGGTGGCATTGGAGGGAGGAGGAGTCAAAAGGCACAAACTGCCAATTAAAAGATAAATAAGTTCTGGGCATATAATATGTGGCATGATGACCACAGCTAACACTGCTGTATGATATATAGGAAAGCTGTTAAGAGAGTAAATCCTAAGAGTTCTCATTACAAGGAGAAATTTTCCGCCCTTTTTTCCTTTCTTCTTTTTTAAATTTTTATTGTAGCTATATGAGAAGCTGAGGGTTAGCTGAAGCTACTGTGGTAGTCATTTCACAATATATGTAAATCAAACCCTCATGCTGTATGCCTTAAACATACACAGTGATGTATGTTCATTATTTCTCAATAGAACTGGAAAAAAATTAAATACAATAATGTATTTTAAAAAAAGAAATTGGATGCAGTATGAAATGGCTTTCCCATAAGATCGTGGTGTCTTTTGATTGCATTGCTCTAGCAAAAGAGCTCGAGGCCTACTCACCCAGTACTTGCATCCTTGCTATAGCTGGTAAAGCTCACTGGAACTAAGAAGATGTGACTAACACTGATTTAAAGGCTAACATAAATAATGCATATAAAAAATGTAAGTCTCGACCAAGGGCTCCTAGACGTAAGCATGAATCACCACGTGATTGCTGAGCCACATTCCCAGAGCTTTGGCTCTTGTCCAGAAATTTGTACTTCTAACAAGTCCTAGGTAGTGCCGACTGGCTTTTCCATAAGTCAAGGACCACACTTTGAGGTCTAGACTCGGCCTTGCTATTAATAGCAGTGTCACAGAAGTTCTACTGGAGTCCAGAGTCTTGCAGTTGGCCAAGGGGCCACAGAACATTACTCGAGAGCCCCCATTTTAAAAGGAATGAAGAAGAAAGCAAGTATGGTAGACAGAATAATGGCCCCCAAAGAGGTCCGTGTCCTAATCTCTGGAGTCTATAGATAAGTCCCATGCTATCTTACGTGACAAAAGGGACTTTGTAGATGTGATTAATTTAAGGTTGTTAGCTTGGGAAGATTATCATGGACTATCTGGGTGGACCCAATGGAATCATAAGGGTTCTGATAAGGGAAAGAGAGAGACAGAGGAGTCAGAGATAGAGAAGGAGATGTGATTACAGGAGCAGAGAAGGAGAAAGAAATTAACAATGAAGAACCGGCTGGAATAATGTGATGAAAGGATACAAGTAACCTCCAGGCAGTGGAAAAAGCAAAGAAAACGAAGTTTCCCTTAGAACCCCCCCCCAAAAAAATGCAGCCCTGTCGACACCTTATTTTAACTCACTGGGGCCCATTTCAGACTTCTGAACCCTAAAACTGTGAGGTAATAAATTTGTGTTCTTTTAAGCAACTACGTTTGTGGTAATTTGTTAGAGCATCAATAGGAAACAAATACAGCAAGTAATAAACACGCTAGTGCTTTCTGTTGTCGACAGAATAAAATTCAAATTTTTAAAAATAAAAAAAAAGAGACAATCTAACTCCATACTCAGTTTACCCAGGCAAGAGATTCTTATCAATGCTTCAGAGTGCAATGACTTATTCTTTCCTTTAAGGAAGCTGGTAAAAACAGTAAAAAAAAAATGAAGTTTCTAGACATGGGTCTACAGATATGGTACAGCCAACACTCCATTCAGCATCATCTCTTCACTTCATCTTTACTTCTGTAAAGTATCATCTCCTCATCATCTTTACTTCATCTACTTCTGTACCAAGTCAGCTGACTTGTAGGCTGTTGACTCAAGCATCTCAATGTAAAATCAGGTCTGGTCTGATTCACCAATGGGAACTTCGTGTGTGTTGGTCTTATTACTCCGAAACTACTAAGATAAAGGAAACCCAAATGTCTTGTGTCTAGTCAGCCAAAGAAATTGAATAAACTGTTCTCGGTTAAGTTTACAGAGACTCCGCTATCTATTCTTAAATGTAGATTGTACAGATTGTTGTGAAAACTAAGGAAAAACGCATGTATATATATTCTTCCATCATTGTTTGGCTCACTGTAATGTGTCTGGATACCTGCACCAGTGAAGTGCAGGTTTTCATAATTTTTGTATGGTACCCACATCCTTCATATTTACAAACATTGGTAGGTATTCCCTTCCTTTAGCAAATACAAATTCTTTTTTAAAAAAAGTATTTATCCATTTGACACAGAGAGAGAGACAGAGAGAGACAGAGAGACAGAGAGAAAGAGACAGCACAAGCAGGAGGAGTGGCAGAGGGAGAGGGAGAAGCAGGCTCCCCACTGAGCAGGGAACCGGATGCGGGACTCGATCCCAGGACCCCAGGATCATGACCTGAGCTGAAGGCAGACGCTTCACCGACTGAGTCACCCAGGCACCCTGCAAATGCAAATTCTTACAATTCTCATTTATAAAACGGATGAATTAGGACATTGCCTTAATATTAAGGCATATGCCGCCCTCACTAATATTTTTATGGTTTTGAAATAATTATATACAATCAATACAATAGTCTATTTTTCTCCCCAAAAGCTGTTATTGACCCAATGGTAATTTTTACAATTCATGGTGTCCTAGATGAACAGAAATACAGGAGTGTTATCATTATTTTTGTGCTTGGCAAAAAGATTTATAATACATTTTAAACATGCATTCAGAATCTCCTGTGATCTTTTAGAACAAAACAAAACTAATAAAATATATATGTGGATTTTTAATATTCATAGTGAAGATATACTTTACAAACATTTGAAAGCTTTCCTGGGTCATAGAATTGTTGGAGGTGGTCTGGAGGTCTTGACTCCAGGGGCCATTGCTGATCTAGAATGACAAATGTGCCCGCAGTCAAGAGCGCAGACTGGAATCTGAGTGAATTCCTTACGGAGACAAGATTTTTCTTTAGGGGCTGAGAATGTTGCTTGTAAAGCAGGAGAAAAAATACCTAATTTTTTAATTTACTGTATATTGCTTCTGTAGGTTTCTTTTTGTCAGGATATGTAAGAACAAATGACTTCATTAAGTTTTCTTCACGTGGTGCATAGCCACACCAACAGTTGAGAACAGATTAGAATTATCCAAATTCTTCAAACTAAACTTTGGTGGGCATAAAGAGTGCGGTTCATTGCTTTCAATATTAAGATACTGAGGCTATGACTTTGGGCTCTTGCATTTAACGGGCTATAGTGCGGTATAATGTTTTCCACCTGTCATTTGACACCAGCTGCCATTGTGTCTATTCTAAGAATTAGGATAAATCAATGTTATGTATTCATTTTATCATTACTTGTTCAAGTGTGGGTGATAGTCTATGAAAACTGATTTCATATTCCCTGAGTCTTTTTCTAATACAGCACAGTCAAGAGCTCTCATTTGGTATTATAAGAAAGAGGAAAAGAAATTTCACTAAAATTAATAGGTAAGTTGGTGATACCCTTAATTTAGGGATAATATTGATTTCACCATTACTCTAACTTGCCACTTATTTCTACTGGAATAGTAATTTAGGCCAATACATAATTTACATTAAATGAGTATTTGTTGACAGAATGATTCCTATGAAAACATATTTGATAAAATTGTTCCTCATTGGAGATTTTTCTATACACATATGTTCTTTATGGATATGCATTTGGCCTGAGAGGCTCATGAAGGCAAGACTGTGTATGTGAATTTGGATTTTGAAAAATTTTATTTTGCTTCCCATTATTTGCCTTTGAATGGCTTTAGGATTATTTTCTCCTATTACATGAATGACACTTTAAAATTTTAAAGCGTCATTCCTTGCCCCTTTGTGTTGACGTTCATGCCTCCTTTCATGAGACCTATATTTTCCTTCTATTTCCAAATTTTCTGTCTTTATCGGTAAGCCTATTACAGATCCATTCCGACCCAAAGATCTTCTCATTTTCCGCTGTAATATCAGCGTCAACACCTAACAGTTAATGTCCCCTGGTTGTCAGATTTTTTGAGAACCCTAATTAACTAGATGCATGCATCATTGATGTTTACATGCAACAGATGGCTTAGTTGGGAGAGGTAGATAAATTTAGCTTCTGTTGGGCATGGATGAGTAATATACTGGAAGGAAAAACGTGTAGAAAAAAGTGACTTGAATTTTCCTATATTTTCAGAGTTTTGTACATTCAGCTTTGGAAAACTGTATCTTTTTATAAAATCAAAGTTCCTTGAAGGTAGCGGTCTGGTGAATGTCTTGGTGAAGAGGTCATAAACAAAGGAAGGTCCTGACTAGACTGTAGATTCTGGAGCAGGATGCTCAGCTAATCATGGACTCTCAAGGAAGAGGCAAGTAGCCGATCCTGAAGGACAAAAGCTATTTATTATTCACTGTAGTTAGAACAGATGCTAGGTTCTCAATACATGATTGCTGGCAGATAAATGAATGAATGAATGAATGACGCTAAGGATAATTAGTGAGAGCTAGTAAAGTCACAGTTTACAAAATCATATACATTTTGTTTGAACTTCATGACAAATCCATGTGGTGGATATTATTGTCCCCATTTTCTAGCTAAGAAAGCAAAGTTCAGAAAAGTACAGTGACTTATCCAAGGTTCTTAAATGGTAAATGGTGAAGGCAGAACTTAACCAGCACTTCTGGCTCCAAATTCCCTACTCCTTTGGTGACACCCTGCCATGTCCTGTTATCTATGGTCCATCTGAACTTGGGTGTCTAGGAGGATAACACAAGGATTTCTGGTGGGATATTTGAGGGGTTGCACATTTTCTTGAGGGCCTAAACTAGGTCTCCCTTTATTTATGGTTTATGAGAGTGGAGACCCAATGATCCCTGACCTTGGAGCAATACCCCTGACCCCTCTGAAGGCAGCAAGCTTCCAACACAGAAACCAGAAGCTAGCTAGTTAGCGTGTGTGCTCTCTATCTGAGGTATAATTGACAAAAAAATTGTAAGACATTTAGATTGTACAACATGATGATTTGATATATCTATACACTGTGAAAGGATCCCCCACATCAACTCCAGACAGGTAGAGCCATATCTCTGGAAATAAAAAATGATTTCAACCATCTTCCCAGACTAACTGCAAACCCCAAGAAGGCAGGAACACAGTGGGTCTGTTCCCTGACTTTTTCCGCAGTGTTTAACACAATTTCTAAAACATAGTAGTTCCTCCATATCCTAACCCTACACCTACCCTGACCCGAAACTCCTAACACTTAACCCTAACCCTAAACTGAACCCTCCGGAAAGAGGGATATAACCTAACCCTAAACCTCACCCTCACCCTGGTTTTAACCCTAACCCTATAACTGTAACCCTAGATCTGAGGGAGGAAAAAAAAGATACCTCTCTCTCTCTCTCTCTCTCTCTCTCTCTCTCTCTCACACACACACACACACACACACACACACACACACACACACAGGAATATTACTCAGCCATAAAAAAAGAATGAATGTTGCCATTTGCAACAACGTGGACGGAGCTAGAGAGTATGATGGTAAGTGAAACAAGTCAGAGAAAGACAAATACCATATGATTTCACTCATATGTGGAATTTAAGAAACAAAACAAACGAGCAAAGGGAAAAAAAAGAGAGAGAGAGGCAAACCAAGAAATAGACTTTGAACTTTAGAGAACAAACTGCTGGTCACCAGAGGGGAGGTGGGTGGGGGATGGGTGAAACAGGTGATGGGGATGAAGGAGTACACTTGTTGTGATGAGTACTGGGTGATGTATGGAAGTGCTGAATCACCATATTGTACACCTGAAACTAATATTTCACTGTATGGTAACTAACTGGAATTTAAATAAAAACTTAAAAAAAACATAGTAGTTCCTCAATAAAAATACTTAGCCCTCACCTTTTGACTTTAAATTGTACCTGAAAACCTGACTGCAAAGTGAGAAGTCATTAAATAATAAAACATTTCCATTAATATTAATGGGAAAGATTATGCTGCATCCCATCCCAACCCAAGACCCTTCATTAATTTTTAACAGGTAGAAAAATATTCATCTGGACAATGAAAATACGCTTTTATAAATAAGAAACAACAACCTGAAAATAAAGTAATGCTATTTGACATGAAATATAAGAAAAGCTTATTACACTTTTCAAATGCTGAAGAAAAGTCTTGAGAGGGGCTGGGGGTGGTGGAGAAGAGGTATCAGGGAATCATTCTTTACAACGTGTAGTTTTCTTTCAGCCTTGTTTTAGCCCCTAAGTTTTCAACCTTTTGGGAGATTATGATTATTTTGCACTTACACTGGCCTTTTAAATATTACAGCACAGAAAACCACCTATAAGTCAAAATAAAGGCTCATTTATGAGAGGGGTTTGAAACATGTGGAAATATTTCCTGCACCCAACAGCTTGAAGATCTTCTCTTCCTGGCTGTATGAACTCAGAGCAAAGCATTTGGGTTTATTCCAATAAGTCACACAGTTCAAATACATTCCGTATGATTTTCTCTGACTAGGAAATTATTGTTTCAAGTAAATCGTGGAACATGTCTTTTTCTCAAACGGTAATGTTGGTATATTATTTCTTTAGTGTATTTATTTAGTGCTTTTTGAGGTAAAAACAAAAAAAGAATCATTTCAAAAGTGAAATAACTTTCTAAGAACTCCTAGGAAAACAACTATTAACTGACAGTCACTGTGTAAAGTTAAGTCTGTATTTAATGATTGATCAATGGATTTAATCCGGATTCTGAGCAAACTAGAATCTCTACATTGACTTGGATGGTGCCGACCTCTGTTGATAAACATGCATAGCTCTGTCAGAAACTTGCTAACTTTGCTTTTGTTGGAACAAAGCCCAAAACCAGTTGATCTGCTGCTTTTTAAAAAAAATTTTATTTTATTTTATTATGTTATGTTAGTCACCATACAGTACATCTGCTGCTTAAAGAGGGGAATGAGGGCACGGTCGGGACAAAGGTTGGCTCCAAAGACCCCCGCAGCCTAGTCTTTCCCCCCTCAGGTCCCATCTGTCTACCCAGATGCCTTTCTCCTTACTTCCTTGCACCCCTGTGATTCATAGCATTTTCAGTTTTCAAAGTCTCAAAAATGGTTTGAAAAGGCAACTTGAATTTCAAATCTTAGTTTAGAGGTATTTAAAAAAAATCCTTCTAACGTTGGTAAAAAACGCACTCAACTCTAATTGAAATTAGAATTTAAAGGTAGATACTCCTGTAGGACTTTTAGTCGATCTCTATTTTTACTCTATGCAATAATTGCTAGTTTAAGTATTTTTCTCCCAGAGTACATGCAACTCCTCATGGGAGAGACCTTATTCTTTTTCACTACATTATCTCCAGTGCTTCACATATATAAGGCACTTGTGTCTCTTGAAAATATGAATGCGAGAGATGCCACACTGAGAGAGTGGGAGAAGGCGACTTTAAAGATCTCCCACATATTTGCTCAGAAAGTCATGCACTTATATGCTTGTTGATCTCCCAAAGAAGAATCCATGTATGTGGCCAGTGTCCTAGGTTATCTGGTTGGCGTGCATGCTAAAAGTAACGTTAGGTTTTTAGTTTTAAACATAGCCCCTTGTCTGAAGTATTAGGACTCTAAGATTCAGTCCATAGCCGTGGTTATCCATATTCTATCTAATGCAGTGATTTTACAATCTCTGCATTCGTTTCTGTATATATGTACTTTGAAACTCTCCCTGGAATTTCATGTAGATACATTACTTTTTAGGATCCCCTACCTTTGCTTTGGGTGGTTACAGCTCATCCTGGGATTCTGGCACATTTGTCATCTGGGACTATTCTGCAACGTAGCATGTGATAAAGTGACCTTTAGTTTTCAATTTTTTGTGGCATTGAAATTGACCCAATTATATTCCTTGCTTCAACTCTTACCCATTGATTGGTTTCCATCCTGTAATACAGGAATCGGACAGTCAACCTAGTAACATAAAAATGCTTAGGAATCTGAAATTAGCAAAATGCTAACCGCAAGATATGCATTCTTAAATTTTACTTGAATGCTTGGGAGTGGTAGAACACATTCAACATTCATGTTTGCTTTGTTTTTAATAGTAAGAAGTTGGTTCTATTACACACATGATAATGGATGATATGAACAAACAATGGGGAATCTGAATTTACAAGTCTTCAAGTAACAGAAAGATATGCTGAAATCTAAATAAAATTGAAACATCCTTTGGTATTTGGAAAGGAAGATAGAATTCCAGAGATTGTTTTCCTCATCAAATGAGAGCTAATAAGAACTGATGACTGAGACAGGTGGTAGAATTAACTAGGCCAACCATCCAATCATACAAGCTGACACAAATCACTTGAATGTACTTTTCAGGCTGAAAACATGGGCTCTGAAACCCATCAAAATAAATTTTACAGATGGTTTGACAAAATGTCATCACATAGGATGCAAATCATTTTCTGTACTCTTTTAATACCTATCTGTTTTTTTTTGTGTTTTTTTTTTTTAAAGTTGCATCCTAAAGGTTTCTTGTAGCTTATAACTCTACTAACAGGAGTTATAAAAATGTATCTATCTTATGTATTCCACGATAGTACCTGAAAAACACACATATATGCACACCCATGCTTCTTCCCTTGTTAGAAAGAATGTGTATTCATGAAATTGTATTTTAAAGTGTTTTGATATTTTAATGTTTTGATGACAGGTTTTAAGGATGCTCTCTCCTGGGATGAGGAGGGAAATGAGAGAGTGTTGGCTATGCTTTAACATCGTTGATCTAATCTAGGCCATTGTCCTTCCCTGCCATTAGGGTAAGATAATGTTCCTGACTGGTCTCATATGTTACCAGGGAGAAGGTCAAGTTCTGACCTTAGAAGGATCAAGTATCTCACCAAATCACATAGTAGTTACAACCCAAACAGACTTGGACTGCATTCGGCACAGCCTGGTCAACGGTCCCACCCGGACATAGTTGGGCAAGCTAATTCCCTAGATAGGAGATGGAGATGAATTCCCATGGGACTATGTGAGTAGAGTTCTCAACACACATCGTCTTGGGAGAAGGGTATCGATATACTCTTTCACAAGGACTCAAGAGACATTTAGTGACTTATTCAGGGGTCGGAGTGGAACTGGGACTCCATCCTAGCACCTTAACCCATGATATTTGCTTTTATGACACTACACATACCTCACAGCACTGGTGTACTGGTAGATGTTGAAGAATTGGGTCTCCAAGGGAAAATGAAAAAGGTCTGATATGTAGTAAATTCTCTCACAATGGCCTATTTAAGGCTATCAATATGATGTCACTGTATGCAGAATAGGGGAGTGATGCACAAGTCGCACATCATTATATAGTATTTTCACAATGCAGATATATTAGACGCAAATAACTTCAAGCATATAGATAATAGTAAAATAATGGGGAAGTGATGAGTTTGAGTATTACCTTTGTTCTTGATAATTTCATTGCAAATTTGTACAGCTTAATTTTTAATAGCTAATGTTTGGCCACTGGATTGCAAAATTTCTAAATATTTAACAATTGGCTCTCACAAGCCAACACATGCTGGCTTCAGCACACTGTTGCCTGATGTCTGCATGAAGACCAGGGATAATGAATATCAGCATTTTTTAAAGATTTCCTGTTAAGTCTACAACTTACTCACTGTTTGTTACTTCTCGTTTATTTCTGCGCTATAATAGCAACACTTGGATGACCAAAACAAAAAAAAAAAAATGGGGGAGAATGTGAGCTTCTTTTTGAAACTCTGTGAAGGAGAAAATTTGGAAAACTGAGCCAGGCTTTGAAGCCAGGGCTGGAGAGAAGAACTAGGCAGGAACTGGGAGCTACCCCAAAATTAGGAAAGAAGTTTAGAGCCTGAAGCAACAAGCAAGAAGGCGTTGTGGTCCTGGACTGATTCCCAGAATAATTTTTCTCATTGCCAATCACCACCAATGTGTTTTTCCTAGACAACTCACAGAAATATATAGTGTTTTTATTTTAGTGCTATAAATTGCTACAGGCCTATTAAAACTTTACTTCCTCTTTTCCCACTTCCCTAGATGACTCAGAATTTTTAATTTCCACCATGTAAGATCATTTGAGCTTCATTTCTGGATCACACCCAACTCCTCTTTAGCATACAACTCTTTCCTAATACAAATTCTGAATCCTCAGTTGCCTATAAGAACATCTCTGCCAGGGTGGCCCTAAACCTCAATTTGGCCACAACAACCTCTTCATCCTTTTCCCAAGCAAGCTGAGCCTGTCTGACTTTCTGGCTTGTGCTGATGGCCCACAGCTCACCTAGTCATTCACACTTAAAACTTCTGAGTCCACACTTGACTTTTCTCCTTTCCTTCTGGCCAAGTCCAGTCCATTCTATCATTGAAAGGCCTTCCTAATATGTCTCTTTCTAAGAAACTTTTTCTTTCTTTTATTTAAATTTTTTCAGCTTTTATTGAGATATAATTGACATATAACATCGTATAAGGTTAAGGTACGCAATGTGTTGATTTGATACACTTACATATTGTGAAGTGATTACCACCATAGCATTAGCTAACACCTCTATCACATCACATAATTTGTTTTGTGGTGAGAACATTTAAGATCTACTCTCTTAGCAACTTTCAAGTATAAAGTACAGTATTATTGACTATAATCACCATGCTGTGCATTAGATCCCCAGAACCTATTCATCTTATAACTGGTAGTTTGTACCCTTTGACCAACATCTCTCTATCCCCCCTGGCCCCTGGCCCACAGCCCCCAGTAACCACCATTCTATTCTCTGTTTCTATGAATTTGGCCTTTTTAGATTCCACATATACGATATCATACAGTATATGTCTTTCTCTCTCTGACTTATGTCACAATGCCCTCTTTCTATGGAGTTCTTCCTTTCTATGCAAAGGCCCCACACCAACAAGACTAACAAGGCTTTTGTGTCCTATAATTGCACACAGCAATAATTTCCCCTCTTACCTCTTTACTTCTGATTCCTCCACTCCGCTCAGTTTTTTGGGTTTATCTTCCTCAGTTGTCTACCTAAAAGCTGTCATTGCTTCCTGAATCTAGCCCAGATGACTTCTCCTGGCTCCACAGTCTTAAATTCCAACTGTCTGTCCCATGACTTCAATCTCTACCCTACACTAGGCAAAGCCATTGTTTTTTTTTTAAGATTTATTTATTTATCTTAGAGAGAGCAAGCGGCGGTGGGGGGAGGGAGCGACAGAGGGAGCAAGTCTTCAAGCAGACTCCCTGCTGAGCGTGGAGCCCAATGCTGGGCTTGATCTCATGACCCATGAGATCATGACCTGAGCTGAAACCAAGAGTCGGCACTTTAACTGACTGAGCCACCCAGGTGCCCCAAAGTCATTGTTTTCTGAGTATGCCTTTCCCTCTTCCAACTCCCAAATTTTACCCATTCTACTATTTCTGCTTGGAATTACCTTTCACCCATTATATCACTTTTTTCCTGGCTTCAGCTTTCCATCCAGATTCCATCTTTCCTCTCTGCAAACCTCCATGGAATCATTTGTTCGTCTGCCTTCCCCCTTTTATAAGTTATTTGGGTAATTATTTTAAACTTCCTACCAGAGAAAGAAGACCACATCTTACATTTATTTTGCATTTTTGCAGTGCTCAGAATAGAGACATTTGCTGACTTATTAAGATGAGCAGTCAGCTGCATTTTAGAGGGTTTCTTCCAGACTAATTTTGTTAGGGCCACGAGGGAAAAAAAAATGCTTTAGAATGTTGATTGCCATGGTGGGAAAAATCAACAATAACAATAACAATAAGGTAATAATATTAATAGTTATAATTTATAAGTGTCTGCTCTGTTGTCAGATCCTTGTTAAGTGATATATATATCTCCTGGTCCTTACTACTCACCAACGGATGCATTATATATGAGTAAACTGCTCCTCAAAGAAGCATAGTGATCTTCGCTGGAATTTCAACTCAGGACTCCTTTTAACTGAAGCTCATATCTGTCTCGTCTCTATTTGGGAAGGATGTCACTACCAGTGCATAAATGCCTGGGAATGGGAGGATGACCCCAGCACTCTCTTTGTGGCCTCTGCCAATCCTCTGTCAATTTTTCTGCACAAACATTTGAGATTCGCCTACATTTTACACCACATATCGCTTGATTTCAAGGATAGTATACTTTTTTTAAAAATTTTTTTATTGTTATGTTAATCCCCATACATTACATCATTAGTTTTAGATATAAGGGATAGTATACTTTTGACGTCCTACTATGCAAGGCCAAAAACCCATTGGGCATGCCTAAGGTTGGTTCTTCTGGCTTGAGCCTTTTCATGTCCTCTTTCTTATGTACATGGTACTGGCATCAGAGAAAGGTCTTTACACTCAGAAATGTGATAAAAGATAATAAAGGCCAAGAGATATGTAAATACCAAATATAATAAAATCAAGTCACCCTACATGTGAAAACTTCTATTGGGGTGAAGAACATGGATAAGTATCTAAAAATAAAATTCCAAAGTGTGACACCCAAAGGTGTCTTTCAGAGGATGTTTTACTAAATATTAGACCACCAACTAACCAGCTTCTGGGCTAGAAGTGGACGTTGGGGCTCAAATGACAGCACTTCCTAGTGTTGGCTATAGAGCAGCATGAATTTGGGCTCAAGGAGGTTTGAGATCATGTAGAAGTTGAAAGCTCTAAATTTTCTATTTATTTATGTACCTTTTACTTCATAAACAGTATGATGCAGGAGAAAAGGGGCTTTGGGAGTAGGCAGGATTTGATTCCTGGCTCCACCCCCAGTCACCTAGCCTCTCTGAACCTGAGTTTCCTCATGAATAAAATGAAGTTAACACTATCTACCTCAAGGCACTGTTGCTAAAATAATGAAATATACAACCATTGTCTATGGATGTGAAGCTTAGTGGCTTAAAAAACACCGTCACTATTGTTATTCACAGGTTTAGGTTTAGTTGAGTGGTTCTGTTGATCTGGATCAGGCTTGGCTGATGTTGGCTGGGCTCACTTGTGCTCTGCCATCAGCTGGCAGGTCAGCTGGGGCAGGCTGGTCTAGGACAGTCTCACTCACGTGTCTAGTAGCTGGCTGGCTGTTGGCTGGGATGAGAGAGTTGACCCAGCCACATGCTTCTCATCACCCAGCACGCTAGCTCCAGCCTGTTTACATGGAGACTGAGTAGGGCTCCTAGAGAGCTAGCCAGAGCAAGTCACAAGGCCAGCCCAGATTGAAAGATGGGAAAGATAGGCTCCACCTTTTGATGGGAGGAGCTAAAAAGTCACATCATAAAGGGATATGGATATGGGATATGGAATGAAAATTGTGACCATTTTTGCAGTCGATCACATGACCACTTTGAGAAGTTGTCAGTATTTTTAAAAACTGAGCACAGGCATTCCTTTCAACCCAGCGAGAGCATTCCTAGATATATACCTAAAGGATGTATTCATATGAGCTCAAAATATATGTACTGCAATATTCATAGCAACCCCATTCATAATAGCCTCAAACTGCAAACTACCCAAATGTCCATTAGCTTGCCTATTTAGAATAGATAAATACACTGTAGTATCTTCACACCATGGAATACTATGTGCAATGAAAATGAACAAACTACCACCACATGCAATAATATGGATGAATCTCACAAGCATAGTGCTGAAAGAAAAAAAGACAGACACAGACAAGTACACGTTTTCTGGTTCCATTTACATAAACTTCAAAAACAGGCAAAATCTATCTGTTCTATTAGAAATCATGACAGTGGTTACCTTTGGGATAAAAGGATTAAAAATGGGTCCAAGGCAGAGGGGGGACCTTAAGGGTGTTGGTCATCTTTTCTTCCTTCCCTTCCTCCCATCCTCCCTTCCTTCCTTCCTTCCTTCCTTCCTTCCTTCCTTCCTTCCTTCCTTCCCTCCCTTCCTCCATCCCTCCCTCTCTCTCTTTTTCTTTCTCTTTCTCTCTCTTTTTCTTTCTTTCTTTCTTCTTCTTTTCTTTCTTTCTTTCTTTCTTTCTTTCTTTCTTTCTTTCTTTCTTTCTTTCTTTCTTTCTTTCTTTCTTTCTTTCTTCTTTCTTTCTTTCTTTCATAAACTCTAGGCCCAACATGGGGCTTAAACTAAAAACCCTGAGATCAAGAGTCATATGCTCTATTGACTGAGCCAGCCAGGCACCCTGGCCACCTTCTGTTTCTTGATCTGGCTGCTGATGAAACAGGTGTGTTCAGTTTGCAAAAATTCATTGTGCTGTACTCTCATGAATTAAGCACTGTTTTGTATGCATATTTTATATCAATTAAAAAGTTTATAAAAGATGACATATTTGAAAATACCTATTCATATCAGGCTCTCAAATATTTATCTCTCCTCTTCACATTCCAAAAAGAGACTATTTGTATGGTAACAATTTCCATTGTCAAAAGTTTAGCATGGAACTATCAATCATTTATGTAAATGTAAACAAGACACCCAAAGATAATTAAAACAAGGGGCACATTAAAATCTTTTTTTTAAGATTTTATTTATTTATTTGACAGAGAGATCGAGAGAGAACACAAGTAGGCAGAGAAGCAGGCAGAGGGAGAGGGAGAAGCAGGCTCCCCGCAGAGCAGGGAGCCCGATGCAGGACTTGATCCCAGGACCCTGGGATCATGACCTGAGCCGAAGGCAGCCACTTAACCGACTGAGCCACCCAGGCGCCCTGGGGCACATTAAAATCTTATGCTTTTAAAGTACCCCTACTGTCTGAGATATGATGTTGGCATTCAAAGAGCTGAATCTGTTATAATGGCTGGTTTGTAGTCTGTCTGGACAGAGTGTCTCAGCTGTGTTCAACTTTTTCTTCCATATGTTCAGATCAGTGAACTCAGGGTTACATCCAATTTTAAGGTCAGTAGCCTTATCTCCTTTCCTTTATCCCCCACTCAAAAACACATATTGGAATGTAAGAAACCAAGCATGACTTTATTACAGAGATAACTGTGCATTCTCTCTAATTTATAGCAGAGGAGAAAACCATTCCAAACTCTGGAGATACAATGGGGAACTACACAGATTATATCCTTATGCTAAAAGAACTTTACATCATTCATAGTGATAAAATACTTGCAAGATATTCACAGTTAATCAGGATAATCAGTGTATTATGACAGGAAATTGACAACTACTAAATCAAAATCAGAGCTCGGTACTAATTCGGATAGGGTTGAATTATGCGGTGGCAAAAATTATCTCCCAAAATCAGAGGAATAAAACAATGAAGGCTTGTTTCTTGCTTTCACTGCATGTTCATTGACAGTTAGCTGGGAATTTTGCTCTGCTTTACTTTCAACCTGGGACTGATGTCAATCTGGAATGTTGAATGTCATCAAGGTATATAGGGATAGAAAACGTAACAAAGCACACACTTAGTCTTAAAGGTTCCACCTGAAAGTGACATAGGTCATTGTTACTCACATTTCACTGCCCAAAGCTAATCATGAGGCCACACCTAACTTCAGGTGGGTAGTGAAGTTTAAAACTATCATGTATTCAGAAGGAGAGAGAGTTAGAACTATTGGGGAACAATCTTAATTATTATCATATATCATGAATTTGCAGGTCTTAAGATAGTTTCTTTCATTCTTGGTCACAGAGTATACCTTGATTCCTGCCCTTACTACCAAAAATATATCTTGATAATTGCAGGAAGGAATGACTGAGAACTTGAAAGTGAATTAACATAAGTCTACCCTAGTATTATTCATGAGATATTAGAGCTGGAAGAGACCTTCCATAGCATCTAGTTCAATCCTCTTATATTAACGTTGGAGAAACTGTAACTCAGAGGTGACCTGCTTCAAGTCAAAGAGCTATTTATGATAAAACCAGAACTCAAACTGAATTTAATACTTTAATTCAAAGTGCCAGCCTTGTACGTAAAGGAAAGAAACTGCATATTGCAATAATATTTCAAACATTTATGATTTTGGCCAATTTCAGCCTTCATTCATTCAATAAATATTTTTTCAGCACTTATAGGCAATGAACTAGATACTGTATGAAATAAAAGATGAAATAGCCACAGAATCTACACATAAAGAGGCAGGGTCTGAGAGAATCAACCAAGTAATGGGATAAGTATGGTAAGAGTTGCAAGGGAATAGCAAAGGTCACTTTTGCTCTCTAAAAAATTAACTCTTAATGATAGCTGGTCAAGAATTGATATGCAGCGGGGCACCTGGGTGGCTCAGTCAGTTAAGCATCTGCCTTCGGCTCAGGTCATGATCCTGGGGTCCTGGGATAGAGCCCTGTGCAGGGCACCCTGCTCAGCGGGGAGTCTGCTTCTCCCTGTCCCTCTCCCTCTGACCCTCCCCACTGCTGTGCTCTTGCTCACTCTCTCTGTCTCTCTCAAATGAATAAATTAAAAAATCTTTAAAAAAACAAAATAATTGATATGCAACAGTCAACTGATCTTTGACAAGAGTGTCAAGAATACACAATGGTGAAAGGACAGCCTTTTCAATGAATGGTGTTGGGAAAACTGGATATCACACATGCAAAAGAATAAAATTGGACCCTTATGTTACACCATACACAGCAATCAACTCAAAATGGATTGAAGACTTAAACATAAGACCTGAAATGTAAAACTCCTAGGAGAAAATAGTGGGGAAAATCTTCATGACATTGGCCTTGGCAATAATTTCATGGATATGACACCAAAAGCACGGGCAACAAAAACAAAAACAAAAACAGTGGGACTACATCAAATTAAAAAGCTTCTGCACAGCGAAAGAAACAACCAACAGAGTGAAGAGTCAACCTACAAGATGGGAGAAAATATTTGCAAATTATATATCTGATAAGGGGTTAATTCTCAAAATACAAAGAATTCCTACAACTCAATAGTAAAAAAACAAAACAAAACACAACTAATGAATCGTTGAACATTATATCAAAAACTAATGATATACTATACATTGGATAATTGAATTTAAATTAAAAAAAAAAAAGAAAAAAAACCCCTGGTAACTCAGTTTAAAAAATGAGCTAAGAATTTGGATAGACATTTTTTTCCAAAGAAGACATACAAATGGCCAAACAGGTACATTAAAAAATGTTCAACTTTACTAATCATCATGGAAATGCAAATCAAGACCACAATGAGATATCACCTCACACCTATTAGGATGACAATTAAAAAAAAGAGGGAGAACAAGTGTTGGCAAGGATGTAGAGAGATTGGAATTCTTGCACAGTTGGTGGGAATGCAAAATGATGTAGCTGCTATGGAAAACAGTATGAAGGTTCCTCAAAAGATTAGAAATCCAGCAATCCCACTTCTCGATATTCATCCAAAAGAATTAAAATCAGGATCCCAAAAATATATTAACATTCCTATGTTCATTGCAGCACTATTCATGGTAGCCAAAATGTAGAAGCAAACTAGATGTCAATCAACTGATGAATGGATAAAGAAAATGTAGTATATACCTATAATGAAATACTATTCAGTCTTCAAAAGAAGGAAATTCTGCAATATGCAACAACATGGATAAATACTGAGGACATTTTTCTAAGTGAAATAAGCCAGTCACAGAAAAACAAATACTGCATGATGCTACTTATACAAGGTATTTAAGATGGTCAAATTCATAGAATCCGATCAGTACAATGGTGGTTTCTAGGGGCTGGGGGGGGGGTGGGTAATGAGGAGTTACTAATAAATGGGTACAAAGTTTTATTTCAGCAAGATGAATAAGCTCTAGAGATCTGCTGTACAATGTTCTACCTATAGCCAACAATTATGTATTGTACACTTAAAAATTTGTTAAGAGAGAGTAAATTTCATGTTAAGTGTTCTTACCACAATAATACAATTTAAAAAAAGAATTGATAAGCAATAAAATCTAGAAATACTAGTTATTATTAGTTGATTCCTTTCTGTGCACCACATAGTCTTTTGAGGACTTCCATTTTCCAGACTGATTTAGGAATAAGTGGCATATATATTATATTGATCTTCTGTCATTTTTTTCAGGTCCTTTATGCCATTCTATGACATTTTGTAAATTCATCCAAAAGGGACTTGTGCATGCATTGCTAAATGTATTCCTAGGCATCTTTCAGTATTTTGTTGTTATTGATTGAAACATTCATATGTACTCTAATTGGACATTGCTAATGTGTAGGAGGCACGTTGATTTTGGTATGGTGATCTTGTACCAGCAATCTTGCTGAATTCTCTTTC
This sequence comes from Halichoerus grypus, assembly GCF_964656455.1. Taxonomy (NCBI): domain Eukaryota; kingdom Metazoa; phylum Chordata; class Mammalia; order Carnivora; family Phocidae; genus Halichoerus; species Halichoerus grypus. The sequence goes on along the minus strand of NC_135727.1, from coordinate 121,495,831 downwards.
TAGTTCTAGTAATGGTTCTTTGATTATTCTGTATTTTTCAAGGTGGTTATATCATCTACAAATTAGGATCAGTTATCTCTTCGTTTCTCATTCTCATACGTCCTTTATTCCCTTTTTCTAGTATTATTTCATTGAGTAGGCCCCCCATTAAATATTCAGTGATAGTAAGGGGAACAGGGTAGCTAGTCTTTTCCTTGACTTTAATGGGTAAGTCTTAAGATTTTACCAATACATATGATGTAATATAGGCTTTTTAAGAAATTATTGTTTTTGTTGTTAACAAAGGTCCTTTTTCTTTCAAGCTTTCTAAGAATTTTATCTTGAATGGATGTTGAATTTTACCAAGTGTTTTCTTTTTGTTTCCACTGAGATAGCCAAATAACTTTTCTCACGTAGCTTGTTTATGTAGTAGATTAGATTACATCAGTGTATTTTTATGTTTTACCAATTTTGCATTCTGAATGTAAACAAACTCTACTAAATTTGATGTATTAATTTTCAAAACCACTATTGGATTTTATTTGCTAATATTTTATTTAGAATTCTTTTAAAAAATCTATGTGCATCTGTAATTCCTTTTTCTTGTACTGTTTTTGGCTGGTTTTGATCTTAAGTTCATACTAATTTTATAAAATGAGTTTGACACTTTCCTCTTCTTACAGGTATCTGAAACAGTATAAATGTGTGTGTATATATATATATATATATGTAGTATAAAGGTACATATATATGTAACATATATACCATGTGTATACGTGTATATATATATTGTATAAACAGTATAAATGTGTGTGTGTATATATATATATATAGTATAAAGGTACATATATATGTAACATATATACCATGTGTATACGTGTATATATATATTGTATAAACAGTATAAATGTGTGTGTGTATATATCACTTATATACCATGTGTATATAACATATACATATGACACATGGAACTATATATACATATATATGCACTGTTTGGGAAATTTTTTTGGGCTGATCCATTGACCAGAACTCAAACTCAGTGACTATCCACATGTAATCACAAAGGAGCGTGGGAAACAGTCCAGCTGTGTGCCCACTAAGAGAGAAGAACACAGATATTGATTAGCACTAGTAGTCTGCTATAGTAGTTTAATACGTTCTAGAAAATTTCCATTGCATCTACATTTTTGTATTTATTGGCATGAATGTATTCATTGAATTCTTTATGACTTTTATAAATTTCTATTATGTCTTTGGTTATGTGGTTGTAATAGTGTTTATTAGCATGCCCTCTCTTTATTCATTTATCAGTCTTGCTAGTAGCTTATTTATTACTAATTTCTTTATTAAAGCTAGGTTTTTGTTTTGTTGAATCTTCCTATTGTTTCTATTTTCTGAATTTCTGTGTTATCATTGTCATGTTTTTCCTTTTGTTTTCTTGTGTCTACTCTATTGTTTATTTTCTAGTTTCTTGAGTTTTCTTATTGATTTTCCATCCTCGAAGTTTCAAAAAGTTCTCTCTCTCTTTTTTTCTTCATAAATCCCACCACACTCTTCCCCATTTGTATCACCAGTGGTCCTAAAGAAAGCTCCCAACCTGTCATACCAGGCATTTATCCTTGCCTAACACAAAGCAGACATACTAGGGGGTAATCTGTGGTAGCAATAATAGTAAGAGGCCTGTGGTTCCCAGACAAACTTACTGTACCCTAATCGTAGAACTTTATCAGTATAGATAGTTGAAACAGCAAGATTAAACCATAAATTAAAAGTAACCCAAAGCACACAATCTTAATTCCATCACATAGTTCCTTTTACTATACTACACAGGCCCATTACCCAAGGCACTCAGTTCCTAGCCATTATTTCTTCTTGTTCTACATTAACATAAAACAATCGCATGCCTGCATCTCAATTATACTTCAGTTCCTTTGTTTCCAACTAGGTTGTTCATATAGTGTGTCCACATTCACAGATATTTAGAAGAAGGGCTTAAATTGTTTTGCTAAAGCACAAGATACAAAAACAACACATTCGAGAACAACTCTAGCTGTAGAAATAGACAAAAAATGTGCTGAATCATTATCTACAGGAAAAAGGTAGGACAGTTGAAAGATGTCGCACAATATGGAATTAGTCTTGTAGGGATTAATGGGGGAGAGCAGCTGGGAGACAAGAATGCGTATGGTGGCCAAGAGTATGTGGGAATGAATTCCCAGTTCGGAGTTGGCGGTGCTTTGTGAGATCCTTGGTGGTAGAGGACATGGTCTTATTCACATTTGCATTTATCTATCCTGGTCTTGGCTCTTAGAAGATTCTCTGGGTGTTTTTTTTTTTGTGGTTGATTAACAACCAGAACTGAAGAAAGGGAAACGTCAGTGTGGTCGACTCTGCAATAGCTTGGAAGGTTAAAATACACGGTCAGAACTTTGCAATTATAGAATTGGAAGGAGTTATACATGTTAGACTGGAAGAGAATCTAGGAATAGTTGGGTCAAGCCCCTTATTTCACAAGTGAGGAAACAGCAGCTCATAAATATAAGGCATAGTTCTCATGGTACCAGGAATATAACTGATTAAAATTAATAATCATAGGGGAATTCAGGCCCGTGGGGCCATTTTGTAGTTATAGGAACTTTGGATACAACCAGATTTGATGTATTTTTGGAAAGCTCACTCTAGGTCAGGAGTTGGCAAATGATGGCCTGTGGGCCAAATTCAACTGGACACTTGTTTTTGTAAATAAAGTTTTATTAGAGCACAGCCATGACCGTACATATTGTCTATGGCTGCTTTTATACAACGATGGCAGAGCTGAAGAGTGGCATACGCTGTATGGGCCACAAGGACAAAAATATTTACTACTACTTGGTCCTTTACCGAAAGAGTTTGCGGACCCCTGTCCCAGGTAGTTGTATTCTCAAAGCTACCTTTTATTCCACAGCTGATCTAGGGGGCCTGTCTTTGTTGCTATTGCTTTAGCAATAAATTAATTTATTGCTAAAATTAATCTGACAATTGATAATTTAAAGAGTGACCCGATGTGCTATTTTTGAGACACAAAGTCGTCGAGGCAAAACTTAAGAGCCTCCAAAGTAACCATTCGCAAGAAATGATCCTTTCACAGATTGGGGCTTGTGGGTTTTCCTCTGGATGAGCGAGATGGACGTCGGGAAATGGGCTGAACCAGTAAAAGTCATTATGAAAGTAATTTCCAGCGATCCTGTAACATTTCCTCAAGAGGGCCTTGTCTCGGTGCCTCTTTAGACACTGCTCATTCAGCCGGATCGCCCTTTTGAAAGGCACTGGGATTTGCCCTTCTGAACACAACCCTCTGCCGCTGGGGAAGTGGAGCTCGTTATGGGTGAGGGCTTGCTGGAAGGTTCACATGTAACCCAGTGGCAGGAATGGCGCTTGGAGGAAAGAGGACAGGGAGCTCAAGACCACAGCCAGTTTAAAATGCTGCCTCATTAGTGGCAATTAGCACTCAGTCATGCCTGGGAGATTGTCCCCATAAAGCAGGTCAAATCAATTACTGTCTGCCTCTCAGACAAAGGAGGAGGCTCTTGCGGACGGCTCCAGCTCCTTCTGGGTTTCTGCGTCTGAGACCAGGAACGGTTTGGACTACACTTTAAAACCTTCTCTCCAGAGGAAAGCTTCCCTCTTTTCTTATGCTCTGTGTGCACCAAGAAATAATAGCTCCTGTCAAAAAAAAGGCCCGTCCGTAGCTCCAAGGTTTTGGTTGCAGGAGCACTGGGGCCGACTTGAAGGATGCTGGAAACTTTGTGACTTTGTGAATGCATGCAGGGACCCGGAGGGCTTTGCTCACGGCGAGGGACAGACTGAAAGCGAATGAGGTTCACACGTGACGTGGAGGCTAATTCCTCTCCCTGGCACATACGTAAACGGGCTCTAAAGAAAATCAAAGAATTGATTGCGTCCCCGCTCCTGGCTAAACTGGTGACAGCGTTTTTGTCTTTTTAGGAGGTGATGGAGAAGGGTCGGCCAAGGTGCTTCATGAGCTTCTGGGAAAAAAGATATGCAAGTGCCAGACAGGGTCCTGATGTGGCTTCTTAACTGCTGGCGATGTGCCCACAGGTGCTTTCTGTCCTTCTGCACAGCTGGAGCCCAGAGAACAGCAAGGCAAGCTCCTTGGGAAAGAGCTGGAGACTTCTGCTTTTTATGTAATATCTTATGTCAATAGCACTTTGGGTAATTTTCGGTTGGTGTTCGCAATAAGGCTCTCTCAATGAATATCACTTTGCGTTTATCTAGTTCCTTTGCTCTGATGCTGAATCCACTTTACAAGTGCCAGGAGCTGTTCTTCTGTGGGTGATATAAAGCTTCTCTTCACCTGCCCTCGGTCATCCATGAGGAAACCTCCCTAGGCTCCTCCCAGAATGCCCCTCCGAGGCCTCATTAGCGGTGGTCATCAGAGGGGTGGGGGGCAGTGCGGTGGCGAGCTCAAGGGCAGAGACATGCTGAGGTGTGCCTGGGGTCCTGTGTCTGCCTCCTCGGTCTCAGCACACTAATTGTCCTCCAAAAAACATAGCATCCTGGGAAAAAAAAAAACCCAGTGTTCTTGCTACGCTGAGCTTTACGGCACGTCCTTTCTTCTGGACCAGACTGCCGTCCCTAAGTCCCTTCAATACTGAAATTCACCAGCAAAAAGCTTCAAGTGGCTTTTCTCAAAATATCTGAGACTACCTGCATGACAGTCACTGAGGGTGCTTGTTAAAATGCAGATGACCAGGCGCCTCCAAAGCCTACGGAATTGGAATCTGAGGGTAGGGTAGTCACATAATTCTCACATTGACTAAAGGCTGAGAAGTGCTTGTTTGGTTTCCTAATGGCATGACGTTTCACTTATGGTCAGTAATCCTGAGGATATGAGACTTCATATACGCTGTATGTGATGCTCTCATTCAGGGTTTTCCAAATCTGTACTCTTTAGCGCGAACCTTTCTCTGATTTAGCCTTTTCTTTGCCAGTGTTCCCAGGACAGAGGAGTTGCCAGCCTAGGTCAGGACTCGGGGCAGCCATGAGACCAGAGGAGTTCTTGAGGCTCTCGGTTCCCCATAAATTGTGGAGGTTTCCATGGGAAGGAGAGCAGAAATTGAGACAGGCAAGGTATAGATAGAGTAGTGGGCTAGGAGCTGCGGTCAGGAATCCAGTCAGCTAAGCCAAGACACCAGCATCCAGAATGCCATGACATGAAAATGCATCTGAGCTTTTCAACAAGGCTTCCCTCTCTCCCCTTTCTTTATTTTTCCTCACTGGTCTGGACTTTGCTTGTCCTTTACCCCTTTTCACTCTGGGTGCACCCTTTTGATACTCCCCTCTTGATCTCTAGAATTTCTTTTCTCCTTGAACTTATATGGACTTTGTCAGGTCACTTCAAGTCCCTGGGTTCTATTTGTATTTGCTTTCTCCACTTGCATGCACGGGTCATTGGCATGGAGAAGGTCATGGAAATATATTGGCCGAGACCACTTTGAATCCATTCTCTGTGGCCTTGCCTGGCTCTTGCAATGGCTCTGCTGTTCTCTTATTTGCGTTTCCTTTCTTGCTTTTGCAGACATTTTCTCCACCTCTCAAAGCCTCAGTATGACTCCCGTCTCCCTCACTTGGAGCAGACAAACTTGTCTCTTATGTTCTGTAGAATATCCAGAAGACTCAGGTGAACTTGCTAATTCCGCCTTCTTCTGGTCATTATATCTTCACTGCTCCAAATTTATATTTCTACTTAACTCACCTCTTTTGTCTCAAGAACTCATCTCAGCCTTTCAAGGCTAACTCTTGCATGTAGGTTCAAGAAAGAAAACTTCATAAGTTTTTGGAAGTCCAGTATATTATACCTCCCCTTTGGGGGATTTACATGGCACATTAGCATATTTAAAGCTTTGATAAGTTGTGCAATAATAAAAAATGTTTAACTTTGTTTAAACCAGTGTTTGTCCTTAACTGTAGGACACTTTTTTTTTTTGGCAATACTGATTAATACTCTGGACAACTCATTTTGGAAAACATTACTTGAACATCTAAGAGGTTGAGAACTTATTTTAAGAATCAATCGGAGGGGGAGACGAACCATGAGAGACGATGGACTCTGAAAAACAACCTGAGGGTTCTAGAGGGGAGGGGGGTGGGAGGATGGGTTAGCCTGGTGATGGGTATTAAAGAGGGCACGTTCTGCATGGAGCACTGGGTATTATACGCAAACAATGAATCATGGAACACTTCATCAAAAACTAATGATGTAATGTATGGTGATTAACATAACATAATAATAAAAAAAAAACATTCAAGTAACAAAAAAAAAGAATCTTTTCATCCGGGGCACCTGGGTGGCTCAGTCGGTTAAGCGTCTGCCTTTGGCTCAGGTCACGATCCCAGGGTCCTGGGATGGAGCCCCATGTCAGGCTCCCTACTCTGCGGGGGGCCTGCTTCTCCCTCTCCCTCTGCCTGCCCCTCCCCCTGCTTGTGCTCCCTCTCTCTCTGTCAAATAAATAAATAAAATCTAAAAAAAAAAGAATCTTTTCATCCTATCTCCCAGTATAAACCCTTTTCCTTATGGCCTGGTGTCTTTTTGCAAATAATTGATCTTCAGTAAATGTTTGCTAAATGAGGAAATGAATGAGTCTATCTACTCACTAATGAATACTTGGGATGCCCGGGTGGCTCAGTTGGTTAAGCATCCGACTCTTGGTTTTGGCTCAGGTCATGATCTCAGGGTTATGATCTCAGGTTGCTTAAGATTCTCTCTCTCCCCCTCCCTCTGCCCCTCCCCCCACACCTGTGTTTTCTCTCTCTCTCTTAAAAAATAATGAGTATTTATTGAGTTGTTATTGTGTTCTAGGCACTGGCGATACAATGGTGAATAAGACACAACATCTCTTGCCCCCAAAGATCTTCCTTTTTAGTGGAGGAAGCCAACTATAGATAGATGAATAAAGATAGATGAATAATATCAGGTGATGACAGGGACTCAGATACTACTTTTGATGGAAGTGGGGTATCAAGAAGGACCTCTGTATAGTGGTAACATATGAGCCGAGGCCTGAATAAAGGGGAAGAGTGAGATACTGAAATATTTATAGACAGAGGACAGCAGATAGAAGGAAAAGCAAGTGTGTGTTGCTTTTAAAATATGTCTACAAATTCTTTGGTAGCCTCTCTTCAAGAGATGGAACTTACTACCCATCCCCATGAGTATGGGCTAACCTAGTGACCTCTTTCTTTCTTTCTTTTTTTTTTTCCAATTTTAGTATATGTGCTGGTGAAGCGAGCACTTTAGTGACCTCTTTCTTAAAAAGAGTATACGGCAGAAGTGACGTGTGCTTTCTGAGACCAGGTCATAAATGGCATTGCAGTTTCCTCCTTGACTTTTCTCTTAGGTCACATGCTCTGGAGAAAGCCAACAGCCATGTTGTAAGGACACTCAAGCAACCCCTCTTCCATTCTCATCTGGCTTGATGTACATATAATCTTGAGCCAACCGAGATTATTCAGCCCTTCCAAACTCCCCTTGGTTGGCACAATCTCTTGTGTTGAGCCTACTTCAGCCTGTGAAATAAAATCAACCCGAATCCAAAGTCCTTTCAAAGCTAAAGAGATAAATCTATGTGGTGTTGGCAGGATCTGAATTGAAGGGTAAGCAAACAGCAGCAAGGGATTATAAATCCCTGCTTGCTTCAACTATAAACCAATCTGTCCACAGCAAGAAAGCATTTAATAAAGGGTTTCATTGTACTGGAGGAAATGGAAAATTATACTCCATGAGTGAATGGTCTGCCAGCAACAGCCCGGAACCAGCAGTGTGGATGCCTTTTAATAGTTTTAAAAAATCGATAACTTTAGTCTTTTTAATTAAATTGCTATAAGTGGGAAGAACACTTAATTACAGCTTCTATTCCTTCATAAAATGTTCTCCATGAAGAACTAGTATAATCATATTTGGATTCTTCCCGGACAACATACATATGTATTTTTCATTGCGTTAGTGGGCTGAATTCTGTTTTTGATGGCCTAGAAACAAAAATGAGGATAAATGGGAAAAAGTAACAAAATGGAAACCTACCTAGACAGCATCTGTGACATCACAAATCCCAACTTGGGCACTAAGGAAAGGATGGGGGGAAAAACCCACAAGATTTCAAATAGCAGACACAGCACATCCTGTTCCTATTCTAAGCAAGAACAGGCAGGAATTGGCCAATGTCCAATCTTGAGAAGGCACTTAGAGATTTTTAATATATTGGTGAGAGCAGTGGGTGTTTTCAGGGATGAAATGCTAGCGTGGTGCTTCTAAAAATATCCAAATGCAATGGAAGTCACCTCTTCAGTCACTCTATTTTAATTAGAGTCTCTCCTCTGTCTATTTCTTATTTGTGCTTTCTTTTTATTTTTCGCATTCTCTTGCTGTCCTGGGGGCTCTCCTACGTGAGCACAGGCGGTGACGCTCAGTGGTACTGACAGGCTGCCAGGCCGGCTGCTGCCACTCTCCCCTGGAGCCCAGCTTACACCAGCCCCCTGCTCTGATTCATGATCTAGAAAATTCCCTCTGCTCAGGTATGACAGATTTGACCCTGCACAGATGCTGGCCACAGCTTAAAGACCCCTACCTTCCTTATTCTTCAAGACTCATTTTCTGAAGTGACAGACCTGAATGTCAGGTAAATAAAACCTTCCAACTTAAAAAAAAAAAAAAGGTCTTTATCTCACACACAAGCAAGATCAACTTAAAAGTCACCTTGCCATGCTATGGGCGATGACATAGCATAGGTGGCGGGAAGCCACGCGGAGGGATGTGACTCTGTCACGTGTGTTGTGAGAAGCCCGGGAAGCTAACGCACGTTCAACATGTTCAGTAAGTAGGTTTAGACCCACTGTAGCAGTTTTCTATAAAATCATATCGTGTCGTAGAGGAGCTGAGGCTCATGGTTGAGCTAGATACTCATGGGTTGAGTATCTATCTAGCTCTATATAAAGCTGCAGCATCATCAACCAGAAATAGCACATAGGACATGACAGGTAACCCTTGCTGCTACCTCAGCGCTGTTCATTCGGAAGACACGCTTCATCTCACAAAAGGCAGGGCCAATTCTCTTGTCTTATTTTACTATTTTAGGCCCCATCTTCCCAGCCTAAAAGCCCCTAAGTAGGCTCACAGGAAAAGCACCAAGATGAACAGATCACAAAGTGAGCCCTAGAACTAATGCTCATAGAAGTGAAAACTCTAGCTCAGAAAAGAACAACCATGTAACAGTATGGGAGAGCTTTTTTTTCTCACCCCACGCCTATAAAAGGAAAGCTGGATGGTCGCGAAGAATTGGTTCATGCAGAGGAGACCTCCTCTGAGTCTGTCTACACTTGGCAGCAGGACGAGCGCCCAGTTTGCCAGCAAAGTTCCCCTCTTGGCAGATCGTCAGAAAGGGCCTATGCTGGCCTGACTCTTCCTTCTGTCTTCAACCCTCTGCAGCCCCCATAGTTTTGCCTGTTGAGGTTGAGTTGGGACCAGTCTCTTGCTTTTGTATGTCCTTGGAAAGAATGATTGTTTATAGCATTAACAAGGAATATTTTTTGTGATGAAATTCGTAGTTTCTTTACTGGCACTTCTCTGTCAGTCTTCCCTAGGAAACCCCCAAAGAAAGAGACCATGCCCCTCTTACTCAGTGACTCTCCCAAAGAGAGTGATCTGGGTGAGAGGTCACCATCTTAGCCAATTGCCCTTGAAATATGTCAAAATCCGAATGAGACAGACTTGGAAAAGAATGATATGGTAGATTCTCTCTGGCTGAAATATTGGCAGCTATCAATTACCATTGATGCAATGGCTTTGACGAAAAGGCTCACCTTCTGAAAGCACAGATTAATGGAAGGGAATCCAACTGCTGTGCGAGCTTTCTTTTTTTAATTAAGGGAAGAAAGCATACATTCAGGAACAGGATCATACTTGCAAAAGTCAGAGGAAGAAGGAAATATGAAAAGTATTGGCCCTTCCAAGAAATCGTACATGATAAAATTCAGAACATGCCATCTGACACAAATCTATTTTAGATACCTTCTGTGATTCTGTGGTAGGTAATTGGCTCTGTAGCCAGCCTTGCCATTGCCAAAACGCCTGGGCTGCTCCCTTTCCTCCACGCCCCTATCAACCCCCATCAAACACACACAGAAACCCCGGGGGTAGGACCTGGGTGACTCCAATGCGCAGTCAAGGTTGAGGACCAGAAGCTGAGCACTTGTGCTAACTTTCTGTGCTGAAGTCAGAGCCTCCAGAGGTAAAATGACACAGATATATTTATCTTTCTTATCTTATTTGTGATAAATGGTGCCTGCACTTTAGCTAGATTAAATGTATCAGAAGCCTTTCCCTAGTCCCTGAGATTGAAGACCATTTCGTATGACCAAGCCATCCCTCGAAAGAACACTGATTATAAAAATGGGTAGTTCTCTAACAGTGAGCAAAATGTGCACAGAACTTTGTAATGCCACCCTCCGATCCTGGTCTCATACTCTTCTAGCTCACTGAGATGGGAGACTAGAAGGAGTTATTTGGAGCTTCTTGTTTTAAGTACCTGTCACAATTTGTGGGGGTATTTAGCAGCTTGCTGCCCTTTCCCATCTTTGGGACCATCACCAGTAAAAGTGTCACTTGGGCCAGCTCATCTTCTTCGGGCTTTGTCACCTATACTTATTCTGAAAAATGTCCAGGAGATAATGATATCATTTTTCCCGACACAAGGAGGAGGACAGGTGTGTAGGTGTCCTCGGCAGCTCTGCACTCATTAGCTTTCCTGGCTTTTAATGATGACCTGGCTCTCAGAGGAATAAAGGTAATCTGGAAAACTCACTCATCACGAAGGGCTAAGATCCTCGGGGGTTGATACTGCAGTGCCATTTGCAAATAGAGAACAGTGCTTTCCATTGACTTAATACAACAAATAATTGAGCCTTTTTGTGCCAGGCACTGTGCCATTGACCGCAAATACACTGGTGAACAAGGCATTGTACGGCGCCTGACTTCATAGAAGTGACCTCCTGATGGACCGCTCATGACCAAAAAGGACTGGATTATTAATTTTAGAATTTCAGGCATTTACAGAGAAATTTTTGAGTCATCTTGAATTTCCTTATATCATTGTCTACGGGATCCCGAACACTGCTCTCAGTAAGCTTGGCCCCGTAGCTCCCTTTTGCACAATCTGAGTGATGTTTATATAAATATATCTGTGTGCACACACACACAATCGGGTTTGAGTATTATTTGAATTGCAGGCTAAATACTTACTAAAAGCTTATTGTAAACCAGGTACTACTTGAGCAGACCCGGTAAAATGACTTTTAAGACAAAGAATATCTTATTTAAAAAAATTACCACCAGTACCTTCAGCTCTCCTTCTCTCATTTTTTCTGTCACTCTGGTATTTAGTTGAGCCTGTAGAAAAAAGAATCGTCGAGGCCCCTGCCTATATTTGCTCTCACAAGAGCCTTAAGGCATTGAACCTCTGGCAATCAGCACATTCCAGGCAGTTTGACTCAAGAGACGGTTGATAAGTTTTTGAAGAAAACAAATCTTAGCAGGTTACAGAAGGGAAAAAATGAGAGACAACACGCAAAGCATCACTGGAGTGGCATGGCGCCAGGGCTGCTTGGGTCACAGGGCTGAGCACTGGGAAGAGTCACTCGTGTTTATCATTTAGTAGGGTCATTGCTTGGCCTTTCAAGACTCTCTCTATTGCGTAAATTGTATTTTTTCCTTCTTTCCCCTGCATTGTTTGTTTTTCTGAATCTTTGAGAAAATGAAGTTTTACTAAATCCATTTTTTATGTTGTGCTTGGTTTTAACTCTCAGCATGAAAGCTATCTAAAATCATAGCACTTAAGATAGATTATACTGTGTTACTAAAGAGAAAATTTTAATAAAACAGAAATCATTTGGGAGAGTGAAAACAGTCTTTTGGCAGTTGTAGAACCTTAATAATTTCATCTATTTTTATTTATCTATTATCATCTATCAGTCATTTTGTTTCCCTTAGCATATATACCTTTATGCTTAATATAACCAGGAATTATGTAGGGATATGAAGGTTACAAAGATGAATAACCTTCTTTCCTAGTCTTCATTTTTGTATAGTCCAGCGTTTTGCCTAAAAATGACCAGACCTGTGTTGGTGATGGTCTGTTCCTGACAAGGAGGATGCACACAACAGCAGGGGATGACAACTCGAGGGCTCTTTTCTAAAGCCAACAAGAGCATGGGTGCCTGGGACAGCTTTTATAGGTCCCTCCGGATAGTGGTGACCAATGAAACCATAATTACTAATTAGCTGCTCTGCACAAGGCTCTCGCCAAGTACATTTTAAGGGATGGATGGATAATACTCCTTCCTATTTCTAAAAGAACCTAAGATCCAGGTGGAGACAAATGGACAGTAGAGGAGACAGGCATGACCCCAACCACACTTAGCCAGGGGAGTCTGAAGGACACAGAGGAGGGAACACAGGATCGGAAGCTGAGTAGGGGGTAGATAGGTGCAGTGGAGCTGTAGGGCATTCTAATCTGAGCACACAGTTGCCAGGGAAGAGCTTGAGAACCAGAATGTCCCTTGGGCCCCATGGCTGACAACCTAACGACTGGCACCATGCCACACTGTAATGACAGACACCTTCTCCTCCTCTCCGTCGAGGTCAGCACACTTCTTCTGTAAGAGGCCAGAGAGTCAAGATTTCTGGCTTTGTGGAGCATGCAGTCTCTGTTGCAACCACTCAATTCTGCAATGTTAGTGAAAGCAGCAATAGACCATATGAAAACGAATGGGTGTGGCTGTGTTCCAATAAAACGTCATTTATTTATTTTTAATTTAGATTCAATTAGCCAACACATATAGTACATCATTAGCTTCAGATGTAGTGTTCAATAATTCTTCAGTTGCGTTTAACACCCAGTGCTCATCACGTCAAATGGCTAATAAAGCTTTATTTACAGAAACAGGTGGCAAGTGAGATTTGGGCTGCGAGCTTTCATTTGCTGACCGCTTTTCTTTCTTTCTTTGTTTTTTAAGATTTTATTTATTTATTTGACAGAGAGAGAGAGAGAGAGGGAGCACAAGCAGGGGGAGGGGCAGAGGCAGAGGGAGAAGCAGGCTCCCCGCGGAGCAGGGAGCCCGACACGGGGCTCACTCAAGCCCAGGACCCCGGGATCATGACCTGAGCCGAAGGCAGACGCTTAACCAACTGAGCCACCCAGGTGCCCTGCTGACCCCTTTTCTATTCTACAAATCTATTATTTAGTTGTCCCCTGTTTTCTTTGCAGCCAATGGTAGTGAAGCAGCCATTTTCTAAAAGGAAACTTAAGGAAGAAATGAAAACAAACTAGCCCGTGTAAGTCAGCTTAGAAGATGGGTGTCAGAGCAGCGCCTTGGTTGCACAGTCAGTTGAGCATCCGACTCTTGGTTTTGGCTCAGGTCATGACCTCAGGGTCATGAGATCGAGCCCTGCATGGGGCTTTGTGCTCAGCGGGGAGTTTTCTTGTCCTTGAGACTCTTTCCCTCTGCCCCTTCCCCCCCATGCAGGTGTATGCATGTGGGTTCTCTCTTTCTCCCTCTCTCAAATAAATAAAAAAATCTTAAAAAAAAAAAAAGAAGATGAATGTTAGAGAACAAATCATGGACCAAACAGAATCCACAGAGGAGCTTGTCTCTAGTTCACCTGGCACTTTCTTGGCTCTAACTCCATCTTAACAAACTCCAGTTTTCAGCTTACTTACAAGGATGAAATGACCTGTTAGATTTTGGGCTCAGTGAATGGAAAGAAGTTATCTGATTTACCCATGTTTTGTCTGAGCCTCATCTTTTGGGCATGACCGAGCTAAGGTGGAATGTCCCCTAGAGTCACTAAATTGCATCTTTGCAGCATACACTATTGTAAACACGCAGCGAATTCTTATTCATTAATTCCCAGCAAGAGTAAAAGAAGCATTTCCTCAGAAGTCATGATCCCTATTATGTACAGTGACAAAGCCCATTCTTTTATGTAGTGCATAAATAAGACATTATTAATGATATGTAGGTAGATTATATTAGAGAGTGCATAATATCTTCAAATTTAACATTCTATTTCCCACACAGCAGTATGAATCCATCAATCTTTATGGAATACAGGATACAACGATAATTTATGATTCCTAAGCCCTTAATAGACAATAGCTCTTTCTCACACAGGAGATAGCAACAGCACCAGTAATATTAACAGAAAGAATTTAATATAAATAATATTCCCAGGCATTGGAAAACTAAAAAGGCAAAAAGGAAACATGTCTCATGTGGGAAGTACAACCTCTGTGGCTCAGCAAAAAAAGAGGAAGAGGAAGAGGAAGAGGAGAAAGGAGGAGGAAGAGGAGAGGTTGACGTTACTAAAACTAAGAAGCTTGAAGGACGGGGCCCACAGAAGTGGGACTCAGGCCTCTGGGGAGATGGCATGCCTGGCTGACGTTGGTGTCTCTGAGCTCAAAGAAGGGGCACATGGAGCTGGGACCTAGACCTCTAGGAAAAGTACTTTTCTAGTGAGTGATAGCTCCAAGAGCACACAATGAGGCCGGTTCTGAGAGTGTCAGCAAAATATCAAAGTAGAATCAACTGGTGCTACTGGGATGAACAGCCATTGCTAGGATAAAGAAGCATTGCTAGGATGATGCTGACAGAAATGAAAGCAAAGGGAAAAGAGCAATTTCCTTCTTCCTCTTCTGGGCTTGAAATGCTCCCCTAGCGTCCCCTATTGGCAGAGCTTAACAAAGCGGCTGAGAAGCTGCAATGTCGTTTGCAGAGTCCCAGCTTCAGCACACAGAGCTAAAAATGGAAGATTGGACCACATCTAATATTACTCAGCCATCAGAAAGGATGAATACCTACCATTTGCATCGACATGGATGGAACTGGAGGGCATTATGCTAAGTGAAATAAGTCAAGCAGAGAAAGACAATTATCATATGGTTTCACTTATTTGTGGAATATAAGGAATTGCATGGAGGACACTAGGAGAAGGAAGGGAAAAATGAAGGGGGCGGAAATCAGAGGGGGAGACAAACCATGAGAGACTATGGACTCCGAGAAACAAACCGAGTGTTCTAGAGGGGAGGGGGGTGGGGGGATGGGTTAGCCCGGTGATGGGTATTAAGGAGGGCACATATTGCATGGAGCACTGGGTGTTATACACAGTGAATCATGGAACACTACATCAAAAACTAATGATGTAATGTATAGTGACTAACATAACATAATTTAAAAAAAAAAAGGAAGGGTGGGTTTGAAGCTGAGAGTCAAGGCCTTAGAACTGGTGTGTCCTGGAAGAACATGCCTCTGAAAAGTCACATGTGAGTCAAATTGTATTAAATAGAATAAATTCTTTTCACCAACTGTCAGAATGATTTCGGTAGCTGCTTTATCTGTATTCCGGGGCGGGGGGCAGAAAAGCTGCAGACACTTGGTTGCTGGACATTTTGAGTTTTCCATGTCTCTCCTTTCTTTAGCCCAGGGGACCACAGACTTTTTCTGTAAGGAGCCAGATAGTAAATATTTTCAGCAATGTGAGCCATATGGTCTCTGTCACTCTACTCAGCTATGCCTTTGTCACCACTAAGTACTCAACTCTGCCTTTGTTGTGTGAAATCAGATGTAGACATACATGGAAATGGCTGTGTTTTGATAAAACTTTATTAACAAAAACAAGTAGCCATAAGGATTTGGCCTTCTCTTGCTCTAGTGCAGTGATTATCAACCCTGAATGCACATTTAGATTAATCCTGGAAAGGTTTAAAAATACCGATGCCCAATTCCAACTTCCAGAGATTGTTATTCGATTGGTTCAAAATGGGACCTGGGCATTCGGATGTTTTAAAAGCTTCCTAAGTGATGCGAATGTGCAACCAGAGTTGAGAACCGCTGCTTTAGACTCCCTGTAATTCCTTAATCAAGTGATCAATCATCAATAATTCTTAAATGCCCTAAGGGGATTCACAATTTGAAAGAACCCAGAGATGAATTATTTCATGAAAATTTTTTTGGAAACCAGAAACATCATATCCTCAATTATCTTTCATAAGTTCAGATTTCCATACATGAATTTTTAAAAAGTAGGAAGCAAGTGTATATATACAAATAGGACTCTTATGCATTTGTTGGTTTGGAGTAACAAGATCTATAACGAGACACTGGTGTCTTACTCATCTTTGTGTGTCTGGCATGCAGGGACGGTTGAAAAATATTTGTTGATGGAATAAACAAGTGAATGAAGAAAGGAAGGAAGGAGTTGCCATAGAAATCTTAATCATCATTCAACTGAGATTGTGCCAAGGCTTAAGTGACAACTACTATAAGGCCACCATTGAAAATATGTCATGTTCTTTATCCATTCATCTGTTGAAGGGCCTGGTGATGGGTATTAAGGAGGGCACGTATTGCATGGAGCACTGGGTGTTATACGCAAACAATGAACCATGGAACACTACATCAAAAACTAATGATGTACTGTATGGTGACTAACATAACATAATAAAATAATAAAAGAAAAAAGAAAATCTGTCATGGATATAATAGCCTTGACTTCTGTACATAGATTAATTTCCTTCAGGATACGGTAAAAGCAAGTGACACGACACCCAAATGACAGGGCAAGACCCAATGGCCATTTCATTTCCTTAGGCTGCACTTGGAAAATTCTATTTTTATTTACAGTCTCACATGTAGAGTCCTCAAAAACCCAACTGTTTTGGATGGTGTTATACTTTCCATAGCAATGTGTTTATGGTAACCTTAGTGGTATTAGCAGGGGAAAGGAGGAGATAGAAATATTAAGATGGTAATACTGTTTCCCTTTGTTTTATTGGACTGCTCCAGGCACTAAGCCTGATGGCTTGGGTAAAATGGGGACTAGTGGCTGTGACTGCAGTGGGGATGACACCTGGATGTCATTATTAAGAAATTAGCACGGCCAAAGCTTTATAGTCCCAGGCTTACATTGAATGCCTTAATTACCAATAAGATCTCCTCTTTTAGAAACACTCAGCTATCTAGTCCTCCTTTTGAATAACAAGATCTTAAAGTATTTTGAGTAGTTTAGATATTTTAAAATTCAAGTCAAAAGTGGAAAGAAACCATTATAACTTCCTAATGTATTTTCCCCATTAAAATGATTCTGTAGGTATTATCAGACCATAGAACCGCTGCCAAATAAGATGCCAGTTTCTGTGACTATTGTATGTTTTACTACAATGTATATTGGCACAGCTAAGTAAGGGGTCCTAGAGAAATTTTTTACTCTGTGGATTTCCAGACCTCTGGTCTCTTAGCCAGTCCTGACATTAGTTACAAAGTTAAAGATGTATAACTTCCCACCCGCTGCTCATCTGTTCTCAGCCTTGATTTAACATTGGACACCTGGGGAGCTAGAACACTCAATGGTGATGAGGTCCCACCCACAGACGATTTAATTGGTCCAGGGGGTCTGCTGGTACGCTTGCCCAGATAATTTCACTGTGTAGCCAATGCTGAGCACTTTTATGTTATGTCCTGTGCCGATAACGCGCTTTTCTAATTCAAACCATTTTGCTTCTACCCCCCCCACCACCACCATTTCAAAGGTCTTCCTGGGACTGGGACTTTGCCTTTTCTGAAGATCAGAGAACAATCTTTGAGTGGTCTTGTAGCAGGGCTGTTTACTTGCCTGTTGACCTTTATTTTATCTGCTTACAATTTGAGCTTGGGATCTTTGTGGAGTCTTTGCTAGCCTTCCCGTTAAAATGCATTCTGTGCCGGACTGCTAAGTGCTGCATGCTTGGCTGGGTGGCATTTATGATTGTGCCTATTATCAGCACACACAGGCTTTCACACTCTGCCTCCCAGCCCTTGTCTACCTTCCCAGCACCTTTTGCACCCCAGAGGACAGATCTTATTTATTCTGAGCGTCTGCCTTTCTCAGCCTATCTCATTACGTTGCAGTTTCCTGGGCTGTATCTGATTGTGTCCAAATAATTTATATAAGCCAATATATTTCATATAAAAAGTACTTTTGCTCAAGGAACTCAGGTATGTGTAAATGATGTCAGAATTCTTAAGTTTCTTCAAGTCACACGGTTTGAAAAGGAAGTAAAAGTTTTCCTCAAGTTCTTTAGAAAGGCGAAAGGGAATTCACTTGAAAGAAATATACAAGATTCAGTTCTAAACCAAAGCAATCAGAAATCTTATAAAGAAATTTATTTTATTGATGTCTTCCTTTTCCTTACTCTCCATTCCTGTAGCAGAGACAAGGCTATCTATCTGTTCAACAAACTGTTGTATTTTCCTCTTCCTGGGCAGACAGGAAGACTCATTTCCCGGGATTCCTCATAGTTGAGGCCGCACAACTGGGTTCTGTCCACTGGGTTGTTGGTGGAAGCTATCTAAGCCATTCCCTAACCAAGTCCTTAAAAGCATCCACCCAGTTGTTCAGTTTTCTCTTCTCCTGCTGTATCCTTGGAGGCCAGATGCAGCTACAAGATGGTGGGGTCTCCACCATCATGTATCCCTAAATGAGAAGACAAGACCCTCTTTGACCAACCATGTTGGATTTTTAATGACAGAGAAATATACCTTGGTTAAACCACTGAGTGTTTTAGTTACCATACAATAGCCTGTGTATCCAATTAACACATTTCATTTCTATTTTTTCCTTATATTTTGCTTCAAGATATAATTGAGAGAACAACACAAAGTTTGATGTAGAACCACCTGTTGAAGACAAATGATCAAAATCTTTTACCATGGCAGGAAGATAATAATAATCTATGAAATAGTCCCATTTCCATAGGAATTTATTATTTCTATTTATAATATCTCTACAGGAAAAGAGTAATGACCTATTTTATGCCATACATACACATAGCAAATTCTTACAAATACGAATTCACACAGAACAGAGATCTAACTGCTTCATGTATGTTTCCATACATCCATAGTGTCATGAGGCCCTAGATGGAAGTTGCCAGAATGTTAATCACACCCTTCTCCTTGAAACTTTCTTTCACTTGGTTTCTAGGACACCACATACTTCTGGTTTTCCTCCAATCTCAACATCCACTCATTGTCTCTTTTACTGGTTTCTTCTCGTCTCCTTGAACTCCGAGGTCTTGCTGCCCTGGGCCTTGGTCCTTGGATTTGTTCTTTTTCTACATAAAATCCTCACTTAAACTTCATGATTATTTTCATGGCTATACATACTATACATACATCAAGAACTTCCGAATTCATATTTCCGGTTTTGATTCTCCCTTGCGCTTCAGATTTGTAAATACAGCTGACTTCTTGACATCTCCATTTGGATGTCTAACAGACATGTCAAACTTAGCATAAGCAAAACTGAACTCATGCTTTCTCCTGGAAACCTACTCCTCCTACAGTTTTTCTTGTTTCAATACTAGGCAATTCATTTTTCCAGGTGCTCAGATGAAAATCTGGGGAGTCATCTTTGACTTCTCTCTCATCTCACTCATTTCCAGACTGACTGTAGAGAGAGGAGCTTCTCTGACCATTGATGGTGGAACCAGTTGCCCTCTGTCAACAAATACAGAATCCAACTACTTATTTCACCATTGTTCTCACTACATTCTCTGTTCAGATTATTGCCTTCTAGCTTCATTGCCATAATCTATTCTCAACACAGGAAGCTAGGGTAATCTTGTTAAAATGTTAGTCAAGTCATGTTATTTCCTCATTGAGATCCTTCCACTGGCTTCCTACCACACTCATAATAAAAGCCCAAGTCTTTATGATAGCATACAAAGGGTTATAGGATGGATCCTACATTGCCTCTCTGACATTCTCTCCTACAGCTCTCCCCCTGGGATCAAGTCAGCCAGGTTGGTCTCCTTCCCATTCCTTGAACAAACCAGGCATCTTCCCAACTTGATCAAGGCCTTGAAAGGGAAGCCTTGCTATTGTTCAGCCTGGGACACTTTTTCTCCCAGATAATCACATGCCTCCTCCCTCAGCTACTTTGGGAGTTTGTTAACACGTTACTTTCACAGGGGAGTATTTCCTGACCAGCCCATTAAAAAATGTACCTCCAAACTCAGCCCTCTTTATCTTCCTCCCATTCTTTAAATTTTTCCATATCACTATTCACCATCGGACACTTACATTTGTGCTTACTTGTTTATTTCCATTAAAATATAAACCCTATGATTATTAAGAATTTTGTGTATCTTATTTACTACTATATCACCAGCACCTAGAATAGTGCCTGGCACAACTTGAGTGATAAATAAATAATTGTTAAATGAATAAATAAATAAGGGAAGGCAGAAATGAAGAAATGGATTTTCCTCCAGGATTTAAGTGGCACTGGCCTTAAACCATTTCAGAAAGATTCTTAAAATATTATCACAGGGTGGCCACACATTCAGTGGATTCTAATTAAATCCCATTACTAACAGGAAATATATGCTGATGTTACAGCTTTCATTGTGTGTGAGTTACTTATATGTGACCTGCTGAGGTTTAAAGAGATTTCTAGTCCTTGCTCAGTGAAGATGGATAAACTGATTGTAATGCTTCATATGATTATATTATCCAGAGTCTAGTAAAAAAAAAACCAGAAATCATACTTGGTACTTCAGTTGAAGAAACTTAATGCAGGGAACTGATTGCACAGCATTGGAGGTTAGAAAGAATGAAAGGGAACACTGAGGTCATCTAGTGATTCTAAGTGAAGGGGGGAGTTGCTACTCCTGGGGCTGTGGGAATACAATAAAGAGATGGAGATCATCAGAATTAAGAAGTTTGGAAAACATATCACCTAGTAATTCCACTTTGAGATAGATACCCAAGAGAAATGGACACATGGGTCTACACAAAATTTGTACATAAATGTTCATAGTATAAGTATTCACAAAAGCAAAGAAGTAGAAGCAACCTGAATGTCTACCAGTTGATGAACAGCTGAACAAAATGTGGTCTATTCATACAACGGAATACTATTATGCCGTAAGGAATGAAGTACATGCTACAACATGAATGAACTCTAAAAAAATTACGCTAAGTGAAGGAAACCAGTCACAAAGGGCTGTAAGTTGTATGAATTCATTTACATGAAATGCCCCCAGTAGGCAAATCCAGAGACACTGTAAGTAGCTTAATGGTTGCTTTGGGTGGGAGGAGGGGTGGAAAGTGACTCCCAATAGATACTGGGTTTCTTCTGGGGATGGTGAAACTGTTCTAAAATCAGATTGTGTCGGTGGTGGCACAACTCTGAATATACTAAAAACCACTGAAAGGTATAATTTAAATGGGTAAATTTAATGGTACGTGAATTGTATCCCCATAAAGCTGTTAAAAAAAAGAAGCTTGGGAGAGAGGCTCTGTGGATCTCGGGCTCAGACCACTGATGAAGGGCCCAATCTGACCGCGTCTGGTACCTCTGAGGTAACATGATAAGGCTGGTTTGGGGATAGAAATGAAAGTTGGAGGCTGGAACTAGCTGCACTGCTGTGATAAAGGTCTATTGCTGTTGAGATGACACAGAAATAGCCAGGAGAAAGGTATTCTTTTTTTTTTTTTTTCTCCTCCGGGCTTTTATCTCAGTCTAGCTCCCCCTACCATCTGAACTTCACAGGAAGCCAGTTGGCAAAGGACAAACATAGTTTGCTGAGATCCAGTCCCAAAGCAGCCTAGAGGAGGGTGCATTAGAGGTATCAATGGCCCAATAACCGAGAGAATCCAGATTTGTGGTATCGCAGGATCCACACACGCTCTTGCACATATTCTAAATTCTATTAAACTGAAGTAACAAATTTATTATTGTGCCTAACGATATATAACTATCCTTTGCATAAACAAAAATGCTCTCATAGTCCCTTCAAAAAGGGGAAAGACTAAGACCCAACTATCATGAGAGTCATCTGGGGTTGGCAGTCACTACTTCTCTTTCTGGATAATTTTATCCCTCCTTGAGTTTAGTCACAATCACACTTGAGTATTCTGGAAGCTAAAGGCTAAACTATGACAATTTCTGCAATTTCTGAGTCTAAAATTACTTCAAAGTAAAAGAAAGACTAAATTTTGAAGTTAACTATCACGAACAATACTTACACAAAATAAAAAAGGAAAAGGAGACGAGAGGAAAAAAGGAATTGGTACCACATATACGCACATACACGCGTACACACACACACACACACACACACACACACAGTCAGCGGCAAGGAAGAAAATATAACTGAAGACTTCCTTTCTATAACCAAAGACCCATCACTGATGTTTGTAACTGCCTTCTTCCAATAGCCATTTCATATTCCTTTTTTCCTGGGCCAGCCAGTTGCTATTCTATTCTTTTACCTGGTTGGGTGGTTCTGCCTTTTTTTCCCCCCAGGGGACAGGGTAGGGAGGTTGCTATTACCATTAGCTTTTACTCTTGGACACAGAAAGTACCAGAAGGATTCCCAGAGAATCCCTTGGATTCCAGACATAATCTACTCTAACTCCACTGAGTAGCAGCAACTCAATCTCCACCTTGAGAATCCAGATCAATCGTCTCAACCAGGACAGGTCTTTACCCTTCTTTGCCTTTGGATTCAGGTGTGCCGGGGGAACAAAATGGCCAGTGGTAGTCTCAACTACCAATTTAATGAAATCATGGTCATGTCCCCTGCTTGGAACTAAGTCCTCCAAACCAGCGTGACCCAAGTAATGGGTTTTAAATCAAACATTCTGTGAGTAGGATATTAGGTGTAATGGTTAGAGGAGTTATTCCCACTTCCACCCCTTGATTCCTGGGCCTATGATTTCTAGCTTGTGGGAGCTAGGCATCGATATTTGTTGCTGATTCAAAGCATGTGCTACCTCCTGTGAGATCTTTTTTGTTTTACTTATCTCCCAACTGGTCATAACTAAACCTTTAGTCAGGCTTTTCTTTCTTCCATTAGACCGGCTGCTTCTGGGTGATGAAGTATGTGGTAAGAGCAGTGAATTCCATGGGCATGCAGTCATTGCCACACTTTTTTCTCTGTGCCCTGAGCCTTTGGTCAGAAGCAATGATTTGTGGGCCATCATGATGGTGAATGAACCATTCCGTGTGCGCACAGATGGTGGTGCTGGCAGAAGTATTATTGGCAAGGAAGGCAAATCAATATCTAGAAAACATGCTGCTCAAGCGAAGAGAGAACACTACTCCATGGGTGACAGAAGGGATCCAGTGTAATTAACCTGCCACCAGGTGGCTGGTGTGTCCCCTGGGAGAATGTTGCCATATTGGAGACAGCGTTGGTTTCTGCTATTAGTAGTTTAGGCACTCAGCAGAGGCAGTCGCTGTATCAGCTGGATCAGGAAAAGCTAGCTTTTTCCTTTTTTCTTTTTTTAAATTTAAATCCAATTAGCCAACATATAGTACATTGTTGGTTTCAGATGTAGCATTCAATAATCTATCACTTACATAGAACACCCAGTGCTCATCACATCACATACCCTCCTTAATGCCCATCACCCAATTACCCCATTCCCTCCCACTTCCCCTCCAGCAATCCTCAGTTTGTTTCCCAGAGTTAAGAGTCTCTCATGGTTTGTCTCCTCTCTGATGACTTCCCATTCAGTTTTCTCTCCCTTCCCCTATGATCCTTTGAGCTATTTCTTATATTCCACGTATGAGTGAAACCACATGATAATTGTCTTTCTCTGATTGACTTATTTCACTTAGCATAATACCCTTCAGTTCCATCCACGTCGATGTAAATGGTTAAGTATTCATCCTTTCTGATGGCTGAGTAATATGCCATTGTATATATATACACACCACGTCTTCTTTATCTATTCATCTGTTGAAGGGCATCTCAGCTCTTTACACAGTTTGGCTATTGTGGACATTGCTGCTATGAACATTGGGGTGCATGTGCCCCTTCAGATCACTACTTTTGTATCTTTGGGGTAAATACCCAGTAGTGCAATTGCTGGGTCATAGGGTAGCTCTATTTTCAACTTTTTTTTTTTTTTTAAATTTTTTTTTATTGTTATGTTAATCCCCATACATTACATCATTAGTTTTAGATATAGTGTTCCATGATTCATTGTTTGTGCATAACACCCAGTGCTCCATGCAGAACGTGCTCCTCAATACCCATCACCAGGCTAACCCATCCTCCCAACCCCCTCCCCTCTAGAACCCCCAGTTTGTTTTTCAGAGTCCATCGTCTCTCATGGTTCTTCTCCCCCTCCGATTTCCCCCCCTTCATTCTTCCCCTCCTGCTACATTCTTCTTCTTCTTTTTTTCTTTCTTAACATATATTGCATTATTTGTTTCAGAGGTACAGATCTGAGATTCAACAGTCCTGCACAATTCACAGCGCTTACCAGAACACATACCCTCCCCAGTGTCCATCACCCAGTCACCCCATCCCTCCCACCCCACCCCCCACTCCAGCAACCCTCAGTTTGTTTCCTGAGATTAAGAATTCCTCATATCGGTGAGGTCATATGATACATGTCTTTCTCTGTTTGACTTATTTCGCTCAGCATAATACCCTCCAGTTCCATCCACGTTGTTGCAAATGGCAAGATCTTATTCCTTTTGATGGCTGCATAATATTCCATTGCATATATATACCACATCTTCTTTATCCATTCATCTGTTGATGGACATCTTGGCTCTTTCCACAGTTTGGCTATTGTGGACATTGCTGCTATAAACATCGGGGTGCACGTAGCCTTTCGGGTCCCTACTTTTGTATCTTTGGGGTAAATACCCAGGAGTGCAATTTATTTTCAACTTTTTGAGGAACCTCCATACCGTTTTCCAGAGTGGCTGCACCAGCTTGCATTCTCACCAACAGTGTAAGAGGGTCCCCCTTTCTCTGCATCCTCGCCAATATTTGTTGTTTCCTGTCTTGTTAATTTTAGCCATTCTGACTGGTGTGAGGTGGGATCTCATTGTGGTTTGATTTGTATTTCCCTGATGCCAAGTGATGTGGAACATTTTTTTCATGTGTCTGTTGGCCATTTGTAGGTCTTCTTTGGTGAAATGTCTGTTCATGTCTTCTGCCCATTTCTTGACTGGAGTTTTTGTTTTTTGGGTGTTGAGTTTGAGAAGTTCTTTATAGATCTTGGATACTAGTCCTTTATCTGATATGTCATTTGCAAATATCTTCTCCCTTCAGGAAGAGCTAGCTTAAAGGAAGAAGGAACTCCCTCTTTCCTCCTCCTGCCTGTCAACGTTTCTCTAGTGCCCCCTATTGGCAAACCCAAACAGGATGCTAACTGGTAAAGGAGAAATGCCATTTAACTGACTCCCAGCCACAGCTTCCTGAAGCAGAATAAAGACTGGTGGATTTTGTTGTGAGAGACAATAGCTTAATAACCATTTGTACCTGGTAAATGTAACTCTCCCCTTCCGGGGGCAGAAGAAACAGCATCATGAGGCTGAGCCTTTTCGATGTGAACTGAGAATCATGAGGCATAAGTGAATGAGCATGAACTTTGCGGTCAAATCTCCATTCCACCACAGAACAGTTATGTGAGAAGTCGGGCAAATCACCTGATTCCTATGAGTCTCTGTTTTCCCATCCATGAATGGGTAATAAAAGCTATCTCATAGACCTACTGTGAAAATTACAGGAAGTATATGAGGTAATGTCTGTCAAAGCACTTGTTGCTCAATAAATATTGTTTCCTATCCCCTATGTACTCCCGGTTTGAGTCTCTGATCACTTACTTGAGTATGGAATTACTCATTACCTTTTAGCAGTGGTTCTCAACAGGAGTGCTTTTGCCCCCCAGGGTTCACTTGGAACTGTCTGGAGACATTTTTTGGTTGCTACAACTAGGGTAGGGGTGCTAACAGCACCTTGGGGGTAGAGGCCAGGGATGCCGCAAAACATCCTACAAGGTACAGCCCTCCACAACAACAACAACGACAATCAGGCTTTACATATCAATAATAGTGCTGAGGTTGGGAAACTCTGCCCCATAGCCAGGGCCACTATGATTATTATATGCTAAAGCCACTTTCTCAGATGGGAAGCCCAAAGGGAAGTAACTGCAAAAGTGGCTGAGTTAACGGATTCCTTGCCACATTGCCTTGATTTAGCTCCAAGCCTTGCTCCCAAATGGGTTCATAATGGCACTTTCAGATTATATTGCAATGGAATAGCACAAGAACGCTTACAGAAGATAAACAGCTGCCAAACTGGCCAGAGACCGGCCATCTTCCTCTTTAAATTTATAGCAGTCTGATCTTTGCCTCATGGAGCAGGGGATGAGCCAGCCACATACTCTCTTGCCCAGGTTAAACAACAGTGACCCCTAGGACAGCTTCAGCATCAGCAAGAAGAGCTAAAATATATGGAGTGTTCACTGTGTACCAGCCACTATGCTAAACATTTTCCATGCATTATCTCGTCTTGCTTTTCTTCAGAGGTCAACTTTCTGGATCTTCTTTCACATTCAGTCATCCTATTGGAGCAGATCAAAGTGTTAACCCTTTAAATGGTACTGCAGGGACATTCACAGAGCTCAGGCATTAATTATCCAAGATGGTAAGTGCTACTGTCGGTGGGAATGCAAACGGGTGCAGCCACTGTGGAGAACAGTATGGAGGTTCCTCAGAAAGTTAAAACTAGAACTACCCTATGATCCAGTAATTGTGCTACGGAGTATTTGCCCCCAAAATACAAAAACACTAATTGAAAGGGATACACGCACCCCCTATGTTTATAGCACCATTATTTACAATGGCCAAATTACAGAAGCAGCTCAAGTGTCTGTCATAGATGATTGGATAAAGAAGGTGTGGTATATATACACAGACCATGATTCCATTCCATTCCATTCCATAAAAAAGAATGAAATCTTGACATTTACAAACACATGGATGGAGCTACAGAGTACAATGCTAAGTGACATAAGTCAGTCTTCTTAAGTTGAACTTAAGAAACAAAACAAATGAGCAAAGGAAAGAGAGAGACAGAGAGAGAGAAAAGCCAAGAAATAGACTCTTAACTATTGAGAACACACTGATGGTTACGAGAGGGAAAGTGGGTAGGGGGATGGGTGAAACAGGTGATGAGGACTAAGGAGTGCACTTGATGTGATGAGCAGCGGGTGATGCATGGAAGTGTTAAATCACTATATTGTACACCTGAATCTAATGTAACACTGTATGTTAACTATACTGGAATTTAAATGAAAAAAAAAACAAAAAACCAAAATGGTTAAGTGCTATGTAGGTATTACGCGTTTAGTGTTCTCCTTCCCCTGGAGACAAACTATCTGAAGACAGAAATCAATCATTGACTTTCAGACAATCAGTTTGCTGCAAGTATTGTCTACATATAACTCAGGGGAAAAGCAACATCTCACGGTCTGCAATTTAGGAAATTATTTTGCACTTGTCTTTTGGCTTCTAGATTACAATAAACCGAAAGAAAATAACCTCACAAATGTTGCAGCGGAAGGCTCAAAGGCACTGTGATTTGGTGTTAAGATGGAGAAATTTTCCATAAATTTTGGTCACTAAATATTTGGCTTTGCGAATCAATAACAAAACACGATTTCGGAACGTGTGACTTGACAGATCTCTTCCTGGACGAAAACTCTAGAAGAGTCACAACTCACACCTACCTGTGCTCAGGTTTGCTGTTAATGGTTTCCCATGTTAAAGAGATGGTTATCCAGTGCCAGGAAAAGCTCTGGCTTTGGAGTCAGACAGATCTTTTATGACTTTGGGGGAGCTACAGAATTTTAAAAGGACTCAGGAAAATGAAGATAATGAGACTTATTTTACAGAGTCTTTCAGAGTATGGGAAGAACAAAGGCAGTGTGCCTCGTATAAAGTTGATGCCTTATAATAGTATTTGCACTCTCCTTCTGCAGCATTAAAATGGCATTTCCAAGAGATCAAGGTGAACATCCCTGAGTAAAAAGACATATCAACATCATGAAGCCCTTGATATGATACCCTCTTGCCAAAAACACATAACTTCACTCCAACTGTAAGAAATATCAAAGAAACCCCAAAGGAGGGATATGCTTCAAAATATCAGTACTTTTCAAAAGTTTCAAGGTCACAAAAGACAAGGAAAAACTAAGAAACTGTTACAGATCGGAGGAGACTAAGGGGAAATAATTACATACAAAGTGGGATCTTGGCTAAGATCCTGAAACAGAGTAAGTACATTAGGGTAATAACTGGTGCAGCTTGAATAAGTTCTGCAGTTTGGTTAATAATATGCTAATGCTAATTTCCTGTTCTCCATAATTGTACTATGGTTGGATGTCAACACCAGGAAAAGTGGGCAAGGGATACATGGAGACTCTGTATTATTTCTGAACTTTTATGTAAGTCTAAAATTAGTTTAGAGTAAAAGAAGGCAGATCCAATAATTTGTTGGGGTTAAACAAATACATGTATGACTTGTGTTAATTATGTGTTAATTGTATCATATTAATTTCCCCAAATTGTGAAGAAGATTCTTTTTTTAAAAGATTTTTTAAATTTATTTGACAGAGAGAGAAAGTGAGAGAGCAGGCGAGCACAAGCAGGGGAGGGGCAGAGGGAGAGGGAGAAGCAGGCTCCCCACTGGGCAGGGAGCCCCATGCGGGGCTCGATCCCCAGACCCCGGGATCACCACGGGAGCCCAAGGCAGACGCCCAACAGACTGAGATGCCCAACAGACTGAGCCACCCAGGCGCCCTGTGAAGAAGTTTCAAAAACAAGTTTTTTTCTTCTCCAAGGACTAAATGCACACTCTCTTTCACACACTTGCATACACACATATACAAACGCACATATGTTTGCAGGACAATTTGGAAATATATACCAAATGCTTTAAAATATGCATACATTCTGACTCTGCTATCCCACATCTAGAAATTCATCCCAAGGAGATCATGCTACTCTTTTATAATAGGTACTCAATAAATATTAGTTAAGTAATTGAATGGATTGAAGTATATAAATGAAGATGTCTTTCAAAGGTCGTCTATCACAATAGAAATAGAAAGAAGGAACAGTTTCAATCTATGTCAAGAAGAAATTGATTAAATAATGGTAGCCTCCATACAATGGAATAGCTTTTAATTGTTAGAGATGTTGATGTAGAGATTTACTGACATGGGAAGATGCTTAGAGTATCTTGCTAATTGAAAAAAAAGTTCAGTTACAAAATAATCTGTTTTGTTAAGAAAAATATACTTTATATATAGAAAAGCATATATATCCAAATGTTTTCAGTGATTGTCTCTGGATGATGGAATTCTGCATGTGTAACTCTGTTAAGATGAAAATTTCAGGCCAGACAAGAAATCACAACAGAAATTACAATAGATATGAAAGCGCCAAACGAGTCAGCGCAAGCATCACAAATGTGATTTTAAGGGACTTGTTCTAGGACTCCTGGACCCCTCAGCCACATTGAGGCTATAAAAAGGCATCAGAGAGAGGACTTAGTAAAGGAGATTGCAGAAGAAATTTCTTTGCAGAGGACCGCTGCCGAGAGCTATGGGGTGTCACTGCTTTTAGAAGGTGGGCTAGCAGGGGGGCCGTGGGGGAAAGCACCTCGGGAGTCTCAACTGCGTCGCCTGCTGCTGGGACATCCAGGGACTGGTGTCTGACTCTTGCCCAAGAAAGATTCAGAAGCCTGGGGACTGAAGTCAGACTCCTGCTCACAAAATGAAAAGGAAGGGGTGCCTGGGTGGCTCAGTCGGTTAAACTTTGGCTCAGGTCATGATCCCGGGGTCCTGGGATGGAGCCCCCTGTAGGGCTCCCTGCTCAGGAGGTTGCCTGCTTCTCCCTCTGCTGCTCCCCCTGCTTGGGCTCTTTCTCTCTGTGTGTCAAATAAATAAAAAAAAATGTTAAAAAAAGAAATGAAAATGAGGGTTCAGGAAGGGCCAAGAATCACCCTCGTTTCTAGAGCCAAGAGGGGGCTTCTGTATTTGGATGGCCCGAATTTCCAGTTTCTGGATGTCACATATGCAAATAGGAGTGTTCCCTGGACAGGGGGGCGGAGTTTGGGGAGGGGGAGCAACAGAGGTGTACGATGAAATATCCAACGTCTAAGGGAGAAATCAGATGCATCCCGTAGTCAAGGGAACTCAGTACAGAGGAGACCAGCAGGGAAACACCAAGGAGGATCTCGCATGTCCCAGGAGAAGCTGTGAACATCTTTGAAGATCAAGAGCACAACGAAGACAGCTTCAGGTGTTAGAAGATCACATAGGAGCATCTTTCCCCTCTCCTTCTCTCTCCTTCCACCCAGCTAGTCTAAAGGAGTCATAGAGTGCAGTGTAGCCCATGGGGATTTTAATGTGCATTTATCCAAAGAGTGACAACAGGCCAAAGCACAAATCGAATATCAGAATTTCCCAAAAGATCATTGAGGTCCCAATCAGGAGCTCGGGTGTTCAAGTGTTTGTCGGTCCTTTTCTTGTCAATTATCTCGGGTTATGTTAGTACTAAGGCTAGTGTGAAATAGGATGATCCATCCCTTCAGGAAAGAATGGGCATAGCATCTCTCTGGGAGCAGTTAAGGTTCGGCAGGAATCTATGGTATATACTGAAATGGAGGCTAAAGGCCACTTGCACTTTTTTTTTCATGAGACCAGAGTAAACAAGTATTAATTACAGAGGGAGTTCATATTCATATTCTACTGGAGAGATCTATGAAGTCATATACAAATAGTTCAAATATACGAATTAGTTTTTCACCAATACTGTGCTTGCTCATTGGAGGAGATAAAAGCATTGGAATTTCATTGCTGAAGAGATGACACATTTATTTTGGGAAACGTGGCGATTGTTTTGTTGGGACTACCCTTCTTTTCCTTCTCTCCTAATTCCCTTTTGGCTGTCTCCACCACCTTTTGACCATGTTTTCATGATGATTATGCTCTCATCAACCCGACATTCCTTCAACAGCTGTACTAACATCCATCCAGAAAACTCACTCCGCTGCTATTCCAAGCAGCGCATGCCCTGTGTATGCTGGAGGCCTGGTGCCCCACCCCCCCCCGGGATAGTTCAGTGTGTACCTCCTAGATGGTGGGCGGACTCATTTGAACTGGGCTTTCATCCTTGTTGAGGAAGAAAGTGGCAACCACATTTCTTTGGAGGCATGCTCTCACTTTCAACAGAGGAAATGCAATTGCACTAACTTCTTCCAATATAAAGATAGAAAATCCTCGTACTACTGCCCTCCCCACCCCCATCCAGTTCCAGCACTGGAAGAGCATGGTCAGAAAGCAGGATACTCCACTCTATCAACTGCTGGATTAACGTTAACGCACACTACCTTCCTTCCTTCCTTCTTTTTTTTTTTTTGGTAAAGATTTTATTTATTTATTTGACAGAGAGAGACACAGCGTGAGAGAGAACACAAGCAGGGGGAGTGGGAGAGGGAGAAGCAGACTTCCTGCTGAGCAGGGAGCCCGATGTGGGGCTCGATCCCAGGACCCTGGGATCATGACCTGAGCTGAAGGCAGACGCTTAACGACTGAGCCACCCAGGCACCCCCACTACCTTCCTTCTATGGAAGGTGGCGACTAATGCCCATTGCCCAGGGAATTACTTGCGTATGGAAGGCTGGTCTCATTTACACCTCTCTCGACGCACACTCACATACACACACTTGTTCCCACCATTAAGTTTGTTGATTATCAAGTGTTCATTGCATTTGCTCTGAAACCTGTTTATGCCACTTTCCTTTGTCATAGCAATTACACAATTTAATAAGGAAGAAAATTGCTATTTTAAGATTGGGTGCTTTGGCAAAACCCTTGTAAAGGCAAGTTACTCAAACACCGCTGTCAAAAATTGTGTGTGTGGGGGGTCACAACTCTAAAAGATTGGGGAGGTTTGTAAAAACTAGAAGCATTTTCACCTTGAATGAATTTGTAAGCGGCTTCAAATTCTCATTGCTCTTAAGACTAAACTGAACTAGAAACTTCAAAGTGCTAAGGAAGGCCGTCTGAAATCTAATTGGCAGACTTCTGCTAAAATAAAAAGTCATGGTCCTGGGGTGCCTGGGTGGCTCAGTCGTTAAGCGTCTGCCTTCAGCTCAGGTCATGATCCCAGGGTCCTGGGATCGAGCCCCGCATCGGGCTCCCTGCTCCGCGGGAAGCCTGCTTCTCCCTCTCCCACTCCCCCTGCTTGTGTTCCCTCTCTCGCTGTGTCTCTCTCTGTCAAATAAATAAATAAAATCTTTACAAAAAAAAAAAGTCATAGTCCTATATGGAAAGAACTGGTAAGTGCATATATATTGATCTGTTATTATTTATTGATTTATTCATACTTTTTTAGAGGGGGAGGGGCAAAGGGAGAGTGAAAATCCCAAGCAGGCTCCACGCCCAATGCAGAGCCTGACCTGGGGCTCGATCCCACAACCCTGAGATCATGACCTGAGCCGAAATCAAGTTGAACACTTAACTGACTGAGCCACCCAGGTGCCCCTGATATGTTATTATTTAAAAATAAGTATTATTTTTATGATTCTTTAACTGACTTTTTCAATTTAACCACTAACTTCCAGTCCTGAATGAATTGGAAAAATTCTACCCTGACTTAGAGCAGGGGTTGGCAAACATAGCCTGTGGACCAAATCCAACCCACTGCTTGTTTTTAGATGACCCATGAGCTAAGAATATTTTTACATTCCTAAATGGTTGAAAAATACTAAAAGGAAAATATTTTGAGATATAGGAAATTTACATAAAATTCAAATTTCTGCATCTGTTAATAAGGTCTTCATGGAACTGGATATGGCCATTCTTTCAAGTATTGTCTATGGCTGCTTTCGAGCTACAAGGACAGAGCAAAGTAGTTGCAACAGAAAGAGTATATGGCTCGTAAAGCTGAAAATATTTAGGGTCTGGTGTTTACAGAGAAAGTTTGCTGACCTCCGTCCTGGGGCATTATTGAGCACGTTCTTTCTTCTGCCCCTCTGTTTTCCTGTGGTATGGTGGGAGGCCTTTAAGGTTGCCTTCACCCCTCAGGGCTGTCTGGATTAATGCTGCCTTTCTCTGCTCTAGGATTCACACTAGGACAAAATGCTCTTCTTGGCAATCAGACATTTTTCTGTGTCGGAACTGAGTGAAAAGAATCAAGAGTGACCTTTTAATGAACATTATTTACTCACAAAGGCTTTATTTAAGTACAGACAACTCTGAGTTCATCTTTTCTCTTCTGCTTCCTTTGGGCCAGGTTGTCTGAAAGAACAAAGCAGTTCTTCTGCTTTGTTTCTATTCTGAAGGAATGATGTAGGGAAATGACCTGGAGAAAATTGATTTTTTTTTTTTTTCTGCCTGTGCATCTTGGTTTGATTTTCCTTTTGGAGTTGACAGATAATCCTCTTTTCTGATTTACTGGAAAATACTGGTATTCAAAGTTAGGTGTTGGACAGCCAAATATGTGATTTAAAAGGGAAAAAAAATAAAAATAAAACCCCCATGGATTACTCCCTTTTTTTGGCAGGAAGCAGTCAGAGACAAAAGAGAAAATAAGGAGGATCTAGAATTGCAAGTTTTTGGTTTTTTTTTTTCTGAGGCAAGGAAATTCCTAATTCTAATTCGCTATTAAAAATCGTTCCGGGGGACTTCATCACTGTTCTGGCGGAAGAGGGCTAGGATAATACAGGGTAATCAGCTTCTGGTGTAACTGGAAGTTTTGACTGAGGAACAAAGGTACAACATACAGCCGTGTTAGACTGCATTCCCTAGACATAGAGCCCACGCCAGGGAGTTTTGTGTAAAAGAACGTTGAGAGGGCGCCTGGGTGGCTCCGTCAGTTAAGCGTCTGCCTTTGGCTCGGGTCATGATCTCAGGGTCCTGGGATCGAGCCCCGCGTCGGGCTCCCTGCTCAGCAGGGAGTCCGCTTCTCCCCCTCTCATTGCTGTTCCCCTTGCTTGTGCTCTCTGGCTCTCTCTCTAGCTCCCTGTCAAATAAATAAATAAAATCTTAAAAAAAAAAAGAATGCTGAGAGAGGACAAATCAGTAAAGGAGTGGAGAAAGCAGGAGGAGGTAGGGAGGGATTAAGCAAGAAAGTGGTTTCAGGTGAAGTGTAGTGCCTTGGCCTGAACCTTTGGGGAGCTCGGGAGCATATAGCTCGGGGTCTGCTCCTTCCCTGAGGCAGGGAAGCCGGGCTTCGGGTTCCCGTCATCACACAGTCCTGAGGCATCTTGGGTGGGGGAGTGCACTCCCAGGCATCTCCGGCAAGGCCACTCCGATCGGCCAAGGGCAATCCTGCACAGAGGGAGAAGGTGCAGGGGAACAGCGGTGACCTTCAAAGCAGCTGGTCAAGGGAGCCGAGAGACCTGCGCCAAAGGCCATGGGATTAGACTCCAAATTGGGTGGTGAGGGCCACCATCACACAGCACTTGCAAAGAGTAAACAATTCCTAAGCCTCTCAGCCTCACCGAGGGGTTAAAGGTGTTGGGGGCCAATCTTCACCTGCAGGCGAGAGCCAACGAGGTGCTGTCTTTTATTTTCTTGTACAATGGACCAGACCCAGGAGAGGGGAACAAGAACCTTCAAATGAAGATCGAAGGGTTCATTATTATATGTGACAGAACACTGATTGCAGACTGTGTTCTGAGATTTAAAGTGACCACAGACTTTGCATTACCGAGGAATAAACAGAAAAATAATTACATTTCCCTCTTTGAATCCTGGGGCAAGCGAAAAGCGAGCCCCACCTGGGGGAATTTAAAGAGGGCAATGGGAAACTAAGAAGTGCACTTGCTTTGTCAACAGCATCCTGCAAGACTTGTGGAAATAGGGTTATCACTTTATGTAGAAGACACTCAAATTGTCTACTTAAAATGTATGGCTGAGAATCGCATCTGGAATTGATCAGAACTGTCAAGTCTGAGGAAACGGCCTTTTCATGTTTTTCTTGCAAGTTTCCGTCTTAGAATCCTCTTTTGATTTTAAAACATCAAATCTGGAGATACACAGGTAGAGAGAGGCAGAAGTTAGAAGTGCTGCTGACGGTTTTCCAGGCCCTAATTTTGACCTTCCGTGGACTCCAAGAAGTAACACTAGTATCCTTCTAAGAAGTTTTTGCTTAGCTGGCTTGAATGGACTTCTGTAACTTACAACTGAAATCTTTTAAGTACATCTTGTTACATGGGAGGGTCTTGGAAGCTGTGATTGAGTTCTCTGTGGGCTGGATGAAAGAAATGGGAAGACTTCAAGGATTTAGCTTGAAGCTTTGTTTTCAGGGTAATCACACTTGTTTTTAGTTTATCTTTACCTGTGGTGACTTTGAGTAGGGGTGGTTGATGGAAAGCCTCAGGGTGGACTTCCCAAGCCACAGCTGGGATGTTGCCGCTGTAGGACAGTATCATTTACATCCTTTTCACAGGTGAGGAATAGGAGACCGAGGGGTTTAAATCAGTGGCCAAAGATCACACAGTGGCCAAGTGGCAAAGCCTGGGAGCCTAGCCCGTCGGCCTCCAATGACCTTGCTCCTTTACTCCCTCCCAGCACGGTGGAAAAGACCCAGCTTTGGGGAGACGTCACTTTGAACGTGTCTGCTGTGTGCATCGTGGAAGGAAGCTTTTGTTTGGGAAGATTTGAAAGGCTTTGGAGGAAGGTTATTTGTTTCTGTTCTTGTAATACAATTAGCCTGTTGAATGTGAGATGAGAATAAAATGTTTTTCTCTGCTCAGTCTATCCATTTTAAAAGAGAACCAAATCTGCCGATGCTGACACTAATGTGCGTGGGGAAGCTCACCAGAAATGAAAACACTAATTTATCTCAGTCTAGTTATTACTTTGGCTCCTTCCTTCCCTCAGAGTGTAAATTGCTAAGAATGTGAGACTGTGTCCTGAATGGAGGTTTGTTATCATTTTGCTTAATTAAATAACATTCTCCAAGGCATGGAGTTGTAATTATCTCCTCCCTTTCTTATGCCCATTATTTGAAATCCTCACATTTATTTATAAAACATGGTAGGTTTTTCTTCCTCTTACTGCTGCTGCCAGCATGGTAGATAGTTCTTGTTCTTTGATTTTCACCGTATTGGAACAGATTTTCATTAAACTTTATGGCAATTACTTGTACAACATTTACAGGACTCATCTTTTCTCTGTAGATGGCAAGATTCTCATCTTGGGCAATTTTCTCTGGAAGAGATTTTGATTATGTAATTTTAAAATTCTATAAAACAAAAAGAGGAAATTATTATAAAGGTTTAAAAAAAAAAAAAAACCAAGCAGCTGGTTTCATTATCATTTTTCCTCCTGAGTGTCTGTTGATGTAAATAGTAAGCTTTTGCATTCAAGCAAATAATAGTTTTATATACAAGGTTCATCAGAGAAACTAAGCATAATAGTGTCACTATCATGGGCATGTTCACCTGTAACTCCCCAAGGAGGTAGGAGCTCCTAATTAACTCTATAGAGATATTTTATTCCACTTGAGATATATTTCTTTGGACAAATTCGACATCAAAATCTTGGGCAATGAGATCCCTTCTATTAAGTTTCTTATAAAGCATCAAAGTTATTTTTTCAAGGTCGAAAATACAAAAATAATACCTAATAACAGTAGTAAATATTGATGTCTGAGCCTGTGCCAAGTTTTCCATGCACTATTCAATTGTTTATTTATAGTTTTAAAACCACCTATTTGAGGTATAGCTGACATGTCAAAAACCGTATTTAATGTATACAACTTGACGAGTTTGGCGATAAGTACACACCTAGAAAGCCATCATCACCATCAAGGACCGAAACGTATCCATCACTTCCCAGAGTTTCTCTCTCTCTCTCTCTCTCATACACACACACACACACAACCTTCCCTTGCAAGGCAAGACCATTGGAGTATTTTAGAGGTAGTGATTCATTTTAAAGAAATCATATTTACGTTTCTCTGGGAAAATGCCCACAAAGATCTTTTTCTCTGCTCCATAATGCAATCGTAAGATGCCCAGTTGCTCTAGTAATCCATGCTAGCCTGCACACCAAATGACCCAAGTGGGGAGGGATGAGCAACAAAGAACTAGAAATGGTCTTCTTATCAGGAAAGACTGCTTGCTGTGAAATGACTGGCTCTTCCAAAGCAAAGAGTAATTTCTTTCACTCTTAGAATGGCTCTCTCAGCCAACACCATTGATTATACCTTAATGCGCAATATAGAGCAGCTAATAAAGACATCTGGGAAGTAACTGTGTTATAGGAAGGTGTTAAGAGCTTGTAAGTAAAGGAAACCCAAGAGCTTTGGGGCAGAAGGTGAAAGACAGATGGAAGAGAGGTTCGAAGGGAAATGGGGATCATCTTTTCAAACCAGACTTCTAGATTACCATGAACAGAAAGCAGGTAGACTAGTGAGACAGAGCGCCACCTACAGGGAGTACCTGCAAAATTGAAATCTGAGGTTACCCGCAACAGGTCTGCCAAAGTCCACCACTTAGAATAGGGGAGGACAAGTGACAGCCCATGGGCCGAATCTGGTTTGCCATCTGTATGGTCCACGAGCTAAGAATGGCTTTGTATTTGTAAGCGGTTAAAAAACCAAAGAAGGTTAATATTTTGTAACACGTGAAAATTACCTGAAATTCACATTTCGGTGTCCGTAAATAAAGTTTTGTTGGAACACAGACACACTCGTTTGTTTCCATATTGTCTATGGCTACTTTTTAAAAAATATTTCATTTTATTTATGTGACACAGAGAGAGAGAGAGAGCACAAGCAGGGGGAGAAGCAGAGGCAGAGGGAGAAGCAGGCTCTCTGCTGAGCAAGGAGCCCGATGCGGGGCTGGATCCCAGGACCCCGGGATCATGACCTGAGCCGAAGGCAGACGCTTAACGCTTAACCAACTGAGCCACCCAGGCACCCAGTCTGTGGCTACTTTTGTGCGATGTTGATAGAGTGGAGTATCTGTGCCAGAGACCGTATGAGACCATGGAATCTAAAAGACTGTCTGCCCCTTACAGAAAATGTTTGCCTGCTCCTGACTTAGACCTTCAGTTTACTTGGCTATGTTTTCGTATTAGAGCTGCAGCGGGGTTTCCTTCCTACAGATATTTTTCCTTAATAAAATAAATCTTATAACAATGTATTTATTACATTCTAACAATAGATCTTAACACTTTCCCTAATTTTGCTGCTATGCAGCCTTATTAGATTAGATGTCTCTTGTCTTGTGAGCAGCTCATCATCGGAGAGCCATATATCTGGCAGTGAATAATCAGCACTGTTCATTAATTTAAGTAAGATTCCAATCTTATTGAATTTCCCTTCAAATTGTTTTCAATTTAATAAAACCAAACTGCACCTAACAGAGGATTAAATGTCTATATTTGACTCAAACGTTGAAGCTGACTTTGTCATCCAGACTCTTATTAGAATGTGCTGGAGTTGTTTTTCTTAAGCCAGCAAGGGGATATATGAAATAAGGCTCTTCCGAATGGATCATTGGATCATTGGTGTGGGGGCAGAAAAACGTGGAAATCATGGGCTCCATTCTGAGGATGGAGCAATCAGAAGAGCTTAGCCTTGTTTGTGGCTATAACTGCATTTGAATGTTTCCATCTCTACCAGCTTGTGAGGACAAAGATAGTTTGATTAATATTAACGACAAATACAGATCTATGAATATTAATACTGAATTCCCCCTGGGCTCCCAGCTTCCATGTGCTTATAGGGAAATGCCAATGCCTTACAAAGGTCTCGTCCCCGTGCATTGTGGGGATCCTCGGGGCTGCCCCGCGGGTGCGTGTTTCTCAGACTCAGTCCTAGCTTGCTGTAGCTGCTGGCCAAGTGGGGGCTCTGAGGGTGCAGGTCCGAAACCTGCTAGACGGCTGTCCAGTGGTGTCATTATACCGGCGAGAGCTTCCTCTGTGGCCTCGGTGTGGCTGAGCTGGGCACGTGCTGTCTCTGGGGAGCGTCCCCTCCCCCGCCCCGCTGACGTGTGTCACTGCCGCTCCCAGGGGACAGAGGTGCAGCTGCCGCTGCCAAACCTCATTCCTTGGATCCCTTGATGTCAGCACCCAAATGGCCCCCTTCAAGGTGAAAAGGAGACTGAGTTTAGGGCTGTCCCACAGCAGGGCTGCTTAGAATGAAAGTGCCACAGGGTTTGGGGAACCCGCGGCTCCCATTCACACTCACGGTTTTTCTGCCTTTCTGGGGTCATCACCTAGTGAGGATGAGGAATCCCCAGAAAAGCTAAAATGACTATCCACTCCCACCCTCGGGCCACACTTCCAAGTTTGGCTGGTTGTTCCTGGAGTTCATCTCCATCATCATCATCAATTCCCTCCCAGGGCACTGGTCAGCCCTCCCTGTGAGCCAGTGTTTTGGGGCCTCACCAGTGTGTCGAACTTATTTATACACACCTGACCTCAAGTCACCAGTCAGGCTGAAGTGTACCTCACCCCCACTCCCCAGTTCCCAAGTAGATATGCAGAAACAAATAAATGTGCATGCGTGCCTGTGTGTGTGTGTGTGTGTGTGTGTGGTCTATTCAACTTTGAAATCTGACCAGCCAGGAATCCCTTTTACAGAATATCAGAGGATTCTTTTGCGAATGGAAGGTTTGATTATGGTCTAGTGTGAGAGAAATGATATATCACTTTTTATGTAAGTCCTTTACTTTGAGAAAATTATGTGGATAATAGATGCTTTTCTGATGATTTTAACAGATGCCTTTGAATGGATGAAAACTGCTATATTTAATTCAGTATATTTAAAATTTTTGTCCATTCACTTAAAAATATTTGTTGTGCATGTACTATGTGCCAGGCATCAGGAGAACTGTGGAGACACAGGAGGTCTCTGCCCTGGCTGGTGGATCTCCTATTCTGGTGGGTGAGTAATCAACACGTACATACATACAATACATACATACTTTTCAAGTCATGACAATTTTCGTCAGGCAGATGAAGGCAGGGTGAGGGGGTAGAGAGTGACAGTGGGGGAATGCTAGAGTAGAGAGACAGCATGGAGAGAGAAGGCCTCCAGGAGGATGGCACTCTGAAGCCAAGACCTGAAGGAAGCAATAGAATGAGCTTTGCACCATTTTTTGAGAAGGCGAGCATAAGAAAAGCATGTGCAAAGGCACTGGGCATAGGTTAAGACAGAGGATGGGTGGAGCTCCTAGGCTAGCACAGATGGGCATTCCTTTAGGCCAACCTTCAACCCAACCACACTCTCCTCCCTCTTTCCCTTTGGGAAAGTTTAATCATGCTCCCTGAAACTAATACAAGGGACACCCCCCCACCCCAACAACAAAAATCACCATTTATGAAGATCTGCTATGTTCCAGAGATTTTTACATAAGCCACTGACACCATTTGAAATGATCCTGGGAGGGAGGCAATTTTATCCTCATTTCAGATTAATCATGTGACCTGCCCAAGACCGTACAACTAGTAAGTGGTCGAACTCAAGTCTGTCGAGCTCCAAGGCCTGGGCTATTTCCGTCATTTATAAAGTTCCCAGTCTTCTCCAACCCCTGCCTCTGTCTTCGTATTAACTCTTCTGCACTAGATGGGTTCTGAGTCTCAGATGAAGACCCATTTGGCGGGAATAAGGAGAATGGAGAAGGAAGGCTGCTGGGAGACCTACCAGCTCCCTGCTGATCATGTCACTTCCGCCAACATTTGGAGGCTCTTCCCAGGCTCTGGCAG
The DNA here is from genome assembly GCF_964656455.1 of Halichoerus grypus. NCBI lineage: Eukaryota > Metazoa > Chordata > Mammalia > Carnivora > Phocidae > Halichoerus > Halichoerus grypus. Next base: position 121,455,208 of record NC_135727.1, on the reverse strand, counting down.
TGAGCACACAGAAGGAAGTCTCGCAGGAAGTAGGGGAAGCTCGTCTGCCTCACTGGCCTGTTGGTATCACGGAGTTAAGGGCCTGACACTAAGCATCTCATGGCCTACGAAGATGATTTCCCTGGAGCGGGCAAGTTATGGTAGAGGAGGGCCCATGCACTTACAGATCCTGCAGGCTTTCTGCCTCTACAGATCAGGTTCTCTATGTCATCTATTCCATCACCCTCACTCAGAGTATTTGCGGCAGCCAAGAACTGAGAATGTTCCACCCATTGCAGTGAGTTCAACGGCAATGTCACCCGCTCACTGTCCTGACCTTGGACCTGAAGCTCTGCAGGTAGAGGGGTGGGGCTCCCACGTGGAGTACCCTAGACACAGCTGGAGGACGGGCCTTTTTCTTCCAGAATCTCTGCAGGGAGATTTTCTGGTTGTGCAGGTCTGGACTCCTCAGGGATCATGGTTGGATGGAATCCAATATTCTCTTTTGTCAATCCAGCTTAGACAGGTGGGGAGCACTTTCCCTAGTTCCTGCCTGGGGACAGGAATCCGTTCTGTGTTTGTGAAATACCAGTCATGCTTTCGATGTCTCTCAAGTCCTCTGCTTCCAAATGGGAATCCTAATTAGTTATGTACTCATTATCCAATGAATGTAATTGTTCACAAATCCAATCATCTATTCATTACTCCTTTCATTCTTTTGCCCTCTGGGCCATCCCATTCAATTATCTAATCCAGAGAATGTAATGTAATAGTTCTCATCATCTGCACATGGCCACACATGGCACTATTTAAAAAAAATATCACTTCACATGTATGAAGATGAGTACAAGGCTAGAGTAACCACTGTGACAAACCCTCCCCAAATTTTATCAGGTTGAAGTAGTCAAAATGAATGAGTCACTTACATCAGAGAGCATCATGTGTCTTTTCACTCCAGTGGCTGCCCTGGGAGCCTGCTGTCCAGCTGCTCACTCAGGAACCCAGGCTCCTGCCTTGTTGTGGCTCCATCTTCCTCTAAGTCCTTGGAGTCCTCTCTATTCAACCAGCTAATTGAGAAAGAAAAGGAAAGGCCACATACATGAGGATTGTGGAGGGTCGGGACGGAGGCTTATATCTCTTTGTCTCACATTCTTTTGGTCCAGACTCAATCATTTTGCTGCATCACAGGCTGCAAAATGCAGCCCAGCTAGCTATCCTAGAGGTAAGAGAAGTGATCTGGTGAACACTTGGCCATCCACTTGAAGCCATGGTCTCTAAAATCAACTAGGTTGCTGCCTGCCCAGTATCCCATGTCACCCCAGTCGGCTCTTTCTCTTATATCAGTTATTTCAAAACTTAGTGTTTCCCAAATTTCTGACTCTACCATATTTCCCATTATTCTTTTATTATTATTGTTATTATTATGTTCAGTTAGCCAACATATAGTATATCATTAGTTTTTTATGTAGTGTTCAACGATTCATTAGTTGCCCATTATTCTTTTTTAAAAAGATTTTATTTTTTATATTGGTAAGTCATCTCTACACCCAATGTGGGGTTTGAACCTACAATCTTGAGATCAAGACTCACGTGATCTCCCGACTGAGCCAGCCAGGTGCCCCCTGCCCATTATTCTTTTTTAAAATAAAATATTTCAGCCATATGAAAAAGTATCAAGAACAAAGTTCACTTGTATATCCACACCCACATAGGAAATGAAATATTGCAAAGACAGTTGAAGCTGTCTGTCTATCCCTGATTCTTTCTCAGGAGGTGAGCTTGTTTCTTATTTAACAAAGAAAATCATAACTCCCTCAATGTCATGCCATCATTAATACAAACATCCCTGCTTCCATCAGCATTCCTTCCAGTTCTCTGTTGCCACACAAGAAAGCAATGTCTCCCCACTCCCTACGACTCCTTCCTCTTGCTCTCTCTCTCCCCCCCATTGTCCGAGACCTCACTCTGCTATTCCATCTCTCTGGGTGTTCATCACTTCACCATGATGGCTCTTGAGAGGTTTGTTGGTAACCCTCATATTGCTAAACCCAGTGGGCATTTGTAGCCATCTTTCCCCTGACCTCTTAGTGGTCTAAAGCCTATAGATGAGTGCTTAGTAAATAAATAGACTTGTTTATTGGCTTGGGTTCTGACACCACACTTTCCCTCCTACCTCTTTGACTACTCCATCTAGACTACTCTGCTGGCTCATCTCAAACTCCAAAGTTTTTCAAGGCTTGGTCCTAGGAATTTTTTTCCCCTCAAATTTTCCCTGCCCTTGACTTCAGTTACTATTTACATCCCGATGATCCACAAGTGTATTAAATGTCAGATCAGATCATCCTTCTGAGCTCCAAACCTGCATATCCAATGTTCTCCTCCACCTTGCCACTTGCATATTTTAAAGGCTTCTCCAATTCAATATTTCCAAAACTGGTATCTTGCATTTTTCTCTCTTTTTTTTTTTTTTTAAGATTTTATTTATTTATTTGAGAGAGTGAGAGCGAGCACAAGTCGGGGGAGAGGGGCAAAGGGAGAGGGAGAAGCAGACTCCCCGCTGAAGCAGGGAGCTGGAAGTGGGACTCAATCCCAGGACCCTGAGATCATGACCTGAACCAAAGGCAGATGCTTCACTGACTGAGCCACCCAGGCATCCCTCAAATATTTCCCAAATCTATTTCTCTCCATATCTACCATACCTTATCTCTGTATATCTTGTACCAGTTTTCCTTCTCTCCCTGTGATCCTACCACACTGACTCTAGAGGCCTTTAAATTAGGCCCACTGCTTCTGTCCCCTTTTCTGGAACAGTCTCTTTTTCTACTCTCTCTCTCCCTAATGACCTTGGAAACTCCTCTCATAATTTTGATCTCAGCTTCCGCATCCTTTTTTTTTTTTCCCCAGGGAATTATTCTGTGATTCCTCAGACTGGATCAAATTTCCCTGGTATATACTCTTATGGTTTACTGTATCTTTCACAGTACTTAAGACAGTATATTTATATTTGTATGATTATTTGACCAAGGTTCAATCTTCTTCACTAGATTATGTCGCCTAGTCCATAGTGCTAACCTCCATATTCTTGGCATATAGTATAGCACATGACACATATTTTAGGTGCTCAGTAAATGTTTGAGTGGTTTTAAGTACTGCTTATAGGCTAACAATTGCCAAAACTATTTCCAACCCAGTTGCTTCCCTGAGCTTCAGATCTATATAACGATCTCTTTACTGGGCATCTCTGATTGGGAATCCTACTGGCATTGCAAATTTAACAAATCCCAAACTATGCTTTTATCTCCTCCACCCCCATCCAAACCTTATTCTCCTCCTGAGTGCCTGTCTCAGAGAATGATTCCCCCCAACCTTTCATTTGCCCAAACTGAATACCAGGCATCAGCTCTGGACTTTTTGTCTCCCTCATCTTTTACTTTTGATGAAGCACTAAGTCCTACTCATTCTATCTTTCAATTATGCTTCCAATCTGTTCATTTCTACCCAAGCTCTTGGTCCCTATTCTAATTCAGGATATTATCAACTCTAGTCTAGATCACTACAAATGCCACTTTACTGGCCTCCCCCCCCCTCCCAGTTTGTATTCCTCCTCATTATTAACCTTTATACACAATAATATGTCTAAAATGAAAATCTGATCATACCTCTGTTTTAAACCCCTATATCATTCCCCATCACTCAAAAAGGCTTGTAAAACTCTGAAGGATCCAGTTCTGAAGGATCCATCCTCACCTTTCATTCCTCTCTCTTCTTACTTCATCTTCCATCCATGCTAGGTCACTTCTAGTTTATTGAATGGGCCTTGCTCTCTTATACCTTCAGATTTTCTGTAATAGTAAGTTACTGCTGCTTAACAAATTGTTCCAAAGCTTAGTGTTTTATAACAACAATCATTTATTACTTCCCATGGGCCTATAGGTCAGCTGAGTAATTCCTCTGATTTGGGCCAGATTCATCTATCTCCACTGGACTAGCTCATTTGTCTTTGCTTATTGAGCAGGCCAGTTGGGGGCTGGCTGGTCTAGAATGATCTAGCATGGCCTCATGTGGCTCTCTTCCACATGGTTTCTCATCGTCCAGAACCAGTAGTCCTGGTTTATTCTCATGGTGGTAGCAGAGTCAAAAAGAAAGAAAGAAATAAAGAGAGAGAGAGAGAGATAATGAGAGAGAGAGAGAAAGAAAGAAAGAAAGAAAGAAAGAAAGAAAGAAAGAAAGAAAAGAAAAGAAAAGAAAAGAAAGAAAGAAAGGGGGAAGGAGGTTGGGAGGAAGGGAGGGAAGGAGGAAGGAAGGAAGGAAGAAAGGAAGGAAGGAAGGAAGGAAGGAAGGAAGGAAACAAGCATGTGAGGCCTCCTGATGCCTAGGCATGAAATTGACATACAGTCATTTCTGTTGCATTCTATTAGCCAAAGCAAGTCAGGAGATCATCCCATATTCAACAGGTTGGAAATAGATTCCACCACTTGGAGGAGTTGCAAACCTACATCACAAGGGCTGAGTACATAAATGGGTGGAGAATCTGGACTATTTTTGCAATCAGTTTAGCAAATCTTTTACCTTCCTTTTGCAGAGAACACCTGTACCTCAGCCCTTCTCTTTGATAACTCATAATAGTCTCAATTTAGATGTCACTTCTGGGAAGCTTTCCTAGATTCCTCTAGATGTCTCTCCTTTGGACCTCATCAAGACAGCACGCGCATTAAATATCTGACTATTGATCTGATTCTCCAGTTAGAACATAAGTTCTTGAAGACAGAGACTGTGTCTTATTTGGTCACCTCCTAGCACAATGCCTGGCAACAGCAGGGGCTGTTATAGGCAAATTTAGATTTAAAATACACAATAAAAATCAATCAAGTAAGATCTCAATAAGCGAATTTAAATGTAAAATGCACAATAAAATCAATCAGTATCAACATGTGATTCCTTGCCACTTAAATCTCTGATTGAGAAGAACACAGCAACAAATACTGCCACCAACTCACCCTCCTCTCATTATTTTCCTCTTCAGTAGAAGCAAGGGAGCAGGATTTGAACTTTACTGTGTGGTTCTACTCATGCAGAGTGGCCACAAAAACACAATACAAACACCAGAATAACGGGCGTAAATCTACCTTATTTTCTTAGTGGGACAGAAGTATGTCTTTCAAGCCACCCCCCTCTTTTCTTAAATACCCTGCTCTCTACTCATCGCCTGTCTGGTAAGAAGCATTGCACTGCTTTATCTATAAATTACTTTTTCTCAGGGCTCAGTAATTCTCATCACTAGTCTCGTGTCTTCTGCAAATTGTCGACGTCTCACAACAGAGCTAAATCAGTATTCACAGTGCGGTCTCTAGAGCAGCGAGTGAGGCACAAGATGACTCCAACTTCCTTCACTCAGCTGGCTTCCTTTTTGCCATCTTATCACATTCATTTCCAAGTTGTTATTGCCTTTTCTTAATCGCCTCTTTCACTTTTTAATTGACTTTCTTCTTGCTGTAGCTGCTTCCTCACCCACACCTCGCCTCACCCCAGAGATTCTCATGTTCTGCTGTACTGTCCTCTTGAGGGATGGGAACTGACAAATTCTAGTCACATTTCTTTTGCTTTCCCATCCACATATTTTGTTCTCTTGCCAACTGTTGTTGTTTTAAGTATCTGATCCGACAGGAAATGCTCATCCCCCATCCCTATAACATTCATTTTAGTAGCAAGTTGCGATGACATGGGCCGTTCTCTTTCACAGCTTTAAGCCCATCAGGGCTAAGCCCATCATGTGCCAGTATGTACCCACTCCTCTGTTCCCATCATTGCCACTGTAACACATTTTCTTGACTTTTCAAAAACTGCCCCTGAGGTTAACTACCATTTATCACAAAAGAGAAGGTAAGTAATAAGTAATACAAAAAGTATTCCACAGAAACGCCCCACAAAGAACATTAGAGTTAGTCAACAAGGGCTCTGATTCAGCAAGATAAGCCTTAGGTTCTCAAAGTGACAGGATGAACTCTAAGTGAGCCACTATTCCCAGCCAGTAGGAGGTTCGGTATTCATAAGTCATGCCAAAGTAGCACCGTTTACCTTTTTGACAAGTTTATAAGACTAGGGCTTCAGTAAAATGTTTGGCAAAGTTTTCTTGGTAGTCTTGAGAACTGTGAGGAAGAATATAGGTAGGACGATCCTATGGCTGCATGATGATGTGGATGACTCATCAGTCCTACCCATAGAAAGTTGATTAATGGGGCTCGCATTTTTTTTTTTTAAATAAAGGGCCACGAAGTAATTTTGTTAGGCTTTGTAGGCTGAACAACTCAAGTCTGCCACTGTAGCCCAAGAGCAGCCCTAGACACCATATAAAGAATGTGCATGGCTGTTTTCCAATAAAACCTTATTTATAAAACAGACATGGGCTGGATTTGGCCCATGGCCACAGTTTGTTGGCCCCTGTCTTCGGGTCTAAGCTACCAACGGGCAGGACTACCTCATGCAAGTTTTAGTGACTTGTACAGCGGAAGAATTCGAAACCTTCAATCCGCAACTGGACTGTTGTCTTTAATGACTAGACCCCATTGCACTTGGTTAGCACTCACACCTGCTGATACACCCGTGTTCACGCACAAATGCTCAGTCACCATAGAAAGGTTTTCTTTTATTCTAATTAATATCAGCTATCCTTAGAGAGAAAAGAAACACCGAGCCCTATTACTACAGAAATCAGCGCAGATTAAGAATTAATCTACACATAGATGAGCTCATAAGAACATAAGAAAACATTAGCAGCTGATTAGAAATTAATGCTAAAATGCTAAATGAGGTTCTTAGATTGAAGCAACTACATCACACTTGAATTGTTAATATGGCAATTAGCTCAGCCACCTACAAAATACTTGTTAATAAATACTTCCTAAAGACTTCTGTTAAATGAGAGCACACAGCAGGTTTATGAAATATAAGTTTATATGGTCTTGAAAAATGTATTCAATGTGCTTTCTTTTTAAAAAGTCTAGTCACGGTGACTTCTCGAAAGAATTCATGCCATAGCTAAATTTCAAATATTTTGTCCTTTCTGAAACTAAAGCCCAATAATCTACAAAATGGTTCTCAAAGTGTGGTCTGCAACTAGCAGCATTAGCATCACCAGGAAACCTGTTAGAGATGTCAGTTCTTGGTCTTCACCCCAGACTTACCCAATCAGGGTGGGAGCCAGAAGTCTGGGTTTTAACAAGTCTTTCCAATGATTCTGATGCGGCTCAAGCTTGAGCACTACTGCTTTGCAATACTGAGGATTAATCGCAAGTAAGGTTGAGCTGTGTGTCCTACTGCGTGCATGGGGCAGTGGGTCCTACTGTGTGTTCACACTGGAATCACCTGGGGTACTTCATACATACTGAGTCTTACCTGTGTCCTACCCAGAGATTAAGATTTAATTGGTCAGGGATATGGCCTTGAAATGCTTAAAAAATCCCCACGTGATTCTTAACCTGTAGACATGCTTAGTAAACACAACAGTAGAAGAAGCCATACTCCAACCCAAACATGGTAGAAAAAACTATCTTGATGGTATGGAGGATGAATATCTGCTTCCTAGTTTCCTTCAGTTAGATTTAGCTCCATTTTGGTTGAAAAATGGTTTGTTTGCTGTATTTGTCTTTGGGAAAAATCCTGGGTCTTTTTTTTTTTTTTAAAGATTTTATTTATTTATTTGACAGAGAGAGAGACAGTGAGAGAGGGAACACAAGCAGGGGGAGTGGGAAAGGGAGAAGCAGGCTTCCCGCCGAGCGAGGAGCCCGATGTGGGACTCGATCCCAGGACTCAGGATCATGACCTGAGCTGAAGGCAGTTGCTTAACCAACTGAGCCACCCAGGCACCCCAAAATCCTGGGTCTTAATAGCATCCGCTTACACATGATCTTTGTGATGTTGAAAAGAGTGGTATATAATTGTATGTATACATGTATTCTTGTTTTGTGTACATTAAAATATAGTTTCTTATGCTCAATCCGTAACCATCGGGGAATGCAAATCAAAACCACAATGAGATATCACTTTATAGCTGTCAGAATGGCTAAAACCAAAAACATAAGAAATAACAAGTTTTGGCGAGGATATGGAGAAAAAGGAACCCACGTGCCCTGTTGGTGGGAATGCAAACTGGTGCAGCTACTGTGGAAAACAGTATGGAGGTTCCTCAAAATATTAAAAATAGAAATGCTGTATGATCCAGTAATTCTACTACTGGGTATTTACCTAAAGAATATGAGGACACTAATTCAAAAAGATATATGCATCTCTGTCTACTGAAGCATTATTTGCAATAGCCAAGAAATATATGGAAGCAGCCCAAGTGTCCCTCAATAGATGAATGGATAAAGAAGATGTGGTGTGTGTGTGTGTGTGTGTGTGTATGTTTATATATATGATTGAATATTACTCAGCCATAAAAAAGGATGAAATCTTGCCATTTGCAACAACATGGATGGACCTAGAGGATATTATGCTAAGTGAAATAAGTCAGTCACAGAAAGACAAATACTATATGATTTCACTCATATGTGGAACTTAAGAAGCAAAACAAATGAACAAACAAAGAAAAAGAGAGACAAAAAACCAGACTCTTACATACAGAGAATGAAGTGGTGGTTGCCAGAGGGGAGGTGGAGAGGGGAGGGGTGAAACGGGAAGGGGATCAAGAGCACATTTATCTCAATGAGCACTGAGAAATGTATAGAATTGTTGAATCATTATATTGTACACCTGAAACTAATACAACACTGTATATTAATTAAATAAAATTATATAAAATAAAAAATAAAAAACAAAAACAATAGTTTCTTCTATCCTTAAAATATTTACACACACACACACACACACACACACACGCTCATCTGTTAAGCCAAAAGTTCGTGGTGGCAGGTACACCATGCCCTTTGCATTAGTAGATGAAATCCTATGAATGGGGAGATGGTTTGGTTCTAAAGATAATGGGTATGAAATAAAACTAAAAATAAAGAATAAAACTAGAAACAAAAACTTCAGGAACTTAAAGATTTAAAACTACTATGCCAAAATAACTAAACAGTAAAATCAGCAAGTGCAGAACATCTAAAAATAATGATAATGTTGGTTATGCATATAGGATATGACCAATATGGCTTCCAGACTGCAAGTCGTTTACTAGACAAGCAAAAATAAAATAAATGAATTTAGAGGTCAATTCCAGAAGCAAATAATAAGAAATATAAACCAAAGGAAACAGAAGAAATTCATTAATAAATATACGAAGACATTAATAAATGAAAATACAGGAAAAAATGAGAAAAAAATAGCTGAACCATTACCTAGTCTAATTAAGAAAAAAAAGATGAAACTCAGCAAACATAATTAGGAATAAAATAGGAGCATCACATATAAGAGGAAATAGAAAAGAATTATACAAATACTCTACATATTTCTAAGCTAATACTTTTGAAAATTTGGATAAAATGGAAAAATTTCTAGGACTACATAGTTTTTAAGAAAATGATCCAGAAAGAAGTAAAATACTTAAATAGATCAATAAGTATAAGAGAAATTGAAAAAAAAAAAAAGGCAGTTTTTCAAATCTTAAGTTTCAGATATCCCTCAACCATTAAGACAGTTGCAGGGAATAGAGAGTAAAAGGACCTTTTCATCTTTTTACAAAGCCAGAAACTAGAGTAATGCTGAGAAGCATACCTGACATTCAAAAAGATTTTCACAGACTGGAGAACACGAGAGGGAGGTGGGGAGAAGGAGAAGCTGGTGATTTCACAAGGACTTCACGAAACGGCTCTAAGAAAAACTAAATTTTATTTATTGGCTCAAGTGTGAGGCCAGGAAAAGGCCTTGAGCCTTCTGGAGTTTTCCATTGTTCAAGGATGAATGGCCTGAGGGAATTATTTCTCTGATTCTAAATTTCTATCGACTATAAAACCATCAATTTAATTATAGATATTTTAAGGATAAAACAAACTATATTTTTTATTTTTAAAGATTTTTATTTATTTATTTGACAGAGAGAGAAAGAGAGAGAGCACAAGCAGGGGGAGCAGCAGGGAGAGGGAGAGGGAGAAGCAGGCTTCCCGCCAAGCAGGGAGCCCGATGCGGGGCTTGATCCCAGGACCCTGGAATCATGACCTGAGCCGAAGGCAGACGCTTAACTGACTGAGTCACCCAGGCGCCCCCAACGATCAAACAAACTATATTTAATGTACCTAAAACAAGAAAACATGCATTCATATATTTATATACCATTTTCTCTTCACTATCACAAGGTTGCATCTAAACCTTCTTCACACTGCAGAGTCTAAAAATTCCTGGGGCTCATTTCAGCACACAGTGATGGGCTGCTTTACAAAATCTCAGCTGCTGGACTTGACCTCTCCACCAGCTTTAGGATGACAGTCTGTTTGGTGGACTAGGAGCACCACCACTGTGCCTGCATTTCTTACTTGGTTAAACCCTGTTTCCTTTTTTTTTTTTTTAATCAAACCACATATCTGCTTGAAGAGATTCGGCTTCCTTTGAAAGTCAGCCAGAAGCTTTAGACTTATAGCTGTTTGGTGCCCGGGTGATAGTTCCTTGTCACATGTGTATGAGCTACACCAACCACTCCTGGCTTTCAGAATCCTGGGGTCTTTTCTGAGATTTCTTATTTCCACTGCCTTTGATGGCGTGTCCTGGTATTTCACAGGAAATCTTATATTTGCACAATGACATCTCTTTCCAGTGCAACACAGAAATGGGATATTTTAAAAAGCCAGTTTAAAAGACCATTAAGGTACCTATACTGCCCAAATCTTGGGCATTCTACAATAAAACCATCCTCTGATAAAAAGAACCAGGGCTCTTTGGACAAAGAGTTGACTCTAGGGCTGGGGCAGGAAATACACGAGTCTGGAGCACCTTGTAGTGCCAGAAATAAAATGCTAAAAAGACCCCCACAATGATGGGGGTATGCCAAGGGATGCAAGACTCAACTGAAAGAGTTCCCAATGGATAAAGCTGGAATAGTTTTTCACCGACAAAATGAAGTTATATAGGATTATAATTCAAAGCATAGAATAAATATCCACAAGTCCATATTGATATAAATAAATGACTGAATAACTAACCAGAGGAAAAGCAGTAAATCTCCCATGCAGAAGAATCTCAAATAATTCAGGTAGATACTCTGCCCTCGATGAGGTAGAGCATTACTCTCCACTTATGTGTAGGCTATGCACAGTGACTTCCTTCCAAAAAGTACAATATGAAAAGGGAGAAAAAAGAGTAACTTTATGGTGGAGATCCTGGACAAACACTACCTCAATCAAGTGATCAAGGTTAAGCTCATCATGTTAAGTCACTTTGAGTGTGTGAAAATTAATAAGGGGAAACCTCACAGAGGGGGACTCCGGGATGCTAGAAGGGTAGGTTGGTATGTACCACTCAATGTCAATTACAGGAAGAATTGTCAATTACAGACCTAACAGAAGAATCTCAAGAGGAAAGAATCACCAATTACAGCCCCCAAGAGGGAAAGATGTACACTGTATCTCCTATTAGACACTGACTACTCCTGCCACTTAGCTAATGAGAAACTATCATCACCCTCAACACTCGCTTTTCTTCAATAGACTCTTGTTCAGAACAGCCCCTCCCCACATCCCCTTTGTGTGTTGGACTTTTTTACGGTTTTGCTGTAGCTTCCTTGTCCTGGATTGCAATTCTCTGCTATTCCCGAATAAACCCACTTTTTTGGGATATAATTCCTTTATTTTTGAAGAAATGTAACTGCAAAGAGTGGAGGTTTTTTATTTTTATTTTTATTTATTTTTATTTTTTTATTTTTTAAAAGATTTTATTTATTTATTTGAGAGAGAGAGAGAATGAGAGACAGAGAGCATGAGAAGGAGGAGGGTCAGAGGGAGAAGCAGACTCCCTGCCAAGCAGGGAGCCTGATGCGGGACTCGATCCCGGGACTCCAGGATCATGACCTGAGCCGAAGGCAGTCGCTTAACCAACTGAGCCACCCAGGCGCCCGAGTGGAGGTTTTTAAAAGCGTATTTAAAACTTTTAAGAAATAAACCCATTTTTTGCTGGTAAAATAACTGGCAGTTTTATTTTTAAGGTTCACAATAACATCTATGATGTGATTAGAAGGGCACTTTATTTACCTCTGTGGCCTTCCTCCTCAAAACTCAAAACCCTCATCTATAAATGAGACAAACATCAGACAAAGTCCAATAGAGGGACAGTCTACAAAAGAGCTGACAAATTCTCCTCAATATTGTCAAGATCATCAAGAGCAAGGAAATTCTGAGAAATTGTCACAGCCAAGAAGAGTCTAAGGAGACAGGACAAATAAATATAATGTGGTATCCTGGATGAGTTTCTGGAAAAGAAAAAGGACATTAGGGAAAAACTAAGGAAATTTGATATGGACTTTAGTTAGTAATAATGTATCAATATTGGTCCATTAATTGTGACAAATGTATTAAACCAATGTAAGATGCTAATAAAAGTGGAAACCGGGGTATATGGAACTCTCTGTATTATATTCCAACTTTTCTTTAAATGTAAAACCATTCTAAAGGAAAACATTTATTTAAAAGACAAGGATGTAAATGTAAGTTAAAATTCAACTATGTGTAGCACTTTCAAAGCAAATCTTTTAAAATTAGTTGCAAAGCAAACATCTCAATGGAAGTGGCAATTAGATAAATAAGGTCCTTTAATATTTGTCCACATTCAAATATTCAGGCAATAACAACGCAGTCAGCATTTTATCTCTCTTCTAACATTATTTTTAAAATGTATATTGATTTCACAGATATTAAAATCTGAAAAAAGTTCACTTAGTATTAGGGATAATTAATTTATTTTTGTACTCATTAAGTTTAATTGTAATTGATAACAGAAAAATATTTATTTTTATTGCCTGCAATGCTCTGAGCTCCTGGGTCCCATTCATCTCTGTCTCCTCAGCACCCCACAACACAGGCACTCAACTGTATTTGAAATATGCCGGGCTGGATGCATAATGGCATCAATTTGTTGATTGATTAATAAGAGTGCCCGGCTCTGGCAACCGGGGTAATTACAAAAATGGAGAGGCAGTAGTGAAGGGCCCACACTCACACACTCACACACACTATTTTCTTTGGGCCCTTTATTCATGTAAGTGTACTCTTGCAGATGTGTTCTTTTAGATGAAACACGCTGATGTCAAACTGATTTTCTTTTGATTGTCCTTTTGAATTATTTTTTATGCTCAACAAAATGATATTTGAAAACTATTTCACCAAAAGCTTTTGCATGGTATGTTTAAATAAGATACACTGGGCAAGGGGCGCCTGGGTGGCTCAGTCCGTTGAGCATCCGACTCTTGATTTTGGCTCAGGTCGGATCCCAGGGTCTAGGGCTGGAGCCCCGCCTTGGGCCCCGCGCTCAGCTGGCAGTCCGCTCGAAGATTTCTCTTCCTCTCCCTTTGCCCCTCCCCCACTCCTGCGCACCTGCGCACGCTCTCGCTAAAATAAATAAATAAATCTTTTAAAAAATACAATGGGCAAAACAAAAAATGCAGGAACTTTACATTTTCTTGAAGACTTGTTTGGAGAACAGTCACCACGTATCTGCCGTGTACGCTGGAGGAACGGCAGTTTCTGGGGACGGTGATTCTAAACAACGGATAAGTCAAAGATGACCTGAAAATCTTGTGGCAGATTTGAGTGCTGTTAAATTATCAAAGAAGACTTTAATCTTTTCTTGCAAATTTTCTCCTTCAGTGATCCCGTATCCAGATATCCACCTTTATCCTCCCTGTTAACCCTTCCAAAAGCCCATGGTCCATCTGGATACTTCCTTCTCTGCATTTCAACAGCAAATTAATCACACGGGCTTGCACATTCTAAGCCTAAAGTGCCTGGAATTTGCCCACTTCTCTTGAATCTTGCCTCTTATGTCTGAGCTACCACTCTTCTCTAATGGATTTCCTTTCTTTGACTCTTACTCCTTCTGATCCATTGCCGCCCAGGAGCCAAAAGGATTGTTAGCAAATGCAAATTTGATGATGTCATTCTGAATGACTTCCCGTTGTTCTTGGCATAAAGCTTAGAAACCTTTCTACAGCTTCTCCTCTGTAGTGAAAACTGCAGCACGGTGCCTTGACCCTCTCCCCTCAGGATCTAGGTATTGTCCCTCCGCCCCCCGTTGGCTGCTGAGGGCTCACAGCTGTCTCTCCTGGGGAATCACCCTCAACCAGGGGCGATTATCATTTGATGACAGGTCAATGGTGGGATCTACAAAGGTCTGGCCCCTTGCCTCAATTTCAGACAAAACTGAGGGGCCATCCCGACTCCCCATGTTGTCCGCTGAGTCCTCTATTGGAACTACACTGAGGTTCAAATTCTCCCTCTGCTCAATCCTGCATCATCCCACCTCCTTTAGAGATACTCTTTTTTAGTTCACACCCTAACAACCTCCCTGTACTCAAATCTGAGAGGCTGTTTCTCAGAAACCCAGTTTAAGACACCACCACCTCTCTTGTCTCACTTCTCTGTCTCCGTGGAATGCATTCGCTGCCCCATCGCTGTGGTGATCTGGAGTTCAATCCTGCATCTGCACCAGGTGACAGAACCAAGGCTCATCATTTGACATGCTTATTCTTCCATAAAAGGAGAAGGCATCGGGCGCCTGGGTGGCTCAGTCCATTGAGCGTCTGCCTTCAGCTCAGGTCGTGATCCCCGGGGTTCTGGGATCCAGCCCTGCTCAGCGGGGAGTCTGCCTCTCCCTCTGTGCTCTTGCTCTCACTCTCTCCCTCACTGTCTCTCAAGTAAATAAAATCTTAAAAAAAAAATGGAGAAGGCGGTTTTATTTATTTTTTATTTTTATTTTTTAAAGGATTTATTTGAGAGAGAGAGAGAGAATGAGCAGGGGAGGGGCAGAGGAAGAAGGAGAGAGAGAATCCCAAGCAGACTCCCCGCTGAGCACAGAGCCCGACTATGGGCTCCATCTGAGGACCCCAAGATCGTGACCTGAACCTAAGTCGGACACTAAACCGACTGAGCCACCCAGGTGCCCCAAGAAGGCATTTTTAGATCAGAAATTCTCAAACTTTAATACACCTACAAATCACATTGATTTTGCTAAAACGCATGTTTGGATTTTTTGAGATTCTGCATTTCTAGTATCAGCTCCCAGGTGATCCCAGAGGCAGTCTGCGGACCACGCTCCAGTGTTAAGATTCCAGAAATTCTTTTAGATTCTTTGCATCTGTACTAGTCCGATAACAGCATAGAATTTGGGATCAGAGATTCTGGCGTCGTACAGATCGGGCTTCAAGTCCCCACTCTGCCCTTCCCAGCTGTGTGGCCTTGATCGAGGTGTCCTGTCCAGGTCTCAGTTCCCTCATTTATAAAATGGGAGGAAATAGTGCCAACTCCCGGGCACGAGTGTGGAGACTGAATGATCCAACATGGGCAGAGCACTTAGCACAAGGGCTGGCACACAGCCTTCAAAAACTGTCAGCTTCATATTATGACTGCAGATCAGCATTCCATGTGGGAACACGAAGAGCGTTCTTGTGGGTCAGTCACTTGAGCCACAGAGAGATACTCAGCTCGGTGGCGCGAGCAGCATCCCCTGTGAAGTCTCAGCGGCACAGAGCTGCGGAGAGGGACGTAGCCCAGAACGGACTGTTCGGGAGCCGAGAGATGGAGAGAGACTTGATCAAACAGAAGAGCAAAAGCTAGGAAGGGAGATGGCACCCTTTCTGGAATTTTCCATGTCATTTCACAGGTAAAGAAAGGCACCAAAGTCTCAGCTGCTGGCTGTTCGGTGGCCCCTGGGGCTGGGTGATCTGGGAAGCGGGCATTGGAATCCTCACAGAAGCAGAGGAGAACCCATCATGTTTTTCCCCTTTTCTGCCTTTTGTGCTCAGTAACCCCTCACAGAATACACCCGTAAGGCTCATGCTGGATTTAATCCTGGTACGTATATGTGTGACAAAAAAAAAAAGGAAAAAAAAAAAAAAAAAACCCCAAGAGTCCCCAGAGACAGCATTAAAAAGGATTCCACAGCCTTAACATGTTACTTTGATTCAGAGCAAAGGAGCTATATCAACAGGAAACACTGTTGTTTTCTCTCAGTAGGGATGGCTGAAAACAGCAGCTGTTGTATGAACCAGCGTGCCGACAAAGGGACAAAGGGACACATCTTGGAGCTGTGTGAGACAAGCAGGCAACCAGCAAATGTCATTAATTCCATTTCAGCCAAGAGCAAGCTCAGATAGACTGGAGAGGCAAGGCCACACGCAGGGCAGGAGAGTGGGGGGTGGGGGCCTGGGAGGTGGGGAAGGGGTGGGTCGAAAGCCGCCCAGCAAAAATGCTGCACCTGTAAGTCCTTTGTGGTCCCCAATATGAACAAACACACTGTCAGAGGAGGGGCAAAGCTAAGGCAGGCCTGAGTAAAATCATCCTGTTTTTACCTGGTGAAAGGAACTTGACATAGAGAAGACACATTTTCAAAAGACCTATATACAGCATCTCTCAAAACACAAAGGGAAAAGGGACCATGAAATTTAATTCACCTGGTTGTAACTCAGTCCTGTTTGCTTGTTAACAAATTCAACTGATATTAATGTTTTAGTCATCTACTAAGAGCAAAGTGTGCACAGTTCTACATGAACGAAGTTGTCCTATACTCACAACTCATTCATTCATTCATTCAACTTCATTTCTAGCTCCCTTTGTTGTTACATGTGGCCGAAGGATGGGGTTCTCACCAATGAAAGAATGTACTCCAAGCCTGGCCCATAAAGCCTCTCTCTCAGAGTCCTTGCTCTTCATTTGACTGCAGAACAGAGATTTGTAGGATCTCCTGGAAGACTGAGCCACAGGACAGGAGAGTGAGTCCTTGAATGACTGAATGAGTAGAGCACAAATACTCAGCTGATTCCACAGCCCCATTATACGTGTGAGAAATCAACATTTACTGTACTGAGCCATACACATTTTAGTGCTGTGTACCCCCGCAGCTAATCTACCCAGACTAACAGGTGTGCATAATGCAACGAAGGCATAGAGAATGAATTACCTTAGTCCCAGGGAATCTGGGAAGGCATTGCAGATGTGAAAACACTCAGTGGAGTGGAAGGAGGACTAGAGGTTTGCTGAACAGGCAAGGGAGAAGAGAAGGGAATTCAGGGGGCAGTCAGGAACAAATGCAAGGGAAGACATCACTAAAGAGCTGGGTTATTTGGGAAACTATGTTTTAGTGTGCCTGGAGTGATAGATGGCAGGTGAGGCTTGGGAGGCCCCAGACAAATGAGGGGCAGGGGTGGGCAAACGATGGCTCGTGGGCCAAATCCAGCCTGCCCCTTGTTTTTATATAGCCTGTGAACTAACAATGGTTTTGATGTTTTTTAATTGTTGGAAGAAATCAAAAGAATCATGTTTTGTGACACATGAAAATTATAGGAAATTCAAATTTCAGTGGTGATAAATTAAGTTTTATTGGAATACAGCCATGCTCATTCATGAATATATCGTCCATGGCTGTTTTTACACTAAAATGGCAAATGGCAGAGATGAGTAGTTGAGACAGAGACCATATGGCCCACTGAGCCTAAAATATTCACCATCTATCTCTTTACAGAGAAACTTTGCCAACCTCTGCTTTAGAGTCTGGACTCTATCATGTGTGATAGACTATATTATGATTCCCATACTTTGCTTCTCCTTGAATTCATACTCTGTCAAGTGACTCTGAATTCCATACCACTGGGTGGACTATATTTTCCTGCTTCATCGATGAGGACTTGGCCATGTGACTTGCTTCAGTCAATGGAACATGGGAGAAAGTAATAGTGTACCTGTTCTAAGCCCTGGCAATAATAGAAATCATGTTTTTGCTTTTCCTTCTAGTATTTCTCTCATTGTCACTAAAAGGACCCATCCCTCACAGCACAAGAATGAAAGGACTGTGGAGCAGAGCTACTGCAACTAAACCACAGACTCAAATCTGAAGCAGAGCCATTTGAGCCAATTCTCAGACCTGTTAATTCTCAGAGTGTTAATACATGTTTATTGTTGTATGCCAATGAACTTCGGAATTTTTGTTAAGCAGCAGTAGCTGACTGATACATCATGTAGCTGCTGTGGAGAGGAAGTTACTAGGTGCAAGCCTAGACACACTTCCTTATAACTAAATGTTGAAGAATATTAGCGAGTTAAGTTTGCTGAGGCCTCATGCTAAAGGAATGTTATGTTAATCATATAGAAGTCTAGTATGAAAGCAAAATTATTATGAATTTAGGCAGAGAACTCTTGGCTCTTTTTCCTTTTCTTGAGATCTGAATTAGGCCTCTGACATCCCTTCCCCAAAGTTAAGTGGTCCTATGTTTTCTTATAAATTTTCCTTTTCTTCCTTTTACTGCTGCTTGTATTTGTTTTGGCATACCTCTGCTATATCCTCAATTGCTCTCTAATAGGGATATGGCCTTCCCCACAATCTGACCTGTATAATTTTAGATCTTGAAAATCTTGAATTCATCTGTCCCAGGAAATTCTGGAATATGAATCATACTATGAAATGCCTAAGAAAGGAGGTGAGGTTGAACACCAAAAGTGTCCCTTTCAGGTTTCTTGGCTAATGCCTGTGTGGGTTGTCATGGTGATTGGAAAGAGATGGAGAACAGAGAAGAGATTGGGGAAGATATTGTCATATTGGGACCTATAGAACCTTTGTGAACATTTGCTTCTTGGAAATTAACTCAAGGAATTGCATCATTCACTAATTTGGTTTCCTGATTGTCACAAGATCAATGAAATCCCTTCAAGAATCTATAAGCTGGGATTTCTTCTTTCTCTTATCCCAGAGTCTAAGGGGCCATGGCTAGGAGAAGAAGCATCCTGGACATGGTAACATTGAAATTTAAACTTTAGAAATTTGCACACCTATTTTTTACATTGAAGTCTCTCACTTTCTCCTTCCAGTTGCCACCTGCCCTCTCATCACCAAAATTAAGCAAATAAGATAGAAACACAAAACCCCAATCATACACAAAACAATTAAATCACAATCTCTGGGAGATGAGACACAGGCATCAATTATCTTTTGAAACTCCTGGGTGATTCCAATGTGCAGATTAAGTTTAAGAACCAGTGCTCTAAGCCTTGTGCTTAGTAAAGCAGTGTTCTACTCACAAAGAGGCAGACAATCACGTCACTGTAAGAGTTGGGGGCATTTAGTCCAGACCAACACATGTATCAGATATTTTCAGTTTTAGAGTAACAGAAATCCTGACTCAAAGCAGTTCACTTAAGACCAGCGATAATGTCATGCAAATGGAAAGTTCAATGGCCGGATTCTTTTTGTCTCTCCATGCTGCCATCCATGGTGTCATAACTGGTGGTTCTACGGTTCTAAGGAGCACCTGGGGTTATATGATTTCTCTTCAGGTTCAGCCCAGGAGATAAAGCTTTCTTTCCCTCAACTATCAGACAGCATCCTGCCTTTGCCTTGGTTGGATCAACTTAGGTATGTGCCACCCCCCAATGCACATATTAACAAATTGCTAGATGTCTTAGCCTGGGCTGCTATAACAAAATACCACAGAGTGGGGTGGGGGGGTGTTTAAAACAACAGACATTTATTTCTCACAGTTCTGAAGGCTGGAATATCCAAGATTAAGGTGCCAACAGATTTGGTGTCTGGTGAGAGTCCATTTCCTGGGTTGCAGATGGCCACCTTCTCACTGTGTGCTCACATTGCCTTTCTTTGGTGTGTATGTATAGAAAAAGAGAGCTCTCATATCTCTTCCTTTAGTTATAAGGCCACTAATCCCACCATGAGGGCATCACCTTCATGACCTACTTTAAACCTAATTCCCTCACAAAGGCCCCCACCTCCAAATACTATCACTTTGTGAGTTGGGGCTTCAACATATGGATTTTTTGGGGGGAGGGTGGTTGACACAGACATTCAGCCCATAACACTAGCTAACTGGCCAGGGAACTCTTTTGCACTGATTGCCTTAGAGATAGGTTACAATTTATCCCTGAACCAATTACTAGGACAAGTGTTTTGTTTAGGCCAATTAGGAACTGCTATTAGAGCTGGAAGGGAGAATAATTCCACCTAGAAAGCATGGCTGCCCCATAATAGGATATGACTGGGTCCTGTTAGGAAGGAAGAAGTATGGGATTGGTGCTGGTTAGGCAATAAACAGATTGTCCACTGAAGAGTAGAGACAAAGTAGAAGACGTTTTGAGATTATTTTTTGGTTCCTCCATGGTAGGAGAACAGTATTGGATTTCCCCTAGGAAGAGGAAGCCCTTCCACACTTTTTTTTCCAATTCATGAGCCATGCAGAGAGATGACAAATATCACCGAAGTCTGATCATTCCTAAAGGTTTGAATTTCTTTCATCTTCTTAACCATTCTAGGAAAAGTGGAGCAATATGGGTGTTTTCCACCCAGTCAGCCAGAATACACCAAGGAGTCAGGAACTCCTCATTCTTGGGCCCAAAAGAGCAGACTCTACTTCCTTATCTTAAAAGCAATAGCTACTCTTTACCCCATTGGGAAGACATCAAGTTGCCCTCTGAATGTCTTCAGCAATCCCCCAACCTCAGTATAAGATGGGAGCTACTCTTGTAGGATTAGAGTAGCTCCCTGAGGAGTATGAAATCCAAAACCACTAGAGATTAGTCTCTTGGCTGAGGTAATCTCCAGTCAAAATGCAAATACTCTTTGTATTTATCAAGGAAATCATTAACATCTATAAATCTTTCAGTGTTAACTGGTGGATCAGAGAAAATCAATCCAAATGTCTCCTAAGAGAATTGAAGAGGAGGACAAGTGGGCTGGTTTTCAACCTTAGCTGCACATTGGAATTTCCACCAGATAAATTAAATCAGAACCTCTGAGGGTGAGGCTCTGGTATCAATCTTTTCAAGCTTTAACAGGATTCCAATGTTCAGCTCAGATGGAGATCTGGTCTTGATGAGGGCTTTTGGGAGACCTTTGCCAGGTGAAGCAGCTGGAAGGCTTTGGAAGCTGGAAGGTAGAATAGGTGGAGGTGAAACTGGGATAGAACCAAAGGGAGGGACAGCGCTGGAAGAGGAGTTTGGTAGGGTACCAAAAGCAATCTGTACCAAAAGAACAAATATCTCCATCTTCACAATTCAGCCTTGGTCTATCTGTAGTCTGTATCTGATGAAATGATATGTCCAATCCTCTGTTATGCTCTTCTCAAACTTGAATGTTCTACAAATCCCTGGAGACCTTGTAAAAAATTCAGATTCTGATCCAGTGGGTCAAGAATCAATCCTGAGACTGCATTTTTACCAACCACTGAGGTTATGTTGCTGTTGATTTGTAGATGAAATTTGAGTAGCAGTTATATAGTATATTATAGGATGTTACCATTTTTCCTGCTATAGAGGTACCAGCCTAATTTCCCCCTATTAACTTATAAATCAAATAAGATATAAAATTCAATAAATTTCCTGTTTATTAAAGATCGGACATGACCAGAGACACATATACTTTGTAGGGGAGGAAAAATATCCTCTACCCATCTTAGGTTCTCAGCTGGGTGTCTGTAACAAAAGACAGATTAACAAGAGAAAAGCATACACATTTATTTAATATAATCTTTATGTGGCATAGGAGCCTTTATAAGGCAATGAAAATCTGAAGAAATGGTTAAACCTGAGTGTTTTTATACTAGGTTTGATGAAGAGTGGAAAGTCACGGAAAAAACATGAAAGGAAAAAAGGTCATGAGCTAAGGGGGGAACCTAGCAAGTCCTCTTCGTTCAAATTCCCCTCAGCACACCTCCCTCTGCAGAGATCAGGATGTTCCTTTCTTCCAGGTATAGGGAAGGTACCTCAGCCTCTCAGGAAGATCTTATGACCTGCTTCAGGGGAAAGTCAGAGTACTTCCAGCATCTGCTATTTCTCAAACTACTTCAGCTTAAAACATTCCATCTGCCAAGGTGCCCTATTTTGAGGTAGCATGTCCTGAACTCATTACCTTCTGTCCCACTATCTGGCCAGACATGAGCACCTACAATGAACCTTTAGAGTTCCATTTGCACCATCTAAGCCATACTTCACTGTTAATTCAGCCTTTCTAATTTAGTAATGTGGAGTTCCTGAATGTTCGTATGTACTGAGGTCAAAGCTCCGAAGTTGAGAAAGAACAGCCAGAGACACAATAAAATAAAAAAAACTCTTTTAGAAGGTTGTCACATGTTCCCTTGGAACAAATGACCCATGCAATAAAAAGAAATGGGGCGCGGGGAGCATAGATTGAGGTCAAGTACCTTAAAGGCTCCAATAAAAGGAAAATACATTTGTAGAAAGCTGAATTAACCAAAAAGTGAACAGCAGGACTTCTAGTTTGCCTAGCAAAATAGACATACTGAATTAAACATTAACATCAGATTGATCCAATGCTGGTGATGTAATGCTGAAATAAATGAGTTTTATATAAATCATATTCTTAAGAATGTTGGCTTCCTACTGCCATCGGCATTTTAGCCCAACTGTCCTCTGTCTGGATCAAAAGGAACATTCCTTTTTTTTTTTTTTTTTTTTTTAGGTAGCACAACAAAAGCTTCAGATTTCTCCAAGGGCCATTTGTAACAATAAGCACAGGGTAGCACTGCCTTCTTATTCAGAGACCATAATCCGAATTTGAATTGGATTTCAATAAAGTAGCATTTGGAGTGCAAATAGGAAAGTAATTAAGGTAACAAAAAAAGGATGTAAAAGTATATGGTTCTCGGAATGCATCCTAAAAACTCTTTGGTTTGAAGAGTACCCCTAGCTGGAACCTGCACAGAATAAGTTGTGCTAATATAGAAGCAAGAAAGTGAATAGTTTTTTAAAAATATATCTTAGTCCTTTAATATTCTTTCAAATCAGCATGCCGGTATGCACAAATCTTTGCAATTAAATGGAAGGATAAAAGCAATGCACACATGCTTATGCCAGGGAAGCCTTTCCTGTGGGAGTTCTCTCTCTTGATCAATAAGCATGGACTGTGGTAACACCATAAGAGCCATGGGGGCCTGATAACAGGTTTGGCCCCGCAACCTTGAAACACATAAGGAAGATGTGATCTATTCTCTTACTCTTCACAACTGTTCATTCCCTCACTTCTTTGTAAGAGGACCCTTCTGCCCCATGGATTCCGGACTTGGCCACATAACTTACCTTGGCCAGTGAAATAGGAGGTACCGTGATGTCGACAAAGTTCAAACAAAAGCTTTAAATATGGTTGTGTGGTTTGGCTGAGCCTCGTGCTCTTCCTCTCTGCTAAAAATCGGGCAGATTCTACCTTAAGTGTTCCTAAAGTCTGTGTGCTAGAACAAGAAGGCAAAGCAAAGCAAGGCAGAGCCCATCAGAGCTGAGCAAAGCCACAATCCATACACCTGAGCCACAGTTAACTTGTTCCAACATGCCACACGAGTGAGAAATAAATGTTTATGATTGTAAGCCATTAAGTTTGGGGGGATTATTTGTAACTGCAAGCAAAACGGACTAATACAGAAATTGGTATATGGAAATGACATGCTACCACAACACTCTCTTCCTCCTCTCTGTATTCTCTCTCTCTCTCTGTACACACACACACACACACACACACACCATATGCATGCATATATATATGAGTTGTTTTAATTTTATTGGTTTTATTACCTTGTTCATATGCAATTTTAAAATGTTTCCTTAGTATCTTTAAGAAATAAACATTTATGAGGAGAATGCTGGTTAAGGTCATGGATCTGAAATGATCATGCCTATGTTTGAAAACTGGCTCCTATAAAATAGGGATTGTCAAAAAACGAACAAACAAACCACACAGGCCCAAAATGGAGTCACTTATGCTAGTCCATGTCACCAAACTGGAGCTTAATACTGAACCTAATTGCAGTTTCAACTTTCCTCAGGAATGTAGTTTTAACTGGTCAGTCAGGACTTTTCTGGTCAGCACCAATGTGGTAATCTGTCACATGGACCCTCTCCATCCTCCAAAGGAAGATGAAGTAATTGCCCCAATAAGACCCCCTGCCCTTCCCCTAATGGAAGGTGACCATGCCTGGAACAATCCTTTCTTTTCTTTGGCTACTAACTTCCTTGCCCGACCCTCCTTCCCATAAAAACCTTCCATTTCATACAACTCCTTGAGCTCCCCTCTACTTGCTAGATGGGATGCTGCCCAATTCGTAAATCACTTAAAGCCAATTAAATCTTCAAATTTACACAGTTGGATTTTTGTTCTTTAACAGGATAATAGTTTTTACAACATAAGATTTTTGTGTATATAGAACAAGTTTAGCCACTGAAGGCCTTACAAGAAATCCTGGCTTTTACAGAGCACTCAACACAAGACTTATTCGTATATTATGTTCGTGAATATTTATAACATTATGATAAAAATAATGTGTACAAGTTCAGAATGAGTAGCCCCTAAATGTGTCACTTTGATATGCAGATTATTTTGAGCTAAAACAAGGCCCAAAAATACTGAGGAAAAAACCTTGACATTCCCTGTAACTGTGTAAAAGAATTTTGCTAAAATACCTGCTCCAGGAAGAGAGCCACCACCACTGATAACTATATTATGATATGAACTAGGTACAGTAGACAGGGAGGAACCTAGCAAGGCCTGTTTGATGAAATTCCTCTCTGTGTTCCATTGTTTCTGGACAGCCCAGCAAACATTTGTTTACCCAACATTTACTCTTTCCATTCTTCCTGTGCATTGCCTTCCTTCCCTTTGAAGCCCTGGTTGCCTAAGCCCATTTCTGGTTCTGACATATGTACCTCATTTTGTCTGTCTTTGGAATCTCAAGTTTATGTAAATTTCCCATAGCTATGTAATTAAATTTGATTTTCTCCTGTTAATCGGTCTCATGTCAATGTGATTTTTAGACAAGCCAGAAGAATTTTGAAGGGTAGAGGAAAATTTTTCCTCCCCAACGAATGTAACTTAAAACTGGAAGTCTGTAAGGATATTTTTCCTTTTATAAAGGTTGAATATTTCTCCAGCTAAAAAATGAAACCTTTAAGCTTGTCCTCAGCAGCTGAGTTTAGCTTGTGGCTTAAGGTGAAAAGAGATGAGTTTAGGAACTGATGGAAGATAGTGCTGCAGAACAGCGTGTTTGTGTGTGTATGAAAGATAAAGAAGTCATAAGCGTGTGCCCATTGAGCATATGTGACTGGCTGGTCAGATGTTATAAATATTAATGCAAAAGCTAAGGTAAGAGGAGGACTTAATGCTAGCAGGAAAGTAGAAAAGAGAACTCAAGAAACAAGAACAGTGCCTGGCAT
Source organism: Halichoerus grypus (assembly GCF_964656455.1). NCBI lineage: Eukaryota > Metazoa > Chordata > Mammalia > Carnivora > Phocidae > Halichoerus > Halichoerus grypus. The sequence continues at coordinate 121,429,886 of NC_135727.1, read as the reverse complement.
AAAATGGGACTCCATAATGCAAGACCTCTTTTCTTTTTGTTTTTATTTAAATTACAGTAAGTTAACATATAGTGTAATATTAGTTTCAGGTGTACAATTTAATGATTCAATGCTTCCATACAACACCTGGTGCTCATCACAAGTGCACTCCTTAATCCCCATCACCTATTCAACCCGTTCCCCTACCCACCTCCCCTCTGGTAGCCATCAGTTTGTTCTCTAGAGTTAAGAGTCTGTTTCTTGGTTTGCCTTTCTCTTTTTCTCCCCTATGATCATTTGTTTTGCTTCTTAAATTCCACATATGAATGAAATCATATGGTATTTGTCTTTCTCTGACTTATTTCACTTAGCTTAATACTCTCTAGCTCCATCCATGTCATTGTATCTATCTATCTATTATCTATCTATCTATCTATCTATCTATCTATCTATCTATCTATATCACATCTTTTTTTTAAGTGGGTATGGAGCCCAACTCGGGGCTTGAACTCATGAGCCTGAAATTAAGACCTGAGCTGAGATCAAGAGTCAGATGCTTAACTGATTGAGCCATCCAGGTGGCGCCCCTATACCACATCTTCTTTATCCCCTTGGGCTGTTTCTATAATTTGGCCATTGTAGATAGTGCTGCTATAAACATCCGGGTGCATGTATCCCTTTGAATTAGCATTTTTATATTCTTTGGGTAAATACCTAGTAGTATAATTGCTGGATTATAAGGTAGTTCTATTTTTAGCTTCTTGAGGAACCTCCATACTGTTTTCCAGAGTGGCTGTGCCAGTTTGCATTTGCACCAACAGTATAAGAGGGTTCCCCTTTCTCCAGTTCCTTGCCGACACCTGTTGTTTCTTGGGTTGATTTTAGCCATTCTGACAGGTGTGAGGAGATATCTCATGGTAGTTTTGATTTGTATTTCCCTGATGATGAGTGATGTTGAGCATCTTTTCATGTGTCTATTGGCTATCTGTACGTCTTCTTTGGAAAAATGTCTACTCATGGCAAGACCTCTTTTCTACATTACTTAACTATCTATCTCCTCCAACTAAACTCATCACCCCTTGTCAACTGAACATGACCTGCCTCTGGGTTTGCTCTCAACAGCCAAATAACTCATTGTCATGTGACTTAAACTGCAAGTATACTTATCCCCCATTACATTGTGATGTCAGGGTTATGTGATATAACTTGCCCTAACACCAGAATTCATATTACTCTTCCAGAAATCTTTCATAAGGATGTAATAAATGATCAATATTCTGATTTATTTACAATAACATTAACTGCAGCCTTACCTATAGTAGCAGAACAAAGGAAACATTTTAACAGTGGAGAAAGGCTTAACTCAATTATGGACCACTCATATTCTGAGATATTATGCAGCCATTTAAATTCCTGTTTTCAACGTCCATTAAATGACAACGAAATATATGATTATAATATATCTTAGGCTTTGTTATAAGATTAAGGAATGACTTGCACAATATAATCCTGGTTTTATTAAAATTTATATATATGCATTGACACAAAGGTGAAAACTACAAGGAAAAATATCAAAAAATAAATATTAATTATATCTAGGTATTGGATTTATGGGTCACTTGCATTATCTTCTTACTTCTTTTAGGGACTTCAAAATGTTCTTGAATAAGCACATCTTGCCTTAATAAATAGAACAAGTACATTGTAGCTAAAATAATTTTATTAAAAAAATTTTTAAACCATTTTAATTTTTACTGAAAATTCATGTAAAAAACTGTTAAGTTAGGGAGTTGTGCCTTGGAACATTTCACAGAGTGAGTTTCAGGATACGGTTTCAAAAGATGCAAAGCTGACTGGAGCCATATCAGCCACAGCCCACTCAGAGCGAATGACTCGTAATGTGAGCAAGAGAAAAATGGTCCTATAAACCACTGTAAATGAGGGGCTGTTTGTTACTGCAAGAAAGTTACGTCAGATGATAATACATGAAAGCTGCATGACCTTGTTAGTTCTTCTCTTTACTTCTCCTAATAAGATTCATATGTTAGACTAAAACATTTTGGGGATCATCTTTTGCCTTCTCATTTTTCAGATGAGTAAACTGAGATTCAAACACATAAAGTAACTAACCTAAAGACACAGTGATTTAATTATAAAACCAGGATGGAATTTTTTTTTCTCTAGGGCTCCTTCATTGTTTTTCTAGTGGATGGGATAACTGAGAGTTTATTGGGAAGATCTTGTATGTTGGTACCCCCATTATCCACCTAGGTACCCCCCCCCTTTTTAAGTCAGAGTGCTACTGAACAGCACAATTTTTGGCCTCCCTGATGTAGATTACAGGTCCGAATATAAAAGCCGTACAAAACCTATATATGTAAAATTTTAGGAACTTATTAAAAGTTACTAAAGGACACCTACACAAATGTTTATGGTTAGAAAAGACAAAAAAGAAAATCAAAACAATATAAATATACCACTTCTCTACAAATTGGTCTGTAGAATCAATGTGACTTCAGTGAAAATCCCAACAGATTTATTTTTTAAAATTCAAAAGTTTATATGGAAAAGAGTTGAACTTGTCTATATATTCATGAAGAAAAACAGGGTGGGCTTATTTACTTTGGGGGAATATCATTATTTAATAAAGCCAAAAGTAAGATAATTAGGACAGTGAAGAATTTACACTGGGATAGAACAAATAAAGCAACAAAACAGGAATTTCTAGAAACAGATACAAAGATAGCATTTCAAATCATTGGAGAATAGATGGGCTTCTCAACAAATAGTGGTATGACAATTAGTTAATCTATAAAGAAAAAAAATTTTGGATCCTAATCACAGATCATCCACATGATCAGTTCTAGGTAATTTAGAAACTTAAGTGAGGAAAGCAAAACTTTCAAAATTCTAAAAGAAAAATAGGAGACTATCTTTACAAGCTGGGGGTAGAAAATAATTTTATAAACTACATATAAAAGTATGGACTATTGGGGCGCCTGGGTGGCTCAGCCGTTAAGCATCTGCCTTCGGCTCAGGTCATGATCTCAGGGTCCTGGGATCGAGCCCCACATCGGGCTCCCTGCTCAGTGGGAAGCCTGCTTCTCCCTCGCCCACTCCCCCTGCTTGTGTTCCCTCTCTCGTTGTGTCGCTCTCTGTCAAATAAATAAATAAAATCTTAAAAAAAAAAAAAAGTATGGACTATTAATGAAACAACTGATAAATGTGACTACATTTAAAAAATTAACAACTTCTAGTAATCAAAATATGCTATAAAGAAATTGAAAAAGTAAACCACAAACTGGGAGAAGATATTTGCAAATTATATGACCAACAAAGAATTAGTATCCAAAATACACTAAGAAATTATAAAAGTCCATATAAAGATATAAAAATCCATGTAAGTCCATATAAAGATAAGCAAACCAAGGAAAAATGATAAAGAGAACTTTACAGAAGCAAGAAACCTCAATGACCGATAAATTTATAAAAACATGCTTGATCTCATTACATTTCAGAGAAATTTAAAAGAAAACTACAATGACATGTCTTTGGATTCTAACAGTGCTATGGACTGAATTGTGTAACCCCCCCACAGTTTAAATGTTGACGTCATCCAATGTGATTATATTTGGAGTAAGGAAGTAATTAAGGTTAAATGAGATCATAAATGAGACCCTAATCTGATGAAATTAGTGTCCTTATAAGAAGATGCACAGAGAGCTCTCTCTCTCTCTCTCTTAGTCTCTCTCTCCACCCCCAGCCCACCATGTGAGGACACAGTGAGAAGGTAGCCCTCTGCAAGCCAGGAAGAGAGTCCTCATTAGAACTCAACCGTGTAGGTACATGATCTTGCACTTCCAGTCCCTAGTACCATGAGAAAATAGTTTTGTTGTTTAAGCCACCCAGTCTGTGGTATTTTGTTATGGTACTCAAGCCAAGACAACCAGATAGGCAAAATGTTTTAAAGTCTGACAATACCAAGTGGTATGCACATGAGTGAGGGGAAATCTTATAGATTCTTAGTGGAATCAGTACTTTGAAAAACTTTGGCACTACTCAGTAATTTTAAAGATAATCTAACTTATAACTCAGATATTCTACTTCTTGCTATTACCCTAGAATCACTTCTATGGGCACACAGTAAACATAAACAAAATCTTCTTAGCCCCATTTTTGCAACAGAAGTAAACACAAAACAAAATCAATAACAGCAACAACAATAATAAAAATAATATAAATACCTGTTATAGGATATGGTTAAGAATATTCTGGAATAATAATGAATGGAACACTACACAGCAGTGAAAATTAACAACCTAGTACTAATTCATCAACATGTGTTAATCATAGAAACAACATGGAATAAAAAAGCAAGTTGCAGAAGCACACCATTTATAAGAATTTCTAAAAACCCCAGTTTAACTAAACCATTTGCATTTAATTTTCTTTTTATAACTAGGCTCCATGCCCAGCGTGGAGCCCAATGTGGGGTTTGAACTCATGACCCTGAAATCAAGACCTGAGCTGAGATCAAGAGTCAGATGCTCAACCAGCTGAGGCACCCAGGCGTGCCGATACTGATGTTTTCTATTAAAAAGTTTGTATTCCTGGAATGGATAGTGCACCTAAACCATTTGAATTTTAGGAGTGTATATGTATGTCCATATGTGCTACAAAAGTATTAAAGAGAAACAACATAATAATACAAACACTGAAGTTGGGTAACGACTACCTTGGAGGAATAAGGGAGAAGGAATCAAGAAAGGACAAAGAGAGGTGTTCAAATTTTGGCAATGTTAAATTTCTTATCTTGGTAATTGGTACACAGGAGCTTATTTGATTAATATTTTATATGATGCACATATTGATTTGTATTTACCAAATATTTTATAATAAATGACAAGATTAAAATTATTGGCAAGTGTATTTGGCAATTATATGTGATTTTCTTAATTAATGGGTATATGTTCTTAAGTACTTTTAGACCACACTGGAAGAATATAACTAACAAGGTACGTGACTCATGACAGAATTTGAATCTGACTAATTGGAATTAATTGTTGAGAGGTACACTGTGAATTGCTCAATTTTATCATTAAGTACAGGGAATGAGAAGCCACTATGAAAAATCAATAAAACAACATCTCAAAATGTACCTTGCCTGATTATTCAATGCTTATGTTTAGCTTCAATTAATTATGAAAATTAAGTAGTTCTTACTATACTGGTAGCATTAACTCATTACTTTAATTTGCTAGCAGAAAAAATTAGCTGGTGACCTGAACAGGGAACGCCTTTCTTGTGGTATGTTACATTTGAAAAAATGATTAGTATGTCTCTTTTGAAGGGAAAGATGTATAGCCTCCTTTTGTAAGATATTTTTCTGTTAAGTGATTCTTACTTTCATATCAGTTAATATTATACAATAATAAATATTGCATAATATAAAAACATCAACCCTGGAGAGAAAAAAGTAATGATGTATTTGCTTCAAAATTCTGTACCGAACAGTCTCCCCCTCCTTAATAAAACTCTTAGAAATGATAGAAAAGATAGAAGATAAATTGACGAATGCATAATTAATCACAAAAACAAAAAGAGGACCCTGGGCAAATCAGAACTCTGAGAAAGTTCTGAAAGATAGAAAATCAAGGGGATGATATTGCAAAAGGAAACAATAGGCCCAAATGTTTGGAATTGAGACTTCTATCAAAAGGAGAAAACAACACCAAGCTTTCTTCATGACTGGATGTCCTCGATACCAGCAGCAGAAAGGGTGGGCTCCTGTGTGCTGCTTAGTGAGGTACAGCAGCTAGATTAGTCAGGGATATTCCTGCATGAACTGAGCCACACATTAGCAAAGGGGAATGTTTGTCAGTCTCTTGTGGGAGCAATGAGCAAGGGAGCTTGAGTCAAAGAATAAAGTAGCACTCCCGAGAAGAACGGGGAAACCAATCATAGAAGACAAAGTGCTGAGGGTCAGTGCTTGATTGTTCACCTCTCCATCCTCTAGTTTGACTTCAGATGCATTGAAAATATAATTTGATGTGAAATGTTGGGGGGTCCAGGAGTGAACCATCAAGAAAGAATTCTTGAGACGTCTTTGGTGCAAAAAAGGTGGTTTTATTAAAACCCGGGGACAGGACTCTTGGGCAGAAAGAGCTGCATTGGGGTTGTGAGGAGTGACTGATTATATACTTTTAAGTTGGGAGGGGGTTAGGGATAGCGTAAGTCTCTAAGGAATTTGGGAGCAAGGTTTGCAGGACCTTGAGGGGCTGGCTAGCTGCTATTAAGATAAGGTCATTTATGACTGTGTAGTAAAACCTTCGTCGTGAGACCCTTCAGATGTATATCATTGGACCACATGTTTGGAGGATGATTGCTAACACCTATCTTGTTGGGGGGGGGGTGTGGGTAGAGATAAAGGAAGTTTCCAAAGGGGTTTTTACAGGATCCTAGAGGTCAGGCTAATGTCAAGCTAAGGTGGCCTTTTGCCCTTAGCAAAGTATTCACATTGACACAGTTGAGTTCCTGGAGGAAGGTCACTCTGCCTGTCTTGAGTACTTGTCAATGGGCTGTGAGTTCTAAGGATATCTGTTTTTTTCTACATTTCTTTTGCCTTTGTTCTGCATATCACAATTCACTGCAGCATCTCTTGTCTATCAAGAGATCTTGATGACAAAGTTGAGTATACAAGTCCAAATTTCTATACATTTAATGAAAGCCAATTCTGAAAGGGAGACAACAAACCCAGCAAATGAAAGAATTTATATCCAAGGAAATAGAATAAGAAGAGCAGATGGGACGGGGTTTTAAAATAAGCTTAATTGGTATCCTCAGAGAGTGAAAAGGATTTGTACCTATGCAGAGGAACATAAAATTATAAAAAAGTACTAAATTGCAATCTTAGATATTAAAAATAATAATTATAAAATAAAAACCTCAACAGAAGAACTACATAGCAGATCCAGAAATTTCAATATCCTTAAATATTTTTGGAAAGGGACAACAGAGATAATGGAAGCATGATTCAATATGTGAGGGTTTTCCAGTGGTAAATAAAGAATAGTCTACAGATTAAATGGCACAACCAATTGCTGAGCAAAACAAATTGAACAATACTCTCCCTACTGCAAACACACACACACACACACACACACACACGTGTACACACGTGTATGTACACATTTAGACATGTCATTATGAATTTTCAGAACATCAGCATTGAAGAGAAAATCCTAGAAGACTGAGTGGATAAAAAATACATGAAAGTATAAAGATTATATTGATATGAGGATAAGCATTAGAAATTATGGGTTCATGGTAATTGAGCAGTATCATCAAAGTGCAGAGCAAAAAAGTCATTTTGACATTAGAAATTTTCATCAAGTTAAAATATCAGTGACATGTGACAGCAAAAATAATATTGTGACACAGAAGTGCTGTATCAGAAACTAATCCATTTGGAAACAATAAAAAATGTATTTGAGCAGGAAGAAAAATGAATACAGGGCGAGATAGTGTGGTTTAAGAGACAGTGCGAAGCAGAGAAATTAGTAAGACTTCTTGTTAAGTCAAAATAAGCATTAATGATAAATTTCAAAAGCATATTCCATAATACATCTTCACATCGAGGGGATGATGAAGAGAGAAGATAAATCTGAGCATGCTAGTTCTTTTAGTTTATTCAGGGAAGGCTATGTATACCGATTTACTTTAGTTCAGAGGAGGGCCAATAAAACTCAAACCATCAAAGAGCCAGAAAGAAGAAAAAGAGTAGCAAAAAAAGTAGCTATAGTAAAAAGAAAAAAAAAGATGGCCATAATATATAATAGATCTAAATATATTAGTATTAAAGACAAATGTGTCTGTAAACTATGATCAAGGTAAGTACACACATGAATAAAATGTATCAGGCACAAGACCACAAAATGAAAGGACTCAAAACTGAAAATAAGAAACAGAGAGGAGTTCTGTTCAGGCAATGGCAGAGTCACTTATATCCAACTATGAGTTCCAGAGATAACAATTAAAAACTGGAAATACATATTTTAAGGAAAAGTGTTTTGGAAGTGTGGTGAATGAAAAAAGCTGGAAGAAACTAGACAGAAGTCAAGCCTTGAAAGAAAACTGCACTGGGTTAAATTTGCATTTATATGACTTTTTGTCCACGGGCGCTTTTGGCAGGCCCATCGTGGGGATGCTAAAACTCAAGCACAGAGCCACAGTCTGATCTACTTGAGGAATTCGAAGATGGAGTTTTGAGCTACTAGACAGTGGGAAAGTGGGGGGCCTTGGTCTAGAGGAGGGAGCCGAAATCTGCATATTAAGGCCACCCAAATCCTGTGAACTGCGCATGTGTGAGTGAGATTCCAAGATTCCTAGGAAAAGTCAAGATCTGGAAGGAGCTGCTGCCTACCACCAAAAAGAGTTTTGAATTTGAGTACAGCCAAATTAATTGCCTACTAGAATAAAAATCCTCCCTTTTCAATGGAAGGTGATAAAATCTACAATCTCTACAATATTTTTTTTTTCTAAATTTGGTGAAATATTTTAACTCATGTATCTAAGGAGCTCCCTGAACCTGAGACAGGATGAATACAAAGAAAACCACACCCAGGCACATCATACTCAAGGTGCTGAACACCAAAGGTAAAGAGAAAATCTTGAAGGCAGCCAAAGAGAAATGATACATTTACCACATTGCAATGATTCATATAATGGCTGGTCTCTCATCAGAAAAAACAGAGGCTAGAAGACGTAGAATTGAAATCTTTAAGTGACAAAAGAAAGAAAAATCAATGCAGAATTCTATTTAAACACCCATTTAAAATGAAGCCTATTTTCCTTTCTTTCCTTCCTTCCTTCACACCTGCCTTCCTTAATAATTTAGTCCAAAAGCAATGCAAGGTAGTTGTTTGCAAGGGTGACACTGGAACCTACAGGGGTGAGAAGGACCCCTGTGGAGAGGTAGTGGCAGCCCAGAGTATGGTGTCAGACCTTGAGTAAGTTAAGAATGGCATCTGGGTTAGAGCAGACGTTTTGATGGGAAGGTTGGTTACATACCAGGGAATTGACTCTATAAGTAAATATATTGAAATAATTGGGGCCAGGTTTCTCACTGTTGGATAAAGGAGGTATTAATATGTAGGGAGAAATTTAGGCTGTACTTTATTGTATTGTATTGGAATTGGAGGTACCAGTGTGAATTCAAATATATATAATCAGTAGAAGTAAGCATGTATAGTACCTAGATCTTGGTTTTAAAATATGGTTCTCTAATAAAATGAACCAGGACTCCTTAGAGAAAAGGCTGGATCAAGATCAGGACAGGAAAATACAAGATTAGCTTGAAATACCTCATTGACCAGAAAGTAACAAGTGCTCAAAAAATTTATGGGATATTCCAAAAGGATACAAGTGGCAGTTTGAGGACGCTCCTACTAGTCCAATCAAGACTAATTTGAGCATCGAAATAAATGAAGAGATTAATGGATGACTTATTGAATAAACTAAGAGTCCACAAGTCTATACTAATGAAAAAAACCAAATGGATAAATAAATAAATGGTGGAAGAAAAAAAACTCTTCTTACAGAAAAAATGCCAACCAATAAATACAGAATGATGGGGTTAGAAAATCATCAGTGGATGTTTAAACTAATGGGTAAACATCTGATGAGGAAGAGTATTTACCCCAAATTACTCATAATTATAAAGGGGAAAAGTAACTTCACAGCGGAGAGCCTGAAAGACTCCAAATTAATCAAGTGATCAAAGTTAACACCATCTATACTGGGGCAAACTAACCTCATGTGCCTTCTGTTATCATACACTAAGAAGGACAAACAACTCAGGTGGTATTCCTGCAAATAAAGAATAACCTGGAATATACTCATGAGGAAACATCATGAAGGGCATTCTCCAAGATCATTGGCTTGTATCTTCAACAACATCAGTATTAAAAAGGGACAAAGAGGCTTGGGGATATAGAGAGTTGGAGTGTCCCTACCATGCTTTTAGACAATGACGAAAAGCTGGGGACAGTGCAAATTCATGAGTTTCCTGAGCCATTGGAAAGCTGTTTTCAGAGCAACCATTGACCCAAGAGTCATGAAAAGGCAGGCCCCGTTAGGGCCAATGAGAAGCAAGCATTGATTTATCTGGGGGTAGACTCAACCACACACCAGTAAGAAGAGTTCAACCAGGATAGTTTGCAAATTTACCAAGGTTTTGTGTGCACTGATGACAGAGTGTGAAGTGTCTGGGGACTGCATAATTTGGTGAATCTGAACCCTCTTCGTGGTTTTTCTCCACGCCCTACCCCCGGGTACACACAAAATCAATTAGAGAAAGTATGAAGAAGATGTTCTTTGTGGAGCAGGTGGGATGGAACAGGAGCAGCCGAGGAAGGGGCACGGACCCTTCTCCTCTCTGTTCCCCATGGAAAGAGATCCTGTCTTAGAATTTATAGAACTGCCAAAGAAGTTCCTTTAGTTCTTTCAAAGTGAAACTTGTATGGAAATCAAATATCACACAGAAAAATGCATGAGTAAGATACAACTTCATGCAGTTCATAAGTAAACACACCCATGTAAGCAGCATCCACATTGAAAACAAACAAAGCAGAACATTATCCAAAAGACTCCCAAGGTCCTCCACCCCCATGACAGCCCCAGCCACTTTTCTTCAAATATAACAACTATCCTGACTTCTAACACCACAGATTAGTTCTGCTCACTTTGGAACTTTGTATAAATGGAATGATGCTGGATGGATGTACAGTTAGTTTTAACATGCCAGGAAAATAAAGATAATAGACCATAAAATAAGCTCCAAATATCAAATCCTTAGTAACAGTGTCTCTTGGGTCAGGTAGTATTAGACAATCAACTGAAGACATCAGTGGTGACTAGAAAAGTGGGTCATGTCTGTGTAGACAGCTCTGTGTTCAATCTTAATGCTTTAAGTTTATCGCTGGAATCCTCAGTAGAGAGTGTACGCCCATTAAAAAGTAATCTGAAAAGCTTGAAAAAGTTCTGATACACTTGTTAACGTTAGGCTGTTATAAATGTTGAAGAAGCTGGGGACTTACTGAAAGGGCACAAAAAGAAGCTGGTAAGAGCACAATGGCAGCATCGGAATGCCCAAACCCGTCAGGGTGGGAAGAATGGTCCTTTAGAGCCACATCTTCCATTCTTAGCTTCTGAAGTTTTCCCCCTGTTTTAGCTGTAGTAGGCACCAGTGTTGGTCAGGAATATGATAGGGTTGCACTTCCCGCCTCCTTGAAGCAGCCATGCAACCTGCTTCAGCCAATACAATGTGATCAGAAGAATCTGTGTCCTCTCTAGTCGCCAGCTTTAAAAGCCAGTGATTTGCCCCAGTCCTATCGCTCTGCTGTAGTGATTACAAAGCAAGTGCTCAGGGAACACCATGAGCAGAGGCTCCTACTGACTGGTGTTACTCATATACCAGAAGTGAGAAAGAATTTTTATGTGCATTAAGCCATTGAGCGTTTTGGGCTATTTGTTACTGCAGCATACCTGAGCCCAGGCTTACTGAGGATTGGTTTCCATTTCTTTCTTGAAACAATTAAAAGATTAAATCATTATATGAATTTTGCCTTTGAAAGATAAGTCTTTGAGATTATCTGAGCTTACAGTGATATTGGTATATGATATTTTTATGTATGACAATTATTGGAAATCATATGGGCCCACTCAATAGTGACTCAAACGATCACTTATCCATAAAGCTCCCAAGGAGCTTATCAGTATTATAAAGTTTCAAACTCTTTCTATTCTCAATTAAATATCATTTAATTTAACTTAATTTAATTTAATTTAATTTAATTTAATTTAATAATGGACTGATGGGTAAGGCAGGACTTACAAAGTACACTGATGTCAAAACACTGGTTAGTGAGGAGCCCAGAAAGGATCAGAGTTCTATGAGTGAGCCTGAAGATGGCCTCCACTGGAGCCATGAGTTGTATCCATTTGGTCCAAATTCTCAATTTGCGCATCAAGATTATTCTAGGACTCCCAAAGACAGTGCGAAAAATTAAGTGGTGAAAATTACATAACTGTGACTTTTCGTTCATTGAAAATGAAGACCATCCACACCTGCCAGGTGTTGTTTGCACACTTGGAATTGCAAAGAACAGTGGCTACTTCTTGCTGTCACTTAGCAACAAACCTCCAAATCATACAGATAAGCATGGTGGGTGCTGAAATACAAAAATGAGAGAATTCTAAATATCAGGCCATCGAAATGCTTCTTACCTATTTTAAATACCATAATATATTGTTCAATATTAATCTCTGGTTTGTCTATTCAATCACCCAATCAAATATTTATGTAACTTTTGAATTTAATGTGTTAATAAATTATACATTTCTCTTTAAAAATTCATTTAAAATAAATCACATGCCTGTATCATGCACAAACTGTGAAAAGTAAAATTTGTCTTTATGAATTATGATTATTACTATATTTTAATTAAACTTTATATTAAATTATTTGACAGTATAATGATCTTAGATGAAGCGTATGTGCACATTTTTCCTTAAAACAATTTCTTTACCTCTTACCAGGCAAAAATGCCTAAATGATTAAAAAAATGTCCTAAAGAAGTTTATAGGATTATTGTATATTTTTATGAGAGAGGACCAGAAGTCAAGTAAGGTTTGTAAACAGTGTTTCAAGAAACCATTATTATCTTTATGAATATATTTCTAGAGTTGAAAATTCCATTAAATCAGTTGTTACATAATATTGATCCCTCCTAACAATTACAAAGCCATTTGCTGATAAACAAATCACTTTTACATACTTTCTCGTTTCACTGTTCTCTACAATTATCCAAGTTAAAGGGACTTGTCTGAATTTAGCAGTGTATTGGATCCAAGATGAACCTTCTATAAACTACTCACTCCACTAAACTAGGATCAGGAGTATACCCAAAAGTATTAACGAGGATGTAAATTGTATAAGAAAAATTAAAGAAGCCAAACACGTTTGGTCTAAAGAGAGAAGAAGAAAAAAAAAAGACTAAGGATTGCAGGATGGAGGATGATTACTATAAAATCTTCTAGTATTTTAAGGGGTAAATGAAGATTATTTTTATAAATCCTCTTCTCACACAGAGGAAAATAATCATAACTTTCATTTATTGAACATCTTATATATGCCAGGAGTCAGAAATAGATTAGCTCATTTCCATTTTACAATACTTCTCAAATTGGGGTTTATCATCTCTATTTTATTTTATTTTACTTTTTTTCTCTTTCCAAAGATTTTATTCATTTATTTGACAGAGACACAGCGAGAGAGGGAACACAAGCAGGGGGAGAGGTAGAAGCAGGCTTCCCACTGAGCAGAGAGCCCGATGCGGGGCTCGATCCCAGGACCCTGGGATCATGACCCGAGCTGAAGGCAGACGCTTAACGACTGAGCCACCCAGGTGCCCCTATCATCTCTATTTTAAAGATAGAGAAATTATGTTGTGAGAGAGAGAGATTGAGAGAGAGAGAGATGGGAAATAACCAGTAAATGCAGGAGTCAGGGAGCAAAATTGTTCTGTATATTTCTACTCAAAACCCTCACTTAGCCACTGTGATCTATTGGGCACATGAAAATAACATAAATTGCAACAAGACACTGAGAAGATTAAGGGTTTTGTTGTTGCTTTTGTTGTTCTTGTTTTATTTTGTTGGTTTGTTTTGAAATTTCTGAGCTTCCAGAAGAAAATCTCTGATTTGGGTGTGCTCAGACTAAGGCAGGCTTGGAATTTTTATTCGTAGCCTTGTTTATGTGGAAGGACTCAACCATGTCACAGAACATTTTGAGATCATGTGCCTCAATATTTTGCATTTCACATATCCCTGGAGACCCAGTTTCCTAGCCTGGGCTTGGTCTTCTCTCTACCGAGCTGACGCCACATGAGGAAAGAAGCCTTCCTGAGAACGCACAGCTTGTCCTTCAGACAACATCACCATTTGAAACCAAAGCATGGGGAACAATTTTTTTCTCTGCTTCAGGCATTAGGAATGCTATTACTCCATCAATCCCCTAGCAATGTAAATGTGTACATTGGCCCTCGAAAGACCCCCATATATATTAGTACTCGGTCTGCATATTTTCCACACATATATATTTTACTTTATTATGAATATACATTCAGACTCACCATACAGGATTCCCTAGTCTGCAAATGCTATAGTCTTGGTCCTCTAAAAGAGTGGTTACTAACCAATTTGAAGTTGCAAAATACTAATTTAATTTGATTTGATGACATTCTTTTCCCCTGAAAATGCCTTATAATTTTATATATTAAAGCTAACATTACTTTCTGGATTTCTTGTTTCTCAAGATAATTGGAGGTGTCCTGTGGTACTACCAAGCCAGGCTGGTAAGGACAGAGGAAGTTGCAAAAGTTAAATTCTAGGATGTATTCAGTTAGCAAGCGGGGCATAATGTTTTTTTTTTTTAAGATTTTATTTATTTTTTTGACAGAGAGAGACATAGTGAGAGCAGGAACACAAGCAGGGGGAGTGGGAGAGGGAGAAGCAGGCTTCCCGCAGAGCAGGGAGCCCGATGTGGGACTCGATCCCAGGACCCTGGGATCATGACCTGAGCCGAAGGCAGACGCTTAACGACTGAGCCACCCAGGCGCCCGCAAGCGGGGCATAATGTTGAACATCAGGTTTATCTTACCTCCTGGAGATGATAGTGGGTGGGCAGTAACAAACTCTCCCCAGGGGAGGCCCTTCTGATGGAGAAAACTAGAAACCTGAAGGTCCAGAGCAAAACTGAGTTGGAAAGCAATGTGCATGACCAGGTATCACAGACAAGAACAGGGGAGTGGGAGAGGATGGCTCAGTGTAGTTCATGAAATGGTTTGCCGGCCATCTTGTCTGGCCTTTATTAAACCAACCCAGCAGCAGTCCATGTGACATTTCTTTGGGGCATCTTAAAAATCCCATGTGGCCCCTGACACATAAACTATAAGTTAATGATGGTCTGCAGTAAACTTGAACCATCTTTGGTACCAGTAAGTGCTGTCCCTGACCATAACATACATAAGCAGATTGATGATGATAGATTAAAAAAGGAGAAAGGGGGGCACCTGGGTGGTTCAGTCAGTTAAACGGCTGCCTTTGGCTTGAGTCATGATCTCAGGGTCCTGGGATCGAGCCCCGCATCAGGATCCCTATTCAGTAGGGAGTCTGCTTCTCCCTCTCCCTCTGCTGCTCCCCCTGCTTGTGCTTGCTCTCTCAAATAAATAAAATCTTTTTTTAAAAAAAAGCAGAAAGGAAGAGATTGTTGAGAGGGAAATGGGGGAGAATTGAGGTAGTGTTCTGGGTGCTGAAGTGGAAGAGAAGGGGCAATGAAGAGGATGGTTGACATGGGAACAGAGGTTGAGCCATGAAGAATCCCTACATGCTGGCTTTTCCTCTTGTCTCTCCTCAGAACAAGGTCCTGAGGAACAAGGGGGTATTCTTTGGAGAAAGGTGAGCACAGCATATTGAAGAGGCTACGGAAATAGACACCTATTGGGAGCAAGTCCTCCCCCCCCCCCCCCCGCCTTGCTACCGATCCTATCACCAGATAGAATCTCTTTCATTCACTGCCTGTGCTGTTTGGGGAAATCACTTAATCTCCTTAAGCCTTAGCTTCTATATTTGTAAAATTTGAAGACAGTAATACTTGCTTTATGTATTTCATGGATACTCAAGTAAATACCATATGGCAAAAGCACTTGGCTAATTGTCAAGTTCTTGAAAATGAGTTATTAGTTCACTATTTTAAGATGTTCCTTGGGGGCACGAGTAAAATGCTCCCGAAGAACTTGGAAAGAATGTGTCTCAATGAGCATTAATCTAGTAACGCAGACACACACACACTCACACAGAGAGAACACAGCAGCGCTCAAACTAGGGGTAAACCTACATCTGGAATGTCAGATCTTAAAGTTGGACACACAACTTCAATCACAGGGTCCTGACTATACACTGAGGCTGAGTGGGAAAGTGAGTGTAAAGTTAGGGAGCAGAAACCTGATCCATTGTAATTCAACCTGTTTGGAGAAAGGTTGTGGACATATGATTATCCCATTTGATCATAGTGCTTCTCAAATATTTTTAAATGACCAATATTTTAAAATTGAAATAGAATAGAATAAAATAGAAAATACCTGAGGGCATCATGTGTTGCCAGGGTGAGAACTATTTTTAGTTGGTGTGTGTGTGTGTGTGTGTGTGTGTGTGTGTCTACCCCTCAACTCCAGTGCCTTTCTCTGCTTTGGCGTACTCTGTCATGGACCATAAAGTTGAGGCTTCTTCTTCTGATTCCCTGCTCACCTGACAAATTTCTGCCAACTATTTGTTTTTGCATGAAGCTTCCCTATGAGGAGAGAATGCCCTGATCCTCCACAGCCAGACTTCCAACGGTATTTGGCTTGATGTGTAAATTAATTACGGTGGTATTTGGCTTTATGTGTCAGTTTCAATGAACATGAATGATGTGAGTCTTCCCTTAAGGTGGATCCACTTTTAGTGTGGGGAATAAAAACCAAGTTTCTAAGCCGGGACTGGGGTGAAGTCATCAGCTTAAATGACACCGTGGGAAACATTTTAGTGACACATGACCTTCTCTGGTAACCTCCAACCTTGACCAGCTCCTAGGGTAACCAGTCCTTCCTGGAATGCCTGGGACTGAGAGGGGCTTCCAGGACATAGGATACCCAATATTAAAACTGAGACAGGGGCACCTGGGTGGCTCAGTCAGTTAAGCATCTGCCTTCGGCTCAGGTCATGATCTCAGGGTCCTGGGATCAAGTCCCGTGGCGGGCTCACTGCTCAGCGGGGAGTCTGCTCCTCCCTCTGCCCCACTCTCCCCCGCCTGTGCTCTTTCTCTCTCTTCCTCTCTCTCTCAAATAAATAAATAAAATCTTAAAAAAAAAAAAAAACTGAGATAGTGCCAGGCAAACCGGGATGAGGCGATCTCCCTACCAGCACTGTTTCATATGAGCTGCAGCCGTGTTCCTGGCCCAGTTGTCGGGAAGAAGTAGCGATGTGAGGGGCAGGAGGAAAAAGGAGACACTTTCTGCCCACAGGTGGGGACACATGAGCACACAGAGCAGGGGACCCAGCAGCTGCCCAGGCAAAGGGCTTGCATGGCCTACAGTCCCCCATCAAGATCACTCGACTGAGGTTACATCTCCTCAGGTCCCTGCAGAGTTTCCCTTTCTCATTCTCCTGACTGTTCAGGAGCCTCTGACCACATCACCGTCTGCCCAGGCACTGGTGCAAATAACTGGCGATAGGACCAACATACTGAGGCTGAGGCAAGTCTGGATCCACTGAAGGTTGGTTTCATGCACACACTGCCCTCTTAGTCCCAAACTTCAGACTCACCGAAACCCTACTTCTTCACTAGTTACCTACATGTGGTCTCATATTTATATTGTTCCACCCTATTGTTCTATTCCAGGGTTTTACCATCCTTTTACTCAAGAGTCTGCCACCCTGCAGAGTGTAGCTCACGGACTGACGCCATTTTTGAGATCCCTCATCCCAGCCTTGGAGCAGACATTCTACTAAGAGTCACCCTGTCTACGCCGGGGACCTCACTCTGCCTCTTTTTTTTTTTTTTTTTTTTTGAGGGGGTGGTGTTGGATACAAACATGGTGTTTATTGGTCCTAAGAAGGCAAGTCAGAAAAAATATCTTTTCATAAAAGGTTTATACATATTTCCTTTCAAGTCCAAAGGTGAGAGCGACAATTGAGCTGCAGGTATTTGTCTCAGAGTGTCAGCTTCTTTCACTGAGACAGATTTTGGACCCAGTAAATGCCCAGCTACCATGTACACAGTTGGATAAGACTGACAAATCTATACAACCTTGTTAACTATCGCTTAATGAAGATAGAGGAAACATTTTCATGAATGATTGTAAGTGTCACAATCAGGTTTGTTTTGAGAGGTGCTCTTTTAAATTAAATTTTTAATTTTGAAATAATTGCATATTTATATGCAGTTTTAAGAAATAATGCAGAGAAATCCTGTATACCCTTTATATACCCTTTACTCAGTTTCTCCCATTAGTAACATCTTGCAGAACTACAGTACAATATGGCAACCGGGATACTGACATCTATGTAGTCAAAATACGAACATTTCCATCAGCACAAGGATTTCTCCTACTGTACTTTTATTTTTTTAAAGGTTTTTTTTATTTATTTGACAGAAAGAGACACAGCAAGAGAGGGAACACAAGCAGGGGGAGTGGGAGAGGGAGAAGCAGGCTTCCCGCGGAGCAGGGAGCCCGATGCGGGGCTCGATCCCAGGACCCCGGGATCATGACCTGAGCCGAAGGCAGACGCTTAACGACTGAGCCACCCAGGCGCCCCTCCTATTGTACTTTTATAGCGACACCTACTAACCTCCCTCAACCCCTGAAAACCACTAATCTAGTCTCCATTTCTATAACTTTGTCATTTTAAGAAAGTTGTATAAATAACATCATATGGTGTGCAACCCTTGGGGATTGGCTTCTTCCACTTAGCATAATTCCCTGGAGTTCCATCCACCTTGTTACAGGTGTCAATAGTTCTTTTCTCCCTACTGCTCAGTAGCATTCCATCTAAGCAGCTGTTATATCTTAGGCAAGTCATTCTACTTCTCTTGACTTTACTTTCTCCTCCGTAAAGTGAGGGAGTTGGACTGGATGACACTACAACTTTTTTTTTCAATTGTGAAGTTTTTATTTTATGGGTTCTCATCTCCCCGTTGATATCATTTTATGATTATAGAACACAGCCCACTCTCTTCTCTCATACATTCTGCTTCCAGGCTAAAGGCAGGAATAACAAACCCTGTAGGAGAGGTGGTTAGGGCAGGAAGTGGGAGCAGTGAGCTGATCATGTCTGATGATGTTTTCTCCTGAATTTTATATCTCATGAATGACTATTGGGATAACCATGGGTTTGAGTTATGGGCCCCTCTCCTTTCTCCTAGCATCAAAATGAGCTTCATTACCTGACTTATGTCATTTGATTTTTGGCCTAGACTGAAAATCTGGTGGGCCAAGTACAAGGTTGAGGTCATAGCTAAAGGAAACCCTCAAAACAATCTAAATTGTTTAAGTTTTTGACACTTGCCAGAGGCCATCACAATAAAAATCTACAGCTTTGCAAATCATGTTCCAGTTTTGCAATTATTCATTCTGTATGGGGTTGTGGCTGGTGCTGTGGTGGAGGTGTGGGGAGTGAAATACAAGCCCTAATAGACTGCCATGAATAATGGAGATACATATTTACATTTGAGAAGAAGTGAAGCAGCACTAGGTTGATAATAACCATCCTCCCATCATTTCTACTGGAAAATTGGGGACCTTCCCTACTGTGCCTCCCTAGCACTTATATATTCAGGGTAAGGTAACTGCATAATACCTCTTAGATCCCACCTCCATGTGTTCTTTCTGGAAAAAGTTCACCCCATATACAACTCTGAGACCTAAACTTCCATCTTAACTTGTGCAGCTGCTCATCAGAACCGGGTCGATAATTCTGTATCATTAATTATCTGTGCTTTCACTCAGCTTCTCAATAGAGAACTCCCCCCCGACCAGTTGCCTAAGCCTCCATATGTCATTTATTTTTCTTGTGTCAATTTTCTCAGTTTTCAGATGAAAATATCTCAGCTAAGTGACTCCCGACTCTGCCTCTGCAACTCCCCAGGACATCTCCAATTATCTCAAGAGGTGTCACAACATTCTTCCCAAACAAAATTCTAATTAATTCATTAATGAAAAAATAAGAATTTTGGAGACAGTAGGAGAGGAGGGAGGACTCTAAGTTGTCACAAAACCTAGCAATGGCAGAGTATTCTATTGCCAGAAGGTTGGGACTTGCTGGGAATGACCCAGTCATGGTAAGCTGCAAGCGAGATTGAAAGAGATCAGACAAATGAAGAGTTGAACTGGACTGCCTAATTAGAAATGATTGAGTTTTTTAAATCCGGGCAGTACTGTATTTTCAAGCAAGGTGGGCATTATTTGGAATTATCCATAGAAACAATGTCACAAATAATGATTGGTTTCTTGGGACACCAAGGATTCCCAGAAGCTGAACTAATGGTATTAGTGTAAATTCTGGAAAGCCGGGTGGCGTGGGAGGAGTCCCTGGCATGCAGATGGGAGGTCCAAGACAGGGATTTACAAAATTTTTCTTTCAGAGCAATATTTAACATAGTTGGGGCTTGGCTTTGATGCTCTTCCATCTTTGCTTCCTTGCTTTTTTCTCTAGGTCTCTGTGTCCTAGTGAAACTTTCAGCCCATCTTCAACAGCCTATTCAAGACAGTCATACCCGGTCCCCAAATGCTCATGTTCTGCCACTTTGATAGTATGCAAGACAAAACTTTTCCTCAGGGAATTTTGGCCACCCTGTAAGTCTTTAAGATTGCCCACCATTTTATAGGGGCCCTGTTTCCATTCTCAGCTTTCTGCTCCTAATTCCCACTCTAATACCTGACATCTCAAACTCCACATGTACAACTGGGCTCCTGATCTCTTCCTCAATACCCTCTCCTACTACATCTCAGATAACAGTAACTTAATGCATCCAGTTTCTCAGGCCAACAGTCTTGATATTACTGTTGATTCTTCTTTCTCTCACACCTCACATCTCATCCTGCAGCAAATCTAACCACTTTTACCTGTGAACTGCTACTTTGGTAGAACCACCACCATCTCCTACCAGATTCTTGTAATTGCTTGCCGTAGTCTAACTGATGTCCCTTTTTCTACCCTTGCCTTTATATAGTCATTTCGCAATAGAACTGCCACAGCAATCCCACAAAATGTAAGCAAGTTCACATCATTGTGTTGCTCGAAATTCCCCAAGGTTTTGCCATCTCACACAGAGTAAAAATGGAAGTCCTTACAGTATATTACAAGACTCCATGATCTCCTCCCACCATTCCCCGACTGACCTGTTCTCTTACTTTTCTCCCCACTGCCTCCTCCACCCCCACCTCGCTGTGGATCACTGGTGTTCCCTCAACACACCAGGCCAGCTCCTATCTCGTTCCCTCTGTCTTTTTTCAGTATTCTCAAGGCTTGCTTTCTACCAACTTCCAAGCCTTCTTGACAAGCCTATTCTAAATACTGTTCATCTATAGATGAATGAATAAAGAAGTGGGAGATATATATATATATATATATATATATATATATATACATATATATATGTATATATATATAATGGAATATTACTCATTATATATATATATATATATATATATCATGGAATATTACTCAGCCATAAAAAAGAATGAGATCTTGCCATTTATGACAACATGGATGGGCCTAGAGAATATTATGCTAAGTGAAATAAGCCTAAGAGAGACAAATACCATATGATTTCACTTATATGTGGAGTCTAAAAAAACAAATGAATGAACAAGCAAGCAAAAAATAGAAACAGACTCATACATACAGAGAACAAACTAGTGGTTGCTAGAGGGGAAGTAGGTGGGGGATGAGGGAAATAGGCAAAGGGAATTAAGAGGTAAAAACTTTGAGTTATAAAATAAATAAGTCATGGAGATGAAGAGTACAGCATAGGGAATAAAGTCAGTAATACTGTAATAATGTATGGTGACAGATGGTGACTACACTTAGAGTGATGATCACTGAGTAATGTATACAATTGTTGTATCAATATGTTGTCCATCTGAAACTAATATAACATTATATGTCAACTATACTTCAATTAAAAAAAATAACATGCAGTATCAGGGCTTAACCCTGACCTTGTAATAATATTATTCAATGTCTGTATAAAATCCCCATTGGCATACACGAAACTATGAAAGGCCATTTCACACCTTCATTAATAAATGTTGCAATTACATTCTAAAAATACAGCCATGTTTACCAATTAATTTTAATGAACCAGGTTACAGGTAAGCATTCACTATGCAATATGTTGCTGATTAAAACCAGAACATTATTACCATATGGTGAAGTAAATAATCCTGTAGATATTCATGGGAAAGAGCATATTTTAACTCTTAATTTGTTACATTTGACATCAATCATTTTTAGAAGTTTGCTTCCCATGACTTGTATGGTTAAGCACAAATTTACCTACAATTATTTGGTCCCAAATGTTCTCCACTTACAGATCTCTCCCATTTCCAGGCTCACACCTCTTGTTTTATTCTATATAAGGAGCACCAGAATGGGCTAGTCACAGGTTTGCTTCTCAGTGGCTGTGTGACTTTGGACAAATCCCTGCTCTTTCTGTATCAATTGCCTCAATTGTAACAGGAGAACTACAATGACTCTCTTATTTCCTCCTTCATGGTATATCCTTCATCATAGATACACACAAACTCTCCTTTCTCTCCCCCCTTTCCTCCCTCCCTCTCTGTCTCTCTCCATCCCTCCCTCTCTCTCTCTCTGTCTCCCTCTGTCTCTCACACACAATTATTGACAACTTTCTTTGGTTTTTACATTTACATAGGAGTTGCAAGATAGTACAGAGGGTTCCTGTATATCCTTCACCCAGATTCCTCTAATATCAACACCTTCCACAGCCATGGTACACACATAAAAACTCAGAAATGTTTGTCTCATTTGAAATCACCTTGTGTTCTTCCACTTCTAACATTTTGTTCATCTAATTTCTGCTTCATGGGACACCTCTTCACTGTGTGCAGCTATCTGTCTTCACACAGGAAGTTCTCATGGATCACTCCAAGCCTTCTTCCATTGCAGTCTCCCAGACCTCAACATCATGTGGTAGCTCACATACTTATTTGACATTATTTCTTCTTATGCCTCATCTTTCCCATAGAACTGCCTAGCAAGAAAAGACTATATCTGGGGTCCTATAATGATGGAATGGAACAGAGCCTTCCCATGTACCCCCCCATTTCCCCTTGCCCCTGTTGACCATCTTGGACTGTTACATAAACAAATAACAAACTATTACTGGGTTAAACCTCTGAGATTGTAAGTTTATTAGAGTATTTAACACTAAATGAAGTATTGTAGAACAAATTAGGTAGAAAAATCATTGTGAGAAGTACACAGTTCTTACAATAAGAATGTCTAAACGGATGGTAAAGTTGATGGTAAATCAGTAATTATTTTTGATGTTTACCTACTATCGGATGGTTATGAGGTTTTTTTTTAAAGATTTTATTTATTTGAGAGAGAAAGAGAGAGAGCATGAGAGGGGAGAGACTCAGAGGGAGAAGCAGACTCCCACTGAGCAGGGAGCCCGAGTGGGACTCAACCCCGGGACCCCAGGATCATGACCTGAGCCAAAGGCAGTTGCTTAACCAACTGAGCCACCCAGGCGCCCTATGAATTGTTTTTTGAAGTATGGTCTGTATGCACCGGTTTTTCACTTGAGAAATGAAGAACAGGATGAATTTATGGCTGTATTGGAGATCAGAACTATATGAGTGGGGCCTCAACCTCCTTAGGCCTATGTTGTAGGTAGCTTTCTGCTATCACTACACCCCGAATCTCATGAGCACTTTTGCAGCCTCTTTGCCGTGTGATTCCCATAATCCTGGGAGGCTGACAGGACAAGAAATGTTAATCCCACTTTTCAGATGAATAAATCAGAGCTCAAAGATGTTACCTGAATTGCCCAAGGTGTGAGAACGGGTGTTGACAATCTTAAAGATCTCAAGTCCCTAAATTCCATAGGCCTCCACCTTGCAATGTGGGGATGCAGCATTACAAAATGATTTCTATTTCCCTTACTGCAAAATACAATTGTTCATCTTCGGGGTTTTATTCATGCTATTCTGACTCCAATGCCGTTGTTTTTACTTTCGGCCACTGTCACTTCTCTGATAGAAGTAGTTCTCTCCCTCCTTTCCTCCCTCCCTCATGCACGTCCACATACCTACATGTATCTCACCTGGCTATGGGGATGTAAAATGGGGTAGCGACTACGGAAAACAGTTTGTCAGTTACTTAAAATGCTGAACATAGAGTTACGATATGACCCAACAATTCCACTCCTAAAAATATACTCAAGAAAACTGAAAACATGGGTTCACACAAAAACTTGTACACAATGTTTATAATAACCCCAAAGTGGAAACAACCCACAGGTCCATCCATTTGAATTATGAGTAAATAAACTGTGGCACATCCATACACTTGAATATTACTCAGCAATAAAAAAGAATGAAATACTGATATGTGGATGAATCTTGAAGCATTATGCTACATGAAAGAAGTCAGACACAAAAAGACATGTGTTATATGATTCCATTAACATGAAATGTCCAGAATTAGTAAATCCATAGAGACCGAAAGTAGATTAGTGGTTCCCCTGGGTTAGGGTGAGGGAGAGAACAGAGAGTAAGTGCTAATGGATACGGAGTTTCTTTTTGGCGTTCTGGAGTTAGACAAGAGTGATAGTTGCATAACCTTGTGAATATGCTAAAACCCACTCAGTTGTATACTTTAAATGGGTGAGTTTTATGGTATGTAAATTATAGCACAATTTTTAAAAAGGCAAAAGAGAAGTCTTACCTGGCTCACACCTATTTGCAATCTACTGTTCCACACATGCATCAACTCCTTCAAAGAATCTTCCCTCGTATCACCCCCATGTGCTATCATAACTCCTGTGGAATTAATGTTACCATATTGTATTGTGATGACACGTGTTTTTGCTTTGCTCTTTCAGATTTTGAGCTCTTTGATGAAGGATTTATTTTAAAAAGTGCTTTTATTTATTTTATCTATTTATTTATTTTTAGAGTAGGCTCCATGCCCAATGTGGGGTTTGAACTCACAACCCTGAGATCAAGAGTTGCATGCTCTACTGACTGAGCCAGCCAGGCAACTCTTTATTTATTTTTGTTTAAAAAAATGAAACAGTGCTTTTAAATTTCCCAGAATGTATGGAAAAGGAAATTTTGTTAGTGATTACTAATGTTATTTCAATATTATCAAGAACCCAGCTACGCGAAATTGATTCTTTGATATTTGCTGAGTCCTGTTTTGTGGCACTTTATGGTAAATTTTTGTAAATGTTCCATATGTATTAAACAAAATGCACATTCCCTAAATTCCCTATAATGGATAATGTTTTAAACAGTATTGCTCAAAACTTCTATATCCTACAATTCTCTAGTCTGCTTGATCTACCAATTATTGAGGAAAATGTATTGAAATATTCCATTGTGATTGTGAAATTTAAATTTCTTCTTGTAAGTCTTCACTTTTAACCTTACATATTTTGGACATAGATTTTCAGGTGTATATAGGTTGGGAATTGCTATATCATCTGCTGAAGTTTCTTTTGAGTATTACGAAATATTTCTCTTTAAACCTAATGATATTAATTTTCTTAAAGTTCTATTTTGATTAATATTGGTATATAGCCATATTTGCTTTGTTTAGGCTGCATTTGCCTAGCATATTTTTATTTTTCGTCTGTGCATGCATATAAAGTAGGCTTTAAAAATTCAATTTGACTATCTCTGCTTTTAACTAGTAAATGTAGGGGTTTTGTATTTTTTGTGATTATTAATGTATTTAGATTTATTCAAACTCTTATTTTGTGTTTTATATCTTACTTTTTCTAAGCATGCTTTTTCTGTTTTTGTTCATATCAGATTGTTTGGGTTTCTTTATTTTTTTAATCACCTACTACTACTACTACTTTGGAAATATTTTGGAAGTATCTCCAATATATAATAGTTGTTACTTTTCAGTATGTAACTTGTATATGTTAAATTAATATTATTAAAATTACTATTTTTTATTTTCCTTCTAAATAATACAAGGGACTAAGGCTACTTAAACTATATTCAGCCTTATCCTCCAACTTCCATTTTACATATTATTTCCCAGTATTTAAAGTATAACTTGCTTTTGCTATTTCCCAAATTATTCCATTGTGATTACTGTTTTGTTAGAGACAATGTGCTTATATTTTTGCATCAATGTCCTTTGGCATCACCATTAATTTTTGTATCTCACTCCTTCCTTCTGTGTTCAATTTCCTTATTACAGAAACACATCTTTTAAAAATTTATTTTTCTGAGTAAAAGCCTGAGAATGACCAATTTTCTTACAAGTTGGCAGTTTTCTCTCAATTGTTGTATAGCTTTCGTTGGTACTAGTGGATGTCTGCTGACAGATTAATTAATTTATTGCTTTTTATTTCATAGGTCTTATTTCTGGTCAATTATAAGATGTTCCACATGGCTTTGATTTTCTGCAGTTTCTCAATGCTGCTCAATGCTGCTCTCAATCATTTATGCTGCTTGGAACCTGGAGGGGCAGGGCTCTTGAATTTGAGTGAGCATGTTTTTCATTAATTAAAGAGTCAATACAATTTTCTCTTTGTATATTGTCTGTCCTTCATTCTCTGTGTATCATTTCAAAAATTCACATTGGATATGTTGCTCTTGCTATTCTATTTTCTATTTTTCTCAACTTTTCCTTTGTATTATTCATTTCTTTAGCTTTCTGTGCTGCATTCTGGGTAATTTTCTCACACCCAAATTCTAGTCAGTTAATCCATGGAGACAGAAAGTAGATTAGTGGTTGGGTTATGGAAACATTTCTCCAGATGAATTTTGTGTTTGGTTTCCTGGGTGTTCTTGGTTCAAGTTGGTACTACAAATAAGAACCCCAAATCTGTGTTAGTTGAGGCCCAGAAGCTAAGACTCTCAGATGAGAGCACTCTTACTCAAGACCAGTTTAAGAAAGATGAAGACTCAAAGTTTCTTCTTGTGTCTATCTGCTGAAGGGTGGATTTTTATCTGTTTCACCATTTGTTTGAGGCTGAGCCCTTCAAGATCTTACTTCCAACTTCTCACCTCATTCAGGCTCAAGACAACAGTTTTGTCCCTGTGTGGGCATCAAAACCCAAGCCTGCAAATGACTAAGTCATATCAACTCTTCCAGGCAGCCACAGCGCTGGCCCACTTGCTGGCTTCTCTGGGATTTTAGCTCTTTCATTTCTGTCATCTGTATTTCTTATGACCACACATACTTACTTAAACTATTTTTTCTTTTGAGAATGTCCAGATATTTTTAGCAAGATTTTTTTTCCTGCTATCTTAGGCTACCATGTTGTTGGAACCAGAGGTTTGTAATAACTTCATAAAGGGATTCCTTGCATCCAATCTCACAATTCTCAAATCTATTTTTACAATTACAGCCAGAGAGATGATTTTGAAATGCAAATGTTACTCTCTGACTTAAAAATGTGTCATGGCCCTAAGGAAAAAGATCAACTCCTTGGCATGACTACAAGGTTCCCCAGGATATGAATCATACCTATCTCTAAAATCTTACCCATGGGGCACCTGGGTGGCTCAGTTAGTTAAGCACCCGACTCTTGATTTCGGCTCAGGTTATGATCTCGGGTTCCTGGGATCGAACCCCACGTCAGGCTCCACGATGCGTGTGGAGCCTGCTTAAGATTCTCTCTTTCCTCATTGTCTATTGTTGGTGATAAAGGATTGTTTTTCTGCAAACGGGTCATGTTCTCTTCTACTGCAGAGCATTTATATAAGCTGTTCTTTCTGCATAACCCCTCCCCACTTTTAGCATCTCTAATTCCTATTGTTCCTCCTGGTTTCTGCTTAAATGCTACTTCCTTCAAAAGGCCTTCACTATGTACACCCTGATGGCATGTGCACTTGCCACTTTATAACATCCTTAATCTTGGAATTACTGTCCAAGATCTGTCTTTCTGTCTTGGTGCTAAGCTTCCTAAGAAGTAAGACTGTCTATCTCGTTCACTCCTTTTGGTCTAGCAATTAATCTAGTGGCTGGCATATAGTAGGCCTTAATAAATCTTTGGGAACAAACAAATGAATAGATTAAGTACTCCATTTGTGAATGGAGTTCCCTGACTGAAGCTTTGCTTAACATCAGATTGCTGCCATCAGTTTTAAGAACAGAACAACTGTTTGGGCGCCTGGGTGGCTCAGTCGTTAAGCATCTGCCTTTGGCTCAGGTCATGATCCCAGGGCCCTGGGATCGAGCCCCGCATCGGGCTCCCTGCTCTGCGGGAGGCCTGCTCCTCCCTCTCCCACTCCCCCTGCTTGTGTTCCCTCTCTCGCCGTGTCTCTCTCTCTGTCGAGCAGGGGAGAGGGGAAGAGGGAGAGGGAGAAGCAGACTCCCCACTGAGCAGGGACCCCAACACAGGGCTCCATCCCAGGACCCTGGGATCATGACCTGAGCTGAAGGCAGATGCTTAACGACTGAGCCACCCAGGCGCCCCCAGAACAACTCTTTAAGGAAATTTCTCTTTATATATATATATATATATATAGTGTTATTGGGAAAATTGTGATTCTTGGGAAGTGAAGACTAAAGCAAGGTAGAAACCCAAATTCCTCTTTCAACTCATGCAAGGAAGGCTCTGAGCTGAACAGGCCAGAAGGGAGAAAGACAGGCATGGTTTACAAAACTTCAGCGCTGGCATAGTAATGAGATTCAATCAATGAGAATGCTTGGATGAGACAAAGGAATCTTTTAAAGGTGAGCAAAGATAATTTTCTATTTCTTCTGGATCAGCGACCTCCAGTGGGACTTAGAAAAGGCTTGGGACACATGTCGCCATGTTGTCAAAGAGCAGGTCATCTTGTCATCAAGTACAGAGTAAGCATGGAATCACTGGACTATGAATCAATAATACAATTTGGATTTCATCACCATCATGTCAAGATACTCCTTACACTGCCATCTCCAAAACCATTTATTTTAAGAATCAGGTATTCACTGATTAGAAGACCAGAATTTGTAATTGTGTCCAATACATTTTTATGACCACGTGAAATTTGATTCTATTTTCTTTTTTTTTTTTTTTAAAGATTTTATTTATTTATTTGAGAGAGAGAGAATGAGAGACAGAGAGCACGAGAGGGAAGAGGGCAGAGGGAGAAGCAGACCCCCTGCTGAGCAGGGAGCCCGATGCGGGACTCGATCCCGGGACTCCAGGATCATGACCTGAGCCGAAGGCAGTCGCTTAACCAACTGAGCCACCCAGGCGCCCGATTCTATTTTCTTTTAACTTGAAGTTTAATCATTCACTGTTTTTGCAGATAACATCCTTTCATGCTAATATTCATTTTTACTGCAGGACACAGAGGCAAGCCTCTTTTTAAAGCTTCCTTCTATGTCAAGATATAGGATGAACATTACTTTTGATATGTGGTTTGTCTTTGCTTCTTTTCTTTCATCCTCCTCTTCCCTTTTATTTTTTATTTATTGGCGGAGGCAGAATGAGAGGGAGCTTAAAGAATGAGGTGTTTTCTTTTCAGAGTTTACTAAGTATCCTTTCCTATCGACTCCATCAGGAAGATAAAAAACAAAGCCAAAAAAGTAATTTTAAAAGATAAAACAAACAAAAAGCAAACATTTCAAAAGTGATTATTCTTATTTTCTGAAAAAAGTCCTGATACAGCAGTCTATGATATAAAAATTTGACCATTTAAAAAGCTCTCTGTAGATATATCCATTACTACCATGGGAAGTAGATGTTAGAAAAATTTAAAAGTCTCTATTAGAGGGAGAGAATAGATTATGAAAAGCAATTCTCAGGGCAGTGATGATATCTAAATTGTCTCCCTTTACTTCCAATCGTTCATCAAATATTGACGAAATTTTTTACTTACTTAATGTGCCTGAAATTCTGATATTGAAGATTCAAGTAGCATATCAAAGCTATCTTTTAAGAGTTCAAATTCCTTTGGAAGGATTAAGGAATCATTTTCATGTTAGTGTAAATTAGTTCAACCAGACTGCTTTCATATTATCTCAATTTCACTGAATAACTCAGACATTCAGAGTTTTGATGGGGAAGGGATAGAGTATTGGGGACAGCACGAAGATACAGATATCCTTTTTTTCATTTTTACATTTTTTTAATTTAAAAAAATTTTTTATTAACATATAATGTATTATTTGTTTCAGGGGTACAGGTCTGTGACTCATCAGTCTTACACAATTCACAGCGCTCACCATAGCACATACCCTCCCCAATGTCCATCACCCAGCCACCCCATCCCTCCCACCCCCCACCACTCCAGCAACCCTGTTTGTTTCCTGAGATTAAGAGTCTCTTATGGTTTGTCTCCCTCTCTGGTTTCGTCTTGTTTCATTTTTCCCTTCCTTCCCCTATGATCCTCTGCCTTTTTCTCAAATTCCTCCTATCGGTGAGATCATATGATACTTGTCTTTCTCTGATTAAATTATTTCACTTAGCATAATGCCCTCTAGTTCCATCTTTGTCATGCAAATGCAAGATTTCATTTTTTTGATGGCTGCATAATATTCTGTAAGATACAGATATCCTTAAGAGAGGGGCAAAAAAGGCAATATAAGACTCATAAAGAGAGATAGGAGAGTCCTAAAGTAAAAGGGAATTTTATTCTTCCTCCCAACACCTGAATTAATTCAGTATTCAGGCACTGTATATAATAGTATAATAGTATAGTTAATATATATATTATACATAATATATATATAGAGAGAGATATAGTTAATAATACTATTAATATTAGAGTCTGGCTAAATCACGGTTTATACAGTCTTTTAGAGCTATCTATATGACCTAGTTGCCATTTAAATATATTTATTGGAAAAGATATTCTGAGGTTGGAAAGATACCTTGAGATTCAAATCTTGATGTATAATCATACTTTTGATATTATAGATTGTTCCTAAGTTGCTACGTGCATCATATCACATCACTTTGGAATATAAAATTTTAGGCCAGATACAGTAAGAACCTAGATGCTTAATTATTAGTTATTCTTTCTTTGAATTCATAAAGAAAATAAAAGTCTTAACATATCCACTCCTTGCCTGGGTGGGGAGAGAAAAACCTCTCTCCAGTACTTTTCCAGACTAATGCTTATTTTTGGAGAGTAAGCTGTTAGAGTCTACTGACATTTATAAGGAAGAAAGAGAAAAATCCTCATTTTTTCAGTTCTCAAGTTGTCACCTATCAGGAACATAGCCAAGAACAAAAAATAAGTTATAAAAATATCTCTGAGTGACCCAAGTATCAATATGCCCTGTTTTTTACTCATAGGAAAACTACTCAGATTAATCTCAACCCTTATTTACTCTTACTTTACATACACTTCCAGTAAGTTGCATTGTCTGGTTTCCAAGTCCAAAACAGTCTGGAAGCTGTGAACTAGAGATGGTATGGGAAGAGGCCCTTATGTAACCTCATGGAACATTGTAAGTGACATATTACTTTTAAGAGAATTTATCTTTATTTTCCTTAAAACATTTTTTTGAACCTTATCTCTCTTGAGTAAATACTCTTTCCCAACTTTAGGGCTGAGTACTTCAGACATTACTTAATTATCTCTCCCTCAATTTGATGAGGTAGGAATTACTATCAGCATGCATTCTCTTCCACTTCTCCTCCCTTTACTCTCATAGAACTAAGTGGTTAGGTAGGGATATTACATTTATTGAATTCATATTAAATTCATATGATAGGTTATGTAATATTTGAAGGATAGCATGAAAGGTATTGTTCTAGGAAAATTTGCTATCATGATTGCTGTTAAGAGACTATATATATATTCATATATCCTGACCACTCCACCTAACCTCTTGCCCCACCCCACCATTTCCATGGTAGATGATTTTTGCCTCTCATCAGAGAAGGGTCCAGGAAGGACATGGGCAGGTTTCCTGCTTATCCCGCACCAGCAGCCAATCACCTTATACAGTTTGCTCTACCCTTAAATTTAGGCAAGCCTGCAAGCATATGTATGTATACGTACAAAATGTTCTCAAATTCACTAGTAATCAAGGAAATGCAAATTAAAATCTGTTCATATTACTTATAATAAGAATACATTGATGCTAGGAGTAGAAATTTGTAAAACAATTTAGAGATTAACTTGGCGATACGTACCAATGTTATATCTATCCTAGTACCCAGAAATTCTACTCATAGGTCTATGTGCTAGGATTAACTCTCACACATGCACATACAGACAGAAATATAACACTACTATTGGAAGCAATTTTATGGTAGAAAAATCAGGAAGAATCCAAATGTCCATCAGCAAGACAGTGTTCCCATTATTGCTTTTCTACCCAATAGAATAATAAAGAGCAATGAAAAATCCACTGGCCCAGAGCTACATATATCCACATGGATGAAAATCCAAGTTTAATACTGAATGAGGAAAGCAAGTTTCAGAAGGATACAAACAGTATACCATTTATATAAAATTTAAAACACTAAATATTATTCAAGCAAATATACATACAAAATCAAACTCCAAAGAAATCCTCTAAATCCTAGGCCATGATTACCTTTGGAAAGTGTAAATTTTTATCAAAGAGGCATCAACAAGGAGCATTAATTCTTTTGGTAATATATCATTTTTTTAAGTTGAGCGAGACATACATATGTATCTGTTTTATTATTTCAATACTTTTTTGTATGACTGAAATATTTCAATATAAATTAAAAATATGTAAAATTAAGGGTGCCTGGCTGGCTCATTTGGTAGAGCCTGTGACTCCTGATCTTGGGGTTGTGAGTTTGAGCCCCACATTGAGTGTAGAGATTATTTTATATATATATATATATATGTATATACACACACATATATATATATAAAATACTGGTTACTACTAAGTCACAAAAACTGACACACCCAAGCCAAAACTCTCTTAAACGAATATCATCAAGATGACAATGGAGTTACATGTGAGACAGGAAACCATCAAAATCCTAGAGGAGAACATAGGCAGCAACCTCTTTGACCTCGGCTACAGCAGCTTCTTACTAGACATGTTACCGGAGGCAAGGGAAACAAAAGCAAAAACGAACTATTGGGACTTCATCAAGATAAAAAGTTTCTGCACAGCGAAGGAAACAATCAACAAAACTATGGAATGGGAGAAGATTTTTGCAAATGGCATATCTGATAAAGTGTTAGTATCCAAAATCTATAAAGAACTTATCAAACTCAACGCCCATAAAACAAATAATCCAGTTAAGAAATGGGAAGGCATAAATACACATTTTCCAAAAAAGGCATCCAGATGGCCAACAGACACATGAAAAGATGCTCAACATCACTCATCATCAGGAAAATGCAAATCAAAACCACAATGAGATACCACCTCACACCTGTCAGGATGGCTAAAATGAACAAGTCAGGAAACGACAGATGTTGGCGAGGATGTGGAGAAAGGGGAACCCTCCTACACTGTTGGTGGGAATGCAACCTGGTGCAGCCACTCTGGAGAACAGTATGGGGGTTCCTCAGAAAGTTGAAAATGGGACCCTATGACCAAGCAATTGCACTACTAGGTATTTACTCAAAGGATATAAAAATACAGATGTGAAGGGGCACATGCACCCCGATGTTTATAGCAGCATTATCAACAATAGCCAAACTATAGAGAGAGCCCAAATGTCCCT
Organism: Halichoerus grypus; assembly: GCF_964656455.1. Classification (NCBI taxonomy): domain Eukaryota; kingdom Metazoa; phylum Chordata; class Mammalia; order Carnivora; family Phocidae; genus Halichoerus; species Halichoerus grypus. The sequence goes on along the minus strand of NC_135727.1, from coordinate 121,396,426 downwards.
CGAATGATGAATGGATAAAGAAGATGTGGTATATATACACAACGGAATATTATTCAGCCATAATAAAGAATGAAATCTTGCCATTTGCAAGGACATGGATGGAGCTAGAGTGCATCATGCTAAGTGAAATAAGTCAGTAAGAGAAAGACAAATACCATATGATTTCACTCATATGTGGAATCTAAGAAACAAAACAGATAAACATATGGGAAGGGGGAAAAAAGACAGAGAGAGGGAAACAAACCGTAAGAGACTTTTAACAATAAAGAACAAACTGAGGGGGCGCCTGGGTGGCTCAGTCGTTAAGCGTCTGCCTTCGGCTCAGGTCATGATCCCAGGGTCCTGGAATCGAGCCCCACATCGGGCTCCCTGCTCGGCGGGGAGCCTGCTTCTCCCTCTCCCACTCCCCCTGCTTGTGTTCCCTCTCTCGCTGTGTCTCTCTCTGTCAAATAAATAAATAAAATCTTAAAAAAAAAAAAAAAAGAACAAACTGAGGGTTGCTGGAGGGGAGGTGGGCAGAGGGTGGGCTGAATGGGTGACGGGCATTAAGGAGGGTACTTGTTATGATGAACCCTGGGTGCTGTACGTAAGTGATGAATCACTGAATTCTACCCCTGAAACCAATATGGCACTAATTAGAATTTAAATAAAAATTTGAAGAAAAAAAAAGCTGACAATAGAGTTGCATTTCCCCAAAATTCAATTACTTGCTAACCTCCACTAATAGAAAAAAAAAAGCTGAATTTCAGGAAGTGGAAAGATGCAAATATTCAGACACAAACGGGTACACACACACACACATATGCATAGACACACATACTCACCTGCACACTCATTAATAGCTATGGTAAAAAAATTCATGTATGAAAAGCATGTATATTATACTTTGAAAAATATGATAAGTAGGCATTTTAATGGCCATAATAAGTGACAACTAGCTTCAGGGAAGAGGACAAAATAATACATTATCCAGAAACAAACTGCAAAAGCTCAGGAGCATGGAGTGATTTAATGTAGGCCCAAATGTTTATGATAATAACATATATTATTATTATTATAGTCTCTGCTTTTATTGTCTATAAATCTGTCAGTTTTTCTGTCCATCCTTTTATTCCCTTAACACTACACTTTAACCAATCAAGCAATGTTACATTTTCTACTTATTTACTTCTAGAAGCTCAACCATCAATAACACGCCCCTCTAACTCATGCAGATGCATTGATTATTCCTAAGTGGGCTAATAAAGAGGGGCACAGAGGGAATTCCACTCCTTGAACAGTGTATTTCATTCCAGGTCCCTGCTGCCTATGTGAGCGAGGAGAAATGGCTAAAAAGCAAAGCCCACTGCTTTGTACCGGCCTCACCATATCATGGATCTGTAGGAGCAGTTTCTATAGCCGGGAATTAAGGTCTTCATACTGGTTTTTATTTTCAGAGAGAAATAGTGTTCTGGAAACTAAAAAATAACCCATTCTTTTTGCTCGGGATCATTGAGATGCCCTATTGTAGAATTCCTTAGTTGTTTGCACCACTGATGTTACGTATCTTCTTGCTCAGATGTAAACTCCTGGATTCAGTCCACTAAGCTTATGTAAATAACTTGGTGAGATTCATTTAGAGTGAAATTTTAGTTTCTTTTTACTCCTGAAGGTGATGGTTCTAATTTTTAGCAGAAATGTGCCCTAGGCTAGCGGGTTCGGGCTTAAACTCGTTTCTTATTCATTGTCAATAGTTGCCTTTTAGGTTGATGTAATGAGTAAAGCTTAGCGGTGAAGTCCACCCAGACAGGATCTTTTTCAAGAAAGGCATGCTGCGTAGACCTTTGTCCCAAAGTAAGGGAGCAACTAGTCACAAGGCCAGCTGAAGCCTTCCACTGACACCTCTACTTTATGATGCTCAACAGGGAGTCTGCTTCTCCCTCAGGGAGTCTGCTTCTCCTTCTGACCCTTCCCCCCCCATTCTCTCTTAAATACATACATACATACATACATACATAAAGGAAGGGGGGAAAATTGACGACTGCAGGGCTGAGAAAGTACTCTCAAAGTTTTTGTCCTTGACACCTCACCTTCCATTCTTTGCCCCTTTCATAGCTCTCTTCTCAAGACAATTCCCCCATTGTCTCCTTTACTTTTTCTATCGTGGATGAGTGTTATCTAATAAAATAATTGAAAACAAGTGCTTTGGTGAGTCACTTTGCGATGTTGGCCATAAATTTCAAGAGATAATTTGCAGGTTGACATTTTTAAGAGATTTATCACCATCCAAGGGAAGAAACACACCTACTACATTTATTGTATGTGTTGCTACAATATGGTGCTCGTGACTTGATGATAATCTACAGTTCATGCTGTAGTGGGATTTATCCAAAATGAAGAGATTTCTCTTTCTTCCACAAAACATGTAACACGCTATTGACCATATAAAGAGGCAAGTTAAATCTATGTTATTGAACGTTGAGTTTTTAGAATATCTATAGTGTTCACTTCAAAAAGTGCACATTCTTCTTTTATTAGTAAAATTTTTCTAGTTTGTATTTGTCATTAATCTTACTGTTACATTTTACTGAGACTTTTACTTTATAATCAACTCCTCAGGCTTCAGGCCAACTTGATATCAAAAGGTTTCTCACAGGGTGGCTGGCGTAAGGGGAAGATGAGTGCAGGGTATGTGGAAATTCTCTACTATCTTTGCAACTCTTCGGTAAATCAAAAATTATTTCAAGACAAAATGTTTTCTTTTCTGTTGTTTTGTTTTTAAAGCCTTCTCAGGTGAATTTTTTCATTTGTCAGTGTGTTGACATTGGATTGAATTTTCTATCTGAACTTTATTAATTTTTTTCTTTCTTCTTTTCTGAGACAGCAGGTATGTGCCAAAGAGTATGGTCAAATATGTGCAACTTTTATGTCAAAAGTATGTATTCTTGTGAGAGATTTTTTTTTTTTTTTTTCCATTAAGAAGGGAAAAATGGCCATTTCTTTTAAACATCGAGAGCCTAAGACAGTGGGTACACTCTAGAAATCCAGCTGCTTCTTGAGGTCCATGTGCAAACAGTGTTTCTCCTCTTCACATTGAGCAACAAGCTCAAACTTCAGATTACATCATCGGCTATAAATTGTTTTATTAAAAGTTTCTCTAGGATGGCTTTCTTCAAATCCTTTTATTTTTATCAGGAAAAAAAAAATTTTAAGCAGAGAAAGTACTCAAATAATTTAGGCAGAAGTGAAAATTAATTTCAGCGTATGTTTTCCAATCGGGTTTCCATTTTATAAACAGAATTACAGAAAGCAAAATTTAGCATAAATGGGTGAATTTCGGGTCTTATTGGGCTGATATCTAAAAGCAGATCAATGGGGTGCTTGCTTCAGCACCGCACATACTAAAATTGGAACGATACAGAGAGGAGTAGCATAGTCTCTGCACAAGGATGACACACAAATTTGTGAAGCGTTCCATATTTTTATGTCCTTTAAAATTATGTTCAGTTCTTCGCTTTAATAAAGTCACCCTGGGGGGGGGCGGAGCAAGATGGCGGAGGAGTAGGAGACCTGGATTTCGTCTCCTCTCAGGAATTCAGCTGGATAGGGATCAAACCATTCTGAACACCTACAAACTCAACAGGAGATCAAAGAAAAGAAGAGCAACAACTCTCTGAACAGAAAAGCGACCACTTTTTGGAAGGTAGGACGTGCGGAGAAGTGAATCCGAGGCGATATTCGGGAGGATAGACGGCGGGGGAGGGGCCTCCGTCAGCCGCTTCTGGCAAGTGATAGAGCCACGGAGCACAAAATCGGAACTTTTAGAAGTCTGGTCCGCTGAGGGACGTCACTCTGGTGGCGAAGTGGGGGGTGGAACCCTCGCGGGACAGTGTGGTCTCAGGACCCTCGGGGTCACAGAAAGACCGGGGGTGCCTGAGTGTGGCAGAGCTCCCAGGTATCGGAGCAGGGAAGCCGGCTGGAGAGACGGAGCCCAGGCGCGGGCTCTCAGCTCGGGGTTGCTATAAACCGTGATCCGCGGCACAGTCGGGCCACAGCTCCTCCAGCAGGGACCCAACAAGCGGCAGATCCGGGGAGACTCACCTTCTTCCCCCGGGAGGAGAGGTGCGGGAGCGCACCGCGGGGATCTGCTGGGTTTGGAGACTCCACCCGGGGTCGGGTGCCAGATAGAAAGGCGCGGTCACAGGCCGGGTGAGCGAGGAGTGTGGCCGGAGACCGGGGAGACGGGAGTGACTGACTGCTTTTCTCTGGGGGCTCGCTGAGGAGCGGGACCCTGAGTTCTCGGCTCCTCCGGGGTGGAGACTGGGAGGCCGCCATTTTCACTCTCCGCCTCCAAAGCTGTACGGAAAGCTTGCAGGGAACAAAAGCTCCGGAGAGCAAACCCGAGCAGATTACTTAGCCCGGACCGCAAAGGGCGGGGCAATTTTGCCTCCGGCAAAGACATTTGGGAACCACGGCAACAGGTCCCTCCCCCAGAAGATCAGCGAGAACAGCCAGCCAAGACCAAGTTTACCGATCAATGAGAACGGCAGAACTCCAGCGCTAGGGGAACACTGCACATAGAATTCATGGCTTTTTTACCATGATTCTTTAGTCTTTCAAAGTTAATTATTTTTTTTAACTGTCTTTTTTTCTTTTTCCCTTTTTTCTTTTTTTTTGAATTTTTCTTTTTCCCTTTTTCAACCAACATCTTATCAATCCCTTTTTTAAAAAAAAAAACATTTTTATTTTTCATTTTTAAAGTCATATTCTATCCCTTCATAGTAGTTACCCGTATTTTGGGCATATATATATATAAGTTGTTCTCTCCTTAAAATCTTGAGATAGTTTCTTCTAACAGATCAAAATATACTCTAAATCTCTAGTGTATGGTTTTTTTCTACTCCCCTGCCTGATCACATTCTCTCCCTTTTTTCTTTCTTTCTTTCTTTTTTTTTTAATCCTCTTCTTTCTTTTTTCAAACAACTTATCAAATCCTTTTTTAAAATTTTTTATAATTTCCATCTTTACAGTCATATTCCATCCCTTCATCATATCAACCCTTATTTTTGTACATATATAAGTTTTTCTTTCTTTAAAATTTTGAGAGGGACTTTCTTTTAACAGACCAAAATACACCCAAAACCTAGTGTGTGGCACTGATCTATAATCCAGCCTGATCATATTTGATCACATTCTGTTTTTGTTTTGTTTTGTTTTGTTCTGCTTTTGTTTGTTTTTATCTTTATCTTTATCTTTTTTCTTTTTTTCTTTCCTTTTCCTTTTTCTCTCTTTCCCTTTCTTTTCCCACTGCTTCAGGTCTTTTCTGATTTGTTTAGAGTATATTTTCTGGGGACGTTGTTACCCTGCTAGCATTTTGTTCTCTCATTAATCTATTCTCCTCTGCACAAAATGACAAGACGGAAAAAATCACCTCAACAAAAAGAACAAGAGGTAGTACCGACTGCCAGGGACCTACTCAATACGGACATTAGTACGATGTCAGATCTAGAGTTCAGAATCATCACTTTAAAGATACTAGCTGGGCTTGAAAAAAACATGGAAGTTATTAGAGAAACCCTTTCTGGAGAAGTAAAAGAACTAAAATCGAACCAAGTAGAAATCAAAAAGGCTATTAATGAGGTGCAATCAAATATGGGGGCGCTAACTGCTAGGATAAATGAGGCAGAAGAAAGAATCAGCGAGATAGAAGACCAAATGATGGAAAATAAAGAAGCTGAGAAAAAGAGAGATAAACAACTACTGGATCACGAGGGCAGAATTCGAGAGATAAACGATACCATAAGACGAAACAACATTAGAATAATTGGGATCCCAGAAGAAGAAGAAAGAGAGAGAGGTGCAGAAGGTATAATGGAGCAAATTAGGGCAGAGAACTTCCCTAATTTGGGGAAGGAAACAGGCATCAAAATCCAGGAAGCACAGAGAACCCCTCTCAAAATCAATAAAAATAGGTCAACACCCCGACATCTAATAGTAAAACTTACGAGTCTCAGAGACAAAGAGAAAATCCTGAAAGCAGCTCGGGAGAAGAGATATGTAACCTACAATGGTAGAAACATTAGATTGGCAACAGACTTATCCACAGAGACCTGGCAGGCCAGAAAGGACTGGCAGGACATATTCAGAGCACTAAATGAGAAAAATATGCAGCCAAGAATACTATATCCAGCTAGGCTGTCATTGAAAATTGAAGGAGAGATAAAAAGCTTCCAGGACAAACAAAAACTAAAGGAATTTGCAAACACGAAACCAGCCCTACAAGAAATCTTGAAAGGGGTCCTCTAAGCAAAGAGAGAGCCTAAAAGCAACATAGACCAGAAAGGAACACAAACAATATACAGTAACAGTCACTTTACAGGCAATACAATGGCACTGAACTCCTATCTTTCAATAGTTACCCTGAATGTAAATGGGCTAAATGCCCCAATCAAAAGACACAGGCTATCAGATTGGATTAAAAAACAAGACCCATCGATATGCTGTCTGCAAGAGACTCATTTTAGACCCAAAGACACCCCCAGATTGAAAGTGAGGGGGTGGAAAACCATTTACCATGCTAATGGACAACAAAAGAAAGCTGGGGTGGCAATCCTTATATCAGACAAATTAGATTTTAAACCAAAGACTGTAATAAGAGATGAGGAAGGACACTATATCATACTTAAAGGGTCTATCCAACAAGAAGATCTAACAATTGTAAATATCTATGCCCCTAACATGGGAGCAGCCAATTATATAAGGCAATTAATAACAAAAGCAAAGAAACACATCGACAACAATACAATAATAGTGGGGGACTTTAACACCCCCCTCACTGAAATGGACAGATCGTCTAAGCAAAAGATCAACAAGGAAATAAAGACTTTAAATGACACACTGGACCAAATGGACTTCACAGACATATTCAGAACATTCCATCCCAAAGCAACGGAATACACATTCTTCTCTAGTGCCCATGGAACATTCTCCAGAATAGATCACATCCTAGGTCATAAATCAGGTCTCAACCGGTACCAGAAGATTGGGATCATCCCCTGCCTATTTTCAGACCACAATGCTTTGAAACTAGAACTCAATCACAAGAGGAAAGTCAGAAAGAACTCAAATACATGGAGGCTAAAGAGCATCCTACTGAAGAATGAATGGGTCAACCAGGAAATTAAAGAAGAATTAAAAAAATTCATGGAAACCAATGAAAATGAAAACACAACTATTCAAAATCTTTGGGATACAGCAAAGGCAGTCCTAAGAGGAAAGTATATAGCAATACAAGCCTTTCTCAAGAAACAAGAAAGGTCTCAAGTACACAACCTAACCCTACACCTAAAGGAGCTGGAGAAAGAACAGCAAATAAAGCCTAAACCCAGCAGGAGAAGAGAAATAATAAAGATCAGAGCAGAAATCAATGAAATAGAAACCAAAAGAACAGTAGAACAGATCAACGAAACTAGGAGCTGGTTCTTTGAAAGAATTAACAAGATTGATAAGCCCCTGGCCAGACTTATCAAAAAGAAAAGAGAAATGACCCAAATCAACAAAATCATGAATGAAAGAGGAGACATCACAACCAACACCAAAGAAATACAAACAATTATAAGAACATATTATGAGCAACTCTATGCCAACAAATTAGATAACCTGGAAGTAATGGATGCATTCCTAGAGATGTATCAACTACCAAAACTGAACCAGGAAGAAATAGAACACCTGAACAGACCTATAACCACTAAGGAAATAGAAGCAGTCATCAAAAATCTCCCAAAACACAAAAGCCCAGGGCCAGATGGCTTCCCAGGGGAATTCTACCAAACATTTCAAGAAGAATTAATACCTATCCTTCTGAAACTGTTCCAAAAAATAGAAATGGAAGGAAAACTTCCAAACTCATTTTATGAGGCCAGCATTACCTTGATCCCAAAACCAGACAAAGACCCCATTAAAAAGGAGAATTACAGACCAATATCCCTGATGAACATGGATGCAAAAATTCTCACCAAAATACTAGCCAATAGGATCCAACAGTACATTAAAAGGATCATTCACCACGACCAAGTCGGATTTATCCCTGGGCTGCAAGGTTGGTTCAACATCCGCAAATCAATCAACGTGATACAATACATTAACAAAAGAAAAAACAAGAATCACATGATCCTCTCAATAGATGCAGAAAAAGCATTTGACAAAGTACAGCATCCTTTCTTGATCAAAACTCTTCAGAGTATAGGGATAGAGGGTACATACCTCAATATCATAAAAGCCATCTATGAAAAACCTACAGCGAATATCATTCTCAATGGGGAAAAACTGAGAGCTTTCCCCCTAAGGTCAGGAACGCGGCAGGGATGTCCACTATCACCACTGCTATTCAACATAGTATTGGAAGTCCTAGCCACAGCAATCAGACAACAAAAAGAAATCAAAGGCATCCAAATTGGCAAAGAAGAAGTCAAACTCTCACTCTTTGCAGATGATATGATACTTTATGTGGAAAATCCCAAAGACTCCACCCCAAAACTGCTAGAACTCATACAGGAATTCAGTCAAGTGGCAGGATATAAAATCAATGCACAGAAGTCAGTGGCATTCCTATACACCAACAACAAGTCAGAAGAAAGAGAAATTAAGGAGTCGATCCCATTTACAATTGCACCCAAAACCATAAGATACCTAGGAATAAATCTAACCAAAGAGGCAAAGGATCTGTACTCAGAAAACTATAAAATACTCATGAAAGAAATTGAGGAAGACACAAAGAAATGGAAAAACGTTCCATGCTCATGGATTGGAAGAACAAATATTGTGAAGATGTCAATCCTACCTAGAGCAATCTACACATTCAATGCAATCCCCATCAAAATACCATCCACTTTTTTCACAGAAATGGAACAAATAATCCTAAAATTTGTATGGAACCAGAAAAGACCCCGCATAGCCAGAGGAATGTTGAAAAAGAAAAGCAAAGCCGGCGGCATCACAATTCCAGACTTCCAGCTCTACTACAAAGCTGTCATCATCAAGACAGTATGGTACTGGCACAAAAACAGACACATAGATCAATGGAACAGAATAGAGAGCCCAGAAATGGACCCTCAACTCTATGGTCAACTAATCTTCGACAAAGCAGGAAAGAATGTCCAATGGAAAAAAGACAGTCTCTTCAACAAATGGTGTTGGGAAAATTGGACAGCCACATGCAGAAGAATGAAACTGGACCATTTCCTTACACCACACACAAAAATAGACTCCAAATGGTTGAAAGACCTCAATGTGAGACAGGAGTCCATCAAAATCCTAAAGGAAAACACAGGCAGCAACCTCTTCGACCTCAGCCGCAGCAACTTCTTCCTAGAAACATCGCCAAAGGCAAGGGAAGCAAGGGCAAAAATGAACTATTGGGACTTCATCAAGATAAAAAGCTTTTGCAAAGCAAAGGAAACAGTCAACAAAACCAAAAGACAACTGACAGAATGGGAGAAGATATTTGCAAATGACATATCAGATAAAGGGCTAGTATCCAAAATCTATAAAGAACTCATCAAACTCAACACCAAAAGAACAAAGAATCCAATCAAGAAATGGGCAGAAGACATGAACAGACATTTCTCCAAAGAAGACATCCAAATGGCCAACAGACACATGAAAAAGTGTTCAATATCGCTCGGCATCAGGGAAATCCAAATCAAAACCTCAATGAGATACCACCTCACACCAGTCAGAATGGCTAAAATTAACAAGTCAGGAAATGACAGATGTTGGCGGGGATGCGGAGAAAGGGGAACCCTCCTACACTGTTGGTGGGAATGCAAGCTGGTGCAGCCACTCTGGAAAACAGTATGGAGGTTCCTCAAAAAGTTGAAAATAGAGCTACCATATGATCCAGCAATTGCACTACTGGGTATTTACCCCAAAGATACAAAAGTAGGGACCCGAAAGGCTACGTGCACCCCGATGTTTATAGCAGCAATGTCCACAATAGCCAAACTGTGGAAAGAGCCAAGATGTCCATCAACAGATGAATGGATAAAGAAGATGTGGTATATATATGCAATGGAATATTATGCAGCCATCAAAAGGAATAAGATCTTGCCATTTGCAACGACGTGGATGGAACTGGAGGGTATTATGCTGAGCGAAATAAGTCAAACAGAGAAAGACATGTATCATATGACCTCACTGATATGAGGAATTCTTAATCTCAGGAAACAAACTGAGGGTTGCTGGAGTGGGGGGTGGGGTGGGAGGGATGGGGTGACTGGGTGATGGACACTGGGGAGGGTATGTGTTCTGGTAAGCGCTGTGAATTGTGCAGGACTGTTGAATCTCAGATCTGTACCTCTGAAACAAATAATGCAATATATGTTAAGAAAGAAAAAAAGAAGAAGAAGAATGTAGCAGGAGGGGAAGAATGAAGGGGGGGAAATCGGAGGGGGAGAAGAACTATGAGAGACGATGGACTCTGAAAAACAAACTGGGGGTTCTAGAGGGGAGGGGGTTGGGAGGATGGGTTAGCCTGGTGATGGGTATTGAGGAGGGCACGTTCTGCATGGAGCACTGGGTGTTATGCACAAACAATGAATCATGGAACACTATATCTAAAACTAATGATGTAATGTATGGGGATTAACATAACAATAAAAAATTAAATAAAAAAAAAATAAAATAAAATAAAGTCACCCTGGTATCAAAAAAATAAAATAAAAGCAGATAACGGGAATGCAGACACTCCTAGATCTTTGATACGCACAATATTAGTTACTACTTGGAAAAAAAAGACATACCAAAACACATCTGGAATTGACCTTTCTTTCCTTCTTTTTTGCCCCTGGCATAGTCATCTTGCTAGCCACATGCACCACGCATTCAGAGAAAGGGCCATTTTAGTATGGCTGCTGAATGTTATATAATGTGCTTCTAGGAAGCACCAATATATATGGAACCCTCTTTTACAAAGCTACACCTTGCACTGGGAATTGGAAGGCAATTTATTTTCAGAGTCTTTCTTTTTCTCTTTGGCTGGAAGGCTCAACCAGCCCTTCCTAGGTAGTCTCCCCTTGGGTAATCTTCCTAGCAACATCTCAGCAAGCAGACAATTCGTTTTTCCTTGGACAAGCTACAATTCATGTTATTGGGCAGACTGAAGATGTTCTTGTAAGGCTGTTCTTAATCGAGCTCTCTATTCTGGGTGCTCCTTCAGTCACTTCTACATGTGGGATTACCTTAAGGTTTCTCTTCAACCGGAAATGCTGCCACGTTCTAGGTTCATGGGTTTTTTCTACCAACTTCAGACATCTGGAGTGCACTGGCTATGCCCAGAGAGAGGTAGATGACCTCTTTGAGACCTCTAGTCTCTTCTTTCTTGTCTTGATGGGCCAAAATTATTAGTTGCTTATGGTAGGGTGGACATGTTGAATCTCAAATCTGCCAATGCCCCAGGCCAACTTATTGAGTCTTTTGTCATCTATAAAATAAAAGTCATAATTCTTACCTCTTAGAGATTTTGTGACAGTTTAACATGATTGATTTCATATCTACATAGATACAGATATATAAAATCCTCCTGCATGTGCTCCATATCTTTGGTTTTCTTACGTTTTCATTTAAATTCCAGTCAGTGAACACACAGTGTAATATTAGTTTCAGGTGTACAATTTACTGACTCAACACTTCCATACAACACGTGGTGCTCATCACAAGTGCACTCCTTAATCCCCATCACCTATTTCGCCCATCCCCCCACCCACCTCCCCTCTGGTAACCATCAGTTTGTTCTCTAGAGTTAAGAGTCTGTTTCTTGGTTTGCCTTTCTCTTTTTTTCCTTTGTTCATTTGTTTTGTTTCTTAAATTCCACATATGAGTAAAATCATACGGTACATGTCTTTCTCTGACTGACTTCTTTTGATTAGCATAACACTCTCTAGCTCCATCCACGTTGCTGCAAATGGCAAGATTTTATTCTTTTTTATGGCTGAGTAATAGTCCACTGTGTATATATACTACATGTCCTTTATCCATTCATCAGTCAATGGACATTTGGGTTCTTTCCATGATTTGGCTATTGTTGATAATGCTGCTATAAAGATCGGGGTGCATGTATCCCTTCAAATTAGTTTTTTTTTTTTTTTTTGGTAAATACCGAGTAGTGTAATTGCTGAATTGTAGGGTAGTTCTATTTTTAACTTTTTGAAGAAACTCCATGCTGTTTTTCAGAGTGGCTTGCCTTTCTGAAAAGGCTCTTGCCTTTTTATGTGCTCCTAGAGTTGGTAGTGGTGGCTACTCTTAGTCCCTCTAGAGGGCAGCCCCAAGCAGTATCCCTGAGAAGCCATCAAGTTTGACCCACTCTGTGGCATATTTCTGCCCAGATGTCTCACTTTTTAGCAATAAGTGGAAAGTCTTTCAGGGGGCCTAGTGGAGCAAGACTGATACTAGGGGTGATACTAGGAAATGTTTCTTCAAAGCTGACACTCTATCTGCTGCGTCTTGAAACCTAGTCCTTCAGTGACCCAAAAGAGCCCACCAAGCAGGCAATAATAGTTGTTGCTTCCTCTGTAGTGTTGAATGTTGCTACCAAAAGAACTAGGCAAAAAGTCCTGGGCTGAGAATCACAGAATTCAAACTGAATCACAGATATTCTCTATTCACTCAAGCCCACAGTCCAAACTAAGTGCAATAATGATGCCAGTTTGTTTATGCATAAGCACATTCTCTATTATGGATTGTTTAGTCTGCCATGCTGTTCTATCCAACCCATTATGCTCTTTCTTTCATTGCTCCTTACTTTAATTCTATTGACCTTTCAAACTTTAGCTTAAAATCCATCTGTTCCACCAAATCTCTCTAGATCACTCGTCTCAGCCTGAAGTTATGTATCTCTTCTTTGAGTTGCTGTTGGTATAGTCATGCATTAGCCTGTGATTATCATCATCCTCTCAAAGCGCCATTTAAAAATTTCATTGTTATCTAATGAGAAACATGTATCAGGTTTATTTTCTCAAAAAAGTTGGCGAACCCTTTGAGAGAATACATTATACCTTTTTGGTATCTGCCATAATGCCTACAATATCTTAGTGGATATGATATTTTCATTTGCATAATGGCTTCTTCAAATACCTGCAAACCATCAACTCTCAAAGATTTCAGCTACTGGAGAAGGTCAAGTGGATATGAATAATCCAACACTTGAATTATTCAAAAATCATTTATACTGAGTTTTGGAAGATATTAGTGGCAGCTACATTCTTTCCCTAATAAATGATTTATAAAAAAAATAATAGTAACATCAACACTCACTAGGCCTTTATGCTTTTCAGAGCTCAGCTCGAACTAATGATTCACCCATATTTCTCCAAGCACCTGTAACAGAAGGTGAAAAGATAAGGCCCAGTCAAGGACTGGTTATAAGAAAAGCCTAGAGATTACAGTTTCCTTGGTACTCCACATAGTACCCACAAGCATATTGGTCTACACCTATGCATTTGTCACATTTCACTTGTGTTTCTCACTGATAATAGTTGATAAGTGAGAGCAGCACACAGCCTACATTTACATTCTGGTTTTCCCATTTCCTAGCTCTGTAATCATGGATAACTTACCTAACCTCTCTGTATTTGAGGATACTCCTGAACAAAATCGGAATAGTAACAGTGCATATTTCATAGGTTTTTTGGTATGGGACTTAAAATGGTTTATGTAAGATGCTTAGCACAATGTCTCAAATGTTAAAGAGAGAATGAGCAAGTGCAAGAATGCAAGAGAAGAAGAGAGTCACTAGAAGTTTTATTTTCTTCCTTTATTCTCCTAGAATCCAAAGTGTAAAGAATACCTGAGAGGGAAGAGTAGCTACATGTAAAGATAACCCAAACCATGTTCTTCTCTTGGGAGAGAATGATAGGAAAGAAAAGCAGTACAAAACCAGTGCAAGAGCAACTCGTAAATGGGTACAGAATTTCTAAGTGTGAGCCATTGGAGGGATGCTATTAGCTACTGGAGGCTACATGTAAACAACACAGAGTGCTTCAACCAATAACATATGTTTGACTTCCAGAAGCTTCCAGAGGGTGGACTTTGTGCCTAACTCGATTTATAGGCCAACTGATGATATCATTGAATTCCTGCTATGATGTTGGGGCTGGTGACCCAAAGAACATTTAAGGGCTCAAGGTTTTGGAGGGGGAGGTGGGACACAGGTGCAAACATAACTACAGCTTGGAGCAGGAGGAATGTGAATAAAAAAGGAAGCAAGAGTTCAAGCTATCACATAAAAAGTGCCAAATTAGGGCTACAGAAAGAAGATATTACCAGAGTCACTGAGAGAGAACTGTCTAGAAGGGGTGATTTCAGCCAGACGTTGAAGGTTGAATAGGAGGTTAATTTAAGCATGCCACAGCCATGTATTAGGATAAAAAGAACACTCACTCTTGCCTCCAATAGGCCTGAGGTTAGACGCCAGGTTCCATTCTTCATGAGCTGCATTTACTAAATAATACATACTTTCAAGACTATTGTGGGAAATATTTGTTAAGTATCTAGTATGGTGTCTGGCATATAGTATAGCCTCAAATATAATAGCTACTATTGGTAACCATAGAGTCTTGGAGTATTCTTTTTTTTTTTTTTTTTTGATGATGGTGTTGCCTTAAGCACTGGTAAGCACAGCTGTTTCACATTTCCTCTCTATGAGCCTGAGTAGCAGTGGTAAACATCTGCAGGGGTTTCTGTGCTCACCTCCCTGAAAATACCATAGGGAAAGGACAGCCGAGGTTCAGAGTATCCAGAAGCCCACGACAGAAGCAAAGGAACAAGCTCAAGCCAGTCATGACAGCAAACTCCAAGGACAGTCAAGGTCCTTGGAAAGGGCTGATCTATACTGAACAATAAATCTGGGACACTTTGCCTTTATCTTTCCTTCCTCCTTCTCCTTCACTCCTTCCTTCCTTTTCTTCAAGGTGCTTTGCTCTTCCCATCAATGGATAAAGTCAGCAGCCTAATCAAACTCCTAAACACTAAGAGTTAAGGGATTTATTAAGTCACTCTTCCCACAGACATTGGTGTTTCAAATATTTCAAGGGATGGTAAATGTTTAATTTAAATCATGCATGCCTGAGAGTAGGAGTTTGGGTATTAGCAGTCAGTCAACGATGCGGTTGAGAGGGGGGTGGTTATGACCAGAACTACTGAATTCATTTGAAAAATTTATATGGAGAAAAGCATGGTGGAAGGAAAAGGTGCTTGCATTTAGAATTAGGGGAGCTACCTTAAAATCCCAACTCTGGCACTTTTTAAGAATTGATCCTTGTCAAGTAATTTTACTCTCCTGTTCTCATTTTCTCCAGTGAGTAATAAGAATGAAAATCCTTAACTTATACAGGATGTTGTGAGGGTTAGACAAGCACTTCTCAAACTGAATGTGTACACAGACTACTTGGGCATCTTGTTAAAATACAGATTCTGATTCAGGAATTCTGGAATGGGGCCCAAGGTTCTGCATTTCAAATGAGCTCTCAGATGGTGCCAATGCTGCTGATCCAAGGACCCCATTTTGAGTAGCAAGAGGCTGTTAGATAATGTAATTAATGATAAAGTGGGCTTTCTTCCCAGATAATTGGGTGGGAAGAGATCATTTCTCACTCTGGCTTGCTACCAGTTACAAAAATAAAGTCAAGTCGAGGCTGGAGAAATGTAGAGAAGAAAAAATTGCTGTCAGAGTTTGGGGAGGGAGCTACTGCTTAATCAGAAAGGCTGAAAACTGTATTTTTTCACCTTGGAAGGAGCTGCTCAGCAATGGCCTGGCCAGGAGTGCTTGAGGGGAGGCCAACGGTACTGTGAATTTTCCTCATCCAAGCACCAAGCGATGGCTGCCAATGTTTCCTAATGAGGGCTGTCTAGTTCCAGTGTGGCCTTTACTTGCTGTTCATTTGCTCCTTTTTCACTTGGTTGTAAACAGGATTGATGTTTATCTTAGGGAGACTAATCTCTTAGTTTCAGTGTTCTCGCATTTCATTTTCTTTCTACAAATGTGAGTGAGCTGGAGTTCTAAAAGTTTGCTTCATAAATAATCTGCTCTCAGAATGATTCCTGCCCTACGCTTCATCCTTTCTCTCTCGCCTTCCTGGTCTTGCTCGCCCTGCTAATGACAGTAAACTACATTCTGGAGGAACTTAGTGCAGTATCAATGCAGCCACATCATTAACACTGTCTCATTTACAGGCTCAATTATCCTATAGTTGAAAAACACTGTGTTTCTATACATAGGATTAAAACCGTCCTCTTGACCTAGAGTTAGTTAATTTTAATCAGCTGGGAAAGTGTAACCATGCCAGCCAGGGCAATATGACCTCCTGAGTCTATGCACACATTGTTGATAAACACTTGTAAAGCCCCATGTCAGGTGCTAGTCATGCACAAGACATTATAGAGAAGATAATTAGAGCAATCAAAAAGGAAAGCCAAATTCTCCTCTAGCAGGATGGAGAAGACAATGTGAAGGAGCTAAAGGGGAGGGAGGTAGAAGTTGGATCAATGTTCGTTTGCCTAGGCGGGCAGACAAACGGGTGTTTCATGTGCAAAGTGAAGGGAGGTTTAGTGAGTCTGTAAAATGAATTAAAAATTTGTGTTAAAAGAGCTTTTGGTAATTTAAAAAGTTAATCCTCGACAACACATTTAAAAAATTAAGGGGTATTTTAAAAACACACTTATTGAGGTAAAACTGACATATAATAAATATCATGTATTTAAGAAGTACAGTTTAAGTTTTGACATATGTATACACCAGTGAAACTACTACCACCATCAAAATAATGAACATACCTATCACATATGCTGCCTTGTGGCCCTTTGCAATCCCTCTTCCTGCCCTTCCCATCACATCCCCCATCCCCAGGAAATAACTGATTTGCTTTCTGTCACTATAGTTTGCATTTTATAGAATTTTATATCAGTAGAGTCCAATAGTACATACTTTTTTTGATTGACTTCTCTCACTCTGCATAATTATTTTGTGATTCATCCATGTCATTATGTGTTCATTCTTTTTATTGCTGAATAATATTCCATTATATGGGTATATCATTGTTTATACATTAACCTGTTGATAGACATTTGGGTGGTTTCCAATTTTTGGCTATTACAAATAAAGCTTTGATGGTAGTCTTTGTATAGGCATATACTATCTTTTTATCAGATAAATACCTAGGAGTAGAATGATCAAATCATATGGCAGGTGTTTAACTTTTTTTTTTTAAGATTTTATTTATTTATTCATGAGAGACAGAGAGAGAGAGAGAGAGGCAGAGGGAGAAGCAAGCTCCCAAGGAGCAGGGAGCCCGATGCGGGACTCGATCCCAGGACCCTGGGATCATGACATGAGCTGAAGACAGATGCTTAACCATCTGAGCCACCCAGGCGCCCAGGTGTTTAACTTTTAAAGAAATTGCCACGAACTGTTCTCCAAAGTGGTTGTATATTCCCACCAGCGGGGTATGAAAATTCCTTTCTCCATATTCTTGCAAACACTTGATATGTTCAGTCTTTGTTATTTTAGAACTTTGAATGAGTGTAGTAGTATCTCATTGTGGTTTTAATTTTCATTTCCCTACGACAAATGATATTGAGCATATTTATATTTATTTGTCATCTGCATGAAGTGCTTTCTTTGATGAAGTGTCTGTTCAATCTTTTCCCCATTTCATATTGGGATATTTGTTTACTTTTTATTAAGTTTGGAAGTTTTAAAATATATTTTGGGTACAAGTCTCTTATTAGAGAGATGGTTTGCAAATACAGAGCTAGCACTTCAGTGGATTCAGAGGTGAATAAGAGCTAGACCCTGTTTCTAGGAGCTCACAACTCAACAAAGGGATCAGGACAATAAAAAATAATTGCTGAACACCGTGTGAGCTATAATCAAGCCCCTTGCTGTGGGAGTGTAGAAGAGAGTACAATAAATTTCACCCAGGAGAGCGTGGAGAGATTTCCCAGAGGAGGGGAACTTAAAGCTTCGTTTTGAAATGTGAAGAGTTGGGTAAGTTAAGAACATCTGTAAAAGAACACTCTAGGCAAAGAGAATCTGTGCAAAGGCAGGAAGGTAGGTTTGGGAATCATGAGTTCTGGATGACCAGAGGGAACAGGGAAGGGTGAAAAAGGGTAAGACAAGGAAGGCTGAGACTAGCTTGTCAGATTGTGGAAAGTTTTGTAGGTTAGGCTTAAGAATCCGAGCTTCATCTTCAAAGCAATAGGGAGTCTGGTAAAGGGTTTTAAGCTTCAGAGTAAAATGGTCAGATTTGCATTTTAAGAAAATGTCCTGCAGTGATAGTGAAGGATTAGAGGATAATGAATTCAGAAAGATTGACAAGAACCTAAACAAAGCAGTAATAGCATGGATAAGGGAGGAGGGAATGGATTCTCAAGATATTTAAGAGGAGTGGTAGCTGTTGGTAAATGTTTAGATGTTATGCGTGAGGGAGATGGCGGTATATCGGCTGGCTCCCAGATTCTAGTTGAGATAACAGGATGATTTGGGGCATATTCCTTACATCCAGGAATATATGAATTGTAACAGGAGAGGTGGGGAGTATTAGGGGTTCATCTCGTATCATTGATTCATTAATTCATTAATTTAGTGCATTTTTACTGAGTTTCTACCATATGTTAGGAACTAGATATCTGATGGAGATCAAAGTAGATAGCCTTCACAAAGTAAAAAGTCTAGCATGGAAGAGAGAAAATGAAATAGTCCCACAAATGTGTAATTTAAAAGAATTGGCTCTGAATTGCCTAAAGTAAAACAAGAGGGTTTTTGGATAGTGCATTCAGGTAGATCTCAGTCTCAAGAAACACTACCTTGAAGAAGTAGTTTAAGGGGAAATCTGAAGGAGGTAGGCTGAAGAAGATCAAAGAATAATGTTTCAAGTAGAAGGAACAAGGCAGGTTAAATACTACAGGTCATCCAGGTGGAGGTTTCCAATAAGTAGATAGAAATGGGTACCCAGAAACAAGGCCTCAGATGGAGAAGTTATCGATCCATGGGGGCAAGTAAAACCATGGCAGAGAATGAGAACTTTGAGAAAGGGCTTGTAGGATGAGGAAAGAATAAGACTGATACTTGACTTGTGGCATATCAATATTTAAAGTGCAGGCAGAATAGGAGAACAAGTCAGCTAAAGAACAACGAAGAACAGTCAAGCATCCAAGAGAAGTGAGATGAAGCAAGGAGAGAGGAAATTCAATGCCCAATGGGTGGAAATGACTCTTCTGGTTTGTGTAATTCTCCTTCCCTCACCCTATATAGAGCCCTTTGCCTGGTATTAACTGATTCTTTTATTTAAATATATTTTTTTAAAGATTTTATTTATTTTAGAGAGAGAGAGAGAGAGAGAGTGAACGAGTGGGAAGGGACAGAGGAGGAGGGAGAAAGAATCTAAAGCAGACTCTGCACTGAGTGTGGAGCCCAACACGGGGCCCGATCCCACAACCTCGAGATCATGACCTGAGCTGAAACCAAGAGTTGGATGCTCAACCGACTGAGCCACCCAGGTGTCCATGGTATTAACTGATTTTTTGGATTGTCTTTTGCCAGGCTGAACCAGGTCCCTGCTTCCTTATTTTCAAGGAAGGCATGCACATAAAGAAAAATATTTTTTATATCGGTTCTAAACATTCTCAAGGGAACTTGTTTTGGCATTTTCCCCTTTGCCTGTCATTCTGAAGAGTGATTAAAAATTTTGGATTCATGAAATCACTTTCCAGCATCTTTTAAATGTAATTACATTCCAAATTGTGTGCTTTGTGAAATGAGTCAGAATATTGTGGTCATTTCTTCTCTTCCGGGAAGAAAAATCAAGACCCCCAAAAGAAGGTCTTCCCATTCTCTAATAATGGCATGCATCTGTACATGAAGAATGTTTGTTAGGCAGGCTTGCTGCAAGGCTCAAACTAACCACCAAAGAAAAACTATTACCCTTCTCTCTGCCTCCTTGCTTCTATGAGTTGGTCCTTCAAAGTCTAACTCATCGTCTTCTGCATAAAGTTAATTCCAATATTATAGTCCTCAACTCATTTCCCTTCTAACAATCATTTCCTAAGAACCTGATATGTACTGTGCACTATGCTAAGCATTATTGAACAATACATTGCCCTGCTTAACTTCAAGCAATTTTGTGAGGAAGGTTTATGACACCCATATTATAGAGGAGGAGGCTGGGTCTTAGAGATGCTAAATGATTTGTCAGATCTGTTGAACTCTAGTATCTTAAACAAATAAAGATCATTTTATCACTCAGGATATGCCCAGTTATGCTGCAGTAACAAACAAAGCCCCTGTCTTAATAACAAATGTTTGTTTCTCACTCACATGGTATGTGCATCCTAGGTCGGTTCTGCTAAATGTCCCCTTGCCACATGACCCAAGCTATCAAGGATGTCACAATCTTGAAAGTTGTTGATTGTCAAGGTAGAAGGAAAGAGCTCTGGATGGCTCTGTATCAGCAATTCAATGCTTTGGCATAGAAGTGACAGGCATTGCTTCAATTCACAGCTCACTGCCAGGGCTAGTCATTTGGCCCCACCTAACCACAAGCCATTCAGAAAAATGAAAACTGACTCAGGACTTGGAAGGCAGAAGAGTACGAGCTGCACCAATGACCACACAAAGTTAGAGAAGTTCCAAGTATTAGATTTCTGCATCCACTTCAGTGCTTGCATTCCAGATGGTAGGGGATAAAGATGTTAAAATTGTATTGCAAAATCAAAAACAAAATGAGATATCACTTTTAAACCCACTAGGATTGCTATAATCAAAAAGGCAGAAAGTAATAAGCGTTGATGAGGATACAGAGAAATTGGAATCCTCATACATTGCTGGTGAGAACATAAAATGGTACAGCCACTTTGGAGAACAGTCAGACAGTTCTTGCAAGTGCTACACATGGAGTTACCATATGACTTAGCAATTCTACTCTAGGTATATACACAAGAGAAATGAAAATATATGTCTACACAAAAACTTCTACACTAATGTTCATAGCAGCATTATTCATAATAGCCAAAAGTGGAAATAATCCAAGTGTCCATCATCACCTGAAGAATGGATAAACAAATGTGGTATATAGATACAGTGGAATATTACTTAAAAAATTAAAAAAATAAAACAACGCAGGACTGATACATGCTACTACTTGCACGAACCTTGCCAACATTACGCTAAATGAAAGAATCCAGCTACAGAAGATCACATATTTCATTAATCCATTTATATGAAATGTCAACAATAGGCAAGTCCATAGATATAGAAAGATTAGTGGTTGCCTAGGACTGAGGGCGTTGGGAGGAAATGAGGAGATGTAGCAGGTATCAGTACTCACTTTCTGGCTATTAAGGAGAACTGACACTGAAATCATGATACTGTTCCTAGAAGAGATCCATTAAGAATGGTAACATCTGGCAGGAGGGAAATACCTCCCAAGCAAGCATCCTGCAGACCAATGAAAGACTTTTTTCAGGCAAAATTGGGTTTAAATGTGAGGGAGGAGGAGGGAGCTGAGATATTTTTATTGTCATTGACCCAAGGAGGCAGATCTCAAAGGTGAAAAATAACATTGACGATCTTGCTATTACTTTAAGCTATGATGAATTTATCATGTGTAGAAACTAATCTGTATTTTGGATTGTTAAAACTCTTCTTCTGAAAAAGTGTAAGCTCCAAAAACTTGGAGCTATGTGATTTGAGCACCCCCAATTTTTTTTTATTTTTATTATTTATTTAGTTTTTTAAATTTTATTTTTTTATTTTTTTTATTATGTTATGTTAGTCACCATACAGTACATCATTAGTTTTTGATGTAGTGTTCCATGATTCATTGTTTGCGTATAACACCCAGTGCTCCATGCAATACGTGCCCTCCTTATTACCCATCACTGGGCTAACCCATCCCCCCACGCTCTTCCCCTCTAAAACCCTCAGTTTGTTTCTCGGAGTCCATAGTCTCTCATGGTTCTTCTCTCCCTCTGATTTCTCCCCCTTCATTTTTCCCTTCCTTCTCCTAATGTCCTCCATGCTATTCCTTATGTTCCACAAATTAGTCAAACCATATGACAATTGACTTTTTCTGCTTGACTTATTTCACTTAGCATATTCTCCTCCAGTCCCATCCATGTTGATGTGAAAGTTGGATATTCATCCTTTCTGATGGCTGAGTAATATGCCATTGTATATATGAACCACATCTTCTTTATCCATTTGTCTGTTGAAGAGTATCTTGTCTCTTTCCACAGTTTGGCTATTGTGGACATTGCTGCTATGAACATTGGTGAGCACCCAAAATTTTTTTAATGGCATACAGAAGTTTAGGTCTCAGAAATAATTTTCTATGTGACCCAGACATATTCCAAAGTGGAAATCAAAGTATTTGAGACACTAAACTGCCAATGATAAAAATTAACAAAAGTAATTACTCTTTGAAACTTCTGTTCAAGAGATGTGCATGTAACCTGATGAAATACAGCACTAAGGAATGTCTGAGAAGCTGTGAACTATATTCATAATTCTGTCCAGGGTGAGACATGCTCTCTAAGCATACTCACCGATTTGAAATGGTCTCAAGACAGTGCAGCCAAAGTGTTAAATAACTGTTATTTGCAGACAAAATTTTGTTTAAGAAAATATGACCTTCTTGGGACAGAACCAACTGAGATAAAGAAGGAGACCCTGGCACAAAGCCCAGATCTCAAATCTTGGGAAAAGATCAACTACTCTTCCCTGTCTAGAACATTTAGAATTTTGACTTGAAACTGTAAGAAGGTTCACCAGGGGTGGGGGCCTGTGGGTAAGGGCTTCCGTCTTCACCCCCACCTTTTCAGTGAAGGGTGATTCAAAATTGGGGGAAGTTCCCTACGAGAACTTTGGCTAAATGAAATTTGATTTTAAAATACTTGGAAAGAAAAATTCTCTAGCTTCCTTCGACAAATTAAAAAGGATCCTGAGAGAGGGAAGGGCAAACAGGAAATACAACTCAAACAAGAAATTTTTGAGGACATTGGAACCCCTGAAGGGAAGAGGGATTAAGTCCTTCTGCAAGATAGACTGACGATAGAACCCCCACCCCAACCTTCAGCAGAGCAGCGGCCATTAACAGAAGTGATAACCTCAGGAGATCTGTAGGTGAAACCACATGGCTCTCAGGTATGGGCGTTGCCCCTACCTTAATCCAGATGCTAATTAAACAAGGAATATGAAAATCCCTTACCATATCCCAAGCAAGCAGGTGTCCAAGACAGTTAAATTATTGCAAATCCTAAATTCTGAAACACATAGACTACCAAACTATTAAAAATAAATTACTTGCTTCTGGCTCCTTCTAGATCCAAGTAGGAATCTCAACATGCAATGGGCCTGTTTAGATTTGGGCAAAGCTATATCTCACATTTGGAGATCTTATTATGCCCTATTCACCAAGTTCTTTAGAAGAGAGTAACTGATTATTCCTTGTCTGTAGTAATTATACACAGAATTAAACATTAGAGGGGCTAAAATCCCTGTAAAATGTTGCATAATTGCATCAAAATATTCTACAGCTACAGTTTGCTAAATTGTCATATTTGTTTTATATGTGGATTAAAACTTTTGGAATATGTCCAAAAATGTTGGGGGACTTGATTGTACAGGGATTTGGGGATATTCAAATGTAATATGATTACAGAATTACAAATGAAATGTGCTATAACCCAAATGCGCTAGTGTTTTCTGAGTCAGCTCTTGTAAAATGTAGACAATTCATAGAAATTATTCTACCTGAACTCTTGGGATTAAGTTTTATAAGTGTCTCAAATTTCCCAATATCAATTTGGTTGTATTTTCTAACACTTTTAGTTGGTTTTTGAAAAGGTAGACTGGTACAACACTGAGATAAATAATTTCAGTATATTTTGTATCAGTTACCTATTGCCATAATAATGCTACATGACAAACAAAAAAACCTCAGTAGCATAAAACATTAAGCGTTTATTGTTTAAGCATCTGGAGTGGTTGGTTACAGTGGCTCTCCCATTCTTGGCTAGGCTCACTCACATGTGTGGATCTTGCTCACTGTTGGTTGATCTTGGCTAGCTGTGGCTTGGGTAAATGGGACGACTCAGACATGCTACATGTATCTTTCATTCTCCTGGGTATGTTTTTATGGCAGAGGCAGAGATAAGGGAGGGACTGGCATCCTATTACCTTCACCACATTCTACTGGCTGAAGCATGTCACAGGACCAACTCAGACACAAAAGATGGAAAAATACCTTCTGCCTCTTTAGTGAGAGAAATTGCAAAGTCATGTGGTAAAGGGTGTGGACACAAGAAGGGGAATGCAGGTGAAAAACTGGGACTCCTGACAGAATCAATCTGCTAATATATATAAACACAAAGGTCTCTACAACTAATGAATCGTTGAACACTACATCAAAAACTAATGATGTACTATATGTTGGCTAACTGAACATAATAAAAAAATTAAAAGTTGTAGTTCAATATTAAGGTCCTCATGATAAATAATAAATCATGGCACTCTGACCCATAACAATGAAAAGTCAAAGAGCTTTGGGAAAAATCTTAAAGGTTTATAATGATCTGTATTGACGCATTCCATGTGATTGCTGGCAAATTTATGGGAATCTAGTTGAATTACTGGGTAGCCTGTGTCTCTGTATTCTTTGGTGTTCTCTTTGAAGGATATTAGGATTTCTTTTTCTTTTTAGACAATTGGTGATGACAGTATAGACAAGGGAGATCATTCAGACTAAGGGATGGTGAACTCTTTCTTTAAAGGGCCAGATAGTAAACATTTCAGGTTTTGTGGGTCAGGTAGTCTCCATCACAACTATTCAACTTGGCCCTTTTAGTGCAAAAGCAGCCAGAGACCACATGTAAACAAATGGGCTTGCCTGCATTCCAATAAAGTTTTATTTTAAAAAATCAGGCCATGAGCCGGATTTGGCTGATAGGCTGTAGTTTGCTGACCCCTGATCTAGACTTTCATAATCTGGTGCCAATTCCACGATGCTTTAAGCAAAAGAGAAAGAAGAGAAAACAAAAGACTTCTAAATTTGGAGCAACAATATAAATCAAGAACACTGTTGTTGTAAACTATGGCAGGGTATACCAGAAGTTACTGGAAGGGATAAATAAAATGGATTAATACATTCTCATGCTAGAGAAAAGTAAAAAAGGATACCTGAATACTTGGATTTTGGAGAAGAAGTGCTTTTTCTGCCTTATGTCAGTGGTTTGAAGCTCCTGTGTCATGTCGCTCTGCTTTGAGTTTCCTTGTGAAATAATACAATGTCCTCTCCCTGCTACCTAGATGTCCATCCCTTTTGGCCAAGAGAACTGAAAATGAACCTGGAATATCTTGTTGAGGATATACTTTTTAAATATCTGGAGATGATGACCCTTAAAAGGGTCCCTCTCAGGCATGCTGTGACAAATTGAACACCAACAAGGAAGCAATGATTACACTAAATTGGGATCAGCTGAGCCTGTGGATGGCATTAAGTCCAGATTGACACTCACAGAAGGCAAATGACAAATATGCACTCAAGAGAATATCCCTACTGCCTACCAATTTGAGTTAATTATTTGTATCCAATTGTCAAAACAGGAAGAGGGTGGAGGACAAGTAATTCAAGGGACAAAGTAATATGGACCACATCAGTTTGTTTAACGGATACAATACTTTCCTTTCTTTGGGTAGTTTGAAATTTTTTTATGCCTCTCATGTGAGCTACAAATTAGCATATTCCCATTAGTCATGTCATCTCTCCATGGAGGTCTCAAACATAAATCCCAAACTGAGTCATCAAATTCTCTCTCTCTCTCACACACACACATAAATATTTCTCTTCCAGAGTTTCATATCTCTGTAAATGAGACACCTTCCACCCAACTGAGCTAGCCACACTCCATGTTCAATTGATTTCTGAGTCCTGTGTACTTTTCCACTTATGCGTCTCTCAACTTTACCTTCTCCCCATATGTATCACCAACCTGGTTCAAGCCATGATTTTTTTGTGACCCAGACCACTGTCATGGCTTCCTAACTGGTCCCCTCCATGAAGTTTTGTTTCCCTCTGGCACATTCTCCATTCT
Organism: Halichoerus grypus; assembly: GCF_964656455.1. NCBI lineage: Eukaryota > Metazoa > Chordata > Mammalia > Carnivora > Phocidae > Halichoerus > Halichoerus grypus. The sequence continues at coordinate 121,370,308 of NC_135727.1, read as the reverse complement.
CCAGCTACATAAACACAAATATGGTCATATCAGCATTGTTTAAAACTCTTTGATGCTTCCTAAATCCTTTATAACAAAGACCAGATGCCTAAACTTGGCTCATGAAGCCTTCCATGATCTAACTACAGCCTGCCTATTCTGCCTCGTCCTCCCCCTTTGCCCACTCTGCTCAACCTGAGCTGTCTTGAATACACCAATGCTTCTATGCTCTCACACTTACTGTTCTCTCCCCACACCCATGTTTCTACACTCATCTCTTTTCAACCTCCAACCCATTCCCCTGCTTCCCTTTTGTACTCTCCTTCCCTTTAGAGGGCATTTTCTGTCTTACCAATTTATATTGCAGGACTCAAGAAAGTAGAGGCTGCTTCTCATTCACACAGTGTTGCGTTTCTAGTACCCAGCACCACTCTTGATACATAACAGATGTTCCATAAATAATTGTTGAATGGGTAAGTTAATACTTTAATTATGTTACTATGTGTGACTTTGGTAGGGGTTACCAAATTTCTTTCAGAGAGAAAAGATGCTCAACATCACTGATCCTCAGGGAAATACAAATCAAAACTACAATGAGATGTCACCTCACACCTGTCAGAACGGCTAAAATCAACAACACAAGAAACAACAGGTGTTGGTGAAGATGTGGAGAAAGGGGAACCCTCTTGCACTGTTGGGGGGAATGCAAACTGGTGCAACCCCTTTGGAGAACAGGATGGAGGTTCCTCAAAAAGTTAAAAACCTTATAATCTAGCAATTGCACCACTAGAATACAAAGAATACAAAAATATTAATTCAAAGGGATACATGCACCCTGAATTTTATAGCAGCATTATCTACAATGGCCAAATTATGGAAACAGCCCAAGTGTCCATCGATGGATAAAATAGATGTGATATATATACACAATGGAATATTACTCAGCCATTAAAAAGAACAAGATCTTGCCATTTGCACTGATACGGATGGAGCTAGAGAGTATTACGTTAAGCAGAATAAGTCAGTCAGAGAAAGACAAATACCATGTGATTTCACTCATATGTAGAATTTAAGAAACAAAACAAACAAACAAAGGGGAAAAAAAAGAGAGAGGGACAAACCAAGAAACAGGACTCTTAACTATAGAGAACAAACTGATGGTTATGGGGGGGATGGGTGAAACAGGTGATGGGGATGGAAGAGTGCGTTTGTCATGATGAGCACTGGGTGATGTATAGAAGTGCTGAATCACTACATTGTACACCTGAAACTAATAGTACTCTGTTAACTAACTGCAATTTAAATAAAAACTTAAAAGAAATTCTTTCAGAGAGACGTACAGAATGTATAATTTGGGGAAAACTACATCTTTGGCTAGACTTGTAATGTTATTAATGTCAGAGTCCATAATTTTCTTAATTAACTTTATATCTCCATAAAGCCTCACATGAGACCATATGATAAATGAATGGTTTATTATCACAAATTCCCAAGTTCCTTAGTTCCAAATAAGCAATGATTCCATATTTATTTCTCTTTCTCTTTTTCTGACTAACTTTCTAACTCTGGAAGGTTGTATATATTTCTTTTTTTAAAAGATTTATTTTTTATTTGGAGAGAGAGAGAGCGCGCAGGGCTGAGGGAGAGGGAGAGAATCTCAGGTAGACTCCCCACTGAGCCAGGAGCCTGATGCAGGGCTTGATCCCATGACCCCAAGATCATGACCTGAGCCAAAATCAAGTCAGATGCTCAATCAACTGAACCACTCGGGCACCTCAGGAAGGTTGTATATATTTCTCCTAATTTGGGACTATAAACAAATAGTTATTTCCCCTAGTTTCAAAAACTATATATATTTTTTTCATTTACAGTCTGATAGGATTTATGAAGATATAGATTTTTTTTACATTTTTTTATTATTATGTTATGTTAATCACCATACACTACATCATTAGTTTTTGATGTAGTGTTCCATGATTCATTGTTTGCGTATAACACCCAGTGCTCCATGCAGAACGTGCCCTCTTTAATACCCATCACCGGGCTAACCCATCCCCCCACCCTCCCCTCTAACATCCTCAGTTTGTTTCTCAGAGTCCATAGTCTCTCATCTTCTTAACTTCTTTGTGTCTTGTCAGAAATCACAGACATTCTTTCATCGTGTAAGCTGAAGTCAAATGAAAGATATGGTCTGCCAGCATGTGGAAAATCAACTCTAAATTAGCTGCACACTGAAGTAGAATAATAAAAAAGAAAATGCACACAACTGGGTTTCAGAAAGGCCACACTCGAGTCCTGGCTCCAGTGCCTCCACAATATGTAACAACATGGCAAACGTACGGAACCAGAATCCCTCACATGTAAGCTTCACGAGAGCAAGGATTTTGTCTGTTTATCAACGTAGAACCGTGTACCTGGAATAGTGCATTGTACTGCAGATAGTTACTGCCCAATAACTGTTTGCTTAATGAATGAAAAACGAAGCTTTGGGTCACAGATCTTTTTAGTTTCAAGTTGTTACAAAATGAGGTGATATTAATAATTCTGGCAATTTTAGGAAATTATTGGGACAGGCCGAAACGTATGTTTGTAAAGATTTTAAATCTAGAGGTAAGTGCACAAGTTTAAGATGTTGTTATCAACGGCTGTGTGGCTTTCCTCTAATGCCTAATTTTACTGGATTATTTATTTCATCACATATGGGAGTTTATGCCCTATCATTGCAGTGAGTGATTAGTGTTCTTTCATTCTAAGTGCATTATAAGTTTGAAATAAGATGTGAGATTACAGAGATTGTCAGTAACACTCATAACTTGAAAACAGTTTGTGTTTAGGAAAAAAAAATAATTTCAATACAGTGGCAAGTTCCAGGGAGCCTGATTTCACATGGAATAATTTCAAAGACAACAAGGACACATTTGTATAATTAACATGTATATAAAACTTGGCAGTTTTTAAACATTCCATATCCATTATCTTATTTAATTTTTGCAGTAGTCCTCTTGTATGTAGATGGTATTATTTCTGTTTCACAGATGAGGACAATGAGGCACAGAGAGAGTAAATAAATTGTCCAAATTCACGCCCTGGTAAGTGACGGACCCTGCCCTTGAACCTGGATTCTTCTGCCTCCAAATGCTTTGCCAATTACATTATATCACTGTGAAGAGTTTAGACCAAAATATGAGACTGGAGGGCGCAGCCTCCAAGGCTGCTTTCATTTCTGTCACCAACTATAAGTTTCAAGGGGTTCCCCAAAGCACCCTCAGTTTCAATAATTCACTAGAACTCAGAACTCACTGAAAGCAATTATACTCAGGGTTATAGTTTATTATAGGGAAAGGATTTAGAATAAAACCAGTCAAGGGAAGAAGTGCATAGAGCAGAATCCAGGAAGGTTCCAAAACAAAACTTCCATCGTCCTCGTCCTGTGGAGTTAGGATATGTTACTTTCCAGATATCAATACATATGGAGTATCGCCAAACAGGGAAGCTAACTCGAGCCTCAGGGTTTGGAGTTTTTATTGAGAGTCCATTATGTAAGCATGATCAATCATTTGACTGCCCACATGATTGATCTTGGTCTCTAAGCCGACTGCCACCACATGACCCGAAGCCCACACCCTATGTCACAGTGTCAGTCTTTCTGGCATGGCCAGCCCCTCACCTTAAGACTACATGGGAATGGCCAGCCCCCCACCCTAAATCACTTGTTAGACTATTCAATAGGACTCAAGGTACCCAGGCAATGACACTCCAACAGGCACAACATTACAAGAGCCCAGAGATTACCTCCCAGAAACAGGGCAAAGGGCAGACCTTTTCTCTGGGCCAGGCCAAATTCTTCACCTCACAAACATGCTGGGAAAGGAGTATGCCCAGAATAGAAAGATGTAGAAAATGAAGACAGCTGGCAAATGCTTATGGATATACATGTATGTGTCAACATGGCTTGTTCGAATCAAACTTTGAATCTTCATTTGGTTTTGTGGTTATACTCTCCTCTGGCCAGATCGAATGAATTGGGAAATGTGGGAAGTCCTAGATGAAAACGATTATACCATTGCCATGGTTCAGAAAGAGCCGTCCGAGCTTAGAAGAAGAGGTACAACTGGGGAAAGTGATGAAAACATGAAGCCCCTTGTTTGAGGAGGAAAGTCTGCTTGGTTTATGGGTTTTTCTTTTTAGGAGCTCTTAGCTGTTTTCAGTTTAAAAAATTGATATCCATTATGAGACCAGCAACAGTCAATTCCTGGGGCTTTTTGCTAAAATTAGTTTTGATACCTTAAAGAATATTGATGACATTTTAGAGTAGAACAGCCTAACAGATCCAAAATAAAAGCTTTCTAAAAAAGACTTTATCCGTTAGCTTTATCAAAAGGCCAAAAAAGAAATAAAAATGTGTTCTGTTATTAGACGTAAAGGCTCCAGTCATTTCTATTTATACAACTGCTCAACTTTATCTAGCATAAAATAAAATAGAAGGTATTATGGGTATTAAAGAGGGCACGTATTGAATGGAGCACTGGGTGTTATACGCAAACAATGAATCATGGAACACTACATCAAAAACTAATGATGTAATGTATGGGGATTAACATAACATAATAAAATCATATTAAAAAATAATAATAGATAACATAGAAGGAAGCAGTACCATATTTCTGAGTGAGCCAGGTGGTGCATACTAATTCTTTTTGGCTTATAATTTATTTTCCTTTGGTATAATTTTTAACCATTGAAGTAGATGATGACGGTCTCTGGTGTCTGGAAACCCCAAGCTATTCCTTCCCATGCCCTCTTCCCAATCCTCTCCCCTCAGAAACCCCCTTTTTAGCTCTCTAAAAATCTAAGATCTCTTTCCTGGACTTCTCTGGGAAGGAGGCAAATCTATGATTACCAGAGTGAATTAGTTTCATGGGTTACTCCTCTTTCCAAGAGCATTTGCAATTAAGAGAATATCGTGGGGATGAAATTTTCCAATTTCTAATTTCTATACTGGGTTTGTTAGTTAGGATAAGCAAAGTTCTGCTGTAGAAACAAACCACCAAATTCCAGTGCAATGACACAGAAAAAGCGGATGCCTCATTTAGGGCACAGATTCATGTGGGTCGGGGGCTTCTCTTGCCTGCCCTTCTTCCAAATGCTGACTCAGGGACTAGTGACTTTTATTTTGCAACTCTGACATCTTGGAGTCCTTTGCTTCTAGCTGTATAGACCAAACAGTGAGAAAGGATGGAACAGGTGACCAGCTCTTAGTTTCCTGGGACTGGATATGATACAACACTTGTCTTCAAGCTGCATAGGTCAGGATTAGTCACAGAGAAGCATGACAGCTGGAAAATGTAGAAAACAAAATGAATATATTTGGGGGATAGAGGGAATTTTAGGAATCTGCAAATCATACTAGCAGAGAATTACCCACTCCACCAATAGATGAGCTCAAGTTTGTATCAAGAGCTTGGCAGGGATGCCTGGGTTGTGCAGTCGGTTAAGCATGGGACTCTTGGTTTCGGCTCAAGTCATGATCTCAGGGCCGTGAGATCGAGCCCCACATGAGGCTCTGCACTCAGCGCAGAGTCTGCTTAAGATTCTCTCTCCCTCTTCCTCTGAGACCCCCCCACCCCACTGCATGCTTGTTCCCTTTAAAATAAATAAATAAATAAGTCTTAAAAAAAAAAGAGTTTGGAAAACCTTTACTGTGACTCTAATGTGAGCCGAGAATTGTGCTAAGTTGTGGGTGTGCATGCATGCACACACACACACACACACACACGCACAGACACAGTGTTGTTATTACCTTCAAGAACATCACAGTTGAGTGAGGGAGGTTGACAGGTAAACCCCTAACTACAGTGTAGTATGACATTGTCAATAACAGACATGTGTACGAGGAACATTGGTACAACGTGTAACTCTTCAAGATTGCAGTGTGAAGGTGAAAAGTAGGGAGAGCTTGCCAAAGGAAGGAACCTTTGGAAAGGTGTTGAAGGAATTTTGCAGGCAGAGAAAGAGGAAGGGTAGACCTGGGAGGGAGAGCTAACAATGTCAAAATGGCAAGAGCACCTGAGAATGAGGAGTGTTGAAGAAACTAGGGGGGAATGCAGCAGGTTCATTCCTGGGTAGGGTTGGGGTAGGACAGGAGGCTGGAGAGCTGGGCAGGGCTCAGCCTTCGTGGGTTCTTCCTTTTAGCCACGCTGAGGTGCTTATCGTCCCGTGGGCAAAGGGAACCACACGAGTGTTCTTGGCAGGGAGATGATCCATGTCTAAACTACTCCTGAAAGCTTAAAACATTCCTAACCTTTATTGAGCTTTCAGCATGAGCCATGCACAGAGTGGAGCATTTCGTGGACATGACCTCGTTTCATCCTCTCAGAAGCTTTATGAGGTATCATTATTATCCCCACTTCCAGACGAGGCAACTTGGGAAACAGAGCAGGCCAACTAGTTTGCCCAGGGACATACAGCTAGTACGTGATGAAACCAGGATTAAAACCCAGGCGAGGGGCACCTGGGTGGCTCAGTAGTTAAGCGTCTGCCTTCGGCTCAGGTCATGATCCCAGGGTCATGGGATCGAGCCCCGCATCGGGCTCCCGGCTCAGCGGGAAGCCTGCTTCTCCCTCTCCCGCTCCCCCTGCTTGTGTTCCTCTCTTGCTGTCTCTCTGTCAGATAAATAAATAAAATCTTTAAAAAAAAAAAAATAAAACCCAGGCGATATGAGGCTGGAGTCAGATCCTTTTATCTAGACCATAGCTGTCCAACAGAAATGGAATCTGAATTATATTTACATTATGTTATATGTAAATATATGGATTATAGATTAAGAAAATTTAAATTTTCTAGTAGCCACATGAAAAAGTAAAAAAAGGTGAAATTAATTTTAATAATTTTTCATTTAACCCAATAGAGCCAAAATATTATTATTTCAAACTGTCATCAATATAAAACATCATTCATTCGTTATCTCATGTCCTTTTTTTATACAAGGTCTTTGAAATCTGGACTTTGACACTTGCAGCACATCTCCATTCAGACTAACCACATTCCCCAATATCTGTCCCATGTGGCAAGTGGCTGCTGTATTGGACGGCATTGACCTTGAAGGATTATTTCCGTGGTTTTTTTTTTTTTTTTTAAGATTTTATTTATTTATTTGACAGAGAGAGAGCGAGAGAGGGAACACAAGCAGGAGGAGTGGGAGAGGGAGAAGCAGGCCTCCCGCGGAACAGGGAGCCCGATGTGGGACTCGATCCCAGGACCCTGGGATCATGACCTGAGCCGAAGGCAGACACTTAACGACTGAGCCACCCAGGCGCCCCTATTTCCGTGGTTTTATTCTGTGAAGTATTTATTTACGTTTGAAGCACAACAATTTAGCTAAAGGGTACTAAGAAGTCATACAACTAAATGTCTGTCCCTGTTTTCAGGTGGTTTGATTGTAATCACACACATAGATTGCACAAACACACATGAAACAGCTCAATTTCAGATGGTTTTCTCCTCTCACGACTTCTTCTAAAGTCCTCCTTTCCTCCTCATGGCAGGACTCAGTAATTCTACCTCAAATCCTACATTAGCACATCTGGCACCGAGAGGTGTCATGGTTCATTGTCAGGATTATAAATGACAGATGGACTATTCACATGCCACATACACTATCTGTCCAGTATCTAGGAAATTTTCTCTTCCAAGTTTGATTTCCTCCGAGTGATGGTAGGTGTTATATATGCCAAACGTGTTTTGAATGCCAATGCGGAAATTCTAGCAATTCCAATTAGGGTCGGCTTGTTGCATTCATGGGAGGAACATCAAACATGGATAATTGAGTTTCCCAAAGAGGGGATGACCTCGCTGTTTGCCCTTCACAAATACACATGCTCTCTTATTCTATTTAACTAAACTCCTGCCTAAATATGTCTTGTGGGAAGGAAGAGTTTATATAAAGCCATTGAGTAGTCTCTCTCAAGCCCCCTGCCTGTGGCAGACTTCCTTGTGCCCATTATATACCTTTATTGAAACCTACCCGTCTGCCACTCATGCCAACCAAGATAATTCAGCCTGGATTTTGAAGTGCACAACACACAGGATAAATCTGTGGGAAAAAGGTTGTGGTGGCTTATATTATTGCCAATGGAGTAAATTTTATCTCTTTCAAAGTCTACAATTTAATAAACTTATTGGAGTTTCTATGACTAAAGGATTATCCTGGATATTGGGAGATGACGATCTACAGTAAACCTCAGTTTCTACATCTATAAAACTGAGGTAATGATAGAACCTGCCTTGTAGAGTTGCCAGAATTAAAGTGTGAAATACAGAAAGCACTTAGCTTAGCAGCTGGCAAAAAATAAGTGGTTGAGAAATATTCTCTCTCATTGTCTTTCTTTTTCTTTCTATGGTTATCATCTTCTTGTGGGAAGGCAGACACATAAATACCTATAATGAAAACCATAGGCCAGCCAATGCTGGTTGTGGTGTAAATCAATACTGGGAGGGTAGAAGAACTATTCATTCTGGTTAGGGTTGGATGTTTTAGTGGAGGTGGTAGCATTTGCCCAGAGGTTTGAAGCATGAGAAGGGAGAGAGAGAAAAGAAGGAAATTCTTGGCAAAACTATAGTGGAAGGGTAGCCCATAGCTCAGGAATATGAACAGAAGGATTGGTGTACTGGGCTGTGGGATTTGGCTTGGAGAATAATTTGGTTCTCAGTAAGGGCCTTGAATATAGGACTGAGAAATTTGGGACTTTCTCAATAAATGCACAGCCATGACTCACTTGTGAGACAGGCAATGACAATACAATGTGTGTTTTTTAGAAAGATAACATTGAAGTCATTGTAGAAAACAAAATTAAGATGGAGACCATCTGGGCAGCTTCAAGACATGGCTGATATTTAAGATGGGTCATGAAAAGTTAAACTTTTTTTTTTTTTTTTAAGATTTTATGTATTTATTTGTGTGTGTGTGTGTGTGAGAGAGAGAGAGACAGAGAGAGAGAGAGAGAGAGAGAACAAGTGGAGGGGAGGGGCAGAGGGAGAGGGAGAAGCAGACTCCCCACTGAGCAGGGGAGCCCGATGCGGGACTCAATCCCAGGACCCTGGGATCATGACCCGAACCGAAGGCAGACGCTTAATTGACTGAGCCACCCAGAGGCCCCGAAAAGCTAAACTTGTTGACTTGACTTTCAGGCCTCACTCACTATTAGTACAAAGACATTCTCAATAATCAGAAACTATGTCAGTGATTTTTTTTTTTTACCCTGTGTATTCTCAAGACTTGAAGAGTTATAAAATAGATTTGGAAAATACTGCCAACCCTAGTTAAGACAATAAACAATTTGAAGATCTCTTGTTTTCAGTATCTGGTATAATCACAAACACGCTGCCAAGAAAAAAGCATGGGAGACTTTTAAAAAATTCCAGTACCTGTGTCCCACCCAAGGCCAATTACATCACAGTCTCTGGGTATGAAAACCACTGATCTCTCTTAGGTGCTTGATACAAATGTGGATATTTAATAACCAATGACTTATGATTTACGATAATCTATACACAGTGTTGCACACAGATTATCATTATAATTGGTTCAAGTCTTCCCTTCCCTACATGCATTTGTAGACGAGCGACTTATCAAGAAAAAGTTCACAATTCCAATGCCTCTCCACATGGAATTCTTTCTCTTCCATGATAATGAGAGATCACCAGAAGCAAAGGAGTATCAGCCTAGTGTACTGCTTCTAAAATATTCTACCAAAGTACCCATTGTGGCAAAAAAAAAAGTCTACTCTCAGGGAACTAGCAGGCTTATTTTTTTGAACTAAGCCTTTTGTGAATATTACATTTGCACAATATATTTATATCTACATAAACACACACATATTAAATGGTATCTGGGGGTCCTTTCATACTAAAAACATTCAACATGGACATTTTTTATGATCTTATAAAAGACTGGAAGTCAGACAGTTGTACAGTCATTAAAGAGTTGAAACAGGAAAATCCATGAAGGAGAGGGGTGTGTGTATTTTTGTGTGCAGGTTGTTTTGTTTATTAATTCTTTGGGAATCCATTACATAGAGATGTGAATTTACTCAGTCTGGATATCTTACTTCTCCTAGATCAACTTTAAAGCTTACATCTTTTTTTTTTTTTTTTTTTTTAGTGTAGCTGACACCTGCCGCTACGTTAGTTTCAGGTGTACAACACAGTGATACAACATCTCTATATGTTATGCTGTGCTCACCACAAAAAAACCTTACATTTTTATTTATTTGCTGATTGGTTGCTTTTTCAAATGGATGTAGTGAACAATTTCCCTACATTGTGTTTGGATCATGTGTTTCTGCATAAAGCTATCCCCAAATACAGTGGCTCAAAACAGCAATGATGTATTACTTCTCGCAAATCCGTGGGTTGACTGTGCAGTTGCACCTGCCCTAACGAGAGCTCACTGCTGGTGGCTCTGCTTGGATGGCTGGGCTGCGCTCTTCACATGGTCTTTCATGTCAGCTTCTCCACGATGGTCTCAGGATTCGTGGAGGGCAAAACTCAATGCACACGCATGGCCTCCACTTAAATTGCATTTGTTGATGTTCTACTGGCCAAAGCAAGGCACACGGACAAGTCCAGAGTCCAAGTGGGAGAGGATTACCCAGGGCAAGATTTCTGGGAGGCGTGATCCATTATTTAACAATCTACCAGAACTCCTTGTCCATTTGACAAAAGTGGGAGACAACACTGATTTGAGGAATGCTATGAAGACATTCTCTCTAAAAAAAATCTCTTTGGATACATGCACCCCAATGTTTATAGAAGCATTATCAACAATAGCCAAATTATGGAAAGAACCCAAATGTCCACTGACTGATGAATGGATAAAGAAGATGTAGTATGCACGTGCACACACACACACACACAATAGAATATTACTCAGCCATAAAAAAGAATGAAATCTTGCCATTTGCAGCAACATGGACGGAGCTGGAGAGAATAATGCTAAGCAACGCAAATCAGAAAAAGACAAATACCATATTTCACTCACATGTGGAATTTAAGAAACAAAACAAACTAAATTCTACACCTGAAACTAATATTACACTGCATGCTAACTAACTGGAATTTAAGTAAAAACTTAAAAAAAATCTCCCTTTGTTGTGTTACCAGAGAAACCATCGTCAGAGTTTCATCGCATTTGGATTAAGGCAGGGGTTCTCTCCCGGAGCTCATTTCAGAACAATTGTGGTATTTTCTCAAAAGACAGGTACCCGGCTCCCCACCAAAGCAACCGGATCAAATCACTGCATAGTTGATTTTGATGTACGCACGTCCTGGTTAAGGCTGACTGAGTTAGAATTCCATTTTCAGTAACGACCAGTTAACTTGTGTGAGACCAAAGCAAAAGTGACAGGCCACTTCCTGAGGGGCAAGGCCAGCTCCTCAGGGTGAGAGCTGGGCGGGGAGGTAACTCACCGAGGTCTCGGAGGCCTCCTTTTCAGGTCCTGCAGAAGCAGTGGGGCTCCTCACCGTGCGACGCGGGAATGGTTGTCAGTGCTAGTTTTGTTCTCCAGTCTCTCAACCCAAACTGAGAGTTTCGTTTTAGCATTTTGTTACCAAAAATGTAAATGACTAATCCTTAGGAAGCTAGTAATCCCTTTACACTGTATTTTAGGTAAGTAGCACCAGGTGAACAAAAGCAGTTACTTGCTGATGTGCTTAGGGCTCACTCTTGTCGAAGACAGCCAGTATCATAGATTAGCACGTAATTAATTTATCCATTTAAAGGCTACAAAATACTTGAAGGGATTAAAACCACACTAATGAGCTACTCATTGGTGACTAGGAAAAAGTAAGAGCTCATTTAACACCAGACTTAACTATGATCTTAATTTAACTCCAGTTTGTCTTTGAAAGTTGAATAAAGCAATTTGTGAAGAGTTTTCTCCTAGTATTTCTCTTGCCGACCCAGGCCTCTGAGGTTTTGGAGCAGCACGTTGGCCTTCTCATCTCCCTCTGCTAGCTGTGTATTCAGTACGTACACTCTGGCTGCTCAGGGGAGAGCACTTGCTTGCCCTTCTAACATCCTTACGTCCTCTCCTCCAGTTGGCAAAGGCGAGGGGAAAAATAGCAGGCCTCGTTGCGACTTTCCAGGTCTCAAGTTGAGAAAGTAATTGACTCAAACCACCTCTTCTTTTCTTCGAAGAAGCCTACATTGGCATGCATAATTGTTATAAATGCTGACTTCAATCACATGCTTAAGATTATCCATTAACCATTCAAACAGGCACCTGGCTCCTTTTGAAACCAGTCTATTTTTAAAGGGCTACACCCTCTTTTTATTTTTGGACACTGCCTTTGAAATTCATTTAAAAATAACTGTTTCCAAATGAGCAGGTAAAGGCATTGTTGAATGCACCGGATGATGCAATTGGAGATAGGAAAAGCTGAGGGCTTTTTACACTTGCACGACTCAGTCATCATGCAGATCACATAGGTGCCTGTTGAGCAGAGAAATAGCACTGATTTGATTCAGAAGACTGGACCTATAATTCTGGCTCTATCATCAATTATATTTGAAGTCTTGAACATGTCATTTCACCATGTGGGGATTTATCTTCGTGTGGTAAAAATAGGGTGGTGGCGCACTAGTTTATTCTGAAAGTGATTACCAGGGCTAATAGTTGACAATTATGAGCACGTTGTACTCTTGTTGATACTGATTTGATTCAGGGTCTTGTTTGAGGTCATAAATCTTTTGATAACCTTCTCATCAGCGTTTGGGAATCTAAATTTATTTTAAGAAAATGCTATACAAGTGCTTAGAAAATGAGATTGAGGACTGTTCTTATGTAGCAGGAATTTTATGCTTGATGCATTAATAATTTGCAGAGGTTTGTTCTTGAAATCCAATCTGTGAACCTCTGTGGGATTATATATTCTCCAGAGGCTCTCTTATAAATTACCATGAATTGGACAGTTAGGAACCTACACGTTGATTCATGACCAGACCTGGTAGGTTAGCAAATTATTTATAGCTGTATTCTCTGAGGCAACTGCAACCCTTTCACTATCCACTAAAGCATTCTACATGTAGAAGATTGGAACAATCGCTAAGAAGATGTCATTTGAAACTGTTCTGAGACTGGGCATCTCAAACCTTAACACGCACAAACCACCTGGGGATCTTGTGAAAATGCAAGTTCTGAGTCAGTAGGTCTGCAATGGGGCCCGAGATGGTGCATTTATAGCAAGTTCCTAGCTTAAGCCACAGCCGCTGGTCCACAGACAGCCCTCTGAGCAGCGAGGCACTAAGGGATTGGGTAAAATGTGTATGGATTTCGTATCAATGATAAGTCAGTTTGCCCATTATCAAGATAGACTGTACACCACTTCCAAAACACACTACCTGAGCTAACAGGAGAAGGATCTCTTTCCAAATGGCACATCAATAGAATGGCATGTTTCAACTTTAAATATTCATGACTTGTCTTCCTCTTGTTTCTTTCAAGCGTTTTGACATTTACTTAAGTAATTACTGTCACTTTCAAATGGCGGCCCATATTTTTGTCCTTTGTAAATCCTCCTCTGTTATTATTCATGCCTTTGTTCCATTTCCACTCTTGGAAGCTGCCTTTATCTGGTTTGCCAGGTGGATTCTGCACATATTCGGAATTAATCTCCATGGCCCATCAGAGTGTAGCCAACTTCATTTAATCAACGGAAGAACCAGGGAGGGAGACAGTGACTGGGAGGAGAGATTGGGAACCTGATGACCACGGCCGCTTATCCTGATCAGACAAAACAAAAAAGCCACTTTCCGCTCACGTCTTCTTAGAACTAGCAACGCCAGAATCTTAATGTGTTTTGCTAAAGCCCTTGCAAAGAGTTATCTTCTAGACACACAGATTGACATGTTAGCTTCATGTGGTCTTTGTTTCCCAAGATTATCTATATTACAAAATATTTCAGAACTGACAAATTGTCTTCCTCTTTGTGAGTCCATTTGGGAGCTGAGTGGTGGGAGACACTTAGAGGGAAAGGGAAGGGACATGTGCTCCTAATTGTGCTAAAATCTCTAAATTTATTATTAATCCTCTAAGCCTATTTAGTGTATTTAACACATAGCCAGATATGCATGAATCTCATATGAATGGCTGATTTTTTTATTAAAGGACAAAGTCATTTTCTGATTAAGAGGCGCTTCCTCTTTTAATGAAAAGTCTTTTGGTTCTGCTCTACAAAAATAAATCATCAAAGCTCTCTCGGTAATGGCTGTAAATATTTTGTACTTGTGCACTTTTAAAATAAAAGTTGAAGTCATTTTAAAGTCGATCAATTAGTCTTTGCCAAGGTTAAGTACATTTGGGTATTAGCATGCTATTGCATAATACAGTGAGCTGGCAGAACAGAAAGTAATCAGCCAAGTTTAAAAATGCTCATAGATTCTTTATTTTCTGGTGACCTTGAGGCAGGCAATTAACAAATGCTTTACATTTTAATTTTGCAGGTAAAGAAAGCCAGAAGGGGTTAACTAAGTCCAAGATCTGAGTGAGTCAGATGGACGGTGGAGAAGCTACTGTTTTATGGTCTCTGTCACTGTAGCAGTTGAATTTTGGGGAAAATCATATTGGAAAAAAATGACTTCCTGATCATTTTTCTTCACCACTGATAATATACATTGTTTTTTCTCCTGGCAGGCATTATGCCTCCTTCTTTTTCCCAAGAGACAAAAGAGCAATCCTCATAGGCAGCTTTTTGTTATGTAACTCACTACTGTGGAGTGTGAGTACCCACATGCAGTAGCTTGTAGAACACCTCCCACCCCATTGTAAGTGGCAGAATAACACACACACACACACACACACACACACACACACCCTTTGCAATCAGAACTTTCAGATTCTGCCAGACTTCATTTGGAATCATCAAGGTTGTGTGTGTGACATCAATGAGTGTGCCTGTTAGGGAGAGAGGGTTCTCTGTGGGGTGTGCTGACGTCTTGCTCTGAAATGACTTCAGGGCTAATGCCCTGACTCCTCCCTCTGGGACCACAAATCCATCCTGGCACACATCTGCAGGGGAAAAAAATAGCTCACAGTTTCATTGACTCAGGTGCAGCCTCTTTTGGCAGCCTCTGGGCCACTTTAGGTGCGGTCTGCCACCTGCGTGCTTGTGCACATCACAGAGCAGAGAGAGAACACAGCGCTACCGCTCAAGATGCCCTTTGCTGGGCTCATTTCCATGCTGCTTTGGTAGTTAATCTTTTGAGTCCTCCTTTCCGTATAATCTCTCCGCTCTTGAAATGGCTGAAATCGACTCTGTTTACCTTATTTAATGTGATGGATGCTATTAAGAATTGCTTATATATGGTTAATCTTCTTTCCCCTTTACTCAGATCCTCATGTGAGATGTTTTATTTTCACTTCCGAGTGATCTAACACTTGCGATTTGGCACCGCCAGTTGGTCAAGTGATCAATAATCTGTAAAGCATCACAATTTACTAAGGAAGCTTGCTATTTACATGGGCCTTTAATGCACTACTGCAAGGGGCAGGAGGTGTGCAGCAAGGAGGTATTACATTATCTGTTTGCTCTGTGATGCCTCTCTGTGGTGAGCATACTAGTACTGGAGAAAATCACATTGGAAAAAAATGATCTCTTTAGAATTACTCCCTAATATTGATTCAGATACCAATGAATGATATCTGATAATAGAAAGAAAATTCATGGGGCGCCTGGGTGGCTCAGTCAATTAAGCATCCAACTCTTGATCTCAGCTCAGGTCTTGATCTCAGGGTCCTGAGTTCAAGCCCTGTGTTGGGCTTCACACTGGGCATTGTATCTACTTAAAAAAAGGAAAAGAAAACTCATTCATTCTATGATTTTTTCCATCAGAGATTGGGGGGTTTTATAAAATGAGGCCTGACATGGGAATAATAAACTTAAGTGTCTACTCCATAAATGGAATAATGCCTTGTGGTCCACATCACACCCTTGAAGTGGTACTGGTGGTATCACTTCAAAACTAGATGATTAGAATTATAGTCCAAATTGTTATTTATTTTCTTTCTGATCCTACTTAAGAACTCTTTGGCTACTCATAAGTCATGAAAATAGTATCCTATGTTTTCTTCATTGCTCTACTTTTACATTTATATCTACATTCTATCTAAATTAATTTTGTGTATGGTGTGGGGTAGTGGACAAGATTCATTGTTTTTTCCATTTGGATATTTAAATAACCCAGGGCCATTTATTAAAAAGATCCTTTCCCCCGTTGCACCAAAGAATCAATTTTGTCATAAGTCATGTGACTCTATATCGGTGGGTCTGTTTCTAGACTCTCTATTTTGTCTCAATGGTTCACTTGTCTCTCCTTGTACCAGTACCACATGGACTTAATTGCTTTAGCTTTATATAAGCCTTGATATCTAGTAATGTCCTCCAGCTCTATGCTTGAAGATTGGTATGGATAAATAAACTGGACAACTTAGAAGAAATGAGTAAATTCCTAGAAACATACAATCTTCCAGAACTAGACCAAAAAGAAATGACAAATCTGAACAGATTGGCTGCAAGTAATGAAACTGAATCAGTAATTTAAAAAACTACCAGAAAACAAAAGTCTAAGACCAGATGGATTCTACCAGACATTTAAAGAAAAGTTAACACCCATTCTCCTTAAACTATTCCAAATAATAGAAGAAGAAAGAAAGCTTCTAAACACATTCTGTGAGGCCGGCATTACCCTGATACCAAAACCAGACAAAGACACTACAACAAACAAAAACTACAGGCCAATAGCCCTGATGAACACAGATGTAAAAATCCTCAACAAAATAGTAGGAAACTACATGCAACAATACATAAAAAGATTATTTACCACAATCATGTGGGATTTATTCTAGGGTTGCAAAGATGGTTCAATATTCACAAATCAATCAATGTCATATACCACATCAAGACAAAGGATAAAAATCAAGGATCATCTCAACAGATGCAGAAAAAGCATTTGACAAGATTCAACATCCATTCATGACAAAAACTTTCAACAAAGTGGGGTTAGAGGGAACATAGCTCAACATAATAAAGGCCATATATTAAAAACCCACAGCTAACATCATACTCAATGGTGAAAAACTGAGGGCTTTTCCTCTAAGGTCAGAAACAAGACAAGGATGTCTACTCTTACCACTTTTATTCAAGATAGCAATGGAAATCCTAGCCACAGCAATCAGATAAGAAAAAGAAATAAGGGGCGTCCATATTGGTAACAAAGAAGTTAAACTGTTGCCATTTGTAGACAACAGGATACTGTACATAGAAAAAAGCCTAAAGACTCCACCAAAAACCTATTAGAAGTAATAAATAAATTCAGTAAAGTGGCAGGATACAAAATTTATACCCACAAATCAGTAGTGTTTCTATACACTAATAATGAAGTACCAGAAAGAGAAATTAAATAAACAATACCATTTACAACTGCACCAAAAAGAATAAAATACCTAGGAATAAACTTAACCAAGCAGATGAAAGACTTGTACTCCAAAAACTATGAAACTCTGATGAAAGAAATGGAAGAGGACACAAACAAATGGAAAGATATTCCATGCTCAGGGAGTGCAAGAATTAATATTGTTAAAATGTCCATATTACCCAAAGCAATCTACAGATTCAATGCAATCAAAATGCCAACAGCATTTCTCACAAAACTAGAATAATACTAAAATTTGCGTAGAATCACAGAAGACCCCAAATTGCCAAAGCAATCCTGAGAAAGAAGAAGAAAGCTAAAGGTATCACAATACCTTTACTACAGAGGTGTAGTAATTAAAACAATATGGTACTGGCAAAAAAAAAAAAAAAATAGACACATAGATCAATGGAACAGATTAGAGACCCCAGAAATAAACTCACCCTTATGTGGTCAATTAATTTATAACAAAGGAGGCAAAAATATACAACGGGAAGAATACAGCATTTTCTATAAATGATGCTGAGAAAACTGGATGGCTACATGTAAAAGAAGACACTGGACCACTTTCTAACACTGTACACAAAAATAAACTCAAAATGGATTAAAGACCTAAATGTGAGACCTGAAAGCATAAAAATCCTAGAAGAGAACATAGATAATAATTTCTCTGACAACAGCCAACATTTTTCTAGGTATGTCTCCTGAGGCAAGGGAAACAAAAGCAAAAATAAACTATTGGGACTACATCAAAATAAAAAGCTTTTCTTAAAAAAAGATTTTATTTATTTATTCATGAGAGACAGAGAGAGAGAGAAGAGACAGAGGCAGAGGGAGAAGCAGGCTCCCCGAGGAGCAGGGACCCTGATGTGGGGCTTGATTCCAGGACCCTGGGATCATGACCTGAGCCGAAGGCAGATGCTTAACAGACTGAGCCACCCAGGCACCCCAAAATAAAAAGCTTTTGCACAGCAAAGGAAACCATTAACAAAACAAAAAAGACAGCCTACTGAATGACAGCAGATATTTGCAAATGATATATCTGATAAGGAATTAATAGCCAAAATATATAAAGGGCTATACAACTCAACACTAAAAAAACAAACAACCCAATTAAAAAATGGGAGAGGACCCTAATAGATATTTTTCCAAAGAAGATATCCAGATGGCCAACAGACACATGAAAAGATGGTCAACATCACTCATCTCAGGGATCAAATCAAAACCACAATGAGATATCACCCCACATCTGTTAGAATGGCTAAAATTAAGAAGACAATAAACAACAAGTGTTGGCAAGGATGTGGAGAAAAAGGAACCTTCATGCACTGCTGGTGGGAATGTAAGTTGGTACAGCCACTGTGGAAAACAGTATGGAGATTCCTCAGAAAACTAAAAATAGAAATACCATATGATCTAATAATTCCACTACTGGATATTTACCCAAAGAAAATGAAAATCTGAAAAGATATATGCACCCTCTATATTTATGGCAGCATTATTTACAATAGCCAAGATATGGAAGAAACCTAAGTGTCCACCCATAGATGAATGGATAAGGAAGATGAAGTATACACACACACACACACACACACACACACACACACACACACACAAATATTATGCAGCCATGAAAAAGGATGAGATCATGCCACTTGAGACAAGATGGATGGACCTAAAGAGTATTATGCTAAGTGAAATAAATCAGACTGAGAGAGACAAAGACTATATGATTCCAGTGGAATCTAAAAAAAATGAATAAACAGACAAAAAGTAGAATCAGACCTATAAATGCAGAGAACAAACTGATGGTCCCAGAAGGGGAAGGGGGTAGGAGTTGGGCACAATGGGGGGAGGTCAGTGAGAGGTAACAGGTTTCAGTTATGGAATGATTAAGTTGTGGGAATAAACAGCACAGCACAAGGAATACAGTCAATGATCTTGTAATAGCAGTGTAATGCAACAAATGGTAGCCACACTTGTAGTGAACATAGCATAATGCATAAACTATTCAAATCGCTAAGTTGTACACCTGAAACTAATGTAACATTGTGTGTCTACTATCCTCAAATAAGAGAAACAGAAAAACCTGGTGGTTGCCATAGGGGACGTGGGTGAAAGAGATAAAGGAGATTAAGAGTACAGTTATCCTGATGAGCACTGAGAAAAGTATAGAATTGCTGAATCACTATACTGTACACCTGAAACTAATATAACACTGTATATTAATTATACTGAGAATATTATGCTAAGCAAAGTAAGTCAGTCAGAGAAAGACAAATTCCATATGACTTCGCTCATATGTAGAACTTAAGAAACAAACAAGCATAGGTAAAAAAAGAGAGAGAGAGAGAGAGAGAGGCAGACCAAGAAACAGACTCTTAACTTAGAGAACAAACTGATGTTATCAGAGGGGAGGTGGGGGGATGGAGGAAAGAGGTGATGGAGATTAAAGAGGGCACTTGTTGTGATGAGCACTGGGTGTTGTATGTAAGTGTTGCATCACTATATTGTGCACCTGAAACTAATATTACACTGTGTTAACTGGAATTTAACTAAAAACTTAAAAAATATATACTTCAATTAAAAAGAAAAGGAAGAATTAAAAAGAAGACAATGATAAAATAGATGAACTTTCATCAAACATGGCTCTTACTAAAATTTTTCTAACAATCTATAAAATGCTCAAGACGTTAACATCATATCACTGGCGTAGGTTAAAGGGGCTCATTCTATTTTTGAACTTGATCTTAATTAATAAAAAACTACATATTGTAAAGAAACAAACAGAAGATTGGCATGGATATTCTTCACCTTTGCATTTCCATATACATTTTACAGTCAGTTTGTGCATTTTCACACTGATTGAGATTGTGTCAAATCTATACTTCAATTTGAAGAGAAATAGTATCTTTACAATATCGAATCTTCTAATCCACAAATAGAGTAAAACATAGTATATCTAGAGGAAAAGAATTGAAGATTTAAAAGATCTGGAATAAATTCTGCTTCCTCCTAAATCAAGCAATTAGGTGAGTGCCATGTAAGTCCCAAAAATATATGCGAAGAAGGTGAATATTAGTTTCAGTCCTGCTCTCCATTCTTTTTGTCTTCTCCAGGAAGACACTGAAAATCCAGGAACTTCATGAATTCTTTTGGGTGTCTGGGCATTCATCTCCATTAAAACTCCCTATTACTTCTCTCCAATCAAAATTCACAATTCTTTTGGGTGTCTGGGCATTCATCTCCATTAAAACTCCCCATTACTTCTCTCCAATCAAAATTCACATAGCACACAGTAACCTAATATAGAAGAGTGGTGAATCACTCACTTAAGAAATATTAGTTATGTTGGGGGGGGGAATTGTAGGCACTGTATCAGGAAATATTTTAATTTTGTGTATTACTAACTATGGTGACAAAACTGCGGGAAAACAACCAACCACAGACTCTTAGAGGCAGAGAGCCTCACACGTTTGAAGATCAGCGGGGGGATGGCTCCCCTGGGAGGGACTGGCCTGGGGAAGCTGGGTTCTCTGTGCCTCTCCTTTTCCTCCCAGGAACAGAGAGATAAAGCAAGCTCTTCTCACGGTGATAGCAGAGGTGCAAGTGAAAAAGCCCAATCTCCGAAGTGCTTTGCAAGCCTTGTGTCTCCTGACAACCCACTGTCTAATATAAGTCCATGGACATTAAGGAGGGCACGTGATGTGATGAGCACTGGGTGTTATACACAACTAATGAATCACTGAACACTACACCAAAAACTAATGATGTACTATAAGTTGGCTAATTGAATTTAAATTAAAAAAAATAAGTCAATGGACAAACCTAGAATCCAGGGATAGGCAAGTATACTGCATCCACCAAAAAGGAAGAGGGGTGAATGAATAATTTTTAATAATAATATACCATAGTTAGGGAATCTTAAAAGTTCTTAAACTATCTGAGCTTGTGAGCTGTGAATGTATGATCAAATTCTGTTTCAGTGAAATAACAGAAATTAACAGGTATGTTTTTATTACTCTAAAACTTCCTTTGTTTCGTAGGTATCCAGTCCACATTTCATCAGTGACATGATCTCTTATAATGTATGACTCGGAAATTCATTAATTCTGTCCTTTCTTAGGACACTACAACTTCAACCTGACCAAATCTTCACTCTTCCCAGTCTCTGAGAATGGTCCATTCAAATCTCTAAGCAGAAGTCTGGGACACATTCTTGATTATTTCCTTCTTCTTTTGGTCACTCCTTACATGCATCCAATCCCCCAGGGCTATGAATTATCTGTCGTAAACTTCTCTCAAATCAGACCACTTTTTTTCATAGTCTAAACCACCCTTATTTTTCCCCTCATCTACTGCACCAGCCTCCTAACTGGTCTCTACACTTCCTTACTTGATGCCCTCTAATCCAAATTCCAGAGCTTAATGTAAGTAATTTTTCAAAAATATAAATATGGTAATAAATATGGTAATGCCATTCCTCTTGCTTTCCAGTCAGATCCCACAATCCAACCCACCTACCAATTGGGTAATTGTGTCTGAAACCACTAATGGGGGCGCCTGGGTGGCTCAGTCTGTTAAGCGTCTGCTTTCGGCTCAGGTCATGATCCCAGGGTCCTGGGATCGAGCCCCGCATCGGGCTCCCTGCTCCGCGGGAAGCCTGCTTCTCTCTCTCCCACTCCCCCTGCTTGTGTTCCCTCTCTCGTTGTCCCTCTCTCGCTGTCTCTCTGTCTCTCTCTCTGTGTCAAATAAATAAAAATAAAAAAAAAGATTTAAAAAAAAAAAAAAACCACTAATGGTCCCCAGTATCCATTCTTCCCTTTGAACTTTAGTCAATCATGCCCTTGAGTTGTTGCTTTGCATATGACCGACCAGATAAAGACTGCATTCCCAGCCTCTCTTGCAGTCATATTACTAGGTACTGGCCAAAATGATGTGAGCAGAAGTGATGAGTGAAATACCTGGCTTATTTGCTTTGAAGGAAAGGAGCATGCCTTCCACACTCCTGCTCCTGGAATATAGACATGATGGTGGGAGTTGGAGTGGCCACTCAGATCATGAGATGGAGGCCAGGGTTTGGAGATTACAGAGCAACACTGTGAAAGGGCCTGGGCACCCCACCCTGTAGATCTGTCTTATCACCCTGCATGATTTATGATTGGAGTGTTACAAGGAGAAAAATGAATGTCCATTTTGTTTAAGCCACTGGTATTTTGGTGTAACTGTTCAAGCAGCTGAGCCTATATCTTAATATCATTGACTTCTGCCAATCTTTACTACTATATTGTCTTCAACTTCCCACCCTAGTTGGTGATCCTTGCTTTGTCACATCTCTCTGCCCTTACATGTATGCCCCATTCATCTACTGGGATAAGTTCCCGTCTTTTCAAGATCCAACAAAAGTCTTTCCACTTCTGGAAGTCTTCCTCTGTTGGGTATTTTTAAAAGGTCCCTTGAGTTTATCTTTGCATATGGTGTAAGGGAATGGTCCAGTTTCATTCTTCTGTATACAGCTGTCCAATTTTCCCAGCACCATTTATTGAAGAGACTGTCTTTTTTCCATTGCATATTTTTTCCTGCTTTGTCGAAGATTATATGACCATAGAGTTGAGGGTCCATTTCTGGGCTCTCTATTCTGTTCCATTGGTCTATGTGTCTGTTTTGGTGCCAATACCATGCTGTCTGGGTGATCACAGCTTTGTAATATAGCTTGAAGTCAGGCAACGTGATGCACCCAGCTTTATTTTTCTTTTTCATCCTTCCCTTGGCAATTTGGGGTCTTTACTGGTTCCATAGAAATTTTAGGATTTTTTGTTTTAGCTCTTTGAAAAATGCCAATGGTATTTTAATAGGGATGGCACTGAAAGTGTAAATAGCTCTGGGGAGGATAGACATTTTAACAATGTTTATTCTTCCAATCCATGAGCATGGAATATTTTTCCATCTTTTTGTGTCTTCCTCAATTTCTTTCATAAGTGTTCTGTAGTTTCTAGAGTATAGATCTTTTACCTCTTTAGTTAGGTTTATTCCTAGGTATCTTATGGTTTTTGTTACTATTGTGAATGGAATTGATTCCTTATTTTCTCTTTCTACAGTTCCATTGTTAGTATATAGAAGAACAACTGATTTCTGTGCATTGATTTTGTATCCTGCCACATTGCTGAACTGCTATATGAGTTCTAGTAATTTGGGGGTGGAGTCTTTTGGGTTTTCCACATAAAGTATCATGTCATCTGCGAAGAGGGAGAGTTTGACTTATTCTTTGCCAATTTGGATGCCTTTTATTTCTTTTTGTTTTCTGATTGCTGAGGCTAGGACTTCTAGTACTATGTTGAACAATAGTGGTGAGAGTGGGCATCCCTGTCGTGTTCTTGATCTTAAGGGAAAAGCTCTCAGCTTTTTCCCATTGATACTGATATTCGCTGTGGGTTTTTCATAGATGGTTTTTATGATACTGAAAAAAAAGATAAACTCAAAATGGATGAAAGACCTCAATGTGAGACAGGAATCCATTAAAATCCTAGAGGAGAACATAGGCAGTTACCTCTTCAACATTGGCTACAGTAACTTCTTTCAAGACACGTCTCCAAAGGCAAGTGAAACAAAAGCAAACATGAACTTTTGGGACTTCATCAAGATAAAAAGCTTTTGCACAGCAAAGGAAACAGTCAACAAAACTAGGAGGCAGCCCACGGAATGGGAGAAGATATTTGTAAATGACATTACAGATAAAGGGCTGATATCCAAGGTCTATAAAGAACTTCTCAAACTCAACACTCAAGAAACTAATAATCCAGTCAAAAAATGGGCAGAAGAGATGAACAGACATTTCTCCAAAAAAGACATATAAATGGCTAACAAAGACATGAAAAAAATGCTCAACATCATTAGCCATCAGGGAAATATAAATCAAAACCACAATGAGATACCACCTTACACCAGTTAGAATGGCAAAAATTAACAAAACAGGAAACAATAAACGTTGGCAAGGATGTGGAGAAAAGGGAACCCTCTTACACTGTTGGTGGGAATGCAAGTTGGTACAGCCACTCTGGAAAACAGTATGGAGTTTCCTCAAGATGTTAAGAATAGAGCTACCCTACGACCCAGCAATTGCACAACTGGGTATTTACCCCAAAGATACAGATGTAGTGAAAAGAAGGGGCACATGCACCCCAATGTTCATAGCAGCAGTGTCCACAATAGCCAAACTGTGGAAGGAGCCCAGATGCCCTTCAACAGATGAATGGATAAAGAAGATGTGGTACATATACACAGTGGAATATTATTCAGCCATCGGAAACGATGAATACCCACCATTTACATCAACATGGATGGAACTGGAGGGGATTATGTTAAATGAAGTAAGTCAAACAAAGAAAGACAATTATCATATGGTTTCACTCATATGTGGAACATAAGCAATAGCACATAGGACCATAG
The DNA here is from genome assembly GCF_964656455.1 of Halichoerus grypus. Lineage (NCBI taxonomy): Eukaryota > Metazoa > Chordata > Mammalia > Carnivora > Phocidae > Halichoerus > Halichoerus grypus. The sequence goes on along the minus strand of NC_135727.1, from coordinate 121,345,416 downwards.
GGGAAGGGAGGGAAATCCGAAGGAGGAGAAATCAGAGAGGGAGATGAACCATGAGAGACTATGGACCCCGAGAAACAATCTGGGGGTTTCAGAGGGGAGGAGGGTGGGGGAGGGGGTAACAGGGTGATGGGTATTGAGTAGGGCACGTGCTGTGATGAGCACTGGGTATTATACTTAACTAATGAATTGTTGAACACTGCATCAAGGACTAATTATGTATTATACAGTGGCTAAATGAACATAATAAAAAAATAAAATAAAAGGTCCCTTGGTCTCCCATAGCATTCACACTGTGCATTAATCTATTAAAGCACTTAATACATTGTGTTAAAAATGGTATTTGCTTGTCTGTCTTACTTTAACATGTCTTCTCTCTCAGCTGCCCCACCTGTTCTCTTGCTGTGGGTTCACATAGGGCAGGATCGGTCTTTATTCTTATATCCTGGGTGCTTAACAGTGGGTGATAAGTAAATTCACGTTAAATGAGTAAATGAATGAATGGTTTCTGTGTACATCTGGTGAGTATATATATTCTTAGGATGTGTTTTGTGTCTTTTAGAAAGAATAAACAGGGGTGACTGGTTGGCTCAGTCAGTTAGGTGGCGGACCCTTTGCTCAGGTCATGATCTCAGGGTTCTGGGATCTAGTCCTGCGTCAGGCCCCACGCTCAGTGGGGAGTCTGCTTGTCTCCCTCTCCTCCTGCCCCTTCCCCACCCCCCCCCCCGTTCGCTCATGCTCTCTCTAAAATAAATAAATAAATCTTTTTTAAAAAAACAAAGAAGCAACATAATTGAATCAGAGCATTTGTTAAATTACGTTTTTGGTCTATATAGATATTTTATGTATGCCTCAACTGAACTCTGTTGGAAAGCTCCCTTTTTTATTCAGATAAAAGAAATGGAAAAACTTTCAGAGGAGAAAATGACTTAAATGTGAAGTATTATTTTGTTTTAAAATAAAAATCAGTTGCCTAGTAAAATCTCAGGTTTTGCTTGATCTCGGGAAAAAACTAAGTGTTTGTATACCTATTATATTAACATCTTCTACAACTTTGGTTTCTTTGAGATTGCCTATTGAAACAAATTAAAAAAAGGAAAAACTCTGCCTCTGAACAGAGAATATGTTTATGTTTGAACTGCCTTTGAGGACCTACCTGTCTAAGTAGCACTCACACATATGTGCCTTCCCCAAGTGGCATTTGTTTGTCCTTATGTAAGGGCCCATCTTCTCTCCTTCCTCCTTGAAAGGCCATTTCCTTCCTCTCCCCTAGCCCAAAGACTTCTGATTCATTCACTGGCAAAAGGAAAGTCCCAGTGCCAGAAGACAGCAGGACCTAGGATTGTTACCAGACAGTGACATTTGAAGCCCTTTAACTTTCTATTGTCTTAAAGTGATGGCTTATTTGCTGGGCCAAAGGCAGAACTGGAGATGCTTAGTTACATATATTCCCTTTTTGTCTACCTAAAACTTCAAGATTTGGTTTAAGAATCCCTTTAATGTACATTTTCAGCTAACTGATCCCTTTTTAAAATAAGAATTTAATGTTTTCTCTACAGCATATGGTCATTATAGAAAACATAGGCAGTAGTTAAATAAAACTAATAAAATTTAAATTATCCCTAATTTCAACAATATATACTCATATGGAAAACATAGACCATATAGTTATATAAAAATAATGTTATTATTTCTAGACAGAACCACTATTAATATTTCTCTCTATATATACACACGTGTACGCACTGTACATACACATTTTTTAAACAAAAACATAAAAAATTGTACATGTTGTTTCTTAACTTACTTTTCACTTTATAATATATAATGAACATTAATATTTCCTTAATTCTTAATTGTTGTTCCACAATATTATTTTAATGACTAGATTATATTCCATTGTGTGATTATATAATAATTAATTTACTCAGTCCCCGCTTGGTGTGTATTGAGGCTGTTTCCAATTTCTTCCCTCCTGAACATAATTTTAGCAAATACCTATATAGCCATAGATTTTTCAAAGCCCTGTGATTTCCCCCCCTTCAGGATAAATTCCTAGAAATAGATTTGCTAGATCAAAAGATATGCAAAATATAAATTAAGTCTTTTCGTATACATTACCAAACTGCCTTTTCTGGATTTACTTTAATACTTCTATATTGCTTTTCATTTATGAGCAGTGTGCCTCCTGAGCTTATTCTGTCCTTTGTTCACTTCCTATGATCTCTAGAAACCCTGAGGGACATGGGATGTAAAGAGCCGTGGTTGTGCTACCCGCTGACTAGGCAAGCAGAGCTGAATCCATGTCACACACACACTGGTGTCTGCCTTGTTGGGTTTCATCTTTACAGAGAGGCCCCTAAAACCACCCTTTAAGCCCTCATTGTGCCCTTTGGGAAATAGCCAGCTGAAGTTTCAAATGTCAAGTCAGGTGCCATGTCAGCCATAGCTTTCCAACCACATACCATTGTCAGTGTTTCATTTTTCAAGGCTGGTTGAAGTACATGCCAATGGGCAAACTTCTTGTCTATTTCTGAGAATCAGCTTTTTTTACTGAGTGTATTTCACACATGGTAATGTTCTCACAATATGTGCTACATAGACACTGCTAAAGCAATCACTGCGGGGGTACATATAATGCTTACTATAAATCTGAAAGGGGATATGAACACATTCTGGTCATGGCCATCTTCTCATTATTGTTCTAGCACAATGCATTGCTCAGAGTAGGCAGTCAGTAAACATCTGTTAAAAATTGAGTGAATGAGTGAATGAATGTTGTCTTGTAAAAGAGTTTATGTATGGTTGTAGTACTTGAGACTCCAGCCATGGATGGGGTATAGCCATATTCTTCTTGAGTCTCACCTAAGTCTGCAAGAAGGTATGAGTAGAGCTAGAAATCTGAGTCAGAAAGAATAAGACTAACTATTATTACAAATATCATAGTTTTTTCAATTAGTTGTGAAAAAGGTGAGTGGGATAGCCCAAGTAGAACTGGGAAGTTTAAAAATAATGATAATAATCATAATCCTAATTAATCCCAAAACTTTTGGTGTTTACTTAGGGGATCAGATTGGCAACAACTCTTGTACGATGGGAACTAAGACTATGCCCATTAGGGGGAATCAAAAATCTCTTTGGAACCCTGCCTGATCTCAGTTTCTCTCCCCCCACCCATAGAAATACACACACACACACACACACACACACACACACATTCTTTGATGCTATGCAGAAGATGTTAATTATTTGTCATTTTTAGAAAAGAATCTGTATTCATTATCTATTGTTACATAACAAATTACCTCAAAATTTAGTGCCTTGAAACAGTATGTATTTATTATCTCACAGTTTCTGTGGGTCAGGAATTCACATATGGTTTAACTGGGTCCACTGTCCCAGGGTCTCTCAAAAGGCCACTGTCACCTCAAGGCTTAATTTAGAAGGATTTGCTTCCTAGCTCACTCATGAGGTTGTTGGATCCATGTTGGACTGGTGGCTTCAGTTCCTCGTTGTCTGTTGGTCAGAGGCCTCCCTCAATTTCTTGCCAATTGGCCTCTCCACAGGGCATCTCCAAATATTACATCTGACTTCATTATAGTGAGCACATGAAAAGGCAAGAGAAAGAGGGCAAGAGAGAAGGAAGTCGCAGTGATTTGGAAGTCTTGTTACTTCTAACTGGGGAAGTAATATCCCATCACTTTTGCTGTATTCAATTTTTAGAACAACTTGCTTAAGTGATCCAGGCCACACTCAAAGGGAGTGAGTTATACATGGGCATGAATACCAGGAAGTGGGGAATCCTTGGGGCCATTTTACAAGTTTGCCTGCCACAGAACCCATGAGGGGGAGTGGTTATATCTTTATATCTACCCATCTGTTCATCCATCTCTATCTATCTATCTATCTATCTATCTATCTATCTATCTATCTATCTATCTATCTATCTATCTACTTATCTATCTACCTATGCATCTCTATCAAGATTCCACTAGTTAAATAGCTCCTGGGCAATATCTGCAGCCCGGATTAGTTTTATAGATCTTTATCTCCTCAAAACTGACTATTCATCCCACTATTTCCTCATCCTCTGTCCTCCATAGGCAACACCTTGTTCAGTATCAGGTTAAGAATGATGTTATGGCATCATTAGCGGCAGCAACAAGACCAACAGACTTTTATTGGACAGCTACTCTATGTAAGGACCACCCAAGGACTGCAAGGATATTAAGTTCATCCAGTCATTTTTTAAATTTAATGAGAATTTATTGAGTGTCCTCCACCTACACTAGGCAAAGCACTTCAGAGATACAAAGATGAATGTCTCATTAAATGTTTGTCTAGTTAAAGTCATTAAAAGAGGTCCAGATCCCATGTTCACGGGGAGATTTTAGACTTGTCTCATGAAAGAGGAGGTGCTGCCCAGTTTGGTCCCCCTACACAAGCCCTTCCCCCAACAGCTCTCCACTGTAATGCAGCTGGACTGACCTCCACAGGCTGTGTTGGAACCTTGAGGTAAGCCCATGCTACCAACACAGCCGGCTAGAACAGTGATTCTCAAAGTGTGGTGCTGGACCACCAGCATCAGCAGCATCTGGGAACCTGTTAAAGATGCATATTCTCAGGCTCTACCCCTGATGCCAAATCAACATTTCTAAGGGTGGGGCCCAACAATATGTGTTTTAAGAAGCTTTACAGGTGATTCAGATTGACAGCTATTGACCCAGAAGATCCTCTGCTCCTACTTTATAGTAAATATGTTCCCCCCACCCTCCGCCAGTCCCAGAGATAACTTGGATCCAAATTCTGAGGTGGGATTAGCCCTAGAGCCCCCTAAAAATTGTGACTTGGAAATCACCCTTTCTTCCATTGCCTCTCAGCTGCCAGCTGCATCTCCATCTTTTGCCCTTCTTCCTTCTATGCACCCTACTGTATTCCTGTACAGGCACTCTTGCTCTGGTCTTTAAGTCCCTGCTAAATAAAATTCAGGAAGTTAGCCATCTCGCTATGAAGACAGATGCACACAAAATCAAAGCATGGTCAGAATGATATGAGTCCTAGTAACGATCAAGGTGGAGATAAATGTGGGCAGAATCCAGAGGAAAGATTATTTTGTTCCAGCTGGGAGGATTGGAGAAGGTGTTACAGAAGAGATAGGGCTTGATCTGAGCTTTGGAGGATGAGAAGCATTTTGATAGACTGACAAATGGGGGAATTAGTGTTTTGACATATACCTGAAGTGATGTGCAGAGTTGTGTGCTTAGAGGTAAAACTGCAGATACAGCCATTGGAATTATAGCTTTTCCCAACTTGTAGCATTATCTGTTTTAGCCTGGATTTATTCTGATCTGCCTCAGCCTCCTTTTGTCCAGACTTTTCTCTCCTCATTTCGTAAATATTCTGAATTTTCTCCTTCATGGGATTAGCGCCTTATAAACAAGTTTGAGCAGGCACATTTGTAGCTAATGGAGACAATTTGAGAGTTAATAGCCTGGGCAAGCCTAAATAGTGAAGATCATATGGAAGCAATTTCACTTTGGTCTTAGTCCAGTAAGCCATCATCACGGGGTTATAAGTCTATGGGTCTGGGGGGATGAGTTGAGGAGTTCCGTTGGAAAGAGAGGAGAGTGGTGGTGAAGAAAAGCTCTTAATTTCCAAAATAAAGGGGGGAAAGAACCCAGAGGAGATACACAAGCATTACTGATCTTGTTTTACTCAGACTTAGAGTGCCATGATGGATTACAGTGATTCTCAAGAAGGGAAGATTTTGTCTCCAAGGAGACATTTAGCAATATCTAAAGACATTTTTGGTTGTCACAGTGGAGTGGGAGGTGCTACCGGCATCTGGTAGGTAGAGGTCAGGGATGTGGCTAAACATCCTACAATGCATAAGACAGCTCTCCCCCCCAACACAAAGAATTCTCCAATCCAAATTGTCAGTAGTGCTGAGGTCGAGGAGCCCTGATGAAAAGCACACTCAACACCTATCACACTGGCTAAAATAAAATACAGGGACACACCAAGGACTGGCAAGGCTGTGGAGAAACCAAACAGAATCACGTGTGCACTGCCGGTGGAAATCTGAAAGGGGGTAGCCGCTCAGGAAACCAGTTTAGTAGTTTCTCATAAAACCAAACCCGCAATCACCACACGACACAGCAATTGCACTCTTGGGCCTTTAATCAAGAGAAATGGAAATTTATGTTCCCCCCAAAACTAGTGCACAAATATTCAAAGCAGCTCGATTCATAATAACCCCAAACTGGAAACAACACAGATGTCCTTCAATGAGTGAATGGTAAACAAACCATGCTACATCCGTAGCACAGAATATTACTCGGCAGCAAAAGGAATAGACTACTGATACATGCCACAACTTGGATGAATCTCCTGAGAATAATGCTCAGTGGAAAAAGCAAACCCTAGAAGGTTACATACTCTATGATTCCATTACATAACATTCTTGACAAGAAGAAATTATAGAAATGGAGAACAGATTAGTGGTCGACAGGGGTTAAGGACAGGGGAGTACGGGAGTGGGTAGGGGGTAGGTGTGCTTTTGAAAAGGCAATACAGGGGCGCCTGGGTGGCTCAGTCAGTTAAGCGTCTGCCTTTGGCTCAGGTCATGATCTCAGGGCCCTGGGATCGAGCCCCGCCTTGGGCTCCGTTCAGCGGGAATTCTGCTTCTCCCTCTCCCTTTGCCACTCCCCCTGCTTGTGCTCTCTCTCTCTCTCTCTCCCTCTCTCAAATAAATAAAATCTTTAAAGGCAATACAGAGGGTTCTTAACATTGGAACTGTTCAGGATCTTGGCTGCAGTGGTGGAGAGACAAACCCGTCTACGTGATGAACTCTCTTCCTCTCACACACACACACACACACACACACACACACACACACAACACAGACAAGTAAAACTAGGGAAATTTAAACAAGCTGGGTGGACGGTATCAATATCAACATCCTGGTTGTGATATTGTACTACAGTTTTGCAAGATGTTATTATTGAGTGAAATCGAGTAAAATCTACCTAGAATATCTCTGTATTATTTCCTACACGTACGTTTGAATCTATAATTATCTCAAAATAAAAAGTTAAAAAAGAGCTAACTCAGATCCGCATACTTGGAGAACATTAATGGTTTGTTTTGCACAATAGTTCCATAGATTATAACTTTTCTTTTTTGTGCTCAAGTCTATTGTGATTTTTGTCTTCTGCCCTCAAATTAAGTATGAGGCTTCAAGGTAAAACAATCTATTCACACTTACTGATAATTTCTCAGTGTCACTAGATATGAAAATTATAGTGATTCCCATGCACCTAACCATTTTCGTTTGCAAATGCCTCTGTCCCTCCTAACTACACATGCTTCCCTAGGCTAAGAAACATAGCCTGTTGCCATCAGTACAAATACAGCACTTGAAATAAGGGAATCCTTTAGCAAGATGCAACTCACCTCCAATATACCATGATTCACAGAACTAAGAGGAAGAATTTAAAACATAAGCTCATCAGAGATTATAAATGAGTGACATTTAAAGAAAACCAAAGTTTTCAAAATAGCTCTTTCATCCCAAGTTTTATTTATTCAACATTCTTAATTAATATGTTTCTAATTAGAACTCCATAGATATTACCCATGTAAATGTTGAGTCTAACGTGTTTGTTCTTCTGTTAACTTGTCACTGCTAAGAATATATCTTTATTCCTTCTGTAAAGGATGAACAGTGATTTGCCAAACCAGTTCCATGTTGTAGTGATTCTAGTAGCTTCGCTTCTAAATCAGAGCCACTATCGTACCTCTAGTACTAATGAGAATTCAGAGTGATGGATCAAAGACATAAAACCTGCTTTGTAAAATGAAGGATATGGCTATTTCTGAAACTATGGAAGGTAGAAAGCCATAGGAGAGGGTGAGGTTAGGTCTTTCAACTCTCTTCTGTTTGATTTATTTGACAAATAGAAGACAATCATAGTCGACATCTCAGGACAAGACAGAACCAGATTGTCAGCATGATTTTAGAGAAATATCTGGAAAATCACATAGGACAATGATATTGTATGCCTATAAAAGGTGAAAGAGAATTTGTTTAGTTAATGAGCAATATGGTAATTTAAGAAATTATCTGGCAAAATTTTTTGAGGATAAAATTGGAATACTTAACTCTCAATAATCCACTTGCTTGACTAAAAGTGATGTCTGTTTTCACCACTGGTTTTGATAACTGAATGAGTGTTTCTTATTGCCCAGGAAGATGTTGAAAAATCGTTTGATGGTAGGAATCCTTGTCCTGATTCTGTTTTTAATGAAAATGTCTCTATTTTACTGTTTAGTCAGAAGTTTGCCCTTGGTCCTTGATAAATATGCTTGCTCAAGTTAAAGACACACTTCTTGTCACCACTTACTAATAATTTTATCATGAATTTCTGTTTATTTTTAGCACATAAACCTATTAAGATGTCATATGGCTTTTTCCTCTTTAATTATGTAAATTGTTTCCTGATGTTGAATTATCCTTTTATTTCTTACGTGTGGTATATTATTCTTTTAAAATCCACTTAATATTCAATTTGCTAATATTTGCAGTATATTCATAAATGAGAATGGCCAATAGTTTTCTTATCTGAATGGCATGTCAGAGTTAGCTTAGTCTCTCAGAAACGAGTTGGGATTTTTATCTTTTCCTTAGCTTTGGAATAGTTTAAATAAAATACATATTATCTTTTCCTTAAAGATACTGTAGTGCTACTCCATAGAACTATATGGTCATAATGGCTTTTGTGGGGGAAGAGAGAATTTTGACAATTTAAAAAAAATTCTTTTATGGTCTACTCAGTCTTTTTAACTCTATTTGGGTCAGATTTAATAATTTTTACTTTCTTTGAAAAATGTCCCAATCATGTATATTTTTAAAACAGTTGCCATATAACTGTAATTCTCTTGCATGATTTTGAATGCCTTAGGCAAAGCATAATTTTGAAAATACCTCACTATACCAGCTATTGTATCAAAAAAAAATCTGGATTTAGGGAGACTGATATCCTATCCGAGGTATGGGAAAAATTAGGTCTCAGTCTCTCAAGGATCCTCTACTTTCAATAAGGCTTGCTTTAAACATAGTCAGAATTATCAGTTGCCTGGATGACGTGTATCGAAGGGAACCAAAAGCCTCTATGTCCCAAATACTTTACTACTTCTTGATCACAATCACGAGGAATCCCACCAATCAATCACTTCTTTAGATTAAGACTTTGGAAGCCCCAGATAAAGTAAAAATATGCTCTATGGAAGGAGCGTCACATTCTCCCTTTTACCTTACCATAATTTTGTTCAGCCCTAATAAATCCCTGAACATCTTGGTTGGATGTGTACTGCTAGGTTTCAGATTCAAATATAAATGGGCCCGAGGGCTTGCCCTTGAAAAAATATATCAATGCTTATTGTTTTATTCCAGTCTTTATATTCTAGATTTTATTCCATGCCAGGCAACCTACACCTAATTTCTGCCTCAAATTTGCTTGCCTGTTTGGTTTTGGGTGTTTAATCCTGGATTGCGACCTTTGGTTAACTAAGGCATAATCCCTCAGAAGGAAAAACCAGAATCCCCGCACTAGATGCAGACTTGAGGGCATACGGATGTCCATTGACCACAGATGAGCAAATCAAAAGTTAATTAACAAATAATTAACAGCCAAATAACAGGGTCATCAACATGTATCGAACCAACAGCCTGGAAACTTAGGTATTCATTACCCTTGAAATTTGCATTGACTAAAATGCACCTTCATGGCTTCTTGGCACCCATCTACTTACTTATTTTGAACTGAGAGGATGGTTAGGACTACCTAATAGTAAACCTAATGAAACTAAGAAGTTAGTTTTCCGTAATTCTAAAAATGGAGTCTGGGGATACCACTACATAGGGTATAGAGCTAAGAGTTAGTAGTCTGAAATTCAACTCACCATGTTTAGCTCTCTCCATGCATTGTCTCCATCTGCTCTCAGATTGAGCATAATAAATATTGATCCCTTTACCTCACAGGGTTTTTTTTTCACAGTGTAATGAGCTGCTTGTGGAAAGCTCCTTAGAGAAAGCTACTGCTAAGATACAGCACTTCAAAATGCATGAAAAAAGAAATCGATCACGGCCTTATCAAATAAGATTAGTATACAGTCACACACACCACCTCTTAGTATCTTGAGGAAAATCACACTTTTGTTTTGTTTTGTTTTGTTTAAATCAAGGAAGCGTTAAAGATTTGATTCCCGTTTCCCCACGAGTCCCAAGAAGATAGCTGCGGGGAAATGAGAGAGTGGAAGTGCCAGAATAGAAGAAAGCCAGGGACTGATTACATCTCTGCTGTGCATGCTAATGCCTCACCCAGAACGGTTCTACATGCGGAAACGAGACGGTTGCATTTATTCCATCCACCTCCACCCCCCCCAGCCTCCCCCCGCCGAGCTCTGATGGATACAGTTGTCAGTTCCTACAGCGAAAGAAGGCTGCCTGTTAGCTTACTTTATATCAAAGTCCAATGGACTAAAATAGTCACGTGGGCTATATTCTGAAGTTCCCTTTCAAATAGCTCAGAAACTTTCCAGGTTTGTTTCTAGTTCACAACATTACAAGCTCACACACCAACTATATTGGCTTTGGTGTATGTGTCAGAACAAAAAAAGAATGCTCAAGCTCAGAAGGAGCAGGCAAATAAATAGAATTCTTCCCAGCTTCTGCCTCACCAATTAAATCCTTCCTTTGTAACACACCTCAGTCCAGTGTTTTCTTTTTAACTTTAAAGAGCGCACAACCCGGGGTGCCTGGATGGCTCAGTCGGTTCAATGCGCACAATCCCGGAGCCTCCCGCTCAGGTCAAGATCTCAGGGCGCTGGGATGGAGCCCTGCCTCGGGCTCCCTGCTCAGTGGGGATGCGGGGGGGGGGGGGGTCTGCTTCTCCCTCTCCCCTCCCCCACCCCCGCTCTCGCACAGGCATGTGCATGTTCTCTGTCTCTCTCTCAAATAAATAAAATCTAAAAAAAATAACAATGAAGTGCGCACAATCCCATGAGGATAATGTTACAATGCAGAGTATGACTCAGGAGATCTGGGCGGGGCCTAAGATTCTACATTTTTTTAAAGATTTTATTTATTTATTTGACAGAGATATAGAGAGCACAGATAGGCAGAGCAGCAGGCAGAGGGAGAGCGAGAAGCAGGCTCTCCGGGGAGCAGGAAGCCCCATGCGGGTCTTGATCCCAGGACCCCGGGACCATGACCTGAGCCGAAGGCAGACGCTTAACGACTGAGCCACCCAGGCGCCCCTGCATTTCTAAACAACTCCCAAAGTGATGGCCAAGCTGCTAGTCCACAGACCACAGTATGAGGAGTAGAGCCAAATTGTCACACAGAGGTGCTATTTTTTAAATGTTTTAGAATATAAAAAAAAAAAAAAAAGAAGGAGAAATAAAGGACAAAGAGAAAGTAACCAGGCGATGAAGGAACTAAGAGAAGGCCTGGATTTTCAGACAGTAAGTGAACAACTATTAAGGTACCACTAGGCAAGAACCTTCGAATTAGACGTGTGGTGATGAGAGGGGCCTGCGTGTTGAGGCCTAATAAAAACAATAGGACTCGTGGAGATAAGCAGTCACTGCTCTGAACAGGTATTCCATTTCAGTTCCCAGATGGATAGAGATTTTCACTCCCTCATGATACCTCAGGTAATGAGAAAAAACTCCTGAAGTGTGACATAAATGGCCATCAAGAGGCATTAGTGTTTAAAGACCAAAAAAAAAAAAAAAAACCAAAACAAAACCCCTTTACTTCAGGGTTATTGTAGGGGAAAGGAGCATTTCAAATTAGCAGGTATGGGAATAGCAAACGGTGAGGCAGAATTTTCCTTCTTAAGTGGGTCAGCTGATGAACTATTCAAGTCTGTTTATAATCATCCAAATGTTCTAAGGCATGAGGGTGTAACACAGTGTTAGGTGGACTTTAATCTTGGAAGAAAATGTCAGAAGGAATCTTCCCTGCTCTGCTTCCTTGAGGTGAGGAGAGGACTGGTGGATGGACTCTGGGAGAAGAAATGAGAACCTCTTCATCCTTTAGTAAAGGTATGGAACACTTGGGTATAATAAGAATGAGCACTAGGCAGGGAGTCAGAGTATCTGAATTCCAGCGCCGATGCCACTATGAACTAGCTGTTGGACCTTGGGCAACAGCTCTCTGAATAAGTTTCCTTCTTGAGAGGATTAATCTAGAATAGCATTTTCCAAAGTGTGACAAAATGTTAATTGGAGTTATCTGGAAAACTGCTGTCCATGGTCGAATGAGGTAGGCAGACATTGGGTTATATACACCTAAATATCTTTCATTAGAGGCAAGCCTCTTGAGTTCTTTATACGGAGCCTCTGAATATGGAGAGCAGTATTTCCCAAACTTACTTCATTGTGGAACACTTTTTGCAAGGACCGTCTCAAAAGATTAATGCTCCATGGAACTTACTCTGGGAAATGTAGATGCTTTTTAAGCCTATTTACTTTTAGCGCAATATCATCCACATACCAAAGTTAAATCAGGAATATCCAGATATCTACCTATATAAAAAACTTAAATTAAAAAAAAATGAAGTTAATACTATTTTCAATTTGTTGCTGTTTTAACTTGATAAAATCTGTTTTTCAAAATAACCTCTTGATCTAATTTCAAAGTCGATGCACTTGTATTGTAGAATTTGATTTGAAAAATAAAAAAGAGCACAAAATTTACAATTATTAAGAGAGTCACAACTGTTAATATTTTCATGGAGATCCTTCTAGAACTCAAATTATTTCTTAAATTAACTATTATTTTTAAAAAAGATTTATTTATTTATTTATTTTAGAGAGAGAGAGCATGCATGCGTGGGGAGATGCAGAGGGAGAGGAAGAGAGAATCCAAAGCGGACTCTCCTCTGAACTCGGAGCCCTATGTGGGGCTCGATCCCAAGACCCTGAGATCATGACCTCAGCCAAAATCAAGAGCCAGATGTTTAACCAACTGAGCCACCCAGGTGCCCCAAATTAACTATTATTTTTATCATTAAGTCAAATTTTTAATTTCCCACTTAGCAGGTCTCCTGTTCTAGTTTGCATATGGCCCAATTTTTTATAAGGACCTTCAAATATAAAATTTTTCTGATGCCAGATGGAATATTGAAGCTTAAAAATATTCTAAAATGAAAGACAGTAATAAACTACAAAGAAGAAAATTAGCTTCATCTTTATAGTCAGATATATTATTCTTATTAAATTATTCTAAGGCTGAATTCTTCTTATATCTGAATATTCCCCAACAGTGGCATCTAATTTATTTGTATATTTATACCCTATCCTATTACAAACATAATTTATGATGACTGTCTAAGTGTCTTTAAATTGACTCCAAGAATTAAAATTCACTGGCTTGAAGATATTGAGAACCCATAGCACCTTAAATATCTCTGAGGGTAAGAGATGATCACCTTCATTTTATAGATTCATCGGAATAGCAGGATTAATCATAATACCCAAATAATTGTTTTCACATTGGGTGCTTTTATTGAAAAGGCTAGAACGAATTCTAGATTTTGTTTCTAACCCTGCCTAGAAAAAATGAGGGATACACAAAATGACCTCTGGGTGGCCTTCCAACTTGTTATGAATCCTTGCATTAGAAAAACAAGTTTTTCAAGAAAGAGATAATGGTGATTTTCTCCCCCTTTAAAATGTGTTTTTCGCCCTTAAAATTGTGCAGTCAGTATTTTCGGAGAAACCTCGCTTACAAAGTCACATTAATGATATTTAAGGGACAAATCACAGGTTTTTTGCCTGGAGAGGAGTTTTATTGACTTTCTATGGTTAAGGGATAACGAGAAGATTGTATAATGCCAGTCTTCCTCTGCCAGCAGCGGGTACTTTGATTGTAAATATCAAAATCTATTTTCCCTTAGTACTCTTAAAAAAATAACAGTGAATCTAAGAATTAGAGATAGTAATAGTTCAGATGGTTTGCCATGTGCTGAGAACCCCAGATGGCTTAAGGATGAATGATCAGGCTCTCCTTGTAAGAACTTTTATTTTTAATAATTGATGACGAGTATGTATTGCCGCCACTGTTTCCCACTTAATTACTTTTCTTTTTGATCAAGCACATTAATGAAAAGAGACCTAATAAATCATGTGCAAAAACAGTAAAGCACTTAATTAACATGTGTTTCCCTGATTGATGGTGATAGAAAACCACAGTAGCGCTGAGTAGGCTCACAAGGGCACCTTCAACTGACATGGTATCTTGAACAAACATATGGCTGAGAGCATAATACATGAACTCTATTCTCATTTAAGAACTAGCCATGACAACCACAGATCACAGTGTTATTACAATCTTCCTTCTTCTCTCTGACTGAGAGGCTCTATGCTCCTGGCTTGGGGGATGTAAACAATACATGCTAAACATAAACCAACAAATGCCGGGGTAGATTATTTCTAATACCAAGAGCCAACATTTACCGAATACTTACTGTGTGCCAGGTTCTCTGCTATGTGTTTTAAAAGACTGACTTACTTAACTCTTCAACAATGCACTTGGCTAGTGATCATTACTGTCTTCATTTTATAAGGAGAAAACCTGATACATGTAGATGGTAAGCCATGGTCCAAGTTGCTCAGCTAATAAATAAGGTAATCTGGTCAGCCTTACTCCATAGCCCCGTTTGATTGGCTGGAAGATGTTTTTCCCATGTGTTTCTAGCGAATTTGAAATTCTGTGGGAGAATCACAAACTACTATAGATATCCCCGGAATGGGATCACCTGAGAACAAACAAGAGTTGAGATAACTGGGTTTTATACACACACAATGAAAAAGTAGATCATATTGCATGGTTAAAACACAGCTACATCTTAATTTTGATTGTGTGAGAAAGGTAGATCAGGGGTAGAAGCGAGGGTTCTTTTTTCTTCTTTATCCTGTATTCCATTTTTTTGTGTAATGTGGTTTTGCTGCATTTAAAATGAGACCCAGTGGAAGCCAATAAATAAATCCCTCTTCTCTCTACCTCCCTCAAGAATGGACAGGTCCTACGTCACCTTAATCCGATGTTTCTCCAGAATGGATGAACAAATCAGCTTCCCTGTTTAAAGAGGTCACCTATGTTCCCAAATCACCTTTCAGCTCTGCAATCAAGTTTGCTGATGGCTGAACAACACTTCCCACCCCCTACTGAGGATCCCTGGCTGGCCAGTCTGTTGCTGAAAGATATTTATGAAGACCTTCATCATCCCCTGCTTCCAGATCCTTTCCCAGAACACCAGGGATGGCAGGATAAAGAAACCATTGCTAATCCTGCATAGCATCTCTTTTATGGATGGCTGCTAGGTGCATTTGGTCAAATGAGACAAGCCGGCATTGTTCTGAACTCACAGAGATTCCCATGAAGGAAGGGACTGATTCATTCTCTATGCCATCACACCTCAAATTTGAGGACCTTTAGGCCAGGTGCATTGTTTGTTTGTTAGGGGATATGAAGGGAAGGCTAATATACTGAGTATCTCAGTTCTGCTAAGTACTCACATACAAGAAGGCAGAGAGTAGAGCTCCAGCAGCTGAAATGAACCAGGGGATCACAAACGATGCTCAGGACCCAGAACAATTCCTTTGGACCGTGGAGAGAGGCAAAGAGCATCAGGTGTGTCCTAGAGTCAGAAAAAAAAAAAAGTTCTAATAGATGAAAGGACCACAGAAAAAATTTCAAAAATGCTGTAGGGAAATTGGTACGGAGATTGGTGGAGAGAATTACTCCTCCCTGTCTGACCCTTTTCTTGCCAAGAGATTCCAAAGTAACAATTGGAAGATTTTTTTTCCTTCCCCATGGGAACACACACATTTAATTTCATTATAAAATCAAGGGAAAGGAAAGATCCACCTTACATATGGAGTGCAAAGTACTTCTGTGTAAAGGACAATCAGGGTCTGGTTTAAAAAGAAAAACAATTGAACAAGAGCTCCTCATGAGTTGTTGTTCAATACATATAAAGTTTCAGTTGTGCAAGATGAATAGGTGCTAGAGATCTCTTGTACAACATGGTGCCTAGAGTCAACATGGTATTGTGCACTTAAAAATTTCTGAAGACGGTAGATCTCATGTTAAGGGTTCTTACCACCCACACACAAAAGACAAGGAAACTTTCAGAGGTGATGGATATGTCCATTAGCTTGATTGTGGTGATAGTATCACAGCTATATGCATATGTCGGAACTTACCGAATCATATACAGTAAACATGTATATTTGTTTTGTATATCAATTATACCTCAATAAAGCTCTCAAGGAAAAAAAAAAGGAAAAAGAAAACCAAGTCATCCTCTAATGAATTGAGATGTTTACAAATTAAGTTTCCATTACTGCAGCGGTTCTTAGTTTTTTTGGGAAGGTAGTGAGGGTAAAGATACCTTTAGGAATCTGATGAAGCTAGTGAACCCTCTCCACAGATAAAAGCACATACATTCATACACATGAACTGTTGCACGTAATCCCAGTGGTTCTGCATCCCAGCTCTGGCCTATCCATGGGGCTCATTAAAGAACACCAGCATTGTTAATTGCTCTCAGTGTTGTTCCAGGTTTCCCCCCTTCCCCAATAGGTACTGCCCTTGTATCGTGAGCATCTCTGTGTCTTGTCATCATCGATGCACCCAATTCATCTTTCATTCAACAGCTGTCCACTCCCTCTTCAGAATGAGAAACCAGCCTGCTTGGACTTCATTTCTGCACACAGGGGACTATGAAGGCATATGATTTTCCTTTTTCTGTGATCGATATAGGTATTGGTTGATATCATGAAAGGAAACTGTTTCAGAATCTAAAAGGAAAGGGAAAACTTTCCAAATTGAAGAAAATATGGAAGAGAGATTCCAATTTCTTCCCTTTACGTTTGATGGCATGATAAGAAGTAGACAGTGGGGGGAATTTGTTACTGGAGCTTGACTGGCTGTTTCCCGCTGCTCTGTTATGTAGGAACACATTTTAAGAATGGTTTTGCACAAGATCCAGATTGGTAACGAAATATAGAAATAATTATATCTTCTCAATATGTATGCCTTTCTTACATAACATAATCAAAAAAATATTTAAAAATGGCCCAAAGCAATCCTTCGGCCTAAGAGGCCGTGTGTGGACAATGACTACCATAATTACGACAGTCAATCGGGAATTGTTGTGAGCTGTACAATCCACTATGCGTTGACTGAGTATGATCTTATCATTAAACCATCCAATTTCCCAACTCACTAGGCTCTTCTCAAGTCATTGCAGTCTCTCATGTATGGCCAATCAAATCCAGCCACTCTACAAGGCTGAGATTTACTGGTGGTTGCCCTGCAGCCTCTATAGCTTAACCTGGCCTGAGTTACTTTGCACCTCAGGCTGCCGTAATGGTGCAGCTTGTGCCCTCCACAGATTTCTGGGCTTGGGGGGCTTGAGTAAGGACTGAACTCCAATCGGAGCTTACTAAGTGCCTCATTAGCCTTCATTACATACCCACAGACCTCAAACCTTAGTGGCTTAAAACAATAACCATTTTTTTTTTTCTGCTTATGGTTATTATAGGTTGAGTCTCTGGATTGGGCTCAGTTGGATGGTTATTCTAAGTTTGACTGAGCTTGGCTAGCTAGCTTTTTCATCTATAGTCAGCTGCTAGGTGGGCTGGAGCTGGCTGGTTTAGGATACCTCAGCTGGGATGGCTGGGATGACCGAGACCCCTCCCCAACAGACTCCCATCATCCATCTGGCTACCCTGGGCTTGTTTGCATGGTAAGAAAGGTTACTGAGAGCAGCAGGAGGACAAATCCCAAAGTATAAGCCTTTTTCGAGGCTCTGCTTGCATCATGTTTACTGATATCCCATTGGCCAAATTAAGTCTTAACGATAGTCCAGAAGTAGTGTGGGAGTGCGATACCAAAGACTATGGATAAGAGAGAATCATTTATGGCCCTCATTATAATCTACACCACAGAGCTATGGCACTGGCCTGAGCCTACATTAGTGTGGAGGAAGGGGCAACTTCTTCTAGATGTGTCTTTAGGTGTGTCTTTTCCTAATTCATTTGCCCAGAGTGGGTGCCTCTTTTTACAACTCACAAAGGTACCATATGGGGTAGCTGAGGCTCTAGATTGGCCCAATAGATGTTTTATCTTATTAACTAGATGTACATGGCAAATAATATCCCCAGGGATATTTTACCCTTTTTCTTTTTTGTAGACTCTCCAAACCAGGCAGGCCCAACAATAAAGACCATCTCTTAAAATTTTTTTTAGGTCTTTAAGGGAAGAATTCATGTCCAATTCAAATTTGTAAACTCCATAGTCTTTAGCTTAGCATTAATTTGGGCTCAAAAATATTTAATCCGAATTTTCACATTTTTATCATTCATATCAGTTACAATCTGGACCCTAGATACATGGTATTCAAAGTGGATCTGCAGACGACCTGAATCAGAATCACCTGGAGCCCTTGTTAAAATGCAGATTCCTGCAGAGGAGCAAGATGGCGGAGGAGTAGGAGACCTCAATTTCGTCTGGTCCCAGGAATTCAGCTGGATAGGGATCAAACCATTCTGAACACCTACGAACTCAATAGGAGATCGAAGAAAAGAATAGCAGCAACTCTCTAAACAGAAAAGCGACCACTTTCTGGAAGGTAGGATGTGCGGAGAAGTGAATCTGAGGCGATATTTGGGAAGATAGGCGGTGGGGGAGGGAACCTTCGCTGGGACAGTGTGGTCTCAGGACCCTCGGGGTCACAGAAAGACCGGGGGTACCTGAGTGCGGCCGAGCTCCCAGGGATCGGAGCGGGGAAGCCGGCTGCAGAGACGGAGCCGAGGCGCGGGCTCTCAGCTCGGGGATGCCATAAACCGTGATCCGCGGCACAGTCGGGCCACTGCTCCTCCAGCAGGGACCCAACAAGCGGCAGATCCGGGGAGACTCACCTTCCTCCCCAGGAGGAGCGGCGCGGGAGCGCACCACAGGGATCTGCTGGGTTTGGAGACTCCACCCGGGGTCGGGTGCCAGAGATAGAAACGCGCGGTCACAGGCCGGGTGAGCACGGAGTGCGGCCGGAGACCAGGGACACGGGAGTGACTGCTTTTCTCTGGGGGCGCACTGAGGAGCGGGACCCCGAGTTCTCAGGTCCTCCGGGGGCGGAGACTGGGAGGCCGCCATTTTCACTCTCCGCCTCCAAAGCTGTACGGAAAGCTTGCAGGGAACAAAAGCTCCCGAGAGCAAACCCGAGCAGATGACTTAGCCCGGACCGGCAAGGGCGGGGCAATTCCACCTCCGGCAAAGACATTTGGGAACCATGGCAACGGGCCCCTCCCCCAGAAGATCAGCGAGAACAGCCAGCCAAGACCAAGTTTACCCATCAATGAGAACGGCAGAACTCCAGCGCTAGGGCAATACTGCACATAGAATTCATGGCTTTTTTACCATGATTCTTTAGTCTTTCAAAGTTAATTTTTTTTAATTTTCCTTTTTTCTTTTTCTTTTTTTTTGAATTTTTCTTTTTCCCTTTTTCAACCAACATCTTATCAATTCCTTTTTTAAAAATCTTTTTTTATTTTTCATTTTTAGAGTCATATTCTATCCCTTCATAGTAGTTAACCTTATTTTTGGTGTATATATATAAGTTGTTCTCTCTTTAAAATTTTGGATACAGTTTCTTCTAACAGACCAAAATATACCCTAAATCTCTAGTGTATGGCTTTGTTCTACTCTCCTGCTTGATCACATTCTCTCCCTTTTTTTTTTTAATTTCTCTTCTTTTTTCAACCAACTTCTTATCAATTCCTTTTATAAAGTCTTTTATAATTTTCATCTTTACAGTCATATTCCATCCCTTCATCATATTTACCCTTATTTTTGTACATATATAAGCTTTTCTTTCTTTAAAATTTTGGGAGGCAGTTTCTTCTAACAGACCAAAATATGTGCCAAATCTAGTGTGTGGCACTGATCTATTCACCAGCCTAATCATATTTGATCATATTCTTTTTTTTAAATCTTTTTCTTTTTCTTTTTTTTTTTCTTTTTTCTTTCTTTCCCTTTCTTTTCCCCCAGTTTCAGGTCTCTTCTGATTTGTTTAGTGTATATTTTTCTGGGGTCATTGTTACCATGTTAGCATTTTGTTCTCTCATTCATCTATTTGCCTCTGGACAAAATGACAAGATGGAAAAAATCACTGAAAAAAAAAGAACAAGAGGCAGTACGGACTGCCAGGGACCTAAGCAATACAGACATTAGTAAGATGTTGGAACTAGAGTTCAGAATGACGATTTTAAAGATACTAGCTGGGCTTGAAAAAAGCATGGAAGTTATTAGAGAAACCCTTTCTGGAGAAATAAAAGAACTAAAATCTAACCAAGTCGAAATCAAAAAGGCTATTAATGAGGTGCAATAAAAAATGGAGGCTCTAACTGCTAGGATAAATGAGGCAGAAGAGAGAATCAGTGAGATAGAAGACCAAATGATGGAAAATAAAGAAGCTGAGAAAAAGAGAGATCAACAACTACTGGATCACGAGGGCAGAATTCAAGAGAGAAGTGATACCACAAGACGAAACAGTATTAGAATAATTGGGATCCCAGAAGAAGAAGAAAGAGAGAGAGGGGCAGAAGGTATATTGGAGCAAATTATAGCAGAGAACTTCCCTAATTTGGGGAAGGAAAGAGGCATCAAAATCCAGAAGGCACAAAGAACCCCCCTCAAAATCAATAAAAATAGGTCAACACCCAACATCTAATAGTAAAACTTATGAGTCTCAGGGACAAAGAGAAAATCCTGAAAGCAGCTTGGGAGAAGAGATCTGTAACCTACAATGGTAGAAACATTAGATTGGCAACAGACCTATCCACAGAGACCTGGCAGGCCAGAAAGGACTGGCATGATATATTCAGAGCACTAAATGAGAAAAATATGCAGCCAAGAATACTATATCCAGCTAGGCTGTCATTGAAAATTGAAGGAGAGATAAAAAGTTTCCAGGACAAACAAAAACTAAAGGAATTTGCAAACACGAAACCAGCCCTACAAGAAATCTTGAAAGGGGTCCTCTAAGCAAAGAGAGAGCCTAAAAGCAACATAGACCAGAAAGGAACACAGACAATATACAGTAACAGTCACCTTACAGGCAATACAATGGCACTAAATTCCTATCTTTCAATGGTTACCCTGAATGTAAATGGGCTAAATGCCCCAATCAAAAGACACAGGCTATCAGATTGGATAAAAAAACAAGACCCATTGATATGCTGTCTGCAAGAGACTCATTTTAGACCCAAAGACGCCTCCAGATTGAAAGCGAGGGGGTGGAAAACCATTGACCATGCTAATGGGCACCAAAAGAAAGCTGGGGTGGCAATCCTTATATCAGACAAATTAGATTTTAAACCAAAGACTATAATAAGAGATGAGGAAGGACACTATATCCTACTTAAAGGGTCTATCCAACAAGAAGATCTAACAATTGTAAATATCTATGCCCCTAACATGGGAGCAGCCAATTATATAAGGCAATTAATAACAAAAGCAAAGAAACACATCGACAACAATACAATAATAGTAGGGGACTTTAACACCACCCTCACTGAAATGGACAGATCATCTAAGCAAAAGATCAACAAGGAAATAAAGACTTTAAATGACACACTGGACCAAATGGACTTCACAGATATGTTCAGAACATTCCATCCCAAAGCAACAGAATACACATTCTTCTCTAGTGCCCATGGAACATTCTCCAGAATAGATCACATCCTAGGTCACAAATCAGGTCTCAACCGGTACCAAAAGATTGGCATCATTCCCTGCATATTTTCGGACCACAATGCTTTGAAACTAGAACTCAATCACAAGAGGAAAGTCGGAAAGAACTCAAATACATGGAGGCTAAAGAGCATCCTACTGGAGAATGAATGGGTCAACCAGGAAATTAAAGAAGAATTAAAAAAAAATTCATGGAAACAAATGAAAAAGAATATACAACTGTTCAAAATCTTTGGGATGCAACAAAGGCAGTCCTAAGAGGAAAGGATATAGCAATACAAGCCTTTCTCAAGAAACAAGAAAGGTCTCAAATACACAACCTAACCCCACACCTAAAGGAGCTGGAGAAAGAACAGCAAATAAAGCCTACACCCAGCAGGAGAAGAGAAATAATAAAGATCAGAGCAGAAATCAATGAAATAGAAACCAAAAGAACAGTAGAACAGATCAACGAAACTAGGAGCTGGTTCTATCAAGATTGATAAACCTCTGGCCAGACTTATCAAAAAGAAAAGAGAAATGACCCAAATAAATAAAATCATGAATGAAAGAGGAGAGATCCCAACCAACACCAAAGAAATACAAACAATTATAAGAACATATTATGAGCAACTATATGCCAGCAAACTAGATAATCTGGAAGAAATGGATGCATTCCTAGAGATGTAGAAACTACCAAAACTGAACCAGGAAGAAATAGAAAACCTGAACAGACCTATAACCACTAAGGCAATTGAAGCAGTCATCAAAAATCTCCCAACAAACAAGAGCCCAGGGCCAGATGGCTTCCCAGGGGAATTCTACCAAACATTTAAAGAAGCATTAATACCTATTCTTCTGAAACTGTTCCAAAAAATAGAAATGGAAGGAAAACTTCCAAACTCATTTTATGAGGCCACCATTACCTTGATCCCAAAACCAGACAAAGACCTCATCAAAAAGGAGAATTACAGACCAATATCCCTGATGAACATGGATGCAAAAATTCTCACCAAAATACTAGCCAATAGGATCCAACAGTACATTAAAAGGATTATTCACCACGACCCAGTGGGATTTATCCCTGGGCTGCAAGGTTGGTTCAACATCCGCAAATCAATCAATGTGATACAATACATTAATAAAAGAAAAAACAAGAACTATATGATCCTCTCAATAGACGCAGAAAAAGCATTTGACAAAGTACAGCATCCTTTCTTGATTAAAACTCTTCAGAGTATAGGGATAGAGGGTACATACCTCAATATCATAAAAGCCATCTATGAAAAACCTGCAGCGAATATCATTCTCAATGGGGAAAACCTGAGAGCTTTCCCCCTAAGGTCAGGAACACGGCAGGGATGTCCACTATCACCACTGCTATTCAACCTAGTATTAGAAGTCCTAGCCACAGCAATCAGACAACAAAAAGAAATAAAAGGCATCTGAATCAGCAAAGAAGAAGTCAAACTCTCACTCTTTGCAGATGATATGATACTTTATGTGGAAAACCCAAAAGACTCCACCCCAAAACTGCTAGAACTCATACAGGAATTCAGTAAAGTGGCAGGATATAAAATCAGTGCACAGAAATCAGTGGCATTCCTGTACGCCAACAACAAGACAGAAGAAAGAGAAATTAAGGAGTTGATCCCATTTACAATTGCACCCCAAACCATAAGATACCTAGGAATAAATCTAACCAAAGAGGCAAAGGATCTGTACTCAGAAAACTATAAAATACTCATGAAAGAAATTGAGGAAGACACAAAGAAATGGGAAAACATTCCATGCTCATGGATTGGAAGAACAAATATTGTGAAGATGTCAATGCTACCTAGAGCAATCTACACATTTAATGCAATCCCTTTCAAAATACCATCAACTTTTTTCAAAGAAATGGAACAAATAATCCTAAAATTTGTATGGAACCAGAAAAGACCCCGAATAGCCAGAAGAATGTTGAAAAAGAAAAGCAAAGCCGGTGGCATCACAATTCCGGACTTCAAGCTCTACTACAAAGCTGTCATCATCAAGACAGTATGGTACTGGCACAAAAACAGACACATAGATCAATGGAACAGAATAGAGAGCCCAGAAATGGACCCTCACCTCTATGGTCAACTAATCTTCAACGAAGCAGGAAAGAATGTCCAATTGAAAAAAAGGCAGTCTCTTCAACAAATGGTGTTGGGAAAATTGGACGGCCACATGCAGAAGAATGAAACTGGACTATTTCCTTACACCACACACAAAAATAGACTCAAAATGGTTGAAAGACCTAAATGTGAGACAGGAGTCCATCAAAATCCTAAAGGAGAACACAGGCAGCAACCTCTTCGACCTCAGCCGCAGCAACTTCTTTCTAGAAACATTGCCAAAGGCAAGGGAAGCAAGGGCAAAAATGAACTATTGGGTCTTCATCAAGATAAGAAGCTTTTGCACAGCAAAGGAAACAGTCAACAAAACCAAAGACAACCAACAGAATGGGAGAAGATATTTGCAAATGACATATCAGATAAAGGGCTAGTATCCAAAATCTATAAAGAACTTATTAAACTCCACACCCAAATAACAAATGATCCAATCAAGAAATGGGCAGAAGACATGAACAGACATTTTTCCAAAGAAGACATCCAAATGGCCAACAGACACATGAAAAAGTGCTCAACATCGCTCGGCATCAGGGAAGTCCAAATCAAAACCTCAATGAGATACCACCTCACAACTAGTCAGAATGGCTAAAATTAACAAGTCAGGAAATGACAGATGTTGGCGGGATGCGGAGAAAGGGGAACCCTCCTACACTGTTGGTGGGAATGCAAGCTGGTGCAGCCACTCTGGAAAACAGTATGGAGGTTCCTCAAAAAGTTGAAAATAGAGCTACCATCCGACCCAGCAATTGCACTACTGGGTATTTACCCCAAAGATACAAATGTAGTGATCCGAAGGGGTACGTGCACCCTGATGTTTATAGCAGCAATGTCCACAATAGCCAAACTATGGAGAGAGCCAAGATGTCCATCGACAGATAAAGAAGATGTGGTATATATATACAATGGAACATTACGCAGCCATCAAAAGGAATGAAATCTTGCCATTTGCAATGACGTGGATGGAACTGGAGGGTATTATGCTGAGCGAAATAAGTCAATCAGAGAAAGACATGTATCATATGATCTCACTGATATGAGGAATTCTTAATCTCAGGAAACAAACTGAGTGTTGCTGGAATGGTGGGGGGTGGGAGGGATGGGGTGGCTGGGTGATAGACATTGGGGAGGGTATGTGCTATGGTGAGTGCTGTGAATTGTATAAGACTGTTGAATCACAGACCTGTACCTCTGAAACAAATAATACATTATATGTTTAAAAAAAGAAGAAGATAGTAGGAAGGGTAAAATGAAGGGGGGGGGAAATTGGAGGGGGAGATGAACCATGAGAGACTATGGACTCTGAGAAACAAACTGAGGGTTCTAGAGGGGAGGGGGGTTGGGGGATGGGTTAGCCTGGTGATGGGTATTAAAGAAGGCAAGTACTGAATGGAGCACTGGGTGTTATACGCAAACAATGAATCATGGAACACTACATCAAAAACCAATGATGTAATGTATGGTGATTAACATAACATAATAAAATTTAAAAAAAGAATAAAAAAGTGCATATTCCTGGGTTCGACCTCAGGTCTAATGTGCCCAAATCTGCTTGCGGCTGGGAAATTTATCTTTAACACAGCTGAGTACTGCTTATGTACTTTAAAATTTAAGAATAACCGTCTCAGAGAAGCAGATTTTGCAATGGTTCGAACTCTATTCAAGGTAATAAATAATGTTTACATTCTAATCACAGACACATTCACATCCATACATATACACAGACAGAGACGGATGACTGAAAAAAAAGATTTTGTGGTGAAAATACCCTAAGTACCATAGATCTTTTCTAATCTATTTAAGTTTCCGAAATGTTGATCAGTGACTCAGATATATTTCATGACCCAATAATGTGTGATGACCTGGCTTTTGAAAAACGCAGGTCTAGGGAAGATGCTCATAGGACCTTTATTTGAACATTTTTTTCTTCTCCCATATATACGTGGCAAATATATAATGCTTCTTTTTCTATGCTTATCAATTCCTTTAAATATCCATTCCCCTATGCCAGTGGTTCTCAAATTTTGGCATGCATCAGAATCACCTGGAATACTTGTTAAATCACAACTTTCTGAGTCCCACCCTCAAGAGTTTCTGATTCAGCAAGACTGGGGAGAGGCCAAAAATGTGTATTTCTGGGGCGCCTGGGTGGCTCAGTCCTTAAGCGTCTGCCTTCAGCTCAGGCCATGATCCCGGGGTCCTGGGATCGAGCCCTGCATCGGGCTCCCTGCTCGGCAGGAAGCCTGCTTCTCCCTCTCCCACTCCCCCTGCTTGTGTTCCCTCTCTCACTGTGTCTCTCCCTGTCAAAGAAATAAATAAAATCTTAAAAAAATGTGCATTTCTTTTTTAAAAAATTTTTTTAATTTTATTTTATTATGTTATGTTAGTCACCATAAAATACATCATTAGTTTTTGATGTGGTGATCCATGATCCAAAAAACGTGCATTTTTAACAAGTTTCCAGACTGATCCTTCTCCTCAAGGGACCAACTTTGAGAATCACTGCCCTATATATTCCAGTCTCTTTGATTTGCTCCACAAACCATTAGAAACCCCAAGTTTCCTGGCTGATTTTTATTACCATTTCTAACCACATTTGCACCACTTCTTGATTTTTTCTTTTATTACTGCTTTCCAGCTACATTTGCTTTTGCTGGTTACCACTCACTCAGACTTAGCTTGCATTGTGTAATGAACATATTGGATTCAGCTGGCATTTCCCTAAAGCCTGCCAAAAGCACTCCAACCATTGTCTTACTGGCATGTTTCCGACTCTGATTCTAAAACTGTTCTTTTCGTTCCTCTGTTTCTTCAGAAAGCACTAAGGTGGCTCAAGTCCCAGTCTAGTGGTGCTGTTTGTTCTGTGAAGTCTCAGAGATGGCAGATCAGCCCCTCAAGGATGTCATTCTGATGCTATTAATCATTTCTTCCTCCATGGGCCTGCTAGATCTCAGCCTGAGTCTACTGGCCTGGGTTTACTATGGTGCCTCATGCTATTGGAAACTCACTACCACAAGCAGAGAGTGAAACATTTTTGGAAATTTCATATGTTTGGCGGGAATTGGACAAAATAACAAGCTATTAGAGCGCCTTCTCTTCTCCCAATGCAGAAAAGTGGTTTTTGTTCTAGCCATTGTATCCAGTTTTTTTGGTCGTGAAAAAAGAGGAAGGGGACACAGATAAGTCTAGATCTCCCCCCCCAATTCTGAATTACCCATGGTAAGAATGGACTGGCTTTGAATGTTTTAATACAGGGGATAGGGGACTCATTCCTATCTGAGAACCCAGCATTCTGGCCCCACCGTAGACCACTGTCCTCTCTTGGTCATGATAAGCTGATTAACACCTATGTCATGAATGCTTTGAGGGAAAGATATTTGGGAATCTGATGTCATCATGTGATTTCTCTCCCTCACTTGTCACCCAGATAGCCCTCAGGGCCAGAATGGTACTATGGTACTCATGGCAGTTAACCCAAACATCTCCCTGTAAACTTTCCTAGGTAAAAATTCTTTCTCCTATATTCTACGATCTGTTTATCTGGGGACAGGGATGGGATCTCTGAGTTCTCTTGCAGGGCTTCGAGCAGATTTTAGGTTCTTTTCTGAGAAATATTTGGACTCTGCCCAGGTCCATCTGAGGCCCATTTCCATTAAAGGTAGGATGACTTTTCATCTAAGCCAAAATATAAATCATTTTCTTTAATTTTCAAAAAAGATGTTTAAACTGGGGCGCCTGGGTGGCTGAGTTGAGCGGCCAGCTGTTGATTTCAGCTCAGGTCATGATGTCGGAGTTGTGAGATCAAGGCCCAAGTCAGACTCTGTGCTCAGCGTGGAGTCTGCTTGAGGATTCTCTCTCCCTCTCCCTTTGCCCCTCCCCCTACTCATGCTCTCTCACTCTTAAAAAATTAAAAAAATAAAAAAATAATAAAAAAGATGTTTCAACTTTCTACACAGTCATCTGAAAGCAAAAGCACTGGAAAAGTTTATTTTTGAACTGATAAGTAGCTTTGGCCAAAATCATGGTTGGGAAGGGTTACACTTGCAAGAGATGTTCTAGATTACCCACCAATAATAGGATCTCTTACTTCTAGCCTTGTGTTCAGTGCTAGATCCCCTAATAGCAATGCATTCAATAATACCTTGGCTGCAGTAGAATCTTCTTCAGGAACTCACTCTACTCCCACCCAAAAGGTAAGAGCAGTCCCTCTGGCAACCATTTTCTGTGATATGGCCTTGGCTTCCTACACACACTTGATTGGTCCAGACTTGGATGTGTGATCTAGACTGTATGAAATAGAGAACCTTCACTGAAAATTTGGAATTAGGATTGAAATTCCAGTTTCCATCAGGACTGCTTATTTAAAAGGAGGCAATATAAATCCATGAGTGGTGGTACAATCCTGTTTCTCACCATCTGGATTGGAGAGCAGAGAAGCCCAGGAGGAGGAGAGAGATACAGAAATTTCGAGAAGAAGAGAAAGAAATGAAGACGATACAGAGATGAGAAATGGAAAGAGTGCAGTTGGTGTTCCAAGCCCTTCATTCTAATGTATTCCCAAGGCCTTTGGGATCCATGTTATTATATCTTAATAATAAGTGGTAGCTTTTTCGCTTATACTAGTTTGGGTCCACTTGAGTTCATTTCTGTTATATGCAGTCAAAGGAGTTGTAAATAGGACTAATGCCTTCTCTGAACTACTATCTAATGTCATCTCTCGGCTTAAATCAGAATCCTTACAGAAAAGACGTCTGCATTCTGTGTAGAGACATGGTTGAAGTAGCCCCCTTTGTATTACTAGTTGGGTGAAAAATAGCTACACAGACTTACATCTTTGTATGAGTGTATTTCTGAGTGCATATTATGTCACATTTTCTCCATGAAAATGTTTAACTTCTTGTAAGTCATTTGACAAATGTTTATTGAGCACTACTGTGTTTCCAACATTATTTTAAGACCTGGTTTTTAAAAAAATGGCAACTTTTTTTCTATCAGGTGTTGACGGTTTTATAATTGATAATGTTTCCCTAATTATCTTGACTTCCAGGGAGCTCCCAGCTAAATTTACATGCCAGTTATGGTGACCATTTTGTTTCATTATTTTATTACTGTTATGCTTTATAGTCTCACTTTTTAAAATATGATTCTTTTTAAAAATTAAAAAAATTTTTTTTATTATGTTATGTTAGTCACCATGCAATACATCATTAGTTTTTGACGTAGTGATCCACGATTCATTGTTTTCATATAACACCCAGTGCTCCATGCAGTATGTGCCCTCCTTACTACCCATCACCGGGCTAACCCATCCCCCCACCCCCTTCCCCTCTAAAACCCTCAGTTTGTTTCTCGGAGTACATAGTCTCTCATGGTTCATCTCTCCCTCCGATTCCCCCCCCTTCATTTTTCCCTTCCTTCTCCTAAATATGATTCTTAACCACAATTTAAATTCCCTTTTACTGGGGTGCCTGGGTGGCTCAGTCAGTTGAGCATTGAACTCTCAGTTTCAGCTCAGGTCGTGATCTCATGGGTAGTAAGATTGAGCCCTGTGTCAGGCTCCATGCTCAGCAGGGAGTCTGCTTGAGATTCTCTCTCCCACCCCTCCCGCTTGCACACTCTCTCAAATAAATAAATAAATCTTTAAAAAATGCCTTTTTACTAGCCTGGATTCACATGTCTATGCATTTTTATTTTAAGTTGACTCCAAGACTTTTGTGAGAAGTTGGGGCACAGATTATTTGGAAATCAAACTAATGAAATTTGGCTCTGTTTGGGTTGGTCCTTGGAATGGAGAGGATATTAACTCCAGAGTAGAGTCATGAGATGGCCATGTTTCTTGCCACATAGATGAGGGAGGAGAGACAATCAGTCAAGACAGAGAAAGAGAGAGAGAGAACAAGAGTGAGAGAAGATAGAAGTAGGCATGCAGGAAAACAGAGAGGCAAAGTGGAGAATGTAGCACTAAAGTGGGCTTTCAACATTCACAGTTATTCTTTCATTTCTCCTCCAGAGATGTATCGGGTGCTTAGAAGGAAGTCTGCTAAGTGCTGAATATCAGAGACAGTGTTCCCTCTTAGTGTTTACATTGTCACTGAGGGATCATCATTTAAAACCCTCTTTAACTGAATCAGGTTTAATAGTGCTGATCCAGGATGTCTTTTCTTTTCTTTTCCAGACTAGTTTTCAATGGGTCTTCAGGCTTTATTTCTGATCTATGTTGTGGGATTCCACTTTTCACCCACGGGCCTAATTAATGCCCTGGTGGCCTCTCCCAGTCTTCACTAAGCCCTAGGTATTTACCGCACACCCTAGAGCCAGGGATAAGTCAGTATCAGGCCTGCACTCGATGGTTTATCTCACTGAGGTCAATGACGAGTCATGAGACAGAGAGAAGCACTTGATATTGGCAGCTGGGCCTGCATGTGAACTAGCAATTTAGAGTGAAAAATCCAGCTGCCCGTCCCTTGAGCTCTTTCACATTTTAACAATGGCTGTTTACTGGCAGGGGAATGGAGGCCTGTGCAGAAAGAAAGAACAGAAGATAGAAAATCACACAACCCACATTACGAAAATTAGAGCTTTGTTACTTCTCTTCACTACATATTCTAATATGTTGATCCGGAGAGATTTTCCCTCACCATGTGACTGTAAATGAATTCCATGAGATCCACAAAATACACTTACCATTTCAGAGCCTGAAGAGTGATTACAATGTACGGCAAAACAACAACAACAACAACAACAACAACAACATACACACATATACACATACACATCCTCTTAGTGGGGGAAATTTTCTTCCAATTCAATGAAATTTGGTCGTATTTAGAAGTCATATTTTAGCCCACTCTCACATCTAAGGATGCAACATAAATATTGCTTTGGAAAGCTGAAAGGAAAGACAATCAACTAAATGTTTCTATTTTATAGAACTGAATACAATTAAAATGCTTATATATACACACAATAGCAAGCAGGACTAACCATTTGGTTTAATTACACATTCCAGATTTTTTAAAAATGTGCTTTAACTCCCAATTGGCATTCTAAAATCCGAAAGTAAACTTCCTGTGATAGTGAATGGAAGGAATTCCAGAATTCGAAGAAGCCTTTCTTGAGGTCCCATCAGTGATCACAAAGAATGCATATGCTCAGTGAATGCAATTATACATTAATTTAGATAAAGACTGTCCAAGGAATGATTTCCTGAAATTCAGTGTGCCTGGCTACAGTGGGCTCTGTGTTGAAAGTAGATGTACGTATGGTATGTATAATGAATTAGATGAGATATCCTATTTACAGGCAACATCATTGCACTTTCTTTCGTCTTTGGGAACGTTCTAATCCATTCACAAGAATGTTCAGAATCACATTCTGCAAATTCTAATGCTTGAGCAATGCGGGGTGGGGGTGTAGGGTGGGAGCAGAGAGTGAGACATAGAGGAACTTTCATCTAAGCAAAAATCTCATCAAATTTTGTTCATATCAACTCTGGTTATAGGGCAATTGGTAAAATTTTTCTTTCAAATGTTGTTATCATTTCTCAGAGAGATGGCAAAGATGAAGCATGTAAAAGCCAGTAAGGGATCATAGTAGAGCTCATTGATGAATGAATGTTTCTAAATATAAAGACGATATTCATAAGTCTAAAACATAGAACATCTCAGCCTAGCATCTTAAAATTTGAAGTTCTAAAATTGAGCATGCCAACAGCAGAGAGGGTTTTTATGATCATCTCTATTGCCACCACCACCACCACCATCATCACTATCATCATTCTCATGCAGTCTTTTTTTATGTGCCAGGCATCAAGTTCAGCATTTTTTAAAAGATTTTATTTATTTGACAGAGAGAGAGAGGGAGAGAGAGCACAAGCAGGGGGAGCGGCAGGCAGGGGACAGGGAGAAGCAGGCTCCTGACAGAGCAGGGAGCCCGACATGGGGCTCAATCCCAGGACCCTGGGATCAAAACCCAAGCCGAAGGCAGTTGCTTAACCAACTGAACCACCCAGGCGCCCCTCAGCATTTTACTCTAACAGGTAATTTAATCCTCACACATACCCTCTAAGGGAGATATTACTATTATTCCCCTTTTATAGGGGAACAAACTAAGTCTTAGAGCAGCTAACTATATACCACTAAAGTCCAAATTCCGCCATCCTCCAGTTATTTGCCACTATAGAGACAGCAATCCTAAGTGTTCTTGATTTGGTATTCTTTCTAAGAGAACACATTTCAACTCTGAAGCATGCAATCCACATTTGCTAGATGGAAGGGCAACCCTCTTCCAACGTGGAGCATGAAAGAGGTATCTGAATGTGATTTAAAGATCCTTTTACTGTTCCCTGCTTGGTGAAGAAGCAGCTATTTTTATCTTATCATGACTCCTGCTTTCCAAATTTGTAAAGTGGTGCCCAGACACACCAGGGCACAAAATAAAAAGCTCTCTCTTTTCACCCGCCCTTTGTTAACTACAGTAAATAGTAGAGCTGATTTTCCCAGCTAGACATCAGAATGGTAGAACAACACAGAGGTTGTGACATGGATTCTGGAGCTGGACTGCCTGGATTCTTCCAGATCCTGGCTGTACCACTTGCTACGTGTGTGACTCAAAGCAGTCCCTTAATGTGACTATACCTCAATTTCA
Organism: Halichoerus grypus; assembly: GCF_964656455.1. Classification (NCBI taxonomy): domain Eukaryota; kingdom Metazoa; phylum Chordata; class Mammalia; order Carnivora; family Phocidae; genus Halichoerus; species Halichoerus grypus. The sequence continues at coordinate 121,312,812 of NC_135727.1, read as the reverse complement.
TTGTCTGCAGGATGGTGATAAAAATATCCTTCTTCATAGGGTGGTGGCGAAGATTAAATGAGATGCTACGTGTAACATACTTAGAACTGTGTGATAAAAGTTGACTTGTATTATCTGGCTATGACATTCATCACTTACTCACTACTCAACTGTCCCCTGGAGGTCATTGCTGGGCTTTCGCTGGCTCTGAAATGATTGGCTTCTAACTCTGTCTCCCCATGATAATAAACTCCTTAATGGTGGGGGCCATTTATTATCTCTTGATACTTCCTGGTGTCTGGCACAATTGCCTTTTTATGGGTAAGAACTCTATACTGTATCACCACATTAAAAAAGTGTGGGTGACAGAAAAGACCTTTTATTTTGTACCTTGGTCTATCTTTATACTAGTTTTACAAATTTCAAAAGCTGGAGTCGTGACAATATAAAAATAGCTGCTGTACTTGACTAATGAAGCAGATGGAAAAGGATCTTCAAATCACATTAAAGCATCTCTTACGTACTTTGCATTACCTGAAAGGAAGAGTTTTGCTTTAACCCAGTTAATGTTTGCTGTTGGTTAGTGCCTTGTATTTTCTTTTTGGTCTTTTCTTTTCTTTTTTAGAGAAGGAAAGGGAAAGGGGGAGGGAGGAGCAGAGGGAGAGAGAGAATCTTAAGCAGGCTCCATGCCCATGCCCAGCACAGAGAAGATGCGGGGCTCAATCTCATGACCCCGAGATCATGACCTGAGTGGAAATCAAGAGTTGGATGCTTAACCCACTGAGCCACCCAGGCGCCCTGTATTTTCTTGTTTATCTTAGAAGAACACCAAGTCAAGAACACTTAATGTTACTGACCTCGCACTAGGAATGAATCCAACTGGATGGATAGCAGAATTAGGGCATAACTGTGTGAGTCCTCAGGGATATGACTGAAGTTAGGTAAGAAGGTAGAGTGGTACAGAGGGGTGACGTTCTTGGCCAAATCTTTTGATTAAACATCTGTTATAAACCCAAGAATGGACAAAGTATAACTTCTGTAGCAACAACACAGAATAATCTGGTGTTGAGAATGTTAATCTGAAAAACCTGGTACTAGCTCTGGAGACTGAGATGTGTGGGGAGACAGTGTCATGTTGGTGATGGGGTCTGTCATTTCTGAAAGTCACATGATCAATAAGGTCATATCAAGCCCTCCATCTAGAGGGGTTGATGGAATTAAAACAACATTTGGAAAGTATTTCACTGGTCATCAGCAGCAGAAAATAACAGTCATCTCGGTAAATACCCAAGCTTTCTTCCAAGGGGCTCAAAGGTTCTATTTATACCCAGATAACGTAGAAATCTCAAAGCTCTCTACTGTAAATATTCACCCCTAGGCTCATGCTAAAATAGCACTTGGTCTTAAAAAAAAAATTGTGCTCCTAAAAGCCACATCGTTACAGCTACTCTTGTTTACTCTGATCATTTCCCAAGGGGGCATCACTGTTCGTGCCTATCAGTTACCTAAGAATCAAGCCTTATAGACATCACCCTTTCATCTCCACTGTATTATCAGGCAAGCATCACCCAGGGTCACCACTTGAGCGTGAGGGTATCTCTAACTTTAAGGAAATACAGGATATTAAAATCTGAACTTGATATGTATGTCCCATGAAGGAGAGAGAGGGACTATTTATTAAAGACATATACATACCAGGTTGCAAACTTGTACTACACACTAGGTATGTATGGGTACCTTACATATGTGTCATATAGGTTTATATACATTACATCTGTACTGTATACTACATCATCCATCCTTACAGTTCCTAGGTCAAAACCCTCAGTGTGTCACTCTGATATCTCTTCTCTTCTTTTGATGCCTCCCTTCTCTTGCACCTCACAACGGATTCACCAGTAAATACGATCAGCCTGATCTTCATAATATACCTGCGATCTGACCACATGTCACTACCTCTGTTGCCACCACTCCAGTCCCATCTGCCATCTTCTCTCACCCGGATTGTTGCACTGGCTTTATAACTGGTCTCCCTACTTCTGCTGTTGCCTCATAAAAGCCTATTCTCAATTAAGTTCCAGGGTGATCCTTTGATGGCATAAAGTGGGTCATGGTGCTCCTCAGCCGAAAACCTTCCAATGGTTTCCATCTCACTCCATGATCTGTTCCACCTAGTACCTCTTCGGCTTCATCTCCTGCTCTTCTGCATGCCTCATTCTATTTTGTGTTTTATGTAAATAGAAGCACAGATTAGTTATTTTTTGTGTGTCTGGCTCCTTTCTTTCAACATTACAGTACTTAAGAGATAGTGGTATTATCTCAGGGTTAGACAAACAGACTAATAGCACAAAAGGGAAGGGCTGGAATTGTGCCCACGTATACATGAAAGAGATGAAACGATACATGAAAAAATGAAAAGAGATGAAAGATACATGAAAAGAGAGAGCCTAGAACTGGCCTACATAAACAAGAGTTGGCATGGGAGATCAGTGAATAAATAACCCATCTCTTCAATAACTAACACTGGAATGAATAGTTATCCCTATGGAAAGAAATGAACTTGTATCTCCATTTTCTATCATAAACAAAATCAATTACAGGTGGATACAAGACTCAAAGGCAAACAGAAAACTAAAATTTAAAGAAGAAAATATAGGGGAAAAGCATTACAACTTCTGGGTGGGGAGGATTTCTTTAAAAAGATGACAAATACCCAAGCAAAGCTAAATTTAAGTACATTATAATTAAGAATGCCTATTCAATAAATAAACCATAAAAGGTAAAAGACAAGCCACAAATAGGGAGAAGATATTTGCAGTACATATGACTGGCAAAGGATTAATATCCAGAATATAAAGAAAGCCCCACAAATCAATGAAAAAAAAAGAAAAAAGAAAAAACACGCAGGCATTTCAAAAGAAAAGATATATGAATGAAAATATCCCTAATCCCATTAATAATCTGGGGATGCTAATTAAGGATACAATGAGATGGCCTTTTATGCCTACCAGATGAACAAAAACTAAAATGTCTGACAAAGATGATTATTGCCAAAATGTGGAGAACCAAACACTTCTTGAGCAATTAGTAGGTATATAAATTGGTTCTACCACTTTGGAAAAGAGCGTGGCATCACCTTGTAAAGAAAAATATGTGTATTCTTATCACCCAACAGCTTGGCTCCCAGGCCTGTACCCTAGACTCTGTCTTATCTGACCCTAGAAACATGTGAAAAATATTCTAAGTAGAATGTTTGTAATAACAAGAGAATAGAAACACCACAACTACCATTGACTGGAGGATGGATGAAAAAACTATAATATATTAATAAACTAGAGCAGGACAGAAAAGAATGCCTAATCTGTGCTTCCATTTAAATAAAATGTGTTAGCATATTAAGAAGGCAGTGAAAATGAAATACGGTTATATGCATCAACAGTGGGTAACTGTTAAACATAATATTGAGTAAAAAAGCAAGTCACCAAAGAGTGCATGCAGTGTAATTCTGTTCATAAAATGTCCCAAAACATGTGAAGTAAAATAAAATTTTGTTTAGAAATGCATAAAAATTCTGGTAAAAACATCCAACAAAGTCAAGGAATGATGAACACAGAATTCAGGATAGTAGTTACCTCAGGGCGGGTAGAGTGGGATACAAAAGGGTTCAGGCAGAGGCAGCTTGGGAACTTCAGAGGCTTGGGTAATATTCTCTTTCTTAAGAAGGGTTAGAGGGTACATGGATTATTTGATTATTATTTAAACCGTATATACTATATACTCTTTTATGCCTACGATAATATTTAATAAAAATATAGCACCCATGAGTTCTTCTACTACTACACTTTCCAATATGGCAGTCCCTAGACATGCATGGTATTTGAAATCAAATTATTTAAAATTAAATAAGATTAAACATTCAATTCCTCAGTCCATACTGCCATGTTTCAAATGCTCAGTAGCCATATGTGGCTGCTGGCTACCATATAGGACACTGCAGATCACTGGGCAGCACTGTTCTAGAACATTTTTACCTCCTTAGCATTAGATACTGTTTTTATCCACTTTTTATAAAATCAGGCAATTCAATGACTTTCTGCAAAAAAAAAAAAAAAAGTCTCCATAATTCTGTCAATAACAGCAGTAGGAGATGAAGCAAAGATTTACTTCCTATGGATTTTGTTGATCCTCTTGGTTAAAGAAAATTCCATTAACAAATTTGTCAGACTTCATATTCCAGTTCACTTAACTCATCAAATGCCAGCATGAGCCTGATTACTATTCTGCTTCAGGAAGTCAAAGACAGCTTCCATGCAGCTTCTTGTACCAACAAGGTCGTGAGCAGAATTTCATCTGCCAAAAAATTTCATTGTGTGAAGATTTCCAAAGCTATATATTCTCCAAAGTAGAATTCGTAAGTGGAAAATGGTCTTCTAGAATGAGAAGGTACCATAGACAAAAGAGAAAATCTCTGCCTTCTTCCCACCTATTTTCCAGGGACTTCCCCAAAGCAGGTGTTGCTATCTGAGAGTTTCAGATTCTAGTATTCCAAGTGTGTATTTTACCCTGTGTGGTTAGAGGGTCAAATACATGGGTGTATTTCTCTGTTTCCCTGCTCCCATGGAGCAGAATCTGGCCTTGGGCTCTGGCATCCTTTCTTTCTTTTCTATCTCACACACACTTGGATGTTCTAAACCCTGACCCCATATTCCTAATACAGTTTCCGTAAGGGTGGTAAAAATTTGAAAGTGGGGTTTGGAATTAGGGGAGGGATAAACTCTCCCTGTGCACTTGGGTCTAAGCCATGGATTCTTATCCAGTTGCCAAGAAAGCTCTGCATTGGAGTTTTAGGCACAAACTCACTGAAAGGAAAAAAAAAAAAAGATGGGCACAGTGACTTTGGGGAGGGACTACAAGGAGAAGAGAGGGGCTGAACCAAAATCAGATTCAGATGATGCTTTCTTCTTTCCTCAAAATTCCATTTAATGGCACTTAAAGTCCCAACATCACCCCCCGAGATTCTAGCTGAGGATTCGTGATTCAGAGTTGAACGGGGAGTTAGAAAAGTAGCAGTCAGGAGCCTGCTGTTAGCTGTAGTCCAGCTCTGCGGGGAGTCGACATCCCTCCTTAAACGGGTGTTTCCCTCACCTTATGGGTGGTTGTCACCCCATCAACACCAGAGGTGTTGGGTAGGGTAAGGTAGGAGGCAGCAAGTTACCTTCTGTCCTCGCTCAGGGCACTCAGGACATGCCTGTCCATCCTGGCAATGTTACATCTCAAAGCCATGAACGTTTGCCTGGTCTGCAGTCCTGAATCCCTGAAGAGAAAAGCCATCTTTAAAAACACCGTTTTAATAGTTAAAGCCTACTTCTAAAGAAGACTGATTTCATCTGATTGCTCTGCTAACACAGATGGTTGACCCCAAAGTAATGAGTGCCCCTAAATTCATCACAGATATTCATAGCAGTAACAAGAATTATCATAAAATAATTTCCCATTTACCCATCAAAGTAATCATAATTCCAGACTCAGCAAAGATGTCTACTTTCTTCTCTTTTACTAATAAGTGTAGGTTTTGTTTTTTTCCACCCAATTATTCATTTTGTATGTATTCATTCATTTGTTTATTTAATAACATTCATTGTCTAAGTCACTGGTTTCAAATCTGTGCATTGTGGGCACTCAGGAATTCTAGGTCCTTTGCAAAAGGACCCTTTAATCCCTCTACTCACCGAGTATAGGCTGTCTAATGAATAAAAATAGGTCTTCCTATATATGGGCCTTGGGCTTCCTATATGTGGACTGCTATTTTTAAATGTCTGCAGGTGTTGTGATTTATAAAATACAAAATCATTTAAAATTGTTTTTGAAACTATAGTCATTTTGCCCTTGTATAAAATATTTTCTTAACCAACTAACACTAGAAACGTAGGTAAAATTATACGATGATTTGGAGATTTTTCTGATGGTATAAGGAGGTCTTCAAACTCATAGTGTTAGGAAACTCTGGTCTAAGTCACGCAGAGTTGGGTCCTCTCTCACTGTGAATTAATATCTGCCAACAGATTTTCCAAATCCTTGAGCAAGAGGACCCATTGCTGATCAGTGACTACGTTGAATACTGCTGGAGCAGAAGCTGGGACAGATACCTGGGTTGTTAACAAAGGAAAATGAACAAAACCCTCTCACAAACAAAGAAAAAACCCGTTTGCTTATCCAAAGTGATTTTTCCCTTCCTCTTTTTGAAAAATCCTATAATGCCACAATTTCTTTCCAAACATAAGGTAATAATAGCACCTAGAGGGAACACAGAGGAAAAGTCAGGGGATTCCCAGGCATCTAGCCATCCAGGGTCACCCAAGCATTCCCTTGTCCTGCTTTTGTCTTCCAGTGTGTTCCTGGATGGAGGCAGTGCCCAGCACACTCACCTTTAAACAATCATCTGCTTCTTCTCAGGCTACTCATCTGCCTGGGATTCAAGCTGGAGGAGGATGGGTGGCCAGCTAGGAGTTCTGCTAGGTCTGCACGTGCAACGTGCCAAGTCTCTCTGCAGTTCGCTTAAATAGCCAACATTATCTCTTCTTCAGTCAGCTGCAGCCCAAGTCTGGGGGGCAGTGTGGGGATGAAAACTGGGGATGCACCTGGGCTCTAGTCCCAAGGTCAACAGATAAGATGTGATGACTAATTCAGTCCTAGTGAATTTTTTTTTTTTTTTTTACAAATTCACTGGAAAAACAGTTAAAAGTATTATATGATATGTATCTTTTGCTTAAAGTTTGAACAGCAGGGACACACAATTCTCCAAAAATAAATCCTTTTGTATAACAAGCTCCTTTAGCTCAGTTCCACGTCCACACTCTGTACCTTAGATTTTGGTTCATTAGCTTGCAAAATGCATGTTCTTGGTAACAACTGGGAGCAGCGAGGGTGAATCAGAGGATCTTCATGGCTGGATGAAACAAAGAAACAACGAAAATCCTGTGCCCCTGATGTGAAATCAGTAATATCAGCTTCCTGTGGAAAAAAACACACCTTGATATAAGGGGATGGGGAGACTGTGGAGAAGTGGAAGGAGAGTACAGGGGGACAGAATCAAACTTCATCACCTCCTATTACCTACAGTGGTTTTGGTGGACATTTTAGAAGGCTAGTTTATTATACTGCCAAATTGGCATAATGATGGCCAGCTTCAGCACAAAGCACACACTCCGCACATAATAAGTACCCAATAAATATTTATTAATGCCATCTGACCAATTGCAGACAAATTCAGAAGACTGCTTCTGTTTTCTTTGCCAGTTTGCCTCTACTTGATTTCAGCTCTCAGAATTCCTTTAACTAGGCTCAAGACCAAGAATATAGTTGGAATTACTATAAAACTTGCTTGTTTTGCCCTAGTATTATGCTCAGAAAATACTATCTTTCCTGGGGGAAATATACCACAAGTAGCTTTGCCTATTTTTTCCTCATGTTTCTGAATATTATTTTTTAAAACATTAATTGTAAGGAATATAAAAAACTGTCTTCATTTAAAAATTACTTTATTGAGTGCATTTCCTCTGAAGTAGTTCAAAAATAGGGCTGTATTTTTCACCTACACTTCTTTTTTAAAAAAGATTTTATTTATTTATCTGAGAGAGTGCGAGAGAGGGAGAGCATAAAAGTGGAGAGGAAAGGGAGAAGCAGGTTCCCCACTGAGCTGAGCAGGGAGCCCGACGTGGGGCTCGATCCCAGAACCCTGGGATCATGACCTGAGCCAAAGGCAGACGCTTAACCGACTGAGCCACCCAGGCACCACTTACCTACACTTAATAATGATATTTTACCACCTATGGTCATAAAAAAAGGGCCACACACGCTCCTGGAAGCTGGCAGTCTTATTCACTGCTATTACTGGAGCCATTTAAGTTCTTCCTTGTTTAGGTTTAGGGAAGTCTGGTCTTAAAAGACTAATAAATTAACACTCAGTACAAATCTGAAAATATTAGGAGAGGCTTCTCATTTCCTCTTCCCAAGTTTTAAATTCAGCTTTGTGACAAGTGTAAACTGCTAGTTGGTGGTTCTTAAACTTTTGAATGCATCCGAATCCTCTGGAAAGCTTGTTAAGATACAGATTCCTATGCCCACCCCCAGAGGTCTGAGTTAGAAGGGGTGGCCTGAGCATTGGGATTTCTAACAAGCTCCCCGGTGATGCTGAGGCTGGCGTTCTGCAGGCAACACTTTGAGGAGCACTATTCTAATGACCTGGTTGAGTTAATGAAGCCATTTAAAACGCCTGACATCCTCCTAGAGGATTATGTATGCGTGCAAGTAATCCTGCCTAATAAGTGAAGATGGATGGCCATACTTGGGCATCTTAAGACTTCAGCTCTGGCTATACCAGAAATAGTATGTTTTGAGACCAGCTCCAGTATGACAAATGTGTTGTCTTATAGCTGATCACCATGACTCATGCCTACCGATTCTGGGGAAAGCCTGTCTCTCTACTTTGGGAAATACCAGGTCAAATGAAATTTGAGGTCATTCCAGTAAAACTGTGGAAAAGGGAGAGAGCACCCAAGTAGATTCAGTTACCTTCTATGATAGTAGTTTAAAATACCATGGCCCAGGGGGCATGGGTGAATTTGTCTCCTTGGGAAGCAAAGGGGTTGACAGAAAACAGGTGTGGATGTATTTTCAATTAATTCACACCAGTTCTTCTGCACACTTGAATTCTGTAGGAGCTTATCATACAGAACAGCAGGCTCTCAACAAATCGGGAGGCATGATTCAAAGGAGAAGAGGTGTCCTTGAGTGTCGTCGAGATGCATTCATATCCTCTGGAGTCCTCATGCTCTTAATGCTCCATTTATTTGCTGTGCTACCTATGAGACCAACAGAAAGCATATTCTCTGAGGAAAATACTAAAATTCAATTCAAGGTATGGAGTCTTCCTCTGTTGGGCTTATCTCACTTAGCATAATACCCCAGGTCCATCCATGTTATCACAAATGGCAAGATTTTATTCTTTTTATGACCGAGTAATAGTCCATTGTACATGTAGACCACATCTTCTTTACCCATTCGTCCATCGATGGACGGTCAGGTTGCTTCCATATCTTGGCTATTGTAAATAATGCTGCCACAAACATAGGGGTGCATATGCCTTTCCAAATTACTGTTTCTGTTTCCTTTGGGTAACTGCCCAGCAGTGGAATGGCTGGATCGTATGGTATTACTAGTTTTAGTTTTTTGCGGAACCTCCATACTGTTTTCCACAGTGGCCGCACCAACTTACATTCCCAGAAACAGTGCACAAAGGTTCCCTTTTCTCCACATCCTTGCCAACAAACTTGTTATCTCTTACCTTTTTGTTACTAGCCATTCTGACAGGTGTGAGGTGATATCTCATCGTGATTTTGATTTGCATTTCCCGGATGATGAGTGATGTTGAGCATCTTTTCATACCATATGATTTCACTTACATGTGGAATTCAAAAAACAAAACAAATGAACAAACAAACCACACAACAACAAAAAAGAGAGGAACAGGCTCATAAATACAGAGAATAAACTGGTAGTTGCCAAAGGGGAGGGGGGTGGGAAGTTGGGCGAAATGGGGGAAGGAGATTAAGAGGTACAAACTCCCAGTTATAAAATAAATAAGTCATGGGGCTGAAAAGTACAGCATAGGGAATATAGTCAATAATAATTTTAATACAGTAATTGTAGTGAGTGTTTTGTAATGTACGTAATGTGGAATCACTATGTTGTATACCTCAAACTGATTTAATATTATACGTCAACTATACTTCAATTAAAAATTGGGGAAAAAAAAGTATTGAGGACTTCTGGATCTGGCTAAGTTGGAGTAAACACACTTCACCCTATCCTCCCACTAATTACATCTAAAAACCCTGGACGGAATATATAAAGTAGCTATCTGACGATGGCAAATAAACACGTGGAAGTATGTTCAACATCATTAGTCACTAGGGAAATGTAAATGAAAACTGCAATAAGATATGACTACACAGCTATCAGAATTGCTTATCCAATAACCTGATAATAGCAGGTGCTGGTGAGAATGTAGAGCAACTTGAGCTCTCATACATTCCTGAGGGCAACTCAAAATGGGACAGCATTCCAGAAAACAGCTTAACAGGTTAAGGTAAACAAAACACCAAATAAACTAACATTCCTACACGATTAGCCAAAAGAAACGAAAGCTTATATTCACACACAAAGCTGTACATGTATTTTTATAGAAACCTTAAAGCGAAAAAAATGCTGTTCAACAGATGAATGAATTAACACATTGTGATCCAGGGGCGCCTGGGTGGCTCAGTGGGTTAAGCATCTGCCTTTGGCTCAGGTCATGATCTCAGGGTCCTGGGATCGAGCCCCACGTCGGGCACCCTGCTCAGCAGGGAGCCTGCTTCTGCCTCTCCCTCTGCCTCTCTCCTCACTCATGTTCTCTCTCTCGCTCGCTCACTGTCTCTTGCTCTCAAATAAATAAATACCTAAAATCTTAAAAAAAACCAAATTGTGATCATACAATGGCATGCTACTCAATAATAGAAAGGAATAAACTAAGTATATATGAACAACATAGACAAATCCCAAATACATTGTGCCAAATGAGAGAAACCAGTCTAAGAAGTTACATACTGCATAATGCCATTTATAAGACATTCTGAAAAAGCAAAACTATAGCGTGAGTAGTGGCTTGTCAGGGAAAAGGGTGGGTAAGGGGTTGACCATAAAACAACAGCCTGAGGGAATTTGGGGGAATTTTTGTGCTTTAATCCAGAGTGTGGTAGTGGTTAGATGACATCATGTATTTGTCAAAAGTCATAGAACTTGACACCAAAACAAAAGTGAATTTTACTGTATCTGCTACAACTGAACATACACATATTGTAGGACCCAGCCATTGTAGTTTTTGATTTACATCCCAAAGAAATGCATGCATTGGTCCACTAAAACACACACATGAAAATGTAGTAATACTATTCTCAACAGTCCAAATCTAAAAACTACCAAAATGTCCATCATAACAGAATGAATAAATACACGGTGGTATGTCAGTACAATGGAATCTACATGAGAATTAATGAACTGCAACTAGACAGAATAACATGGTCTACTCTCACAAACATAATGTTGAATTTTAAGAAGCCAAATTTAAAAGTGTACATACTAGATGATTTCATTTATATGAAATTCAAAAGCAGGCAGAAGGTAATTAAGGTGTCAGAAGTCAGGGTAGCGTTTGCTCTTGGTGGCCTAATGACTGAAAGGGGAAGAGAGGTCCTATTGGGGTGCTGGTAGTGTTCTATTTTTGATCTAGGTGCTGTTGATATGGGTACGTTCAGTTTGGGAAAATTTATCAAACCGTAACCCTATGTATCTTTAGCGCGCTTTATGTATGTTATACTTCAATATAAATGTGAATATGTATAGATTTTTCTAAGGAGAGTTGCTACAGGTTTCAGCAGTTTTGCAAAGGAGTTCCTCCTGCCTCAAAACTAATTGCAAGCATTGAATTAGAGAACAGAGAGCAGATCTCAAATGGCACGAGGATTGTGGCTTGACCAGTAAATTTTTTCTGGATTTTTCTACATTGAACAAATTAGTCTTGTTCTACTTAAAGAAGTTGGTGGTCATGTGACATTCCCCACCCCTGGCTGCCTTTAAGAATACTATTCTGTTTTCCCAGGACTGTAGGGTTTCCCAGGACTAGGCACGCTCACTGCTAAAGCTGGCAAAGTCCTGGGCAGCAGGACAGAAGTGGAAGAGACCGTGTTCTGCTTCTTTTTAGAAAAGAACAAGTCTTCAAAGTCATGTGTCATTGGAGTTGTTGGCCTTTGGAAATCATCTACTCCCACAGAAGCACCCAGATGTGTTTCATGGGGAAACGGAATGGAATTTCCAACAGTTCCCATATTTGAAGAAAACTAAAGTGGGTCAGGGCAGCATTTAGAAATTCCCGGTGTTCTGAGGGCGAGGGCCGTCATAGCTGCTGACCTTTAATCAGCCCTCCGTATGATGCTTCCTTTCTTCTTCCATGCTAGGTGCAGACCTCGTTTCCTGTGGCACCTCAGCCGGCTGCAGTTTCAGCAGCGTTTTCAGGACAAGTGATTAAATGAATGCTTTTCAGAGTCCTTGCAGGTGGATCAGATTTAGCCAGGGCAATCATGTGTCTCCGTACAATGAGTTCCCTAATGCCCAGGGAGAAGGCACAAATGGCCTAGTAGCCCTTGAGAGTTTTCAGTGTAAGATGGTTTCTCTCTCTAGGGTTGTGGTTATTGATGTTGTCCTTTTATACTTGGTGAACACCACTTAAAATGTTCAGTATAAGGTAATCAAAACTTGTCCACCCCCTTTTTACAGAAAGTATCTTTGCCTTATGTAACGGTCATGCTTTTTCCACTTGTGATTAACAAATAACTTCAACATGGAGTGGAGGAACAGATGAAGTGGCTGGATTCGCCAAACATTGCAGAAACTCATAATGCAGGCTAGTGGACAAGATGTTTTACTTTCGAAACTGGTTTTAAATCCCCTCCAAAGGAGCACATCTACACATCCATTTTTGTTAGGTAATACAGAGTCCTACTCTAGCTTCTAGAAAAGCCACTGTGATTGGTATGGGAGCTAGAAAAGGGGAAGGGTGAGAGACAGGGAGGGAGAGAGAAGAGAGAGCAAGAGGGAGAGAAAGAAAGGAAATGCTCTTGATAACAAGTTTATTGAACGCTGAGTACTTATGAAATTTCTGACCATATATATATATATGGTATTTAAGTTGTGTGTATCTATATGTATATATATATATATATAGAGAGAGAGAGAGAGAGAGAGAGATGTAGATATATGACCATATATGTCTATGTGTATATTTATATCTATATTATTACACATGTATACATGGTATTTATGTATATGTGTATATTATATCCTTATTTAATCATCTCAACAACCTTTGAGTGTATTATCTGTTTATAGAAAGAATCTGAGATTGAGAGAGATGAGTAATTTGCCTTAAGCATGCACAGAAAACAGAAGAGAAAGGAAGGATTTGAACCCTGTTCTTCTTGATGCCGAGTGGATTCCTCAGGGGCTTTATGACCACTGTGGGCCTGGGAAATAAAACAGTCCCTTTTTACAAAGGAGAACTTGAGCTGGCGGTTCTCAGGATAATTTTGTTTCAGATCATCCAAGAGAACTATGAAAAAAAAACATTTTAAAGGCAGAAGTTTGTGAGCCTTTAGGTTCACAGCAGTGAAGAATGCCATGTATCTGAGGGAAGAAGAAATAAACCATCATGAGGGAAATGGAAGGTCTGCACAGGGTAATTGTGAGGGGGAAAATGGATGCTCAGATTGCTGGGGGTGAGAGAAGTTCTTGAACCCTAGATGAGGCATGTTGGCTCAGGTGACCCCAAATTCTACCTCAGCATCAAGGGAGGTGACTGAAACCCAAATGAAGCCATTTTTATCATCTGTTCATGGCATGATACGCCTTGTGTCCCGAGTTTTAAGTCCTGGAAATGACAGACTTCTCTAAGATTAGCCAAATGAGTGCTGAGTAAATCTCACATATGTGGATTGACCTCAGACAAAATAGCTCAGATTGTTTTGGAACACTCTGATGCATTTCTCCTCCATTTTCAATGCATTTGTCATTACTTTCTGTCCTTGAGGTGATTGTATAAACACAGTTATCTCAGCTCGAAGGCAAGCAGAGGGACTGATTTTACTGCATTTGCCTTATAACCTTAGAAATCGGTGATTTAGCTGGTCCTGCTTTCCAACGTTGTCTTCGTGCTAGCACCAAATTATGATCAATCCAGTGTATTTCCCAGGTGCATTGATTCTGAAGAATTCAAACTGTTTTTCTGGATTCTTGATTAACCCTTCAGATATGTGCCCGAGGGACCCACTGTCACACGTCAGGCCCATTTTACAGATAGAGGATTTGAGCAGCTTAATAAAAGACATGCCGGCCACATCCTCAAAGGAATGAGAGTCCAGCCCAACCGTGACCCTGGTCCTGCTGGTTCCCAGCTATTGCTCTCCTTATTACCGAACGTGGCTTCTCTAGTTTCTACTCAGGCGCTGGTCTTCGGCTGGTTACTAGGCAACTTGAGCTATCAGCTTGGGTGCAAAACACGAGAGCATCAAAGTCCTAGAAAAATGAGGCAAATCTTCTCATTGTATGCATGTGAAATTGAGGCTAGCATCATGCCGTGCCAGGCAGCACTGGCCGGGAAAAAAACAAAAAGCTTTCAAGGGCAACCAAACACTGCATCTGATGGATCGGGTTAATTTGAGGCTGCTAATTATTACAGGTGTCTTAGAGCACAGAAGAGGAAAACTAAAGCATAGCCGCTTGCCCTACAGAGCTTGAGCTTCCGCAAATAAATACTTGTACCACAGGAAAAGATGATGTAAGGGGGATGTTGAGGGGTCAAGATAGAAGAGAGAAATCATCCAATAACCAGGACGACTTGATCTTAGCTTCTCTGAGCTGGCATGGTGATTTCAAAACAGGAAAGCAAAAAGGGAAAGGTGGAGAGAGCAAATTACCCCAGCTACTTATTTGCAAAGCATAAAAAAGAATTCCTCCGAAGAGTGAGAAGAGGAAAACAAGCTCCGTGTCGCTGTCTATCATCCTCCAGGAGTGGGTCCACGTGGGCCTGGGGATGTGAAGTGCGTTTTGTTCCAGACGACAGAGAAGGGTGTGAGATGTGCTCCTGAGCTTTGGAACAATAGCAAAGCCACACGCCTCCCACACAGTCCAGAGACGCCCGAGGGGAGCGGCCGACTGAGCCTCCAGCTGCCCGTCGGGCACAAGATCCGTCGCTGGGAGCATGTTCATCCCACGCTGGGTAACGGGGGGCATTTTGACCGCACCTGAAAAGCAAGAAGCTCAGATGTCGCTGTTTTCATTTCTTCAGAGTTCTACCTAGTGCAATACGCTTTAAAAAGAAAAGAATTTATGTAAATATTGGAAGAAAGTCATATTATCCTGATGTGAACATGATAGGACGTTTTTTTAGAAAACCTAATAGGTGTAATTAAAAAGTAAATTATTGGATTACAAGTAAAATAATTGATAAACGTACCAGTTACCAGGAAAAATAGTTTAAAAATCAATTCATTTACTAGTAGAAACCAGATGGAAATGGAAATGGCGGGGCGGGGGGGGGGGGGGGAGTCACACACGCATCCTATTAACAATGGAGACAAAAACTATAGAATAGATAGGAAAAAAATTTAACAAAGAAAGTGTAAGATCTGTTTGAGAGCAATAACTTATTGAGGGACATAAAACCAGATCCAAATAAATGTACAGATATATCATGCTCCTAGATAGAAAGTCTTAATATAATAAATATTTAATACTTTTTCAAATAAATATATAAATTTCATGTAATTTCCATCAGAAACACAATGAACTTTCTTTTTAAATTGAAAATAATTACTTAAGAAAATATAAGAAAACAGAGTATACAAAATTGCCAAGAATGTTTTTGAAAAGGTAGAAAATAAGGAGGGATTTATCCTCTCTGCTATTAAAGTTAAAAACTACAAAGATTCTGGAACACAGTAGCCCAACATGACACAGTTATGATCAATCTGTCACTCAACCATATATTAATGGGGATGTCAGAATTCAATTGCAAAAAGTGAGGTTTTTATCCAGATAAAGGAGCATACAAAGGAAGTGGGTTTAAGGTTTCTAAAGCTGCACGTTATGGCCAGTTGGGTCTCAGGTGGGCTATGGATCCAGAAAGCAGTCTTCATGATCCCTTTCCCATTTTCTTATGCCTTTAGGCTTTGCTTTTTAAACATTCGCCTTTGTGACCTGGTCCTCTTTCTTGGCTGGATCATTTGGCTTGTTTCTCATCCGGCACAATTCCTTCCTGTTTTACTTATAATTCTGTTACTTGGCACTCCTCCCAGTGCTTTGTTCTGGCTTGGCCACCTTTATGCTCCACTTGGCTTTGGCCCAAGATCCAGCCCTTTTTCTCCCTTGCTCCATCCTTGCAGGCAGTTCCAGAATTCCAGATTTAGTCATAGCTTCATTTGCACTTATACTACTCCCTCCCCGGAGAACACTGCCTCCAGTGGATTATGACAAGTGGCTAGACTCTCAATGATCTGGAGTCTGGGGCCATGTCTTATTTATCAGCCAGGCCGTGAGACTGTAGTTGTATTAGTTTGCTAGGGCTGCCGTAACAAAGTATCACAGTCTAAGTGGCTTAAACGACAGAAATTTTATTTCCCCACAGTTCTGAAAGCCAGAAGTCCAAGATCAAGGTGTCAGCAGGGTTGGTTTCTTCTGAGGGCCTCTGTTCTTGGCTTGTAAATGGTCATCTTCTCCCTGTGTCTCCACATTGCCTTTCCTTTGTGCATTTCAGTGACCTCATCTCTTCTTTTTATGACACCAGTCATTTTGGACTATGGCCAACCCTAATGATCTCATTCAACCTTAATTCCTTAATTACCTCTTTAAAAACCCTGTCTCCAATACAGTCACATTCTGAGGTACTAGAGGGTAGGACTTTACCATATGAATTTCATGGGGCCACAATTCAGCTCCTAACAATGGTCAAGCTATCTGGGTTCAAATATGTATTCACCTCTGCCTAGCTGAGGGATTTTGAGCAAGTTCTTTCATTTCTTTGGGCCTTACTTACCTTCTCCATAAAATGGAGAAAAGAAGAGTCTGCCTTGTAGGATTGTGTGAGGATTAAATAAAATAATATATGTAAAGTGTCTGATTTACAGTAAACACTCAGTAAAGGTTAGCTCTTTTTGGTATCTTTGAGGCCCCAGCACCAACACTGAATTCAATATGAATACACATAATATTTTGTATACATAAAAATATGCAAATGTGAGGTTTTTATTCAGTTGCTCATTTACCCAACAAGTATTTATTGAGCACGTGTCATATATAGTAGATTCTCATTATTTGCGGCAGTGATGTTCTATGGAGTCACCATGAACACTGACTTAGCAAATATTGAAACATCGCTCCTAGGGAAAATACAGGGTTAGGTTTCTGAAAGTCTCTGATCATAACATTTTTGTTAACTGACCAATGCATAACTTTGTCTTATGTATATTCCTGTTTCAATATAGATTGTTGGTTCGTTCATATTGAACTCATGGCCAACATCATTATAACTCATGCCTGAGCAAAGCTTATCGAACACACATATTTTCTCCATAAAGCACATCACAGCCTTCTTGTGTTTGGCAACACTAGACAACACCTCACCCAGCATTATACTTGGAAACCATTTTAAATAGTGAAATCAACAAATACCACAACAATTTTAAGAATGTGGCACTAAGTTGGTTGAGAAACTTATGCTTGTTTACCGTGTGAGAGCTAAAAACCAAGTAGGTGAAGCTTTGTCTTACTTAACCTCAGCTGGAAGCATGCATGCGCTTTGGAAGACTAAATATTTTTTGTTGCCTTTCACATGCCCACAAATGACCATGAAAGCTCTGCAGGTATTGATTTTGGGGTTACAAATAAATTTTAATGGATTTGCAAATATGGAACCTGCAGATAATGAGGATGAACTGTAGGTCTGGTACTGTATTAGGTTCTAGGGAACTACTGTGCAGCAGGGGACAGAATGTTAGGGGGCAAAAGAGGGGTTAATGAATGACCTGCTGACTTAAGGAATTTGCAGGAATGTTCGGATTCCCTGAATCCTCTGGTAAGGAAAAGGATTCCAAGCATCTGCCTCCTGAAGAAGTTCTACCATCACTCCATTTGCTGAACGATGAGGATCTTTCTCCAGAGGGTACTGCTATCAGGGTAAGACCGTATGGCAGTCCAAGCTGAGTTATGTAGTGTGTCAGACTCTCCTTGCGTGTCCTGTGTCTCCTGGGAAATGCTTATACTTGACTAACATAGGGCCTGCATCCTCCCTCTATTCAAACAGTTCCTGGCTGCAACGCTTTCCCTCTCCAGTGTGGCTGTGGCTCACCTCCTCTCAGTGCTCTCTGCCAACAGCTCACTTTCTGCAAGGAGGCAGCGGGGGCGGGGGGGGGGGGCAGTGGACACATCTCTGATCTGGGATTTACATGGCTTTGTTCTACTCCCCACTCTGTCTGCCACTGAGCTTTAAAACAGGGATGCTAAACTTTGGCAATGTATGAGAACCAAGTGGGGGGGGCTTTAAAAAAAATCAATGCCAGGCTCCATCCCTGACCAATCAGATGGGCTCTGGAGGTGGGGCACAGGCAGCCCTATTTTCTAAAGCTCCCAGATAGATTTAGTGTGCAGCCCGAGTGGAGAACTGCTACTTTGATCTCCCAGAGTCTCGCTTTCCTCATATGTAGCAAAAGATGTTGGTATCCAATGAGTCCCAAGATAATATGTTCTGAGCTACAATCCTAAATTCTATTTCAAAACTACCAGGGTACTTCCCCAACCAGTCTTTTCTTCCACTGATGTAGCTACTATAGGAAATATGTTGATTAACATAGAACATGTTTATAGCATCATTGATGTTTATCTCGCTGTCTATAAGTTTGGAAGGATGTAAAGGGATTTTCCCCCTCCACACAAACAAAAAATGAAAGAGACGAAAATATAACTCAGTGTTTACTAAATGGAAAGAAAAGCACCATGATCTTTCACATGTTAGCTGAACTTGAATGCTCTATGGCATGAATTTCAGTGCCATTTCATGTCTCTAATCACATCCCTTGAGCACTTAGGTCCGAGTGCCATTGCTTCAGCTGGAATGAGCAGGACAGACACGGAGTTCAACCAAACCATTTTTTTTCTGTTTGTTTTTGAAAAAGAACATGTCTGGAACTCTGAAAAATAGTTCAGATCAGAATCTACGAAGTAAGCCTAGAATAGATTTGAGTGGGCAGATGAGCAGAGCAGAGGCCACAAGGCTCTCGCC
Source organism: Halichoerus grypus (assembly GCF_964656455.1). NCBI lineage: Eukaryota > Metazoa > Chordata > Mammalia > Carnivora > Phocidae > Halichoerus > Halichoerus grypus. Next base: position 121,293,908 of record NC_135727.1, on the reverse strand, counting down.
ACAGGCCAAATGCTGAGTGGAGTAACAGGAACACTTTGGCAGAGTTCTCCTCAAATGAGACACTAAAATTCCATGCTTGAGTTACTTAACGAAACCTTCATTGGATGATATGTAAGTCTTCTGGAGGTAAAACTGAGTGCTAAGAATAATTTAGATATACTGATGAGCAGTGGTCTAAAGAGACTCTAGCTGTTTGATACACGGAGTTTTAAAAAGTTATCCCCTGCTAATACAATAGGTCTGGTCACTCAGTTCATAAACCGCATGGAGGATAAGATAGGTACTTGACCTCCACCAGCCAAAATATGATGTTTTTCAAAACTGTCAACAGTGAAGAGAAAAGATGAGAGAAGGAAACTCTGACCAAAGTCTGAATTTTGGGTCTAGGAACTTCCAGAATGTACCAAACATTTGACAGGACTGATGTGGAAAGTAGCCAGCAGTTACTATAATTCACATGGAGGGCAAGTGACACTCGGTGACATCAACAACTACACGTGATCAGATCTCAGAGGGGGGAAAAATGAAGGCTAGATAGAGGGTGCTGTCCATGGTGGAAAGAAGCAAACAGACAGAATGCTTTTGCACAGGGTATGAATCAGAAATCATGGCGTCAGGAAGCAGAAATGAGGAAGCCGGGCTCAAAGATTAAGTTTCAAAGGTTGAAGGACTCTGAGAATCTCAAGTGAGACAGGAAGTTACTCAGGATTCCAGCAACAAAAACAGAGTGGTTAGTATGGAAAGATCTGGGGATTAGGGCTTCCTGATAGAGTGACCAACCGTCCTGGTTGGTCTGGGACTCTTGGTTTTAGCGCTCAAAATCCTGTACCCAGGGCAACCTCTTCGACCTGGGAAAACAGAGACGGCAGGTTACCCTATGGCTGTATAATCCTAAGCCAAGACCAGATATTTTTCTGAGTAAGAGGAGGCCTATTCTAAAGAAGATTACAAAAGGATACAGCTTATTTGAGAGAGAATGTCAGAGAAGGGCTAGGGTATCAAGAATGCTCCTTGTAACCACCACACCTAGCTATGGGATCTTCTAAAGGTCCTTTCATCTTTGGAGACTTCAGTTTCTTTCTGTGCAAAATGATTTGGCATTAGAGCAATGACTTTCAATCATTTTTATTTTCCTCTTGTAAAAGCAGCAGACTCTTTTCTTCAAATGAAATCTTACCCAGAAAGGAATATATACACGACAGAAAGCAGAGCTGCTGGGTTGAAGGCAGGTGGGGAGACCTATCACCCTGACCACTTTGTTGTGCGCTCAACCCTCCCCCACTCTGTGCCCAGCTAGCCTCTGAGGCATCGGCACCAAACCTACACAGTTCTGAAGAAGAGACTTTTAAAACCACCAACTGGATGATCTTCAAGTTCTCTCTGGGTCAGAAATCCCATGATGCCTTGGCCATCTGCAACATTATCACTATTTTTCAGAACTGGACTGGCTGCCCCTATTTTCAGAGTCCTGGCCTCAATATCTCTCCCTCTCTCCAACACACACACTACTCAGAACACAGTCAGGGAACCAGTGTGGTTGGGATTTGCTTACTCTCAAAGTCAAAGAATGCATAGGAAACATACTGAAATGATCAGCTCTGGGTTGCGGGAATGTGGGTGACTGATTTCTTGTAGTGTGTATGTGTGTGTGTGTGTGTGTGTTTCTGTATTTTCTACAATTTGGATATAATACTTATTTGATCTTGGGCCAAACCCTGGGGCTTGGACATGCTTTGGCCTCGTCTACTCCTATTGACCTACTACTTCCCCCTGCTCAGAGACTCTTTTTTCTTGGCTCCTCCCTTTTGCCTTGCATCCCTGCTTTGACGGTGCACTTTTTCCGCCCAGTTTCTCCTATATCATTTTCCACCTTGCATTTCTTCCTCCTACTTTAGCTTCCAATGTGAATTTCTTTTATTAGCTTTAATGTCCCCTGCTCCCAGGGGGCTGATCCAGCCCTAAGATGCCATGCTGTTTCCTGTGAATCTCCCTAGGAGCTGATTCCCTGGTGAAGTCTTCTCTCCCTGCAAATAGCTTAGTAATCATCCTGTGCCTACCTCCCAGCCTTAGGGGGTGATCTACCCCCAGGTCTGTTAACCTTACAGGATGTGCTTCCCTTTGAAGAGGATGTTCTGATAAAGAGGAGACAAGTCCTTGAATTTGATGACCCTGGATGATCCCATAGTCATTTGGTCTCTCTCAAGATAAAGACCCTCCAATTGAGCCTGAAACTATGTCAAAGGATGTGTTCCTCCCTTTGCCATGTACAGGAAAGCTTTATGGATAGATATTGATGACCCTGCCACCTTAAAAGGATCAGGACCAGTAAGTTATAGTGGGACTCAGACAGTACATTGGAAGGTGGTGGAAGAATCAGGCGGCAGCTGTTAATAAAAATATCTTTGATTGCTTTAGAAAGAAAAGGATGCTTAACCAAAGCAAAATCTCTTATTCCACTTTTTTATTGGGGTAGTTGCTTACAAGGAACAGTCCATAGTCCAACAACCAACCCAATTTCAACCATTCCTATCTTCAATTACCTAGTACCTGACTCATGCCTGACCTGGTTCTCCTGGTCTTTTGCTTCCAGGATTAATTTATGACCTTGGACTATCAGATCTGATTCTTCCTGATGTCAGTCTCCTGTCAATAACCCTGCACATTACAAACTATTCAACCTTGCTACTTGCTGATCCTTAAGAAAAGATGGTGGTGGATAAATCTGAGTCAGAAAGAAACATTCCACCACTGACTGATTTTGTGACTTTCAGCTTATTACCTGAACTCTCTAAACCTCATTTTTTCATCTGTAAAACAGACAATAAGAATTGCCTCACAGGATTGTTGTGAAGACTAAATTATAACGTTTATAAAATAGTTGGCATAATATCTGCCCCTTAAAAATTGGTAACTATTATTTATATGGAACAGAGCTATTCAAAGTATGCTTCATGGACCAGTACTAATTGTTCATTACTGGTCTGTGATGGAAAAAAAAGGTACAGAAATTGAGAGTTAGCATTTAGAAAATTTCAGACTGGTAATTTTTTTAAAAAAGAAAAACTAGACCTTTCCCAAAGATACTTAGAGAAGCACTGCTATAAATGGAACGGACTCTGGTTGGGAAATGACTGATGGACAGCTTAGCATCTATCATCTGGAAAGACATTCTTAAGAAATATTACATGATCTCTCCCTTTTCTGCTGGCCAATTACCTTCATGGTTTTGCTAATCCTTGAAAGTCCTCCCATCACATCATCACATTCATGAAGGACTTCTTTCCCTTTTCTGCTCATCTGTTGGTGTCTGTTAAGGAAACACAAATTAACGTTAACATTTGTTCAAAACATAACTCAGAAAATCTGTTTCAAAAGCACGCAGGACGCATTCCAAAGCCAACTAGCATTTCTGATTTGTTACCCATGCCATTTCCCAAAGCTGTCAGGGGATAATTAAAAGTCAGAGGGGAAATTTAATCTTTTCATGTTAAGGTATAGTGGCTATAGGAGAAAGAAAGCATTAACATTTTCAGGGGAGGAGGGGAGAAGTGCTTGATTAAATCCAAAGAAAACAATCAATTCTAGGCGTATGCTGTGGTCACTTTATCCATTAGCTTCAGGACAAGAGCGGCATTTGGAGCAGCGTTTTCAAGGCATTGGCACCAGGCCATTCCTGAAGCACACAGTCATTATGGAGACATTTAATTAGTGCATTTTGCATGATTGCCTATGGACACAGGAGGGGCAATGTGCCATCTAGCCCGTTTAGGGTCAATTGATGGCTGGAGAGGAGGCCAGCCTGCAAAGTCATGATAAATTCTATGAGGTTAGGAACTTCATATTACTTCCATTTTTAATATTTCCCATGCCCAGAATGGGGCTGCAACATAGTAGACACTCAGAAGAATGCTTATTGAATGAATAAATGATTTCAAAGTCACCAAAACTAGCATCCCTCTAGAAAACTTGTTCCATCGCTTTTTTGGTCCAGCATGCCTGGTCCTAGTAAATGATAGAACCCGGATTCAAACACAGAGCTGTCCAACTCCAGAGTTCAATGCTTATCTATTACAGCATGCTGCAGAGATGACACCAGAAAGAAATGCCAGGCCCTCCATAACGGGTGGCTCCAGAATGCCCGATCTGAGCCACCCCCTCTCCAGACTCCATGGGGCTGTTACCCCTCACTTCTCTCACTCCTCTCTAAAGAGGGATACACATCTGGTGCCTCTTAGGCTTATTACCACAAAAATAAAATTGGACCCTTCTACTATGGGCGAAGAAGTCCTCCCTCTCTCTATCATCATCTGTGGGATGTGTTCTGGCCATGTCTTAAAGAACCCAAGCTGGCCCTTCGGGGTACAAAAGGAGACACTGCTGTAATAGATTGAAGCATAAAGTCAAAGTGGAATCTGGCTCTAAAAATCCATTCCAGTCTCATCTTTATTTATCCTCCCTGGACCAATAGCCTTGGGTACTATATGAGCATCCTTCTGAGCTTCCTTCACTTGATTTTTTTAATACAATAAAAAAACTAATAGTGTTTAGTTTAAGTAAAAGTGATAGCACTTTCCAAGTAAACTGACCTCCTTTCCTTGATCAGCCAAAATAATTTTAAGATGAGCTTTGTATTGTGCCCTGAAGGGTGCAAAATCAGACTGTTATATTGAGAGAGCAAAGGACTTTCAGACTCATAAACTCCGAGTCCTTTGATTTGTCATTAATAATCTAATTTAGTGGCTTTATAAAGGGGGTTTGGGACTTAAAGGGTTATAAGAATTGGATCCAGGAGGAAAACAGGAATGAAAGCATGGGTTAGGATTGAAAGTAAATAAGAAAGGCTCGAAAGGAGAAGAGGCAAATCAAGAAATAATAAATTAAAATTTCAAATCCGGCTCCTCACTAGTGCCTCTTCCTGGACTAGAAGCTATGAGAAGTATGAAAAATGGATTTCTGTGTCATCTTTAGGTGTAATATGTCTTACACCTAACTAAATAATTATATATGAATCTAAAACAAAGTGCAAAGTCATGATAGAGCATAGAGAACATGTCCTACAGGTGATATGGAATAAGAGAAAGTAATGTTGAATCCCAGCTTGCAAAACAGGAAGGTGAAAGAGAACAGAAGAGAGAGTTAAAGGTCAGAAAGGCAGTTTGGATATGATCTCATGGGCAATGGTGGCTTGTATGGGAGGAGGTCCTGGCTTTGTATGGGAAGAGAGGGTATATTCAAATGGGTTAAATGAAGAGGTCTGCTAAAAGGACTATTTACAAATGTCTGTGGTCAGGATTAAAGGAAGCCAACTAGGAATGGTAAAACACCCAGGAGCCAACAACAGCAGGGAGCTGTTCAAGAGTAGAGCCATTACAGAAGGTTCTAGAGTAGAGCCATCCTAGGCCTGAAGGTTCAAGAGTAGAGCCATTACTGGAAACTGGAAAGAGCTGTAGTTGTAAGAGAGCACCACCTTCTAGGAACTGTGGCCTTTCTTTCTATTTGCCTTAATTGATATAAATGATATATTTTTCTGGGTTTGTACTTCTGTGTTATAATTTCAGTTTTTAGTGTTTCTTTCCCTTTTTCTTTATCCATATTTTCTTTGTTTTGTGCTACAAAAGTTTAATTTGAAATGTCTATCCATTTTTTAAATTGAGGTATAATTGACATATAACATTATATTAGTTTCAGATGTTCAACATGATTCAGTATTTATACATTGAGGAATGATCACCACAATAAGTCTAGTTAACATCCGTCACCATACACAGTTATAAAGAATTTCTTTCTTGTGATACGAACTTTTAAGATCTACTCTCCTAGCAACTTTCAAATATGCAATAGAGTATTATTAATTATAGTCATCATGTTGTACGTTACATCCCCATGACTTATTTATTTTATAAGTGGAAGTTTGTATCTTTAGACTCTCTTCAACCCATTTTGCTCACTCCCCACCCTTTGCCTCTAGCAACCACCAATCTGTTCTTTGTATCTATGAGCCTTTTTTTTTTTAAGATTTTATTTATTTATTTGAGAGAGAGGAGTGAGCGAGAGAGCACAAGTTGCAGGGGAGTGGCAGAGGGGCTCTATCCCAGGACCCTGGGATCATGATCTGAGCTGAAGGCAGATGCCCAACCGACTGAGTCACCCAGGCGCCCCTATCTACGAGCCTTTTGAAAAATTCCACCTATAAGTGAGATCATATAGTATTTGTCCTTCTCTGACTTATTTCATGTAGTATAATGCCCCCAAGGTTCATTCATGTTGTCACAAATGGTAACATTTCATTCTTTTTTATGGCTGAATAATAGTCTACTGTATACTTTCTTTTCTTTTTTTTGGAGAGAGAGAGAGAGAGCAAGTAGGGGGTGGGGGAGGGGCAGAGGGAGAGAGAGAACCTCAAGCAGGCTCCATGCCCAGCGTGGAGTCTGACATGGGGCTCGGTCTCATGACCCCGAGATCATGACCCAAGCCAAAATCAAGAGTTGGAAGATTAACTAACTGAGCCACCCAGGTGCCCCCCTTTTTTAGAAAGAGAGAGAGCATGGAGGAGGGAAGGGCAGAGAAAGAGGAAAAGAGAAAATCTTAAGCAGGCTCAACATCCAAACACGGAGCCTGACTCAAGGCTCAATGTCACAACCCTGAGATCATGACCTGAGCCAAACTCAAGAGTCAGACACTTAACCGACTGAGCCAGCCAGGCACCCCTGTATATTTTATATCCATTTAAAAATTGAGATATAGGGCGCCTGGGTGGCTCAGTTGTTGAGCAACTGCCTTCGGCTCAGGTCATGGTCCCAGGGTCCTGGGATCGAGTCCCATATCGGGCTCTCTGCTCCGCGGGAGGCCTGCTTCTCCCTCTCCCACTCCCCCTTGCTTGTGTTCCCTCTCTCACTGTGTCTCTCTCTGTCAAATAAATAAATAAAATATTTAAAAATAAATAAATAAAAAATAAAAATTGAGATATAATTCTCACATCATAAAACTCACCCTTTTAATATGCACAATTAAATGGTCTTAGTATATTTGCAAAGTTTTGCAACCACCACCATCTAACTCAAGAATGTTTTTACCACCCACCAAAACCCTATATCCATTAGCAATCAGTCCCCATTTTCCTCTCCCTTGAGTTGCTAAAAACCACCAATCTATTTTCTGTCTCTTTTTTTTTTTTTAAGATTTTTATTTATTTATTTATTTGACAGAGAGAGAGAGACAGCGAGAGAGGGAACACAAGCAGGGGGAGTGGGAGAGGGAGAAGCAGGCTTCCTGCTGAGCAGAGAGCCCAATGTGGGGCTTGATCCCAGGACCCTGATAATGACCTGAGCCGAAGGCAGACGCTTAATGACTGAGCCACCCAGGCACCCCTATTTTCTGTCTCTTTGATTTTGGCTTTCAACAGAAGAACAAAACCACTACCAAATTTCTGCTCAGCTGGGAGGGAGCTGATGAAATAAATATTCCAACTTCTCTTTCCCTCCCAACTCTGATCTCCTGATGGTCCCTCCTATTGGCTGAAATAAACTGGAAGCCAGATGTCAATAAAGCCTCATTTGTGCAGTCCATTGATGTCAGCCTCCAGAGGTACAGAGCAGGATGAAGGATGGAGAGGGATGGAGGGACATAGAGGGAAAACAGAGTACCCAAAGGCCCTATAAATTCTTGATGAGAAGATGCTGGGAAGAGAATGTACTGACAGACTGAACTGGAAAGTAAGGAGTGTGCAATCCTGGTACAAGGAACTGGGACTCCATGGTGAAAAAAAGAAACCCCTGGGGATAATGGGTCTATTTAACATAACAGAATCAAGGGGTCTGAAGTTCACAGTAAGATTGTTTTCAATGTCCTTATGTAACAAAAGATTAATCATGGTATCCTTTCATTTTAATTTTTAAGTGGCTTCTGGAGACCCAAGAAAATGATTCATCATCCATTATTCATATTTCATTTTCATTCTTATCTGTATCAGTGTGACTTTGTATACATGTCATTGAGAATTGCATTCATCCTTTCTTTATGGTACCCTATAAATAAATATAAAAGCTTATTTTCTAATTATATGATGGGAGCCTGTACAACTAGATTTGTCTTGTATTTACTTAAAAACTGATTTAGTTTTGCAGTATAATTTGGCCTTATCTTCAAGGCATTACAATCCATAACAAAAATAGTTTTCCTTAAAAGGAGAAAGATGAATGGTTACTCAATTATTTCAGTCTCTTGAGTTGATTACATTTCTTGGTGTGCTGGTCAAGAAGCAAGCACAATTCAATATTTTCCAGAGTCAGCCTTATGGTTACATTAAATTGTCTTTAGGTCCCTTTAAAAATTTTTTCTGACAAGACCTTTCCTTTGTGTCAATTGAATTCTCCCCCCATTCATATTTAGCAATTTATCTAAGTCATTTGGCATGACTATTAAACATGTTTTATTATTAAAGTTAGTAACTTAAAATTTGAATTAGGTTTTCTTTCCAGAAGCTCATATAATAAATGCCCATCTGAAACATAATAGGATCTTATTTTCTTCATCAACGTATATTTTGTATATACTATTCATCTTCATTGAAAAATACATTTCTCTTTTTTCTATTTTCCTTAATCAATGTGAAATGTTGACTACAAATTATAATCCTCTCCTTAGAATTAAGGAAATGATTAAGGAGGCTATTACATAAATAGTTTCATGTGATCGTGATAATGAAATCATTTATTCAAGAGTAACAACTTACATTTATTGGAGTCCTTGAAGTTTATATAGCCCTGTAACCCATGTCATTGGATCCCTGCTACAACCAGGGGTGGTAGAGAGGGAAGGTGAAATTGTCTCCCATTTTGCTGAAGGGGAAACTGGAGCTGAGAGAATTAATAATTTGTCTAAGATTGTGGAGCTAGTAAGTAGGGGTGCTAGAACTTGGATATACATCTTTTAAATTTCAAATAATATCATGCGCCATAGATGCATAAGCTTGGAGGGAAGCAAGTGGGTTTATGACAGACCCACATGTTTTTTAAAAAAATCTCTGTTGATGGAGATTCCACCCATTTCTTCTTTGCCTGGTCCAACAGCCTACCATTTGGCAAAAATTCCCATCTTTGATAAATCCTAGACCCAGGGCCCCATATGGTTGTCCTGAAAGGAAATTGAGATATGCTGGTTTGGCATATTTTAGAAAATGGACTTTATATTCTTGAAGGCAACAGTTAAATTGTCCTTTAATGTTCTTATATGAAGTGAACTAATCCCAGCATCTTGGTCTCTGAGAACCTTGAACTGGGGGCGGGGAGAGGGAGATGGAGAGGGAACACCTTTGATTCTCCAGTTGAAAATGTTCATTCTGTTCAACTTTTTTTTTTTTTTTTAAGCATTCAAAAACTTGTCAGGATGACCCTCTGGCCTTCTACTCCCTCTATTAATCTTTCTGCTCATCTTCATCTTCCTTGATTTTTCTTTCTGTTCTATCCTAATGTGGTATCATACTATAGCTTTAATCAGATTGATTTGGGTACTATTCCTGGCTCCCCCTAGTAAGATTTTTTTTTGCCTTACAAACTACTTTTGCCTGAAATTAATATATATTGTTATTATTTGTTCATATTTACCTATCTGTATAGCAATTTCTATGTTCACTACTTTTTCTTGCATCTGATACCTTCGTTCTGGAGTCATTTTCCTTTTTTCTGAAATAGTCCTTCACTCTAAGTTTTATTTTTCTTTTATTCCTTTCTGGATGTTTCATTGTTATTAAACATTCTCAGTTTTGTTTGTCTGGAAATATATTTATTTCACTATTGTTTTTTTAAGAATTTGCAGATAAGTAATTCCAGGTTGACAGTTATATTCCCTCAGTATAGTGAATAATTCATTTCATTGTCTTCTTTTCCTTTTATTATTGCTAAGAATTCAGCTGTCTGTCTAATTGTTGTCACTTAATAATTATTTATTTATTAATTTATTAAATTTTATTATATTATGTTAGTTACCATACAATACATCATTAGTTTTTGATGTAGTGATCCACGACTCATTGTTTTTGTATAACACCCAGTGCTCCATGCAGTACGTGCCCTCCTTAATTCCCATCACCGGGCTAACCCATCCCCTCACCCCCCACCCCTCTAAAACCCTCAGTTTGTTTCTCAGAGTCCATAGTTTCTCATGGTTCATCTCTCCCTCTGATTTCCCCTCCTTCATTTTTCCCTTCCTTCTCCTAATGCCCTTCATGATATTCCTTATGTTCCACAAATAAGTGAAACCATATAACTGATTTTCTCTGCTTGACTTATTTCACTTAGCATAATCTCCTCCAGTCCCATCCATGTTGATGTAAAAGTTGGGTATTCATCCTTTCTGATGGCTGAGTAATATTCCATTGTATATATGGACCACATCTTCTTTATCCATTCATCTGTTGAAGGGCATATCAGCTCTTTCCACAGTTTGGCTATTGCGGACATTGCTGCTATGAACATTGGGGTGCCTATGGCCCTTCTTTTCACTGCATCTGTGTCTTTGGGGTAAATACCCAGTAGTGCAATTGCTCGGTCATAGGGTAGCTCTATTTTTAATTTTCTGAGGCACCTCCACACTGTTTTCCAAAGTGGCTGAACCAACTTGCATTCCCACCAACAGTGTAAGAGGGTTCCCCTTTCTCCACAACCTCATTGTCATTTGTTGTTTCTTGCCTTGTCAATTTTTGCCATTCTAACTGGTGTAAGGTGGTATCTCAGCGTGGTTTTGATTTGAATTTCCCTGAAGGCTAATAATGATGAGCATTTTTTCATGTGTTTGTTAGCCATTTGTATGTCTTCTTTGGAGAAGTGTCTTTTCATGTCTTCTGCCCAATTTTTGACTTGATTATTTGTTTTTTAGGTGTTGAGTTTGAGAAGTTCTATATAAATCATGGATACCAGCCCTTTATCTGTAGTGTCATTTGCAAATATTTTCTCCCATTCCGTGGGATGCCTCTTTGTTTTGTTGACTGTTTCCTTTGCTGTGCAGAAGCTTTTTATCTTGATGAAGTCCCAAAAGTTCATTTTTGCTTTTGTTTCACTAGCCTTTGGAGATGTATCTTGAAGGATGTTGCTGTGGCCGATGTCAAAGAGGTTACTGCCTATGTTCTCCTCTAGGATTTGGATGGATTCCTGTCTCACATTGAGGTCTTTCATCCATTTTGAGTTTATCTTTGTGTAGGGTGTTAGAGAATGGTCGAGTTTCATTCTTCTGCATGTGGCTGTCCAATTTTCCCAGCACCATTTATTGAAGAGACTGTCTTTTTTCCATTGCATGTTTTTTTCCTGCTTTGCCAATGATTATTTGACCATAGAGTTGATGGTCCATATCTGGGCTCTCTATTCTGTTCCATTGATCTATATGTCTGTTTTTGTGCCAGTACTAGGCTGTCTTGGTGATCACTGCTTTGTAATATAGCTTGAAATTGGGCAACGTGATGCCCCCAGTTTGGTTTTCTTTTTCAACATTTCCTTGGTGATTCGGGGTCTTTTCTGATTCCATACAAATTCTAGGATTGTTTGTTCTAGCACTTTGAAAAATGTCATTGGAATTTTTTTTTTTTTTAAAGATTTTATTTATTTATTTGACAGAGAGAGAGATAGTGAGAGCAGGAACACAAGCAGGGGGAGTGGGAGAGGGAGAAGCAGGCTTCCTGCCGAACAGGGAGCCCGATGTGGGACTCGATCCCAGGACCCTGGGATCATGACCTGAGCCGAAGGCAGACGCTTAACGACTGAGCCACCCAGGCGCCCTGTCATTGGAATTTTGATCGGGATGGCATTGAACGTATAGATTGCTCTCGGTAGCATAGACATTTTAACAATGTTTATTCTTCCAATCCATGAGCATGGAATGTTTTTCCATCTTTTTGTGTCTTCTTCAATTTCTTTCATGAGTCTTCTGTAGTTCCTAGAGTATAGATCCTTTACCTCTTTGGTTAGGTTTATTCCAAGGTATCTTATGGTTTTTGATGCTATTGTAAATGGAATTGTTTCTCTAATTTCTCTTTCTACAGTTGCATTGTTAGTGTATAAGAAAGCAACTGATTTCTGTGCATTGATTTTGTATCCTGCCACATTACTGAATTGCTGGATGAGTTCTAGTAATTTGGGGTGGAGTCTTTTGGGTTTTCCACATAAAGTATCATGTCATCTGCGAAAGATAGGGTTTGACTTCTTCTTTGCCAATTTGAATACCTTTTATTTTTGTTGTCTGATTGCTGTTGCTAGGACTTCTAGTACTATGTTGAACAATAGTGGCGAGAGTGGGCATCCTTGACGTGTTCCTGATCTTAAGGGAAAGGCTCTCAGCTTTTCCCCACTGAGGATGATATTCGCTGTGGGTTTTTCATAGATGGATTTTATGAACTTGAGGAATGTTCCCTCTATCCCTATACTCTGAAGAGTTTTAATCAGGAAAGGATGTTGTATTTTGTTAAATGCTTTTTCTGCATCAATTGAGAGAACCATATGGTTCTTCTCTCTCCTCTTATTAATGTGTTCTATCACATTGATTGATTTGCGAATGTTGAACCACCCTTGCATCCCAGGGATAAATCCCACTTGGTGACGGTGGATGATCTTTTTAATGTATTGTTGGATCCTATTAGCTAGGATTTTGTTGAGGATTTTGGAATCCATATTCATCAGGGATATCAGTCTGAAATTCTCCCTTTTGATGGGGTCTTTGCCTGGTTTGGAGATTAAGGTAATGCTGGCCTCATAGAATGAGTCTGGAAGCTTTCCTTCTGTTTCTATTTTTTTGAAACAGCTTCAGTAGAATAGGTATTATTTCTTCTTTGAATGTGTGGTAGAATTCCCCAGGGAATCCATCAGGCCCTGGTCTCTTGTTTTTTGGGAGGCTTTTGATTACTGCTTCAATCTCTTTATTGGTTATTGGCCTATTCAGGTTGTCAATTTCTTCCTGTATCAGTCTTGGGAACTTATAGGTTTCCAGGAAGGCATCCATTTCATCCAGGTTGCTCAGCTTATTGGCATATAGTTGTTGATAATAATTTCTAATAATTGTTTCTATTTCCTTGGTGTTAGTCGTGATCTCTCCCCTTTCATTCATAATTTTATTAATTTGGGTCCTTTGTCTTTTCTTTTCTTTTGGATAAGTCTGGCCAGTGGTTTATCGATCTTATTAATTCTTTCAAAGAACCAGCTTCTAGTTCGTTGATCTGATCTACTGTGTTTCTGGTTTCTAATTCATTGATCTCTGCTCTATTCTTAAGTATTTCTCTTCTAATGTGTGGCCTAGGCATCGTTTGTTGTTTTTTCTTTAGCTCTTTAAGGTGTAGAGTTAAATGGTGAATTCAGGATTTTTGTATTTTTTTGAGTGAGACTTGGATGGCTATGTATTTCCCCCTTAGGACTGCCTTTGCAGTATCCCATAGGTTTTGGACCATTGTGTTTTTGTTCCCATTGGATTCCATGAATTTTTTAAGTTCTTCTTTGATTTCCTGGTTGACCCAAACATTCTCGAGCAGAGTGGTCTTTAGCTTCCAAGTGTTTGAATTTCTTCCAATTTTTTTCTTGTGATTGAGTTCCAGTTTTAAAGCATTGTGGTCTGAGAATATGCAGGGAATAATCTCAATCTTTTGGTATCGGTTGAGACCTGATTTGTGACCCAGCATGTGGTCTATTCTGGAGAAAGTTCCATGTGTGCTTGAGAAGAATGAGTATTCTGTTGTTTTAGGGTGGAATGTTCTGTATATATCTATAAGGTCCATCTGGTCCAGTGTGCCATTCAAAGCTCGTGTTTCTTTGTTGATCTTCTGCTTAGATGATCTGTCTATTGCTGAGAGTGGAGTATTGAGGTCTCCTATAATTAACGTATTGTTATCAATATGACTCTTTATTTTGGTTAACAGTTGGCTTATGTAGATGGCTGCTCCCATGTTGGGGGTGTAGATATTTACAGTTGTTAGATCTTCTTGTTGGACAGACCCTTTAAGAATGATATAGTGTCCTTCTGTGTCTCTAACTACAGTCTTTAGTTTAAAATCTAATTTGTCTGATATAAGAATTGCTACCCCAGCTTTCTTTTGAGGTCCGTTGGCATGGAAAATGGATTTCCATCCATCCCTTCACTTTCAGTCTGGATGTATCTTTAGGTTCAAAATGAGTCTCTTGTAGACAGCATATGGATGGGGCTTGTCTTTTTATCCAATCTGCAACCCTGTGCCATTTTATGGGAGCATTTAGGCCTTCCACATTGAGAGTGATTGTTGAAAGATATGAATTAATTGTTATCATGTTACCTGTGAAGACCTTGTTTTTATAGATTGTCCCTGTAAATTTCTGTTGTAGATCACTCTTGGGGTCTTTCTCCTTTTATAGAACCCCCTTAATATTTCTTGCAGGGCCGGCTTAGTGGTTACATATTCTTTCAGTTTCTGCCAGTCTTGGAAGCTCTGCATCTCTCCATCTATTCTAAATGACAGCCTTGCCGGATAAAATTTTCTTGGCTGCATGTTCTTCTCATTTAGTACTCTGAATATGTCTTGCCAGCCCTTTCTGGCTTGCCAGGTCTCTGTGGATAGGTCTGACGTTATTCTGATTTTCCTCCCTCTTGTACATAAGGAATCTCTTCCTCCTAACTGCCCTTAAGATGGCTTCCTTGGTTCTAAGATTTGCGAGTTTTACTATTACATGCTGGGGTGTTGGCCTGTTTTCCTTGATCTTGGGAGGGGACCTCTCTGCCTCTAGGACAGGAATGCTTGTTTCATTCCCCAGATTAGGGACATTCTCAGCTACAATTTGCTCAAATATATCATCTAGTCCTCTCTCTCTCTCCACCCCCTCAGGGATTCCAATAATTCTGACATTGGAATGTTTCATGGCGTCATTTATTTCTCTAATTCTGTTTTCATGTATTTTAAGCTGTTTGTTTCATTCCCCAGATTAGGGAAGTCCTCAGCTATGATTTGCTCAAATATATCATCTAGTCCTCTCTCTCTCTCCACCCCCTCAGGGATTTCAATAATTCTGACATTGGAACGTTTCATGGTGTCACTTATTTCTCTGATTCTATTTTCATGGATTCTGAGCTGTTTTTCCCTGGTCTCCTCTTTTCCCTTTTTATCTATTAATTGGTCTTCAAGGTCACTAATTCATTCTTCTGCATCACTTACCCTAGCTGTTAGATTATCTAGATTAGATTGGATCTCATTGATAGCATTTTTAAGTTCTGCCAATTCAGGTTTCATTTCTGCCCTTGAGACTCTATTTTGCCATTAATTGATTTCTCCATTCTAGCCATTGTCTTCACAATTGCTAGCCTGAATTCCATCTCTGACATCTTGGTTATATCTGAATCCATTTGTAAATCTGTGGCATAAGTCATAGTCTCTGAGTCTTTCGTATTTTGGGGGTTCCTCCTCCTAGTCATTCTGTTGAGGGGTGGTTGAGTCCAAATTATTGACCACAACCCAAGCAAGATGCACCTGTTTTCTAGGGACCTTAGGGTTGCCTCTTGTTTTCCCAGCCTGTCTTCTGGGGGAGGGGCCTGCCACACTGTTACTCAGGCAACCCTGTTTGGGCGGAGTTGCCCTGCCCCCATGGGGGGGATGGGCTCAGTGAAAACCAGTTTTTGGGGGCTTTTGTTCTCTGGCGGCTTTCCCTGGTGGCTTTCCATGTCTCTTCCAAGAGTCAGAGCAGAAGAGACCATTTCCAACCCTCTGCCTCAGAGCAGAGAGATCACAGTCTGTTCTTCAGTGAGTTCTCCAGGCCACACTATCTCCGTTTCTGTCTGTGCTGTTATAAACTGCAGCGTCCTGGGTTGTGCGCCCCTCAGCAGGGCTCTCAGCCCTTGCTTCCAGGTCAGGGCATGTCTCTGCCCTTTGTGCTTCTAAAACCGCCAACCGCCCCCAGTTCACACGTGCTGCCCTGCTGCTCCGGGTTTCCCTCGGCGGGGGGGGGCGCTGCCCTAAATTCCTTTTCCCGCCACTACCGGTCTGCGAGTCTGTGCCCAGTCCCCAGCGCGGGATGATACTGCTTACCAATGGTGTAGGATCCCCATGGCCAGGCTCCCTCCTGCTGCAGTTTATCCTTGGATATCTGCTCGCGGAATCATGGCTCCCCACTTCGTACCTCAGAACCAACCACCTGCGATCTTCTGTTTGTAGAGATCCAGATCTTCTTACATCTCAGGCTGATTTTGTGGGTGTTCAGAGTGGTCTGGTAGATATCCAGCTCAGTTCCGGGGACCAGTTGGAATAGGGTCCCCTACTCCTCTGCCATCTTTTCCCCCTCCTATATTAGAAATTTTAAAGCCTTCTCACTTAATGATTTTTTTAAATTGATTTCTGACTGATTTCAAGGTCCTTTCCTTATTCTTCAGTGTCTTTAGTTTCACTTTAAATACAATTTATTTAGGTGTGGTAATTTTTCCATTTATTCTTGGATTTCACCAGAATTTCTGATTCTGATGATTCAAGGTTTTCCATCAATTGTGAAAAATTTTAGCCACTGCCTTTTCAAAAATCACTACTCCTGAAATCTATTATTTCTTTGAAACTCCTACTTGACATGTGTTAGATCTTCTTTCTATATCCTCCATGTTTCTTCTCTTTCATGATTTCAAATTCTTTGTTTCTATATGCTGTTTTCTAGATAACACTTTTGGTCTATCTTCCAGTTCATTAGTTATCTCATAAGTTATATCTAATATGATATTTAAAGAGCTCATTGACTATTAAGTGTGAATTATTATAATTTTCATTTCCTGATATTTTATTTGGTTCTTTTTGAGTTACTTATTTCTTACTGACTTTTTGTTTCTATAATTGTTAAACACAATTAATACATCTATTCTAAGTCTGATAATTCTGATATCTGAAGTGTTTGAGTGTCTTATTCTATTACTCATTGCTTCTCCTGGCTCTTACTTATGCATACCTTGTTTTGTCACATGTTCTGTGATTTGTGTTTGCAAATCATTAAATCCATTATAACTTTAGCTAAAGGAAAACTTTGAGGTATGTGTTGAACTTCATTTCCCCCAATCAGATTAGCACTGCTTCCACCAGAGATACTTGAAGTCACCAGCTTAGAACAACTTTAAATAAATTCCTGGCTTGAGGTGTTTGGATTATAGTTAGGATCACAAGCCTATATGATGTTTTCCTGTGGTTACAAATTCTCAGATAATGTTTTAGCTCCATTAAAATTCAAGTTTTGGATAGACAGTGCTTCTGTGCTATCTCTCCTTTTGTATGGCTTATATAGAGGGTCTCCACATAGACCATCTACCTTGCTTGGACTCTAGGCTTTCTATCTTATTCTCCCTATCCCCACCCCCAGCCCATGCTGCCATTAAAACTGAAGCTATTAGTCTTGGGGATCAAAAGATACTCAGAGTAGCTCCTGTCTTTAGCATTTGAATTTTACTCTGGATTCATGTGCTCTTGTTTTGGGTCTCGAGAATTTCTCTCAGTTCACAGCCACTTCAACTTTGCCTTTAAAAACACATTTTATCTACAAATCCTAGGTGTTTTATATTGAGGTTTTTTAGTCTATCTAATCTTATTTATTGCTTGAATTAGAAGATGACACAGAACTCTGCAAATATTAATACTGGTAATCCTTTTACATGGCTCTTGTAGTTAATCTTCAAAGACAACTGCCCAATGAACCATACTTTCTAGTATTCACACTCTAGAGAAGTCTCCTTCCACACTGAAACTGAATTGGCCATGTGTAACCAGTAAAATGCAGCAGAAGTGACACAATATGACTTCTAAGCCTATGTCATAAGAATCCTTATAGCAGCATCTTCCTTGTTATCTTGGAATGCTCACTGTTGGGACATGCTTTTTCATAACCCAAGCACCAAAGTGGAAGAAGCCCAAGCCTCAGGGAAAGACCATGTGTAGATCCTTTAGTTGACCATTTCAGCTGAGTTCCCATCCAGTATTCAATAGCCAATATCAAATACCAATCATGTAAGCAAGCCATCTTGGAAGTCTGACCCAACTGAGTCCTCAGATAACTCAACCTCAGCTTCCATATAACACCTTGAGAGATCTCAAACAAGAATGTCCAGATGAACCCACTCAACCTGTGGAACCTTGAGAGATAATAATAAAGTGTTGTTTTAAACCATAAAAGTTTTTGGATCATTTATTACACAGTCATACATTGCCTGAACAACAGACAAGTCTTTTTGGATTAGGAGCCATTTTATCTCTTTTTTTTAAATAAAGATTTTATTTATTTATTTGAGAGAGAGCATGAGCAGAGAGAGGAAGAAGCAGACTCCCTGCTGAGCAGGGAGCCCGACTCGGGGCTCCATCCCAGGACCCTGAGATCATGACCTGAGCCGAAGGCAGACACTTAACCCACTGAGCCACCCAGGCGCCCCCATTTCATCTCTTTGAAGTGACTTTGCAAATCTATGCTCTAATATGCCATATTGATATTATAGGGCATTTCAATTTCCAAATTCTTAGAAGAGGAGCACCGAATTCTTGTTTCTATATATGATCCACACACATTATTTAACAACTATACGTGTATGACAGTCACATAGATAATTAAAATAGACAATATTTACTCAAGCTATTAATTATTTAAATAATTAAAATAGACAATATTTACTCAAGCTATTAATTATTTAAATTATCTTAGAAGATAATACATCTTCATAATATCAATATTGATACTTTTTATATTACAAAACAAAGATAGCAAAAATTATAAGAGAAAAATGAATTAATTTTTATCATATTGATAATATCAAGAAAATGAAAAGCCACAAACTAGAAGAGATATTTGTAAAACATACAACTAGCAAAGAATTTTTATCAAATAGATTTTACACAGGGGCGTCTGGGTGGCTTAGTCAGTCCAACTCTTGATTTCCGCTCAGGTCATGATCTTGGGGTCATGGGATCAAGCCCCATGAGTGTGGAGTCTGCTTGAGATTCTCTTCCTTAGCCCTTGTTCTCTCTCTCTATCTCAAATAAATAAATAAGTAAAATCTTAAAAAATAATTTTATACATAAATAAGGAAAAGGAAACAACCTAATTGAATAGTTTTCAAAAGAAATGTATTTTACAGACAAAACACAAATGGTCAGTAAACATGTTGAAATGGTACTCAGGGTCATTAGTAGTTAGATAAATGCAAACTAAAACCACAGTGAGATGCTGGTTAACAGTCTTTGGATTGGTCAAAATTAAAAAGTCTGACAATATCAACTGTTAGTGAGGATATAAAGAAATTATAACTTTCCTATGCTATAGTAAGAGTGCAAATTATTACAACACGGTAGGAAACAATTTGGCATCATCTAATAAAATTGAAGCTGTGCATACCTTAGGACTCAATAAATAAATTTTCTTCCTCTAAATATGCATATGTACAGCAGAAGAAATGTATAATAATACTATGAGGCATTATTTATCATAGCAAAAAATCTGGAAACAACCCAAAAATCTATCAGCAGTAGAATGGATGGGTAAATGGTGGAATGCTCACAGAATGAAGCAATGTAGTGTGAAAATAAATGAATTCTTGTTATGTGTAATAACATAATATTGACCAAACAAAGCAAGCCACAGAAGAATATAATCTCATTCAATTTAGGTACAGTTTAAAACATGAGAAATGAAACAATATGTGTGTGTGTGTGTGTGTGTTAGAATAATAAATCAAAGCAAGAAAATGATAACAAAATATTCAGGATAGAAGTTAACCTAATAGATGGAATATTCCACATATTTTTATAAGTATATAATATTTCATAATATACCATTTTCAAAAAGCAATGGATGTGTCAATTAGCGTGGAGTTGATTAGAAATGGAGCATGAAAAAAGAAGTCTGAGAGAAATCAAATCCCAATCCAAGAAATGAGCAATGAGAACAGATAATATAAATATTCAGTTTCACAAATGGGTATTATGAAGTTGGAGATGGCTCCATCAGTCTATTTGAGATCGGTTCTACTCAACTTTTTCACATTTCAACCATTCAGTCAGATCCTATTAGTCTAACTTCATGTTTATCATGAAGCTTTCCCAGGCAGTGTGCACCCAAGAAGTTTATACAGTGCTTAGCCGACATGGGTTACTGGGCAGCTCAATAGCCGTATTTTCATTCTGGTGTGTATGTCAGGCTCTTAGGTATTATTGAGTTAATATGTCACATCCCTCATTAGTAACATATTTGGGGCACTGACGAGATTAATTTTGTGGACCTGTCAAGGTAAGAACTAGAGTTTATACTGTGAAGAATACATAGGTGAATGCCATATTTTGAAGCTCTTCAGTGTCAGTAAGCTGATCTCCTCAGATGATACCCTGACTGAGAGCCCCACTTCTATAGTATTTATTATTCTTATCTTCATATATAGATCATAAGTCCCTAGAGGGCAGAAATAATATATTACTTTATCTCATCTTCATAGACATATACAGTACTTTGTATATAGTAAATGCTTAATTATTATTTGCTGACTGGATGATTGGCAGGAATGTTGATTACATATACACTACCCTGTTAGCATCTATGTTATACTCTACAACAATAATAAAAATGTCATCATCGAATATAATGAATGGAACTACACTTCGATTACCAAGTGCTAGTTATCTGCAGATGTAAAACTATTGCTATTGTTCAAGTTAAAATAATTCACTCTTTCAAAATCAGCTTCATTTCAGCCTTCTGTGAACCAAGAGGCATTTTATGGGGAGGGGAGATAAACATTAATAAAATCAATAACAAAACTTCAAAATCTGAGAACTCTTCGAAGGACATTTTCAGCAAGGGTATCATGCTAATGAAGGTGGGGTTGAGGCAGTTTTCATGTCAGTTGCAGAACCTAGAGGATTTTAAGACAAGTGATACTGTAACAGTCAATCTTATTGTTATTCATTATTTTCATTTTTAGAATTGTAGCAAAGGAGGAACCTTTCTAATACATTCAAGTGAGATTACATTTGATTTATCCTCCAAATTATTGTTTGCCCACTTGATGTTTATGAAAAGAAATGCTGCATTTCTCACATTAGCCAACAGAGAAGCAATCACTTGTATGAATCATTGCTGGAAATAGAAATTGTTTCAAGTGCTGGACACATTTGTGGTCTGTGAACACTGAACACTAATAAGCAGGAGAGTTCCAAACCTAAAATGATTTTTCTGACTTCTAAGTAATTTAATCCAGAAATGCTCTGGATAGACATTCAATTGTCTGCATGGAACCTGGAAGAAAAGTGATTTCATATTAAGACTTCATGGCCTTGAAGCTTGCCTCTCTGCATACGGAGCATCTTCATCCATTCCAAAAGATAAAGAAGAGAGAAGCAAACTGAATTTCTAAAAATGAAAGAGAATAAATGCAGGGCAAATCAGCTCTTTGTCATCCTTGCTCTGTGGATAATACTGGCCATTGAAAACTGCTATAAATTCATCAGTACTAGTGCTTCTGGCGGCCTGCATAAATCAACATGAACTATGCTTTGGTTTTCACCTTACATTTTAAATGCCCATCCTCCTAGCAATGTATTTAATCCAACAAAGTGGGCTCTATAGTGTTCCTTTCATTTCTAACACAACCATTGCAAGGGGATAAAGAACGTATGGGCCCGTGAGTGGCCATGAAAGTTGAAAGCCATTTGTTGACCCTGTAGTGGTAGCTTAGAGATCTCAGACTTAAGAGGTAGACTCTCTACCTGATCCCTGAGTTATTATATATAGTCAAACAATGGCAATCATTAATCACTAATCTCACAAGCCACATGATTTAACAAATATCATAAAGACCACACGTCCTCGTGTCAGAAGATTTTCTTATCCAGAAATTCATTCTGATCCAGGGCCCCATAATGAGAAAAGGGTCTGTTAGAGGCAAGAGAATCTCTCCTAAAATTCAGAAGGTGCATTGTATCAAGATGAAACTGACTTACTTGTTCTCTGTAAGGAAGCATCCTCAAGAAACTAAAGATTTGTTAAAACAACTTTTTGCCCTCTCTAATTTGCCTCAAACCTCTGCTTCTTGGGTGATGTCAATTGTAAATTAACAAACCCTTTCTTAATCTCTACTTCTTCTTTTTAAGTGGAGGAAAAAATGTCCATATCTGAGGAAGATCATCTCTCTGCAGGAAGACCCTTAAGAGTCAAGGAAACCTGATGTAGGATATTGATATATTAGACATCTTTGAACTCTTTCCCTAAGGAAATCAACTTTGAGACTCTTAATAATGGATTTTCATTTGTCATTTATGGGTAACTGGATCTCAATATGACGGAGACCAAAATGCCTTCAAGAAAGGGGCACTTACTACAATGGAATAATAAACACAGTGATTAAAAATAGTTTAAAAATAGGTATATAGTAGGTTTTCAGTGACTTCAAAAATAAGATCAATCATACATACAATGAAAAATAAGTGTGCTCACTTGGGTAGTAAATAGAGAAAGTATGACTTTGTCACTTAATAATCATGTGAACATGGGACAATTGATCAACGTACATGAACTTTAGATTCCTCATTGGAAAGAAAATTGTGATTAATCATTGTTCTGCCTACCACATAGTATGAGTATTTTGAAAATGATAAAGCATTGTTTATGTTAGAAGTTTATCAGTGTTAGTAAATGATACTGATTTTCAAACAATGCTGATGTTCATAAGACATGTCTCTATTTGTTTATATCTATTTAGAATTTTTAATTTGCAGCATCTTATAGACCAAATATTGTATATTGATCTTTATGACATTATAGGATGGGTCAGAATCTTCTCATTGCTTTGATAAGAAGAATACAAAATGAGGGTGCCACATGCCTCAACTAGTTGTAATTTGGTGATTTAGAAGCATAGGTGCATTCGACTTCAGGATTCCATTGCATTGCAAATAAGACCTTTTCTAAGCTCCCGAGACTTACTGTGCTTGAAAGTGGAACTGCCCAAGGGATAAAGTCAAAACATGAATTTTAGCAGTCAATAGATGTTAAGAACTGAGATTAAGAGCCTAAAAACACATCCTCAGCTATGATTTCATATGACTTTCAAGAGTATTCCATATAGTAGTATTTTACACAGCAATATTATCATCTGTATTTTACATATGATGAAAATGAGGCTCAGTGGGATTAAATGGCTTACCCAAGGTCACATAATTGATCAGTGTCAGAGTTGGAACCGGAATCAAGGATATCAGATTCCTAGTCTCTTACTTGTATTTTCATCTCATGCTATAGACTCATGAGCCACTGAGCTTGGTTTCCTTTCAAATAATCATAGTTCTTCATTTGTTAATTCCCTGTGACAATTTTTGACAAAACTATACATATTTAAATATATTGTTTTGTTTAAGCAGCACTTCTGGATGCATTTTAAAAATTGTATCCTAATCATCATCAAAACCATTGTGATTATTATCATTATCAGTGAATGTATGAGGATACAATGATGGTCTAATACAGATGCTGTCCCTGTCCATTACAAAGCTCATCACTTAAGTAATTAATCATACATATGTATACATAAAAATACAAGCTCTTTGACTCAGAGTTGCTGAGTACTAAGGAAGACTATCATAGGGAGGGTTGATAGGTCAGGAAAGGTCTTTTTGAGGAAATAACATTTGGGCAGAGATTTGAAAAATAAGTTGATATTAACAAGACAAAACGGGAGGCATACACATTCCTTGGGATTAAGCAATATGGACAGCATGAGGGAGTAAAAAGACACCAATATAGCTATAGGGGGAGAAATGAGATGAGTAGGGGACAAGATGAAGGACAATGTAGGCATGGGCCAGACCACGTGGAACTATTAGGTCACGTTATGTAGTTTTTTTGTTCTACCCAAAGATCAATGGAAAGTCATAGTGTTATTCAGGGGGTATGATATAATCAAATTTTGATTTTTAAACAACCACTCTGGCTAGAGTGTATAGAATGAGGTGGAGGAGGATCAGCTGTTGGTTCAGATAGACAGTAAGGTAACTATTGCTACAATACAAAGAAGAGATAAGGAATGCTCAACTGGGGTTGTGGAAGTTGATATGGAGAAAAGTGGACAGATTTTGGAAACATAGGAGTGATGAAATCAATAGGGGTTGGTGAAGAACTAAATATGGTGGGTGATGGAGAGGGAGTCTTAGAGATGATGCCTTGGCTTTTGGTTGGCAACAATGAAACAGGCACAGTAGAAAAGGAATGTATTTGGAGGAAGTATTAAAAGTTTGGTTTTGACATGGGGAATTTGAGGAGCCTTTGAGACATCCAGCAGGAATTGTTTAGGAAGCAATTGGATGTACAGGTCTGGATAGAAATATATATATTTGCATGCCATCTGTGTATGAGGGTAATAGAAGGCATGGATGTGCAAAATATTGTCTAAGAGAGTATAGTATGAGAAGAAGAGAGAACCTAGAATATAGCCTTTAAGAATCTAACTTTTATAAGCCAGGTAGAGTAGGATATGCCTGCCAAGAAGACAGAATGGAGGCAAGCTAGGAGTACACTGCATCACAAAGTCAAGGGAGGAAGTTGCTTCAAGAGAGCAGAATGGTGGTTGCTAGGGACGGAGAAGAGGGGGGAAGTGGGGGAGTTGCTAATCAATGGGTATAAAGTTACAGTGATGCAAGATGAATAAGTTCTAGAGATCCACTGTACAACATTGTGCCTACAGTTAACAATATTGTATTGCACACTTAAGAATCTGTTGAGAGAATAGATCTCATGTTAAGTGTTGTTACCACAATAAAATAAAACTAATTTTTAAAAAAGAAGGGAAAAGAGACCAATAATGTTCAGGGCCATGGAAATGTCAAGTACTATGACAACAGAGAAATATCCTTTGGCCTTAGTTACAAGGAATTCATTGTAAGACTTAGTCAGAGCTGTTTCTGTGGATTGATAGAGCTGGAATCCAAATTGGAAAGAGCTGAAAAGTAAAATGAGGAGGCTAGGATGCCTGGTTAAGCGGTCCGCCTTCAGCTTAGGTCATGATCCTGGAGTCCCGGGATCGAGTCCCGCATCGCATCGGGCTCCCTGCTCAGTGGGGAGTCTGCTTCTCCCTCTGCCCTTCACCCTGCTCATGCGTGCGCATGCTCTCTCTCTCTCTCTCAAATAATAAAAATAATATAATAAAAAATCTTTAAAAAATGAGGAGGCTAGACTAGATCCTCTTTAAAGTCCCTTCCAACTTTAAAATAGTAAATGCTGTGATTTCATGCTGCTGGTCAGAGCCTCTCTTTGTCATAGGTTTCCCTACTCACCTCACTCCTGGTTAATAAAAAGACTGCCATTGAAAGAAATGATTTGCAAAGACCGTGTTACTTTAAGCATCATTACAGCCTCAAACAAACTTGGGACAAATCATTCTCTTCTACATTTACATATATATTTTTTCTTTTGAAAAGAATCTTGAGCACAAAAAATTCTTATATGATTTTTCCATAGCATCAGTTGAAGAAATATATTTCCAAGAATTGGTTTTATTTTTTGGGTCAGGACTGCAGGGATAAAATCAGGTCTAGAGTTTCCATGTGGATGAATTTGGAAGTGAACAGCTTCGAAGCTGCAGTCCAGGGATGTCTCACACTACACTATACTATTTTCCTTTTAAACTGAATCACCTTTTCTGGGCTTTGAGAGCTAAAAAAAACACATCCAAATAATTGATTTTGTATGTAAGCAGAATGCTTGGGCACTTGCTGCTTTTCATCTAAAGAGAGGTTCCTATATTCTCACTGTCTTGGTAGGACAGAAATCTGATAAAAGGTCATATAGACTGTTGCTACTCAAAGTGAGATGTGTGGACCAGCAGCATCAACCTCAGCTAGGAATTTGTTAGAAATGCAGAATCTAAGGCACCATCTCAGACCTACTAGATCAGAATATGCATTTTAACAGGATGCTCAGGTGATTTATATTAACATTAAAAGGCAAAAAGAACTTAGTAATTTTTTTTTCAGAATCTACTTTTTAAAAATATAGAATCTTTTGTTACTCTGCTATGGTATTTAATTAATCCAAGGGCAGATTAGTCATTTATGGACTAAAAACTAATCATTTTGTTTTAAAATTAAGACCTGCAGTAGAATGCCTAGGTGACTAACGAGATATATTTTACAGGCAAATAGTAGGTTACTCACCCAACTCATGGTAGAACACGTATTTTTCATTTCCCCTTACCAGAAGCTGCTAATTATTTGCATTGAACTATTTACTTTTCCTCTTTTAGTAATAATAATATTTGTAAATTTACTTTGAAACAAGATTACCTGTCATGCTTTTGTATAGGATTTATAAACTTTCACTATTTTCTGTCTCCTTAGCCAGTTTAGGAGAACATCTACACTTTATTGCATGGACCTCCCTGGTGATTAACATCTGGAATGGACAGATGAAAACTCAACCCTCAGTCGCACCCTTCCTTTCTGTTTCTTACATGAAGCCCTACTCTAACCTTTAATCAGGGCAGAAAAAGATTGCTACTGCCCCCTGCTGGCCTATTGTATTTTTACTCCTCTACAAATTGACTTGAATAGGATGCCCAAGGATTTTGAGCCACTGAAGAAAGCTCAGCGGAAGGGACTTTCCCTAGTAGAGAGGTAGCGATCCTTTGGGAGCAGGCGGCTAAAATCAAACGAAAACACTCAAGAGGCGAGGAAGGCATAAAGGGCTTCTAAATTAAATTATTGATCCTCATGAACCTTTTTCTGCGCACGGACTTGTCTATGTCAAGAGAATGTCCCTTCCTCTTCAGCACAGGACTCCTCTTTTGCCTCTAGGTTCCACTGACAAGGAGTGAACTACCCACTCCCCTATTATAATTTCAGTACTCCGGATTCTGTTTTCTGCTTCCCCCAATTTCCCTTTCCCGCTCCTTAACCGGATTCCTTTTTCTGCTTTAAACTCCCGTTCCGCCCACCCACCGACAGACTCGCATTTCTAGGGGTCAGACACTAACCTCCTTCACCCTCCTCGTCTACCCTGACCTCTGCTCTTCCCTGATTGTCATCACACCCCCCTTTAGCACCCTTTCCCTGAACAGCAAGCCACTCTTTGCCTTTGAACATCAGGCTTGTCCCCTCTTGAATGCCTCTCCCCGACCCCCGCCCCAAGCGACTGAAAAAGGAAACATGCGCACTTCAGAGCTAGGAGCTGTCCGAGTGCTGAAATTTATAGGCTGGGTAAGATCACGTCTCCCGTCTCTTTCTGTAGCTCTCATTCCAGCACAGGATCTCAGCAATTTTGCCCTCTTCCCCCGTGCCCACTTCAGCGCTCAGAGTCCTTTCTTCTCTCTCATTTACAACTTCTTTTAAAAAGAGAACATTTTCTAGAGAAAAGGGATTTGCTAAACAGAAAGGACATAAAACAAAAGCCACAGCAACCCGACTTCCAGCATGGCATTGTCACCAGCCCCCTTTGCATGGTGATGCGATTAAGGTAGCGGCGTTTTTATTATTCGGGAAAAGCAGCTGGGGAATCCATCAGTTCTAAGGCTTTGTCTTTCCTTGGTTAGCTGATGGTCCTGAGCCCCGGTTTGACCTGACCATGATGCCTAGGACTGGCACTTTTTGTTTTTTCTCAGCAAACTGTACAAACCCAAATCTCTTTTTGATTTTCAAGGAAACTAGATTCCTGCCAGATTTCGAATCTGGACAATAAATAGATACTTTGTCCTAGCTTTTTTCTGGAATCATTTCGGGGATATTTTCCACAAGCATCACAGAAACAGGAATGAACCGGCAGCTAGTGAACATTTTGACAGCCTTGTTTGCATTTTTCTTAGAGACAAACCACTTCAGGTAGGTGAAACGACTTTGCATGCTGATATTTTCCCCATGAAAACTGTTTGAAAGAGAACGTGTCATACATTTTTTATCTATTTTTCTATGCCCTGGACCATATTATTTTAATTTTATAGAGGAGAGTTAGATTTCTTTTGTTCTTTTAAAAGGCGTAATTATGGTGGGAGGGTGGTAAATTTTCACAAAGGCAAGTTTTATGATCCATAACCCCACTCTATGCATTTCCACACATTTTCACAGGCAATGTGATATTAAGGAAGTCTAATGAGTTGCATGCTCTTTACATTTCTATATAATGATGATTTTTTTTTTTTTTGCTTTCAAATTCTTCTGAAAGTCATTTAAAATGATTATTGGATGCAATGCTTCTCATATGGTGGAAGTGATTGGATTAATTTACAAGAAGCATGCTCATTTTATATAAAATATAAAAGAACCCTAATTCTTAGTCAACTTGAAACTTCTATTGTGTTTCAGCAACTAGATGCATACTATGAGCACTACAATTCAGGAAATTTCTTGAAACATCAAAAATATTTAAAATCTCATTTTACCACTATGTTCCATTGCTCAGTATATTTGGAAACTGAATGACTACCAAAATTTGATTAATATGACATCTTTGTATTTATCTGTGTATGAGAAATGGGCTATGCATAATTAAAATAAGTGGGAAATCATTATTTCATGTGTGCATTTTCTACCTAGTTTATAAATTATCAAATCAGTTTATACTTCAAAGTATCAGATGATTACCAGTAAGTGAAATAGCCATCCTAATGGCAGAGGTTCTAAGACAGCATAGAGACAGGAGATGTTCATATAACAAAGTGTAGGACTCCTCATTTAATTTTCACCACATTTTATGGTATTTTTTCACAGAACCAAGAGAAATGGAACATATAGCTAATGTTATGAGTACTGGGAAAACCCACTATGTTCCTTTCAGGTTCACACTTACTATGATTAAGAAAAACTATAGGCTGGGTTTCATTAGAAGCACATCACCATCATCATCATCATCACTTTCATTACCACCACCACCACCATCATAATTAAATAATACTTGATTAATCAGATGAATCTGCATATGGGAATGTGAGTATTTTTAGATAATTGTATCAATTTTTAACTCCTACCAAACGTTTAAATTCTCTTTGCACTTAATACTTTGCATTTAATACTACCTTGAAAACTGGCAAAAATGTGGTGTTTTCTCAGTGATAGAATTAACAAGATTATTTGTTAAACTACTAAAAACAAAGCTTATAAAATATTATGCTTTAGCGAAGAAATAGACATTCAGTCAACCACTATGTATATTGTGAAAGAATTCATTTCACTACAAACCAAATAGGTTCTTTTTATAAGTCCTTGAAGGAAAATGAAAGTATGAGAAATTTTCCAGTCAACATTTAGTGTTTTTGATAATGCAGAAGAGAAAATTATTTAGAAGTTCTTTTTCATGAATACTTTACTGGAGAGTGAACAATTTAAATGCTAATATATAAATAACATCTGATAAGGTAATAGAAGTACAGACACACTCATTATTGACCTATTTTAGAATGAAGTTAAATTTCCACGTGAAGCTTTTCTTTTAGGCAATGCATTGAAAATTATTAATAGTTGACAGCAGGAATACAATCTAGCAGGTGAGAAAATAAGCAATGGAATAATTAGTTCACTGTTTACTTTGTTCTGCCCATTGTATTATATATTTCTAATAAAAAGTAGAGGACTTATATTAAGGGCTAAAATGCTGGAAGAATTGTTTAAGAGTCATGGGGGAATGATTTTAAGACAATCACATTTTAGAAATTATCATCTTCATTTCTCTGATGAGTCTAGAAAGAAACAGCTTTAACTATATGTCCATAAAATCTACAACATAAGCTATGCATGTTGTATCATCTTAAACATCTTTATGGCTACAGTTTGGACATATGGGAGATATGACTCAGGATTTCTAACTCTCATCATTTAAAGTTAACTTTAGAGAATGTACAAATTCAGAAGTTGACCAAAGAGTTTGTAATTTTCTTTTTCTTCTTACTATCACGTATATTAACAAAACATAATGTCAAACATTCTGTGAGCCTTAGTTCTCAGGCAATGAGAATGGAATTGTTGCTAAAAAAGTTAATGATGTGTTTAGGACGGCTTTCTGCAAAGACCATGACTCCAGGTCTGGAAAACAGCCTTCACAGACCCTATCGCCTTCAGATTTCTTGGACAAATTAATGGGAAGGACATCAGGATACGATGCAAGAATCAGGCCAAATTTTAAAGGTAGGCTCCATTTAAATTTATATATTTTTTTGTTTTTTGTTTTTTTATTTATTTATTCATGAGAGTCAGAGAGAGAGAGAGAGGCAGAGGCAGAGGGAGAAGCAGGCTCCCTGCCTAGCAAGGAGCCCGATGCGGGACTTGATCCCAGGACCCTGGGATCATGACCTGAGCCGAAGGCAGACGCTTAACCATCTGAGCCACCCAGGCACCCCCCATTTAAATTTATATTAAGCCTGTGGGAAATCTAGATGTCTGAATAATCTGAAATAAGTTTTAAGGGCTTTTTATTATAAAATAGTATAGTATTCATTTCATTTTGGCATTCTTTTGAGCTAGCCAATTTAATAGTTTGAATTTTATATATTGTTTGCCACTTTTGAAAACTTTCCTCATTTGTATTCTATTCCACAAAGAAAACTAATATCAGACATTGTTGCTACATTCCCTATTTTATCTTAAGTGGGAGTGTGACTAGAAATGAATCCAAGAGTAAATGATGGATTTGACTTATATGAGTGTCTACCAGGATTCATACAGGATTCAATGATTATTCAAAATCTTTGGTTTTCGTTTTGAATACCTACTCCCAAAGTGAAGTTTAAATCTCAATATAAAACATGCCATTTTACACACTTTCAAGCCTCTCTCATTTTTCAACATTGTGGCAAGAGACTCTAATTGAAAATATCAGAAATTTTTGGTTTCTTTTTGTTTAAACATTTTAATTGTTTATTTGAAATTGTTTATCTAACATTAACAAAGATCATAGAATTGTAAAGTGCACATGTCAAAGATGGTGGATACTTTCTTTGTTCAATTAGAAAAAAACCAAAAAGTTTGATGTTTTTGTTTATTTAATGTTATAAAAATGTAATTAATCATCTGTAGAAATTACTTTTTATCTATTTGGTTTATTTTTATATGAAATAAGAACCAATTATTAATGAATGAATTATTTTTGATGGTTTAGTTTTTAAATACATATTTTAAATGACAATTGCATTTTATCTTGTAATTTAACATAATGCATTGTGGAGTGTTTATAATATTTTATAAAAGAAGAATCCTATAATATTCTAGATATTATGTTGTAATTCCATTGCTTTGATTTTGCTTATTAGCAATTTAATTAGATTGCTTTCCTTGAGTTTTGAGTAATTTTTATTATTTGCAAATATGAGCATGAAAACTAAATTCTAGATTCATTTCTTCTTTAAATGCTACACCTCTGAATATACCCAGCTAAGGGCACATTTTATAAAGAGCTATGTCATAATTTTGACAAAACAAGTATATCTGATTTATAGAGTATTTTCAAAAGAAACAACAGATCTAAGTTCAAAGCTCAATTTTCCTGAAAACAATTTTCATGCTCATCCTATTTCATACTAATTTTGTGGTCATTGCTTTGGAAGTCAACATTTGAAATAAAATCCTATGAGTAACAAGTTGAGAATGAGCTTTCAATGGGACCACTCATTCCTATATTTATTCACTTAGTCATTCAATAACTTCTGAGTCTGAACTATATGGGAAATACCAACTACTGCATGCATTGAAAAGTTGAGAGATGAAACAGGTTTGGGTGTTACTGTCAAAAATTTTAGTGGGGAGAGTAGATGTTACATGAATAGTTATAAATTAATATACATTATGAGACAGAAATAGTTAAGTAGTTAAGTAACATTAAGAAGTACAGAAAAAATGCTACAGGATTCCAACAAATGAAGAGATGATTTCCTATTAAGCTATTCATGGGAGGTTTCGTAGAGAAGGCCCAGAGATGGAAAATTGTTTCAAGTTTATGAGCGTCTTGTTTAATAGCAGCTATTATTCATTATATTCTAGAAGTCACTTTTCAAAAGGGGAGAAAAATGCAGAGTAATAAAACAAACACCCATGTTGCCATTGCTACTTTAAATGACCACATAGAATGAGCAATCATTTTCACACAGCTTTTTTTCTGGTTCTTCTGGGGATGTCACCCTTTGGAGATGACATTTCTCATGATTCTAAAGGATAAATAAATGGAGAGAATATCAAGTATAGGAAAGCATGGCCATGTTTTTGAGATCTTTCCACCACTTAAAGACCTGAGCACAGGATGTTTTAAAGACTTATAAAAGGGAAATGGGGTAGATATCCTTTAAGACTTGAACATTAATGGACTTCACTGAGTTTTGTCTCCCACTCCTTTTAACTCTCCACATCAATGAACCCTGATCCTCTTTCATAAATTTTATTTACATGAACCATTTATATCAGATTAATTACCTAACAGCTCCCACAATTCTCTTTATTCAGAGAATCTTAGCTCTTCCTGGATGTAAAACATTCCCCGTTATTTTAGAGTAAAATAATTTTAACTCCTAGGTATTCCCATGAAACTTTGTATGTCTAATATGGTTCTTTTGCATATTTATGTTTTATCAACCCACCCAACACTGCATCTGAGAAGGCAGGGATATATATATAGAGAGGGAGTTATATATATATATATATATATATATACAGAGAGAGAGAGAGAGAGAGATCTATATATATATAGAGAGAGAGAGAGAGAGAGCGTTATATATATTTACACACACACACACACACACACAAATATGCACACATACACAATGTAGGGAAACGAAGTCATTCTTTTCTCCAGAATGAGGAAATAAGGAACAAGATATAGAGGAAAATGTAGATCAGTTATGAAGATTAGTGCGTCCAATTAGTTGTAGTAGAAATTGAGGGTAGGAACTTTTGAGGAACCAACCAGTGGTCACAGTGATTAGCAAAGATGATCTTAGCTGAGCTGAGAAGAAAGAAATAAAAGAGATAATAAGGAACTTGTAACAGTGAGGATACTAGGAAGAACACTATAGTACTTACTGTAACTTAGTATAGTTGATTAGCAATGTACCAACGAGAAATTTTATATAGTAGGTAGAAATGAAGGGTGATTGGGAAATGTGACTGTATCTGGAATAGTGACAGGCACACTGTAAATGCTAAAAAACCAAATTGCTATAATAACAATAAACATGATGATGATGTTGAAAACAATAATAATAATAATTAATAAGAAGACAGAAGGGCAAGATCTGACCACAAAAATAAAAGCAAGAGTGAAATATGGGCTGTTGAGGTAAAGGAAATGGCTTTTCTAGATGTCTTATTAAATATTAGTTCTTCTCTGTTTTCCTTGCTGCCATACACTGGCAAGGGAAAAGGAAATGCATATGCATAATTTTTCTTATTGGAAGGAATCTTTCCTGCATACTTTCAAGTCAGTAAAATATTTCATGTCTATTCCATATCTCTGATGGACTCTGAAAGATGTTATAATGGACACATATACAAGAAGAAAAATGGACGTAAGCTAGAAAAGGGGACCAGAAATGAATCAGACTTAGGCTCTGTAATTGAGAGCCATTCTTAGAAACTACAGGGAAAAAAATAGCTTTTCTGATGTGCAGAAGCACAAGTGTATAAACAAAGTCATGAGTCAGAGTTGCCAATTGCATTCCATCTGTAAGATCCATAGAGACCTGGGTCGGAACTTGTCAAAACATAAATTTTCAAAATCTTCAGTTCAGATGAAAACACAAGCTATGTCCATTCACAATTACCTGGTTCTGAAACCATGGTAAATATTGATTCTATGTCAACAGAGGGGCCACTTTCCCCACTTGGGTGATTTGTCTCATTGTCAGTCGATTTATCATGGCGTTACTCCATCATTCTATCAGATATTCCTTTGTCAGTGTTATTGTATCTTGAGAATGCCACTTGAAACATTAAGCTTTTAAGGAGGCCAAATGAAATGCTCAAACCTGGGCAAAGTGCATTAGTTCCGATTCTGTCTCTTTGAAACAAAGCCTTTATCTATTTTAACGAAATTTTCTTTGAAAATAAAATTAACTTAGAGTTATATCCTAAGTTTCATCCCAATGTGAATAAATACATTCCACTATAGCATTCATTTTGGAATAGAATCTGGAATGGATAATGCCAGGAGATAATTATTCACTCCACTTCTTTATGCATGCCATGCACACTAATTTTTTTCTATGTCTGGAGACCTAAATTTGAAAGTGTGATGTGTGACATTAAAACCTACATTTGCATGCAATATGGTTTCCTTCATTTTCTAAGGAGTTATCAGCTCAAGAGGTGTTTCAGATACAAGTAGAAATAGATCCACTTTCAAAAAAATTAGAGGTTCAGTTTTCTCCCCTTGGAAATTCTATTTATTGTCTGTGGCCAAGTGGAACTCAAGCTCAAATGTTGTGCTTTGCCAATCCCTGTAGGGGGTGGCTTGAGCACAAATGTCCAGCAGGGACATTTGGAAAGGGTGATTCTCACAGTTAGTGATAATGCAGCCCCAGCATGATCATTTCTTTGATCACCCTGGTAGATGCGGGCATCGGATGTTACTATGGATTCTGAGAAAAAGAACAGAATGCTTGCAAGTATCAGAAGTATTTGACTTGAGTGCAGGAAGTTACAGAAAGAGTGCAGCCATTTTAGAACAAGACAATAGGAGATAAAAGGGGGAAAAGTATTATTGAAATGAAAGGCTGGAGGTAACAAAGGGAAATTTATATATGACAGTTTTGTTCAGAAATGACATTGATGAAGATTTTTGAACATCTGAAATCCATTGGCTGTGTCACAATTTAGCTTTTCTCTGCTTTATGAACACCAACCAACACATTTGTATATACTAGGCTGCTACTATGGGCCTACAAGATGCTTATCTGGGATTTGAGGTGACATCAGGAAGGAGACATCTACTATTCTAATAGACTCTGGCAAAGTATATGTTTTCCATTCCATGGTGACAGAGTAGTATAGTGGAAAGAGTCCTAGACGTGGATTCAGAAAACCCAAGTTCATGTCCTTTTTGAGAAAAGGTATGTTCACCTCTCCACGCTTTAGGTTTTCTTCTGCCTTTGCCCATTTCATCTGAGTTGTTCTGAGCATCAAATGAGATCATGCATCTGAATAGTTTGTTTTTAACTATTAAGTTTATTGCAAATAATTTAAATTATTACTAGTCCCTCATTTCTCTTTTGTTTTTGCTTTTTTTAAAGATTTTATTTATTTGAGAGAGAGAATGAGAGAGAGAGAGAGAGAGAGAGCGCGCGTGCGCATGAGAGGGGGGAGGGTCAGAGGGAGAAGCAGACTCCCCGCCGAGCAGGAAGCCCGATGTGGGACTGGATCCCGGGACTCCAGGATCATGACCTGAGCCGAAGGCAGTCGCTTAACCAACTGAGCCACCCAGGCACCCCTTCATTTCTCTTTTGTAACTGACACTGATGATATATTGTCAAAGCTAACCCTTTATGGTGGTTGGGGCCTTATAATTGCTTGATTTTTTTTAATGGTAAAAAAAAAAACAAGTCAGAGGGGCGCCTGGGTGGCTCAGTCATTAAGCGTCTGCCTTCAGCTCAGGTCATGATCCCAGGGTCCTGGGATCGAGCCCTGTATCGGGCTCCCTGGTTGGTGAGCCTGCTTCTCCCTCTCCCTCTGCTGCCCCCCCCTTGTGCTCTCTCTCTCTCTCTCTCTCTCTGTCAAATAAATAAATAAAATCTTAAAAAAAAAAAAAACAAATCAGGGAAGTTCTAGTACCTTAGAGTTCTGCTGCACTAATCAGAACATAGACGCCATGTGTCTCAGCTTGTTCTCCTTTTATTCGATTGGTGGGAAGATTTCCAACCTGAAAGAGTTATTTCATATTCCTAAATATGAAACAAAGAGGGAGCCATTTGTGGGAAGGAATTATCTTTATTCATTCAAATCCCATCCCTGATTATTTTCTGGGACTCATTTTTAAATGAACCAAGTAAAAGAAAGAACCATTTTTACTTAGTCCTAGAAAGAAGGACCCTAAATTTAACTGAAGATATATGACTGTCATTTCTTATGTATGTTCTTGTCCAGTTACTGCACTTTCAAGGGTTACTGCACAAGCATGCAGAATTGATTTCTTATTTTACAATATGCATTTTGAAGAGAACATTTGGTCTCTACAACATGGCAGGTTGAGAGCAATAGAAATGGAGGCCCATAATTTCGTTTTTGAGAATGTATTGCATTGCTCCTTGGTTGAGTCCGGGTAACTTCGTATCCTTAATTTTCATTACTGAAAGAGCCTAAACATTTTATCCTAAATTCTATAGTGCTTGCTTGTCCATCTTGAAGGACAAGTCAGTACATTTTACTGATAATCTGAGACTTCATTTTTTTTAAAAAAAGATTACAGCATTGATATCAGGGTATCCTGGTCCTTAATGAGTGGACATTAGAATGTGTCCAGTTAGGGCGATCAGGTTTAGAGATAGAGAAAAAAAAATCATCATTTGTTTGTTCTTAGTGGTGTTGAATATTTTTCTTGGTGTGTTGGATACACGTTTGCAATACGGTCTTAAAAATGGAAATATAGTTGATCAAGCCTCATAACAACAAGGTCTTTGGAAGTGTTCTGGGTTCTCTTTGGAGTTAACACCTATGAGGCTGTCCTGACTGTGGCACACAGCATTTGCTCATTGACTTCTTTCTTGAAAGGGCTACTCTGGACACTTGTGAGTGATTGCAGACATTTTTCGCCAGTGAAATGCACTAAAGGAAGGACCTGCACAAAAGGAATAGGTCTCTAAGTGGTATTCTTAAGTGAGCAGGACATTTAAAAATAAAGCCACTGGGTTACTCTCTTGGAGTCTAGTCTGGCTAGCCAACCAAGTGTGGTCATGGGGCAAGTAAAAGAGGAAAGCTGGGCACTGCCTTGGACTCATGCCCTAGCTTGTGTACCCACCATTTCCTTATGAACATGAGTATACCAAATGGTGTCTCTGTTTTCTTAACACATTTATCCAAGAGGGCAAAAGAAAATCCTGGATCAAGTCAAAATATGGAAAGTCAATAGGCAGTTATCACAAATGTGACTGCCTAAGTTTTGTTTGCTTTTTTTAAAAAAAAGATTTATTTATTTATTTGACAGAGAGAGACACAGCGAGAGAGGGAACACAAGCAGGGGGAGTGGGAGAAGGAGAAGCAGGCTTCCCGCGGAGCAGGGAGCCTGATGCGGGGCTCAATCCCAGGATCCTGGGATCATCACCTGAGCTGAAGGCAGACACTTAACCGACTGAGCCACCTAGGAATCCCCTAAGTTTTGTTTTCGATTTCTTCTTTTTTTTCTAATGGGAGGGGGGCTTATTTTCTTGAGGAAAAATAAGCTACACCTGCCCATGCATTTTCAAAGCAATAGAATAAATCTGTGGCAAAGGAGCATCTATGTGGGCACACAAAAAATTACATGTAATAGTTTTACATCTTCATATTGGAGTCTAAACACACAATTCATTTGTTTGTTCCTCTTAAATAGTGAGTAGTTACTATGTGCCAGGTGCCACGTTACTTGCTAAGTATACAGTGGTAAACAAAATTTAAGCTTTTAAATGTCAGTTCTCACCTCACTAAAAACTGGAATATAATTTGTAAATTGAATGCTGTAACATCCAGGACCTCTGCAGGAAAGAAATGGCACACTCCAATGGGGTGTGAGAGAGTAATACACTCTCACAAAAGGAGAGTGTAGTACTCCAGGACTATCAACAAGAGACCTGAAGAGGCAAGGGGTGGGGGAGTGGTTACCAGAAAGTAGAGAATGTGGCTGTATAGACAGGCCACCTAATGAGATCTGTGGAGCAATGTAGTCAATCTGTACTGTCCTAGCAGGAGAAAGCTAGAGAATAAATATTCTGACCTCACTTCCCTCCTGTATTTCATTTTCTTGTGGGAGTCTCTCATTGGCCAAATCCAACTAGAAGTCAGAGGGCAAGGGAGCTCAAAGATGCAAACCCAAAAGGTCAGCTTCCCAAGGTACAGAGAAGAACAGGAAAGAGAAGAGAGTGTCTCTGGGCGGGAAATGGAAGATAATCAACACAGAGCCAACACAGGAGCAAAGCCATCCGTCAACCTTCAGGTGGTGGAGCAGACATCTCCAAAACTGATAATCAGTTTAGTAAGCCTTCCTTGATCAGTCTTGGGAAAGAAGGGAAGTGAGAGAGGGATATTGTTTGGATAAATTATCCCAACAGTAAATGATACCTCCAAAGGCGGAGAAGAGAGAGGAAGATAATGTAAGGTGATAGTTCCTTCTCCTAAACAGACAACTGAAAGAGACACAACCAATGGACTGGTGTGTGTGTGTGTGTGTGTGTGTGTGTGAGAGAGAGAGAGAGAGAGAGACAGAGAGAGACAGGGAGACAGAGAGAGAGTGAAAGAGTTTTCTGTGGAGTATATGAAAATAATATAGTTTCCTGGCTATTTAATATGTTTATATGTTTTCCAATACTGTATTGTTGTGCTTGCCCCATGGCAATCCCCTCCAGGCTCCTTATGCTGGGATGTGTTGTGGGCTTAGATTTGAGCACAAGACTTAATGCCAAGTCTCTTTGGGGCAGCATTTCTGAGACACATTTTTTCCCTCTGTGCTCTTCTGTTCTACATAGAGCTGTAGAGAGTTAGAAGAATAAAAGATTGGGTGGAGGTTAGAAGAGCATGAAGACCAGGAGCAGAGTAGTGTGCATTTCAAAGAAATGGCAAGGCTGAAGGAACAGTTGCTTGTTTTCCACTCCTTGGTGGTTTGATTACTGCACCTGAAATACAGCTACTTATCATGGCAATTCTGCTACTTGAGGAAAATCTCAGAACCACTTTGCCACATAATTTTTCTTTCATTTTTAAAACCCAAGTGTATATAGATGATAATATAATCTATTGTTTCCTGATTTATTTACATTTAAATACTTCAAAATGTTGATTTCTAAGAACCACTTCATGTCTAAGAAGGCAGTTGAGATTTCTTTTATCAGGCTTTCTCTTAGGAAAAGCATTCTTTGCCCAAAAATGTATTCAGGATCAAGGGGTCAATATATTTAGCTTTGAAACTCAAAGTCTCTGAAAAGTGAATGATACACACATTTGGCAAACCACACTGTAGCAACTCGTTAGATGATGTGATTCAGGATAATTTATAAATACACTGTGCAATGCTCACAATGGAATTCTTATATTTTACTTTTTCCTTTGAATTAACTCTGGTTTTAGTACTTCAGCATTGTATAGACTATGTGAAGGCAAAGGATTTAGGATTTAAGACTAAACCAAATGAGCAACCAACCAGATGTCTTTCTTAAACCACGCTTTTCAGAACACCTGCTCTAGAGCCACCTGAGTCCTGTTAAAAAGGCACATACCTGGGCCCCACACTTCTCCAGCTCTACCTTTCCAGAACTGCTGAATGATGGGATCTTAAAATACTCACTTGAACAAATTCATAACTCCTCGAAGTTTAAGCCCTGCAGGACCAGAATGAGAAAATTTTGTCCTTATATCTGAAGGATAATACCTTTCTTGTAGTATTTTTCCCAAGATACTGTGTACCAGGGATTGCCTTACCAAATAAAGGGGGGAGGAGGGGAATACCACAGGAGAAAAAAAATCTAAACTGAGACTCATGAGGCCTGGTTTTAACTCTAGTTTTGTCAGCTGTAACCTGGAGCATGCCACCTAACCTTTCTAGGATTCATTTTTATCATCTCTAAAAATAAAGAATTTGGGCCAAGATGTCTATGTCACTTCCAACTTTGATAGTCCCTGGTCTTTATATTCTAAATTAAAATTCTGGGGTATGTGCTTTTATAAATTATTAATTCACCCACAGAAGAACTTGGATACATCCAATTTTCCTAGGGAATTGGTCTTTCATCTGAGAAATATTAATTCTGTCCAGATTTTTTTCAGTTTCCCATATCTTATTTCAACTCCCAATATTTCAAGGATGATCATTATTCTATGTGAAGACTCGGGAAACTTATGAGGGGATTACTGAAGAAATCAGCCATTTACAATTTTGTCTTGCTTTCAGTTTAGAGGTAGCAAATTCATGTATAGAGGCTGCTTCTGGGAAAAGTAGCTGCCATGTTTCTTTAGTTCAGCATCTGGTCAAAAATATTTCTCAAAACATTAATCCTACGAAATGTTCTCAGATAAAAGGTTTAAAATGGAAAAATGGAAAATAAGAATGGGAAATTCTACAAAACAACCTCTGAGAGAGTTCCAATATTCATTAGCATATTAAAAGTTTAGAGAAAACCTGCAGTAAAAATACACAAATAAATATTTTTAAAACTTTTTTACATAGGCGCTTATCCTATACTTATTTGATCATGGATTTCTTAAATGAGTAACATTCTAGGGAACCGGTATATCATGGAATACACTTTGGAAAATGTGGTCTTGGTAAAATCCATAAATCTAAACGATTTTTTTTTGCCCTGAAAATTGGTGATGATGATGATGAGAAACCTATGATGCTCTGCTGGAAAGATAACATCCATAAGAGTGAGAATGCCCCTGCATTCAGTAAATGCGGCTTTCATTTTGATACATGGTCAACATTAGCATTCTGATGCCACAAGAGAATTACTGTACAAGTTAAAATATTATTGCAAGCTATTTATCTCCTGCTTCATTTACATGAATAAATGAGCAAACAGTGGCATTTTGAAAAAACAAACATTGAAGACAAAAGAAAAGACATCAGTCAATACAGCAAAATACTTTGATCTGATAATAATCTTCTGTTTTAGTCTTTAAGATCCTTGAATGCTGAATAACCAATACATATTTAAACAAGTGGCCTTTAACCTTGAACTGAAGACGTTTCTTCAGCAGGCTCTGACAAAGTTTCATGCCTGTATGAAGAATTTCCTTTTGGATCGCCATCTTCTCTTTCAGGCAGTTTTCCAAGATGGATAAATCTTCTGCTTGTACAATTTCCATCCAACTGTTTGTTTAGAATTTTTCCCCCATCACCTCTTTGAAATGAAATTTTTCAAATTTGAATCCATACTAAAAAAACCCCCCACATTTAACAAATTGAAATTATGCAAGATTTATCTTAAATAACTTGTGTAGATTTACGACCAAGGTCTTCGTTTATTAGCAATAAAATACATTCTAAGTTAGTCTTCTCAAAATTAATCATGTTTCATACTTAGATATGTAAATTCCCAGGAAAAACTATTGAAAATTGTTTTCAATAAAGATGATGCAGAAAGAAACGTCTTTGAAATAATCACTAAATCACTACTTTATTACTAGTTCTTCCCCCATTCTTTCTCTGAGAGAGTTTGTTAAATAACCCAGTATGATTTTTTTCTTCCTGTTTCTTACTCCAGGATCTTAGGAGAATATAGAGAACAAAGTAGGGGGTGGGAAACATTAAAGATACCTTAGATTTAACCAATGGCTCCTGATCCATGACACTTATTTCATACAGTAGGTGAAGATATATTGATAATGGAGCCACTACACATTCTGTATGAGACTAGTCCTTTATTTGAAACATTGCTTCAAGGTATCCACAGTGATGGCATTAGTGTTGCTAACATTCCAGTGTATAACCCACAGATAATGCGATACCAATTTTTAAGCTTTTCTGGTGATTGGGGGTTGGCAGTCTTAGATATACGGCACCTTAGAGAGGAACTGAGTGAAGATTAACAAAGTTATTTAACCTACACACAGTTTGCTTACTCTGTCGTTAAATTTTGTTTTATATAGCCTGGGTACCTGGCTCAAATTCCTTGCTATCATTTGCTCCTGATGTCACTGCTGCTTCTCCATTTCTAGGAGGCAGACAGTGGCATTAGATATTAAGGGATGAGGAGATGGCTTGGGCTGAATCCTTAGTTACAGAAGTCAGGGAATACGAACAAGAAGATAACATTTTCTCCAGGATTCTGAGATTTGCTTTCAAAATGAAGTATATAGTATCTTCCCAAAATATAAAAATTTAAGAAGAGATCATGCCTCTTTGAAAGGAGATGTCACATAGGCCCAATGCCAGACCCCGTAAATAGGAAAACTGGCACCAGAATTTCCATTTTTTTCAGGAGGATTTTTGATAGATAAAATGCCACTCTGCGTCTTCTAAAATTTGAGATCATAGCTTGTTAACAAAGTTGCTACACTATTCAGTATTTATTTTCTCTGGAATATCCCTATTTCATTTTCTGGAGTTAATGACTACTCTGTGGCCAGCAGCATACTCAACCTAATCCTTACCAAATTAATCCTATATTAGCAGACCTATTTTTTTCCAGCTCTCCAAAA
The DNA here is from genome assembly GCF_964656455.1 of Halichoerus grypus. Classification (NCBI taxonomy): domain Eukaryota; kingdom Metazoa; phylum Chordata; class Mammalia; order Carnivora; family Phocidae; genus Halichoerus; species Halichoerus grypus. The sequence goes on along the minus strand of NC_135727.1, from coordinate 121,251,640 downwards.
ATAGGAGGAATTACCCACAGTTTGGGATATGTGTTCCTTTTATTTCCCCCCAAGTACTACCTACATTTCCAATATTCACATTTGTTTATTAGGCACATATGCCTCATTTAAGCTCATCCTTTATTCAAATCTTCTGAACAAATATTCCCACTTAAAACCCAGCAGGTGGCTTCCTGTTCCATAGATCTCCTGATGCCAACCAAGTTTATAAAATGCTGGGCTTTCAGCAAAGTGTATGAATTTGTGACTTGGGGCAAATATCCTAAATCTCATTAAAAAAAAAGGATTTCCTCAGCAAGAGAACACAGTTATCCCAAGGAAAAAATTCCACATTTCTACTTGTCAAACAGACTCTGCAAACAGCATAATTACACATACATTTTTTATTTCCTGCCTACTTTTGAAACCGGGTTTGCATAGGGCCCCTGGAGTCTTCCATAGCACCCACTCACCCCAACTGAGTTCATTTAAGAGGTGTCAATGTACAGTTAACAGCAAAATAGCTTAGGTGAAGGAAACTTTGTGGAGCATGGCGGAAGTGGATTGACACATGAAGCTTCCATGATTGAATTATGAGTCCTCCACCATGGGACCTTTCTCATTCCTCTACACATTAAAAGAAAACTATTATATAAAAATCTGGACCCAGGTGCTAACAATATGTGCCATAATAAACTGTGCATATGTAAAGTCTCCAGTGAGCAAGTATCCCTCAGTGTCTAACGTTTTATATAAATGTCAGAATAAATTATCTGCTTCAGCGATAGAGCAACACAGTTGAGGGTACTAACAAAAAGTGTCCATCAGTGACATCGTGAAATATGCCATATAAATTGCAAAATGACACCTTTGAAAAAAGTTATTTACTGCTGAGGGGTGATGTGGCAGGTGCAAAGAAGGCAAAGAAGTAGAGAATGGATAATAAAAAGATTCTAAAGGCAAGCTAAGATCAGAAATAAACTCCTATACTTTTTTTAGAAAATTCATAGTGCAGCTGCTCTGGGGTGCCTGATTGGCTATATCTTTATCTGAATGCACAGGAAAAGCAAGCTGAGCTGTCACCCAAGGGAGTGCAGAGCTCAAAATACTAGTATCCTCGATGTTCTAGGCCTCTCATGACTCTTGAAATTCTCCTGGGACTTATCATTTCTTTATACACCTGTGCATGGCTTATAAAGATCTTCATAGTTAGATTTTTGACTACATCTATCTGAGGTTAGATTTCTGAGAAGCAGACCCTGTGTGCAAGTAATTTATTAAGGATAAGCGAGCAGGAGAGACACGTAGGAGAGCGATAAAATCGGAAAAGAATGGGAGGAAACCCAGTATGGGTGCGATCTCAGGCAAAGTCCAACAGAGGGCGGGGTCAACTTGATCCCCAGGGTTTCCGGGGAAACTTCAGTGTAAGCTGTATCCCGGGGTTCTCCTGACTGGAGGCAAGAGAGCAGGAGGCTTTTCATATTCCCCTCTGTCAGTTACTGAGTAAAGACTGCCCTCAGCGTGTACATAGGTGGGTGGGGAGAGTAAATTTCCCAAATGCGTCTATTTCTTTTCACGTGACCTCCCGTAGCCCCAGGACAGTCCTCTGTGAAAGGCCACAAGTTTTGGCTACTGGAAGCGAAAGCACATTGAGGTAAGAGGCACAAAATGATAAATGGGACCCAAGGAACCTGGGTGGAGAATCAATATTGTCCATTTCAAATGACCATTCCACATTTCCAGCCATGCCCTCCCACTCTGTTCCAGCCTCAATGCCCTGTTTCTTGTTCCTCAAACCTTTTATCTGTGGTGCTTTGTACTTTCATTTACGTGCACTGTGCCTGCCTTTACAGCAGCCTAATGCCTACTCATCCTACAGACCTCAGCATCAGTATCATTTCCTCCAGAAAGCCTCTGTTCAGCTACTAAGTCCATCCTGTCCTTCATGCTCAGTCTATAATCTCTGTTGTGATTGGCTGCTTTCCTGTCTCTCTCACTCCTAGACTAGTTCAAGGAGGCCAGGGATTGGGCTTATCTCATTCTCCACTGTATCCCCAACATCTGACAGTAGGTCAGGCCAATAAACATTTATCAAATGAATAGGAAAACTTACAATACCAATCTTTATTCCTAGAATCTATACTAAAGCAAAGTTGGATGTGAACAATTAAACTAAAATAATAAATTATTATCTGGTAATATTCGTGATTCTTTTAAAATGCATGAAGTTTCCCCCCATACGTTATCTCATTTGGCTCCTTATGCATTTCTCAGAATGGAAAACAGCTGGAATTTTGTTTACCATTCTTGTTATTTAGGGGGAAGGAAAAAGTTATTTTGTTGCCAGACATGACTTAAAGCAACTCTACATTTCCAGATACGTAAAACCTAGGATGGAGTAGAATGTAGGTCATCATTTAAAGAATGAAGATAAAGACACTCAATGTGCAATACTTTATTGAGTGTATTTTTTTAAAGATTTATTTATTTATTTGAGAGAGAGAAAGTATGCGCAGCGCACATTGAATGTATTTTTAACATAACTGCCCCCCCTTTCTATTACAGGGTGAGTCTAATTTATCTTTGAAGTCCCAGGTTTTTACGCATTTCCTGTCTTTGTAGGAGCTTAATAAATGTTTAATGTTGAGTGAGTGGATTCACTCACATATAGATAAATATCAAGCATTTATTGTGCATATGTCACTGTGCTAGGCACCAAGTAGAGGAGAATTAAAAGGAGAATTGTTAATTTACCAAAATTCTAACCTCCAACTTTTCTATCCCATCTCCTTCTACTTTACCACTATTCCAGGGTCAACATCCCACGTATAAAGAGCTTTATTTTCCATGCCCAGTTCTGAATAGGGATGTATAGTGGCATCAAACATACCCAAATAGGATCCACTGGCCTGAGGCAACTTTCCTATCCAGTGCCTGCAGTTTTAGTAAATAAAACCAATGTACCCAAATGATACTCATTGTGAATACTGGATATACCTGAATTACCAGTGAGTTCCAATTGCTAAGGTAATATCAGATTCCCTTCAGGGTTATAGCCCATAACTCCTTCCAACCAGTGAGCCTGTGGTTGATTCTCCTCTAAAATTCTCCTTTTGAGCCTCGTCTTCCAGCTTCATCAAAAATCAAAGAGTGGCTTTCAAGGTGTAGGATTCTCCCAGATTATGAGGCAATGGACAAAAAATTTTCACAAAGCCTAGGAAGCCCATCTAAGGCACCTACTACTAATGATGATCTTTATATTTCTTTGGAGAGTCCTTTATATGTGAGAGGTCAGTCTACAGAGGAGAAAAAAAAAGTAGCTCTAGGTTTCATAAAAGAGGTGATGTTTGAATTGGGTCTTGAGAGATGAGTAGGTATTCAATGAATGAAAAAAGGAATTTCAGATAGGGAACTCTCGATGTCCAGAAAGAAAATGGCTAGCTTGGGGGATAACAAAAGATGAGTATACCTAGAGGAAGTAAAAGGAGGGGGGCATAGAAGATGAGGCTAGAGAATGAAGTTAGGGCCAGAGTATTAAGGAGATCATTAAGGTATTGAAATTTAACCTTAGGTAACAGGAAAGCAATCAAGATTTTTAAACAGAGAAGGTGCATAATTAAATGTGGTTTCTAAGAAGATAACTCAAGATACCTTTCAAATGGTATACTAGAAAGAGGGGGAATCAGGGTGCCATGACAATCACCCACAAGGGAGAAATAGTGAAGGTTTAGTCTTAGGCAGTGACAATGGGATTAGAAAGCAGAAGCCAGATTAACAAGATAAATTTAAGGCCAAATTGCATTAGACAAGATATGGAGGGTACAACAGAAAGAAGAGTGTTTGACTCAAGGTTCCTGGTTAGGCAACTGAGCAGATGGTGATTTTGTTTACCCAAAGAGGAGATATAAGAGGAAGAAGACGCTGAGGGAGGAAGATAATAAGAGTTCAGTTTTGGGCATGTTTTTGAGATGACTGTTACAAATCCACACAGAGATGTCTAACCTGCAGTTAAAAATGTTAATTTGAAGCCAAGAAGAGACGTCAGGGCTAGAAATGTAAGAATGGGAGTCATGAGAATGTGACAGTATCAACTAAGATCAGTGTTAAAGTGTAGAAAGAATAGAGAAGAGGAGTAAGGATGAGACTTACATGCACATGGACATTGAGGGAGTGGGGGAAGAGAAGGACTCAACAAAAAGTACTGAGAAGCAGTCATCAGAAAGTCTGGAAGAGAACCAGTAAAAGATGTAGTCACTGATGTTAAAGGAAGAGAGAGTTTTGTGGATGAGGACATCAACCATGCCAAGTGCAGCAGGACCGTTGGATAGAAAGAGGTGAGGAAACAGACCATTGGATTTTGTCACTGGGACATTTTTTAACCTTAGCAAGGGCAAAATTTCTCTAGAATAGGGAAACAAAAGCTTAGGCTGTATCTGGTTGTCGAGTGAATGAGATTTCAGAAAGTGGAGAAAAGAGTGTGTAGACTTTTCATTTAAAAGACTAATGCCAGGGAGAAAAAGGGAAATCAGATATTGGCTTAAAGAGTTTGAGAGAAGAGAGGCTTTTGTTTTGTTTTGTTTGTTTTTATATTAAAATGAAAAGAATGCATTTGTGATATGAGGGAAAAGTAGATTGAAAGTACAAGAGACATAGGAGATAATTGATGAAGCAGAGAGGACAGAAAGGACAGAAAAGAGCAATGTCATGAGGACAGATGGAGAAATTACCCGTGCACTCAAGGAGAAATATCACTTCCTTACTCCAATAGTAAGTTTTACAGGTGTAGAGGAAGGTAGTCAGGGTAAGCTCACATCCAAAGGCCTCTCTTTTTTTGGTCAAGTCATGCTCTGTCATCTCCCACAGAGGAGTCACTGCCCCTGGCATGGGCTGGTCCTCAGTATAGTCATCATTAAGCTGGAAAAGAGCACCAGATTTTTGATGTTTTGTCTTTTTTTTTTTTTTTTTTGAGAGAGAGAGAGAGAGAGAGAACAGGGGGAGGGGCAGAGGGAGAGGGAAGGAGAGACTCCCAAGACATGGGGTTCAATCTCACAACCCTGAGATCCTGACCTGAGCTGAAATCAAGAGTAAGATGCTTAACCAACTGAGCCACCCAGCCGCCCCATGATGATTTGTCTTGATGGTCCTCTTTACTATCAGGAAAGTCCACCCAGACATTCAGGAAGCTTTTGTAAAATTTAAATACATCATAAAAACAGAATTTTCTAATAAAATTCACTTATCAGTAGGCTTAGTGAGTAGGGAGATTATTTTAAACATAAGACCCAGAAGATGAAGCCAGAAGGTATTATGTGTAATACTCAGATAAAAGATGAGGGAAGTAAAGGGGCTCAGTGTCCAAGATATCCATCATTTGCCTTCTTGGCCAACCCTTTATTCCTTGCTGCATCTATCCATGTATTTCACACCATTTTTCATTGTACGGGCCCAGAAAGAGTTAATAATAATAATATTAGTTTATGTTACTTGAGTCCTTACCATGTGTCAAGCATTCTTCTAAGCACTTTGCATATTCATTCATTTAATCCTTCTAATACCCTGTACATTTTATTACTATCCCTATTTTCCTATTGAGGAAACTTAGAAAAGAGAGCACAGTGGTCGTTCATAGTCATATGGCTAGTAAGGGTGTAGAGCTAGCTTTCAATCCCAGGTAATGTGCCATGAGTCCACCCTTTTACCACTAGTAGCATAGTAAAGGCCTAGAAGATTTGTGTTGTTGTACACCAAGTTCATGAGTGAGACCTGCAACCATTTCTTAATTACACAGCCATGCTGGGGGCTGTGAGTCTGGAGGCTTGCAAGAGGCTTTGAAGCATTTTCCTCAGAATCTGTTTATTATTCAACTTTATATCTTCCGATTTGAGCACATTATTAATCCTTCATAAATATTTGATGAATGATTAAATGAATGAGCAAAGCTGATTTCTCTCCAATCACCCAACAGCTTTCTGCTTGGAATATACTGGAACTAGCTTGCAGATCTTGGGGGTGGAGAGACAGCTAGTGGCTGAGGAAAGAAGAGATACAGTGACTGCTTCTTCACAGGTTACACATTCTGTGATTTTGTCTCTGACTAATGGCATTCTGTAGTCATTTTTTTACATCTTCTTTCAGGACAAATTTGTGATGTGTTTAAATATATCCCAGAAAAATGCTGACTATGACATACCAAAAGCATCTGGCATTTTCTCTAGTCTGATGGCCTCCTTCTTAGTGCAGTTTACTATCTGGGCTCTGGGAATGTTTTCCTTTAATAATCTCAATCATTTAGACATAGTGGGAACAAATGGTAAGTCTGGGACCTGAAGTCTGCAATTCGATTCTCTTCATGATAACTTTCCAACATATATGAAGAGCCCAAGCTTGCAAAGAGAATAGGAGAGGGAAGATTTATGTGCTGCTTGCTGGAATAATGTTCTTTAAGAACTAAGGACACTGCTCTCTGAAACAATGTACGTAGGCTTTTCTTAAGCAGAAAAAGCAGGGGCTGCTTATGTACAATTCAAGTTTACTTTGTAGCAAGGTAAAAATTAATCACAAAGTATTTGGAAGAAAGATTTAGGAATGGGCCTAACTTCTAGGTACTTTGGGAATTTACTGAAAGCAGTACCAGGACAGTCACTGTCCTTTCTAAATGTGTCATCTTGATGAACAAATGAAATAATACACATAAAACAAGTCTGAGCAACACAAGTCAATTCTTCACTATATGAACATGCAGCTAGGTATGGAATTATGTCATGGACACTAGGAGTTCTGAGTAAGGGAGGTGATGATGGCTGAAGTGTAAAGAAGAGGTAGAACTTGACCCACAGGTGGGGTCTACAGAGATAACGAGTGCCTCAGGATGCATCAGGCAACATGTTAAGTGTGCTGCATGCAGAATCTCATTTATTCCCTACAAAATTGACAAGTACTACTATTACCAATTCCCTTTTTCCAGATCCAGAAACTGATGGTCAGAATCCTTCCAGCTGGCACAGCTGAGAGAGGCAGAGCACCTGGTCAAATTCAGGCTATCTCGTGCTGGAGCCTACATATTGACCCACTGTGCTGTTCCTTACAGTAGCCTAGGCAGACTACCAGTGTCTGTGTTTGCAAATGAACAGCGCATCTGACTGGAAGGGAACTTTTGAGGAGGCATGCATGAACGCAGGGTAATCCCCAGAGAGAAGACTCTCTTAGGAAGATTCTTGCCTTTTAACTTGAGGGACTTTCTACCTCCATTCCCTGAGAATTTGGGAATGGGGCCATTTCTCATCAAAGGATTCTTTTCTACAACACTGCTCTATTGTGTTTGGCACAACACACAAATTAGAGCCTATTAAAAGCTTCAACAAATCTTGTCTCTAGAGTGAAAGGATTAGGAGTACAAACCCCACTGTATTTCTTTAGCAAAGCATCCAGACTTTCATGTCTTCGAATTATAACCCAGCCAAGGTCCCAAAGTGATGTTTCTGCTTGTTGTCATGGGCTCACAGGAAGTGACGATGTCTAATGGGAGAATGACATCCTCTACTTCAAGTGTGAACTCAGTTGTGGTGAATGGGAGGAGGCCACTTAGCTTCTTCATTCTTGGAGGGACAGCCGTACTCAGCTTAGTATCAGAGATCCTATCACAGTGAGATGGATGTGGAAATATAGGATATTAAAATCCTGATGGAGGACAGTTTCTCCACAACTTTAAAAAAATCTCAAACAATGCAAAATTTGGAGGCCTCTCAATTTCAGGAAGGATATGTAATAAAAAGAGCAATAATGCAGGTTCAACCTTTGATTGCTGATTATGCTTTGGCTAATAATATGTACTTTTTATAAAATAGAGCCATATCTTTCCCCTCCTCTGTATATAAAGAAATACATCAACCTTCCTACAAAGAATCCTTCCTCTTCTTTCCCTTTCTCCTGTCCCATGCATGATTCATCACCTCTGCTACATTCCCTTAAAATATTCCCTTACTATCATCACCTCTGCTACATTCCCTTAAAATATTCCCTTATTATCACATTATATTACAGTTAGTCTAATTAATGTCTTTGTGCCATGACAGATTGTGAGTTTATTGAATGCATGAATTGAGTACATTTTGGTATTCCCAGCACCTTAGAGGCACCACTGTAAGCCCCTAGACCATATCCCCAATCCCTTATCACTTCAGTGCACCGTCTGACTTCCAAATGCCAACACTTGCATTTCTTTGCTTGAGGGCTTTCTCCGACCTAAGCCACTCTCTCCACTGCCGTGGCAGACCAGATGTGAAGATGAATTAATGCCCCCTGAGAGTACTCTCATTCAATGACGGATGGGAATTGACATAAAATACCCCAGCTCCTTCCTCCCCTGGGTAGCATAGTTCAGAAGAGTGTGCCTTCCAGAGTTGCTCATGGGATAAAGCTTCATTTTTCCTCAAAGAATAATGGACTTGCTAAACTACCTTTTCTTAGCTTCCTTCCCTACCCTGTCTCTCTTCCCCACTTCCCAACTGGTGTATCATTCACCTCTTTAATAAACTACTTTCACCTGAGTCCTTGACTTCAGCGTAACCCAAACTAAGTAAACACCCAATATAAAGAAGTCCAATAAATGTCCTTTTAATTAAACTGAATTACAAAGATGCATAGTGTAGCATGAGATAAGAGACACGGAAGCGCTATACTACATAAGTGCTAGGGGCCTATTAGTCAAATTTGAGCACACGTAAACACCACAAACATCATAATTTTAGGGTTTCCTTCTGTAGTAGTGAAGCTGCTGGCCTAGTTGTTAGTAGAGAAGAGTGCATGTCAGGAACTCTGGCTTCTATTTTTAGATCTCTTGCTGACACAGAAAACCTCTGTTTCCTAACAGTACAATGGTGACCTTCCTACCCTCAGAGAAATGGTGCAGAATGCCTAATGAGAAAACAGTCCCTTATTTGTGGAAGCCACATAGGAAAAGCAGAGGGAAATGAGAACTTAGGTACTATATATTGGCAGACATGGTGCTCTAAGATCTCCTTTGGCAGCAAAACGCAAGAGCTGGGTTGCCCAGCAGTGCAGTGGCCTTGAACAGAATTTAGGTCTCTAAGCTTCCAAATCCTGGTTCTGAGTCTAACACTTCCAAAGGGTAATCATTTCTTTAAAAAAACAAAAACAAAAACAAAAACCCTTGCATTAACAGATAATTTTTTTATAAATGTAAAATCATGACTCTAATGCAGATACAAAATGAATACATGTTACAGATTTTATTTAACTCATTAATCAATGAGGGAACCAGAGAGATGGTATAGCCAGTTCAAAAGAAAATCCAAAGAACAGACACATTTATAGATCAAGAATACTGAAATGAACATGCAAAAGGAGGCAAAACTAGCCTCTTCCACAGTGGGGGAGGGCAGTCACTTGAACTTCTACAGGACAGGACAGGACAGAATTTACATGTCTCTAAGCAAAAGATACCTTGCTATCAGTTATAAAATTCATGGAATTGTAAAATACCTCCCATAGAATCAGAATCAGATAATATGGAAGGGTGTACTAGTGACAATGCATAGTTTCCATTGAAGCACATTTCCCCCCCTACATTCATGATTCTCCAACAAAGAGGAGATTATATATATATATATATATATATTTTTTTTTTTTTTTTCTAGAGCCTATTTATACTGTTAAAATCCAGGTCTTTTTCTCTTTTTCTCAACCCTGTGAGTGGGGATGAGCATATAAAATGCAGGGCAGAGATAGGGTGCTTGAGAAAAGTACATCTGGTTGTTAAATAAAGGGAAAAATCTCAAGGTTTAAGAGGAAGATTCTTTTTTGATAGGGGATGGAGATGGTAAGAAAAAAGAAATCAGTGGCATTTCATTCACACAATCACATTCAGTCCCCCCAGTGGACCTGAGAATTTGGTGAAGGTATTTCTTTTGTAGATGAGGAGCCCAGAGTGATTCAGCAGCTTACAGAGGGTCACACAAATAGTACACAGCAGAGCCAGGATTTAAATCCAGTTCTTCTAGCTCTGGAGCTTATGATTTTCCCCCCATTATTTCATGCTGTACTAGTGAGGGATGACGTTAGGAGGGAGGGAAACAGTCAAGAAGTTTCCCGACCCCCACCTCAAACAGGACAGCTCAGTAGTAGTTTCAAAGGGCCATGTTGCAATGCTACTCATTGGTGACTATCATGTTCTTGTCATAATTTTCTCATTCTGCTGAGTGTTCTGGAAAGATAGCAAACTGAATTCACTTCTGATTTCATGAGAGTGAGATGAGACAATTGATTTAAACGAACAACCATTTGAATGAACTACCCTTTGAAGATGAAGGGATGGAGGCCAATTGATTTAAAAGTTAAAATGTCCCATATTGAAAGTTGTTCTGAAATGAAATGGAAATGCATGGATTTCTTGGAATGCCACTGGCATTTCCTATACGAAAAGGCTTATATTCTGATCAATAACATTCATTGAGCACTTATTGAATGTCTACTATATGCTTAGGACTATACTAAATGCTTTGGAAAACATTATAGTGAATCAGATCTGAACCACAACCCTTCTAGAGCATACTAGAAATGGTTAGACACATATGAAAACTTGACCATAATACAACATGATAAAGAGTTGTGGGGCTATGGAAAGATGATATTCAAGTGGGGAGAATCACGGAAAAACCCACTGAGTAGGTATCATTTGAACTAGACTTTGAAGCATGAGAAGATTTGAACATGGAAACATATATGTATATGTGGGTAGATTGCACCTACCAATTCCATTATTATAAACCTAAATGCAGTGTAGTTCCTTCTTCAGAAATTATTAATGCAAAACAAATCTATTTTCAATTTGTTAGGACCTAACAAGTTGTTGAACTTGCTTTTCATTTTGCAAAGTAGTAAAGGATCCAATTAACATGAAAGAAAGTTTTCTTTCTTTTATTTTTGTTACTTCCTAAAATCAATGGAAATATCATTTGGGTTCATGAGAAATTCTTAGATCTCTTCATTTCAAAACTAATTCCAAATGACATTTAAAATTGTCTTCTTTTAAGACTAAATAGGTCTTTATTTATTATCGACCCTAATCCCAAGATAGCAAGAATCTCATGGTTTTTTTTTCTTAGCAATTCTCCATCTGATGACATTTTATGACAGCATAAATAGAAATATATGTAGATTACACTTACAAATTACTCCCAACATGAAGGTCTACATCTAGTCTCTGAGATCTTTAAAATAGTAAATGAACTTTGTCACCACAGGCAAAATGCCCTAAATATCCCAGAACAAAAACTGTTCACTTTAAGGTCACTATGATATTACAATGAACAAAAAAGCAGCAGTTCACTTTTATTAGAAAGAGGCTTAACAAAAATGCCCTATGTGAGATGCTTGGATAGGCACACACTTTTTGTTGCATCTGACATTTCTTGCAGGATGACTCAAGGGCTTTTCAGCAAATTGTTTCTGACTTGTCCATAATGCCTGATTTTCTTATATTTAGTCCCACAACTCACCATCTAATGTAAATGATAATTAGTTGAAGACCAAATATATACCAGGCACATAATGGGTACTCAATAAATGTTTGTTGATTTAATGAATGACTAAAGACTTATAAGATGGAAATGTCCAGAATTCAGTAAATGCCTGCAAAGAATCACCAAATTTAATTTCCTGAACCCAACAAAGGGGTATATGTTTCATGAGAGTTCTTATGAGAAAGTCACAGGACCAAAAATATTTTAATATGACCCTAACATATATTTGGCTAAGCAGAATTATCTGAAGCTCATTTCATTATTACATAACATATAACCCGTGTTGAAAAACCTTTCCATTCATCCTGCCATTTTTACCTTCTTTTTATAATCTAGTGGTTCTCAACCAGGGGTGATTTTTTTTTTCTCCCAGGGGATATTTGGCAATGTCTGGACACATTTTTGGTTGTTACAATAGGGACCATGAAAGTTGGGGAGCTGCTGGCATCTAATGAGTAGAAACCAAGGCTGCTGCTCAACATCCTACAATGCACAGGACAAGCTCCCACAACACAGAATGATCTGGCCTAAAATGCTAATAATCCCAAGGTTGAGAAACCTTATTTTAAATAAAGAAGCTAGCAGCAGTGATCTCAAACCCATAGTGCTATGTGGTTGCCCAAACAAAAGGAATGTTTATGCATAACTTCTCTAAGAAAGAAAGTTATAAAAGGTGGTTGGATCCTGCTAAAAAGTTCCGTAGAGCTGAGAAAAAACAGAGTTTACAGAGAGAAGAGAAAGAAAATTGGATGAGATGGGCATTATTTCAGTCAAGATTAGCACAGAAAATGTCAGGAGATCTAAGTTGTAGTCTCAACATTTCAGTTTACTCTATATTAAAATGGGTTTAATGACACACCTCCTGCATAGGTATATTTTTGACAATCCCATGAACTTGTAATAATGATACTAATACTACTAATATTACTATGAATAAACTACAATTTATTGAGCAACTATTATGTGTCTTCCATACATTACTACTAATTTTCACAATTAACATCAAGGCAAGCATCATTATTCCCATTCTACAGAAGACATAAAAGACTCAGAGAGTTTCTGTACTGTTTAAAGTTCACAGGTGGAAATAAACAGAGCTAGTGGCAAAAACAAGACAGACTGTAGTCACCATACTTCAAAAATCTCTGAGTAGTATGACCCAAAGTCCAGGTTTTCTCAGGACAGTCCTGGTTTATACCTGGTGTTTCTGTGTAATTATCAATAGCACCCACTTTCTTTCTTAAAAGTAATCATCCTATATGAGATAATGGTCCCTGTCTTATCCTTTGTCTTAAAATCATAGAGAAATCCACAGCATGAAAAAAAATAGAAACTTGCTGACATTCTCAAAGCCCTCTGACATGGATCTGAGCTATGTGTTCATCTGTCCATTCACTCATCCTTGTGTGAGAGCACTTGACAACTGGTAGCCATTAGTGATTTGGTTCTCTATATTTAAGCTACCTTAGGTGCTAATTAATTGCTTTATCTGTCAATTTCATCATTTTATCAACATGGCTGGCCCAAAGCAAATGGTTTGCTGGACTATCTTATAAGCTGTGGGAATCAGTAAATGGCCAACTTCTTTACTTCTCTAAATAGTTTGCCCTTTGCACAAACCTGGATGTCAGCAACCATGTGTTGAACAGAAGAACCAATGGTATATAATTCATTCATGGTGAATTATCAAGAAGATTAAAATAATGCAATGGGTTACTTAGTTTATGTAGTCATTTATAATTACAATCATGACATTTAAAAAAAACCTCCCTTCTTTCAGATTAGATGCCTCAAATCACCCCTCATAAAGGGACTACACCATGAAAAGCCATTCCCTCCCCCTTGCAATCCTCCCATTCTCCAAGGCTCTCTCTTTCATGGGCATCAAAGCACCATGCAACACAGGAAGCCATCATAAGAAACACTGCTTCTCCCCATTCAAATAGCAAGGCTCTGACCCCTAACTATACATCTTCTTGCTTCCTTTGTGTGCTTTATTTTCCCCTTTTATCTCTTGAGCCAATGGCAAGAATCTTTCTGCTAGACAAAAATCTTATTCCAAAGGAAACTTAATTCATGTATAAATCAAGCACATATATTTAATATTCCATTCCCATCCAAGGGTCTTACACTAAAGCAACCATGGTACTTAATGACACATTAAATTATTTACTAGGAATAAAACGCAAAATGAAAATGCCATTCTTGCCTATTTGTGACAAGAGAAAAAAATAATATTTTCATCTTGGAACTCAAAGAATGCCCTCTGCTCTTAAATCTTTCTCCTTAAAATGATGTTGGAAAATAACATTCTCGAGGCAAAACTAATGAATAGTGACTACTTGTTTTGGCGTTACACAAGATCTCCTATTCTTTCCTAACGCTTATTTTTTAAATATTTGCTGCAGCCTTTGTTTAAAATTTTTCCAACTTTTTTCAGATATAATCAACATATAACATTGTGTAGGTTTAAGGTGTACAATGTGTTGATTTATACATGTATATATTGCAAAATGATTACCACTATAGCATTAATATCACAAGATGATTACCACGTAGTGTTATTTAACACCTCCATCATATCACATAACTACAATTTCTTTTTTGTGGTGAGAACATTTAAGAGCTACTCACTTAGCAACTTTCAAATATATAATATAGTATTGTTAACTATAGTCACCATGCTGTACATTATATCCCAATATCTTATTCATCTTATAACTGGAAGTTTGTATCTTTTGACCAACATCTCCCCATTTCTCTCACCCACAGCCCCTATCACTCTACTCTCTGTTTCTGTGAAGTTGGTTTTTTTTTTATAGTTTCTACAAATAAGTGATATCATACAATATTTGTCCCTGCTGCTTATTTTTAAATAGAATCCATCATGAAGCTTTTTAAAAAATAATATTTATTCTTAACTTAGAAAGCTATGGCCAATACAGATATCTATATCTATATCTATATATATATATCTGTATTGTATATATATATATGGGTTTATATTAATATAGTCACTATGAATAATAGATAAAATTTTCATTACCATGGTCGAAGTTATAAAGATTGGTTTCAGGTTTTAAATATACAAGATAGAGAACATATTAAATATAATGACTGAGTCAAATATACTAAGTATGTGTTGTCCACCTTATCTGGCCAGGCCCTATTTTTCTTCCATACTGCCTCCTAGCTCTTGCAATAACATAGCAGTCTAACTTAAACTTAATGGTTTTCACCCACAACAGTGCAGCTGGCTCAAAGGACATCATTTCTCACCCAACCTTGCTGCCAAAGTAGGTTTTTCTCATGCCAAAAATCACAGTATTAAACTGATTATAGATAATCCTACAGACAGTCCCTATGCTCCTCCATGTTCATGGGCGGTCCTCACTCATAGGTGTGGAAAAATCCTAGAATTCCACAACAATTTCTGCTGTTCACCAACCTCCTACTCTGAGCCCAGAGCAGGGCTCAACAAACTTGGCCCATGGGCAAAATCTAATCCACCACCTGTTTTGTAAAGTTTTACTAGAACACAGCCACACCTACATACTGTCTATGGTTACTTTCACTACAAAAACAGAATTGAGTAGGTGTGACAGAAACTCTGTGGCTCACAAAGCCTAAAATATTTACTATCTGCCCCTTTACAAAAAAATGTTGCTGACCCATCATCCAGAGCACTGAGTTTGGTTTTTTTTTTTTTTTTAAAGATTTTATTTATTTATTTGAGAGAGAGAATGAGACAGAGAGAGAGAGCATGAGAGATGGGAGGATCAGAGGGACAAGCAGACTCCCTGCTGAGCAGGGAGCCCGATGCGGGACTCGATCCCGGGACTCCAGGATCATGACCTGAGCCGAAGGCAGTCGCTTAACCAACTGAGCCACCCAGGCACCCCAGAGCACTGAGTTTTTAAGAGAACTCATCCAGGAATTAATACATTTATCAAATCTGATTACAAGCAGAGTTTTTCACTTGCATCCCTAAGTTATATCTCTAGACCACAGGATCATTACATAAATTTAGTCTTAGGTAAGTAACTGAGAAAGATTAAGCTGATCTTTACTGATTCTTTGTTCTTCCTCCATTACCTCTCCATCCCAGGCACTTACCCTGCAGCCCCCAATAAAACATCCCCTCCTTGGCAGGAGCGCAGAGCTTTATTATAGCCCTATGATTGCCTTTAGTCTTAGTCATAGTTTTATTATTATCATCTAACATATTTATTGTTCAACAAGACTTTGTTAACTGAATTAATAAAAGAAAAATGTGGATCAGCATTTTCGAAACTATGTTGTGCGGAATTCTTAATCTCAGGAAACAAACTGAGGGTTGCTGGAGTGGGGGGTGGGGTGGGAGGGATGGGGTGACTGGGCGATAGACACTGGGGAGGGTATGTGCTCTGGTAAGCACTGTGAATTGTGCAAGACTGTTGAATCTCAGATCTGTACCTCTGAAACAAATAATGCAATATATGTTAAGGAAAAAAAAAAAGAAGAAGAAGATAGCAGGAGGGGAAGAATGAAGGGGGGGAAATCGGAGGGGTAGATGAACCATGAGAGACAATGGACTCTGAAAAACAAACTGAGGGTTCTAGAGGGGAGGGGGGTGGGAGGATGGGTTAGCCTGGTGATGGGTATTAAAGAGGGCACGTTCTGCATGGAGCACTGGGTGTTATGCACAAACAATGAATCATGGAACACTACATCTAAAACTACCGATGTAATGTATGGGGATTAACATAACAATAAAAAAATAAAAAAAAAGAGTGAGGGGGACAAAGTAAAAAATAAACATGCAAAAACTTCAAAAAAAAAAAAAACCAAAAAACCTCCTATGGTCAAATAAATCTGAAAAACAACAATAACACTCTATGTTCTCCTTCAGGAACACCATAATTCACAAGACCGTATTAAAGTTTTGGGGAGGAGGAGGCTGATGTTAACAAAATGGCAGAGTAGGCAGGTCCAAGCTCTTGTTCCCCCAGAGAAACATCAAAAAGTAGATAGAAACTGTCAGAACTAACTTTGTCAGAGTTAACTCTAGAAAACAGTCAAAAGTTTGCGGTAACCAAGAAACTGCTGAATTAAGAAAAAGCCAACTTCAAATGGTAGGAAAATTTTGTGTTGTTTTTTTACTCACTCTTGCCCCATTCCCTCCCCAGCAGTGGTTTGGGTTTTGAATTAGTGGCAACTTGCATTCTCAGTGTGGAACCCTGGTTCTTGGTTCTGGAGGGGGGCAGACCAAACATTATTCACAAATTATTTTGTTCGCCTATTCTAATCAATGTGTGCTACCAGAAGGACTAATGCAAGGCACTTGTATTAGTTTGCTAGGGCTGTCAAAACAAAATATCACAGACTGGGTGGCTGGCTAAAACAACAGAAATTTACTTTCTCACAGTTCTGGAGGCTGTAAGTCTAAGATCCAGGTGTCAGCAGGATTGGTGTCTCCTGAGGACTATCTCCCTGGCTTGCTAATAGCCATCTTCTCAACTCTGTCCTCACATGGTCTTTCCTCTGTGCACACACATCCCTAGCATCTCTTTTCTCCTCTTTTCATAAGGACATGATTTGTATCAGATTAAGGCCTACCCTGATGACCTCATTTAACCTTAATTACCTCTTTAAAGATCTTCTTTTTTTAAATTTTATTTTATTATGTTATGTTAGTCACCATACATTACAACATTAGTTTTTGATGTAGTGTTCCATGATTCATTGTTTGCATATAACACCCAGTGCTCCATGCAATACATGCCCTCCTTAATATCCATCACTGGGCTAACCCATCCCCCCACCCCCTTCCCCTCTAAAACCCTCAGTTTTTTTCTCAGATCTTCTTTCCAAATACAGTTACATTCTGAGGTACTGGGGGTTAGTACTTCAACGTATGAATGTGGGGTGGGGGGAGACACAATTCAACCGATAAGAGTGCTTATCTCTGTTCCACCTAACTTGGAACTCAGGATGGAAAAACAGCAAGTACTGATCAAAAACACTGCAAAAAAAAAAAAAAACACTAAAAACCTTCAGATGTCTGGGGCAAAAGATTACAGTTGAAATATATAATAGACCATCTAAGGCCTGAGAGCTAAAGCTGAGGAAATTTTCTTAGGGAAATTAGGAAATTCAAATCAGCCATGTATGCAGGGGGAGTTTTGAAAGCCACGTGCATTTTCAGGGCAAGATGCATCCTCAGAAAAGACCTGAGCAGATCCTAAAATTTTACCTTGGGCTGATCTTCAGGTTCAGTTCAAGACTGGCTAGGTATTGAAGGAATGCCCAGCACAGAGACAATCTGCATACTTGGAGAGGTATGTTTCATTTGTTTGTTTGGTTGGTTGGCTGATTTGTTAGCTCTTGGTGTTCACAGAAATCTCTGTCAAAACCTCACTGAACACAAGCTGAGGAACAGAGACTACAATGACCACACGTGAGATGGAATATAGTCTTTGCAAAAAGGGTTTGGGAAACAGATGGACTACTATATCCTTCAACAATCAAAACATCCAGCAAACCCTGGGGAAGGGAGAGAATCTGATTTCCAGAGTTATCACGTTATAATATTCAAATGTCCAATTATCAACAAAAATTACAAAGCATACAAAGTAACAGGAAAGTATGGTCCATTCAAAGGAACAAAATAAATTAACAGAAATTGTCACTGAGGAGGTCCACACAATACTAAACAAAGCCTTTAAAATAACTATCTTAAATATGCTTAAAGGTCTAAAGGAAAATAAAAACAAAGAATGAAAAGAAATCAGAAAAGCGATGCATGAATAAAATGAGACTATCAATAAAGAGATAGAAAATATAAAGAAGAACCACACAGAAATTCTGGAGCTGAAAAGTATGGTAACAGGAATGGAGAATTCACTAGAGGAGTTCAACAATAGATTTAAGCAGGAAGAAGAAAGAATCAGTAAACTTGAAGATGGGGCAATTGAATTACTGAGTCTGAGGGGCATAAAGGAAAAAGAATGAATAAAACTGAACAGATGCTCTGCCCAACAATACAATACACATTTTACTCAAGTTCACCAATGGGATACCACCAGATGGACCACCCTATACATTCTGGGAGTTCAAGAAGGAGAAGAGAGAAAGGAAGAGGTGGGAAGAATATTTGAATATATGAATAGAGCATTTAAATAAATAATGGCTCCCCAAACTTGATGAAAACATAAACCTACAAATCCAAACACCTCAATGAACTCCAAGTAGGAAAACCTAAAGAGACCCACACTACTGAGAACATTTATAGTCAAACTGTTGAAAGCCAGAGACAATGAGAGGATTTTTAAAACAGCAAGAGAAAAACAACTCATTATTTACATGGGATTGTCAATAAGATTATTAGCTTATTTTTCAGTGAGACCTTGTAGGCCAGAAGGAAATGGAATGATATATTTTAAGTACTGGAAGGAAAAAAAAAAAGTTAACTGGGAGCTTGGGACCTGATATCCAGCAAAATTGTCTTTCACAAATAAAGAAGAAATAAAGAAATTTATAGATAAACAAAAGCTGTAAGAGTTCATTACAACCACAGACCCTTACAAGAAGAGATAAAGGGAGTCCTTCAGGTTGAAATGAAAGGGCACTAGACAGTAACTCAAAACCTAATGAAGAAATAAAAATTTCTGGCAAAGGTAAATACATGGGCAAATATAAAACAGTATTATGGTAGTTTTGGTTTATAACTCCACTTTTTATCTCCTCCAGGATTTAAGAGACAAATGCATTTACAATTTGTTAATCTATGCTATTGGGCACACAATGAATAAAGATGTAATTTGTGACAATGGCACATAAAGGGAGGAGGATGGATCTGTATAGCAGTAGAGTTTCTGTATGTTACTGAAGTTAAGTTGGTATAAATTCATACTAAATTATAAATTTAGGGTGTTAAATGTCATCCCCATGGTAACCACAAAGAAAATATTTAAGAAGTATATGAAAAAGAAATAAAAGAAAATCAAAATGATTCACTGCAAAAAAGTCAGCTAAACACAAAAGAGGGTAGTAATAGAGGAAATGAGGGACAAAAAAGCTGTAAGATATATAGAGATCAAACATCAAATGGCAGATGTAAGTCATTCCTTATCAGTAATTACTTTTACTGTAAATGGACTAAACTCCTCAATCAAAAGACATAGACTGTAAGAATGGATAAAACAAAATATGATGCAACTATATGCTATTTACAAGAGACTCACTTTAGATCCAAAGATACAAGTAGATTGACAGTGAAAAGATAGAAAAAGATATTCTATGTAAATAGTAACCAAAAGAGAACTGAGATAGTTATACTAACATCAGACAAAATATACTATAAGTAAAAATCTCTTAAAAGAGACAAAGATTGACATTATATATTGGTAAAAGGGTCAAATAATCAAGATGATATAACAATTCTAAAAGTAAATGCACCAAATAATGGAGCCCCAAAATACATGAAGAAAACCTTGACAGAAATGATGGGAGAAATAATACTCCTATAATAATAATTGGAGACTTTAATATACCATTTTCAATAATGGATAGAGCATCTATACAGAGATCAGTAAAGAAATAGAGGATGTGAACAACACTATAAATCAACTACACCTAACAAACATATATAGAATGCTCCAGCCAGCAACAGTAGAATTCTCTTCTTTCTTTTCTTTTTTCTTTTCTTTTCTTCTCTCTTTTTCTTTTCTTTTCTTCTCTCTTTTTCTTTTCTTTCCTTTTCTTTCTTTCTTTCCCTTTCTTTCTTTCTTTCTTTCTTTTCTTCTTTCCTTCCTTCGCTTCAATTAGCCACCACATAATACATCATTAGTTTCAGATGTAGTGTTCAACAATTCATCAGTTGCATATAACACCCAGTGCTCATCACATCTTGTGTCCTCCTTAATGCCCATCACCCAGTTACCCCATCCCCCACCTACCTCCCCTTCAGCAAACTTCAGTTTGTTTCCCATAGTTAAGAGTCTCTCATGGTTTGTCTCCCTCTCTGATTTCTTCCCATTAGTTTTCCCTCCCTTCCCTTATGGTCCTCTTTACTGTTTCTTATGTTCCACATTTGAGTGAAACTATATGATAATTCACATTCTTCTCAAGTGCACATGGAACATTCTCCAGGATAGACTTTACATTGAACCACAAAATAAACCTTAATGAATTTTAAAAGATTAATATCATAAAAGTTATCTCTTCCAACCATAGTGCAATGAAGCTAAAAAACAATAATAAAGGAAAACCAGAAAAATCATAAATATTTCGAAATTAACACACTCAAACAACCAATGGGTCAAAGAAGAAATCACAAGGGAAATTAGAAATGAATGAAAACAAAAACACAACATACTAAAACTTATGGGATGCAGTGAAGGCAGTGCTCAGAGGGAAATTTATAATGTAAATGACTGCATTAAAAAAAAGGAAAGATCTTAAATCAATAACATAATCCTATATCTTGAGGAACTAGAAAAAGAAGAGCAAAATAAACCCAAAGCCCTTCAAAAAAGTAAATAATAGAGAAAAAAAATAGAAAAGCAATTAGAGAATCAACAAGACCAAAAGTTGGTTCTTTTAAAATATCAACAAAAATTACAGACCTTAGGTAGACTGTCAAAGAAAAAAGAGAGGACTCCAATAATTAAAATCAGAAATAAAAGTGGGGATATTACTACTGATCTTGCAGAAATAAAAAGAATTATCAGAGAAGATTATAAACAAATTAGATAACCTAGATGGAATGGACAAATACCTAGAAACACAAAAATTACCTAAACTGGCTTAAGATGAAATAGAAAATCTCAACAGACTATAACAAGAGATTGAATGAGTAATCTAAAACCTTCCAACAAAGAAAAATTCAGGATCAGATGGCTTTTCTGGTGAACTCTTCCAAACATTTAAAGAAAAATTAACACCAATACTTCTCAAACTCTTCCACGAATTAAAAAAAGGGAAAGAACACTTCCAAACTTGTTCTGTAAGGCCAACATTACCCTGATAGCAAAGCCAGAAAAAGACACCACAAGAAAAGAAAATCACAGACTGATATCCTTCATGAATATAGATGCAAAAATCCTCAAAAAAAATTAGCAAAAAAAAAAGGGCACTTGGGTGGCTCAGTTGGTTAAGTGTCCGACTCCTGATCTCAGCTGAGGTCATGATCTCAGGGTCGTGGGACTGAGCCCCACATTGGGCTACACACTGGGCATGGAGCCTGCTTAAATTCTCTCCCTCTCCTATTGCCCCCCCCACTCGCATGCATGCTCTCCCACTTTCTCTAATAAAAAAATTGTTATTAGCAAAACAAATTCAACTGTTTGTTTTGAAGAGTGTGGTTTTTGTTAATTTTTTTTTTAGATTCCACATATAAATGAAATCATATGGTATTTGTCCTTCTCTATCTGATTTATTTCATTTAGCATAATACCCAAATAGATTTCCACAATGCAAAAGAATGAAGTTGGACCTCTATCGCACACCACATACAAAAATTATCTCAAAATGAATCAATAGCCTAAATATAAGAGCTGAAATCATTAAACTGTTAAAAGAAAACAGGGGTAAATCTTCATGACCATGGATTTGGCCATTGATGTTTTTTGATGACACTAAAACAGAAGCAACAAAAGAAAAAATAGGTAAGTTGGACTTCACCAAAACTAAAAACTGTTGTGCACCAAGACACATTATCAAGAAAGAGTAGCGACAACCTACCGAATGAGAGAAAATATTTGCAAATCATATATCTGATCAGGGTTTAGTATCCACAATATATAAAGAACTCCTGCAACTCAACAATAGAAAGACAACCCACCCAATACAAAAATGGGCAAAGGACTTGAATAGACCTGTCTCCAAAATGATAGCCACTAATCATAAGAAAAGATGTTCAATGTCATTAGTCATTAGGGAAATGAAAATCAAAACCACAATAAGATATCCCCTCACACCTACTTAGATGACATTGAACAAAACACAGAAAATAAGTGTTGGCAAAGATATGGAGAAATCGGAACACTCAAACATTGCTTGTGGCAATGTGAAATAGTGTAGCCACTGTAGAAAACAGTATGATAATTCCTTAAAAAGTTAAACACAGAATTAGCGTATGACCCAGTAATTCCACTCCTGGGTATATATCCAAAGGAATTGAAAGTAGGAAGTCAAACACTTCATTGCAGCATTACTCACAATAGCCAAAGGG
The DNA here is from genome assembly GCF_964656455.1 of Halichoerus grypus. NCBI lineage: Eukaryota > Metazoa > Chordata > Mammalia > Carnivora > Phocidae > Halichoerus > Halichoerus grypus. The sequence goes on along the minus strand of NC_135727.1, from coordinate 121,228,906 downwards.
TGAAAAAAATCCAAGTTTCCATTAACAGATGAATAAATAAAATTTAGTATATATATACAATGATTATATAGTCATAAAAAGGAAAGAAGTTGTGGTACATGCTACAACATAAATGAACTTTAAAAGCATTATGCTAAGTGAATGAAGCCAGATACAAAGGACAAATATTATATGATTCCACTTAAATGAAATACCTTCAATAGACAAATTCATAGAGACAGAAAGTAGATAAGAAGTTACCAGTGGCTGGAGAGAGAGGAGAATGGGGAGTTATTGTTTAATGGTTATAAAGTTTCTGTTTGTTTGAAGTGATAGAAAAATTTTGGAAATAGATAGTAGTTAATGGTTGCCCAAATTTGGAGAAACCTATATTAAAGAAACTTGTCTAACCTTATCCAACAGTGTTTTCCAAACTTGTCTGACCTTAGTAGTTTTATTAATGGACTACAGTTAAGATTTCAAGGAACACTCATGAAAAACTGAAATAAAGTACAAGTGATCTTGATTTTGAAAGGGAGAAGAAATTAACTGTAGGAACAATTCTCCCTTATTAAAGTGCAAACCACTTCAGCAGGACTCAAATGGGGCTAGAGAGTGTGCATTTCCAACAAGCTCCCAGGTGGTGCTGATTCTGCTGATCTTCCCACTACAGTTTGAGTAGCAAGGGATAAAACAGTTGGATGCATTATTAATTGTAATACTCTTCCTTCTTACAGCCAATTTGATCAAATGATCCAAAAATGAAGATGTTAATAGACAATCATTGATAACTCTGTTATTCCTCCCAAGTAGCATCACTGTAGTTTCACTTGGGCCACCAAGACAAATATTTATTTGCCTTACTCCAAAGAAGATAATCTGAGAGAGTGATATATAGCAACAAAGATCAGTATAGGATGGGGCTTGTCATCTTTGTGCTAGGGGTCAGGAAGGGAGCGTTTCTTCCAACTACTGAAAGTATTTGAAATCTATTTACCATATACCAAATCTACCTCCATTTATATTTGAATTATATACTTGAGTTATGACAAGATCACTCTCTCAAAAGAATAAGGCAAAAAGAATCAATGCAATCCCTATCAAAATACCAACAACATTTCTCACAAAACTAGAACAAATAATACTAAAATTTGTATGGAACCACGAAAGATCCCAAATGGCCAAAGCAATCTTGAGAAAGAAGAACAAAACTGGAGGTAGCACAATTCCAGATTTCATGATATACTACAAAGCTGTAGTAATAAAAACAGTATGGTATGGGCACAAAAATAGATACACATAGATCAATGGAACAGAATAGAGCCCAGAAATAAACCCACACTTATATAGTCAATTAATATATGACAAAGGAGGCAAGAATATACGAGGAAAAGGAAGTCTCTTCAATAAATGGTGCTGGGCAAACTGGACAGCTACATGAAAAAGAATGAAACCAGACCACTTTCTAACACCATCCACAAATATAGACTCAAAATGGGTTAAAGACCTAAATGTGAGACCTGAAACCATAAAAATCCTAGAAGAGATAGTCATTTCTTTGACATCAGCTGTAGCAACATTTTTCTAGATACGTCTCCTAAAGCAAGGGAAACAAAAGCAAAAATAAGCTATTAGGACTACATCAAAATGAAAAGCTTTTGCACTATGAAGGAAACCATCAATAAAACAGAACGGCAACCTACTGAATGGGAGAAGATATTTGCAAATGGTATGTCCAATAAGGGGTTAATATCCAAAATATATAGAGAATTTATACAACTGAACACCATAAAAACAAACAACCCAATTAAAAAATGGGCAGAGGACCTGAATAGACATTTTTCCAAAGAAGACATCCAGATGGCCAACAGACACATGATAATAAAGTGCTCAACATCACTAATCATCAGGGAAATGAAAATCAAAACCACAATGAAATATTACCTTACACCTGTGAGAATGACTAAAATAAAAAAGACAAGAAATAACAAGTGTTGTTGAGGATGTGGGAAAAAAAGGAACCCTCATACACTGTTGGTGGGAATGCAAATTGGTACAGCCACTGTGCAAAACAATATGGAGGTTCCTCACAAACTTAAAAAGAGAATTACCATAAGATCCAATAATTCCACTACTGGGTATTTACCCAAAGAAAATGAAAACATTAATTTGAAAGGATATATGCACCCCTATGTTTATGGCAGCATTATTTACAATAGCCAAGATATAGAAGCAACCTAAGAGTCCATCGATAGACGGACGGATAAGGAAGATGTGGTATACACACACACACACACACACACATACACACACACACACACACACACACACACACACACACAGAAAGAGAGAGAGAAATATCATGCAGCCATTAAAAAAAGGATGAGATTGTACAATCTGCGACAACATGGATGGACCTAGAGGGTATTATACTAAGTGAAATAAGTCAGACTGAGAAAGACAAATACTACATGATTTCACTCATATGTGGAATCTTAAAAAAAATGAATAAACAAACAAAAAGCAGAATCAGCCCTGTAAACATAGAGAACAAACTAATGTTTGCCAAAGGGTGTGGGAGATAGGCAAAATGGGTGAAGGGAGGGGAAGATACAGACTTCCAGTTATGAAATGAATAAATCACGGAAATAAAAAGCACGGCATAAGGAATACAGTCAATAATATTATAAATAACAATGTTTGGTGATAGATGATAGCTATACTTGTGAGCATAGCATAGTGTTTAAACTTGTCAAATAGCTACTGTGTATTCCTGCAACAAATAGGACATTGTGTGTCACCTACGCTCAAATAATAAAAAAAAATAAGACAAAAAATAAAGGAAGAGAGAGAGTGATAAAGAAAGTGAAAGAGGGAGGGAGAGAGGGAAAATGTGAGAGAGGTTTAGAAAGAAAGAAAATGTGAGAGAGGTTTAGAAAGAAAGGGGATAAACAGTGATATGAGAGATTAGATGTCTACATAATTCTTTTTCCTATCCAGTTCTCATTCAGTTCACTTTGGAATATCATAACTTTGCTGATAAAACCAATTACATGAGGTTAACTAGTGTTAACTATTTCTTTCTACAGTTTATAGAACACGTTCATTCACTGGTGATCACATCTAAGAATGTGTCCTTGTTAATTAGAACACCTTAGCAGATTACTGGGCTAAAATACATGTCTCAAATGAATAAATAAAATCTTTAAAAAAATAAAATAAAATACAGATGAAAGGTTGTGCTGGCATATATCAGGATAACAAAAGTGAAAAACAGTTCTATCATTTAACTCAAAGAACTTGTAGGCCAAGTTCCAGTAGCTTCTCTCATTAACATAATTCCATTGGCTTCAGACATTTCACCCCTGCAGTTAAGAAAAGTGTCCCTAAAGTTAGGCAATTTCTGCCTCTTACAACCTCTTCGACCTTGGGAAAATTAATTAACTACCCTTGTGTCTCGGCTTCCTCATCTATAAAATGGGGGACATGGTAGCACCTACTTACTGAAGAATTAATAAGGCACTCACTGGCACACAGCAAGGGTTTAATATAAATCAACTCTTAATATATGCATGTGCTAATCCCTCATCAAAAAACTGCCTTTTCTTCTTTCCAAGATTTTATATCCAAATGCAAATGAAACTTGAGACAATGCCGAAGATTGAAGAGGTCAGATATAAAGTATCAAATTATCCCAGAAATATACAAAGCAGTGGAAAGCACCGGGGTTGGCAGGTCAGGAGGGAGAGAGGTTATCCTGTAATGAATGCAGTGCAGCAAAGTGGTTGAAAGTTTAGGTTTTTGGGAATCCGAATGATAAGGCATGGAGGGTCAGCTTTTCTAATTACTGTGGCAGGACTCTAAGCAAGTTACTTAACCTGTCTCACCCCCAGTTTCCTCATCTGAAAACATGTGCTGGTGTGGTAAAACAATTCCTCTTTTTTGAGCATTAAACTAGATACTTTTTAAAATGTGCCTAATACAGTATGTGATAGCTTAAAAAATATCTTGAGTTCCAGCAATACACTCACACTTCCATTTACACGGCAGGATAAAAATAAATATACGATGGTATGATCCAGCCTCCTAAATGCTTGCAAGCCAATCGGGGAGGCCAGAAAAATGGATAATGTGCAGTGGAAGACAATCTATATTTGAATTTTCAAATTCTTCTTGTTAAGATGACATTTCTCTTTTTCCTGTTTCTTTATCCAATCATCATTCATTTTCTTATCTATCTTGTATATTAAAATTCGTGAAAGTTTTCCATCCTGAGTTGGGCTATTTAAAATGCAATATTTTATTGTGAAGAGAAGAAAAAAAGCAAACATACACGATTTCTTATGGCTTGTTTCTACCTTGTCTTAATTTATTTCTTATTAGCAGAAAAATATATTTGTTATAGAATAGAATTTTATGGCCAAGGAAGAAAGTCATTTTTGTTTTGTTTTGAGTAACCAAAAGAGAAAAATAGATAAAGCAGAGTAGAAATTGACCCTGGAGAGGAGGTCATCTTGGCAGATGCTAAAATATGAGGGGAAGGGAGGAACAATAAGGCTTGGAATATCTCAAAGACATAGGCTGAAAAATGCTTTGGTAATGGGGGGGTGCCTGTGATTCTATACCTACAAACATTAAAAAAAATAAACACAACTGTTTTTCATTAAAAAAACAAAAGTTAGTTATGTTAAAGAAAAAAGCTCAACACATCTCTTTCACTGAAGGTTCTTGCCTGGAGACTTAAATTGCTGTTCAGCCTCAGTTTCCTTTCCTCAAAGGACAGGGTTGGAGAACCCACCTCAACCTAAACTCCTCCTCACTTAGATCCTAGTGGCTTGTTGGGTACAGAACCAACTGGAGTGTAGCCTGCACTAGGTTGCTGAGACCATGTTGAGTGAAGAGAAACAATTTTCCACCGGGGAAATCAGCAAGTGAATAGATGGTTCATGGCAGTGTGTTCTTATCCCAGAAAGCACTAGGGGGTAACTACATGAGGGCAATAAATATATTCCCCAGAACAACATGAAACTGGAAATCATTAGACAATGATACCTATCATCGAAGGGCAAAGGGCCTGTGGCCATACCCCCCTGAACACACCTGTTGTTTTCTGATCGCAGACACTAAGCAGAAAAGGGCCTGATTAGTGCTTGGGTGGGAGACCAAGAGCAAGAGAAAAAGAGAGCTAGCCCCTGGGTCTCTGGAGAAAAAAGTGGGTTCTCTATTGAAAGCACATTGAGAATTAATAACCCTTGCTTTACAATCTGGGCGTTAAGTGACATTTCTGAGTTTCTTCCTTAAAATCAGCTCATTTTCTTTGGTTTTGTGTTTCTGTACATCAGTTTTCATTGGGGGGTCAGAGGATATAAAGAATGAATGGGGATATAAAGAAGAGAATCAGTTAGACCCACTGATTTAAAGGGAGTCATAGAAAAGGAAGTGGATATTTCTGACTCACCCACAGTTCAAAATGCAGCTCCATTTGGACTCATGGCCCGGGCTGTTTCAACACCGTGGGGCACCCACTGTTGGTGTCTACAATGTTGATGAGCCTCAGGTGGAAGAAAACCACCCACCCAAAAGGCTATTTTGATAGCAACTACTGACAGTGAATTCAGTTTAATAGTCTCCAGCTTATATTTTCTAAATCCAAAACTCTGCTGGTAAGCTATCATTGCTTAACTGTCATTATTTGAAATACTAGTGGAAATGTTATCACTCTGAACCTCTGGGTAAAGCATTTTTGTTTTTCATTTTTTTTGTTTTTTTGCAATCTCACCATCATTTTAATTTAGTTTACATTTCTAGTCATTTGCACAGATGTTGATGGAGCTGTATTTTTGCTTCAATGTCTATCGCAATATTCTTATTGCATTCTGCAGGTCCTCCAGTAAACGTTACTTGCAATATTTTTATCAACAGTTTTGGATCAGTCACAGAAACCACCATGGTAAGTGCTACAATGCCACTGGCAAGAGAAAAACATGACTTGATTATGCCATGAACACAACCTGTCAAATTTTCTATTTATTGTTCAACTTGCAGGGCCTCCTGTAAATGTTACCTGCAACATATTTATCAACAGCTTTGGGTCAATAGCAGAAACTACAATGGTGAGTGGGACTGAGCATTGAAGCCATCGTGTGAAGGAATGGGATATGGGATCGAAGAAGCACTGTTTTATATTGTGGGACATTTACTGAATGCCAATTTCCATGTTCATTTACCTCTAGAAAGTGATTATTTATACACTTTCACTTTAGAAAGTCATTAGTCAAATGTTCATTACTTCAAATTCAATAATATTTTATCCATCATGCCAAAGAAATTTTGGAAACACTTGTTGTTTGGTTGGATTTAGGTAGAATTATCAGTAATAAACAGTGTAACGTTAAGGATATTTAAATATTTGTATCTCTAATGTTTCAGAAATATAAATTTCAAAGTTCGGGAGATATATTTTATAGCCAGTCTTTTTCATATAATGAAAGTTTTAACACAGTCAAGCCTCAGATATGTTACATTTAAGGTATATGCCAAAGGGGCTGACCTTACAATAAACACACACACACACACACACACACACACACAATCTTGTTGGCAAAAGAAAGTAGTCCCAAGTCCATAGCAATTACATCACATGCATGGCTCCCTCGCCCCCCCCCAAAAAAACCCAATAAACATAAAACTAATTATAAGCTCATCATAATGTATGTGCAAACATGTCTCGTGTACATGAAAAAGATTTCAGATACTATAAAATCCACCAATATTCCTTCTAAATGTCATGGTGATGGTGTTGCCTGTAACATGGCCTATTAGATCAATAGCCTTACAGTACTAGGCAATAGTGTGGAGACTGACTTTTGGGTGAAATTTCTTCTCGGTCCTCATACTATTTATTTTAACTCTTAAATCAATTGGCTAATTTTCATGATTATGTAAAGTATACAGTCATATTATTGCATGAAGTCAAAATAAAATACAGTTGAGCTTGACTAAGTACTATGGTGGCTGATGTCCTAGAAACACTCAAGTGAAATAATGAGCATAATGCCATTGAGAAGTAAAAAATTGTGTTCCCTTGTCTTTATAAATTTTCTCTTTTAGGCTACTAAGATTGTGTTTAACAAATTACTGTACTTTTTGGTGTCCTTGAGCTAAAAAAAGTTATTTACCTTTTACCATTCCTTTTCACTGGCAAAATTAGACATAATGCAACTCTACTACCCATTTTAATATTACTGACACAGCATTGTCCAGAAATGAGACTTCTGGTGCTTTGACAGGATGTAGTGAATTAAGAATTTTACTCAAATAAGATAGGTTTTTTTTCTTGAAGATTTTATTTATTTATTTGACAGAGAGAGACACGGCAAGAGAAGGAACACAAGCAGGGGGAGTGGGAGAGGGAGAAGCAGGCTTCCCACCAAGCAGGGAGCCGGACGCGGGGCTCGATCCCAGGACCCTGGGCTCATGACCTGAGCCGAAGGCAGACGTTTAATGACTGAGCCACCCAGGCACCCCTCAAATAAGATAGTTTTTTTTTTTTAAAGATTTTATTTATTTATTTGCGAGAGAGAGAATGAGAGACAGAGAGCACGAGAGGGAGGAGGGTCAGAGGGAGAGGCAGACTCCCCGCTGAGCAGGGAGCCCGATGCGGGACTCGATTCCGGGACTCCAGGATCATGACCTGAGCCGAAGGCAGTCGCTTAACTGACTGAGCCACCCAGGCGCCCTAAGATAGTTTTGATAGGGTTATTAAATGACTCACAAGACAAGGTAAACATAGAAAAACTAATCCAGCTCCGGGCTTGGCATTCAGTTTCTGTCTCTCCCCTCTTGGTTTTATCCTGAGAACAGAGGGGCAAATCTTCCAGCAGCCCAAATCACTGTACCAGCTTTACACCATGGCGTTCAATGACGATATTTGCACGACCTAATGCTGATTGCATTAATTAGACTCCTACGTTGCTTTGATTAAATCTCCCCATTGCATTTACCCTCAATCAAAAATGTAAATGTGCACCTTTTCAATGTTTATTAATGCGAGAAAAAGCTAAACACTCACGGAGATGAAAACGGAAACTCTGGATGTCCTTGTTTTCCCGTGTCTTCAATAGCTACTGAAGGTGTTTAATAAATGGTCTGCTTAGGTGCTTCCTGGCCACTTATTAAGGTGTCCTTTGTCATGTTTCCTATGAGAAAACTTGGAAATCACTGCTCAAGTGTAAAATGAACAGCCTGCCTATCTTGCCTTTTGAGATAGACTGAATCGCATGGTCAGAACAGTGATGCATATTGTGCTTCTTTTATTTCTTAGCTTTTGATGGAATGACAAACTTCATTTGGCCTTTAAAAAGGATCTTTTCTTTTCTTCAATTAAAGCTTGTGTGTGAAACTAAAATAAATATTTTTGGAAACTCTACCATGCTTAATAAATCCTCATGCCGTGTAGGGTAGGGATTGGCCAACATTTTTTTCTGTAAAAGGCCAGACAGTAAATACTTAAGACTTTGAGGGCCTGCCAGTCTCTGTCACCACTCTCAATTCTGCCCTTTGGGCAGGAAAACAACCATAAACAATAGTAAGCAAATGGGTGTGGCTGTACTCCAAAAAGCAGGCCATAGATTGCCAACCCTGGATCTGAGGCATCAGTATTTAAATAGATGTTAAGCGGATGCTCAAAAGAATATGAGAGTTGCTCCACCTTGAAAGGGTCTATCTTGCTAGACCCATGGGGCCCTGCCTGGGAATCCACCCTCTGAGTTACAGAATATCATTGCAGCCCAAACTTCCCTTAACCAAACCTTGAGAGTCCACCACCTGTGAATTGACCCATATTTTCACAAATTCTGACTGAAAGAAAATTGGTCAAAAAAGTTAAACAGAACCAGATTTTTCTCTGAACTGTCTTTAATTGAAGTCAGAACATCAGACCCTTAGTTTTTCTGCACGGTAATGTATGTGGTCACTGAGGACATGGCTCAGTGCTATTGGGGAGCAATAATAATTTTGCTTTCTCTCTGTGTTCTGGAATGAATTTTTCCAAGAATGACTCAGAATTTTGAGTTTCTAAACAGGTTGATTTTCCCCTCTTCCCTCATGCTCCATTCTCACTCTACAACCCCGAAAGCATTATTGAAGGATCCAGTTTGGGTATTTGTTTGTTTCTAAATAAGAGGCAATGACTATCCATTTTAAGAACTCAGGATGACTTTCTTCTGGTGCTATCGAGTTTGCCCCTCTTATGTTTGATATTATCTCACTAAATTATTGTTGGTACTACCTGCCCACAAAGTATAGGCTCACTTACAGACCCAATACTGCCTCTCACTCCTCTCATGTGTTAGTGTTGAATATATGTGATCGGAAGACAACGTATTTGTGTTATCTAAGGAAAATTTTTATGAATCATTATGATGATATACATTATTCCAAAATACACACTTTTTTCTTTTAAGCAGGCTCCATGCCCGGCGTGGAGGGCATGGAGCCCAATCTGGGGCTTGAACTCACAACCCTGGGATCAAGACCTGAGCTGAGATCAAGAGTCAGATGCTTAACTGACTGAGCCACCCAGGCGCCCCTAAAATACACACTTTTCTTCATGAAGAGTCACAAGGATCTGTTGATGGTCACTGCTAGTTGACCCTGTATTAAGAGATTTCAGTAGAATAATCTTTTTGTGGTTCCAAACAATTTAGGAGACTAGTAAGGGATGTATGGTGAAACAGTTTATATTTGTCTGGAGAATGTCAGTTTACCTTTTCTTTTTCTTTCTTTCCCCCTTTTCTTTTTTTTTTTAATTTATTTTTAAATTTTATTATGTTATGTTAGTCACCATACAATACATCATTAGTTTTTGATGTAGTGTTCCACGATCCATTGTTTTCGTATAACACCCAGTGCTCCATGCAGTACGTGCCCTCCTTAATACCCATCACCGGGCTAACCAATCCCCCCTCCCCCCTCCCCTCTAAAACCCTGGTTGTTTCTCAGAGTCCATAGTCTCTCATGGTTCATCTCTCCCTCCAATTCCCCCCCCCCCCATTTTTCCCTTCCTTCTCCTAATGTCCTCCATGTTATTCCTTATGTTCCACAAATAAGTGAAACCATATGATAATTCATTTTCTCTGCTTGACTTATTTCACTTAGCATAATCTCCTCCAGTCCCATCCATGTTGATGTAAAAGTTGGGTATTCATCTTTTCTGATGGCTGAGTAATATTCCATTGTATATATGGACCACATCTTCTTTCTGAGATAGAAGGTGACCTTGGTCTCTAAATTAACAGTGCAATGTTACAGCCTGAATTCATCATAAATGCAATGTTACAGCCTGAATTCATCTTCCAGCAGCCCAAATCACTGTACCAGCTTTACACCATGGCGTTCAATGACGATATTTGCACGACCTAATGCTGATTGCATTAATTAGACTCCTACGTTGCTGCACCCCTCCCCATAATTCCAAATTCAAGGCTAACTTCCCATATCAAAGCTAGCACAGACTCAGGAGGATGAAAACTTTACTGCAGTGTAGCCAGAGGTTAAAACCAAAGGGCCACATTGGCACTGTGGGGAATCAACAAAGCATATCCTTATGGTTGATAACTTTACAACATAATTGGATTGAGAAATGTATACATATAAAAATAATAAGAGAGTAACAGTAAGATTTAATATGAGTATGTATGAGACAGAGTGGCAATCTCTGTGCATAAATGCTAGACCAAATACAATAGTACCAAAATAATTCAATTTAAGGAAACGATCTGTGCCACGGGCATAGCATTAGAAGGTATTAGGAAAAGTGAAACTTTAGAAATAATAAACTTGATATAAAATAATAGTATGGAATGTAGGTACTTGTAGTACCTGTGTTAAGAATATAATAAAGATTATATGACTTAAACACAGCATTTGAAAAAATACATACATATTTGCATATATATATATGTATATAAATTCAAATGTTTCCATGACCTAATCTAATACCCAGAGAGTCAATCATAGGAAAACAAATTGTAATACAAGGAAATATGACATTTATTTGAAGTAGAATATGTCTTTGTAGAGAGAAGGCAGTGTAAAAGAAAATTCAGTCTGCATTTAAGCATGTCTCTCAATATTTACTCTGCCTTTAATATTTTATTAAACCTAGAAGCAAACACAAAGACAAAGAAAAACTACAGAAGAATATAACTATCTCCTGTGGTTTGGAATATCATGAGGAAATAAACTTATCTCTAAATAAACAGAGATGATACGCAGAGAAATCACATGTGTCAAATTTTTATCCTACATTGAAAATCATAGTGAACTGAGAGAATTACAGAGGTCCAGCCCCAGAAGATCTTTTCCTTGGATGTCTACGTCTCTAGTTCCTTGGGTGTCCTTTTCTAAAAGGTTTTAAGGGTTGCTATTTATTTTAGAATAGTGTGTATCATCATAAACAAAAGTATGGAAAATTATAATTCCTATACATTTATATAAAGGATACTTCCAAAAGTATAAAATCTAACAGAAGTTGTATTTCATATAATTCCTGTCATTGTGGCATAAACTATATTTTTTCTCTAAGTTTTCTACTTATCCTTGCTTACAAATAGGATTCATTTATTTTAAATTAACTGTTAGACATTTAATGGTTCTAATGTGATATGATAGATTCAGTATTCTTTTTAAAGTTCTAATATTGGGAGAATCTATTTTATCATTTTCTTTATATAAAATTCAAAGTAGGAAACCAGGAAACACTGGAGAAGAATGCTCATGGGAAAGACTTTTTAAAAAAAGATGTACATTAGTTGTGAAAATTTATATTGATTTTTTTAAAGGTCAATGTTTTCATATTGTATGTCATCATGTAATATTTTCTAGAGTCTTTCAATATACAGCTTTAAATCATTCTCAGGCTCAAGGGAGGATTGCAGTGATGTTCTCTTAGTGATTTCGCTGCCCAGTACTGTCTGTCTGGCTTCACTGGCCTTTCCCATCCTACAACTGCTTCCTAGACAGGGTCAGGAGCCTAGTTGGCTTCCCAATGGCCTAAGATATTTAACACATTCACCTCTATTATGTCTAGCTGTCATTACTTCTCATACTTAGAGTTTCTCTACCTCCAGAATTCTCTAAGGGATGAAATTCTCTTTTCTCCTACTTCCTACTGAAACAAGCTCATAGACCACCCCTCACCCCCACACACACCATTTTGTTAAGGAAAACTGGCTTTTACTCAAAGGGATATAACAGGGGTGGATGTCAAACACTGGAGAAGCTGCATTTTTTCCCTCAGAAAACCTTAAGGAAAGCTCACAGTTCATGTATCTAGTTCATACTTACATGTAAATTGGATTATTGTATTTTCAATAACCCCTTTTTTTGATTTTCTACATATCACACATCCTCACTCTTTATTCACACACAATTCCAAAGCTTCCAGTAACTCCTGTTGCCAATGAAACACTGAACTGGTAATCTCTTTCCACTTAAAATCCTCTGGTCCCTTTGAACAATTCCAAAACTATATGATGGGAACAACTTTGAGGTTCTGCTATTCCCTTGATTCACTCACTGGAGGAGTCAGTGAGCAAACAGGATGGGATGGAAGCCTGACTGGGCCCACAACAGTGCCCTCTTAGGTTTGAAAATTTGCCATTCATGCCTGGTAAAACCCCAAATAAAAGTCAGCTGATAAATTTTCCAAGTCAGAAAATTCTTATGCTGTACAACAGAGAACCTTAAGGTTATTTCTTTTAATATCAACCTTTCCAAATGAGCTGGGTTTTGATGACTGATTTTCAGAAGTTAGTAACTATTTGCTTATTAGCATTCTTTAAGCCTACATTGGGCACTATTTCCAAGAACTGCCATCTCCAAAATACTCTATCAGCCTGATAAATCAGGATGGCTGTATTTGAAAAAAATGTCCTAGGAATTTGGATAGTTTAGTAATAGGTAGAAGGAACTGGATTGAAGCTCTTTTCCATATACCCTAATCTTTATAACTTATTTTTTTTTTCTTTTGGCCCTGAGGGAATGAACCAAAACTGACCACCCTGAGGTGTCTCCACTCTACCTAGTAGAGTAACCAACCATCCTGGTTTTGTCTAGAAGTGAGTGGGTCCCCTGAATGTGTGACTTTGGGGGCTAAAAGTGGGAGGTTCTCAGGTAAACCAGGATAAGTTGGTCACCATTAGAGTAAAATAAACAATGACCAAAAATCCAGGTAACAAAGATGTGGGGATGGAGCAAATGGTGAAAAAGGAAAAGGAAAGAGAGTAAGAAGGTATGAGTATGTATCACTCTAAATGACCATAAGTATCAGGAGTGAACAACTATTAGTTCTGAACTATAGTCCCACTTGACTAGAGAATACTGTTAAAGCCTCTTTTGGGGTCCACTCTACCAAGGAAAGCAACAGTTTCCATGAACCTAAAGACCTTTGAGTAGAAATTCCCAGAAGAGAAGTCACTGCCCCAGGCTGATTTACTGGCAAAGAAGTAAATTCCCAGATCAAGTGGGAATGACAGGATGTACCTGAGTCTCCCATAGGGAGGAACACCTTTGTCAGAAGGTGCTCAGATTAGGAAAACATGAAAAAGATCTCTGTATTGATGAAGTATCAAGTCAACTACTATAAATACAACCTACTCAGAGAAATGATAAAATATTTAAGAATTTGAAAAGTAAGTAGTGTGAGGGAATTATCTTGTCAACATGAAGCATCTTAATACTTATGTAGATGAATTTAAAAAATACTGCCCTATCATGTCAGATTTTATAATAAGATTTCCACTACCAAAATTACAGAATGGGTTTCCTTCTGCCCAGAGCATCTGAGCAGTATGAGAATAGAGATCATGTTATTTCTGATTTGGAAAATGAATCAGTTTTGAAAATCTACCATCACAGTCTGACTTCTGTACTCATGGTTACCTTTTTCTATGGAGAAATCAGCTTGAGTTAGTATTATTTCCTCCCAGGATGAATGATTTAAATTTAAGCATAAAAAAAATTCAACCAACTCAATGTGTTCCATTAGTGTTCTGGTTTGGTTGAGCCTTCTTTCTTTCTCCCCTCTCTTCCCACTCCTAATAGAACAGAGTGGTTTATTTTGACCAAGATATACATAGCCTGGTTCATACAGACACCAATACTGTGCTAAATCAGGGAGAAGAGTGATGCGAAATGTAGATGGACCTCTTATGCCAGACTGCATGATAGTAACTCTTATGCATGGGGTTTCTATAGGACTACCGAGTGAACATTTTTCTGAGACAACAGTGGAATGATTCACGGCTGGCATATAGCGAGTACCCTGATGATTCCCTGGACTTGGACCCATCCATGCTGGACTCCATTTGGAAACCAGATTTATTCTTTGCCAATGAGAAGGGTGCCAACTTCCATGATGTCACCACCGACAACAAATTGCTTCGAATTTCAAAAAATGGCAAAGTACTCTACAGTATCAGGTAAGCTTCTGTTGGCTGTACCTGTTTACTTCTCCATTTTTCTCCTGGCCTGGCGCTGCCTGATTCTGAGGGTAAGATGTATATAAATATTTGACTTTTGTGGTCTCTTGATTATCATTTGAATCTTAAAATTGGTGAGAATGCCAGAGGTTCCCACGGTCTCAGAAGTGTGATTCTCCACAAAAAAATATATTTGGAAAAAATATATATATGTATTTGGTAAGATGGGAGTGGATATCATGTAAATACCTACATACATGTATTTTTGATTGCTTCAATAAAAGAAGTACAGGCCTTTAGTTCAATTAATCATTGAGCATAATGTAAAATTCTCCATTTCAAATAATTTTGCCATTCTATAACATGTAACCACACAAACAAAAACATTGAATGGCTCAGCATGGTCACTGACAATATACTTTGGGCTGGGTGAGTGAAAAACTGGTTCTAATCTCAGATCTGCTTCTAACAAAACATGTAACCTTGATCTCTTAACTTTTCCTGGGCTTGAGCTTGGGAGTGACAAATCTTGAGATCCATTTTTGCTTTTACATTCAAATGTGATCTTCTCCAGAATCTTTATCACCCCAACCTCAAAATCGTATCTTTCTTTACTGAACTCTAGTTCCTCTGTGACTCTATAAGGCTCTTATTTCTTCCTACCTCATATTTTGGCTATTTCTGTATGAATTTAGCATAAGAACATGGATCTTTGGAATCACACAATCTAGAATCAAATCCAAACTTTGCCACTAAGTTACATCACCTATAACCCTCAGTTACTTAATTGTAAAATGGGAAACACTATATTTATCTCTAAGTATTCTTGTGAGAATGAATGATATAGAGATCAGCAAATATTTTCTGTAAAGGTCCAGACAGTAGGTACTTCAGCTGTGTAGGCCAGACTGTCTCAACTCTGTCACAACTACTCAACACTACTGTTGTAGCACATAAGCAGCCATAGACAATACTCAAACAACTGAGTGTTCTGTGCTTCAGTAAAATGTTATTTATAAAAACAGAGAGTGAATTAGATTTGGCTCTTTGGCCATAATTTGCCAATCTCTGATACAGCGTATATAAAAATACTTGCCACAGTACCCGACACAACGTATGTGCTCAATAAATGAGATGACAGCTGTCTGTATTTTAAAGTTAACGTTCTTTCTAAATAGTAAGCTCCTTAAAGCCAAGACATTTGGATTTTGCACCTGCTGTAGCTCCTCCCAAAGATCCAGGATGATGTACTGTATATGAGACATATTTAATACATTAAACAAATACTGACATTTTAAAGATCCTTTGTAGAAGTTCCCCTTCCTCTCCAATCTTATTACAAAAGAAAATGGACAGCTTGTATCCTTGCAAATAATTTTCCAAAGTCTGTAGAGTCACCACCATCAAAACCTCATTTCACAACTCTCTATACAATTTAGGTCTGTACCGTGTATTCCATTCTTAACCTAGTAATTTCACAGTTTGCTGATGGCTGACAGACCGGATGTCTTGTGGAATGAAAGAGGCTGCTCATTTGTAAAAATTGGCAAAGTCATTGCTTACACAAAAACAAGGAAACTTCCTCCACTTGATTTTTAAGGAACTTTATTTTTATTTTTATAAACATTTAAGATATGAGGAATTCTTAATCTCAGGAAACAAACTGAGGGTTGCTGGAGTGGTGGGGGGTGGGAGGGATGGGGTGGCTGGGTGATGGACACTGGGGAGGGTATGTGCTATGGTGAGCGCTGTGAATTGTGCAAAACTGTTGAATCACAGACCTGTACCTCTGAAACAAACAATACATTATATGTTAAAAAAAAAAAAAAGGAAGAAGATAGCAGGAAGGGAAAAATGAAGGGGGGGAAATCGGAGGAGACGAACCATGAGATACTATGGACTCCGGGAAACAAACTGAGGGTTCTAGAGGGGAGGGGGGTGGGGGGATGGGTTAGCCTGGTGATGGGTATTAAAGAGGGCACGTATTGCATGGAGCACTGGGTGTTATACACAAACAATGAATCATGGAACACTACATCTAAAACTAATGATGTAATATATGTGACTAACATAACATAATAAAATAAAAAAATAAACATTTTATGGAAACACAGAATATTTCACATGGTGAAGTGTTTGGTGTAAGATGCAGTATTGGGCACAACCTAAGTTGATGTGACCTGATGAAATGGGACATATGTAGAGCGTGGTGCTAGGGAGGAGTGTTATAAAAAGCAGCACAGGGTATCAGCGGCTCCAGCTAACCCCCTGGGCCTTGGGTAGCATTTGCTCTAGTAAATACCTAGCATCGTGCACTGCTGAAATAAAACCAAGTTTTTTCCCTTCTGTTCTATGAAGGCCTTTCCATTCTAGAACCATGAAGAATATAATGTTCCCCAGACCTAGATCCAGAGGCAATTCTTCTATCTCTCATTCCCAGTGTAGCATATTATAAGCTCTGAAACACCCTGACAATTGTTTTGGATTGGGTAGAGTTTGTCCTGTTGCAGGTTGGTTTAGATTTTTCCTTCATTGTGGGTGTTCTGTGGAATCAGAGGAAAGATCCTTGGTGTAGGAGAACTGGGCATGCCATTTTAGAGAAACACAGCTCTTGGCAGATTTGAGCTACAGGAATCTAATTATTTGCCTGGAAGGATTTTCAATGAGCCAGACACTGTGCTGGGCCTGGAGATCCAGAACTGAGTAAGATACAGTCCTGCCCTGGAAGGGCTCCAGTCTAACAAGGCAGGCAGAGATAAGGTAAATTAAGTAATAGGAATGAATGACAAACAAGGAAAAGAAAAGTGGCTCTAACTTTGCAAATGAATATGTGACTCAAATATTGTTAGAATTTGGGGGCTGGCACCTACATATCTGTTTACTTGAGTCACTGAACTCAATTTAACTAGAAGGCAAGGAGTAATTAGTGCTAATAAATGCCCAGCTGCAGGTCTGATTCAAGTTTAAGGCCAAGCAGGTGACAGTTTCTGATGTTTTAAAGGTGCTGGAAAGATTCCTGCTGATGTTGCATTAGGGAGGATTTTCCCTCTACTCTCAGGTTTACAATGCAAATACCCCTAGAAGAGGGAATCCATTGACTTAAATTCATACTAAGATGTAAGGAGCTGATATGAAATTTTCATTTTGACAGTACATTTGAGGCCTATGAAGAATAGTGAGAATGAGCAAGTTGGATGCCTGAGACGAGAAATCAGGATGAAGAGGGTTAAGAAAGATACAAGGAAGGGATACAACAGAAGTACCAAAGATAAATTCATGAATTGTCTCTACCTTACATATTTAAATAACTACTTAAACATTGGTCCACATTAAAAAAATTATGTTCTTTGTGACGTTTTATATATGCATTTTCTGAAACCTAAAACAAATAGATGATAGCATTTCATCCACAAACAATTCCATGCTTCCTTAGCTTTATAGGAGCAGAAGTAAAATTAACTCCACATGGAAACCAAAGCCTAAGGCTTTGATGGCCGAAGAGAATACAAAGAGAACTATGCAGTCCATTGATTTCATAACAAGCAAGATCACACTTTCCAAGAAGTTTCTTAAAAGGCAGCAGTTTAAAAAAGAGGGGACAGTAGATCAGAACTCCACAAGTGTCCTGCAGATCCAAACACCTGGGGTACTTTAGTAAAATTCAAACAAATCTTTTAAAAATAGGAGCCAAAGGTGTTAGCTCATTGTTGGAAAATTTCTATCCAGTGTGGCAGGACACAAGTCTTTGCTGATGAAAAAGTGTCAAATCTATTTTTGTCCACTTCTCTTCTGATTTCTTCTTTGATATTCTCTTCTCTAATACATTTGATCTTACTCTTTGTTTTCTTTTTAAGTTTTTTGTTGACCCACTCCATTAAGTATTGATCATCCCTGACCAAAATATAAACAAGGACACACATCTTGCTTTGTATATTCCCTTCAGAGACAGTCAAATTCTAAACTCATGTTACTTAAAAAGGCCTGAATCCATAGTGGAATAGTGAGGTGAGCCTTGAGTATTGTACATATTATTGCTCAAACAATATTTGTTGAATTGAATATAATGGATTGCAGTAAAAGTCAGGGCACCGTGGCATATGGTGTGTAATATGAAAGAAAAAAGGAGAAGGTATTTTTGGAGAAGGTATTTTTGTCTCACTTGTCCACAATGTCTTTGCTAATAATTTGTTTTCTTTCTTTACTTTCCATTGCTTCTGAGAATTTTATGCCAGCATTCTGACTTTTATAGAAGCATAGGATTATTTTTTTTTTAATTTGAAGGTATTATGTTGCAAAGTATCTAATCCAACACCCTTGTTTTACCAATGAGGAAGTGACTTCTTTCATCAAGTTAGGTGAGGTAAAATAATGGAGCCGATAAATAGGAAAGGTAGGTCAAGAATCAAACTCTTGACTTCTATTTCAATGCTATCGTCTCCTACCCCACATTAATTCTTCATTTGCTCCAACTCAAGTCCAAAGACACAAACAAATACAATTCCAAAGCCATGTCATTTTGGAACCAACCTTTTTGGAACTCATTTTTCAAAGAACTGTTGGAGGAAGAAGATAAGATTTAAGATGAGAACATAAAGTATCTTCAAATTTTGCAAATGTCTGAAAAGACTGTTTAAATTCAGGGTGCAACAGTTGACTTTCAGTTCAAGGTGCAACAATGTCAAGATCGATTTGATAGTTTTACATAGCATATGTCACTAACATAGCATATCTCCTTTCTGAAAAATTTTACTATCCCAGGGATGAAAGTCATTAAGTCAAATTTCCTCCCTTCAGGCAACCTGTTGAGAACTCATTTTAGTTTTAAAGACCCTCAGAGAAGGAGACTTTATATTCTTTCTTTGGATCCTATAATAATTTACTCTAGCATCATGCAGAAATTCTTCCTTATATAACTTAAATCAGTTGCTACAACTTAAATCAGTAGCTTTTTCCTACATTTGTTAACATGATAAACAAATGGCTACCATTTTTGGAAGAATGGAGGGAATTACCTCACTGTTTTTACTTTCATACATTTTGTCCCACTAGATTTAGTAGACATATGCTTGGTCATCAACACTATGTTGCTAATTTAATTTTACAGTGTGTTTCACTTCAGCACCAAGATGTTCTTCATCTCCCAGTTTTCACTTTGCTGTACCCTTTGGGGTTCCTACTTTGAAACGTATGACGCTGAATGCTATCCTGGTTATTTCTGATACTATAGTAGACAAGGATTTTAGAGTAAACACCCTTGGCCTTGAGTCTCTGGCCTCAAAACTTGATGAATGGCCTAGGGAAATTTGTTACTCTCTGAACTTCTATTTCTTCAGCTTTGAAAAAGAGATGATTTGGTTAAGACCATTAATAGAATACAATATATGTTATACAGACACAGGTCAAAAGTGCTATTGCCATATACTCTAAGGCCCTTGGTATTTTCTTGTAATTTAATGATTGTGCTTTCTGTTCTGGGCTCTAAGACAAAAAGTAAGCTGATCAAGATATATTCCTACAAATTTCAGACATTAAGGATAGGACAGACCCATTCCTTGAGTGTGACCTTATAGAGTAGGGGGTTCTTAACCTGAGGGTTAGGGGAAAACTCCAGGAGGTCCTTGAATCTCCCTAAAGTGTATGCATATTTCCTGTACTGGGGTATTCAGCTCTTTTGTTTATTTGTTTGTTTAGAGGAAAAGGTCCTTAAGGAAGCTATGATCCTCCAACTGCTAACAATTCTGCTTTAAGATTTAGTGCATGCCTCCAGAATGGGTATACCTGAGGCAAAGTTGGTAAGGAAATATTGTTTGCCTTGAGTGTCTTATTATTTGACTGACCAAGTACCTAGGGGTTTTATGCTACCCTCCAAATACACAGAGTCCTCCAAACCATAAATAATTATGGGATTGCTCCTCCACAACAGTACCCCTTATCACCAAGATATCTGTTCCCCCTCATCATCAAACATTATCTGACCTGAAACTTATTCTTTTATGGCATTGGAGGTGATTTTCTTGTTAATCTCTTTTGATCCAATTCATGATTCTAGGTGTGGATGATTCAGTGTTCCACCTTCCCAGTAGTACTTGAGTTGTAATAGAGAACTCTCACGGATTGACATGCCTCTCCCTCTGATGATAGATTAAGGCACCACTGAGAGTAGGTGGAGTGTAGATTTCTAGACAGACATCCAACAGTGTTCCCCAAATAATCCTGTCTAATGACTGACTCTACCCACACACATACAAGGCCAACTTTTCTCACATAACCTCCTATCCTTGACTCATCCGGAGCTTGATGCAAGAACTTCAAAAGATTCTAACTTTAGTTACAGAATGATTTTTATGGCATAGGAAAAAAGAAAATTCTCTATTTAGATGTCAGAGCTGAAAATAAAATGCACAGTGAACTTAGACCTGCCTAAATGTTACCAGTGGTGATACTTTGATTATCTTACTCTCAATTTTGATGAGACATATAAGCCCATATTTTCTGTTAGAAGGCAGCTATAAAAGCTGTGATTTCTTGTCTCTGTGCCTATTTGAACCATGCTTATCTTTATATCCTATAATCCAGGCAAAATTACATTCTCATTTTCCAATTCTGTGTCCAAATCCTCATTAGTTTTGTGACTTGACTTAATGCAGTAATTAATGATTGTAACATAAGCACCCACATCAGAATTAAGCAGTGAGTCTTCAGAGAAGTGCTGGGAAATGCCATGGAAACCACAACGATTCCATTCTTCCTAGAGTCAAGCAAGGTTGGGAGGGTGGGAAACAGTGGTCCTCAAAAAAGGCGCCACTGAGGGTAAAAGTATTAGAGTTCAGAAAGTGTGTTCTGTATATGACAGACTCTCTTAAAGTTCTGGAAAGCTCTGTCAAGCTTCTAACTGGGTTCAGAAATTCACATATACTCATGGGCATAATACTTGTTCAAACACAGCAGCATTAGGATTTTACCCTTGTTTGGAGGAAAAGAGGGAATTGTGCAATGAAATTCATGGCAGCTGGCATGAGCACTTGTCCTTGACTGTTTACCTGATTGGACTAGCAATAGCAACCAGTAGATTTTCCTCCTTTTGGAGGTAACTTTCCAATGCATTTAACATTCATCAGAGTTTGCTCTGAAGGTGATGGGGCAAAGAACAGAATACTGAAAAGGTAGCTCAGGGCATCAGGAACTCCACACTTGCTTGCATCATTTACTGTATCCTCCAGGCTCATAGAACTGCCTCTCTAACCCTATCAGTCATTCTGAGTCTTAGTTTCCTCATCCATAACATGAGATTGAACTAGAAAAGATTAGATAAAATCTGAGGCTCCTTGTAGCTCTATCTTACATCTATAACTCAAAATGATCTCCTTCCCAAACCGCAAAATTCCCTCTGGATGAGGAAATAAGAGTGAGTCCTTTGCGTCCCTTAGGGCTTGGGAGTAAGCAAGCGAGGATTCTGAAGTTTAAGGTGCCGATCTCAAACTATTTTTGGATCTTTGAATCTTTCTCTCACAAGTTAAATATCCAATTCTTGAAAAGAGAAACCTGATTTTGGAGTGGGGCAGGGAATATTGGACTACCTGTAGTTTAAGAGGCAGCCTTGTGTTCAACATACAGTTTTCACAGTGACAAATACTCAATACTAAACTCCCTGCTGAGAAATTTCCCAATCACAAATTAGACCATTTATACCCTCTGATTCATTCAGCAGGAGTATCCATGAGATATTATTTTAGAATGTATTCATGAATTATGGGCTTATATGCTTTTAGACAATTTTACAAAGATGGTCGGCTGGCACAATTATTAACCAGATATGTAGGCTAACGGAAATTACATGGTATATTTGAGCCAGCAGAGTTGAAGGGCTAGTCTGCTATTACTCATTACCTGAATTTTCTTGTGGCAGGAAGCCAAAGGAAATTCGGAGGTCCTAGTGAGCCTGTTCAACTCATGTTGACATGGGCCTCTGCCTGGTCCATAGTGCTGCCTTTGAAAGTCTCCCTGGATGGCATTAATCCCAAAATAAATACATATAATATCACCATGGCTCTTATGAGACACATGAATTACTTTAGCACATTCTCATAGCACATAATCCAAAAGAAAGGCAATCCATTTTAAAATGGGGAAAAAAAATTTACATCCTCAAAGCTCAGCAGTCTCTCCAACAAGTCTATCCTTGCTTGTGGCATTTAAAATTACAAACCAACATCTGTACTGAAGAGAATACAACATTTATCACTGGACAGTCATTGAAAGACAATTAAGGACATATATAATTATGTAAAGTTCTACACATGACACACACTCAGAGCAAGGCCATCTCATATCTGATTGATCATTCCTTTCAAAGGACAATATAACAAATGCTTTATCTGATGTTTCATTTTAGTAGGGATATTTTGCTAAATTTGAGCAGTTAGATGAAGGATAGAAAGCAATAAGTGAGGTGGGAATTACAGACAGAATGCTATGGGGTGGGGAAGATGTCAGTTCTGAGATCAGTTCTGAGATTTAGGAAGACCTGGATTCAAATCCAATCTTACTAAGTGACTGTGAGGTCATTTAACCTTTCATTGATCTGCAGTTTTTCTCAGTTCCAGATTCATACCAAATGTTCAATGAATGTCATAATAACCCTGAGGTGGCTGTAGGATAAAAGGGAGGGAAGGGGGGAGACCGCTCTCCCTATTCCCCCTAACCCATATACATGAACATTTCCTTATTCAGTACCTGTTACTCAGGCTCTACTCACTTTCCATACCTAGTTTCAAGCAGATAGATATCCTCCTTGCCTTGGGTTTCCTCCCTTTGGGAGGCATTTAGCTCATAACAGAAGTGATAGTTGCATCTTTTTATCTTAAAACCCTATTTGCAGTTCACAAGCATTTGTTCCCTTTCTCTTTTGCCAGAAGTAAAATAACCCCAAACAAAATGTTAAGAAAATTATTATACAACACTTTCAGATACAGAATGGCTAAGAAAATTGCTATACGGTGCTCTTAGACATACAGTGACCATGGACAAGTCAGTTCTCATTATTCTAATGTGCAGACTTAATAACATTTTATCTTGATGAATATCTGGGTGTATAAATAAATACTAGATATGAAATGACTTTGAAATATAAAATGTAACTGGAATGTGAACAGTATTAGTTGAGTCTTTGGTACTTTGGGCTCTTCTTTCTGGGGGTGTCCAACTTAGCCCTCTCCTATTCAACACCTTCAAAACATTTTTGTTCAGGAAATATCAAAGCATTTGGAAAAGTTTTAGCCACAGATTTATCAGTTGCTCTCCAAGTTGAATCCAATCCATATTTGGACTTAATTAACATGGGCCAACCATATGTGTGCACATTTTTCTGAAAGGACCAGGCACAGATGGGAACAGATACTGTATTTTTGTCCTTCCCAGCTAGTATTGCTCAATGCATATGGGTATTTTCTGTGATGCCTTTATAATGTTTGGTAAACATGGACCTTCCTAGTCAGCCACTGGCATTTTAGTCAAGGGAGAGGAGTAGAACAGCCAATGAACCAACAGTGATGTGATGCATCTCCTCCAAAACCCAAGGTCAACAGTGAAAAACAAGTCTTATATTTCTTTGAAATTAATTAAGAGGATAAAGTCTAACCATACAGCTTAGATCCAGGGTGGGGTTTATGTTCAGCCCTAGACAATATTGAAAGAATGGTTTCTCTCTGGTGTCCTAGCCACACGGTTCTGAGCCATGTTTTCCATCCAGCTTCATCCTTCCGTTTAATACTCTCAGTATCAAAGTCTGCTCTTGGGGATATTGATAGGGAATCTGAGAATCCATCAACTCATATACACAAAGGAGGAAATGACTAACAGTATTTAAAACACTATTCTTTCCCTAGATTTGCATCTTAATAGTCATGGGAGCATTTAGCTAAATGTCTGTTAGTTAATTATATGTAGCAGCTAAGAGTTGGAAGGTGTTTGAGCAAGGATATGCATTGGGATCTTTCTGGAACTCCTAATAATTTACACACCATGAATTTTCAATCTTTACTTATATGGAAAACATTTCTAGGTGCAGCCACAGCTGTGCTTGCCCATAGATTAGGTGAATAGCTCAGGGCTAGAGTGAGCAGGACACTCGTCTATGCTTTCTATGATGAGTGAGTTCAAAGAAGCCATTTAATTACAAAGCTTTCAGAAGATGAGTTTTAAAATGTCATTCCTTGCCTGCCTTGCCAAAGTTGAACCAATTATTTTTGTTCTTCATAAATCAAGATCCTTTTGTGGGTACCTTGGGTTTTGATTTAGGAGCATCAAATGATTATTACAAGTCCTACTTCCCTGATACACTCAAAAGGCCCTCTAAGGATCTAGGGCTGTAAGGGTAGGTTATCTGTTCTACCCAACCGGTGTGAGCACTTATCTAGGGCAACAAGGGAGTAATTAAAAGCCTTTAACTTAATTAATTCAGTTCAGTTATGTCTGATTGACATAACCTGTAAAGATTCTTTAAATGGGGATTTGGAAACAATTTTAAGAAGTTGAAGAATAAATTCACAACTCTTGAGGTATATTCCATTGAAAGAATATATAAATAATTAATATATATTATCATGTAATATATAAATAACAATAATATTAAACTATGATCTCCTTCAAGAGAGAAACTGTTATTTCAAGTGTCTGATATGCACAGTGCCCAATAAACCCTTGTCAAAAATTGCTGAATAGATGTGCTAGATTACAACCCAGGTGGAGTTCTGTTTAACACTAATACCTTCTCACTGAGGACCTGGAGCTGGTCCTCCTCTGGGCTCTGTCCTCCTTCCTGACCAGTACCATGAGCTTTTTAATATTTATAGCTGAGGTTCATCCAATGCATGTTACAGCCACCTCCCCAACTTCCTTTGAAATTTCTCGGTGGCTGATTTTCTAGTCTAGAGACCAGGGACAGTGCACTGATATACTGCCACTGCCCTGACTAGAGTTCCATTGCCTACCTTTGCACATTTGTGTGTTTTAATAGACATGGACTTGGTTTCCTCTCTGCAGCACCTGGAAACTGTCCTCCTACCCTTCTTAGCAGCTTCCCCAGTTTCCTGGGCACACCCACCATATTATTTTCTTTTAAAAAAACTTATTTATTTATTTATTTACGAGAGAGGAGACAGAGAGAGAGAGAGCAGGGGGAGGGGCAGAGGGAGAGGGAAATGGAGAGAGAGAATCTCAAGCAGACTCCCTGCCGAGCACAGGGCTTGATGTGGGGCTCGATTCCATGATCCTGAGATCATAACCTGAGCCGAAATCAAGAGTTGGATCATTAACCGACTGAGCCACCCAGGAGCCCACACACTCACCATATTCTTGGTTGCCAGTGGACTAACCTTGGTTTCACTGCCATGACTTTACCAGCATGCCTCTCTATTGTGACTGAGGATCATGACTAACACCTCTTGTCTTACAACCTCTGGTACAATCACTTAGAACCCTACTTGGGCCTAATTGTCCTGCCTTGGTTTCAAGTAGAAAGTATATCTCCCAAAGAGAGTGCTAACATTACTGAAAAATTGCAGACGTCTTTCTCAATCTTCCTATTTCCCTTTTAAAATTTTCTCCTTTTACTATATCATGTTGACAGTAATTAAAGTCATCCATTAAGACATGCTGAAGTTGTGCTTCTCAAAATGTGCGCTAGGACACCAGCATCAGTATTACCTGGGCTGCTTATCCAGAGGGCCTGAGAACCTGCATTCAGATGCCCTTGCTATGATAAAGGGTATCTTGATCAGACCACCAGCCTGGCAGTCTTTTAATCCACTGACTCCCTAACTCTTCTCTCCCCTCTCCCCATCTGTGGGTTGTATTAATGATGTACTTTTAACTTGACTTCTAACTTGCCCCCAGGCTACTTTCACTTAAGGTCTAGGTGGCTTCAGACGATCCTCTCGTTTGATACTGGATGCATCCTGTCAAATCTCCCTGGCATTAGAATGTCACATGGGTCAGAAATTTCAAAGTACAACTGAGAGGAGAGATTCAACAAACCTACGTTGTATCATAAGGCTGTCCTTATGTTCTTGGGGAAAGAGGGGATTGTGTTCTAGGATGCTGGATGACAAAGCCCAGTGGGGGCAATAGATATGTCACCTATATACCCAGATAGCCAGAAAGTTCCTATTTTAAGAAGCATTATTACTTGCATTTAAAATTTTCATTATATTCGAGAATGCAAATTCACCTATAAGAAGAAATCCTTTAAGCTGGTCACCTTCACTGACAGTTTAGAATCATAAAAATTATGAACAGGGTAGGGTTGTGGGTGGAGAATGAGGCCAGAGATTTATTCAAGGTCAAATAGCTCTTTATGGGTAAGCTGGGTCTACCACCTAGGTCCCTGAATCCCCAGTCAATGATACTTCTACTCTGTGAAGCTACCAGGAGAGGCTAGAGGAATTTTTAAAAGAATAGATCATGAGAAGTCTGGATTCCTGAAGAAAAATGAAAGGGGTATCCCTGAGCAGGTACAAGGCAACTAAGGTGTCTACAACCTACTCTGTTGACTTTGCCGACAAAAGAGGATGATAAACTACTAAGATTTTTTTTTCTAAGGAGAAAATGTAGTAGAGTGGAAAATAAATAAATGGATCTGACATCAATTAAAGTTGGGTTCAAATCTAACTTTGGTCACTTAATGGTTTTGTAGCCTTGGGAAAATGGCTTAACCTCTGAGCTTCAATTTGCTTATCTCAAAGACAAAGAGAATACTGCCTTATGTGATGGTATCCCATGACTGTAAAATAATAAGAGTGCTTGACCTACAGCAGGTGCTCAGAGAATTATGATTATTCATACTATCATTGTCATCACTTAAATTTTTATTTTTCCTTAATAAGTATTTTAATACTAAAAAAAACTCACCATAGGTCCTGTCCCCTCTGTGGGGTTTTGCAGTGTGCTACATAGAGTGTGCTAAGCGTTGGCCCTAAGAGAGGAACAACAGTAATATACCAGAGACTCTCTTGCTTCTCCTGAAAAACACAAAAATATCCCTTTGTCCTTCCTCTCCAAGCAAGACAGACTACTGTAATCATTAGAATCAACTCTCCCAAAATAGTACACTAGCAATCTTTGCTTCAGGCAAACAGATCACTCATTAAAATTTGTATTTCTACCTGAAAATTCGTTTTTTCTTCAAATGGCTTTATTCCCCCCTCCTCTTTCACTGGGAATGAACTCCCAATTCTAACACTGAGTTCCTTATGAACCGTAGTTGCTTCAAGAGTCAGGGAGCTTGGGTGCCTGGGTGGCTCAGTTGGTTAAGCGACTGCCTTCAGCTCAGGTCATGATCCTGGAGTCCCTGGATCGAGTCCCGCACCGAGCTCCCTGCTCAGCAGGGAGTCTGCTTCTCCCTCTGACCCTCCCCCCTCTCATGCTCTCGCTCTCAAATAAATAAATAAAATCTTTAAAAAAAAGAAAAAGAGTCAGGGAGCTCTCTGCCCACCATAACAATGGAAAGTTAAATGATTAATTTGCATCTCTCTAGCTATGTGAGAACAGTCCTGGCCATGGACCCAGCTATCTGTCCAAGGCTCAAGGACAGGTGGACTGAGCTTCCTGACTTTCCTTCAGCTTGATTTGCCTCACTTCTAGTAAGAACCAGCTAGCAACTTACAGAAGGGGCAAGCAAGCTTTGTTGGCTTCCCTTGCCTGTCTTGTAATTTGGCAACACCCTCTGGGCTCTGGTGACCAGGTTCCTCTCTTCTAAATCCACAGTCCTTTCTCATTTCCACAGAACAAAAGCCTGAAATCCTCCCATAGAGCTTTAGGATGCTGATTCATTCATTTGTTCCACAAATATTTACTGAATATCTACTCTTTGCCAGGCACTGTTTTAGATGGTAAAAAAGAGAGTCCCAGGCTTTGTGGATTTTGCATTGTAATAGGGGAGAGATACATGTAAGGGTAACTGAAACAGTTTACAATGTCTGCTTCTATCAGTCGTTTAAACTTTGAGTAAGGTATAAACCCAAGAGCCGGTTTTTTGGGCAAGGTAAACTGAACAGGAGAGGAATAAGGAAGGGATGTGAGATTTGGAGAGACTGACCTCCTGTGCTTCATTTTATTTTTTTTGCCTTTAAAATAGAAATGGGTACTCAGCCTTCTTACTCTCAGTAACAGGGCCCCTGTAAGGGAACTTTATTCTTTACCTTGTGCAAACAGGAGCAGGGGTACCCTGAATGCATGCATGTCAACCGCAGTGACAGTGGGGGAATGTAGTAATAATGCTTCAGGAAATGAGTTATTTAACAAAAAACGAATGGAAGATGGGTGGCCTCAGCTCAGTGCCTTCAGGTGCAATGGCCTTAATATTTTAGATCATGGGGAAGAAGAGCATATCTGAAATGCTGTAGGCAGTACCTGCCAGCGGAAAGTCTGAGTTTCAATTCAAATATTTAATTCTGTAAGACCCACCAAAATAGATGGAGAGCATCTATTTTGGAGAGAAAAATTGTTCACGTTTTAGTATAATGTCGTGTCAGTCTTATTTGGTGCAATTTCTACACCTCAGTAGAGATAACCAAAATAATATCAAGCTAATCCCCCCCCAGAAGTCACATTTTTAAAATAAAAAATAGCTTAAAAATAAAAGCAGTGCTGTGGTACTTCCTTTTGAAGGTTCTTTCCAGGGAAGAGAGCACAAGGGAAGTTCTGGGGTGATGGATATATTCTAAATCTGGATGTGGGTGCTTTTTAGATAGGTGGATAAAGATGTAAAATATCATCATGCTCTCTAACTTAAGATTTGTATGTTTTTACTGTGTTTAATGTATACTCCAATGAAAAAGGGAAAAATAAGTAGAGGGCAAGTCTGAATTTTAGGCCTGCAGGTGTGTGGTGAACAAGACATAAATTATGGGCTCTGTGACCCATGAAGGGATTGATTAGGTCTTTACAATCTTTCCCCATTTGCTCAGCTAATGACATGATGTAGCGAACTACTAACCGTTAACTTTTCTCCTTGTATTGGTGCCCATCGGGTTCCAATACAAAACCTATCGAGAAAGGAAATTAGAAAAACAAATGAGGAAGAAGGAAAATACCGGCTGAGTTCTCAGCTGAGACAGAATTAGAGAGTTTCATGCTTGTTGGGAATTTCTCTCAGTGGGGTTTTCCATACTGTTCATAGTTTTGACCCTAAGAATTCTGGGTCCCTGTAGGATTGTGAGATCTTCCACAAAGGCAGAAATAATTGTGTGTGAGACCTCTTCTCCCTAAATAAATGTGAAAGTTTCACTTCACAAAAGAATCATATTCAGCAAGCCTATGATTAAGAATATTAAAACTGGGTTGTTTCCAATAGCAAATGAATGGTTGCATGTTTTTCAAAGCTGTATTCATTTCCACTATTGTTATTTTCTAACTTCTCAAAAGTAAACTTTTCAAAATCATGATGAAATTTCCAGTTTCTGGTTTTGATTCACTTAAATTATGCACATGCCCCCTGATTGTTTTTGTCAGATGAACATATTTTTTATTTTATGAAAATATTTCTATTTTAAAAAATAGGAGAGAATAAATGGATTCTCATTGTGTTAATAACAAAACCCCTATTCATAGATCCTGCTGAGGTCTTTTCCCCCTTAATAAAGTGCCAGGTTTTAAAAAGTTTTGATTACTAAAAATTTTCATTTTGATTCTTTTACTCTGCCCTTAAAGAGTTCGTGCCATTGATCTCAACAATATTGTGTTTTCCAAAAAATAAAGTCTTCATGATGGGAAAAAAATCTAAATATCTATATCTCCATTTATATCTATCTCTAAATGAACTCTACAATTGACAAAAATTATATATCCTGTCTAAAATGTTATTTTTACGTCAGTTGTTTAGAACTCAGAGCTATTTTTTTTTCCTTTAGAAACATGGTATTCGTGTTCTCAGAACAGCCCACAGAAGCTAGGTAATTTGTTTAGCAATGAAGGTGAAATACTGTATGTTTATGGCACAATTTTAATTATAGTAAAATAAAGCAAAGGATTACTGAATAAGACAGAATTTTATAATTTTACCTTTCAGCTATTGTTTGAAGACAGGCATGTTTAATTACGTGAAGATGGACATCTTCAAATAAATTATACTTGTCAACACAGATAATGCTGAATAAAGAGTAAAAACAAAATATGAATCATCCAACCAAACAGAAATACTTACTTTTAACATAGTGTTGTATTTATTTCCAAGACTGAAAACTTATTTTTACGTAATTGAGATTATAATGCACTGTTCTGTATCTTGCTTTTCCCAATCGTTCTTGTATTGGAACAAAAATTTGAAGACTGTCAGCATAGATTCTTCACCTGATCTGACTTCAAATCCCAAACATTTTTTTTCTTTAACATAAGTGTGCTACTACTTTTTGTTTTGTCTTGGCTTGCATGGAATGTATAAAATGAAGCCAAGAAAGGAGAAGGGAGCCAGGAGAGGAGAGCAAGAATGAGCGTGACAGTAAGGAGAGTTTAGGTACCCGTGCAAGCATCAGAGGGTTCTGCGCGTATAAAAGATGTCTGAGAGAAAATGAACAAAATCGGGAGCAGCGAACTTTAGAATAACAGGGATGCTAATGTTAGAACTAAATGGGAATAAGCATCATTTTATCCTATCCCATCCTTTGAAAAGGAGATGAATGTTTATTGAGTTTAAGGTCTTGTTTAGGGGACAGAAAGTGTTTGAGGCAATACTGGGAAAGGAACCTAGATCTGGTGGTGCTCAATTTCCTTCCTTACATATCTGAGGTCTAGAAAAATTGAAGAGGAAGAGGTGTGCATCATCTCCTGGAGGAATAAACAAGGAAATGGCGAAAGAGATAGCAGCTCAGTCAATATCCTGATACAAGGCATGGTCAGAGCTGCCTGGAGCTCTGAAAAGTTAAGGAAACAGGGAAGGAGGAGCGGAGTAGCCTTTCTTTGGTGCAGAGAGGTGAAGACTATTTATAAGCTACCGTCCTTAAGTGTTTTTTTAACTCAAGCATTACTTGCTCCAGATTTGTCAAAATTCTAGAATAAGTGCTACAATATATTGTGAACCTATCCATGTGGATTAGCAAATGAAGAGTTAAATATTTGCCCATTTGATGGAAGGAGAACAATGCCTATCACAACCAATTATGCTTATCACATCATTTACTGTCCTTGAAGCAAAGTCCACCTGTCTCAAAGTATAACTCTAAAATAGTATAAACTTTACGTCTTTTGGACATCAGTGTGAGTAAGAGCCCATTGTTGTCGTATGATACTATTTCTCAGCACTCTTGTTGATTCTAAAATAAACTTGAGATCACTGAGGTGGGAGTCAGAGGCTGGAAGATGGGAAATAGAGAGTAAGGGGTTATAACGAAATTCTATAATGTTCCTAACATTTACAAATGACTACTTGTTCACTTGAAAAATAGAAAGCATTGCCTTGTGTGGAGCTTAGATTTCATTATTTCAATCAGTGTCACTTTGCTTAATGCCAAATGTTGATTTGTTTCTCAAGATTCAGACCTCGCAGATCTAAAATTTGTTTTTAATTTTTTTTTCTTTGCTAAGACTCACCTTGACCTTATCCTGTCCCATGGACTTGAAGAATTTTCCAATGGATGTCCAGACTTGTACAATGCAGCTGGAGAGTTGTAAGTCCCCACTGTTGAAATGACTGCCTGCTTGTTTTAACCAATGACCTGGTTCTTTTAGTGTGTCATTAAGAAGAAAGGACCCATAAGGCTCATTCTCTACCTATTACCAAATCCCAAGGCCCTAATGGAAGGATAAACAAGTGTGCATGTCTCATACACAGACAATCTTTCAAGTAAAATGCCAAATAACTCGCTCTTCCTCAAAAAACAAACCCGATTTAGTAACTTTTATTTGAAATGAAAATGTCTCCTGGGAAAATTAAGATTATTAGTCATTCAGTCTCTAAAATGAATCACTTTCTCATCAGAAAATTATATTTCTTTCTATCTTATGCTCATATAGACCATCACCCCAAAGGAATTTTGTCAGGAAGGGATAACTGATTTGAGGACAAGATATAGGGACCTTAGAGGAGGATGCAAGAACAGGGAGGCCAGAGATGATATGGAAAAAAAGGCATTTCCCTTAAATGGGCAGTGGATCCACAAAGGCACGGGGAAGGAAATAGAGAAATGTAATCTACTTTATCCCCTTTATGCCCTAGCCCTGATGTCACTGACATCTTTGACATGTGCCATACGTTGCTGATGCCTCCAAGGTAATGGGATTTTTAGGCAAGAGACATGAACATTTTTTTGGCTTGTTCTGTCACTTTCTCTGTTTGTAAAGTGCAGAGAATAATAAGCAATACTGACCTACAGGGATGTTAGGAGATTTAATGAAGCAAGGGCAAGCAAATACTTTTAACTTCTTGGCTTAGGAAAATAATAAAGATAAAAAGACACATCAACTATTATTAAAAAAGAGGCAGTGACAGGGTTTCCTTCTGATCACTTAAAATCACTGTAGATTTCCCTTAAAATTCCCTACAGAAATAAACAAAATAATGAAATGTCTTTGTTTTAAGAAGTTGTCAGGGACAAAATGAGAATTTCTGATTTACAATAGGCTTTATGTATTTATTTGTTTCCCTACTGCCTCTTCTTTTGAGAAGAAAGTTGAGAAAAACATTTTCTTATATAATGGTTCCTTCTTTGTGTCTCGTCTCCTGCTCCAAATACTCTCCTGCCTCAACCCAACACTTATTTTCTCTGTAAAACAGCAAGCATAGCTGTCATCTGAGGCTCCCCCAAGACTTAAAAAACTTCAATTAGTAAATATGCTTGGTCCTTGCAGGCCCTAGAAGTAACGAAACCAAAGCAGCCGCAAAGTGTTTACCACTAACTTTGAATTATTCCTTCCTCTTTTACCCTGGTATTACTTACTTCCTCCTTCCCCATCTCTTTCCCTCGTCTGTCTGCCCCAGTCTGGGGCTTCAGGATGGCTGACAACAACTATTACTGTGGTGGCCAGTAAGAAGCTGACCAGATAAGGATATGGGATCACACGGATATGGGGATATGAGCTTCTTGCATTGGGTGGAGAAACCCAACAAGTACTCATATAGCGTTCAGTGCAAGAGACAGGGTTAGTTAGCCATTCTCTTTGTGGAACATCAATACTTATATAGTCTCCTCTTTTTAATTCCCGGCTTTCCATGTTTTATTTTTTGGCTTTGAATAGAAAAGGTGGCTCAAAGAAAGAGGAAAGTAGATTCCAATTAACTTTGTCATTGATTTCTGGGTAGCTTTGGTGAGTCACTATCTTGTAGTAAAAAAGAATCTATAAACTCAATAAATATGCTGAAGTTATTGGCCCACCAAGACCTAACATAATATCCCTTGTCCTCCTCACTCTCATTTTAGAGTTCAAATATCACAAAGAGGGAAGGGAGAGAAAAGATGCCTAAAAGAATAGCAGCCTTCATTTCTGGGGTACAAAAAGATCCAGAAGCACTTAACAGATAATGACCTAGTTAGCAGGAGCTTGGAAACTAAGAGCTAACTCTGGTTTACTAAACTGATAACAGTCTTACTTTGGATGGCTCAGGATTCATAGAACAATATGACCTTATATGATGGAGAATCTGTTTTACTTCATATTAATCATTGTAATGAGTGGGCCCAGTTAGCAAGATACTAGCACAAATGAATATTCCTGATTTGCATTATTCCACAACTTCCTTTTAGGTTGCTTGTTTACGTCTCCCCCACTTGGTAAAATAACAGAGGATTGACCATAAGAACCTTAACATAAGCTTTCTTTCTTTTTAATTTAAATTTAAGTAGCCAACATATAATACATCATTACTTTTTGATATAGAGTTCAATGATTCATTAGTTGTGTATAACACCCAGTGCTCATCACATCACATGCCCTCCTTAATGCCCATCACCCAATTACCCCATCCCCATACCCACCTCCCTTTCCACAACCCTCAGTTTGTTTCCCAGAGTCAAGAGTCTCTCATGGTTTGTCTCCCTCTCTGATCTCTTCCCATTCAGTTTTCCCTCCCTTTCCCTATGATCCTAACATAAGCTTTCTGAAAACAAAGCTAATATACCGTAGAAGAGGGGCCGGGTTTACAATGGAAGTGTTTTAGGCAGGGCTGTGATGAATTCATTCTCATTTAATAAAAATAGAAGAATGCTTTTCATTTGAAATACTAAGATTAGTGCCATGAATTGGATTGTCTTACTGGATTGTCACAGACACAGCTCTTTCTAAAATAAAGACAACCTTCAAAGGATTTTTATGTTCATTTATTTGTTTGTTCTTCAGAAAGATTTAGTAAATTAAGAGGGCAGAAGAAAATGGACTTTATAGATTCCATTCTCCCATTACACAGAAAAAATCATTCAGAAATAGCTTGCGCTCTTCAATTTCTTTGGCTCCAATGACATGTAGTTGTCACGATGATTGTAGCTCCTTTACTAAAAATGATCTTGCATTGATTGGGCATGTGTCTGCTTTAGATGGTTTCCTTGTTTGTTCTTTACATGGCTAGACTTTCAAGCTTTCCTGGAAAGATGCATTAAATTTTTCACTATGATTTGTTTACTCCAGTTGGGTACACAATGAATGACCTGATATTTGAGTGGTTAAGCGATGGTCCAGTTCAAGTTGCTGAAGGACTGACCCTGCCTCAGTTTATTTTGAAAGAAGAGAAGGAACTTGGCTACTGCACAAAGCACTATAACACTGGTAAGTTTACTTTCAGCTGCTAAACCCAAGTGGGCTCTATCTGCAGCGTGTGCTATATATCACATCACCTTGATTGCTATATCTTTACCAAGAAAATGGAGCTACAAGGCATAGACCTTGGCTCAAAACCCCCTTTACAGATAAGATGTCTGCACCCTCTGGAATAAGTCAGTGAGCACAATAGATAATTTCTCCAAAATGGAGAGAGAAGGAAAAAGATTTGGGATTCTTTTGCTGTTCCCTTGCTGACCATGTGCTGTCAAATGAGTTTGAGGAAATGTGTACAAGACCTTGTATATAGTGCAGGAAATGTATAAATTCTGGCCCGTTCCTGGCATCCACTCTTGCCACTGGATCCTCAGATCAGTTTGTACTCTCTGACTTAGTGGAAGAGAGGAATAACCACGTAGGACTTTGTAAACCCAGAAATACAGTTGCTGTGCTCTCCAGTCCTTGATGGTGATAAGAATTTGGATGAAAACCAGCTGGTGGGAATTCACCTGGTTCTAAAGCCATGCACTGTCGTAGTGCTGATAGACACACAGGTCGGGGGAGAATATGAGGAGGTAGTAACAAGTGAGCCTATGTTGTTACCTAGAAGATCATGCCTGCCCAGTAAAGTTGATGGCTTTTCCTACAAATGTCCCAGTCTTTGATACCACACAAGCTGATCATGGAGAGGCAAGCTAGACAGGATAATTTATTCAGTGACTGCTCCAGATCCCTTGCTAAATAGAACATTCATGAACACTTATTCCAATAGTCAATAGTGCTTCTTATGAAGTGACCAAAACCTGGTTCCAAAGTGTTTTTCCTGACCAAGAGGAATCCAGCCCTATCTCTCATAATTTGTGTGGACTAAGCCAAATTACCTTCCGGGGTTCTGTCTCCAAACCAATTAAGGGGGAAGAAAAGTGGCAAGGGACAGGAACATTTGTCTCTTAACAGTATGTTAAAAGTTTTAATATCTTTGTATACACTCTTTTTATAAGTATTGTAACACTGTAAACAGATTTTAGGAATATTCTAAATGTCCTCAAGCAATTACCCAGAAAGCCAGGAAATTGTTACAATGACTAGATTATATGCATGTCATATACAAATGTACATTTTTCTCTTATTATGGATGGCACAAAGATAGATACACAATTATCCAAATAATTTGAGGGCCCCATGTGAACTTTACTATTTTCAACTGTTACGTATTATGCATTATATATTATATGCTATACATACATACTGCAGGTTATGTATTGTATGTTATATATTACATATTATAACCTCACAAAATGTCACTATTTCTACTTGTCAGTTTCTGACTGTCTTGCAAATTCTGAAGCTTTGTCTAAATAATCAAGCTACAAGCACAGATTTAGAAAAATCATTCAGCCCAGTGACTCTTTTTTTTTTTTTTTTTTTTTTTTTTAAGTAGGCTCATGCAGGGCTTGAATTCACAACCCTGAGATCAAGACCTGAGCTGAGATCAAGAGTCAGATGCTTAACCAACTGAGCCACCCAGGCACCCTTAGTCCAGTGACTCTTAAGATCACTCATTCTCACAACTGTTAATTCCATTACTGGTTGAGTTGAAAAAGAGTTGAATTGGTTATGTAGGGTTAGCATTTTGTGCCATCTTCCAAATCCACCTGTAATACTCTTAAAAACTAAACAGTGGGAGGCTAGAATGGGAAAGATAAATTCAAATTGGATCTTAAATCATTATTTCCTGCTTTCAGGAAAGTTTACCTGCATCGAGGTTAAGTTTCACCTGGAACGCCAGATGGGATACTATCTGATCCAGATGTACATCCCCAGTCTGTTGATAGTCATTTTGTCCTGGGTCTCCTTTTGGATAAACATGGATGCAGCCCCTGCTAGGGTTGCACTGGGCATCACCACTGTCTTAACAATGACCACCCAGAGTTCAGGTTCCAGGGCATCTCTGCCAAAGGTAAGAAGTCTCCTCACTTGACAACAAGTGACAGGAGGCGGCGGTGGGGGGGTGGGGAGGGGTTGTCAAAGGTCTTCTGGGCTGGAGAATTCTGTGAAGACAGAAATGTTTGCCATCCTGTGGTACCGTTGGAGGTGCAATGCAATAAGAGAATGAAGAGCTGAGTTTGAGAGAATTAGAGCTCTGAGGACATGGGGGACCTTCCTGATCAGATCAATTAGGGGAGAGGAGAATCAGGGTTGAGAGAGAAGAGGGATGAGTGAAGGCAGAAACATGGCTCAGGACTTATGTCTAAGAAGCCCTTGAGTGCTTTTGACCTCATGTTGTTCATGAGCCATGAAGCTTGCAGGAATTAGAGTAAGATTGATGCAACTTACGCTGTACTATCAACTATTTATTGGTGAGCCTATTGTGATTCATGTGCTCAGTGAAGTCATTTACAATAATAAGTTTGAATTAAGCTCCTGGAAATTTACACAGAAAAGCCATGTCAATGAGTATATATGAGAAATAAATATAAATACTAGAGTGCAGCAAAGTAGATACACAAATCTTTGTCATTCCTTAATTTACCTTAATGGTTGACACACAATTATTTTCAAGTGACATAGTTACCTAGAGAAAGAAGAGTGGAGTCTTCCAAGATGGTGAAAATTCTGACAACCATGGCAGGTGGACAGAGAAGCATGAGATGGATAACAGGTACACATAGACATTTTGTAGCACTTCAAATAATAATCCATAATGGCTGTATAATTTATTTTTATGTAAGGGCAGGTCCTCTATATTTGTAAATATTGCTTAAGCAAAAAAATGATAAATGTCCTGTTTGTGAAATGTCCCAGCACTCCAGAAGTGTGCCTGTGTGTGTTTCCTTTTCACCGAGTACATTGAGCCGCTGGTTTCAATTTTCCAGGAGTGTGAGTTCAATTTAGTATTCACTGTACACTGTCTCATACTGGTTGAGCAGTCTCTCCAAAACCTAGTTCCAGCAAATAATTGAGGTATAATCCCCTGTCTTTGCTGGCTTGAGCTTATGTTCAGTTGTGCTACATTTGACATAAGCTATGTTAGATCATGTTCCACATTAACTTCTGTGTTGGAAGATAAGATGACATATGGAGGAGGTCTGTGGCTATACTAGAGATAGGCTGAATGCTGGGAAAATTGTCATACAAACTTTCCAACTTCTATGCCTCCAAAGATAAATATTAGATTTGTATGCTAATAGAGAAAGGGATAGATCCATCTCTGATACTTCTTAATTTTCTAGAATAACAAATAGTATAAAATACTTGTGTTGTATTTCTATTGAAATACAGATATCAGAAATACTAACAGCTTTCTTTTCAGCTACATAATAAATCAATTTTACCTAATAAAAATTCTAATCCACAGTGTGCCCCAACCCAAACAGGTTCATTTGCTTATGACTTGTTAGTTATTAGTTCTAGCCATCACTGCATGCTATGTCATTAAACCTCAGGATGCACAAAACATGTAGTTTACAATTTAATAGATAGCTAAAGTATTGGTTACAAGTTGTAAGAAGATAATGTCAAAAAAGAAGACATTTATAGCCTCCAAACTCCCATTGCTATGAAAAAAGTAGTCATTTAATTTCAAAATGGAAGCTTTTGTTTTTATAAATTTGTTATTCATTCTTATTAGCTATTATGATTCTACATCAAAGGTCAAAACTATTGCTAAATCAATGGTCACTGATCGGTGATCTTTGTCTGTAGAGGCGATCAGGAACTCAGATAAACTAAAAGATAGTATATTCAAAAGTCATTTTATACTTGGCTCTGAACTCATAGTGGTTATCCTTTAGCCATCAGTAGGTTTATCTTCCTACATATGTTTTTCTTGGGCTATTATTAAACATGGTTGGCTCTCAACTGACTGTGGGGAGATGTGACTCACATGGATTACAGTGAGAAAGGAAAATGGGAAAAAAAGTGAGTCATGGAAAATAAAGAATTGACCATACACTTATACACACACACACACACACACACACACACACACACACACACGTACTCATTGTAATTTATAAACACTGTAGTCCCCAAGCAGATGCCCCATGCTGATTGTACAGTTGTTCTGGAGCCTATAGCAACGCCCTTTACGGACTAGGCATGCACCTTGCACTTTCAAAATAAGACATGCTTGTTAGAGAAAAAATAGAAGATACAGAAAATATCATTAACATTAACTATCCAGTAAGTAACTGTTGTTAAGACTTTGGTATATTTTCTTCCAACCTTTCTTCGACACACATTTGTGTAGGCAAACCCACACACATGCACACACAGAGAATTGGATCAAAACTGTCTCAAAAGACAGTTATGTACTATCTGCCATTTCCATAGCATTAAAAATCTATCATGAACATACTTTGCAGTGACATAATAGCCTATCTGGCATATTAACAATCATTTATCTTACTATCTTGGATATTTAGGATTTTATTATTTGCTTTTCTAAGTGTGATCGTTATAAATATATTTGTATATGAGTGCTTGTGTCTCACTGTGTTCTAGAAGACATGTGTATATATTTTCTAAATCTTATTTTACAACGGAAAAAAGAAGAAATTGAGGATGATTAGAGCAAATGAGGGACAATCTGTAGGAAAATGCCCAATATCTTCCATTCAGGCAAAAATTTTGTCTTGTTCATCATGTTAACTTCAGCACCTAGTACAGTGTGTGACTTACACTAGATGATCAATAAGTCCTCATTGAATGGATAAAGAAGTTAATGAACAACCATGTTTCCCCTTGTGAAACCATGTAGAAGATACACTTAACACACACTCTATGTGTAAATGTTTTACAGAAAATATTAGAGTTCTAATATATGGAAGAATCTCATAATAATATGACATATACCACAGAGGAATGGAATTTCTCTAAAGGACTATGTCTCCCTTTTCAGAAGTTCTCAAGTAGACTTTGGGAAGTTAAGAATATATCCACAAATATGTATTTTGAAATACAGGCAGGCCTCCCAGATCTAAATCTTAAAGCCTTCTTTTCACTCAACCTCTCCAAGCCTGTTTCCTCATTTCTAAAATGAGACTAACCTTATCTACTCCTTTTAAAAATTGAACTAGGATGAGATGAGGTATTACTTATATAAATCATTTAGCCCAGTTTCTGTACAAGGTAGGCACTCAATTCATTCTCGTTATTTTTATTGTTATTTTTCCCTGTCCATAATATTAGTAATATTAGAAGTAATATTAGAAGACTCATAAATGGCCTTATGCGTAGAAGATACCATGTTCTTCGGATGGCCCATTATTTGGTTATAATCATGATGCCAATGAGATGAGCTGAAGTTTGTTATATGCATGTGTGTGTGTATACACCCACGTATGTGTTTTTCATAGGTAGGCAATTTATTGAATGGGTTAAGCTCTAGAGCATCTGAATAAGCAATGGCTCTGTTTTTCTCTAATCACTGCCATTAAACATCCTCAGTTGGTTCTATTTTCTCTGTCCCTGGAGGACACTTCAGAAAGATTCCATAGGTTCTCAGTTACTACATGCCATGCCATTAGACCGAGAATGAACAAACATGTGCTTTACAATTTAATAGACAGCTAAAGTATTGGTGATAAATACTTTAGCACAGTCCATTTTTTTTTAAATTTATTTGACAGAGAGAGACACACGGCAAGAGAGGGAACACAAGCAGGGGGAGTGGGAGAGGGAGAAGCAGGCTTCCCGTGGAGCAGAGAGCCTGATGCGCAGCTCGATCCCAGGACCCTGGGATCATGACCTGAGCCGAAGGCAGACGCTTAACGACTGAGCCCCCCAGGTGCCCCTTTAGCACAGTCCATTATCAAATTATTTAAAAACCAGCTAGCTTGAAATAAAACTTGAGTCTCACAACCAATTCAATGCTCTTTCCCTCCCTTGCCCCCAGCCCAGACCTAACCTTTGGCTTGAAGATGTCCGGCAAGGTGGACATGTTGTCTGTTCTTACCCTTGCTTTTCACAGCTCTTACCCTTGCTTTTCCAATTCTCTTCCCCACTCCTGTTGCTTGCTTCTCTACTATTGAGGGCTGAGGGTGAAAGAGTGGATGGAAGAAAGTTGTACAAGACTGACACTATTGTATTTGAACTCTTGCCTTCTCTAATGGCAGGCCTCCAAATACTGGCTTTCTTGATGGTTGAACTTGAGTTCCTTGGTAATTCCTGGGGATCCTGCACATTACACCATTCCTGGATGAATAATGCAATCTCTGGCTGGTGTCTTATAATTTCCTCTTATCTATCACTTCCTAGCAGCATATCCCATACAATTGCTTACTCCCAGGCTCTCCTTACTCAAGTAGATAGCCCTCCTGGTTGACATGTTTTGAAGATGATTCACATCTATCTTCCACACCATTTATTTGGCCCACCAAGAATATGTGTTCATTGCCTTGCTAAATAGTGGAAATGCAACTTAACTGTTAACGCATCTGCTTTTACCCTACCATCTTGGGTATTCTAGCTAACCTACTGCCTTCAGAATTTATCCAGGTAAGAAACAAGTATTGGTGTTCATTTTTTAGTACAAAACCCAAACTACTGAGGACACATGACAAGTTCTCCTAATAACACCTTTACTCCCTCATCCAGGAGCAACCTGTTGGAATTTCAGCAGCTCAGCAGATACATGACATGTGCAGGAGATGCCAGTCTCTTTTCTTACCAGGGTGGGGGTAAACCATCTGCTCCCCATCTTTAGGAGAATAGGGAAAAGGCCACAGCACTCTCAATATCCATGAATCCCATTACTTCAATTAATTCTTTTCAAATGTCTAGTCTTCTGTAATGGTACAGGCTATGGAGTACAATTGTCTCTAGATAGCATTTGCTTTGTTCTAGCAAGTCCTGTATCCTTCATGCATATGTGTAGAGTCTCCCTTCAGAGTGAGGTTTTAGCTGACATTCTGAGACAAGAATATCCCATTCCCATACTATTACACTTACGAATAAACATACTTAATTTTAGAGCTTTATCCCTATGAGGCAAGGACTCCATTGATGTCATCTATGTTTACATATCACCACTTAGCACAACACCTGGATCATAGTAGATGCTCAGTAAAGATTGGGTTAGTAAATGAATATACAGTGTTAAAAAGATTTATGGTTAAGTGGCATGCCAGGTGTAATTTAATTGGTGATTCATTCATCCATTCATTTATTCAACTAACATTTATTGAATGTTTTCTCTGTGCCACTCATTGTGCTAGGGGCTAGAGAAATCAGAGATAAATAAAACATAGTCCCTGCCCTCACGGATTTGTCATCTCGTATGCTAGAGGCAGATACCTGGAATGGTGACCATTAAACAATGTGGAATATAAGGACATCCAGAAGCATGCCTAACCTATTAAATGAAGTAGGGAGAAATGGAGGGGGAGGAAAAGGGCTGGAGGAAGAGAGCCAGAGAAGGAGGGAGAGAAGTAGTGTTAGGAAAATGGCCTGAAGGAGGGAGCCTGAGCTGAATCTATGAAGAAAATAAAATAGGTAATGTAGAAGGTGGCAAAAGTCATTCCAGGCAATGAGGACTTCCTACTCATATTTTGGCTACACCCATAAAATAAGATTTTTCTAGAAGGCACTCTGGGCAGGTTTCCAACATGCTTCACAAATTTTAAGCACATTTCAAGTAGTGTTTATTGATTCCAAGTTCATTTCCTGCTTTCCTGCCAACCAAAGTTTTTGTGGTTTTTGTTTTGTTTGGTTTGATTTGGTTTTCAAAAGTTCAATCTTTTCCCTAAATACAGGAAAATGAAATACCAGCATGGTATCTGTTCCATAGGTGCCTTCCCATTTGAAGCTGTAAAATTGGTTTTTTAGATATACATCTCTGCCAACCCCCAAGAAGCTGTTCTGCTGGTAATGTTCTATTTGGAGCACAAAACTCCTAGTGGTAGACTAAAGGCTGGGTGTATTGTTGTCTTTTCAACCCACAGGAAAATATCAGGATGAATTGAATAGAAGGCTGTGAGACATCAGGCAGGCTTTGAGTGTGGCCAGAGTTAAACCATTAATTTTCCTTTACTTGTGTTTGCTATTATTGCTGAATGATTTGCAGCCACTCCTAAATGTGTCTTGAGTCCTCATTTGGAGGTGCAGCCCAGAGACTGTAGAGGTGAGAACCAGTGTTGGTAGGGGACAGTTGGGATGATGTGGTGTGCAGGTGACTCTGACAGATCCTTAACCATCTCCTCAAAGCAAGGATCCAGAGGTATTGTCTTTGGCCATTATTAACCAAGATGCCCTATATCCTATATAAGGAAATTTCCCCTTACTTTTCAGCCATCTGGTCAACTAAGACCAGCTGGACCATTTCAAGCAGCTGCCAAACCCATGACAGCTTGAAATTTTAAACAAAAGAGGCCATAATCTTACCATGTTTGGTCTTGCTTTATTCCCCACGAGAATGTTTCTAGCTAGAGACTGCAGTAAGAGAAACTATGAAAGCAGCAAGGCTGATACCTACAGAAGTTTTGAAATAAGAATTTGTCTGGATGTCTGTTTTAACTCTAAGAAAATAAAGATGATTGCTCCTTGAATCAAGTACATCCCCAGCTAATTGGAATGAATCTCCTAGGTCAGATGGGTATTTCTGGAAGAAGATGGGAATAATTTTGTCTTATAAAATCAGGATTTTACTTAGTCCTCAGATAAAAGGTTGAAAAGTAAGAAAGCCAAGCTTTGGCAAATTGATCTGCAGTCCTTCTTGCTTTAGCCAGATGTCTGCATATATGGGAGACTACATAAACTTTCCCTTCCAGCATTTCCTGAGACACAGCAAATTAAAGAGTTGTTGATATAGTGAGTGTCTGATAAAAATATGCAAAGAGATGAAGTGCACGAATTCTCTTGAGATAGCGCTGGAGCACCAATGGCACTTTAGTTCAAGAATGTTGTTGGAAAGCTGACAGTGGGAGAAGCTACCCAGGCTGTGCTTCTGCTCAAGTCTTGATGAGGTTCATAAACCTTTTTGGGATAGCATTTTAAGGGTCAGGATTATTATTTTTTTAATTTTAATTCCAGTATAGTTAACATACAGTGTTATATTAATTTCCAGCCTACAATATAGTGATTCAGCACTTCCATGCATCATCCATTGTCCATCACAAGTGCCCTCCTTCATCCCCATCACCTATTTCCCCCAGCCCCCCATCCACCTCCCCTCTGGTAACCATCAGTTTGTTCTCTTATAATTAAGAGTCCTGTTTCT
Source organism: Halichoerus grypus (assembly GCF_964656455.1). NCBI lineage: Eukaryota > Metazoa > Chordata > Mammalia > Carnivora > Phocidae > Halichoerus > Halichoerus grypus. The sequence continues at coordinate 121,184,488 of NC_135727.1, read as the reverse complement.
TGCTTTGTCTCTTTTCCCTTTGCTCGCTTGTTTTGTTTCTTAAATTCCACATGAGTGAGATCATATGGTATTTGTCTTTCTCTGACTTATTTTCACTTAGCATTATATTGTCTAGCTCCATCCATGTCATTGCAAATGGCCAGATTTCACTCTTTTTTTATGGCTGAATAATATTCTGATACACACACACACACACACACGTACACACATACACACATACGTACCACATCTTCTTTATCCATTCATCTATCAATGGACCCTTGGGCTACTTCTACTTCCATGATTGGCTATTGTAAATAATGCTTCAATAAACATAGGGGTGCATGTATCCCTTTGAATTAGTGTTTTTGTATTTTTTGGGTAAATACCCAGTAGCGTGATTACTGTATCATAGGGTAGTTCTATTTTTAACTTTTTGAGGTTTCTCAAAAAGTTAAAAACAGGATTATTTTTAACTCTCTCTTTCCATTTCACTAAAATGGGTAACTGTATCTAGGTCATACAGCCTAAATGTCTCTGGTTCTTATAAATGCCACACAGTGAGGGAAAAATAAACTATTATGGAACATGTACTACATAAAGAAACAGAACTTCTTAAGAAGATTGACATATACATAAACTAGATCATAATTTAGTAAAGTAAGGACAGTAGGGTAGATTTTTTTTTTACAAAAAATGGCTGCAATGATTCTCCTCTCTGTATCCATACCCTTTGGGTAACAGGCTCCTCCCACATTGTCAACTTGACTATGTGACTTGCCTTGGCATGTTGGACAATGGCAATTTTGACATAAGCAGAGACTTCAAAAATGTTTGCATATTGTAGCTAGGTTTCTCCTGCTACTCTTGGGATCCTGTACACACTACCATGTGAATAAGGCCAGGCTAGCCTTCTGAATGATGAGAGACATGTGGCCCAGTTATCTCAGTTACCAAGATGACAGCCAGCTAACCACCACTTCCTTGCTCACTGCTCTAGGCACACTGGCCTTCTTGCAGTTTCCTGAATATGCCAGGCACATGCTGTCATCCCCGGGGCCTTTGCAATGACTGTTCTCTCTGCCTGGAGTGCTCTGCCCCCAGATATTTACATGATAAACTTTTCCACCTTTTCCAAGTCTTTATTCAAATCCTGCCTCCTCAGTAAAGCCTGTTCTGGCCTTCATCACCTTACCCATGCCCTCATCAATACCCTGACCCAACTTTTCATTTTTTTTTGTTTTCTCACTATACTTTATTACCTTATAGCAACCCTATGACTTGTATAAAACTCTATTATAGATTATGTTTCCCGTATATTGCCTGTTTCCCTTAGCTTAACTATGAACTCCAAGAAGGCAAAGATCTTTATCTAGTTTGCTCCCTAAAACAACACCTAGCCTATAGTATATGCTCAGTAAATGTTTGTTGATAGAATGAATGAATGAATATATACATCTCTAAAGTCTATTCATTGTGAAAATTCTATCTAAATTTTCTCAAGGATACCGAACAAATAAAAGGAGCCCACATAGCCAGGGGCCCATCTTTCCTTAACTGGCTGGCTATTCATTACCACAGAGAATCCTGACTGCCTATTATGTTACTGTAACATAATTACATTATTTTAAAGTTTCACTTCCCTGACTGACTATATCAAATAGTGTTACGTACAGTTTTTGATAGCTGTTTCTCTTAGAGCAATCTAGCCAAAGAAATAATAATACAACAACAACGGTTTAGATGATGAGAGAACATGCAGACAGGCTATTTTTATCTAAGTTTTGCTTCTTCAGCACTGTCACAAGTAATTTGGAAGTTTCTCAGTGTGCCAGTGCAAGTGTCCATTCTCCCTTCTTGCTGCTCCAGTTTGTTTGGATGCAAGTGTAGCCTCTGAGTCCTGGTGAAGGCACCCAGTACTCTCCTCATCCAAGCTCTCGACAGCCACTCTGGGCCACAGGTGCTGTGCTATACTCTTTCTTAGGGGCCCAGACACCAGAAAATACTCCCCTTTATTTACCTAACAAAAACCAAGTGGATTTTTGTTTTCCTCTGATTTTAATACGTCATCAAAGACTATTTCTGCATTTAAACTTAAGGATTGCTTTGGACTGCATCTAGGACTTGAGAGGTCATGAGCTCCAACCTGAAGTCAACTGTATATATCCAAAGCACATCATTTTCCATCCCTCCCAATAACAGGACGGGGGGGACAACTCCATTTGCTTTCCAAAATTGACTGTGCCTTAATGAAACTGGAGTAGTGAAATATTTTCAAACTACACATGAATTGATCTTATAAAATCTTAAACTTTTGTGTTGTTAAAAGAGCCTCAGCAATCCTATTAGGGATATGAAAACTGATGACATGAAGGTGAATTCACTTCTCATTTTTTAAGACCTGCTTGAAGTGGGGGCATCTGGGTGGCTCAGTGGGTTAAGCATCTGCCTTCCGCTCAGGTTATTATCCTAGGGTCCTGGGATGGAGCCCAGCATCGGCGTCAGGCTCCCTGCTCAGTGGGGAGTCTGCTTCTCCCTCTCCCTCTCCCTCTGCCCCTCCACCCGCTTGTGCTCTCTCTCAAATAAATAAAATCTTAAAAAAAAAAAAAAGATCTGCTTGAAGTGGATGCCACTTCTTACATGAAGCCCTCATGGAGCTCCATAAAATGTAAATGGCTTGTTTTCCTTGCCTCCACGGTACTTCGTGCTTTATATCAATCATTGCATTGCATTTTGGACTCCTGGCTCAGTGATTACAGCCCATGTGTCCTTGCCCTACTTTAGATCATTCAACTCTGCATAACCTGTGTGACTTACACAGAAGCAGCCCTCAGTAGTTACTGCTGAAGTACTGTAAGAAGACCATGTTCAACAGTTTCTGATGTTCGGTGATCACAGTAATAAGAATTACTGCCGGAGCTTAATGGGCCTGAAAAGAAAGTGTCACCAAAGCAGAGGGTCTCAGACTTTGCTGCACGTTAGAATCAGCTGAGGAAATTTTCAAGCTTTCTCAGATTTCACCACAGACAAATGAAATCAAACTATGTGGCAGTAGGGTCCAGGCATCAGAATTTAAACAAAATGTTAATGTGTAGCCAGGGCTGAGAACCACGGCTCTGAATTTTGGTGTTGTCTGGGGAAATGTTTTCAGTGTTTATCATGTACCAGAATATATATATTCACTTGAACTTCACAACAACACTCAGAACTAGACACTATTATTATCCTCACTTTGGAGATGATGGTACCAATGCACAGAGGAATGAAGTAACTTGCTCACGTTCATACAGAGTGAAATCTGTTGTTTAAGCCTAATGACTAATCATGGTGCCACACCATCTTTCATAGTTAACAGTTGCGGAGTTCCTTCCACGTGCCTGGCCCTATGCTAAACCCTTTTACAGAGGTCATATCACTGCAAACAGATGACATAAGCACGATTTTGCATCATCAGGTAACAGGTAGGGAAACGGAAACATAAAGAGGTTAAGTAATTTGTCAAGTTATTTTTCTAGCAGGCGAAGAACTAAGATTCAAACCACTGGTCAGTTCAAATCCTCCTGAAGGAAGAACTAAGAATTTTAAGTTCCATCACGCTGTCCATACCATGCTAATTACAGGTGGAAGTTTTGACTGTGAGAGGAGTTATTTTCCAGGCTCTGAAATCCCTGTCTGTGGCTATGCATACTGTATTCACTGGGTACTGAATGCAGTTGGCAACTTTGTTCATCATTTGGATGGATAGACAATGCTTGCCTGATTGCCCTCTTTCATATTATGAAAGGACTTATAATGGTTCCTGAGGCTTCCGTTATGCAGTCCTCCTCAGCAGACTCTCTGACTGAACTCAGTTGCTGTTTATTGTTTCGGTCAGCTGTAGCCATTTTAACCATCATTTTCATCAGCTCACAGGTATGATTATGTTAAGAGCCCCACCGGGCATAGGCCATGATCTATCATTTAATGCCAACTAAAAGGTTGAACAAAAGCAGATTGGGTGATCATCGACAACAAAATGGTTAAATAAATTCATACAATGAAATACTAGGTACAAAAATGTAACAACTGCAGGCACACTTAACAACAGAGATGAATCTCTGTCAAACCTAATGTTGAAGAAAAGTTATAAGCACAGAAAAAACGTTCGCAGGCAGAATTAATCTAGGGTGTTTGAACTAGAGTTATGGTGGGATTTGGGAAGTAGAGAGGGATTAGTGACTGGGAGGGACCATGAGGGATTGAGCTTCAGGGGTCAAGGAATGTCCTATTTCTTGACCTGGGTGGTTATGTGGGCATGTGCATTTTGTGGTGATTTACTGAACTGTATAGCTGTGATCCTGGTACTTTTTGTTTCCAATATAAATGGCACATTTTGTTTCTAAAAAGAGGAATAAAAGTTGTTTGGTAGAGCAAAAAAAGGACAGGTTCCCCATATGAGCTTACAAGAACGTTTCGGCACAAAGCCATTCTTTTTTCTTTCTTTCTTTTTTTTTTTTTTTTTTGATTTTCTTTTTGATCTGGTACTTTTAAATATTTTAATACAGAGGTTTTAAAAAAAACCAGATTGCACAAATAATGAAGAAACAATAGAGAATACTGTTTCCTCCTCTTCCTTTTTCAGAACAAAAATAACAAAAGCTGATATTTATTGACTCTAGGTTCCAAATTTGCTACAAAGTGCTTTTCATTCATATATTATTTAACCCTCTCCACAGTCCTATGAGCTAGATATTATTGGTCCCATTTTCGGGATAAATAGATTGAAACTCAAGGTTGTACAACTAATAAGTGCCAAAGCCAGAATTCAAACTTAATTGGACCCTACTCTATTCCTTTCTTACTATGCTACTCTCTTCATTTTATAGTCACTAATGTCCCTTCAGCCTTTAAAATGGATATCCTTTACGACTGTTGCAATTTATATGCTTGAGGGTTGACTGATGAGGCTCAAAGGATTCGGTAACCTAGAGATCCCTTCCATATTCTTAAATTATGAGACACAGTGTTGAGGGATCATAATGAATTTTCCATCCAGTTCTGACTTCTCCCTGGAACAGTCTCACCCTTTATCTTGCTTCACACTGCTGTTCCCTGCTCACTTGCTAAACAATCCTTTCTTATGAAAAGGGAAAATAACAGCTTTCTGTCCTTGGAGAGAATTTGAAGGTCCAAGATATTAAACAAATTGGTACCTAATAGTGTTTCTTGCCTTATGTAATCCTAATGAAAAGATCCCTAAAAAAGGGAATGAACGTTTTGTAATTGGCTCATAGAGAAGACCATTTCCCTTTACCCATAAACTTGTTGGTTCCAAACCATATGCATGGGTTTCTCTTTTTGTGGGACTCCATAGAAAGTATGGTCTGCAGATATGGAAATACATTATAGGACTAGTCTTCTCATTCAGTTTTATTTAATATTCATAGTATAGCCTATATTCTAAGATGCACTTTTTCTTGTTTTCACAGCTCTGAGTTTGGGTTGCAGGTTAAAACTGAAGGCAAATCAGAGTTTAATTAGAGATGTTTTTCTTTCTCAGCGGTGTGTAAAATAACGGCGCATCTTCCAGTACTGGCATCTTAGGTGTAATGAACTTCTTCTAGAGCCAGCCACTATGCTTGGCACTGGGCATATAGAAGTAAGCAGGATATACATGCACCCAGCCTTCGGAGAGCCCACATCCCACTGGAGTGACACATATTGAGTATGTAATTAGCTGATAATACTGCAATGCCCCATGAATGATCAGGTTTTCTAATCTGGTTGTGGGAACAAGCGCTATCCTCAGCCCTGTGAGAACACCAGATCCCCTTTCCTCTAGTTCTTTATGGCTATTCTTTCCCTGGCCTTAGTTACTTTCCTCAAGGGAGTACTTTGCTGAATGCTCTGGAGGAACCTTCTTCAGACCTCTGGAACTCACTGTCTGTCTCCCTTGGCAATTCTCTCCATTCTGGTACTCTACCCTGTGTGAGGCGAACGTGATAACCACTACACTACGGAAACTGGTACTCTACCCTGTGAACTCTAGACTCTGTGGACTACCAGACCCTCAGCTTCATCTCTTCAATTTTGGGAGTTGGTTCATCCTCTCTGCATCATGACCTGAAAGCTCTCTCAAAACAGTACACTGTAGCAATAGCTGGACTGACGGCATCTGTTTTCCATCTTTTAAGGATCACTATCCTTTTTGCCTAATGTCCAGTGCCTTGAAATCCAATTTTTTCATGTTTTCTCCAGATTTTTTAGTGATTCAGGATGGAGGGTAAATCTGGTCCCTCTTATTCCCTCTTGGCCTTAAGTGGAACTCATTGTGATGGTTTTGAATCCATGATTTATTTTTAAAATTTGACATGGGATGTAAATAAATTGAATGTGACAATTTAGATAATTGAAATAATTATCAGAACCAGCTAATGCTAAGAGTGCAGTTGTTCTAATCAATGAAGACTGGCATTTATTAATACATGGTCTATGAACTCTAAGACCAAGAACAAATGTTTTGTAAAGAAATTAATAATTGGGATGTATGGGCATGAATATTAATATCCTAATGGGAAAATTGGTTTTGCTCTACAAAATGTTTCATCAAAAGATTTGCTTCAAAGTGATATATTCCAACATATTTAGGCTTATAGTTGACTGATAACTCTTGACTCTTTTTTTATAACACACTCTGGACTGCTTTGGGAAGAGGGAACCTTAACCTCCCATTCGGCAACCCCTCTTCACAAGTCAATATCTCTTGATCATCCCTGCTTGTCCCCCGTGGATGCAGTCACTAAATCACATAGTTATTTACTTCATTTAGGTTTGATTTGATTCAATAAATATTCAAGGTACACCTACTATGTTAGGCATTAAGTAGGTCAAAGAGATGGTAAGATAGTCCCCGCCCTTGAGGAATTTATGATCTAGTACAAGAGTCAGCAAATACTCTCTGCAAAGGGCCAGATAGTAAGGAATTTAGGTATTGTGGGCCATAAGGTCTCTGTCGCAACTAAACTCTACAGCTATGGCATGAAGACAGTCACAGACCATACATAAACAAATGAGTGTGGCTATATTCCAATAAAGTGTGGCTATATTCCAATAAAAAACCCCTGACCTGATAGGAAGAAGCAGAGATACAAAGATCACCAAAAGCAAGTGCTACGGGATGTCACAGAAGGGAGATACATATCTTAATATCAGGTTTGTAAAAACAGTGAATGATTTAATGGAGGCAGCAATATTTGACTTCATGTATTGAGATTAGATAGGATTACAATAAGCAGAAATGACAGAAGACCTGAAATAAATACCAGAGATGGGTAAGCACTGAAGATTTGGGGGGAGAAGTCATCCTATTTAGCCAGAATGTTGATTATACTCAGGAGTGAGGTAGAAAAATAAGGAAATGTAAGGTCTTTGGGCGCCCTCCCCAGCCCCCAAGAGAAATTTCTTCCTCCTGTAGACTGGTTAAGCTCCTCTCCTTGGTCCTTTATCTCATTCTGCTTTATATTATGGTTATTTTCGCACTTCTCTTTATTCCTCTGCTAAACAATCTTCACCTTTAGGGCAATGATTATATATTGTTCATCTTTGAATCTCCACTGTTTCTAGCCAGAGATGAGACACAACAGCAGAGGAAAGAAATTTGTGGGGTTAATAAATGAAAGCATCCACTTCAGCCCAAACCATTTGGGTTTAGTAACTAGACTCTGAGGCCCCGCAGAAACAGTTTAAAGACTAGCTGACTCACAGGGGGTAGAAATGTTCACTCGTTACAACAGCAGCACCTTTATTTTTCAACAAGGGTTTTGGGAAGAAATCATGCAAGCATGCATAGGTTAATTCCTTTAATTCCTCTTCCATGTAGATTTGACCGTAATTAGTAGCCACTTGAAATACAGCTTATAAGTTGCAATTCTCCAGTCTATTTCAAGGGGGAAAATCCATATAGATAAGTACTGGGGTTTTATTTTTTAATCAAAAGGTTAATTAAGTGAATTAATCTTTATGTTTGAATACATTTTTCCATGAAATTTGGAATAAATAATTTAAACGGGTTAAAATCAAGTCAGTGTAGTATTAAAATGAATAATAAAGCTTAGGAAATGAGCAAAAATCTTATGTGTTCTGTTAATCATGCATCAGCAGGCAAAATTGCCTATGGCAAGTTTAACCTGAGAAGACAGGAAAGCTGATAAAGATTCTCAAATCCTCCTGCAATTGCTAGTACCTCCATAGAAATCATTTTGTAAAATGCATAGTGCTTCACAGAGACCCAGTTTTTGAGCAGTTCTTCAAAGAAAAACACCAAGCAGTTAGCATTTAAATGAACCTTCTGAATAGCAAAGAGAGTAAATAAGTACAGAATTATAAATCAGCTTTATTGTGTCCACTGAGAAAATGAAGATAGCAAAACTGGACTCTGACTACACACATGGGACTGAAAGCCAATGGTGACACCATCCATCAGCAGGATCAGTTCATAAAACACCTGTGTGTCGTGAGACTATGTGGTAAGTGGTAGCTTACGAGTAGGAACCTTCTCTTGTTAGTAAAGAAGCAAACAAGAGAAGTATTAGGGTCAAAATCTGTGTCACTATTCACAAGAAAATGGGTTGCATCATAAGGATATAATGTACACGTCAAAATATGAGAATGCAAGACAATTTCTTGCATTTCTTTCATGCATATTCAGTCACGGTCTTTGAAGTCCCCCAGAGAAGTGTTAATTTGTTCTTCACGTGAAGTTAATTAGGTCATGTGAGATGTGTGTCTCGTGTTACCTCTACTGGAAACAACTCCTAAGGAGGAGTTTTGAGTTTATGTCTCCCAACCCCAAGTCATGGGGATCAAATGTACTGTGGTTTGTATTGAGAGCAAAGAGATACTCCCCTTTGTGTCCAGGTAGAATCACTACTCCTGGGATTCCCTGGCCATACTGAAATTGGGACACACGCACAGAGAACCATTAGGGGTATGTCTAAAGGACACAGGAGCCGAATGAATGAGTTCCCAGTGGCCAAAGCTGGAACAATTTAGAGGAAATAAAGTGGTACTGGATTATAACCTATATTATAAAGTAAATATCCATGAGTACATACTGATATAAATAAATGAATAAAAATGTTTGGGGGACAGTAAATAAATCTCCCATGCAGAAGGATTCCAAAGAATTTATGTAGATATTCTATCCTAAAGGAGATTGAGCCTAATTCCCCACTTCTTAAGTGTAGGGTGTATGTAACGACTTTCTCCCAAAGAGGACAGCATGGAAAGGAGGAAAAAAAAATAACTTTACAGTAGAGAAATCTGACAAACCCGACCTCAGCCAGATGATCAAAATCAACTTCAGCAGTGACAGGTGATGTTGATAGCATGTGACCTTGATCCAATGTGATGAGAAGGGAAATTTACCTCTGTAGTCTTCTTCCCCAAAACCCATAACCCTGGTCTAATCACGAGAAAAACAACAGACAGTGCCCAGTTGAGGGGCATTCTACAAAATGCCTAACAAGTACTCCCCCAAACTGTCAAGGTCATCAAAAACAAGAGAAGTCTGAGAAGCTGTCACAGCCAAAAGGAGTCTATGGAGAGACAAAAACTAAATGTAATATGGTATCCTGGATGGGATCCTTGAACAACAACAAAAAAATTACGTAAAAACTCAGGTATCAACGTTGGTTCATTAGGTACAACAAATATACCAGACCAAAGGAAAATGTTAACATTAGGGAAAACTTGGTATAGGTTATATGGAAACTCTCTGTGCTGTCTTTGCAACTTTCTATAAATCTAGAATTATTCTAAACTTTTTCTAAAGTTTATTATTCTAAACTTATTTTAAAGTTACTTTAAAAAGTACTATTTTAAAGCAACTGAAATGTCTTCTAGAATCTAATGTGTGCCTAGGCATCCAAACTGGACTAGAGCGACAGAAGGAACAAGGGGAATCCTCTTTCTCTGTCTCTGAATAAGAGATCTAGTTTGTTCTATTCTCTCTCTCACTCTTCTTAGCCACACAGAGTAGCAAACCTGGCTATAGACAGTGCCAGAATGTTCATGTTGTATGCTAGGTACCTGAACAGGGACTGTTCTCTTTCTGGCCCAATTCCAAATTCCCGGAGAAAAGGATTATCTGCTTTGGGACAGGAGTTCACCTCCATTCCATCAGCTGTGATAGACAGGGTTGGGGAAAGGACTCCAATCAGCCTAGCTTAGGTTGCTTGCTCGCCCTGGACAAATCAGTAGCCATCAAGGGAACAGGTATATGTATGTACATGATGGCCCAGAGACCCTACCCTTGTGGGGGGAAGAGGAGGAGGAGGAGGAAGAGAAGGAGTTTCTCCCAGGGTGGAGAGCAGTGGGGAGGACAAGGTAGCTCCTACCCGATAAAGGAATGTCCATAAAGCATCTAAAATTGCAGGGGTTGGGGGGAGAAGCAGACTTAATATAAGACATAAATATTCAGCACTTCTGAAAATGTACAAGTCCAAAATCCCTTATCCATACTTCTGAAATCCCCAAAGCTCTGAAAACCAAAAGGTTTTCCATAGCTCATTTGGCAGCAAACCTGTCCTGAACTGATGGGAGGCTAATTATACGTTCTACATATCCCATTTAGTGTGAATATTCACACTGTTTGCCAAAGAAATATTAATGTGTTTGATTACAGGGTCTTCCCCAAGCCCCAGTAGGAGTAAGTAATATGTAATAAATTGTACATGTTACAGTATTACCTTAATAAAATCTGAAAAACTCTGAATTACAGTGCTTAAATGTTCCCATGGGTTTCATATAAGGGATACGTATATAATGGTACATATATTGAAGAACATGAATGTCAATTTCTATGTAGGTCTGAAAACAAGAGCCTCAAAAATAAAAACCGTACAAGAAAACAAAGACAAAACCTTTAAAACAGTGAAATAAAAATATACAATATCTATGCTCATTTGGGAGGATAAACTATTAATGGTAATACCTTATTTTTACATAATGTTTAGCTTTCAAATCTCTCTTCTGTTATTTAATTATCAAAACAAGTCTTGGACATAAGTAGGGCAAATACTATTATTGCCTTTATTGATAAGATTTTATCCATATCCAGCGAAGATTTTACTAGAGAAACAGTAGGGTCCCAGTTACATGTCTCCTAACCACTAATCCAATATCCTTGAACTCTGGCGCTTCGTGTCTCAAGTGGAAAGGGGTTATTGAACTGGCACTTTGAGCATGTAGGGAAAAGCATACCAAAGCCACTTAATATGTGCTTTCTTTGATGTTTGGGGGACTATGAAAAAGAAGGTTTGCCAAGGATCCTTGGGAAGGTGGAAGTGAGGCAGCTTCCTGCAGGATAAAACATCCAGGGTTCATATTCCTTGGACCTGAATCCCTTATTGGCTGTAAGTGCCTTTGGTCAAGCCAGTTATCATAGTAGCTACCTCTTAAGGCTGCTGTGGGGTCTGACATGACACACTCCACAAATAAAGTCTTGCATGGTGTATTCCATAAAAGGTAGTTCTCTTCTCTTCTCCTTCAAAGTCCTGCTGGCCTTTCTTAGGAAGTCACTCAAACTTTCTTTCCCAGGTGACTTTTAATGGGAATCACATCTCCAATGCTGAGAAATAGGACACTGTAGACATATAGAAATATAACATACGCCTCATGAAGGCAGAGACCCGTTGGATACTCAGCATAGCACGGAGCTTGGTATGAAGTAAGTGCTCAATACATATTTAGTGAATGAATAACTAAAGGAAGATTAGGAATTTTCCATTGGAGAAAATCCCACATCAGAAGGAAGGAAATCCTCAACATTTAATTAGTTAAATTAGGCGATTTAATACTCTTAGAAGAAAATCCCTCCTGTGTTGCAATTATTTATGGTTTTCTCTATTCAGTGACAATGCTTTTCTATTCCAGTGCCAGTATGGAAACCCCAGGGACAATTGTTAAAGCCAGCTCTCCATGTCTGGGCCCTATGCCCCTCTGCTTTCTACTCCTCAAATGCTGCTCTAAATTCTTAATAAGTGCCTGAAAACCCCACAAAAAGAACTGAAATTGGTCTAAACTTGAGAGATTAATCCTATGTAAATAGCTCCCTGTTTGTTTGTTTGCTATATTTGCTTTTTATTTTTTGTTTGGAAGATGCCTAGAACTACATGGTAAACTCATCATTTAAAAAAATAATCAAGGGGCGCCTGGGTGGCTCACTCATTAAGCGTCTGCCTTCAGTTCAGGTCATGATCCCAGAATCCTGGGATGGAGCCCCGCATCCGGCTCCCTGCTCTGCAGGAAGCCTGCTTCTCCCTCTCCCACTCCCCCTGCTTGTGTTCCCTCTCTCGCTCTGTCTCTCTCTGTCAAATAAATAAATAAAATCTTTTTAAAAAATGCTTTAAAAAATAATCAAGAAGTATACTGCTTGTACCATAAGGGAAAGGAATGTCATGCAAATGAAAAAGAAAGGAAAAAGAGCTAAAATATTGTTTAATCACAGGAAAAAAAATTTCCCAGGCACAAATCTTTTCTTTTCATTAGAGTAAAAAAATACACACATTAAAACGCATAAAATGCCCTAATGTTAAGGGTACAGCCCCCCAAATTTTTACACGTATATACATCTCAGAGCAAGATGTAGAATATTTCCAGTACCCCCAGTAAATTTATTTCTCCTTCACAGTCAATTCCTGCCCCCGCCAGAGGAAACCACTGTTCTGACGTATTTAACTAGTGATTAGTTTTGCCTCTTCTTGTATTTCATTTAAATGGAATTTTATACTATGTACTTTTTTATGACTGCCTTTTATCACAGAACTGGATATCTATGCAATGTATCTGTGTTGTTTCTGTAGTTGTAATTTGTTCCTTTTTGTTGACCATTCTCCTATTGATGGCTATCACGCCCAGGTTTTAGTCTATGATGTGTTAAACTTGTGAACATTTGACACATAATTTTTGATGAACATATGCACTCATTTATCTTGAGAATATATCTGTGAGTGGAATTGCTGGGCCACGGCATCTGAGTATGCTTGGCTCCAGTAGATACTGAAGTTTTCCCAAGTGGTTAAAACAATTTACACTTCCCCAGCAATGTGTGAGGGTTCCAGGGCTCCACAACTCTATCAACAGTGTTCGTCTTCTTCGTTCTGGCCACTCAGATGGTGTTTGGAGGTAGTTCATTTGGGTTTTAACTTGCATGCCCTTCATCAGTAATGATGATGAGCACCTTTGTCATAAGTTTAATGGCCACTTAGTTCTCTTTTGTGAAGTGCTTGTTCCAAGTTTTTGCCCATTATGTTATCAACCAAGCACAATGTTCTATTTGAACTCTATTATCTGAGTACTGTATGTTGAATTCTACATAATTTTCGTAAATCAATCTAGTGAGGTTTTTCAGGGGTAGTAATTTTTGTCTTTTTAGAAGTTCTCTGTGGTGTTTACAAAAGTGGTGATTTCAAAATGGTTATTTTTTCAAGTGCAAAATTCTATATGGTAGGATTCCTCTTCTGCATATGTTACCGGAAGTGAGATACCATCCCACAGTTTAGTGGTTCGGAGCATAGACTCTGAAGCCGAGATATCTGGGTTCAAGCCATATTATGTTGGTGATATTTACATGCCTTTGATACCTCATCTGTATAATGGGGATCATGACATGACTTGCCTGCCTCAGTGCTGGGGAGAGCACTGGGGTTAACCTACATAAAGCTCTTAGAGTGATGTGTAGTGTATAGCAATCCTTCAGGAAGTGCTGTTTATTGTTAACATTACTTAGAGTGCCAGATTAGGCCCTCACTGTGTCTGTTTAATCAAGAGAAGATTAGAACATTATCCAATGAATTGGGGAAGCATTCACATGTGGATCTGGACCACTCGAACAAAAACTGGGGGATTGGGTGTGAATCTCTAGAACTGGCTGTTTGAAATGACCACTGAAATGATCAGTGAAGCCTGTTGAAAATGTTCTTTCTGGTCCATTTGGCTTTGAGGACCCAGCATATGCCTAATAGCTCCATTGGTGCCTGAGTTAGGAGGGCCCAGGCCAAATTATACATATTCATGACTCGTAAATTGTTCGGTCTGGCTCTGAGTAGGAACTAAAAGATGTAGGGAAAAAAATAGCAGCTCCCCTTCCAGGCAGCCCAAGACACAGGAATGCTTTAATAAAAATGGGAACTTGGGTTTCATAAGAATCATTTTGTAAAATCTGTAATGCACTCTGATAAAGGTTATATATTCAAGGACATCCAAGTGGCCAGAAAGCACAAGTCAAATGTGGCAGGGGAGAAACTGCCTAAGTAAGAGCACTTACTCTCTGTCAGTAACTTAAAGGGGGCCATGGGCTTTTTCTCTCATTAAGTCCATCTGCCTAGGGTAGGTGCCTGGCAGATCTTCTCCTGATGAGAATCTGTTCTTCCTAATACTGGAAAAATTAAGTCTTCATCTCTATCCTTTTACATGTGCCAGTGTCATGTCAGAAATAATTTTTCAAGAAAGAGACCAAGGCACAACCAGGTATGATCGTTCAGTCACCCAGCTCCTCCCGTCATTTGATGCAATGAAGACAGAGGACAGTGCTGACTGACTGTCCTTCCTCTGCTGAATCATTACATTCAGAAGGGAATCACATCCTTTATTATCCAATACCATCAGGATGTTAGCTTCCCCAAAACGCTCATGTAAGAATGCAATTATTTACACTTGGTAATGATTTTTTTTTTTTGCACAATTCATCAAGTTATGGCTACATGGGTTTTTCGCTATTAATATGTCCATCAAGCAATTATTTTTATTTTGCTTGTGTTTTTTTAAACCTTCTACGTTATGGATTTTAAGAAAATTATTCTTGAGAATTATTTCACTCAAAGGAAAGACAGTCCTGGATCCCTTTAAATATGTTCATTGACCTGATATGGTAGGCAGGATTCTAAAAATGCCCTTTCCCCCCAGATTCTGTGAATGTGATGAGATATCACTGCTGTTACTATGTTATGTTGCATGGCATAATTGACCTTAATATAGGGAGATGATCCAGGTGGGCCAGATCTAATCATGTGAGTCCTTAAAATCAGAAAGCTTTCTCTGGTTGGTTGCAGAAGAGAAAGAGAGATTTGAAGTGCAAGAGAGATTCTATTCTGGCTTGAAGATGGAGGAGGCCACAAGAGAGTTAGGCAGTCTTAAGGAGCTGAGAGAGGCCTCTGGCTGAGAGTGATCAAGGAAACAGGTATTTCAGTCGTATAACTACAAGGAACTGAATTCTGCCAATAATAAAAATGAGCTTGGAAAAAGAATTCAGGCTCCAGATGAGAACATAGCTGGCTGACATCCTGACTCCAAACTTATGAGACCCTATGGACAGAACACAGCCATGCTGAGCCAAACTTTCAACCTACAGAAATGAGCTAATAAATGGATGTTTTAAGCCACTAGATTTATGGTAATACGTTACACAATAGAAAACTAATCTACCTGGTTTCTTCTCTTGGCATTCTTTCAAATGGCCAAACAATAGATGAGGATTGAGTAGGGAAAATTAAAAGGCCTGTGAAACACTCAGGGATTGACTCAGATTATTAGAGATTATGGGGTCATCTCAAGAAGAAAAGGCCCCAATTAACCCCATCCTCACAGTAATTATCACACTATAGTTGGGATAAGGAAAAGAATATTGTATCTTCCAGTGGGAGCATACGAGAGTTGACCAGGTGACAATCATTTTTCCTCAAATTTGAAACATGCCAGGAATGTCACTTTGGTTTTTGTGCTTCCCTTTCTTCCTTGACTTAGACAGGCTCATTCTCATTCCTGTAACAATATGGCCAAGGTCAGGAATGCCATGACAGCTCCAGGAATGAAATAGGAACATGCTGACATCATCATTATCACAAAATCCATTATTAAAGCATACCCAGCACAGGTGTCACAGGTGTTAGATAAGTGGAAGGTGTGAAGTGGTGATAAAAATAATTTCCAAAATTACAAGAAAATATGATATGCTGATTCAGGAATCTTGGAAAAGAAAGAAGACAGGAGTATGGGTCCTGTGTGTGTTTAACACAGAGCTAAAGCAAGAAGCTGTTAAGAGAAGGATACATTTATCCACCCCTACAGTTTCTAGGAGCAGCTCTGAAGTCCCTCTACCCTGGCGTGGACCACTCCCATTGGCTTCTGCTTCCCCAGGCGTGCCACCAATGTTGCTGGATTTTCTCTATACTCCTGATATCCTTTACCCTTCTTCTGCGGCCCTTCCTGTTCTTATGAGGGATTGTTTTCAAAAAGATTCCCCATGTCCAAATGACACTCTTCTTTCTGAATCCAGAGTCCTCTCCTCATCAGAGCTCACATATCTTGCTCTGTTGATAGAAAACTGAAGTTTAGACAGACTAATCAGATAAGAAAATGAACTGGAATTTTTTTAGGAATAGAGAAATTGAGAGTCATGGATTTTAATGAACTAATGGGGCAATCTAGATATTTGGAAATCTCTCTTTCAAATAATATTCTAAGCTTTCTAAAAAATAGGGAATTAATTGTGGAAAGAAATGAAGATTCAAAGCCTTCTAGTTTAAGCAAGGAAAAGAAGTATGGTATTCCCCACAGCCAAAATCTCAAAAGGAAAAGCCCAGGGCATCAAATCCGGGTAATTTGTTTTATTATCTTAACTTACAGTGTTTCTTTTGCAGATATGATTTCAGAAGATGGATTTATCTTTTTAATTAGTATGCTTAAAAAAAACTAGAAGGCTCCTTAGTCTACCAAACAATAAATTTTATTTCCTACCTAAGTGAGTGGTTCTAAACTGTTTAAAGTACTGCTTTATCCTTAAACATTCCTACTTGGGAAATTAAATGCTGATTCGAGGGAAAGGAACAAATGAGAGAAGATAATTCAGTTCAGTATTGGCTTTTGGTTTTATAGTTTGAGAAAAGCAATCCCTTTCTTGTTTATCCTATACCTTTCTAGTGCTAACCTCTAGTACTAATCACAGCACTTTAATGAGTGTTGTAAATACTGTTCATTGTTCAATCTTCAAAAATATGTTAACGCTTAAGCCTACATCTTCAAGTGAAGTAGAATTTTGGTGGTGGCATAAATAAAAATGGCCTGAATGACTTTTGTATATGGCATTAATGAGAAATGTTGATTTCATATAACTGATATAATTTCCCTGATCCACAGTAATGGCATAGCTATGTAAAGGTGAACAGCAAATTCTCTGCTTCTTCTGCTCATGTTTTGATTACTTGGCGTGGTACATGAAAGAGAACTGCAAGGTGGATAATATATATTTTCCTTGATTTGAGCCATAGACCCTCTTTACCTACAGATCAAAGTGTCTAATAAATATTCTTCCTTTTCTTGCACTAGTGAATGTGAACACTTAATTGATGCCTTCATTTTTCTCTTCTCCATCCCTGATAGCCATATGTGCTTCTTATTCTTACTGCGTTTTATTTTCCAGTCTCTTCCTCAGGGATGGGAATTAACTTAAACTTTCAACAATACGAAACTGAGAAAAATATGGAGAAATGACTGTAAACTCTATTTTCTGGTCTTTTCTTCTTTGAACCCATAATTAGACACTCTGTGCAAATACATGTGCAAATAGCAGAGTCATTTTTCAAAGCAAAATACTTTGAACAGAGATCCAAACAAAACACAGCTCTCAATCCATTATCTTGCCTCTTTGTAATTAACCTACAGGAAAGACTAGAATAAGAACTCATCACAGATTCTGGAGCAAAGTCCACCTGGGGCTTGCCAGACCTGGTGCAATATTAGATGGCTGGTTTTCCCACAGAGTGAGATAGATGTGCTTTGAAAAATAATTAAAGGGCTTTTGTTTCTTGGGTGAATTAAAACTGTCCCTTTGCTTGCCTGTTCCCTTGTTTTCCTTGTACAGTAACTCCACTGATCCTCTGTGAGTTGAAAAGTATCGCAAATCTAGTCTATGCAAAAATAGCTTTTCTACCTTCCAACCCAAATTTAAGGCTACATATCATTAAAGCCATCATCCCTCTGGAATGAGTGGAGACAAATGGACAGGGCTCAAGAAGACCATGATTCAATAATTAGGGAGAATTCCAGTATCCGAAGGGAAAAAAATAGCCAATTGAGTTGCATGCTTATTATGTACCAAGCACTGTACTAAAATGATTTATATATACACATCATGTTATATAAAGCTTAATGAAATCCTATATGGTAAGGTTACTATTATTATAGATAGATGAAGAAATTCAGCCTACCAACTTAGACTATGTGACCAGTGAGTGGCAGAGGCAAGATTAGAACCTAGACAGTTAAGAGTCTGAAGCCATGTGTTTTATGGCTCTGGTCTAAGTTCCTCTAATTGATTGGCATACTGTACTTGCAATGACTATTTACTTGGTACTGGATGCCCTAACGAATTGTTTATGTGATTAACTCATTAAAACCTTTAATTAACTCATTTAATCAAACAATAAATGAGGTAGGGGCTCTCAGTAGCCCATTTGACACCTTTATAAACTGAGGCAAGAGAAGTTCAATAACTTGGAATCATTAGAAAGGGAGTAAGGCAAAGCACTGGAATTTGAATTCAGAAAATCTTCACCAGAGGCTGTGCTTTTAACTGTGGCCTCTCCTTCTGTCACTAAATAACTGACTTGAACCTTCCCCATGAGAGGGAGTTGGAAAAGTCAACTTAATTTGGGGAGCCAGACTCAGTCTTGGACAAATCCAGAGGGCTTGGAAGAGGATAAGTGGGATGTGCAGGTAGACACGTGACAGAGAAGACTGCGAGTGACATGGTCCTGAGGGGAAGGTTTAGCAAAGGTGGGGAGGGTCCGTCAGCAGAGGAAGGTGGGCAGCACCATTGACATAACCTCGGTTTGGCCTAGGGAGGCACGATCCTTTGATGGTGTTGAAAATAGGAAGTAATTTTTACTCCAGGCTTCAGTTTTCCTGTCCTGATGTCTGTATGCCTGGGACTTCATAAAAGAGCAAGAGCCACTCTGGGCCAGGTTTTCACAACTGCAAAAACCTGAGCAAATCAAGCAAAATAAGCCATTATTCCTCTTCACATTAGCTGTAGAAAGCCTGACATGAGCAAGTATGAACAGATGTGGGCAATGCACAGAGGGATCCAAAAGCATATAATTAAATACAAAACAAAATGCAGTGAGGAATGAGAAGGCTGTGTTCTGGGCTTACCTTGGCCAGAGGGACACTTAGGAGTCAAGGATCATTTTGAGGAAATACCAAAAATATACCTAAAACATTTCTCCCAAACACATTTGTCTTCAACTGTGGGGCTGAGAGACGCATGGATTGAAGCTAAAGGTTGACTTCAATAATGATTATGATAGTTTATATTGGCACGGCATGTTAAATTTACAAGTGATTTTCCCATTATTTAATTTCCAGAGCAGCCTTGGAAGGTAGGCAGGGCTAAGTGTCCTCTGCAAAGGAGACAACGAAGGGCCCTAGCGCCACTGTCAGTGGCCAACAGAGCTAGAGTTGGAATCCGGATCTCATGCCTACTGGTCTGAGCATACAGGGGGCTGAACACAGGAGCAACAGGGGAGCAGGGGGAACCCACTAACAGAGGAGAGCCTGCCACAGCCAGAAGGCAGATATTAAGAGAAAAATGGTAAAAAGCTGAGGACAAACGCCATTTATTTTAAGGTAAGATAGATTGAGGTTGGTGGCTATGTACATGAAGGAGCACTCACGGTTACCTGGTCATTTATCTGGTCAGATTATGGGAGGTACATAAAAGTGTTGGGTTTTGAGATGGGTAGAAGACCTTCAGGCAGAGGTGAGGTGGAGAGAATTGTAAAGTGGAAGAGACAACTTGAATGAATATAAAAAAGCAGAAATCAATGCCATAAGTGAAGAACAATGTTGCACTGGATATGTGAAAGGGAATAGCAGAGAATAAAGCTGGCAGGGGCAGGTGGTTGGATAATACCACCACCACTTCTGAATGCCAACCTACACAGTTTGATCTTAGTCCTTAATTGTCATATAGGCTTTGGAGAACCAATAATAATTTATAAACATCAAGGTAACACACTGTTGGCCTCGTGGGTTTCTTGTGAGATTTTAATGAAATGTTGATGCCAAAGGGCTTTGTAAAAATATGAATTAAGTATTATTATATAATTGCACTCATTCATTTCGCAAATATTATTTGAGGGCCCATTACATATCAGGAATGGTCTAAGCATTTGGTATTCAGAAATGAGCAAGACTTATCACTATGCACTGCAGCTCACAGCCTAGCAGGGAAAGTGAACATTTAAATAAATAATTACAATTAAGTACTCTGAGGTAAATGTACATACGGTGCCATGAAAGTACGAAGGAAGATTTGATGAACTCTTCTGGGAAGAGTCACAGGGGAAATGAATCTTGAACAAATGAATCCTGAATAACCACAGATCTAAATGTAGGAGCTAAAATTATTAAATAAGAAAACATAGGAGAAAGTCTTTGAGATATTGGATTAGACAAAGTGTTCTCAGACAAATCACAAAAATCACAAATCATAAAAGAGAAAATGCTAACATGGACCTTACTAAATTTAAAATGACATTTACGTAAATGAAAAAGCAGGCCATAGGCTGCTTTTAGAGAAATAGAGAAAATATTTGCAAGACATATAACTGAACAGAAAGCTTATATCCAAAATATAAAAAGGGCTCTTAAAAGTCAATAATAACAAGAGAAACAACCCAATAAAACAACAGGCCAAAAAGTTTCAACAAATACTACAAAGAAGATCTTTAAATGGCCAGTAAAGAAAAGATAGCATCATTAGTCATTAGGGTAATACAAAATGAAATCACAAGACACCATTATACTCCCACTGGAATGGTTAAGTTTAAAAGACTGATTGTACCTAATGGTGGTGAGAATGTGGAGCATTTGAAATCCTCATGTATTGCTGGTAGGAATGCAAAAAATGCAAAATGTTAAAGCGCATTTTAAAACAATATGGCAGTGTCTTATAAAATTAAAGACACACTTACCATATAACACAACAATCCCACTCCTAGGTATTTACCCAAAAGAAATTAAAATATGTCCACACAGACTTGTATATAAATGTGCGTAGCAGCATTCTTCACGATATTCTAAAATGGAACACGACCCAAATGGCCATCAATAGCTGAATGAATAAGCACACTGTAGTATATCTATACTCAGAACTTTTAGAGTATAAGGACTGGCGGTCCTTATTTATCTGCAGAAGAAAGACGAAATTAACGCTACAAAGAAGAAAGCATAGTACCTAATGGCTGTACACTTTGGCAATGTAGATATAGAACAGCTAGCAAAAATTTGAGGACAGTGAGAAGAATAAGTTCACTCCTAATAACTTAAAAAGATGTAGACAACCGTAAATAAACTTTGTTTTTAATGCTGAGAGATTAACTTTTAAAGTAAATAAAGCCCAAGATGCAATATGTCCTTTCTCCCTAATATTTACATCATCTCTGACCTGCCTAATCTGATTCCCCAGATATACTCCTGTCTGTGTTTTCTTCTCTCATCAGAAATATGTGGATTTTGATCACTTACTTGAAAAAAAGTAGAGCTAAAAAATGTTAAACAGATATGAAAAGTGATTTCCTAAAAGTTGATCTTTAAAACTTTTCACTGTTTTGAATTAGTTGACAAATATGTAGTGATTGTTCAATGCAAGAATTCTAGATAAGCCAAATAAAACATCAAGTTACGGATTCATATAAAACATAATATTCCAGCCCAGGCAGTACTGTATTGCATATATTAAAGCATAATAGGAATATTTTAGTTTCTGATTATCACAGGACTATTGCACTAATCACCTTCAAGAACTAATAAAACATTGATGCAAGGAAAACAAAATCTAAACACACCATAATGACTACAGGAAAATCTCTGATGAAATATTATTATATATAATAAACGACAATTTTGAAAGCTTTCTCAAACTGTGTTTTAATCATGTTTGTCTCCATTAAGCCTCTAAGTTAATTAAATAGGCAAACCAGCTTGAGACAAGAAAATTGATTTTCTGCATAGAACACTCTCAACAGAGTAGCAGACATAAGAAGAGGATCAGTTTTTCTTCCTGGTGTGCAAATTAAGCTCCGTTAAAAAAAATTAACAAAATCCCTGTTCCCTTGTTCCCTTGTTCCCTTCTGTTCTTTTATTCTTTAGTGACATGTTAATCGAGTAAATATGGCAGGAAGGGAAAATACATCTGAATGTTCCTTGTACCTTTCACCTCTGGGAAAACAAAGAAGTCTCCTGTCTCATTAGAGAGAGCCTCCACTCCCCGCAGCCTCCTCCCTAGTGGAGCCTGGGCACTGAGACCCAAGGAGTGGGTCCCAACTCTGTTTTACCCACCAAGGAATTCCAGTAGCAATCTGTTCAGCATGGACCCAAAAAAAGAAAACACAGCTTGTGCATCACTTTTTTTATTATTATAATAAAGGCCGCCTAGTCCTTTGCTTTCCATTTCATCACAATCTCCTCATCTCCACCCCAATGGCCTCAAGTACACAAGGGTCTCATTTTCATTTGCTTCTCCAAAAGAGAAGTCAGGAATACCAAAATTTGCCTGTGTTTGTAAGGCTGGAGGAAGCTTATCAGTGGCATCCCAGGCTTGAGTCTTTGACATGGGATTTTACTGTTTTAGTGACTTCATCAATGTCCGCTTAGAAACTAGAATAAATGAATGGAGGGCCGTCTGCTATATTGCTTAACTAAAAATCAAAAGAATATCCTTTTGTGGAATGTGGATGCTGAGAAGTGTGTTCTCAGATAGAAGGTAGAAGAAAGAATTCTTCCTATACCTTTTTGCTTAGTATCTACATGATATCAGTAACACTATATTCCAGAAGATATGTGTCAACAATTCAACAATGACAGAGTAGTATTCACTGTAGAGCATGCCATCTCTGAAATAATTGCATGCAAATGTGAATATATTCTTTATTCTTCTCCTGTTGAATTTGAAGAACAGCAAGACCTTAATCATTTCCGAAAGTGGTATTACTGATTCATGAGAGAAGAATCTGCTAATAAATGAAGTTCAAGCAGGAGCTTTTAAATAATTCCAGAGAACTGTTTTTCCCACACTTTGTAATTCTAAACCTGTGGATAGGGTGCAATGTGCTTTTTGAGATGTAAGGATCTGTGTGTTGAGAGATTTCGAAGTCAAATCATGCCTGATATTGTAATCATATAAAACTATTATAATATTCAAATATAAAGTATATAACATATTAAAATATAAATTTATGTTTTATTTTAGAATATCTACCATCCAATTATAGCTTAATTCCATGTTATTGTATTCAGAGATCCCACAGTAAAATCAGGTGTGTTTAAGTATAAGGCTCCAAAGAACAAACCTAACTTGGAACATATGCGACTAATTTTACTTAGCATGCTTTCTCAAGGCTGTCATCTAGGCCGGCCCTGCTTCGCTTGCCTGAGCAGAAATCGAACCAGGGATTACTGGACATAAATGAGGACAGAGAGTCATCCTAATGTCCTTGAGGAGAAGAGAAACACCGCTCTGTGCTCCAAGTTTTCTTTCCACACACAGATAGCATGTGGGCATTTCTATCTCTAACACATTTTAGTCTTTGAAATCAGCATCCACCTCTGGTGAACTTACATTTACACCCAGTGCCCTAAGCATGATAAAAGCTAAAAATATTTGGGGGTGAAGGACATGGTACCCTGGATTTTCAAGGTATTCCAAAATGGAGGAGCGTGAGAGCTGTTTGGATGGAAACAAATGAGCCAGGTGTGATGTCCACAGTGCACAGGGGCTACTTACACGTTGGGAATTCTCTAGAGAAGAAAGTAAGCGCTTAGTTGGGTAAATCCCAGAATCGTGAAGTTTCATTTTGGAAATAGGAGAAGCTGGGTAAAAACAAACCAGGTTGAGCTCAGAGCCAATCTGGGTTGTGTGGAGCATCTGTGGGGCAGGGAGCTGAGTGAGTGCCAAGGTTCTCTATTACTCTCGCAGTGGTGGATTCTCTCTCTCCCTCCTGTACTCCAGGCAAGGACACCTGGAATGGGCCTCTCTTCATTTTTTTTTTTTTTTTTCAGCCACCACTGATTTACTCCCTGCCATAGACCTGAACAGGTGATGACCAGATCAGATTCTCATGAGAAGTCTGTTATTCTTGGTGACAATAATCCGAACCAAAGGTTCTTGTATAAAACCCCTCCTGACTCTTTGATGGCCACTATTCCCTGGAGGAATCTGAAGGAGGCTTCTGCAGCTGCACTTTTGGATCTGTGCCATTCTCAGAATCAGTCCAGAAGGAGGTTTCTATAGCTTAGTATTTATTTTCAGTTCTTAGGATATTTTCTTAATTGCCTCCCTCGGCACCCTCCCAGTTCTTGCTGGCTGCATTTTATACGGGGCTCAGTTGCTTGCCTTTGTACATTGTTGTTTTTCAATTGTTTCTCCAGATATAATGGCATTTCACTCTGAAATATGGGGTCTATGCCACAGATCCATCTGTGTTAGAACACGGCACTCTGCGTGTTTATTTCATAACTATATATAGTCTCTTTTTGAACACTGATCACTTCTTGCATCTGGGAACCTCTGTACTGAACTCGAGGACCAGCAGTATCGGCATCACCTGGGAGCTTGTTAGAAATGTAGGATCTCAGGCCATGTCCCAGACCTACTGCATCACAATCTGCAATGTAACAAGATCTCTAGGTGATTCATGCGCACATTATAATTTGAGACGCATTGGGCTACAGCAGTGGTTTCTGAAGTAGGGGCTGTACATTACACACATGGAGAACTTAAAAAAAACCCACCACCAAAGTTAGGTCCGACTCCTAAAGATTCTAATTGGCTTGATATGGGGCCCTGATATGGGTATTATTTTTAGGTTTCACATTTTAAAGGGCAACCACAGCCGAGAAACACTACTTCTCTAGAATAAGCACTATTAGGTAAGATCTGTATCCTTTCAGCTGTGCAGATTGTATATTCAGTGTTAGACTGGAAGATCCCTGAAGACCAAATCTTTTATTTTTTGTGTCCTCCAAGTTTCCCTTTGTGCAGGGCTTAGCATATGGTGGTTACTCACTTACATGTTCGCGGTTGATGGGGTACGAAAGCAGGAGAGAGATTACTAGGATTTATGTCCTAGCTCTAGAAGACATGATGTCTTTGACCTTGAGCAGGTCACTGAACTTGTTACAAAGCCCATTTCTTTGTCAATCAAATGTGAATGACTTGCTATTCTAGTAGTTATTCAGTCACTCATTCAATATTTATGAGCATCTATTCTGTTCCAGGTACTCTTCCAGGCACTGAGGATACAGTGATAAATAACCAAGACAGGAAAAGCTCTTGTCCTCATAGAACTTGTATTATAATGTGATAGGAATAACAAACAAGCAAATAAACAAAAGTATAACGAATAGATACATAGGTAGTGGTTAGTACTAAGAAGAAAAATAGAGCACCGTAAAGTGATGGAGAGTGGTAAATTGTGTGGGGAGAGCAACGTAGCCGGGTGATCAGAGAAGAGGTCTGTGAGAAGGGGACATTTGAGCAGAGGCTTGAATGATGGAAGCAGCCAGCCAGGCAAACATAGGGAGACAGCCTGTAAGAATACAATCCCTGAGGTGGAGCCAAGCTAGGAGTAGTTAGGGGTAGACATAAGGCAAGGGTGGCTGCAGCAGGATCCTTTGTAGATGTCACTAGTCTATGGCTTAAAGGACCAGGTAGATTTATTGGAGACTTGTAACTATCAAAGCTATAGTGCATTTATGGGAAACATCAATTACCTGAAGGTAAAAATATCTAATATTTGAGGCAGCAGCAAAGTAAAAACAAAACAAAACAAACAAACAAAAAAACCCAGAGCATTATCATCATTGGCTGAACTTCCTTCATTTTTCAATACATGAGTATTTTACTTTGGAATCTGCGGGACTGTGTTCCCAAACACAAGCAGAGGTAATATTTACTGCTCTGGACAGTGCCTCGAGTTCCATGGATGTACTCCCGGCTCTCTTGTGTGATGAAAAGGTCCAGTGAGGCACTCTCCTGCTTTTGTCTCTTCTTATCAGAGCTCTGTGAACTGCTCAGCAAGCCAGAATCAGAGGCCTGGCTTTCTGAGAGCTGGAACTTATCTCTGGTTCCAGGCGATATGCATCTCTGGTTCCAGGTAAGAAGCAGAACACCATTATTTTGTTGCTGTCTTGCTTCTTGAACCATTTTTTTCAGATGTCATGGTTTTATTTCTACAGTTCAATCACCAAAGCCCATCTAGGGTTTAGAGATCTGTGTTCCGATTATAGGAGTCTTAATGGCAAATCTTCAAGTTAAAATATAAGCTCCCAAAGAAACAACTCTTGATGATGATGATGATGATTAATGTATCCATGATAGGTCTCCTCTTTTTCACATGATATTTAGCTCTAGTAGTGCAGGTTAAATATTCATAATAATAACATTGACTAACACAAGATAAAGTTAATTTGATTTAATCTCTCTTCTAAGTTCATTACATGTGTTATCAAATTTGATCCCCATAATCCCCTTATGCATTAGTTATTGTCATGTTCATTCCCAGGAGCCTGAGTCCCATAGAGATTAAGCAACTTGTCCAAAGGCATACAAGAAGTGGCCAAAACAGGCCTCACACTCTAGACTTTCTGGTTCCACAGCCTGACAAACACCTACTTATCCTACAAAATTCAATTTGAGTCTACTCTCCATGTAGCTTTCCCTTATCTCCCCCTCATCAGGTATAAATACTATAGCAAAAACTATATCATTACAATGTTAAATCCTTATTCTGTGTCAGACTCTGTGTTTAGTGCTGTACTTATGTAACCCTTATAAAATTAGGCTGCCTCCTGGCCAGGCAGTAAAATGGTTTTATTCCAAGTCCTACACTGTAAAATTATATTGTAGTTTTCATCCTGATTGCATTCTCTCTAAACACTCCAGAAGGAGAATTACATTCATCACACAGAGCAATACTTCTTAGAATCCTTCTCTCCCCCACTTCCCCTCACCATCTCTGTGGCCTACAAAGCAGTGCATGAGAGCTGCCTCCAATCCCATTTCTTCCAAACTTCTAAAACTCTCTCCCTAAAAACCCATCCCAGGATAGCCTTTCTTCCCTCTCTCCCTCCCTCCCAACTCCCCCTTCTTTCCGAATCCAGTTTTTTTTCTATCTCTACAGAAGCTCTGTATCTTTTCCAGGATAAATTGGTCTACTGTTTTAGGATTCTTTCTTTCACTTTGGCTTGAATTCTACATAGCCAAGAGGATGGGTGCTCAATCACCTGACCTCACCACAGAGGCAGCAGCCTTAGTGGCAAAGGAAAAAAGAAAAGAGAAGACAATGGCCATCCATGTGTTTATATTTTCACCTTGTCACATACACTTCCTCAATTTATTATCACCTCTGAGATGGGTTTAAATCTTTGCCATTTGTTTCCCCAACCCTTCACTTTTGCTCTCTATGTGTCTTTAGGTCTCAAGTGAATCTCTCTCTTGTAGGCAGCACACAGATGGGTCTTGTTATTTTTATCCATTCAGTCACCCTATGTCTTTTTGATTTTTTTCTGAGTATAGTTGACACACACTGTTACATTAGTTTCAGGTGTACAACTTAGTGATTTGACAAGTTTATACATTATGCTATGTTCATCACGAGTATAGCTACCATCTGTCCCATTATATCACTATTACAGTGCCATTGACTGCATTCCTTATGCTCTGCTTTTCATTCCCAAGAATTACTCATTCCGTAACTGGAGGTCTGTATCTCCCTCTTCCCTTCACCCATTTCGCCCAACTCTCCCCCCACCACCCCAGCAACCATCAGTTTGTTCTCTGTATTTATAGTTCTGATTCTGCTTTTTGTTTACTCATTTTTAGACTCCATTCATGAGTGAATTATATGGTATTTGTCTTTGTCTGACTTATTTCACTTAGCAGAATACCTTTGAGGTCCATCCATGTTGTCTCAAATGGCACGATCTCATCCTTTTTATGGCTATGTAATATTCCATTGTGTATATATACCACATTTTCCTTATCCATCCGTCTATTGATGAATACTTAGGTTGCTTCCATATCTCGGCTATTGTAAATAATGCTGCAATAAGCATAGCGGTGCATATATCTTTTTTTTTTTTAAGATTTTATTTATTTATTTGACAGAGAGAGAGAGAGAGAGAGCAGGAACACAAGCAGGGGGAGTGGGAGAGGGAGAAGCAGGCTTCCCACCGAGGAGGGAGCCCGATGTGGGGCTCGATCCCAGGACCCTGGGATCATGACCCCAGCCAAAGGCAGACACCCAACTGACTGAGCCACCCAGGCGCCCCAGGGGTGCATATATCTTTTTGAGTTAGTGTTCTTATTTTCCCTGGGTAAATACCCAATAGTGGAATTATTGGATCATATGGTACTTCTATTTTTAATTTTTTTGAGGAATCTCCGTGCTGTTTTCCACAATGGCTATACCAATTTATACCAATTTACATTCCTTTTTCTCCACATCCTTGCCAACACTTGTTGTTTCTTGTCTTCTTAATTTTAGCCATTCTAATAGGCATAAGGTGATATCTCATTGTGGTTTTGATTTGCATTTCCCTGATTATGAGCGATGTTGAACATCTTTTCATGTGCCTGTTGGCCAACTGCATGTCTTCTTCGGAAAAATGGCTATTCAGGTTCTCTGCCTGTTTTTTAATCAGATTTTTTTGCGGGGGGGCTGTTGAGTTGTAGGAGTTCTTTATACATTTTGGATATTAACCCCTTATCAGATATATCATTTACAAATATCTTCTCCCATTCAGTAGATTGCCTTTTTGTTTTGTTGATGGTTTCCTTTGCTGTGCAAAAGCTTTTTATTTTGATGAAATCCCAATAGTTTATTTTTGCTTTTATTTCCCTTCCCTTAGGCGACATATCTAGAAAAATGTTGCTATAGCTGATGTCAGAGAAATTACTGCCTGTGCTCTCTTCTAGGATTTTTATGGTTTTAGGTCTCATGTTTAGGTTTTTAATCCATTTTGAGTTTATTTTTGTGTATGGTGTTTGAAAATGGTACAGTTTCATTCTTTTGCATGTAGCTGTCCAGTTTTCCCAACACCATTCATTGAAAAGTCTTTTCCTCCCTGTATATTCTTTCCTCCTTTGTTGGAGGTTAACTGACCATGTATATGTAGGTTTATTTCTGGGCTCTCTATCCTGTTCCATTGATCTATGTGTCTCTTTTTGGGCCAGTACAATACTGTTTTGATTCCTACAGCCTTGTAGTTTATCTTGAAATCTGGAATTGTGATACCTCCAGCTTTGTTCTTCTTTCTCAGGACGGCTTTGGCTATTCGGGGTCTTTTGTGGTTCCATAAACATTTTAGTATTGTTTGTTCTAGTTCTGTAAGAAATTCTGTTGGTATTTTGACAGGGATTGCAATGAATCTGTAGATTGCTGTGGGTGGTATGGACATTTTAACAGTATTTGTTCTTTCAATCCATGAGTACGGAAGATCTTTCCATTTGTTTGTGTCATCTTCAATTTCTTTCAGCAGTGTTTTATAGTTTGCAGAGGACAGGTCTTTTACTTCTTTGGTTCAGTTTATTCCTAGGTATTTTATTACTTTTGATGCAATTGTAAATGGTATTTTTTTAAAATTTCTCTTTCTGCAATTTTGTTGTTAGTGAATAGAAACGCTACCAATTTCTGGGTATTAATTTTGTATCCTACCACTTCACTGAATTTGTTTATTACTTCTAGTAGTTTTTTGGTGGAATCTTTAGAATTTTCTATGTATAGAATCATGTTGTCCGTGAATAGTGACAGTTTTTGCCACTTTAAGATGAAAAAAAAGGAGGGGTAACTCATTTGCCCAATCTGATAAGGTAAATAAATAGAGATCCAGAATTTGAATCCAGTCTGAATAGATAAAAGCCCTCAAGTTTAGCCAGATCAGACACTGGGTACATGACCTAATCCCTTCAATCTCCCTTAAGGACTCCAGTGTCCTCTAAAACAGAGGTTAGCAAGCTATGGCCCATGGGCCAAATCCAGCTCACTATCTGGTTTTATAAATAAAGTTCTATTAGAATGTAGTTACTGTCATTCATTTACATAGTTTCTACAGCTGCTTTTGCACTACAAAGGCAGAACTGAGTAGTTGTGACAGAGAATGCAAAACCTAAAATAATTACTGTATGACACTTTGCAGAAAATGTTTGCTGACTCCTGCTCTAGAATAAGATCTCATAGCACATCTTAACAGTTGGCTGGAAATAGGCCAATTCATCACAAATAGTTTTAAAGTAATTTGATAACTTGACAAATTTATTAAATATGGTAAATTGGTCATTCAATAAATTTATTTGTTGCAAGTTGGGTTCTGACAAATTTTTCACTCAGTGAATTCATTCAAGAATTATTTATGGAGTATCTACTATGTGCCAGGTTCTATTTGGATTTATGAATGAAAATGACCCCCCCCCATGCTTTTATACATTACATTGCAGCAGCAGAAGACAGATAATAAACAACACATATAATAAAAAAGTAAATTATATGGTACTTTAGAAGAAGATATGGGCTGTGGGATTAAAAAAGTTCCATGGGAGATTGAGAGCACAAATGGAAGGATACAATTTTAAATGGTATTATCAGAGTAGACTTTTCCTCAACACTTCTCCTCATTGAGAAGAAAATATCGAGCAAAGACTGAATAAAGTGAGGAGAAAGGCACATAGGCATCTAGGAAAGAACATTCCAGGCACAGGGAGCACACCAAAGAGGACAGTGTGTCTGGAGTAGAGAATGAAGTGGAAATTAGTAGATGTGGTCAAAGTAATTATGATGGATGTACCATGTAGGTCCTTGTTGACCAATGGAAGGATTTCAGCTTATATTCTAAGTGAAATGTGGGCGATGGAATTTTTTGAACAGAGAAGCAACATGATATGATTCATGTTTTAAGAAGATTACTGCAGCTACTTTGCTGATGATAGATTCTGGGGGAACAAGGGAAGGAGCAGAGATACTACTAGTTAGGAGGCTATTGTAGTTATTCAAATGAGAGATGATGGAGAGTGGGACAAGTGGCTGGCAGTGGAGAGACAAGAAATGGTCTTGTTCTGCTGGATGTATATTGGATTAGAGCCAACAGAACTTCCTGATGGATTGGATATAGAATTTAAATGAAAAAAAGTAGTTAAACTTTTTAGCATAGCAACTAGAATGGAAGTACCAACTAATATGACCATTGGAAAGATTTCAGGTAGAGCAGGTTAGTATAGATGTCCATGAAACATCAAAGTAGAGTTACTGAGTTGGCATTACATACACAAGTGTGGAGTTAATAGAAGGTTCTGGTTAGAGATGAAAATTTTATTGATTAAAATATAGCTCATGGCATTTCTTTGTTTCTGTATATTCTTTGATGGCAGGACCCTTTCTCATTCATCTTTTAATCTCTAGTCCTTAATATGGTGTCATGAGCACAATGGATAACACTGTATTTTACTGATATTCAAAGATGCTGCATGAATGAATGAATGAATGGAATGAATGAATAGGTAAATGGACAGATACATTAATGAGACCAATTCACACACTTTAAGAAAGGAATATTTTCCTTCTGTGGAAGAGAGAAGACCTCAAATTGTTTCATTTACCTTTAATAGTATCTAGGAAGCAATGTTCATGTGGGTATCATGGTAAAAGATCACATATGACCTTCAAATTTAGCAGCAGGCAGTCATTATCATCATTTTAGTTGTATGAAGATATAAATACATTGGCAGTCCTAATTCTTGTTATTCTTGATATAAAAGAATGACTCAGATTGATCAAAGAAGAGTTGTCAATTTCTGAACAAGCTGGATGATCAGAGAAAATGAATTCCAAAGAAAAAGGGCAGGAAAATTCACCCATCTGGGAAAAATTCTGTAGTTGAAAATTGTGCCAAGAGAAATATAATAAATCTAAAAAGTAGATAACTTTGCTAAAACTTAATTTAAAAATAGATTTGTCAATATCATCCAGTCTAAGAATTAAGTATATTTTCCCAGATTACCTAATTTTTGATCTGAATAATATCTCAAGCCTATGATTTATTAAAATTTGAAACTCTATCCAGATGAATACAATACTAATATGAGTATTTTATCACTTTTAATTTCCAGATTATATTTTATAAAGGGGATGGAATAGTTAGATGGGTAGAACTGAAATGCAAGGACATCTGGGATTTATTATTTCCCTGAATACTCTCCAGTTTGTCACTATAACTCCTTTTGTTGACTTATGATAAATGAAGATGAATTACACATTCTAAGATCTCTGTCTCTTTAAAATTCATGAAGCAGAGCAAAACACACACACTCACACACACATACCACACATACACACACAAAGACTCACACAAAGACTTAATGAAAATTCACAATCAATAAGACAATTTTACTTAAAGGGGCAGATATGACGCGATTTCATATTTTTTCACATTAACTTCAGGTTCTATATTACTGCACACAAAAAGGGCAACACAATTCACTTAAGCTAACTTTCAAAACTGTATTTCATAAGTCAATCAGAAAGATAATTATACAATTATAATTATATTATGTTTCACACATATGTGGAATTTAAGAAACAAAACAGAGGAGCATAGGGGAAGGGAGGGAAAAATAAGACGAAATCAGAGAGGGAGACAAACTGTAAAAGACTCTTAACTCTAGGAAACAAACTGAGGGTTGCTGGAGGGGCAAGGGTGGGGGAATGCGGTAACTGGGTGATGAGCATTAAGGAGGGCACGTGATGTAATGAGCACTGGGTGTTATATGCAATTGATGAATCACTGAAGTCTACCTCTGAAACTAAAAATACACTATATGTTAATTAATGGAATTTAAATTTTAAAAAAAACTATCAAAGTTCTAATCCAAAAGGAATAAAAAATTTTGTGTTACTATAGGGGGAAAAACTGTATTTCAGATGTGAATGATTTAAAAAAATAGAGAAATTATGCTGGTAAGAATTCCAGGGCCCAAACAAAATGTATATGAATGTTCAGGCTTTAGAGGTTTAGCTACACCTGATTTATAAAAATATTTATTTAATTTTCTGAACAGACAATACATTTATATGAATGCCCAGATAAGGTACTAAAAAGAAGTCTTCCCTGACTCCATCTTCCACAGGCCCACTTCCTAAGTTTGTATCACTCTCAACAAGTAAACATTTCACATATTTATCAGGAACACATACAGTTACAAATTTAATCTATAAAAAGATTAGAACTTATATGGTATTGAGCCTTCTTATGCAAGTACACGGAATGTCTTTTCATTTGATACGTAAATCAACTTTTGTGTTCTTGCACATTTCCTAAGTGAATTCATAAACATTTATTATTTTTCTATTGTTATGGTGAATAAGTTATTTTATTATACTTTTATATGAATAAAGGTTTTTGATTTCTATATATTAATTTTGTCCTTTACCACCTTAGTGAATTCTTTTAACACTTGGAGACTTTTCAGTTAATTCTCTTGGGTTTTCCAGGTAGATTGTTATATGATTCACAAGCAGTTTTATTACCACCTCCTTTCTAATTTTTATAGCTCTAGTTAAGTTCTTTGGCTAATTGCTTTAATGTCTACCTCTAGTACAATGTTGCACAATAAGGGTAATGTGGGCATCCCTGCCTTGTTCCTGACACTAGTTTTAATTGTACCAGTGTTTCCCTTGTTAAACACAGTTCTGGCTTTTGCATACATAGTTTCCAACTTAATATTATTGAATATTTTATCAAGAATTTATGTTGAATTTTACAAATATCTGTTTAGCATATCAGAAGATGACCTTATAATTTCTCACATTAGATTCTGGGCCCAGATGGCTTCATGGAGGACTTCTAATATACCTTGAAAGAGAATAATTCTAATCTGTTTGTCTATTCCAGAACCTAATGTATGAAAGAGGAACTTCTAAATCATAAAGCAAACACTGACACCAGAATTCCCCAAAAAGATTACACACACACACACACACACACACACACTCCATAATCGCAGACAAGACTTACTTAGAAAAATGGATGCAATAATTCTACGTGGCAAACCATTCAGCAAGGCATTAAAAAATAAGTTATAACCAAATGGGATTTATTAAAGAATGCAATGATAATTTGCTCTAAGAAAATCTATTACTAAAGTACTTCATATTAGTTTATGTAAGGAGAGAAATCCTATGGTTATCTATATGCTAAAAAGGTAGCCCTTGAATAAATGTCTCCATTGCTTCTAGGAAAATGGTCTACTCCGATTTTTAAACAATTTCTTCTGGGATCATTTTCAGTAAATCGTATTTTTCTACAGTATTGTCCATTTCATCCAGGTTTTGAAATATGTTTAGGCTGAACAAAGTAGTCTCTTAGTAGTCTTAATTTTCTTTTTCTGTTTTTTGACCATTATAACCATATAAAATAAGAAATGATATTTTCTCTTTTTTTGTTAGTCCAGCTAGCAGTTTATCTTGTTGTTTTATTATAAAAAGCTAGTTTTTTACTGTATTTATTTTTCAAATGATTTCCTTTTCCTAACTCATTAATTCCTGCTTATAAAAGACAACTTTTAAGTCCTCCCTTCTACTTTCTTATAGTCTATTTTGTTTACTGATACAATAATAAATATAAATATCATTCTGAGTACTGCACTAGATAGGCCTTATAAATTACAGTACATATCTTCTTACTATTTTCTAGACACTATGCAGTATTGGTTTATAGTTCCTCTTTGGTTTAAGGATTAAGAGAAATACATTTTACCCCAAAAACAAAGGTCTTATTTTCTGGATTTCATTGTTCTTGTTCTTGTTTATTTCTAGTTTTGCTGTATTATGAGAAAATGCTTGCTGTACTATTTCCAATTTTTGAAATTTATTGAGATGGTCTTTGCAGCCTAATACATGGTTGATTTTTGTGAACACTCTATGGGTATGTGCAAAGAAAACATATTCTTTAGAGAGTTAAAAAATATCAGTTAGATCTTCCTCATTAATTACGTTATTAGGTCTTCCATTCATGCTCACTTCAAGTCTCAACTTCCTGGACATTTCCTCTGACACGGGTTTTCAAACCATGCACACCCTAAGCCCAGATGGGCTCCTTTCCTCTCTGCTCATTTAGCACCTGCACTTCCTGCTATTTTCACAATTCTTACCCTGTATTATAATGCTTATTTACTTGTCAACACGTTCAAGGTCCTTGAGAACAGGGAACATGTCTTGTACTTTGTTAAGTCCTCAGGACCTGACAGCACTTGGCACATAGACGATCCTCAGAATCATTTGTGGAATGAATGGATGAGTATCTCCATAGCTTTCTCTTCTTTAGAATTCTTCTTACAGAAGAAGACTAGGGAGAGGGAGCGAGATACTGGGAAGAAAATATTAAGGATAGATTGAAGGTGTCTGATAAGTAGATAATATTCTAAATAAGTACTATGATGCCCATCCAGACATTGGCAGCCTCCAGTGTTGGTACCCAGATGTGGTCTGGGTACACCAAGAGCCCAAGTACATCAAAAAAAATGGCAAAGTGGCCAGTGTTCATCATTTCTACTCTTATTCTGTACCCAGCCCTTGAAGAAGCCACTAATCTCATATGACTGATCTAGTTCCAACATTCAGAAACTTCCTCAGTCCTTTTTATCTCTTCTGCAATGTAAATTCCAGCCAATTAGGCCAGTCTCAGTTAAGTACTGATTATATTAAAGTAATTTGCAATGAGTTGTGACTGACTCTATAACTTAATTTTCAGGACATATGTTCATCCCCAAATGGGAGCCTGCTAGTCCAAATACATCTTGAGTTAGTTGCTGTTTATCTCTTCTGAATAGCACCTTCACCTCCATGCTTAATTATGCTTTCGGAATGCATGGGATCAGCATAGTTTAAAGCAGGCACTCATAGACAATCTTGCCCTTTTCATTTCCGTTCCTCATCTGGAAAATGAGGGAATTCAGTTAGCTCATCTAGAAAGTTGTCTCAGCTCTAAAATTCTATGATTGGTGTTCTGTCATCTAGTCCTTGCAAATTACTCTAAATAACCTCAGTCACCACTGGAGAATTAGTAAAGACAGGCAAGGCAAATATTGAACTTGATCAATCCTCAAATTGGGGGAGGGGATAGTAGTCAGTCTTTGACTATCCACATCACTGAGGCATGACACAAATATCTGAACAGTGAATAACACAAAAATCTGTTATCAATGAGCAAAGACAAATAAAAGAATAAGGAAGAATCTAAGATACAATCTGGGCCAAACCTTTTCCATAGGCATAAAATCCCTGGAAAGATGCATTGTAGGAAGCATTCTGATTAATCAAATATTCCAATTAATTGTACAATGCCAAAAGACTTAGAGTACAATAAAAATATTCCAAATGTTAAAACTAGGATGAATATGTGATGTCACAGTGGAAATAAGGCTGGACCAAGAATCCTGTTCCAGGCCTGGCTTTGCTCTTAACTGGTTCTTTGACATTAGGGAAATCTCTCAAGCTCTCTGACCTGAGTATCTGCACAGCTATAGTATGTAGAGATAGAATGAATTGTATATTGAAACATTTTTTTCTGCTTCTTTCTTTATTTTTTTAAATTTTATTATGTTATGTTAGTCACCATACAATACATCATTAGTTTTTGATGTAGTGATCCACGATCCATTGTTTTCGTATAACACCCAGTGCTCCATGCAGTACGTGCTCTCCTTAATACCCATCACCGGGCTAACCAATCCCCCCTCCCCCCTCCTCTCTAAAACCCTGTTTGTTTCTCAGGTCCATAGTCTCTCATGGTTCATCTCTCCCTCCAATTCCCCCCCGCCCCATTTTTCCCTTCCTTCTCCTAATGTCCTCCATGTTATTCCTTATGTTCCACAAATAAATGAAACCATATGATAATTGACTTTCTCTGCTTGACTTATTTCACTTAGCATAATCTCCTCCAGTCCCATCCATGTTGATGTAAAAGTTGGGTATTCATCCTTTCTGATGGCTGAGTAATATTCCATTGTATATATGGACCACATCTTCTTTATCCATTCATCTGTTGAAGGGCATCTCGGCTCTTTCCACAGTTTGGCTATTGCGGACATTGCTGCTATGAACATTGGGGTGCATATGGCCCTTCTTTTCACTACATCTGTGTCTTTGGGGTAAATACCCAGGAGTGCAATTGCTGGGTCATAGGGTAGCTCTATTTTTAAATTTTTGAGGAACCTCCACACTGTTTTCCAAAGTGGCTGTACCAACTTGCATTCCCACCAACAGTGTAAGAGGGTTCCCCTCTCTCCACAACCTCTCCAACATTTGTTGTTTCTTTCCCTGTCCATTTTTGCCATTCTAACTGGTGTAAGGTGGTATCTCAGTATTTCCCCTATTACCTCTTATGGATTTCCCTGAGGGCTAATGATGATGAACATTTTTTTATGTGTCTGTTAGCCATTTGTATGTCTTCTTCAGAGAAGTGTCTTTTCATATCTTCTGCCCACTTTTTGACTTGATTATTTGTTTTTTGGGTGTTGAGTTTGAGAAGTTCTTTATAGATCTTGGATACCAGCCCTTTATCTGTAGTGTCATTTGCAAATATCTTCTCCCATTCTGTGGGTTGCCTCTTTGTTTTGTTGACTGTTTCCTTTGCTGTGCAGAAGCTTTTTATCTTGATGAAGTCCCAAAAGTTCATTTTTGCTTTTGTTTCACTAGCTTTTGGAGATGTATCTTGAAAGAAGTTGCTGTGGCCGATGTCAAAGAGGTTACTGCCTATGTTCTCCTCTAGGATTTGGATGGATTCCTGTCTCACATTGAGGTCTTTCATCCACTTTGAGTTTATCTTTGTGAGTGGTGTTAGAGAATGGTCGAGTTTCATTCTTCTGCATGTGGCTGTCCAATTTTCCCAGCACCATTTATTGAAGAGACTGTCTTTTTTCCATTGCATGCTTTTTCCTGCTTTGTCAAAGATTATTTGACCATAGAGTTGAGGGTCCATACCTGGGTTCTCTATTCTGTTCCATTGGTCTGTATGTCTGTTTTTGTGCCAGTACCATGCTGTCTTGGTGATCACTGCTTTGTAACATAGCTTGAAATCGGGCAACGTGATGCCCCCAGCTTTGTTTTTCTTTTTCAACATCTCCTTGGTGATTCGGGGTCTTTTCTGATTCCATACAAATTTTAGGATTGTTTGTTCCAGCACTTTGAAAAATGTCATTGGAATTTTGATTGGGATGGCACTGAAGGTATAGATTGCTCTGGGTAGCATAGACATTTTAACAATGTTTATTCTTCCGATCCATGAGCATGGAATATTTTTCCATCTTTTTGTGTCTTCCTCAATTTCTTTCATGAGTGTTTTGTAGTTCCTAGAGTATAGATCCTTTACCTCTTTGGTTAGGTTTATTCCGAGGTATCTTATGGTTTTCGGTGCTATTGTAAATGGAATCGTTTCTTTAATTTCTCTTTCTACAGTTGCGTTGTTAGTGTATAAGAAAGCAACTGATTTCTGTGCATTGATTTTGTATCCTGCCACATTACTGAATTGCTGGATGAGTTCTAGTAATTTGGGGGTGGAGTCTTTTGGGTTTTCCACATAAAGTATCATGTCGTCTGCGAAAAGAGAGAGTTTGACTTCGTCTTTGCCAATTTGAATACCTTTTATTTCTTTTTGTTGTCTGATTGCTGTTGCTAGGACTTCTAGTACTATGTTGAACAACAGTGGCAAGAGTGGGCACCCTTGACGTGTTCCTGATCTTAAGGGAAAGGCTCTCAGCTTTTCCCCATTGAGGATGATATTCACTGTGGGTTTTTCATAGATGGATTTTATGAGCTTGAGGAATGTTCCCTCTATCCCTATACTCTGGAGAGTTTTAATCAGGAAAGGATGTTGTATTTTGTCAAATGCTTTTTCTGCATCCATTGAGAGGACCATATGGTTCTTCTCCCTCCTCTTATTAATGTGTTCTATCACATTGATTGATTTGCAAATGTTGAACCACCCTTGCACCCCGGGGATAAATCCCACTTGGTCGTGGTGGATGATCCTTTTAATGTATTGTTGGATCCTATTAGCTAGGATTTTGTTGAGGATTTTGGAATCCATATTCATCAGGGATATCGGTCTGAAATTCTCCTTTTTGATGGGGTCTTTGCCTGGTTTGGGGATTAAGGTAATGCTGGCCTCATAGAATGAGTTTGGAAGTTTTCCTTCTGTTTCTATTTTTTGAAACAGCTTCAGCAGAATAGGTATTATTTCTTCTTTGAATGTTTGGTAGAATTCCCCAGGGAATCCATCAGGCCCTGGACTCTTGTTTTTTGGGAGGTTTTTGATCACTGCTTCAATCTCGTTACTGGTTATTGGCCTATTCAGGTTGTCAATTTCTTCCTGTTTCAGTCTTGGCAGCTTATAGGTTTCCAGGAAAGCCTCCATTTCATCCAGATTGCTCAGTTTATTGGCATATAGTTGTTGATAATAATTTCTAATAATTGTTTCTATTTCCTTGGTGTTAGTGGTGATCTCTCCCCTTTCATTCATAATTTTATTAATTTGGGTCCTTTCTCTCTTTTGGATAATACTGGCCAGTGGTTTATCAATCTTATTAATTCTTTCAAAGAACCAACTTCTAGTTTCATTGATCTGATCTACTGTGTTTCTGGTTTCTAATTCATCGATTTCTGCTCTAATTTTAATTATTTCTCTTCTAATGTGTGGCTTAGGCGTCGTTTGTTGCTTTTTCTCTAGTTCTTTAAGGTGTAGAGTTAGTTGGTGAATTCGGGATTTTTCTATTTTTTTGAGTGAGGCTTGGATGGCTATGTATTTCCCCCTTAGGACTGCCTTTGCAGTATCCCATAGGTTTTGGACCGATGTGTTTTCGTTCTCATTGATTTCCATGAATTGTTTAAGTTCTTCTTTGATTTCTTGGTTGACCCAAACATTCTTGAGCAGAGTGGTCTTTAGCTTGCAAGTGTTTGAATTTCTGCCAAATTTTTTCTTGTGATTGAGTTCCAGTTTTAGAGCATTGTGGTCTGAGAATATGCAGGGAATAATCTCAATCTTTTGGTATCGGTTGAGACCTGATTTGTGACCCAGTATATGGTCTATTCTGGAGAAAGTTCCATGTGTGCTCGAGAAGAATGAGTATTCTGTTGTTTTAGGGTGGAATGTTCTGTAAATATCTATGAGGTCCATCTGGTCC
This sequence comes from Halichoerus grypus, assembly GCF_964656455.1. Taxonomy (NCBI): domain Eukaryota; kingdom Metazoa; phylum Chordata; class Mammalia; order Carnivora; family Phocidae; genus Halichoerus; species Halichoerus grypus. The sequence goes on along the minus strand of NC_135727.1, from coordinate 121,144,245 downwards.
AATGTATCATTCAAAGCTCTTGTTTCCTTGTTGATTTTCTGCTTAGATGATCTGTCCATTGCTGAGAGTGGAGTATTGGGGTCTGCTACAATTAACGTATTGTTATCAATATGACTCTTTATTTTGGTTAACAGTTGGCTTATGTAGATGGCTGCTCCCATGTTGGGGGCATAGATATTTACAACTGTTAGATCTTCTTGTTGGATAGACCCTTTAAGAATGATATAGTGTCCTTCTGTGTCTCTTATTACAGACTTTAGTTTAAAATCTAATTTGTCTGGTATAAGAATTGCTACCCCAGCTTTCTTTTGAGGTCCGCTGGCATGGAAGATGGATCTCCATCCCTTCACTTTCAGTCTGGATGTATCTTTAGGTTCAAAATGAGTCTCTTGTAGACAGCATATGGATGGGTCCTGTCTTTTTATCCAATCTACAACCCTGTGCCGTTTTATGGGAGCGTTTAGGCCATTCACGTTGAGAGTGATTATTGAAAGATATGAATTAATTGTCATCATGTTGCCTGTGAAGATGTTGTTTTTATAGATTGTTCCTGTAAATTTCTGTCGTAGATCACTCTTGGGGTCTTTCTCCTTTTATAGAACCCCCCTTAATATTTCCTGCAGGGCCGGCTTAGTGGTCACATATTCTTTCAACTTCTGCCGGTCGTGGAAGCTCTGCATCTCTCCATCCATTCTAAATGAAAGCCTTGCCGGATAAAGTATTCTTGGCTGCATGTTCTTCTCATTTAGTACCCTGAATATGTCTTGCCAGGCCTTTCTGGCTTGCCAGGTCTCTGTGGATAGGTCTGACGTTATTCTGATGTTCCTCCCTCTGTACGTAAGGAATCTCTTCCCCCTAACTGCCCTTAAGATGGTTTCCTTGGTTCTAAGATTTGCAAGTTTTACTATTACATGCCGGGGTGTTGGCCTGTTTTCCTTGATCTTAGGAGGGGTCCTCTCTGCCTCTAGGACTCGAATGTTTGTTTCATTCCCCAGATTAGGGAAGTTCTCAGCTAGGATTTGCTCAAATACATCTTCGAGCCCCCTCTCTCTCTCCACTCCCTCCGGGATTCCAATTATTCTGACATTGGAACGCCTCATGGTGTCACTTATTTCTCTGATTCTATTTTCATGGATTCTGAGTTGTTTTTCCCTGGCCTCCTCTTTTCCCTTTTTATCTATTATACTGTCTTCCAGATCGCTTATTCTCTCTTCTGCGTCAGTTACCCTAGCTGTTAGATTATCTAGATTGGATTGGATCTCATTGATAGCATTTTTAAGTTCTGCCAATTCACCTTTTATTTCTGCCCTTAGAGACTCTATGTTGCCATTAATTGATTTCTCCATTCTAGCCATTGTCTTCACAATTGCTAGCCTGAATTCCATCTCCGACATCTTGGTTATATCTGCATCCATTTGTAAATCTGCAACATAAGTCATAATCTCTGAGTCTTTTCTATTTTGGGGGCTCCTCCTCCTAGTCATTCTGTTGATGGGTGTTTGAGGGAATGTATAGAGTCCAAATTATTGACCAGAACCCAAGCAAGATGCACCTGTTTTCTTGGGACCTTAGGGTTGCTGGCCTCTTGTTTTCCCAGCCTGTCTTCTGCGGGAGGGGCCTGCCGCGCTGTTACTCAGGCAACCCTGTGTGGGCGGAGTCGCCCTGCGCCCCTGTGGCGGGGGATGGTCTCAGTGGGAATCAATCTTTGGGGCTTTTGTTCTCTGGCGCCTTTCCCTGGCGCCTTTCCCTGGCGGCTTTCCGTGAGTCAGAGCAGAAGAGACCGTTTCCAACCCTCTGCCTCAGAGCAGAGAGACCTCAGTCTGTTCCTCAGTGAGCTCTCCAGGCCACACCGTCTCCGTTTCTGTCTGTGCTGCTATAAACTGCAGCGGCCTGGGTTGTGCGCCCCTCCGCAGCGCTCCCAGTCCTGCCTCCAGGTCGGGGCACGTCTCTGCCCTTTGTGCTTCTAAAACCGCCGGCCGCTCCCAATTCGCGCGTGCAACTCCAACGCTTGGGGTCCTGTCCCGGGGACTGCAGTTCGCGTGCGCGCGACTCCGCAGCTCGGGGTTTCCACCCCGGAGGTTGCAGTTCACCGGCGCGACCCCGGCGCACTGGGTTTCCGTCTCGGAGGCTGCAGTTTGCGTGCGCGCGACCGTCGCTCTGGTTTCTGTCGGGGGGGCTGCAGTTCGCATGCGCACGACCCCGCCGGTCTGGTTCCCCCCCCCCCCGGGGGGCTGCCCTAAAGTCCTTTCCCGCCGCTACCGGGCTGCAAGTCTGTGCCCGTCCGCAGCGCGCGAGGCTGTCGCTCACCAGCGGTGTAGGATCCCCACGGCCAGGCACCCTCCCGCTGCTGTTTATCCTCTGATATCTGCCCGCGGAATCACGGCTCTCCGCTTCGTACCTCAAAACCAACCGCCTGCGATATTCTGTTTGTAGAGATCCAGATCTTCTTACATCTCAGGCTGGTTTCGTGGGTGCTCAGAGTGGTCTGGGAGATATCCAGCTCAATTCCGGGGACCAGTTGAAATAGGGTCCCCTACTCCTCCGCCATCTTTCCCCCCCGAAACATTTTTGAAAGATCAATGTATACTACACAACATATATAATACTAATTTTTCATGCTGATAATATTCTTCAGAATGTTAGAGAAAACTGGGCAAAATTACACAAACTTTGTATTCTCATAATATTACTCATAAATGCCTTCAATATTACCACCATGAGTCATAATATTGGATAAGGCTCAACAAAAGTTTATGGAAAAGATTAAGTTCAATTATGAATTATAGAAGCATAAATGAATCTCTAAATAGGATTTGTGCAAATATACAGTTTGCATTCTGTTTATCTAAATTCCACAAGAATAATTTTGCCCAGTTTTCCAAAAATAAACAGTTGGGGATTTAAAGGTAAAACCGAGCCATTTCAGGCCAAAAGGTCATTCTAAAACAAGAATAGTGGCAGGAAAATTAGCCATTCACTGATAGCATTGACTTCAAGATACAGCAGTTGCCCAAAATCTCTTAAGTGCTTCCATCCAGGAAGGAGTCACATGAGACTGACTCCCACATTTAATTTTAATGAAGATCCTAAATTGGATGAAACTATTAATTAATCTAACTAATTTGCAGTACTCAAGGCATTGACTCTAATGGCCGGATGGGAGTACCAGAGGTCAGCTCCACCGTGATGATCAGAGTTAACACGTTTGAGCATTTACAAAGTACCAGGCCCAGTTGTAAGCGCTACCCCCCTTGTTAGTTCATGTATATCTCAATTGTTACAGCAAACCTATGAGATCAGCTCCATTATTGTCCCCATTTCTCAGCTGAGAAATCGAAGGCACAGAGTGATTAAGTTATCTTGCCCAAAGTGTATAGCTAGAAAGAGGCAAGGCCTGATTTGGACCCTCAAAGTCAAACACTGGTGCAAATAGGCTTTAGCACCATGCCAACAGAGCATGGATAGAGTGCATGGCCATCAACTATTCAACAATTTACAAGGATTTGTTGACTGACTGCTAAAAATATGTAATTCATTTTGGGATCCTATATCTGTATACACAACAACAACAAGAAATTGATATGAGAATTTAAGTGATTCCAGAAAAAAAAAAAAAACCCTTACAATGGAATGTTTGAGTATGAATTATCCAGTTTTACCTTCTATGTTGATCAAACCATAGAGAAAATTTATTAGCTCAGACTACCCTGGGTACTATTTACTTGAATTACAATATATGATTAGTTCAGGAATTCACAACAAAATTTTTTTTCTGTAAAGGGCTAGAGAGTAAATAAATTAGGCATTCTGAGGTGTTAGAGCTCTAGTGCAACTACTCAACTCTACCATTGTAAGTAGTAAATAGAGAGCCACACACAATATGTAAATGAATGGGTATGGCTGCATTCTAATTAAACTTTATTTACAAAGGAAAATAACAGGACAGATTTAACTCGTGGGCAGTAGTTGGTGACCCCTGGACTCCAGCACAGGTAAATTGATTTTGAATAGCTATTTTATATATGTTTAAGCAGGGAGCCTGCTTGAGTGAATAGATTAAAAATGAATGTGTTATGGTTCTTGTTCTCGTATGCTAATTATATCCTTCTGGATACCTTGGCTATTATTTTTAACTAAACTTTCCTCTTTAAAAAGTCCAAAACTAAGCCACAAAATCTTACCAAATTCTGACTTTGTGAGGCCCAAAATAGACAACTTATCTCTCTTTCCTTCTCTCTTCTCCCTCTTGCTCTCTCCTGAAGACACCATGTATTAGTTAACTATCACTAAATAACAAATTACTCCCCCCCCCCACATACACCACCACCACCAAATTTAGTGGCTTAAACAACATTTGAAGCTTTACTTTCTATGGATCAGGAATCCAGGCAAAATTTAGCTGGGACCTCTGTTTCAGGGTCTCTCAGGAGGCTGAAATCAAGGTGTCAGCTAGGACTGCAGTCTCACATGAAGGCCCAACTAGAGAAGGATCCACTTCCAAGCCAACTCATGGGGTTGCTGGCAGGATTCAGTTCCTTCTGGGTTGTTGGACAGAGGCCTCAGTTCCTCACTGACTGTTGGCTGAGTGCCACCCTCAGTTCCTTGCCAGGAGCCCTGTCCACCAAGGCCAGCACATGAAAAGAGCCAGAGAGAGATGCCAGCAAGAAAGAAAGTACAAGCAAGATGGAAGTCTATCTTTTATAACCTAATAATGAAAGTAACATCCCATCACTTTTGCCATAATGTATTTGTTAGAAGCAAGTTGCTAGGTCCAGTTCACAGTCAAGGGGAGAGGGTTATAATACCAGGAGGCAAGAATCATTGGGGGCTGCTATTAAAACTAAGCCTTCATTGGTCTTTTAATGTAATGTTGTTAACATTTTTAATTGATGTTAACATTTTTAATTGATGCCCTGTCAACAGGACTAATTTGTACCTTCACAATATGTACATCCTTATAGGGTCAAAATATAGCTGTGACTCAATCTCCCTAACAAACATCATACCTAGCATGGAACAGATTATATTTCTGCAAATAAGGTGCTCTCATTATTTCCCTGACCCCAAGAGGGTTCGTATATGCTGAATAACTCTTGCATATTATTGATAGGAAGTATTAGTTTTTGTTATAGTTACACAATTCTAATTTGATCAGTTCAAAACTAGCTGTGTAGAACAAAAAGGGAAGTGATGAGTGTTAAATTATATGGGTAATAGATCCCAAATTGATTTGATACTTCTCCAGATTGGTTTTTGAACCATATTGACACTCCATTCCTATTGATGTTGTGCAAACCAGCCAGATATACGGCTTTTGTCAATAAGAAAGGAATTTTCAGGAGGAGGTGTGGTTAGTTTGTTTGCCATCCTGGTTTTAAATGGTGCCTGATGTGGCAGGCATCATATTTGTGTCAGGTTTCCCTGATCTAGTTTTAGGTTTGGGTCATTTGTTTCAGTAAACCGTGGGCCATATAACAAGTATTTGGATGCAGATAGTTCATTTGGGAGGTGGTCTCAGGAAGGACAAATGAGAGAGTGGGGAGTGTAAACAAGGAAAGGAAAAAGCCAATAAAGTGTATTACTGAGTTGGTTATCATGGAGGGCAACTAAAGCTCAGTCCTGCTGGGGATCCTCTGAAAAAAACCATACAGAATTTTCACTGGACTTGTCCCACCAATAATGGGAAATCTGAGGTCTTTATCTACCCAACTCAAATCCCATTCCTCCATGGTTGAGAGCTGCCCCTAGGAGTGTTCTAGGCTTCCTTGCATACAAGTAGAAAAAAGTTATTAAAGCACCAGGAAAATCTCTTAGGCAGAAAAGCGGAGAGGTTCAGGGGCTTGAGGTAAGTTGCTGACCATTTACAGGAGAATTTTCCACTGAATTGGCAGGTGAATTTAGAGCATCTGCCACACACGGTCTTACATGTGTAAATATTTTCCATCAGCGCAATTTGTTTCTAAGCAAGGAAGTCACCATCTTAGGCAAGTTCTGCCTGGCACGCAGAAGAGCTCAATGAATATGCATTATTGGATGGGTGACATTGAAGGTGGTAAGAAAGCAGAGCAGAGGGTCAGAAGGCTACCTTGAGACTGGGACTCCATCCTGCTATTGACTTGGTTTCCTCTCATCACTCTCTCTTTCCCTTGAGCCCCAGAATCATAGAATAGCAGAAGCCTTAAAGATGATCGTCCAAGCCTTTTCTATTTCTAGAAGGAACCCGAGGCCCAGAAAGGTGAAGTGATGTGATCCCGTTTGCAAAGCCAGCCAGTGGCAAAGCCAAAACCCACATCCTTGGCATCTTCTCATTGCTCTCTCCATCACAGCTCTGTTACCTCCTCTTAGTTTCTATAATCCTACAGGATTGATTGGCACCAAGGGACTGAGATTGATCATAACTCTCTGAAGCAGATATATATAACTGATATATTAGAAACTGGTGTGCTCAATGAGTTCTACCAAAATCTTTTCACATTTACAATTTGTTGTTTTTACTCATCTGTACATTTCCATATTGAAATATAATAATAATGCTTCCTGATGGTGGGGACTTTATTTTTTTATTTCTTCAAAGAGCTTACCCATCTATTTTTGTCATTTTATTCAAGAGGCTTCTTTTCTTTTCTTTTTTAATTACTGACAGACTCCTGCAGGCTAGTATCTATTGCAAATAAGTATCTAATTATTAGCTGGTGTTTTGTGCTTCTGGTTTTTTTGGTGAGGAGAGAGTCATAGAGCTGACTTGCATCAAAATGCTGCTAGGCTACTGGGGCGCCTGGGCGGCTCAGTCATTAAGTGTCTGCCTTCGGCTCAGGTCATGATCCCAGGGTCCTGGGATCAAGCCCCACGTCAGGCTCTCTGCTCGGCGGGAAGTCTGCTTCTCCCTCTCCCACTCGCCCTGCTTGTGTTTCCTCTTTCGCTGTCTCTCTCTGTCAAAATAAATAAATAAAATCTTTAAAAAAATGGTGCTAGGCTACAGGAAATAGATACAGTAGAGGGCAGCTCTTTGGTAATTTACAGTAGCAAAAAGTGAAATCACCAGCCCAGCCAGTGGCTTTTGTATCAGTTAATTCTCAACCCCTGATGGACCTGTAGCTCCTTTTCTTGTTTTCTCCTCCACACATGTAACCTGGAACTTGATGGGGGCCTGAGATTTTTCCATTTCAGTTTTACTTTGAATGGTATGAAACAGTAGGCAGCTGAATAGCTTCGGGAGCTTTAGATTAGCATGCACCAGGCAGGAGTGCTCAGAGTGTCAAGCCAAGAAGGGAAGGTTTCTGTCAAGGTTCTATCATGGAGACATCCTCACTGGCCTGCTGCCTCCACAGGAGCTCACATGCAAGTACAAAGCTGATGTTAAACCAGGACAGAAGCCAGGATTTGGATGGTAAACTTCTCAGCTACCACGCACTCTGCCATTCAATTATCATCTCACACTATGTCCTCAGCTGTGAAATAGTCTTTGTCCTTCTACCAAAAGAATACTTTTCCTTATCCCCAGGATGTAGCACCCCAGTGCTCAGAGGATTCAGGTACATTGTGGGGAAGGTCAGCATGGGGAGAAGTCTCTTGTACCCCGAAGTCATGGAAGGATTCTAGGTGTTCTTGAGGAAATGGCTTCTCTATAATTGTGGGTTGAACTGGGTTTCTCAGACTGCCACCATTTTATAGTCCAGAATCACCCATTCCTCACCTCTCTTACCTACTGATCGTCTCAGACGTGGGCATGAATCAGGAGTCCACCATCATGATTGCTGTGGGACGATGAAAAGCCTACACCTACTCAGCACTGGCATCCTCCCCAGATGCCTACATTTTCAGAAGGCTGAGAGACTTAGGGGTGCCTTGCCACAGGGTGTCCCTCTGGTGCCTCTAAAAGTGGATACCACCTAATAGTCCTTGTATATTCTGGGGCTGGCAGTTCTACCCTTCTCTTAACCTCTCCACCCATAAAAACTCACGTAGGTAGTAGGTTTTGGCAAGCTACTTTGAACAGTTTGCTGACCACCATAATGGAGAGAAACTTATTCATCTTTGGAAATAATCAGCTACCTAGGCCTGTGTGCCACCCAACAAACGAATTGGTCCCTGAAGGTTGTTCAGGTTTGTCCTTATGAAAGTTCTGTGATTGTAGGAGTACCATTTTTTCTAGTTGCCTCCTGCAGATACCAGGCTTGGAAGCACTGCCACCCAATGGCTGTTTCTGCAAACAGCACTTTCACGAGAGTGTTTACTCAATATTCTACCCAGAACCCAGCAAGAGCGTAAGACGTAGAGAGAAAATGGGGCAGGGGTAGTGACACTGGGATGGGCCAGGTACTTGGTGCTGCCTCCATCCCTCTCTGCCAAGGAAATCTGATTTTCCTGGCATTAAACAGCAGATGTGAGCTCTTTAATTAGGCAATAAAAATGGCAACTTGGCAGTGAAATTATAAAGATAAAATTGTACAACGCCATGAATCTTTGGCACTAGGATTAATTCAACTATCTATATTTTTTTCTGATGATATTTTTACAGTGACTGAATGTAGGTAAGAATCGAAACAGAAAATCAAAACCAGAATTCTCATTTCCTCTATTGTTGATTACAGCTGTATAAGATTTAGATGTGCATTTGATAAAATTATTTTTCCCCCATAAAATGGAGATGGAGAGAGTGGTGGTATGTTTCATGGCACTGAATGAAAGACAAGTTCATTGGAGTTACTAAAGACTTCTGTTTCACGTAATGAAAGCGCAAGTCAGGCTACTGTGACCAACAGGTACCCTTCATTTCAACAGCTGCATTAACAAGGGTTAATTAAAAATTTGCCTTCTAAATTAGGTAAGAAGCAATTGTACTGTACATAGCAGAAAAGCTTCTATTCTGGTTTAGCAATGGTTTGTATGTATAGTTTGAGAATAAACATTGACTCAGGCAGGTGGGTGTGAGAGACCATTCCACTTAAAGAAAGAAAAATATCTTAGTATTTTGAGATTGCCCTATGAATCCATTTTGTCTTTTTTCCATTAAAAAATAGGCTTAGTGGGTTAAGCGTCTGACTCTTGATCTCAGCTCAGGTCTTGATCTCAGGGTGAGTTAAGCCCTAAGTTGGGCTGCACACTGGGCATGGAGCCTGCTTTAAAAAAAAAACTACTACTTGGTTGATCATAGTCATTTGTGATTTTTCTCTACTGTAGAGAACTTCTCTCTGTATGTGTTCATAACTAACCCTCCTTGCTTGTCTGCCGGAGGAATGTCACAGCTCTCTGAGGTCAGCCCAGAAGCTGAGAAGGTGGATATATTTTTGTTGACAAATTGTCACAGGCGAGTGACCTGCCCATGAAGGATGGAGACGGCGTCCAAGCTGTAAGGACATTCAGGCAAACCTCATACAATGATGATTCACTCTTCTGTGCAGAGGATAAACCCTGGGTAGAAAATGGCCCAACCCTGTAAACAACCAGCTTCATGACATGGAATATGGTGTAGTTTTTGAATACAAACAAAACAAATTATGGGACTAAATTAAATAAATTCATGGCTTGATTTTCCCTTTTGAAATGGATCTGAGTAGATTATTTTTTTTTTTTTTGGATCTGAGTAGATTATTAATAAAAAATGTAACTCAAGAAAACTTGCCTAAGTTTTCAAAAAATTGCCAAAACAGTCTTGAAAAGAACAGTGATGCAAAATATCTCTAAGAAATGTCAACATGCCAAAACAATTGAGCAATGAGCTAAACTCCACCATCTAACTGATGTGTTTGAATACCAGATCAACATTTATTTAGTGCCACACAAATCTAATCCATTTGGCTGGCTCTACTTTTTCACCAGATAGGTTTGCAAACTACATAAATTGTGAAGTCATGAAAATAATAAGTATGCTTCTTTCCCTTAATGCAAATAAAGAGTAGTCTGGATATCATCATCTATAAAGACCAAAGCGAATTTTTTCCTTTTAGTTTTTGTTGTTCTCATTTTTGTTTTGGTAGCTGATCCTTCATATAAAGCATTGATTGTGAAAGGAATCTGAAATTATATATGGCTTGGATAACTTGCCAATCAACAGAAACTATGGTGCACTTATGGTATGCTCAAAGACTTGTCCTTGCTGGCATAGATACAAAAGACATTACTGGGTCTTTATCCTCCAGTATCATATACTTTAGTTGGGTGGATAAAACCTGCATACATGAAGCAAAGACTAAACTGTACGATCCTAACTTTAAGTATAATACAAACCCGAAAGATGGGCAAGACCACCGTGGACTAGAATGGGCAGAGAAAGCATCACTCTGGAGATGGAGTTTGAGCTACTCCTTGAGGAATTCTCTGGAAATAAACAGGTAGAGGAAAGGCAGGAAGAGTTTCTATGCTGGCAGAAATATATAGGCCAGGTTTTCTCAACCTTAACACTATTAACATTTGGAGCTGGGGAATTCTAGGTCATGGGGAGGGTGTTATGCATTGTTGGGCATTTATAGCAGTATCCCTGGCCTCTAACCACTAGAAGCCAGTGGCAAAACCCCACTCTCCAGTTGGGACAACCAAAAACATCTTCAGGAATTGCCAAATGTCTTCTCAGAACATCGTCCCCAGTGGAGACCCACTGGACTAGATATAGATGCCTGGGCTTGGGGAGTTTTTGCTTTCTCCATCTCAGAGTTTATCAACCTCAGAATTATTGACATTTTGGGTTGGATAATTCTTCATTGTGGGGGTTGTTCTGTGCATTATAAGATAGTTAGCAGCATTCCTGACCTCAACATCCCAGACACCAGTAGCACCTCCCCCTGGTTGTGAAAACCCATTGTGTGTGTGTGTGTGACACAAACATTGCCACATGCCCCCTGGGGTGCAAAATCACACCCATTTATGAACCACTGGGGTTCTCAGTAGGAATGGACTTGGCCCCGTCAGGGATAAACAGAATTGCTTAAACAAAGTACAAGGTTCATGTTAGGAAAGAGTGGAATAAGATTGATTAACTAGGGTGGATACATGTGGTGAAAGATCTTGGATACTAGAGCCTATAATAGGCAGCCTTGGCAGAGGGAGAAGCAAGCTTCCCAAGGAGCAGGGAGCCCGATGCGGGGCTCGATCCCAGGACCCTGGGATCATGACCCGAGCTGAAGGCAGATGCTTAACGACTGAGCCACCCAGGTGCCCCAGCCTTGGCAGTTCTTAAGCAGATGTGTTGCAAAATGTAATTGGCATTTTAAATTTAATCTCACAGAAGCAAAAGGATAAAGTGCCTTGGAGAAGAACTGAATACAGGGAGCAGGGGGCTCAATCAGGAAGTCATAATAACCAGGTTTAAGTACAGATGGCCAGGGTTGTAGTGACATCTTTAAAATGGAGAGAAAAGAGTAAACCCAAGGGTGCTCTGCCGAAAGAAATGTTGAGTTTTGGGGCACCTGGGTGGCTCAGTTGGTTAAGCGACTGCCTCTGGCTCAGGTCATGATCCCAGGGTCCTGGGATCGAGCCCCACATCAGGCTCTCCACTCAGCGGCGAGTCTGCTTCTCCCTCTCCAGAGCTCTGTGATCTCTCGCTTTCACTGTCTCTCAAATAAATAAAATCTTTAAAAAAAATAGAAAAAGAAATGTTGAGTTTTCACAACAGATTGAATAATAGAGATAAAGGTGAGTAAAGAACCAATGGTGAAACTACATTTGCTAGTGGAAAGAAAGATTAAAATCAAATGATAGGGAAGGAGGGGCATTTAATGAGTTTGATTTTGCAAATAGTAACTGCAGGCATTTTAGAATTAGCACAGGAATGAGAGGTGAGAAGTCAGTACTGAATGATGGATTTGCAAGTGTTGAAAACACAAAATTCTGAAATCTCTGTGGCCTAATATAATGAAAGTTTATTTCTCATTCAAATTATACTCCATTGTAGAGTGGGTGGCCCTGGGTCTTCTAGGGATCCAGGCTTCTTCCATCTCTGGGCACTGCCATCTGAAATGAGTGACATCCAAGGTGGTTGCAGAAGGGCTGAATCATAAGGATCTCATGGGAGATTTTAGAGGTCCTGAAGTGGCATATAGCACTTCTGCCCACATTGCATGGGGGATCCAACTAAAGTGGCAAATCTATCTTACTGGTGTTCCAGGAAAAGGAAGTGGGATTCATGAGAACTTGGCCAGTCTCTGCTATAGGACGGACACAGACATGGACACACACACACACACACACACACACACACACACGAACAAGAAGAAAACTATAGGAGTGGATGAATTCATTGAGGACATGAAGACAGAAGGAAAAATCAAAGAGGTAGAGCTCAAGGAACACAAATTACAAATAGAAGAAGATCCAGCAAAGGATTCAGAGATGTTAGAATGCTTGGAAGAAAACAGGCCTTGTGTAGAGTTGAAAGTGGCAAGAGGAAGGAAGGCAAATTTTGGTAAGGAGGGAAAATATCTGCTTTTGCTAAGACCCTGGCTTTTGAAGACAAAAAAACACCAGGATAATTAGAAAAGGACTTACACATCTATACCCACCTCAAAACCACATTAGCTTATTTTTAAGAGCAGTCCGACACCCAAACCCCTTGGCCTGGCCTTCGATGTGCTGGCCCAGCCTATCTGTTCACACCCCACCATGCACTTCCCAGGTACCTAGCATATCCTGGTTATGAGGCTGTTCGCGATCCCTAAGCCCACCTACTCTCCCATCTTCATGGCTTTGCTTCTATAGCTGTTTCCACCCACCAAAGTCCCAGCTTTCCACAAACCCTAAGTCAAATGTCACATCACTGAAGAATGAAGCCTTTTCTGATCTTCCCTGTCAACATCAACCTCCCCATATTCCAACAGCCTTTTGGTCTTTCTTCTACCTTGACACAGGGGACCATCTACTGTGTATCAGTTATATGTTCACTTGACTGTGTCCCTCAGTAGACCAGGAATTTCTCAAGCACCAAGCAGTGCTACTGTGATGTATAACCCCAGGACAAACCAGACAACGCTACAGTCTAGGTCAGGGGATAGCAGATGTTTTCTGTAAAGGACCTCATAGTAAGTATTTGAGGTTTTTGCAGGCCATATGGGCTCTGTCACAACTACTCAACTGTGCCATTTTAGTGTAAAAGCAGCCATAGATAATATGTAAATGAATGAGTATGGCTGTGTCCCAATAAAACTTTATTTCTAAAACATGTGGTGGGCCAGATTTGATCCATAAGCCCTAATTTGCTTCTCTGTGACGTATGGGAATGACACTTTCTGGAGCACAGTGTGAACGGGGTCCTCTGAAGTATAATCTGGGCAGTATCAATGTGCATCTCAGTTATCCTTGTATCTTCTGCCCCACCTCCCACCAGCACCTCGTATAGTGCCTTCCACACAGTAGGCCCTCAATGTTTATTTTCCTGAATTAAATATGCCTGGAAAGATACCAACTCAGTGAGTCATAATAGCATTTTGAGAGCTTAATTACCTTTGAAATCTATTTTTTGCAAGACTGTAGTAAAGTAGTTCAGGAAGCAATCATGTAAGCCCAAGAATCATAAAAAGAATGTGACAGGGGAAGATGTGAGCTAACAACATCTAGGGATTAGCAGCCAAAGAGAGAGAATCTGACATCAGAGCTGGGTAAAAGCAACAAAAAGGCATTTCAATCCTCAGAGACTAGCACCAAGGGACATCACATCACATGTAATAGATGTCTCACAACACCCTCTAAATCCGTGTGAATAATGCATTTAATGCCAGCACTTCAGTGCTGGAAAGATGTTCATGATTTGGAGGAAACTCAGAGACCAACCAAAATGATTAAGAGACTGAAAGGACTCATTTATGAGCAGCTATAAAAGAAGCCGAATACGTGCTTGGCCTGCTGATGACCAGAACAAGATGGGGGAAAGGTTTACAAATTACTAAATGCTATAAACACCAGGAAGGGGAGGACTGATGGTCAGCTCTATTGGACTTAGCTTGTGGTATGGACATATCTCAGGCACTGACAAATTCCTCTCATTATTGGGTCTTAAAACATTTACGGGCCTTCTGAATAATATATAACTGGGAATGCTGTGATTGGTAATGTTCCGTTATTACAGGAGAACAGGATTGCTCCAGAAGAGCAACTATAAGACAAATTACAGTGGAACAGGATTGCTCCAGAAGAGCAAACACAAGACAAATGATTGCTTATTAAGGGAAGAAACATTCCAGGCATGCTAAGTGTGCTGAGAGAATTAAAATCCACTAACAGTCCACTCCTAGAAATATCAAATACATGCAACTGTGGGTAATGTTACATAGTGTAGAATTGTTGAAATTTAATACAAAGATGGAAAGATGGCCTGATATTTCCATCATTCCTTCTGTCATTCAATCACTGATTTATCCATCCATCCATCCCACATATCTAATGCTTACTCACTATTTCCTAGGTCCTGTGCTGGTGATACAGAGATTAATAATACACAGAGCCTGTCCAAAAAAAAAAAAAAAAAAAAAAACTGCTTATGGTCTAGTGGTGGGATCAGGGAAGTTCATGGAGTAAGAATGGACAAGTTCAATAGAGAATGATGAGAGAGCAAAGAAAAGTGGCTCCTAACCCAGAAGGCAGAAAGCTGGAAGGTTGGGGAAGCTTCCCAGGTGAGCCAACATCTGAGTCAAGTCTTGAAGGATTCTGAGGAGTCTGTGAATCAGAAAGAATGAGAATAAGCATCCCAGGTAGGAAGGGTGATCTATTCAAAGTGCTGGAGATGACAAAGTGCTGGACCATTTTCTCACAACATATGTGGGACTGACCAGTAGATCAGGTTGACCGAGACGAACAGTGTAAAGTAGGTGGTAACCTTAAAAATAAGAATTGGAATATATTAGGATCATGGGTGATTTTTTTAATTTTCCTTGATCTTTCTCTCTCTTCCGAAATTTCTCCATTAACAAAATCACACCCTTATGTAGACGAATAATTGCAAACATTTATATAGCACTTATTCTGTGCCAGACACTATTCTAAGCACTTTGCATATATTAAGTGATCTTCACCACGTAACTCTGAGATAGGTATTATTGTCCCTATTATACAGACAAGGATGGGAGGCAGAAAGAGGTTTAACAATTTGGCAAAATGGTAGAGTTAGTCAGGAACAGGGCGCTCTTTTCTGCTTGGGGCATCTTACTCTAGAGCCTCTGCTTTTTCATCTGCTGTGTTGCTATTAACTTTCTCAGCCAGAAGCTGGTTTTCCTATCATTTATTCCCATAATCCCACTCTAAAAACTGATCTGACAAATAATCAGAGATACAGCCAAATATTTTAGGGGAAGAATGTTCATAGCCCCAAAGTTTATAGTGGCGAACAATAGAACTTCAAATCACCTAGATGCCCTGTAATACAAAATGATTCATCATGGTCTGCACCATTATGCAAGCATGATTTAGAAGGAAGTTAAATGATGTAAGAAATGCTCACTCTAAAGATCAAAGAGAAATGTAAGATACAAACGGTATAATCCTAGTGTGTGTTTGTGCGTGTGGAAATCCACCAGTCAGACTGGTATCCACTTCCAATCTTAGCTCTGTCATTTAACTAGCTCTGTGACCTTGAGTAATAATTTAACCCTTCTCCAGTTTCCTCATCAGAAAATGGGGGTAATACAGCTGTTGTGATGGTTAGAAAATGCAGGTAAAATGCTTATAGTACTGGCTGGTAAACACTCAGGGTCTGATATCAAAATAATTGGAAACCCTATTTAAAAGTTAGAGCTAGGGGCGCCTGGGTGGCTCAGTTGGCTAAGCACTGGACTCTTGATTTTGGCTCAGGTCGTGATCTCAGGGTCATGGGATTGAGCCCCACGTCGGACTCCATGCTCAGGGGAGAGTGTACTAGAGATTCTCTCTCTCCCTCTCCCTCTGCCCACCCCCCAACGCATGCTCTCGCGCTTGCTCTCTCTCACATAAATAAGTCTTTAAAAAAAAGTTACAGTGGGGTGCCTGGGTGGCTCAGTCGGTTAAGTGTCTGACTCTTGATTTCGGCTCAGGTCATGATTTCAGGGTCCTGAGATCGAGCACTGCGGGCTCCCTCTCAGCAGGAAGTCTGCTTTTCTCCCTGTCCCTCTGCCCCTCCATTGCTCTTGTGCTCTCCCTTGCTCTCTCTCTCAAATAAATAGATAAATCTTTTTAATAAAATTTAGAGTTAGATAGTACATATTCAGCTAGCAGTTTGGTAAGTATCCTTTGTAGTCTGGGGTCCAGTAGGTTACAACACCATCTAGTTATTTTTAAAAAATAAGTGGGAACGAGGTGAAGGTGAGGGGCACTTTCCATTGCAAGTAAAAACTATTTGCTTTCAGCATCTGATTTCTCAAATTTTAAGGGATACTGAACACTCAGCCAACCATTGAAATGTTATAAAATTTCCTTTTTAACCAGATCCCTTCCCAAGACCAGAGCCCTGATGTTTTACCTGGGTTGAATATTTTTGAATTGTGATAGTTTAAAACCATTAGAAATGTGTTTTCATTGTCAGGATCAATAGATTGATGGAAATTACAAATGGGTTTTTGAAGGGTCCAAAGCCAACACATAGCTTCTTTCTCATCCAGGTTTTGGAATGATCTTAATTATACTAGTTTTTAAATATTAAGAAAAAATGGAAGGAAATAAGCAGCTTCAAAATTTTGTTTTTTCTTTTTTTTTTCCATTAAGGAAATTCTTGTAGTCATCTTTGGAGCTGGTCTCAGGGATGAGGCTACTTGAGCAGATGGGCTTATACTGAGAGAGACGGAACAAAAGGCCTGGGGCAAAGGGCATGTCATTTTCACTGCTCAGCCCGAGTCTGCAAAGTAGAAAGGAAAATGCTTAAGCTCTCTCTTAAGGAAAGGAGAGAAAATCCTTGATGAAGGAAAATGAAGTGTTCTGCTTCTCACAACATGAGGAGCCCAATTTCTCCACGAGTTTTCACAGTGCCCCCCTCCTCTGTCTCTCTCTCTCTCTCTCTTTCAGGTTTCCTATGTGAAAGCGATTGACATCTGGATGGCGGTGTGCCTTCTGTTTGTGTTTGCTGCCTTACTGGAGTACGCGGCTGTGAACTTTGTCTCCAGACAACACAAGGAGCTCCTGCGGCTCCGGAGAAGACAGAAGAGACAGAATAAGGTACAGTTGACCCTCAGCGCAGACAAAGTCGGGTAGAGCTTGAGGTAGTTACCCAGGCAGTGCAATTCAGAAAATAGAATACATAATGAGCAAGAGGCTAAGGTTAATTTTGGTCCTGAGGTGTCCTACTAGACTGAATTAGTGCTCAGGTCAGTCCTTTAAAATTGGGGCAGGGTTGTCACATTTAGCAAATAAAAGCACAAGGCATGCAGTTAAACTTGAAGTTTAAATCAACAAACAGCATTTGGTATAAAAATGTCCCAAGTACTGCATGGGAGATACTTATATTAATGAATTATTTGTTGATCTGAAATTAAGATTTAACTGGGAGCCCTGTGTTTTATCGGGCAACTCTAATTGGAGATCTATACTCAATTTGACAAAATTGCTTTAAAATCCTGTTGTTTTGAACATTAATAATTTGTGTGTATGTGACTTTGTGTACATAGCTACCTCGACTGACTTTCTCATCAATTGCTATGATTTTATGTAAATAAGGTCCCTACCCAGGTTGGTCACAACTTGATAAATCCAATCAAACTGATCTCATTGTCTCAACTTAAACTTTAATGCATAAACCCAAATTCTACACCATCCAGAGGTTTGAGGTTTCAAACAGATGCTCAAAATCAGTAGCTCCGTGGTTCCTAAACTTGCCTGCCCCTTAGAATAGCCTGCGGATCTTTCAAAATCCCAAACCTTGGCCACACCCCACAGCAATTAAATCCCATCTTTGGGATGGGGCACAGTAGTCAGGATTTCTGAAGCTCCCCCCAGGGAATTTCAGCATGTGTACATGTTGGAAAAGCACTACTCTGGCTTATGATCCAATTTCATATGGGACACCAGGAGGCTTGCCCTTGTTTTCAGTTTCAATTCTGGAAGAGAAACATGCCCTTTGATACGGAGGATCCTAGTGCCAGTTGCTAGAGGACTGAAGTTAAAATTTTACATATAGGAAATGACAGATACTTTTCAAAAATCTGCTCCCCTAAAATTTAAGCAAACTTGCTATTAAAGCCATAGTTATATACTACTCTGTTGGAAGAAAGCCAAAAATGTTTCACTGTCAATCTTAATGCTTCTAAATACCTAGATGCAAAACTAAACATTTATTGTGATTTAGATGTTGGTTACGTTGAAGAGCTCGTATGCATATGAGCTCACAGAGTCCTGACCTCATCTACCAAAATGTTTCCTGCACATACTCTGGACTGGTATCTGGCTGGTTGCCCTGTTTCTCTTCTCTACCTCTTAGGAACATTTTGTCCTATCATAGCCTAGGGAAACACACACATTCTCTTTTCTGTACACTGTTGAGTATCAAGCCTTTCTCAACTTTCTCCTCCTTGCCTCCTTGTTGATGATAACGATTTCTTCATCCTCATCCACAGGAATCTGCACAAATGGCACCTGTGCCACCCAGGAAATTACGGGAATGTGAGGTTATTCTAGCACATAAACTGTATTCCCCGAATTCCCTCGCTTAGCATAGTAGATGGCCACTGACTGCATACTCTCCTAGACCAGAAATGGAAAATGAGTTTCATTTTGCTTCCCAATTCTGAATAATTGGTAGGACTTCCTTGGAATGCTATGTGGAAGATTCTTAGGCTGTATCTGTATCTTATCATAAGAGTCACATGGAGCGCTTGTTAAAAGTAGTTTCTTGTACAGATTCCTAAACCTATGAATCAGAGTCTGCAAGGGGAGGTCACTGAGAATTAGTACATTTCACAAGAGTCCCAACTGAGTCATATTATAAGTCTGCAGAAACCTGGGCAATACTAGAGCAGGCAGGAGAAAAGAAGATGAGGTTGGAGGAATAGGTGATTTCAGATTCATACAGGACTTTGCAGGCCAGTATAAAGGAATGGATTTCATTCCAACTGACTGGAATCCACAAATTAGTTTCAACATAGCAAATACCAGGATATCAAGTGGATGGTCCATGGGGTCAAGCGTAGCAGCAGCAGATGTTAGGAGGCTATTGTAGACATCTTCCAACCCATGAGCATGGAATATCTTTCTATTTCTTTGTGTTATCTTCAATTTCTTTCATCAGTGTTTTATGGTTTTCAGAGTACAGATCTCCCACCTCTTTGGTTAGGTTTATTCCTAGGTATCTTATTATTTTTGGTGCAGTTGTAAATGGGATTACTTAATTTCACTTTCTGCTGCTTCATTATTGGTGTATAGAAATGCAACAGATTTCTGTATGTGGATTTTGTATCCTGTGACTTTACTGAATTCGTTTATCACTTCTAGCAGTTTTTTTCGTGGAGTCTTTCGGGTTTTCTATATATAGTATCATGTCAT
Source organism: Halichoerus grypus (assembly GCF_964656455.1). Taxonomy (NCBI): domain Eukaryota; kingdom Metazoa; phylum Chordata; class Mammalia; order Carnivora; family Phocidae; genus Halichoerus; species Halichoerus grypus. The sequence continues at coordinate 121,124,823 of NC_135727.1, read as the reverse complement.
CTGCAAATAGTGAAAGTTTTGCTTTTTACTTCTTCCTTACCGATTTGGATGCCTTTTCTTTCTTTTTGTTGTCTGATTGCTGTGGCTAGGATGTCTAGTACCGTGCTGAATAAAAGTGGTGAGAGTAGACATCCTTGTCTTGTTCCTGACCTTAGGGGAAAAGCTCTTAGTTTTTCCACATTGAGGATGATGTCAGCTGTGGGTTTTCATAGATGACCTATATTAGGTTGAGGTATGTTCCCTCTAAACATACTTTGTTGGGGTTTTTTATCATGAATGGATGTTGTGCCTCGTCAAATGCTTTTTCTCCATCTATTGAAATGATCATATGGTTCTTATCCTTTCTCTTATTGATGTATAACATTGATTGATTTGCAAATATTGAACCACTCTTGCAACCCAAAATTAAATCCCACTTGATCATGGTGGATGATTTTTTTAATGTATTGTTGAATTCGGTTTGCTAGTATTTTGTTGAAGATTTTTACATCTATGTTCATCAGGGATATTGGCCTATAGTTCTCTTTTTTTAGTGGTGTCATTATCTGGTTTTGGTATCCAGGTAATACTGGCCTCATAGAATGAATTTGGAAACTTTCCTTCCCTTTCTATTTTTTGGAATAGTTTGAAAAGAATAGGTATTCAGCAACACAAGAAACAAACAGGTGTTGGCAAGGATGTGGAGAAAAAGGAACACTTGAGCACTGTTGGTGGGACTGTAAACGGGTACAGCCACTGTGAAAAACAGTATGGAGGTTCCCCAAAAAGTTAAAGATAGAACTACCCTACTGTCCAGCAATTGCACTGCTGGGTATTTACCCAAAGAATACAAAAACACTAATTCAAAGGGATACATGCACCCTGATGTTTATAGCAGCATGATTTACAATAGCCAAGATATGGAAGCAGCCCAAGTGTCCATTATTGATGAATGGATTAAAAAAAAGGTAGTATGTATGTATGTATGTGTATGTGTGTGTGTGTGTGTGTGTGTATAATGGAATATTATTCATCCATAAAAAATAACAAAATCTTGCCATTTGCAACAACATGGCTGGAGCTACAGAGTATTATGCTAAGTGAAATAAGTCAGAGAAAGACAAATACCATATGATTTCACTTATATAAGAAATTTAAGAAACAACAAACAAGCAAAGGAAAAACAGAGATAGACCAAGCAGAAAACAGACTCAATTACAGAGAACAAACTGATGGTTTCCAGAGGGGAGGTGGGTGGGGGGATGGGTGAAATAGGTGATGGGGATTAAGGAATACACTTGTCATGATGAGCACCAGGTGATATATGGAATTGAATTACTATATTGAACACTTAAAACTAATAAAACACTGTAGCTTTAAAAAGGACAATGGAGGAGTTGGAGGAGAGGAAGGGAAAGTGGGAGGGAGAGCAGGGGAGTTAAGGGTGCTTGCAAGGACCAGTAGTGATGAACCAGGGACTCTAAAGTAGGTAAAGTGAGAACATGAAGGAGACACTGGCTACTCATGGATTGGCCATTTCACTGAGGTCAATGAAATGCTGAAATAAGAATATTAAAATAACTGTGCTGGAAGGACACAAACCAGTGATGAGCAGGGGAAAGAAAAGTTCAAAAATCAAGATTTCACAGGAAGTAAAGACAAGGATAAGGGTATGAACATAAATATTTGGCTAAGGTCCAGCAGAGGAAAAATGGACAGCGAGGCAGTCCAGGAATTGAAAGGCCAAGGATGGGGCCAGTTATCCATTTGGTTATTGAAGACCCTCCATGAAAGATGGCATTCATGGGTATTGAGCTGATAATGAAAGAGTTCCTAAAGTCATCAACTCCTAAGGGCTGGAGGCTGGCAGATGACAGCAGTGATAAAGGAGACCAGTGATGAAGTCGAATGAACTCAACTTCAGAGGCTCCAGAGGAGCTGGGGTTAAATAAGGAAGAAAGCAAGATAGTTTGGGCACTGCAGAGAGGAGCAAGAAGGACACCTGAGAGGCTGACAGTGGTGGGCATTAAGGGGAGACTCCTTAGAGATGCCAGTTGGCATTGGTAGTCACTGCTTTGTCTTAAAAAAACCTGAGAAATCCAAGTTTAGATGTTTTGCATGGAGATGTTCTGGAGTTCGACTATGCATCTCAAAATGGCCATCCAAAAAACAAAGCTTAATTAACAAATTTAAGACGTGAGAAGGAGGTGGGGAACAAAACAAATCATGTTTGGACCTTTGCTGTCAAGGCTATTATTTTCATTGACAATTAAATTTTGGAGGAAAAAAAAAAGATTAGGAGACATTTCCAAATATGTGTCCCTTAGAAAATGGCATCTTTTTCTCTAAGGCAGTATTTTAAGTTTTTTAAGTCTGAACCATGGTAAGAAAAAAAATGGTAATAAGTGCTAACATTGATTGAGGGCTTACTATATACCGGGCATTGTTTTAGGCACTTTCCATACAGTAATTGATTTAATCCCCAAAACAACTAGGTGAATAGCATGGTCATACAGCCCAGCTTACTGTGGGAAGTCCTGGTCTTGCATATTGTCCTGATGCCTTGGTGTAATTTAGCATTTGTTATGGATTATTCATTTTAAACAAATTATTAATAGTTGCATTAAAACAAAATGAAGTGGGTTTGGTCATCTTCTGGGGTGGAGGCATACATGTACAGTGGACGAGTTCTCATTTTAACATGTAGTCAAATCTAAAAAATAACCATCACTATCCCTGGCTTCTTTTCTTGACCCTTTCCAGAAGCAATGTCATCTCGCTCTCTTTCCAGGATAGCTCAAAGGGAGCTTGCTGATATCAAAATGAAGTGCATTTGGACACAAGAGACTAGGGATAAAGGAGCCTTTCTTTTGGCCTCTGTCAGTGGGGGGGACACTGCTATCCTGCTGGCCATTTGGGGTGCCAGCCTTGGTCCATGACATGGCACACAAAATCCATGACACCACTAGGCCACCACTTAGTTGGAACACATGGAAAATCATAGGTTCAATGGACAAAAAACAAAACAGAGGCTGAGCAGTCTTGCTGTTGAGCATCTGATAGTTCAGGACTGAATGTTTTTGTCATTTTTTGCAGGATAATTTGTTTGATAATGCATTTTTATTTTGTCATATCATCAGAGAGTTGTATTGTCTGTTAGTGCCATTTTCCACTCTCAAAATTGCCCTTGTTTGGATAAATTATGTGGTCTTCCTGTCAATAATGAAGGCAGTATTTGTATCTCCATTTTACAAATAAGAAAACTAAAGCAAAGAGAGGTTAAGCAAAATGCCCAAAGCCATACATGCAGGAAGTCTGGCTCCAGAGTCCCTGACCTTAACTGCTATTGCTCAAACTTCACATTTTAGATCTTATATTATGATCCAGCCTCTCTCTCTGAGACACAGACATACTTGAAACAAACACCTCTAATGCACTCTAATGGTCTATTCTGCTTTTTAAATGCAGATGTGATTAGGGTAAGGCAAGTGAGGTGAGCACACAAGTACAGGGTCAGATGCTGTTTTTATTTGAAATTTTGATATTTTGTTCACCTTGGATTTTTCGCACTAACAATGAAGTTTTTGCATTAAAGTATTGACCTGGAGCACTGGGGTTGTGGCACCCCCTTACATTTTGCACCTGAGGCCTTACCATGCCCTAGTTCTGGCCCAGCTAGTCATGAACCACTAAATTCTCACAGACCCTAATAGGTTGTGGCCTGAGTTAAAACAAAAACACCATTTTTATTTTTATTTTTTAAGATTTTATTTATTTATTTGAGAGAGAGTGAGCAAGCGAGAGAGAGAGACACAGAGAGAATGAGCAGGAGCAGAGAGGGGCAGAGGGAGAGAGAGAAGCAGACTCCCCGCTGAGCAGGGAGCCCCACGCAGGACTCGATCCGGGGACTCCAGGATCATGACTTGAGCTGAAGCAGATGCTTAACTGACTGAGTCACCCAAGTGCCCCTAAAAACACCATTTTTAAAAGTTCAATATTCCCAGTGAAAAAAAGTCATTGGGGAACTGACCTCTGCAGCACAATACAGGCTGATTATTTAGAAGGTATAAGAAAAAAACCAAGAGCAAATCATTTTCCAAAGTGACACTGGCATTAAGATTTATTCAAGGAAGATATTTATTGAGAGAAATGCCTGAGATTACATTTACTTGCATGGGAAGAAAGTCTGCTGCTCACTAAACAACGAAGTTATGAAATGGGGTCACCTTCAAGGAGGGGCCAGGCAGTTTGTGACTAGGTGTATTTGCTTCAGTTATCTTTTCTACATCTCACAAAACAGCCACTGTCAATTTTACCAAAGCAGAGTTTCTCAGAAACAATCAAGCCCAGATCTTCAATGGACAGAACTTGTAAATCCCGATGGTTGGGCCAACCCCAGTCTATTAGATGCTGACGCCCCAGGTCTATGTGGTAAAATCCTATTTTTACGTTACCTCCTCAGCTCCAATAAGAAGTTTTCATACCATGTGATGTTTATAACAATTTCCCCACAAGAACTTTAAAGCCTCACCTGAGTTTCTCCCTTTCTTTTGTTGTTTCCTTTCTTTTTATTATCTGGCCGCACCACACCTACTTTTGGCATTGGGCCGGGTTTCAGATCTTTCCAGTTGCCCACAGAGCCCCGATTTCTTTATTTTCCATGACAAAACAGAAATTGTGGCTGCTTGAGAACATAGTTATGGTTTTTAGGCCACCTAATGATAAGCTCTTTGTTTTAAAGTTTTCATTTTAAATCCAGTTAACTACAGTGTTATATTAGTTTCAGGTGGACAATATAGCCATTCAACACTTTCATCCAACACCTGGTGCTCATCATCATAAGCTGCCTTTTAAAAGGAATGTTAACACATTATTCAGACTTCAACCTCCCAGGAAGAAAATAAGGGGCTTCAACCTGACCAGACAACAGGGTGAAAATGTGAGGCCCTGATCAAAACATCTCAGATGATAATAAGTTGGCAACGTTAGAATTCAGTAATCATTTTGTTGCGCTTTTCTGCCCTCCCCCCATCTATCCTTTAACTCTCAGCTAACTTGCTAATTCCTCAAAAGATCATTTCCTGGTCCTACAGGGCTGAAATAATCCCACTCTTTCAAGCACCCTTAGTAACCAATTTGTTCCTTTTGATAAACGTGTACAACAATGGGTAGAAAGTGACGCATGTTTACAGAAGAATAGAAGATTGGAAAGATATTGGTAGATATTATTTAGGACACTTTACCTAGAAATACCTGAATCTTGCTCTCAACCAATCGTCTTCTCATTGACCTACTGAATGGAAATAAACCTACAAGGACAATAAACTATTTTTATCCAGGCTTTAGCCTCAAACCTGAATGCAATGCCCCCAGGAGGGAAACAACTTAGAAGAAGCCCTTGTCCCTCCACCCAGCAGGCCCAGAAGCCCTGCGCCATTTCCTCCCCACTATTCCAAGGGCCTTAGATTTTCCCATTCCAATGGGACATGAGACCCCACTGGTGAAAGCCAGAAGACAAGGACCCAGAGCAAATGGTCATCTTGGAGTGGCTTATCTAAATCCATGGAGTCCTGGAATGTCCCCAGTCAGACCAGCCCTCCTCCTCATTAGGGGTAAAAATCTCCTTCCTCTTTTCCTGGAGACATCCCTTCAAACACTTAAGGATGGTGAGCTGGCAGGTCTTCTCAAATCTTTTGAACTAAACAGAACTAGTCCTTCCTATGATGTGGCTTATAGCCATGCAGCACACTGATCACCCTTTTGTGGTTTACTAGTGGACATCTTGAAGTATGAGTCACAGAATTTGAAAGATAGCCCAGGCATAATCAACATGTAACACAAAGGAGCAGTAATGTCCCCTCTTTATCTGCAGTTGTTAATAGAGCATTAAATTATAATAGTGCTTTTAAGTCATCCTATTCCAAAATTGGCTCTTTTTGACCTTGCTAATGCTTGTTAATATCCCGTCTTTTTCTTTCCTATTATTAATATGAATAGCTATCAAGTTATCTCCTCTTGATTAAGTGCTTTTTTCTAACCTAAATAATTTATTTAGGTTAATTTTATTGCTGTAAATTATCACTTTATTGGATTTGGCCCATTTTCTAGATTATATTAATCTTTTTGATACTGATTTAGTCATCTGGAATTAGCTACCACTTTTAGCTTTGTAACGTTGACAAGTAGTGTCAACACTCTTCAGCCAAACACCCAGAAACAAGGCTGTAGTTAAACAAGGTGGGTTTACTACTCTGCAGTGAGGAAGAACACACACCACAGGGAGCAGTAGAAGAAGGTCCTCTGTAGATTGGGTAATTTGGGAGGAAAACCTAAGGAAGCAGGGGTTTTGCTCTAGAGTGGGTGCTGTCAGAAAGCAGGGGGAAATTTGGGGTGACTGGGTGACTCAAGTCAGTTAAGCGTCTGACTCTTGATTTCAGCTCAGGTCATGATCTCAGGGTTGTGAGATCGAGCTCCATGTCGGGCTCCGCTGGGCATTGAGGTTGGTTAAGGTTCTTTCTCTCCCTCTGCCCCCCCAACCCCTTTCCCTCTCTCTAAAAAAAAGGCAGGGTAAATTCTATAATTGGGTATCTCAATAACGTATCTATAGAAGGGCAGACTCATGTGTGGATAAAACAATAATCGGTAAAGAAAGAATAGTCACTTACTTTAACCAAGAGCTGGATGATGAGTATTTTGTGGGTAGCATAGTGACCTTGTTCTTTTTGTGCTTAGACAAAGTTATGAAGTAGCCTTGTTTTGTCTGACTCTGTCAGGTTCTCAGTCTAGCCTTCTCTGAGGTGAGTATCCTGTGAGGGATTCAAGTTTTGGAGTTGTGGGTTTCGCCTCCAAAAATGAGGGGCCTAAACATTCAAATGGAGGCACTGTAATTGACCAGTCCTGTGACCTTGGTAGGTTACTTAAAAACAAAACAAAACAAAACAAAAAACACAAAAACCTCTCTGTGCCTCAGTTTTCTCATCTGTAAAATGGAGTTAATAGTATTCCCCTCATAGGACTGTGGTGAGAATAAAGTGAGTTCCTGTGAGTAAAGCTCATAGAATTAAAAAAAACCCTGGCACATGGTAAATTCTATGTTTAGTGATTGTTCATTTTAGTATCTACTTTCTCTCTGGGTCATAAAGCTTTTGTTCAATTTAATGGGGAGCATATTCTACAGATTAAAATCAAACATTTTAAATAGCTTCATTTCCCCTCCCCCATTTGCATTCCTCTTGTCTTTCTTGCACAAAGGAAAATTAGATTGCACAGCAAGATGTGACCCATGTACAGCGATTTTTACAATCATAGGATTGAAATAATGAGTTCGTGCTTCTACTCTATAGTGTCTAAACAAGAGAAGTGGGAAGAATTAGGGGCAAGCGGAATTCTTCCATTTTATCCCCCACGGTTATGGGGCTGTGGCTAAACTTCCTAAGTACCAGGGCACTTTTTCCAAAGGTGAGAACCCATGAAGACCCTTCTAACCCAATTAGAATGTAAACTGACTCTGAAAGGTGACTATTGAAATGCAAATGGTACTATCACTAAGCTTAATCAACCCCACAGATCGAAGCAAATGAATCCACTGAACTGTAAGTCGAATAGGATCAACCTTTGAGAATCTTGCATAAGGTCTCTCATTTTCCACTCCAAAGGCTTAGAGTAGTGGTTCTCAGCCAGAGCAGTTTTGCCGCCCTAGGGACATGTGGCAATGTCTGGAGATAGGCTTGGTTGTCCCATCTAAGGGAAGGGTGCTATTGGCGTCTAGTCTGTAGAGGTCAGGATGCTGTTAAATTTCCTACCATGTACAGGGTTGCCCCCCCCAACCATAAAATGAAAAATTACCCAGCCCTAAATGTTGATAGTGCCATGGTAGAGAAAACCCTGGTTTAGAACAGTTAGGACTGTTTCATATTGAGAAGTATACCCTAATTATTTCCTATTTCTTGTTTGCAAGGGTGACACAGTTTGCATACATATGCCCACAAAGTCAGGAGAGCGCTTTCAGTTCTGCAAACCTCAGAGTCAAAGAAAATTTGATTTATTCAAATGCACACTCAGTTGAGTATGAAGGAAAACTCCATCTGATTGGCTTCATTGAAACATAAATCATATGGATCTGCACACCACACACCCTAAGAAAACAAATCTATGATGCTATGCATAGCTTCATGTAGAAGGTAAGGCAGGGCCCCTATATGGGAACTATTAAGTTCACACTCTGAATATCCAAATTCTGTGAGATGAAGATACTTGTATGTGGGTAGGAAAAAATTAAGTTATTTATCACACCTATTTAGGGAATGCTCAGTGGTGTTAATAGTCATAACAAAAGCTTATTTTTAAGTTTAACACCTGACTGTGTGTGGTTCAAGAGGTGCACACAATGATGTTTAGTGTTAAAGAGAAAGGGAGGGCAGTAGGATAATGTTAAAGAGACCCACGATTTCATCCATTCTGGAAAGAATCTAGAGGGAACTTTTGAATTGAGTAGGTTACTAAAACTGTGAGAATGCATATAAGAATCCTTACTACTTGGACTAGCAAGAGGCACAGGAATTGAGAAGAACCAATGACAAACACACTTGTCCACTTGCAGACTACTGCTGGAGTATGGGCTACCTCTTGACTTGCTCTAGATCAGTCCTTCTATAACTGTGGTACACGGGAGAATCACCTGGAGGCCTAGGTCCAACAGAGTCCTGGAACCCAGCCCCGAGCTTGACTCAGAGCCTGAGACATCTCCGACAAGTATGTGCCAGGTACAGGGGATGCTGATGTTGCTAGTCTCGAGAGCCACACTGAGTACTAAGGGTCCAAAGAACCCCTACAACTTCCTTCAGTAGTGAAAATGTTATCATTACTTCATACCTTTGCTACTGATGTATCCATAATCATGTCAAGGACATTAACCCCAGTGATTCAGTGTTGAAAAACTAGCCATGAAAAGATTAACAAACAGAAAATAAAGTACTTTTTAAAGACATTTTTAGACTGGAAATCCTGACAGGTCTCCTTTCTCCTTGTCCTTGGGAAGGAAACTCCATCATCTTAGCTTTTTTTTTTTCTTTCAAGAAGAATACAGTGAAACGGTGTGTGTTTTCTCTTGTCCTTTAGCATTTCCCCCTATATTCTGCCACATGTTTGCACACGGTGTTTAAAGAGGATTTTGTAGATCATTAATTAAGGTAACAACTGCTTCCTTAGCAAGCAGGATGTTGAAAAGGTTGTAACTACTTCCCCAGGGAGGTAGAAGGCATGTTTGTTTTTTGTCTTAAAGGTTGAGGAGTTTAGATGAGGCTTTAACAGACCTGTGTGGATTAGGAGTTTGGACTTAATTGTGAAAGCCAGCCAGAATAAATAAATGTCATGGTACTTTGCAATTCCCCTAGACCACCGGCGTGGAGAGCTGGTACTTGTCAGGGACACAGAGGCCTGAAATGTTCATAAGGTGCTTTTCTCCCAAGTTTGTTCCACTTCACTAGGTATCATGACAGCCTTATTTTAGGGCTTGCGGTATAGAATGCTCCTTTTTAGGATGCGAAGTGATGTGTGGAAGCAGCCTTGCAGATGAAATCCCTCTCTTTTTAGTATCTCCAATCCTTTCTTTCATCCCAGCCTGTTTACCATTCTATTTTCTTTGCCTTCCTTCCTACTAGATCCTAGTTTTCTGTCCCTGCTTGTCTTCATCATTTTCTCTTTCCCTTATCCTCGGTGTCCTCTCTTCAGACTATCTCATTTTACTCATTCATTCATTCAGGCACTTGGTGTAAATGTAGTGCATACCTACTACAAGCCATGCACAAAGTCCAGTGGACTCTGCCCTGGGGATGCTCACAGTCCAGGGAGAGACAGACTGATAAGCAGACACACCTTCCACGTACATCAGACATGTATTGGGCTAGAGGCCAGAGGACTGCTATGGGAACATGCCGGAGGGGCCCGGTGCTAAACGCTGTCAATGCTCTACCCATTATTCCCGTGCCACTCCTCCTTTCTATATACAATGATGGCTTCCCGCTATAAGCTCTGCTCTGCCATGGTGTGGAGAGGAGGGATCCTGGGCCCCAGAATCATGCTCAACTTGTGCAGGCAAGCTAGAAATACTGAGCACTCACTCCAGGAACAGCTCTCTGCCAATAACAGTTGGGGACTACAGATAAATATCCCAGCTTCCTTGTCCCTCTGTGGTATGTTCTATACTGGCTCCCAGTGATTCCCAGTGGGATTGAGACCATCACCCACACTCTAACCTGCTTACCAATACACCTTGAATTGACATGGTTTCTCTCCCTGCCTCACTTTCCCACTCTCTACTGGTGCCTCCTGAGATCAACTCCCAAATAAACTATATGTACTCAAATCCTTGTCTCAGGGCCTTCTAGAAAAAGCCAACTAAGACAAGCACCAGACCAACAACTGGGCTCCCTCAGAGTTAACTAACAAGACAGGAGCCCAGAGAGCTGAGCAGGTGCCAGGCAAGGAAAAGCTCTGCCCCAGGCTAAGAAGGTTGCACTTCCTCCTCAAGGCAAAGGGGAGACAAAAGTATGGCTCATGTGATGGTCCAGGAGGAGGTAGCAATGGCTATATAATGTAAAGAGGAGAAGAATAACAATGAAAGGACACTTTATACATAAATGAAAATGTGACCAATACAATACAGGAGTTACCACCACTTTTTTCTTTGCAATAAAACAGTTACTTCGGGTCTTTAACATCAATGATCCTTTATATTTCTATAATCATCAAACTTAGCTGAAGTTCCAGTTTTGCATATAGACCCTTTCAAGAGACTTGCTACACAAAATTTTAAAAGAGAATTCAACGTTAAAATGAGAAGAAAAACTTTATCAACTAGTCTCCTTTTTGTGTTGTCTGTGGTTTTTTTTGCCTAGGATGGATAGACTCGTGGACAAATGGTTTCAATACAGAAACCATGTACTGTGCTACAGGTGAGGTTTAAGTGCAAGATTCGGTGAGGACAAAGGATAGAGCAGGTCCTCCACCTTGTAGCATCTGGGAAGTGACCACTCATCTGGGTCTTGACACAGGAGTAGGAGTTGGACAGGTGAAAGGGGGCTAAGAGGGATATTCAGGTTGAGGGAACAGTTATGGGGGTCAGAAGTCCAATATGGGCCTCAGTGGGCAAAAAATAGAAGGTATTGGCAAGGATGCATTGCTTCTGAAGCCTTGTGGGGGTTTTTGCAATTTGGAGGCTGATCAAGGAAAAAGACACGCCCATGAGAGGAAGCACCACATGACAAGCTGTATGGGATGGGCTTGGCAGGGTGGCATGAGATGGTTAAAGGCTTCCAGCAAGGCGCTGCCACCCAGAAGGGAAGAGGGCAAAGGGACTCCCAGAGGAGAGGAGGCTTACCTGTCTAGGTGACATTATTCAGCAGCATGCAGAAGTGTGTGTCAGAGAGCTTCAAAAGGCATGGCAGCCGAGGGTCTTATAACCACAAGGCTCTGTCTTATCACTGGTCAGCAGATGCTGAACACAGTTTCATGAGGTATGCAAAGCAGGCAGGCTTTAGATGGCTAAAGATCTGCTCATTTGGACCATTTTAAAAAGTATTCAATGTGTAAAATTTGAGTGAGACACCAGCAGGCTTTGGAGCTAATAGGTCTCAGCCCACGCTGAAATAAACAACCCAGGGACCAATACATAGTGGCCAACTTTGTCTCACTATGTAACAAAGTTCTAGGGAAGAAGCTGGTTTCTTGCCTTTTCCCACTTCTAAAGGCCACCCACCTTCCTTGACTTACAGCCCCCTTTTTTCAAAGCCCTCAGTGTTGTCTCTGACCATTCTTCCATAGTCACATCTCCCTCTGACCACAGCTGAGAAAGGTTCTCCAATTTTTTTAAGGATTTTTTTAATTTGATAGAGAGCATGCACATGAGTGAGGCAGGGCGGGAAAAGGGGCACAGGGAGAGGGTGAGGGAGAAGCAGACTCCTGGCTGAGCAGGGAGCCTGACTTGGGGGCTCGATCCCAGGACCTTGAGATCACAACCTGAGCCGAAGGCAGACACTTAACTGATTGAGCCACCCAGGCGCCCCAAGGTTTTCCACTTTTAAGAGCCATGTGACTAAATTAAGCTCACCTGGGTAATCTAGGGCCCTCCCTCCATCTCTAATTCCTTCACTTAATCAGACCTGCCAACTCCCCTTGCCCTGTAAAGTAACATTTTTACAGTTCCAGGGATTAGGACACGGACATTTTTGGTAGCCATTATTCTGACCACCACATACAGCAATGGATTCCTGTGACTGTCTGAGAGTGTCTGCAGGCCACTCTAGTATATTCCATCCATACTCAAAGCAGCTGGAAGTGGCAGGAGGTGAATGCCTCAGGAGTGGCCCTCAACCAATGAGAGCTGGGGCTGGGTAGCTAACTACCGAGCTTCCTCACTCCCTGGTTCAAGTCTGTCTCTGAGAGGTTTGAGCTCCATTTGCCAACAGTAATCTGCTGCTCATTCACACACCCTTTCTTGACTTTCCTCCTTTCCCTGTCCCATTTCCCCACTCCCTCCCTGCACTTCCCATACTATGTCCCCAGTAAACTACTTGCACACAAATCATTGTCTCAGGGTTGCTTTGGGGAGAACAAAAGCAAACGAAGATACAATGCCTTTTATGCCAGGAGCCTGATGACAATTACAGTCCCATTTAACCCCATCCTCTGCCTCCTCACTAAATACCAAACTGACCCTGGAATACATTTTGTGCCTAAAGCGTTGAAATAGACCCCTCAGGATCTAGAAGGAGCAAGGCTCCTTCATCCCTGAAGCCAGAATAGTCATTTCTCCAAATTAGAGAAAAACAATTGCATTCCACCTATTGCAACTTGCAGCTGGCATTGATAAAACATTTTGTGCTACTGGGTATTCCAAGCAACTTGACAGATTTCATAATACAATTCTATTTCCTTACGTCCCTGAAATCAAGCCTGTGCCTTCAGCTCTACTACTATCTTAGAAAGGTGATGATGGCAGATATCTTAATCCTTCTCCTTTTACTGTCTAGCTCTTAATTGCTATAAAATTCTCCATGGTGATGCAAACTGTAGTTACATGTAAACATAACTGGACTCTCATAAGCAGATCAAACGGAATGAGAGAAGTCTGGTGCTTCCCTAATCACAGTTTTAATTTGTCTTCTATCAATATTATTCTTCTTTATAACAAGCTCATTTGGGGACGAAACACTTAAGCTGGAGTTATTCCCACCTGATTGAAGAATTATCACAAGCAAGTGTAGCCTTTTAGAGAATAAATGATCCTGGCTCTGTGTAGAAGTGCGTATATGGAAATAGCCCTTATTTTCTCTGTTCTCACTCTAAGCTGCTGGACAAACCCTAGAGTTCATTTATTCAGGTATTTTTTTTAGAATGCTTGCTTTGTACAGAGTTCCGTTTTAGCTAATGGGAAGAGGGGATATGGAAACTGCTTGAAACCTGTTTCCATGCAGCTGTGGGGATCCATAAGAAGAAAAATTAAGTGCAAAATTTTTCTGATATGGGGTAGAGAATGTCAAGAACCCTAACAGAGTTACAGGTGGAGCTGTGGCAATTCCTAGGAAGGGAAAGTACTGATGAGGAGGGGCCATCCTCAAGGAGGAATGGGCATCTGTGAACTTTTGTCTTGGAATGTTAACTATAAATTATTCTAACCTCATCTTGTTATTGTGAATAAATAAAAGAGAATTAAATAATTAAACAGGCAATGAAAATTCTGCTCTATAAGGTGGCAGTCAATGCTCACCGGAAAATGGCCTCATCTTACCTTGCCGATGATCTACCTCTCATTTGCATCAGATGAACCCCAAGAGCTTCCCACACTGAGACGTTCAAGACGAAAGTGAGAGTCACTGATGTGGAAACCTCCTTTGATCTAAGGCAGTGGTTCTCAAGCAAGGGTTATTTTTCCCTTGCCCCAGGGGACACCTGGCAATGTCTGGAGGCATTCTTGGTCCTCACAACTGGGGGGGGGGGTGGGTGGGAGACTGTGTGTGCTATTGGCATTGAGTGGTTAGAGGCCGGGGATGCTGCTAAACTTCCTACAATGTACAGGACACAGCATCCACAGCAAAGAATTATAAAGTTCAAATGTCAACAGTACCAAGGTTGAGAAGCCCCAATCTAAGGGAAAGAGACATGCTGTGCATGCAGACGACTGCGGTTTTGAGAGAAAAAAAAAAGTTTAGCTTCATGATTGCAACCTGCTTACAAGCAATGATACCACTCCTGTCCGGAGTAATTAGGCTAGTATAACCCAAAAGATTATCCAGCTAGAAAAATATTTTAATTAGGAATTTCCTCTTTAGTAAGTTAGCTCTTTATGTAAGCTTTTTTTTTTTTATTTACATCAGACAGTAAAAAATGGATTCAAAATATGGTTCTTTGCACTGGTGAGAGGGGTATGAATTTTGTTGGGTGTATAATTTAATTGCTTTTCAAGAAGCTGACATGAGTGTAAACATTAGGAGGTTAAGTTATTGAATTTCCCACTTCGTTTCACTCTGCTGCTGGATTTATTCAAGAGCAACAAAAGTCACACCAGAAATGAGCCCTCATATTTTCTAGAGACAAGGTAATCCACTAGGGCAAAGTTCTTAATCCTGGTTATACATTACCGTCACCTGGGAGTTTTTTAAGCTCTCCATGCCCAGATGCCACCCCAGATCAAATAAGTTAGTATCTTTGGGGAGTGGAAAACAAATCAAGACGTCTTGATATTTTAAAGACTTCCCAGGTGATTTCAATGTGCAGCCAATTTTGAGAACCACTGTTCTCGAGGCTCGTTTTTTTAGAGTATCACCTGTTGACCAGGAGCAGTGGCATCACCTGGAGCTTGTTAGAGATGCAGCCCCTCGGGCCCCACCCAGACTACCAGAATCAGAATCTTCAGTAGAGCAGGATCCCCAGGAAATTCACAAGCACACTGAAAACTTGAGAAGTGCTGCTCTGAACATATTGCAAATAGTCAATTTAAAAAATGTATGCATATTGCAATATGTACAGTTGAAAACAAGGCATGGGGAAATGCCCCAAAGCTCAAGGTAAAATGAATTTTCACTTGACGAGAAATGTTAAGTTCATCACTGTGGCTGCTTATGTTTTTCAGTAAATCTTAACTATTTTAATTATGAAAGCTCTTCATCACATAGAATAATTTAATCCTATGTTGCGGGGGGGGGGTGTGTTTGGGGTTTTTTTGGTTTTCTTAAGAGTAGCACTAGCTATTTGGTGGCCTGAGATGATCCTTCTGGTATTGGGAACCCAATGAGAACCTGAGGCAACACCTTTCTTTGCCTGTAAGTGAGAAGGTGGTCTCTCGGCTCCGTGTGCACATGCACGAGGAGGAGACAGTATGAAATACCAGCCAGTAGAATCCATGCCAGGCTGAAAAGTTTCACCTTAGTTAACAGCACTGAACTGTGCTCACATGTATCGTGGTAAAACAATTGTTCTAAATAGTCACACAACTTTATTCTGGGAAGCACAAAATGCTTCCAATTAAAGTAGTCTGGCGGTGAGATTTTCCTAGGGAATTTAGGAGGTTTGTTAAATGTCGTACAGCCAATTCCTGACTGCCAGACCTTAGATGCCTTAATTTGTCATTGAATCATCGAATGCTCTTTCACACTTCCTGTCTTTTAGGACAGACTGATATAAGGGAAAAAAAAAAAACATAAAAATCTCTGTTACAAAGCCAGCTTGCTTCATCCCAGCCAAGTACCCTGTCAGCATGTTTCATTAGAGCACCCTTTTCTGGAATAATTCTACCATGTGAATTTCTGCCCTCAAAAAATATATACCTTTTTCTCTTCAAATCCTACAAAGAAAGAGGTGAGAGAGAAGCATGGCATAGTGAAATGAGTTTCTGCCAGGAGTCCAGCTGGCTGAATTCAGATCCTGGCTGGTACTCTAGTTGCTGGGTGATTCGGAGCCATGATCAAATCACTCTGGGTCTTAGTTTCTTCATCCATAAAAAGGGTCTAATAAAGCCCTTTCTCATGGAATTACTATTAGAAGTAAACAAGATTATGCATGTAACAACAGTGCCTTGCACAAAGCCAACACTCATCAAATATTTTCTTTCTCTTCCCTTTGCCTGTTTTTAAAAAAACCCTCAGGAAAATGTTATCAGACATCTAAAAAGCAGAGGCTGTTCATTATTAATCTTTTGATCTGATGGGCCTGTCATGTCGTCTGGTACATACTCAGTACTTGAGAAATATTTGTGGAATGAATTACTGGTTTCTACTCAGGACTTGTAGCTCAGTGGTCTGAAAGTGGAAAACTAGCCAGCACTAAGTCATCAGAAGTCATGCCATTTCTTATATGGCGCGCGGCAGACGTAGATAGCTACATCTTCTTAAGAATCCAGCCCACTGGCATCTCACATCTAGCCCAACGCACAAATCCGTGGGAAAAGGAATGGCCAGCTACCTGCAATAGTATAATTGAGTTCTTTATGTAACGTTATCTTCTCCTGCTCATATAAAATGTCCTCTGACTCTTTAAAATGATCCTATGTATTATTTTGATTAATTGCCCACTGTTTAGTGCACAAAAGACTCACAATTGTATTATTAAAATCCAACCTAATAAATACAAGCATTTAGGAGAGAATAGAAAAAAGGTGTGGTTCCTCCTAAATGGGTGGCAAAAAAGCAGGAGGCAAGAACCTTCTGGAGGGAGCTATAATTTGAGCTAAGGATGGAAGGTTGAATTGTCATCCAGCAGGCAGACAAAAGTCAAAGAGAACCACTGGACAGAAAGAATAGGACATGTAAAGGGCCTAGCACAATGTCTGATACATAGTAGGCCATCTCTCAGATCTCCTTGAAAGCCCAGCACCTTCTTCAGCATGATGCATGACAGCTACAGGGAGTTTGAACAGAAGAGTTGACTCTTTGTCAGGACTCTCCTGTGTATTTATTTAGAAGTCTCTTTTTTAGATTTCCCCATGACTGGCACATGCCTATCACATGGTAGATGCTCAGTAAATACTTGACGAATGACAGCTGACAGTGAAGAAACCAATTAAGACCATTCAACACGTACTTTTCAAACCGTGGGGTAGGACTGACTTGTGGGTCATGAAGCCAGTCCAGTGGCTCAACACCAGCTCTTTGGAAAAATACAAATTAGGGGAAAAAAGTGAGAAAATATCAGAGTGCACTCTGTTTTGGAAAAGTCAACACCACTTTGTGAAACTTTGGTTTCTGTTAGATATACTCATGTATGTGGGAGTGTGTGTATGTGTATATCCTGGCTGCCAATGGGAAATAGGTTTCCTACCTTGGGTCATGGTGAAAAAGTGCCTTCAGCCTGCATAAGGCCAAGTAGACAAGTTCACCAGAGCTTCTCTGATTTAAATCTTCACAGACACACTTAGGAATCAGTCACAGATCGAGTAGCAGGGGTCTTTATTTGGTTGCTATGACGGAAGGGACAGGAGGTGGCCCTTGCACTCATTAGTGCACCGCCCCCAAACCCCCCCCCCAAGCCGCTGGCCCTTGTCTTACCAGCGCGCACCCACCCCCTACCTGAGCACTGTGATGCCCGTGGCCCTGTGGGTTCATCATGCAGTAACTGTGCCTGCAGTGTGAGAGCCGTGTCATCCTCAGTGGGGTGTGACATCGGCCTTATCAGGAGACACAGACTGAGGGGAGAAAAGGCACCCGCCCAGAACTTAAGTCTATTTTCTATGAAAATATATTTTCTTATAACCACATAACGTTAACTCTCTGCCTTTGATTATGACTGTTGCACTGACATTCTTTGAAAAAGAAAAGGAGGCAGATTCCCCATTATATGCTAAGTACGGTGCTACATACCTTCACACACCTAATGACCCAGAAACTCAACTGGTTAACAGCTCAACAGAGAGTGATATTATTTTCAAGTTGGGCCCGATCGCTGTCTTCTGTGTTTACTGCAATCAATCTTCCCTCTGGGCCTACAGACAAGTTTCTGTCTGAAATCTTAAATCTGGTAACCATAGTAATGAAGCACAGAGAAGGGGAGATCTTGGAAATGTGCTACAGATACTCCAGGAAACAAACAAACCTCATTTTATCTATTATTTTCCATTTTCTTTCTTCTATTTTTTGTTTTTGGCAAGAGTTGTTTGCAAGAAGCTATAGTAAAGTGCTAGTGAACCAATGGTTGCAGGGAAGGTAGAAGAGAGCTAGGACATAGATGATCTGCAAAACTGAATAATAATCCAGAATAACGGAGTATAGATTGTGTTTCTGGTTCACTTCACTGCTTTGAATGTCCTTGGGAGAAGCGCTACAAAAGTGCCTCCTCATGGTTTACAGTGCTCATATGCTTCAGTAACTGCTAATTTTAAAACAGAACCTACACTCCGTATTCATTTGAGAAGACCTAGCTTATTGGGATCATTCAAATTCAGAAGGAAATAACGATTGGCCAGAGAAAGCAGGTTTCTAGTTGTTCACCTGCAGAAAATGTGTTTGTTGTGCAGCTTTGGAAGATGAAGCAATGGCCCACAGATGTCTCTTTCCTCAGGCTATGCCTCACTGCCCCTCTGTCAGAGCCTCCTAATGCTTCTCCAAGTCACGCCTGGGTGATGCCATCATGACGTTAACCTGTCTCTTCAAAGTGGAGAGAAGGGGATCCAGGGCAAGACCAGAGATCCAGTCCTACTGATTGAGTTCTCAGTTCTTGAGTTTTACTGAGCTTCCTGCACCAGCAGCCAGCTCACCAAACCCTGACGGCCCACAGCATTGCCTCCTCTCCCTCTGAGCTCCTTTCAGTAGAAATTGAGCAGTGGGAGGGAAGAGAAGAGGTAGTTACTTAGAAGGTTGATATTATTGCTTGTGGCCTCTAGATTTCAAAACTGAATAAAGATAGGGTTCCATGAATATGGTGTGTTGACCTCCAGAAATACACCCATTCAGGGCCTAATTCTTCATATAATGTGACGTTATATGTTACTATTTGGGGGGTTTCATTATTCTTTAGCCTATATTTTATATATTCTATATTAGAATCTTTTTCAAAATTGTAATAGTAGCAAGGGACTTGTTGCTTAAATGAAACCCTTAGAAATAATGAAATAAAATACTGTGCAAGTCAAAGATAACTGAAAGAGAAAATACACCTGAACCAAACTGTTCCTGTGGGGCTGATTATATTATGGCAGGGTTTCTCAAAATGAGATCAGAATGACTAGAAATCTCCAAGAGGTCAAGGAGAGTCATAGCAGGGCACAGCTTATTGAATACATCTTTCCTGCACATGGGTCAGCACCTTCCATGTGTTTTGCCCTCCTAGACTTCTGACCTTAGTAATTTTTACATGATCAGAGATGACCACAATTAGTAGGTACAGAAATGGTCATCTAGTTGCCTAACCAACATGTGACGCCAATACCCAACATCTCCAACAAATGATTAAATGGCTTAAACATCTCTATCAACGAGGAATTCATTACCTTCCAAGGTGTTGTGCTCCACGTCCAGTCACAGAGTTGTTAAAAGTTCTTCCTCATGGTAAGTTGACTTCTGTCTCCCTGTAATGTCAACCAGTTGTTTCTGATTAGCAACCTGGGAGCCATTAATACAACTGCTCTTCACTCTTTTGAAAACACCTGTCATATGAGCCAGGCTCATCTGTTTCCAAGGCCAGCCTCTCTTGTTTCTTCTATGGTTCCTCAAGTGGTATGCTTTTGGGGACATTCAGCACGCTTGCATCTTACCCTGTCCTCAGGCTATTCCGTATTTCTTACCCCTTTTCCTATTCAATGACCCAAGCACAACAGTCTATAAGCTGGGATATCTATGAAATTCTCTCTTTCAAGAATTTGAATGAAGAGTATTCTAATTAGATGATAGATGATAGGGGCACCTGGGTGGCTCAGTCAGTTAAGTGGCTGCCTTTGGCTCAGGTCATGATCCCAGGGTCCTGGGATTGAGCCCCACATCGGGCTCCCTGCTCAGCGGGAAGCCTGCTTCTCCCTCTCCCACTCCCCCTGCTTGTGTTCCCTCTCTCGCTGTGTCTCTTTCTGTCAAATAAATAAATAAATAAAATATTAAAAAAAAAAAGATTCTCCCTCTCCCTTTAAAAAAAAAAAAAGATGATAGCAGGGACTTGAGTTGAAAAGGTCTCCACAAGGTTGAGGCTGGGTTGGCCCAGCTGGAACATGCATAAGTAAAGGAAACTGAAAGGAGAAGAGCTGATAATGGGAGAGGATAACGGCCATGAGAGATTGAGAATGATCTCATTTCCTGACTTGCTCACTGGAGTTCCTGGGCCCTGCTCACACCATCATCAATATCCCCATCATAACTAACATTTATTGAATATATACTATACACCAGGCACTGTTAAAAGCCCTTAATGTGCAGTATCTCACTGAATCCTTTCAAAAATCCTAAAGGACGTTGTCACTATTTCTCTCTTACTGCAGAAGAGACTGAGGCACGCAGAGGACTGAGTGACTTAGCCAGCTCCCACACTGGTTAGTGGCAGGGCCAAGATTTGAAACCAGGAGTTCTGGATCCAGAACCCAGGCTTCTTTCCTTTACAGGGCACTGCTTCTGGATCCTTGGAGACTCATGATATTTTCTTACATATTTTTATAGTAATTTCTTGAAGAAATTCCCCATTTATTTAAGCAACTGTGAAGTAGGTTTCTGTCTTTTGTAACAGATCCTCCCTGATTAAAATACAGGAATATTAGAAGATACTGACTCCTGGCCAAAAGGCACAGACAAGTGCCTTTGCGCTGTTGTATAGTTGCTCTAAAAAGTAGGCTCAGTTGATGAAATGAGGCTGCCTCTTGACATGGCTCACTTTTCTGTAACATATCTGTAACACTCATGTATATCTTCCAGAGGCAGTGCATTTCATGGTGCTAATAGAAAAAGGATGCCATCTAGCTTCTCCTTCATTACTCCAGCCTAACATTAACCCTTCCCTAGGATCCTATTGGTCTGTACATTCTTTTACCATAGCACACATCACATGCTATTGGAATCATTTGTCTGTGTCAGTGTTTCCCAACCTCAGCACTATTAAGATTTCAAGCTAGAGGAAGGGAAAAATGAAGGGGGGGAGAAATCGGAGGGGGAGACGAACCATGAGAGACTATGGACTCTGAGAAACAAACTGAGGGTTCTAGAAGGGAGGGGGGTGGGGGGATGGGTTAGCCTGGTGATGGGTATTAAAGAGGGCACATACTGAATGGAGCACTGGGTGTTATACGCAAACAATGAATCATGGAACACTACATCAAAAACTAATGATGTAATGTATGGTGATTAACATAACATAATAAAATAAAATTTAAAAAAAAGATTTCAAGCTAGATAATTCATGCTTTGCTGTAGTGGAGTATCCTGTGCACTGTAGGATGTTTAGTAGTATCCTGGCCTCTACCCACTAGATGCCAATAGGACCATCTCCTCCATTATGACAACCAAAAATGTCTCCAGACATTGCCCGATATCCCCTGGTGGGTAAAATCACTCTTGGTTGGGAACCACGGGTCTACATGTTCTAAACCCCTATCCCAAACCCCTGCTGCCTTCAAGGGCACGACTCTGTCTTTTTCATCCTTATTTCTTTTCAGTGTTTGGGACATTATGATGCTTAATATGTCTTAATTGAATAAAACTATAGTAACTTGCATTAAAAAGGTGTTTTGTACTTATAAGCCTGAAGTACCTATATTATCTGTATCTGTCTGGGTTTAGTCAGGAAAACAGAGACACTAAACATACTACCATATTAAGGGGTTTAATATAGAAATCAGGGTTTATATGAATATGAAGAGTAACTACAGGAATGAAGGTCTGGAAGGCTATAGTCAGAAGAGAGGACTTTAACTTGAAGCTCTGGGTGGAAAAACAGGTGTTCACAGGGAAATCTGAGAAGCCACCATAGCCAGCCTGGAAAGTGAGATCATAAAATGGGAGCCCGTTGA
Organism: Halichoerus grypus; assembly: GCF_964656455.1. Classification (NCBI taxonomy): domain Eukaryota; kingdom Metazoa; phylum Chordata; class Mammalia; order Carnivora; family Phocidae; genus Halichoerus; species Halichoerus grypus. The sequence goes on along the minus strand of NC_135727.1, from coordinate 121,102,877 downwards.
AAGATCTGGAATCCCACTATGTCTAACAAAGCAGCCTCATCTGACATCCACAGACTCCCAAATAGAATAGCCTCTGCCTCCTTCCCACCTTTGAAATATCTCAAATTCTTCTCCCTGACAAACCTTAACATGGAACCAGGCAAGAAGGGAATTGTCGGAAGTGTAGTTTTTCCCAGCCTTAAGGCAGGCTCTTCAGCAGGAATGGCACTGCCAGGAAAACGACAGCTAATCCTAACAATAGCTATGTGTTAGCCTAACAAGCCACTTTTTGACACCAAGTGTGTACATGCGCACACACACACACACACACACACACACACACGAGCTGATAATGGTCCAGAGAATTTGGCAGTCACGATCATCCAAGTTAGAAAGGAAGTAAATGTGATTTTGTTGCTGCTGCTGTTCTTGTTTTTAGTTTGGCAGAGGGCTCATACTCTGATCACCCATCCCCTTCAGTTTGCGCTCTGTAGACAGTCGCAATGTTCACTTTGTTTGCACCCGGAACAGATGGCAAACTATGTTAATAATCGAACAGCTCATACTCCAGATGGAAGATGTTACCCTTCATGCTTCTTAGAATTTCGGGTGTCTTCTGAGCATTCTCGCTAGGCCAGAATTGACAGAGATTACTAGGAAAGAATTTCCAGACACAAGGCATTGCTTCGCTCTTGAGGAATCGAAGCCTCAGAAGCATGTTATCAACTTCTAAACTACTCCCTAGGACTACAGCTGACATGAAGTGAAAACATTTCTGCTTTATATATATTGAGCCAGAAGTCAAACAATTACTTTTAAATAATGACTTCCAGTCCATTAAAAACATGGTGCTGCGGGTGAGGTGTGGTCCAAAGTAGAGTCAAGTTTATACGTCACTTTAGAGAATTAGATTCCACATGTTCATTGAAAGGACGTATACTTCAAAGACTGCAGGGCCCATGACGTCTAAGATATTTACTATCTGGCCCTTCACAGAAAAGGTATGCTGACACCTGGGCTGGAAGGAGAGCAGCAGGAGTTAAGGTCTGAGAGGTAAAGGGGACATTGCAAGGACTTGTCTTTTACCGAGTGAGGTGAGATCCACTGGAGAGTTTTGAATTGATGAGGATCTCCCTTGACTCACATTTTAACAGGATCCCTCGAGTTGGGGTCCTAAAAATTGACATTATTGTTGGGAGGGAGGATCTAGAAGCCAGGGGACCAGATAGAAGACTATTACAGTAATTCTGGTGGGAATGATTCTGATGAGCCACCATTGGGCGACTCAGACCAGCATGCAACATTGGAGGTAGTTAAAAGTGACTAGATTCTGGTTTGGAGATGGGGCTGACTGGACTTGCTGGTACTTGATATGTTGCCTAGCCCCACACAGGCGCAAGGGAGGCCAGAAAATGCAGTCTCCCCATGTGCAACATGTGTGACCGGCTGAAACAGGGCCTCTTCAGTAGGGGCGATTTTACAATGTCTGGCAATGTCTGGAGACATTTTTTCATTATCACAACTTGGAAGGAAGGGTGCTACTTGCATCTAGTGGATAGCAGCCAGAGATGCTGCTAAATATCCTAAAACATACAACACAGTTCCCTACAACAAATAATCACCTGGTCCTAAATGTCAGTAGGCTACAGTTAAAAAACCCTGAGCCAAAGGAAGATCCACCACTGGAACAAGAGAGACAGATGGGTTTTTGTAGATAACCAGGAGTCTTAGCCCAACCCCATTCCTGGGCCCCAACCCCTGCAAGGCATTTGGAGGCTGTGGCAGGCTCAGTCCTGGAATGCTAGCTCATACCACAACTGAGTCCCGTCTGACCTCCTTGCCCACATATTCCCCCCCGTTACTGGAGGTGAGCTTTGTCCTGCATAAGAGGCACTGTGTGCTTTTATGCTCACATGGAGACATGCAAAAATAACATGTGACCCAGGCAAGGAAGGAGGTTTTGTGAAATGATAGCTAAACGATGCATAGCACCACAGGGCATGCATTCGTTTGTTTTAAGAGATTTGTGAAGAAAATGTTCCATTAATTAGAATTTCATGACATAAAACCGATGTTTGGTGATGACCATAGATTTACAGGAATTATATTCTGTTCACCACACCCAGATGGGCGGCATGTGAGCTCAGATACCCTTAACGTTATGCAAATTTAGTCTTTGCTATGGGTAAAAACTGATAAGGTCTAATTTATTTGGTGAAATATTTGCATATATCTAATATGTACTGTCTTTTCATTTACCTAGCATTATTATTTTGACTTGCAAATAGATGCATAAATTAAAAATTGTTTCTTTGTATTCTGGCATGTTTGTCTATGCCATTTATTTTCTTTGCAAATGAGTGTACATTGTTTGCTAAGGTTGTTAATGAGTTTGATCTAAATTTATGTATTTTCACACTATCTGGGCTGCTTACTAGCTTAACAGTGGACCAAAAAAATGGACAGTGTTTCAAAAATAGACCATAAACACCCCAGTCCTTGAGTGGCACTGTTAAGTTTAAATTTGCCCTAATTTTATGTCAATTCAATATGCAAAAATAAGCGACGTGATAAGTAAGCAAGGAAAGCATTTTTCGTATTACAAAAGACTTTTTTTCCTACTATTCATTTAAGAAGCATTTCCTTTATATATATATTCGACATAGGAAGCTTCAGCCAAGTATTGTTCTAGGTACTGGGGCTATCAAGCTTTGAGAAACTGCATCCCTATACTTGAAGGTCATCAAGGAGGCTGACATGTAAACAGCTGATTTTAATACGATGAAGCAGGTTCTGTTATGGAAGCATGTACCAGGTGCTTCTGAGGAGAAACTCATGACCCAGGCTCAAGGGTCAAAAATAGGCATCCTGAATGGGATGATGGCAGAGTGGGGTCTTGAAGGATATGCAGGAGCTCACCAGGTGAAGAAAGGTAAGGGGTATTTAATGCAAAGGGAAGCAGTTGACTAAAATCACAGATCATGGAACCCCATGAGAGAAGTAGGTATAAGGCAGGACATAGGGGACCTTGAATGTCACACAAAGGAGCTTGGGAGTGGTCATTAAGGAGATGAAACTGTTGAAAACTATGAAGTCGGGGAATAGAAGCAGTGGGCCAATGGCATTCCCTCAACCCTATGACAGCAGAAAGCAGGGCTGGCTTCAAAATTTGTGGGGCCTGGTGCAAAATGAAAATGTGGGACCCTTGTTCAAAAATATTATGAATTTTAAGATGTCTCTAGCAAAGCATGAAACCAAGTATGGACCCTTCTAAGCACTGGGCCCGGGTGTGGCTGCACAGTATGCATGCCCATGAAGCCAACCTTAGCAGAAACTATCAGGGCAGGGGTAGGAAGAAGACATTAAGACCCTCATTTACATACTCTCTAGTCTCTGGTTGCGAAGATAACTCTTAGACATATCAACCAGCTAGGGATCAGTTTTAAGGCAACATACTAGCCAGCATTAGAGTCCTATACTGAAACTCAGAAGATGGCCAAATGACTAATTTCCTCCTTTTAAAAATGAGGAAATGGGAGAGCAAAAAGTCTGAGGGGCTCTCCTAAACCCACACATTTAGGAGATAGTAAAGACGTGAATTCAACCGAAGTCTTTCAGATTCGGTTCCAGTGTTTTCCTCTGCTCCTCTGCAATATCAAGGCTATTGTGTCTGTAGTGAGAGGGATAGGGATGGAAGTTCTTAGAGGCTGCAGAAAGGACTGCAATTGGCAAAGAGAGGGAGATCAACTAAGAGACAGTCACTATCCCCTTCTCTCTCCCAGGGAGCATATCCTTTCTGAGCTTTTACTCAGAATCAAGAGGATCATGGCAGGCATAGTTATTGAATAACTGTCACAGGACCAGCACTGTACCAGAGAATAGGGCTCCAGAGATGACTTTAGCACACTCTCAGGAGCTTACCCTCCAGTGAATGAAGACAATAATGGAAATCAGCTATCAAAATTCAGAGTTCCTGACTACCCAGTTTTTAATATAATTGGGAAACAAAAATTTTAAAATAACAATAAAAAGGAAAATGGAGAATGTAGTCTAAAAACCAATAGGTAGCTAAAGAGTCTTTTCCAGATGGGGGCAATCACAGATGATTTGCACATTGCCTTGTGTATCTCAGCTATATTACCGTGGATACCCTCACCAATTCTGGAGACTCTAGGCGCATCTGACCACCAATACACCTTTGTACATATCTCAAGGATGTGTCTTGTATTATTCTCTATGTCCCGCCCCCAAAAAACCCAAGGTCTTATTCATCTTTTGTTTCCCATGGTTCTGAAAATAAAGCTCTAAGCAGGCGGCATGGTTTGCAAGGCCCTATATGATCCAGCCCCTGCTCACTTGTGAAACCTGTCTCACCCCACTTTGCCCCCGCATTCCGGGAGCCATCCCACCATCTCTCCATTGCAGCAGACCCTCCCATCTTAGACATCTCCCTGCTCTGCCTTCACCTCGTTAATGCCTTTGCTTTTTCAAGTCTCTAACGAAATATCACTTCCTCCAGGAAAAGCTTCTCCTATTTGCCAGATGAGACCAAGACCCCCATTAATAAGCTCACATAGCACCCTATAACTTTCCTCCAGAGCCCTTATCATAGTTAGCAACTATGTATTCTTGTGATTATTTTAATTTATGTTTGTCTTCATCTCAGGATTGTGAATTCTTTAAAGGCAAGAACTTGATCTGTTTTGCTTACCAATGGATCCCTCACAAATGGCCCAGTGCCTGGCATCTCCTTAGGCATTTTCTGACTACTCAATCTGAAACATCCATTTCTCTGCCACACATGTCTCTTAAGTTGCTTACCTTGATTGTTTTTCTTCAAAGCATTCATCATTATTTGTGTGTGAGTGTGTCTGCGTAAGTGTGTGGGAGTATTGTGTGTGTGTATACACGTATGTATATATGTGTGTATATGTAGAAGTGTTTGTGTGTGGGGGTGTATAATTTCTTTACTTGTTACTATCTGTTTTCCCCAATAGAATGTAAACTCCAAAAAAGCAGAAACTTTGTCTTCTTGTTTACTGCTGTATCCCTACCATACCACACCCCTGGCACGTAACAGGTCCTCAATGAATCTTTGTTGGAAATACAAATATATGAATAGCAAGTGCTCAAGAAATGAATGAATGATAACATGAATGATATCCTGCATTGAAAAAGAGCTGCTCCAATGATAAGCTTCCCTTTTGGAAAAATTGCTATTTACTGTCTGCCCAGAATGACACTTTGACAGTTTTAATTCATTTTACAAGATGTCATTAAACAACAAAGGGGGTTATATTTGGTTTACTTTACTGCAAATTTGTTGTTCTACAAAGTTCAGTCAGAGTCTTCATCCATAATCTTCAATGAAGCCATTTGGGATTTGATAGGGACAAATTCATAACAATCATAGACTTTCAGAGTCTTTGGAATCAGACAGTTTTGGGATCAGACAGACCTGAATTTGAATCTCAGCTTCAACATTTATTAGCAATATAACTTTGGAAAGCCACATAACTTCTCTCAGTCTCAATTTTCCCTGAAAGCATGTGATTTCCACGGTCAGTTTGGTGAAAGGACTTACTGTAGTTTTAAGGGCTTAGTACATAGTTATAATCAATAAATGATTACTATTTATTATTCATATCGATCCCCAAGTCCCTGTGACATAAAGGAGAAAACTGAGGCCACAAGAATTGAGAATTTCTCAAGGCCATCTCTCCTCCCCAAGTCCAGGTGATAGAAATCAGCAGGCCTTACAATTAAATATTATCCAGCCTTCATTTGACCAGGGGTCTTTTTCGCGGGGGAAAACCTACTGTGTTTGGACTCAGTGTTTCCTTTTTTTTAAGAGGTGGGAGAAGGGCAGGGGGGGCATAGGGAGAGAGAATTTTAAGCAGGCTCTGTGCCCAGCGTGGAGCCCGACGCAGGGCTAGATCTCACAACCCCGAGACCATGACCTGAGCCAAAATCAAGAGTCGATTGCTCCAACTGAGCCACCCAGGTGCGCCCCCCATGGGCTCACACTGTTTCCTAAGGAGGGCCAGAGATTCCGTTATGTCCTTGCACTGATTGAGGCTCACTACAACCTTGAGTTCCAACTGAGGAATTTCCTATTCCTATAGAAGAGACACTCAATCCAATCAAAGAATCTGGTTGAGAAATGTGATGGAAAGAATTTTTCCCTACACCAGTTTTTAGGAATCCTTTTCTTTCCTCCTTTCTAGGGCATAGAAGAAAAATTGGAACTATGGGCTCCCCTAAAATCTTTCATTTTATAAATACCATGTTCTTTAAGTATATTGAAATCATTTGCTTGTGACAAATAATTCACTACAATGCAATTCTGGTGAGCTTTAGGTTTAATTTCACATCTAGACAAGAGTTATTCCAAATACAGGAATGAGTTAATTTTACAGTAAGTAAAACTGAGGCATGAATTAAATAAAATAACAAATCTCAAATGAATTACATAGTGCCATGACAGTGCTTCATATGGCAGGATAGGATTTAAGGAGATTTTTCTCAAAGTGGGATATAGAAATTGAACGTATTGAAGCTCGGATGATTCATTTTCTGTGGAAATTTAATCAGTGAATAACAAAACAGAGGGATCTAGAAGTATTTACTGTTCAAAGTTCCTGAAGATGGTGGGTCAGCAGCAATACTTAACTAATTGGTTTCCCGGCTAATTAGAAGAAGTGGAGAATATATGCCTAAAATTCTTTCCATACTGGGAAGGTCTGATTCTCCCTGTTAATATGTTCAACTAAGCTGTGCCTACAGATTGTTCTTTCTTTTAGCTTCAGCTTAAGCATGACTCAAGCTCATCTCCATTTTACCCTCATATAGGAATCTTGCCATATTACCACATTTTATTCTGAACCTGCTATAAAGGCAATTAGTCATTCATTATAACACAAAAATTCAAACTGGTTGCAATTATGTTTTCTGAATCAAAACCATACCCTTTGATGTGGATAATTTAAGGTTCTATGTTTAAAATGCATTGAATGAGTCATAATGGTAAGTAAGAAGACCCTTAAACTAGCATTCATATCTTCTGCATGTGAAAAAATTAAATGGATAATTTCTACCTATGACAAATTTATTTTTGTGGTGGAGAATTTTAAAGAATGGATTTAATTAGCTGTAACTATGCTCAGAAGCATAATTTGAAGTACCATTGAATGAATGAAGAAAGTATTTTCAAGAATAGAAAAAGCCCTCTTAAAATTCCCTTTTGTTCATTACTCAACAAATGTTTATTAAGCAGCCACAGTTTGCCAGGCAATGTACAACTTAATGATAACCTAACCTGGCATCATTCTACTCTAGCTCTGTACTTAATTGAATGAGTTAATCTCTTCAGCTGTCCATTCACAGTATGTGAGGAGAAACTATAGAAATTAAATGAATGAGTCAGTCTGAAAAGAAACATGGATGTGGGTATTTAGGTTTCTTTTTGTTCTGCATGCTAAAGCAGGTTACTAGCTAACTAACTTTTCTATTTCTTCAGGGATCCAGGAATTTAAAAAGAATCTTATCTCACTCAGGCAGTGATCTATATGCTTAATCATGAGTTTCTAAATGTTTATAGAGGTGAGAACAGCAATTTGCAAGATTCTACAGATATGGAAAGGAAAAACAGCACAGTAAGTTTAGGCAGATAAGGGGAAATGTACTTTGAGGAATAGTTCCCATTCGAAAAGTAATTTTATACTTAATAATATAGAATAGGTTCAGCATTTTAGAGCTGGACCTTAAAGCTCATCTAGGTCACTGGTTTCCAACCTTCTGCATTAGAGTCACTGGATTTTAAGAGTCTCATGCTCTACCGACTGAGCTAGCCGGGTGCTTGAGTCACTGGATTTTAAATCTCCCTAGAAATTCTAATTCATTTGGCCTGGAAGGGGTTTGGAGGGGAGGCAGGCATGCATATACTTGTAAAAGTTCCCCAACAGTCAAAGCTGAGACCCACAGATCTAGTCCAGCCTTGACATTTTTGGTATGAGGTCCCTGAGGTCTTTATTTAATTAATTCATTTATTTCATTTTAAGTAGGCTCCATGCCCAGTGTGGAGCCCAACACGGGGCTTGAACTCACAACCCTGAGATTGAGACCTGAGCTGAGATCAAGAGTAGGACGCTTAACAGACTGAGCGACCCAGGCGACCCCCTGAGGTCTTTAAAGAATAAATAACTTGCTTAGGATCAACACAGCTTACAGTGCTTGGAGCCTGACCTAGAACCCAAATATCCAAATTCCTAGTCTGTATCTCTGTTTACTAAACCAACTGGCACTGTTTCTATTTCTCTCACTCAGTAGTTGAGATCTAATTACCAGTTAGTAATAGAAAGTTCAAGACAGCTATAACCCATGTGACTCCCAAGTCCCCTCCCCCAATGACCTGTGTGGTTCCTTTCTTGCTAAGTACTGAATAAATCTTCTGATAACATTGTAATAATTAATATGTTTATGCCACATTTTTAAATACTTCACTTATTTAAAGCTTTTGCATCTATAAAATATATCATTCACATTTTAAGACAAAGAAAACAGATTCAATATTTGAATCTGAGTCCAATTAAAGTCTTCATTTTTGAGCTTATATAGCTGGGCACATCAAGGTACTCTAATGTCAGGCTGGGTTTTCTTAGCCAGCTTCCTTTTATGATAATGTCTTTAGGTTGAACACTTCCACTGGGTTCTGAAAGCTCCATGCAAGTAGGGCTCTTGTCCAACTTCATCAACTGTTTCTGAGGACCTAGCAAAATGCCTGCCATAGACTCAACACTCAATAATTCATTGTTGCATGAAAAATCCTTCATTATATTTTGTTAAGAAATGAGATGGAGTGTCTTAAACCAACTTGTATAGAATAATCCCATATAAATAAAAGTACCAGGGAGATGATTTTATAAAGGAGTAGATTTACAGTTACTTTATTATAAGAGCTCTGGCCTGATTTTCCTGCCATAAATTTGTCCTTGCTGTACCATTTGGATTACAGTTGGGCTCTCATTCATACTATGTTCAAGTACTTCACTCAAGATATCTTTTACATGTGGCTGAAGGCACAACTGATATGCAATAAACACCGATAAAATAAAACTCATACCAAGTTTTTTTGTGTTTTGGGAAACATAAGCCTTGGTATTATCTGGCAAAATAAAGAGTGCCCTGCCTTTGGTAACTCCCAGGGGTTGAACAGTATTGTGGAAGGCAGTGAACTCATTTCAAAAGAAGATTCAATCGATGGTTATTTAGAACTAAATTTTTATTTTTACTATTTATTTATTTATTTATTTGAGAGAGAGGGAGAGACAAAGAGTGAGAATATGAACAAGTGGGAGGAGGAACAGAGACAGAGAATCTCAAGCAGGCTCTGCACTGAGCACGGGCCTGACACAGGGCTCCATCTCACGACTCATGAGATCATGACCTGAGTCGAAACCAAGAGTTGGTCACTTAACTGACTGAGCCACCCAGGCGCCCCTAGAACTAAATTTTTATTAAGCAGTTCATTTCAATCCCATCTTTCCAACTCCACCATTTTGACCCAACCACACACCAAGATTCCATACATTTGATTCTACTAAGGCTATTTGCACTTTACCCTGAGGTTGCAGTTTTTTTAGTGTTTTATTTAATTCACATAGAAACAATCAACATAAAATACCACTGACATCTGTTAAAATGACCCATGTTTAAATATGGTAGAGATAAATAACTAACAAAAGAATCAATGTTAAAAATTGACACTAGAAAACAAGTGTTGGTGAGGATGTGGAGAAAAAAAGGAACCCTCGTGCACTGTTGGTGGGAATGCAAACTGGTGTAGCCACTGTGGAAAATAGCATGGAAGTTTCTCAAAAAGTTAAAATAGAACTACCATATGATCCAGCAATCACACTACTAGGTATGTCCCCCAAAATTACAAAAACACTAATTCAAAGGGACACATGCATGCTGATGTTTACAGCAGCATTATTTACAATAACCAAGTTATGGAAGCAGCTCAAGTGTCCATCAATAGATGAATGGATAAAGAAAATGTGATATATATAGGTACACACACACACACACACAAACACACACAATGGAATATTACTCAGCCATAAAAAAGAATGAAATCTTGCCATCTGCAACGACATGGATGAAGCTAGAAAGTATAATGCTAAGTGAGTAAGTCAGTCAGAGAAAGAAAAATAGCATATAATTTCACTCATATGTGGAAATTAAGAAACAAAACAAATGAGCAAAGGGAAAAAAGAGAGAGAGAGAGAGAGACAAACCAAGAAACAGACTTAACTCTAGAGAACAAACTGATGGTTACCAGAGGGGAGGTGGGTGGGGGGATGGGTGAAACAGGTGATGGGGATTAAGAGTACACTTATCATGATGAGCACTGAGTAATGTAGAGAATCGCTGAATCACTGTATTGCACACTTGACATTAATATGATACTGCATGCTCACAATACAGGAAAGAAAATAAAACGCTTGATTAGGGCATCTGGGTGGCTCAATCGGTTAAGCATCTGTCTTCAGCTCAGGTCATGATCCGGGATCCCGGGATCGAGCTCAGCAGGGAGTCTGCTTCTCCCTCTGCCCCTCCCCCTGCTCCTTCTCTCTCTCTAATAAATAAATAAAATCTTAAAAAAAAACAATTTAAAAAATTAGATTGCCTAAAAAAAATTGACACCAGACAATTAGCCATGGTAGAAATATTCAGCACCACATAGTGAATGTTTAATCTCTGATATATAGCTGAGATGAACTAGAGGACTGGAGAGGAAACAGGTATACATTTAGGGGGTTAATCTTAGGTCTAACATTAACATTAAAGCCAATGTTAATGGAAGGAACTAGGCTGTGAATGGGCCACAAATTTGCTAGCTAAATTTTCCTAAATTTAGGAAAAATTTACAATTTCTAAAATTTCCTAGCTCAAGGCCAGGTACATAGCAGGGATTCAGTAAATGATTTTTTGAATGAATGAATGATGTGTAAGTGAGTAAATGAACAAATGGTCCTCTATATAGATGTAGAGTATAATATTTGGATCTGGAGGCTTGGCTTTAAAACAGTCCATTCAAAGTTATGGATCAATAAACTAGATTTTGGGAAAGTCAGTGCTGAACATAATGTAAGTGTTTCTGTTTGTTAATTAAAATGACCACAAAGTCGTTATTCTTACTCTTAATTTTTCAGCCTGAAAGTTAATAAACTGTATCTGTTCCATGAATAATTGAGTTGAACTTGAAAGAGAACTCCACATTCCAAAAGCCTCCCACACTACCAGTTAACTGTGATTTATCCTTTTACTTCTGAAGAATTTTAAGCATCTTCCATCTGATTTGACTGACAATCAATCTGTGCTTCCTCTGTCTTTATTCTCCCAGGAAGAAGATGTTACTCGTGAAAGTCGTTTTAATTTCAGTGGTTATGGGATGGGTCACTGCCTCCAAGTGAAAGATGGAACAGCTGTCAAGGCCACACCTGCCAACCCACTCCCACAACCCCCAAAAGATGCAGATGCCATCAAGAAGAAGTTTGTGGACCGGGCAAAAAGGATTGACACGATATCTCGAGCTGCCTTCCCGTTGGCCTTCCTCATTTTCAACATCTTTTACTGGATCACATACAAGATCATTCGGCATGAAGATGTTCACAAGAAATAGATGTGCCCTTCAGACCCTGGACTTTCTTGCCTAACTGTTGTGCTTGTAAATACACAGTGAAATTGTCTTTATATCACTTTGACAGAGGAGGAGACCGGGGGAGGGGGGCGGGAAGATCATGAGAGCAGGTTTCCTGGCACCTACATGAATAAAGATAAGTTATCTGGGCAATGAAGGAAAATGTTTGCACAAAATTAAGGTGTTACAGAATCATGTGAGCATAATTCCCTTCATAGTCTTTAGCATTGTTCTTTCAGATGATGTATTAATTAGACATGATATGCAAGGTCAAGTTCTCGAAAGCTATTTGTCTTTGGTTTGGTCTGGTTTTGACTAATTCTGGTACTGAAAAGTTAGCTTAGACCACACACACACACACACACACACACACACACACACACACACGGAAAATGCTTACCATCTGACCATAGTGACTAGCCTATAGTGAGTCAAGGACCAAACTTTTTCAGGAAAATGCTGCCTCGTTTTTAAAACAAGTACTCTGAGCCACAGAGTCTGAGCTACAGTTCTTTACAATGTCTGTAATTAGTGTTTCACCTGAGAAATCCTTTTGTGGGTCGTAAATTATTTCTACTTATTGAGAAAAAAACAACAGAAAATAAACACCAACCACAAAGAACAGATTTCTACTTTACTGTCCGTGTAGGTGTGCAATTTAATATTATTTTTCTTTCCTAAATGTAATTTGGGGGTTTAAATTGTGTGTCATAACTGATTTGATAGTATACCCTCTTAAAAATAAATGCCCATTTTATTTTAGATCCCGATCAGCACACTGTATTTTTTTCGCTTTAGCTATATTTACATGTGACTTTAACTGCTCAAGTGTGACTTAGCCATTGCAACCTCTCGGCCACAGTATTTATGGAGATGGTGTGTCCTGAATGGTGTAGCTCATATTAGCTTGAACTTTCCATTTCTGCTCTCATTGTAGGTGTAACTACTAGTCCTAATGTCAAATGACCCATGATTTCTACTGTCAATCAAGTGAATATTGTTTTAAATATCCTTAACTAACTTAAAGAATTTTAAAATTGTACTGTGATTTTCATAACCTGTTGCCTTTTTGGTACCAGAGCTACGTGGTTTGAATCCTGGCTACATGTTTTAAGTAAGAAAAAATAAATAAAAGACGTATTTTTGCTTACTCAGATAAAAGACAACCTGTAAAAATATAATGAAAAACTTAAATTTTACATGTGCTGTCAAAGGGATTATTAAAAATATTTGTTCAATTTCAATAAAGCTAAGTGTGCCACAAAACTTCCCTAAGAGTCTTGCCATTTTTGCACCACAATGTAAGTAAGTTGGATGACAATGGTAACTTGGATTTTTGTTTCTGGTCTTTCTCACAAACTTAAAGTGCTTATAGATATGATGTTCTGCCCTAATATAATAGTTGCTTATAGTGTCCCCAGGAAGAAAGGAAAAATATTATTCTCATTGCAGAAACAGAGAAACAGGTATGTGGAACTACTGGGAGTCACCGTGGGCAAAATGAATAGTGGATACTTCATATGAGCTATGCAAAAGTTCCAAGAACACTGAGGGATCATGAAATACCAAAATGAAAAGAAATTTAAAAGAACAATCTGTCCACCTAGCCATCCTGGTTTTGTCAGGAATGGAGTTCTATGATGAAAAAAAAAATATCTGAAAACCTCAGTGAAGTAGATGAAATTCACCTTAACCCCTTGCAGATTTTCCTTAATCAAAGAAATCCATCATAATATTTTCAGATAAGATGCAGATTTATAAGTTGATGTTTATGACCTTTTAAACCTATTCAAATATTGAATCATTTCCATAGAGAGGAATATTGTAGAATGGCTAAAAGCAGGAATTTTGCAGATAGAAAGACTAGCTTGGCCACCTATCAACAGTGTGATCTTGGATAAGTTACCTGACTTTTCCTGAATAGCTCCTGTTTCATAGAGTTTTAAGAGGATAAAATGAGAAAAATGCAAGTAAAGCCATTAGCTTAGTGTCTAACACACAGTAAATTTCCAATAACTAATAGATAATAGTAAAATTCTTATTATCATGAATAGTATTGGTTATCCACTGGGAAAGAAGCTTTACAATTCCTCACCTTGGCAAGATTAATGCTATGTTTTTTGTATCATTCCTAAAATATCATTTCTGTCCTATTGCTCATTCCTTTCCAAACAAATAAGGCAAAGTCTTTGATTGTTCTCATTTCTCTTCCTCCCACTAAAAAGTAGTAAACTGAGGCTAAAATGCCTTTCAAACATGGGCCTGATTCTGTAAGTATCTTAGGAAGAGCCCTGATGTTGCTTATGGAGGGATGGGGAGGCACCTTGGGGGATAATCCTAAGCTAAATGATCATATCTAATCAATGTGTGTACCATATAATTTTCGGGGGGGTGTGGTCCCCACATCAGACAATTTTAAAAAGATTCTCCTCTAAACATACCTGCCAGCCACTCAAGTAGGCAAAGACATCCTGGGTGGCAAGAGGGATTCTTGACTTATCTCTGATTCTAGTCTACATTCAGTGGAAAGAATTCTTCAGTGCACTGATTTGAGTTATATAAATAAGATAAAATCTCAGGGAAAAGATTTTTGAGCTGCATACTCTGGCAAAATAGAGAACTCCCCTATAATGTTATTGGAGATTTTATTTAGGACATTTTTCTTTCATAATAGTATTTGAAGGAAAATAGTTCAAGAATAAAAACATGGATCTGAGGAAGAGAACTTACCAGTTTTTATTAGATTGGAAGCTTCTGGAAGAAAGTGGCTATGTTTTCGTGGGTTCTCTGCACTGCCGGCCAAAGCTCAAATGCCCAGTGAATATTATTACTACAGCTAGGAAAAAGTTGGTGAGGGAGGATATGATGTGCCTATTGACAAAGTTATATAAGTTTTTCCCAACAAAGCAATGACATGAAGTAACCAACTACTGCTACCATTTCTCGGATAATGGATTAGTGGGAGATTTGTCTTTTAAATATTTTTGAATTCCTACCATTCGGTTTTAACAACAGATCGAGATGACTTAAGGCTTAAGACTCTTTATGGCATTCTCAAACACCTTGGCCCCAAACAGATGCTACAAACCAGACTTGCTGTAGATATTTTTAAAATCCTTCCAGTGTTAGTATTAAGCTCCTCATTTGTGCTGCTGAACGGAACTGCCAAATTCTGAAACCACATTTTCCAATAAAGATTAAATGAGTATCATTTTATAATACGCTTAGTCAACTAATATCAAATAAGAAAGTTCTATCCAAAACATAGCACAAAATTCCCTATCATAAGATTCACAGTTTTGGAAAAAAAAAATCTATTGAGAATTTTTTTAATTTATGCATTTCCTAGTTTAAGCCCAAAGCCAATTTGTGGAATGAATATAAGTCATATGTCTGCCAGATAAATTTTTTTTAATCTTTCAGCCTCTGCTTTAAACTTTTTCTTATTTTCACCAATTTGGGTTTTCCTAAGTATAATTTAAATGATTCAAGTAATGCATGCTCTTCATAGATCACAAAGTAGAACTAAAGATAACACCACAACCTCATACTCATACAGTGCTTTCAACATATCAGAATGTTTTGATGTCCACAATAGCATTCAATTCTAATAATTGTCCAAGGTGGCCAGATCCAAAGGATCATATCCATCCTTTGGTCAATAGATAAACAGAAGCTCCATGAGTTAAATGCCTCACCCAAAGTCACCTGTCATATTGGGGGTTGAACATCCAGCATAATTTGTTTCCTAACTCCTCAGACTCTTACCTGTTCACTATATACACTGTGTTTAGGAAAATAAAAGCTGAGAAAGTAAAAAGTCATAGTACCACTGACTCACTCTCATGGATGACAAAATAATTTGGTAAAAGAGGGCATATAACAGAAGATTTCTGTTGAAAATGCCTAAGAGAAATTAATACTACATACAGCATTAAGAATATCCTCACAGAGAGTAATATCTTATGCAATTGATGACCAAAAAGATACTGGGGGTGACAAAAGACCAGCAGAACTCAATTTAGGAGGTGTTATTTCCATTCTTGAAAAAGGGAAAATGACCTTCACATTGTTACACATGCCCCCACATAAGAAAAAAATGCAATATTCCTACTTTGATGCAAACACATTAAAAATAACAAGTAATATAGGGTGCCTGGGTGGCTCAGTTGGTTAAGCTTCGGGCTCTTGATTTCGGCTCAGGTCATGATCTCAGGGTCGTGGGATCAGGCCCGTGTTGGGCTCCGCGCTCAGCATGGAGTCTGTTTGAGATTCTCTCCTGCCTCTAACCTTCCCCCTGCTTGCATGCTCTCTCTCAAAATAAATAAATAAAATCTTAAAAAAAACAAGTAATATAGTTTCCCCCAAGCTGAAGGTAGTGTATATGTGATGCTTTTAGACCATGAATCAGCATTTAGAAAGCACATTATCACCTTGGCACAAATGATTCATAAATAGGTGAATGTGTCTTCAAAGAGGAGAACAAAGCTCTGGGGTGCTCTTTTGAAGTGTGTATAACACTGGCCTTCTGGTAGGACCCAGGGCTGGTCATGAAATGGACAGCTTGGTCAGTCCTCATGCAGACTGAAGCCTCATGAGAGGTTCCAGGTCCCCAAAAATAATAGAATCAAGAGCTAGGAGACCCTTCATGTGCCAGGATCAGAACTAACGAAGACTTCATCAAATCCAATAGATAATCATTTCCTGAGCTACCCCTGCTTTCTAAGGAGAAAGATGTAGAGGCAGGGTAGTGAGAAAGGGAAAAGAGATCAAAGAAATACAGTAGTCAGAAAGTTCCTTTTAAGGCATAAATCAGATCATGTCACTCTGATTTAAATCTCCAATGGCTTTCCGACTTAGAGAATAAGCCAGAATCTTCATTATGGCCACGTGATCTGACCTCCCTACCTCTCTCCCATCACCTTCTCCTATCCCCTCTCCCTCCAGGCATACTGGCAGGTGCTTAAACATACCAGCCACAGTTCTACTTCAGAGTATTGCATTTGCTGTTTCCTCTGCCTGGCACCCTCTTCCTTAGACCAGGATTTGCGAAACTTTTTAAAGGCCAGACAGTAAATTGTTTAGGCTTTGCAAACCATACAATCTCTGCTGCTATTATTCAACTCTGCTATTGTGGTATGAAAGCAATCATAGACAATATGTCAACAAATGAGTGTAGCTGTGTCCCAATAAAACTTTATTTACAAAAACAAGTGGCAAGCCAGATTTGCCCCACGGGCAGTACTTGACCAACACGTGCTCTAGATACATACAGGGCTTACTCACTCATTTAATTCAGGCCTCAGCTCAAATGTCTCTCTATCAGAGAAGGCTTCTCTGACCATCCTATATAAACTAGTACCCTCCAACCATTATACTCTATTACTCATTCATGCCTTATGTTTTGCATAGCATTTGTCACTTCCCAATTGATGCTTCTATGTGTTTATCGGCATGCACACATACTTGAAGGACAGTTTCATGTGAGAAAGTAGAAACAGAGGGATACACATTGTTGTATTCCCTGATTCTAGATCTGTGCTTGGCACTTAGTAGGTGTTCAATCAATATAGTATTTGTTCAATGAATATTGAATAGTTAATACTTATTAAGGAGTTAATTGAGTGTTTGCATGGGAGGCTAGGAGATGGAAGTAAGCAACCTAATACTAGCCAGTTAGATAAAAATTGCTTTGAAAACTTAAGCAGGTTTTGGGTTTGTAACGATGAAGAAATTGTACTAGATTAGCATTTTCCAAAGTGTGTTCTGAAAAACCCTATTTCTACAGACCCTTAAGGGTCTGGGATATTAGCCATCCTGCCTGAATTGAGTTTTTGTAGTCTCCCATTGACTTTTATCAAAAGATGGGGGCCTTCTAAGACATGGGGTTTCTGAGAGGTACCTCAAGGGATCTCAGGCATTTCAAACATATTTCTCTTTACCTCCGCTATGTAGTAGCAACTCAATTTCCCCTTGGTAGTCAGGATCAGTCACCCCAGCTAGTACAGTAACCCCCTTCTCTGTCTGCTGGCACAAGGAGCCCAAAATGCCAGGCAGCAATCTCAACTTCCAGTTCTATCATTGTGTCTCTGAGAGAAAGCAGAGGCACAGATTTCAGAAAATGTTGTAGATTTGAGGCTTTGTAGCTAAATATTCTTAAAGCATAATTTTCAAAAAGATAAAATCATGACGCTCAAGCAAATATAAAATTAACACATGTCAAAAATTAATTTAACTTAATAACTGATAAAAAAACAGTAAAATGTTAAAACCAGTCCAAAGAGCATTTGGGAAGTTAGGTATTTACAAGCATCGCCAGGGTAAGTTTCCAGATTTAGACACACAGCCAGTTGATGTCCAACAGGTCCACAACCAGTAACCTTTGGGATTATTTCTTCTTTAGACAGAAATTATTCGCACTTCTACTGGACAAAATTCTACAAGTTCACCTTTGCCTCTATAGAGTGGTAAAATAGGCCAGACTATACAATGTCAAGCCCAGCACTGCATTGAAAGAGTACCTGCAACCTTTTTTTTTTGGTCTATTTTCAAGTTTCAGATAATTTTTATGACAGACCACAATTCAAATTTAATGCTTATCTGTTATTTGACTATTAATATCATACCTTAACAGGACCAAGACCCAGAGCGTTAAGTGACAGACTCTATATCACACAACATGTTAATGTAACTTTGGGCTCAGAAACCAAAATCCCCTGAATTCTATCCTGGTTCCTTTCTAAGTACTCCCGTGCGCTTTTTTTCCATGTATCCCTGGTAGAGAAAGTTAGAAAGGGCAGTTTCTTTCCTTTATATTACTCTACTTCCATGTGATTATTTGCCCATTCTTCTAGAAGGCAGGTGGCATGGTTGTAAAGGCACAGTTTGTGGAATCAGATCTGAGTTCAAATTCTCCCTCTGTCTCATATTTGTAAGGTGTCCTTAGGCAAAGCTTTAATGTCCCAGTGATAAGATACTGTAAAATAGAACATAATAATGTCTACCTCATACAATTGTAGGTAAAGACTAAATTGATTTGTATCTGCCACTTAATGGGTAGTGAATAAATATTAGTTCTCATTTCCTTTCCTACCCACATTTAATTAATGTTTTATTTCACTAATGATGTCATTCTGAACCTATCACCTATGAATGGAGTCTATTCTTGTGTGGTCTACTGTAACTACTGTAATTTTATTTTTATTTTATTCTATTGTAATTTTAAATTATCATCTGAACACTAAAAAGCCTACAAGTGAAAAGTAAATACAAGAAGACCATATCGAGAGACAGTCTGAACAAACTTCTTGGGTAAAAGGCGACAAGAGAGTTTTTATTGTTTCACTTTGACCTAATACAGAAAGGAAAACATTTTCTTGATTTAAGTGTTGAAAAAGTTTAAGTATAAGGCATAATCAGGGCCAGTAGGAGGAAGTTGTTAGGAGGACTTTTACTGTATATAATTAACATTTGTGCAACACCAGTACAGTTTACAAATCATTTGCACATAAATTCTGCCAGATTGTCCTGTGATCATAGGAATTGTGGCCTTGGGCAAGTTTCTCCCATAGCCTCAGTTTATTCTCCTGTAATGTAATGGAGAAGAATAATGGTTTCCCATTAGAAAGCCTAGCATAGAGCAGGCCTTTGGCGCATGATAACCACCACCACCACCATCATCATCATTTTATGGATAAGGAAACTGAAACCTAGCACAGTTAAGGGATTGGTTACTGTCAGAGAGGTAAATCCAGCTCTAAAGAATGAAGATGACGATACTCACCGCACCTACCCACCTTTCAAGGCTGCTGTAAGAATAAAATAAAACCACAAATGTCAAAGATATCCAGAAACTGTTTTATTGAAAAGGCAAGTGGGGCACAGAGAGGTAAAGTAACTTGCAGAGGGCACACAGCTTATAAAATGTCACAGCCAAGATTCAAACTCAGTCTGTCTTTCTGCGCAATCCATGCTCTTCATCACCACAGTCTATTGCTTCTTCAATATAAAAAATTATCATGTTGGAAATACATTTATATACAGTTGTATATACACAACTATCATGCTGGATACATAAAATATATATTTGATATATTTATTTTTAGATTTTTATCATATCATTTTAAATTATTCATTTCCTTATCCATTTCCCCTATGAAACTTTCAAGGGCACTATATTAGTTTCCTGGGGCTGTTGTAACAAATCATCACAAGCTGGTGGCTTAAGACAACAGAAATGTGTTCTCTCACAGCTCTGGTGGCTGAAAACATGAAATGGAGGTGTCAACAGGGCCATGTTTCCTCCGAAAGCTCTAGGGAAGCATCTTTCCTTGCCTCTTCCTAGCTTCTGCTGGTGGCCGGCAGTCCTAGGCATTTCTTGGCTTGTAGCTGCATCACTCCAGTCTCTGCCTCCATCTTCACATGAACTTCTTCCCTCTGTGTGTCTGTCTACAGATCTCCTTCTCCTTATAAGGCCACCTCATAAGGCCCATCTTCATCCAGTATGACTTCATCTTAACTAATTATATTTGTAAAGATCCTATTTCCAAATAAGTTCCATTCTGAGGTTCTAAGTGGACATGAACTTTGGGGGAACAGTATTCAACCCAGTAGAGGCACCAGTTGTGTCTCATTTTTTATAGCCTTCCAGGAGCCTGGCTCAGTGTGAGGAACAAACAGATTCAGCTAGATATAGCTTACTGGTTGAGCAAACAGGTGCTGCGATGAGATTGCCTGGGATCAAATCTTAGTTCCGCCTTTACTAGCAGTGGGCCTTTGGGCAAAGGTTCCAAACTCTCTATGCATTGAAGTCTTAATGTGTAAACAGTACCTATTTTACAAAGTTCTAATGAGATTTAAATTAGTCAGTTCACGTCAAGCACTTAGAACAATCATTAGCCCCTAACAAGTGTTCAACAAATATTACTAGCATTATTTTTTGACAGTACAATTAATATTTGTTAAATAAGATAATGAAAGCAAGCAGTGTCACAAAGCACGGAAAACAGCTTACATTCAAGCTGTTAATATTATAAAATATTTTCACATCAGCCCTTTTACTGTGCATAGTCTTCTTAGAGCATCAGTGAACATTCAGTTTAAAAGAGAGAAGGGCTGCAGAAACAAAGGTGAAAAGGAAAAGCTTGCCTTTCCTTCTCCCTCAGGGGAAAAAATTTCAAAAGAGCCATGGAGAAGTAGTATTATTTCTAAGAGACCATACTAGGAAAATGGAATTGCTTTTCTGAAAGAAAGTAGAAGATTAATACCTGGAGGGTCTAAAATGTAATTATGGTATTGATCTCAGGAAAGCCTTGGATGGATCTAATTTTTTTTTTTTTTTTTTTTTTGCTCACCAGTATCATTAAAATGGGCTCACATGTTAGGGTCTGCAGACTGCAAATATCTGAACATCACACATCAAAATAAGCAAAAAGTTTCTGTTAATGGATCCTGGGCGGCATCAAGGTAACAACATTCAATACGTGCTCTCATTTGGTTCCCACCTTCAGAAATTTTCTTAATGGCTCTGGGGACTGATTTAGCAAGCTGTTAATGAAGTGGCGAGGCAACACTAGGTTGCAAATCAACCTGAAAGTTCTGTCTGTATCCTAGCTCCATCCAGTCTGTGGGTTGACTGAGGGGTCAAGAGGACCCCAAACCTCAGACTACAAATGAATTGAGGCTGATTTTACATCTTTCTTCCCTAGCCCTAGTGAGGAGATGGCTTTTCTTGATTCCAGCTTTTTTACCTCCCCAGCTTCTTTCCCCTCCAAGTTGTTCAGAATCCTGCAAACAACAGTCCCCTTTCCCACTTGGTCAGACAAACACACGACTCACTGTTTTGCTGAAAGCCCCTGATTGCCTCCAAACCCAATAAAAGCCTTGAGACTTATGACTGGGGACTCCGGATTTTTAAGAAACAGTCGTTTTTTAAAGATTTTATTTATTTATTTGAGACAGAGAGTGAACACGAGCAGGGGGAAGGGCAGAAGGAGAGGGAGAGAGAGAGGAACAGACTCCCCACTGAGCAGGAAGCCCTACGCGGGGGTGGGGCTCAATCCCAGGACCCTAAGGTCATGACCTGAGCTGAAGGCAGACGTTCAACCGACTGAGCCACCCAGGCGCCCCTTTTAAGAAACAGTCTTAACAACAACTCATATTAGGGGTACTTCAGGTAGTTGAGGGGGAACAAGATGGAGATGCACTTGAGGCCTTTTGGACATCTCTGATTCTGTGGTTATATTTTTACGAAATCATTCAGTCAAAACTCTTAGCATTCCATGTCCTCCTTCATAGAGAAACTATACCAGCTGCAGACAGTTTAAAATGCTTGGATCTTATTCTGGAATGGGAATGAGAAATGAGGCTGGAAAGAAAAGCTGGGATGAAAAGATAAAGTCACATGCCTGCTTAAAGGATCTTGGGATTTCTCTTCTACGTAATGACACACCATTACAAGGTTTTAAGCAGGGGAGAGACAGAATTGATTTTGCATTTCAGAGCATAATTATGGCTATAGAGCACAGAAGAGACAGGAGGAGGATGAAAGAGGGATGATCTCTAAAGTTGTGAAATTAAATATTCCTGTTGAAACTTGACAAGATCCATCTACTGCTGAACATAATTTAAGCAAAGGAGAACTTCCAGTCTGGACACAGACAAAAACAAAACGGACCCTAGAAATGTGGATGAAAATTTTACCAGTTAAAGTTCACCATGTCACCGGTTAAAAATTCAGTAATATTCCAGTTCAGGTTACAATCAAGAGTTAAGCAAAATGGTAAGGTATTATCACTCTGTGGTTAAAAACACAGGCTTCTGCACTGGAAAGGCTTGGGTTCAAGTCTCAAATGTGTCACTGTCTGTTCCTTCTGTTCCTGTTCCTTTGATGTGTTGCTTACCCTCTTAAATTCTCAGTTTCCCCGCCTACAAAGGCAGTAATGAGAGCAGCACCTGATTTGCAATGCCCTTGTGAGGCTCATGCACGGAAACTGTCAGAACCTACAACACAGGGTTTGTGGAAAGGGTCTTGTTTCCCAAACTTGGTGGTTTCTTTATATGTAGAGGGACCTCACTAGGGTATTCCTTCTGGCTCCTCTCTGCCCCTCTCTGGACAGGAAAAGTAACTGAATCTGATTGTGGAGTTTGAAGGTGTTTTCCTACCCCCGCCCCCACCACCCCCGCACTGCCCCGTCTCCTCTTCCTTTCTTTTGGGGGATGGCCAATCCTCCAAAATTGCATGTTGTTCTCTGGTCTTGCCATATGTTTTCAACATAATGGAAATGTTTGCCATGGAGGAACCGTTTTCAACATTTCCCTTCAGGGAAAGCCCACGGTTCTCCAGCACGATCTATGACTCAAAAGACAAGTCTGACTAATTCTAGAGCGCAGAATTTTAGAGCCTGCTCACCCACAGATATAAATCACATTTTCCAATATCAGTACTATTTACAATAAAAGTGACACACGTATACCACACAGACTGTTCTTTGGTTAATGTTTTCTCAAGAAAATGCCTCTTGGCTTTTAATATCCCAACTTCAACTAAGTACTTTTCAGGGGAAGGAGGGTTGTATTAAAAAATTACATTTATGCCTTAAAAAATCAATACAACCTTTTTTAACAAAAGAGTGTACGGGAAACATCTTAAGTTTCACTCCTAATGCAATTGGCATTTAGAATAAATCACGTTTAGATGGATCAGAAGCACACACAGATATTTTGAAGTGTTCCAGAGTGTCAACAGAGGGGATTTGTGGCTAGAATATTGCTGGCACTAAGAAAGACATGGCTGTAGACAAAGCAACTGCTTGTTAACAACCATATTAATTATTTGGTGTCAACAAAGCAATGTTTTAAGCATTCTACCTTATGATATGAGAGTTTGTTCTTTACATATGGGCATTTTAATGTGTTCGGGTTGTGGTTGGGGATTTGGGGTTGATTTGTAATGCGTGGTAATTTCTCCCATTTAAAATAATTGGAAAAGAGCTCCTTTAACATTTTTGTGCAGAACATCTGATTTCATTAACAGAAAACCAGTGTTAAGCAAGAGATGTCAGCATTTTCGGCCTCCCATCTGCCTCACCTACTTTTCTGATTTTTCAGTTAGCTCACAACTCAATGGAAAAAGCAGATGGCTATTTGTTGGCCTCCACTAATAAAGAGAACAAGGCAAAAGTGACAGGATGTCACTTTCAAGATCAGGTCACAAAAGACTGACTTCTGTCTTGATCTTCCTGGGTCTTATTGCTTGCTTGCTTGCTTGCTTGCTCTGAAGAAGCAAACTGCCATGTTTTGAAATGCCCTATGGAGAGGTCTGTGTGGCAAGGAATTGAGGGAGTGCTCTGGCCAACAACCAGCAAGGAACTGAGGCCCTCAGACCTATGAGGCCTATGAGGCACTGAATCCTGCCAACAATCATATAAATGAGCTTGGAAACAAATCCTCCACCAGTTGAGCCTTGAGTTGATTGCAGTCCTGGCCAACACTTTGATTTCAGCCTTGTAAGAGACTCTGAGCCAGGGGACTGAGATTTCTGACCCACAGAAACTGTGCAGTAATAAATGTTTGTTGTATTTAGCTGCTAAGTTTTACGGCAATTTGTTGTGCAGCAATAGATAACTAATACAATCAGTAAACATATGCTGATGAAGGGATAAATGCATGACTTAAGTATTCCCCCAAAAGCTCAGCTGATTTGGATCCTTAGGTACTTACTTTCAGGAAATGGACCAAGACTTTCTGAGTATGTTTGGCTTTATGGGAAAATTACATAGGGCAGGTGCCCAAAACTTGGTTGGATCCTATCAGTTTAAATCAAGCATAAATTTAGAGAATTGCTGTCTGGAAAGGAACTTTGAGGTCATTAGCCAAACACCCTCATTTTATAGAAATGGAAACTGAGATTTAGAAGAGCTAAGTGACTTACTTTCCCAGGGCCATAGGATCCATGTAAGCATCATGATAGAACCTATGGCTTCTGATTCTCACTACAGAACTCTTCCATGACATCCCATGACAGTGTTTAGAGGACAAGAATATCAGAAGGGCTGGAGGAACACTGAATGTAGAAAGTCAGGCTCAAGAAGGGCTTAGAAAAATAGGTGAGATTAGGGAAGGCATTCCACATGAAGGGTTCATGACAGACAAAGAGTGATGGGACTGTACCTAATGGGAGGGGTACTAAGAATCAAGATCTCCATGGTTTGGTCAATCATCTTGAATCTCATATGAAAGGTGAGGATGGGGAGGCCTTGGAAAGAAAGGGTACCTACAAAGAGGAGAAGTCAGCAGAGAAAGGAGGGCAAATCTTGTTGCCATGAAAAGGTCTTTTTTTTTTCTCTCCATAATGGCTTCCTTCACAAAGAACAAGGAAGTTCAAAGGCTGAATTACATAAAATTACATAACACTGTCACAGCACATGCAATAAATAATAGGACTGAAGATATTCACAAAGATAATAAGATCAAGACCCTGCAAAGCAGAGCATTTAATTCCTATGATTCTGGCCAGTAAGGAGAGGTAGGGATAAGTCTTCAAGGTTTCAGGTGTGGAAGAAGTAGCAGAATCCAAATGATGAAAGCAGAAGGAAGTGGTGGGATGAACATGGAGACTTCTCTGACATATAAATTAAGATAATGCTAGCTGCTGTAACAAATAAGCTCCCAAATCTCAGAGGCTTAATATGATAAAACTTTATCATTCAATCATGCAAAGTCCAAATGGGCATTTCTTTTTTTTTAAGATTTTATTCATTTATTTATTTGAGAGAGCAAGTGCATGGGTGCACACGAGTTGGGGGAGGAGCAAAGGGAGAGGGAGCAGACTCCTCGCTAAGCAGGAAGTCCAATGCGGGGCTCGATCCCAGGACCCTGAGACCATGATCTGAGCCGAAGGCAGACGCTTAACCGACTGAGCCACCCAGGTGCCCCCCAAATGGGCATTTCTGATTGACAGGTAGCTCTCCTCTCTTTCAAGCAGTGATTCAGAACCCAGGCTCCCTTGATGGCTCAGGCATCACCATGGGCTCAAAGGCCCATGCTGAATCCTCTGTATCTGTCTGTTGTGTAGAAAAAAGGTAGAGAAGAAGGAACACCTGCTTTCAGCTACTTATCCTTGGAGATGATACACATCACTATCATTCATATTCCTAGAGTGAGAACCTGTCATATGGTCCCACTAGATACAAGAGAGATACGAAATGTAGTTCCTGGTTTGCCAGCAACAACTCCACACTATGAAAAAGGTGTTCAAACCTTTGGGGAACAGGTAGCCATCTCTTCCCCACCACAGAACAAAGAGAGAATACAGATTTCTAACATTCTGCATCCTTTCCTTTTGCCAGCATTTCTTTTTTTTCTATGCACTACACGCATCAAAGGTTTTTATAGCTAGAAATGTTACCAAGAAAACAGACATCATTGCTTGGAAAGCCACTACCATTTATCCTTAAATCATATGAAAATAGTACAGCATGGTTCTAAATCAGAGATCAGAAGCTTATGGGAGGGCATCATTAAAAAAAAAAAGGCTTTGAAATCAAGTCAGGCTGGGTTTTAATCTCTGCTCCAGCCCAAACAATAATGGGCCTTGCACAATTTATTTAAATCTTCTAAACCTCAAAGTCTTCAGCAACAGCATAAGCTCAATAATAAGATCCTGAAAGGTTTTTGTGAAGACTCATCAAGATGGTATGTCAAGTTCTTGGCCTATAAAAGGCATTTGTAAAGTAGCGCCCTCACAGTATCTACAGAAGTTGAGTTCATACATCCCCTATGGCCAGGTTTACACCCAATGCATATACATATTTACCCAAAGTTAAGTACCAGAATGATCAAAGAAGCACTATTCATAATAGTTAAAATGCAAAAATGTTACATATGCCCACTAAGAATAGAATGGACAAATAGATTGTAGCATATTTTACATACCATACGTACTACACAGCCATGAAAATGAACAAACTACAGCTATGCGCACCCATATGCGCGAGTCTCACAGATATTGAGCAGAAGATACAAGAGAATACCTACTGTGTGATTCCATTTACATGAAGTTTCAGACAGATCTCATCTATCCCATTAGAAGTCAGAATGATGGCTACCCTTGGAAGAAGCTATTGAATGGGAATAGAGGTGAGAATGGCTTGTGGGAGGCAGGTGACATTCTCTTTTGGAAGGAGGGAGGTGCTGGTTACAGAGCAGATTCAGTTTGTGAGAATTCATTAAGCTGTATACTTACATCAATAAAAAAAGTTTTTAAAAATAGCATCCTTCCCCTGAAAGACTTCCAACATGCTTAAATATTACTCATGAGTGCCACCAGCCTTTGGAAGGGGAGAAAAAGAGTTAAAAGGAGCAGAAGGGGAGCAATGTGAAAGTAAGCCATAGAGAGGGAGGAGAGATGGTGAGGATGCAGAATAAGGCTAGAGGGTACCAAGAGCCAGAGATATCTACCACTTGTCTCAAAAATGCCATTTTGTGTTATACACCCCAAATCCCTGACAATAACAAAAGGGTCCAGGATATTTTTCCACAGTGACATGGGCCTTCTTATTTGGGCTAAGTTTTAGTGCTGCTAACAATACAAGTCTTCCCTATGGGCAATCAACTACATGTCTTCCAGATTATAATGTGTCTTTCTATTCCATATGCCACCCTGTAATTTCTGTCATTGTGATTCTTCTTTTCCGTGTCATCGTGGGGAGCTATGGTTATATGTATGTGTATGGGGAAGGGGTTGATCCTTACCAATCCCAGTCCTCACAATCTGTATCACATACCCTGATCACAAATGGAGGCTTCTAACATCATGATCATGCAAAAATCTTTCTCTGCTAGTATCATCCCAGATAGCCTAGCTTCTACAGGGGCAACCACATAATAACTCAAGCCTGGGCTCTACTATACATCCAGATATTTAACGAGGCACCCATCCATAACCATAAATATATGTCATGTGTGGTTATCACATAATAACAAAGAGTCACTAGGATGACAACACTAGAAGTCACTGATTAAGACATGTGGTTTCGTTTTATAAGTATTTTATAAATGTTAGCATCAATGGGAACCTTAACAAATTACCTTTCCATTTAATCTAGGAAGAAAACTGAGGCCAAGAGAGTTGAATAACTTGCTTTAAAAGATAAAGATAGCTGTGGCAGAACAAAGACAAAAATCCAGATTTTCTTTTCCCTATCTAGCATCCTTTTTACTGCATATTTTTATTTATTTATTTTCTTTTTTTTTTAAAGATTTTATTTATTTATTTGATAGAGAATGAGAGACAGAGAGCATGAGAGGGAGGAGGGTCAGAGGGAGAAGCAGACTCCCTGCCGAGCAGGGAGCCCGATGCGGGACTCGATCCCGGGACTCCAGGATCATGACCTGAGCCGAAGGCAGTTGCTTAACCAACTGAGCCACCCAGGCGCCCTACTGCATATTTTTAAAGGGCTTCTGTTTATCTCCAGGTATTGGGCATAAAATGAACATGATTCGAGCATTCTCCATGTCCCATTTTGATCATAAGCCCCAAGATCTGATGTCTACTAAATAAGTATCTTGGCTTTTGCCTAAAACAAATGTATTAAGATAATGTTGTTAGAAAGTTTCTGAAGGAAGCTGTATCAGTTAATTTTTTATTTCCTCAATTGTTGAGTTTTCCTTTTTACATTTTTTTAAACATTTTAAAACTTAAAGATACACAAATAGCATAAAGAACCCCCATATAACTTTACATAGCCTGATTAATTTTTAGTATTTGCTACAATTGCTTTATAATTCTGTCTTCCACCTTCCTCCTCTTCCTCTTCCTTCATCTTCTTCCTCCTTCTCTCTCTCACATACATTATTATTACTATTATTATCATCTATCCTCTGAGAGAGAATATCATTATTAGCATTTTTCTCTGAGTAGGTTACATAAATCATGTCACTTTATTGCAGAACACTTCAGTGTGTATTCCCCAAGGGGAAGGATGTTTTCTTACATAACCACAATATAATTATCAAATTCAAGACAATACTATTATCTATTCCACAGTCCACATTCCATTTTTTTCAATTGTCTCAGCAATGTCTCTTAGAGCATTTCCCCCACACAGCCTAAGATCCAATCTAATATGACATATTACATTTGATTTTCATGCTTCTTTGCTATCCTCTAATCTGGAACAGTTCTTTGGTCTTTCTCTTCTTTCATGATATTGACATTTTTTTAATGCAGGTCTTTTTTGGTAATAGAACGTTCTTTAATTTAGGTTGTATCTGTTAGTTTTTGCTATATAATAAACCACCCCCAAATTTAGCAGCTTAAAACAAAAATTTCTTACAACAAAAATTTATCATTTCTCACAATTTGGTGGGTCAGCTAAATGATTCTTCTGGTTTGGGCCAGCTTGACTGGGGCTGGATGGTCTAGGGTGAGCTCTCTCACGTGTCTAGCAATTAGATGAATATGAGCTGCGGTGATAAGGATGACCTAGCCATTCATTCACATGCTGGTGGTCACAGTTCTGAAGCTCAGCAAGGGAGCAAGCCCCAGTGTACAAACATTTCCCAAGCCTTTGCTCACATCATGTTTGTTAATGTCCCATTGGCCAAAGGAAGTCACAAGGCCAACTCAGAGTCAGTGTGGGAGAACACTCTCACAGATCATGGATAGAAAAAGGAAAATAATTTGTGGCCATTTCTATAATCTACCATAGCCGCTAAACACAGGGGATGAAATTTTTTTAAGGAAGAATATGCTATTAATGGAAGAAATGAGGAGAAAAGACAAAAGCCTCCAAAATAGTGAGGTACAAATACTTAAAATTTATATCCTTGAAAGAATCCGAAATCAAGATGCCACCCCACTGAGGGAAAAGGGCTTATAACACAAGCTGCCTATTTTCAATTGGTCAAAGGGGTCAAATTTAAGAGCCTATACATGAACTGTAATGCTCACTCTCTGACAGAGAATTCTGTGCAGAGGAGTATGTCCCTTTGGTAAGATGAACAAGAGAGAGCTGATAAAGGGACACTGGCAATCTTGCTCCCTGCTAGGGCAGGGATGGAGAGGCCTGAGACTGTGATAAAGAAGGGAGCCTATAGCCATTGCCCAGGCAGCCCCAGCAGCTCCTTCGTCAGTGCTAGGCACTGCTAGGCAGCAGGGGAGGCCCTGGCATACCCACATTTACCACTGTTTTTCAAGAAAATATGGAAATCTGGATTGAAATGTGAAATTTCCAGACTCTCTAAACGTTGTTTCAAGCATTTTTAAGAGCACATTCACATGCTAAATTAGGCCCGAGGACCATGCATTTGAAAACTCAATTGTCTAACCTACAATCAAAAAAATCAAACTACAAGAACAGAAGGGGTTTAAATTTTGGATAAATGAAATGCTTATCCAATCCCCTTAGACACAGTCTCTCAACCTGTGACTATATAAAATGTACTTTTATTTATGCTCAATAACTACAAGACTTAGCATCATATACATAGCATGGATATACTTTAAGCTCGATAACTATCATCTGCAGCATGATATATTATGTATAGCATAGATGATTGAACTTTGTAATATTGCCATATGAAGACATTCAAGAGGTAATGGAAAGTTGACAAAGAATAAGACCATGACACAATTTCTGAAATCAAAAGCCTGAATTTATTTCTTACTTAAGGAAGAGAGAATTTTGCTGGTCAGGCACAGTCTCTCTGAGCAAAACAAACTGCTGATTTAGGGGATGGGTTTGTTTTGAGGTTACACTGTCAAAGATACAGGAGTGGTCAGTCTTGGAAACATGTTCAAAGTCAGTGGCTTCCCATTAGATGACTGTCAAAGTGTGAAACTGACACTGATTGGCTGGCTTTCAGATAAGACAGCTAAGACAGCTTTAATTCTTGTTTTGGGGTTTGATTGTTACCGTGGCTAGAGCATGGGCTGTCTTTCCCTAAGAGTGTGAGGGCTTTTGTGAATTATTGGAATTAACTGTGTAGAACTAATGTGGGACACTGCAAAGGTTACACTGTCATGGCCTCACGTAGGCATAGATGCTATCTACCAATGGGCTTTGAGCTTATTACCACAAGGGATGTGGCTCCTCTGTGACATCATGGCTCCTCAAGTAGAAAGTCAGGGCCACTTCTCATCTCAACCTAAGAAGAGCTCTATCAATGTAGACAGGTGGATCTTGCTCCTCTGAAAGGTGATGTTCCTACCCTCATGAACTACAAAAACCATTAAGTCCAAAAAATGCTATTTCATTGAAAGCATTGTCTCTCTGATGCCCCAATACTGAGACAAAAGGGGTGAATAAGAGAAAACATGGGATACTGAAGAGGAACAGAAGAGGGAAATAAAGAAACCAAGGTAAAGGTAGTCTTCTGTCTTATTATAACTACATTTGGAATTAGAGAATAGATTAAAATTCAGGCAGCTGGATAATGTTCATTTTTTATATATTCCTATGAAAGAGTTCCTAACTCCCATGATGACTTTTTTCCTTATTAATAGCATGTCTCTAGCTTCAAATAAAATAGGATGTGGGATATTCCTTTATAAATATGAAGCCCAAGTTAGGTCTTATATGAGATTCCCCTCTCCTGGCTTCTCATGTAAAGAGGATCACAGGGAGGTTCAGAGAATTGGAAGGTCTCCAAAAAGGGCCACAGGGAGTAGATGAGACAAGAAGAACCTTGCTGGGGGTTCAGTGCCAAATGACAATGCCATGTATTTCAATCAGTCTTACATCTATCTGACCCTTGCAGCAGGAAATCTCTCCCCCCTCTCCACAAAACTGATGGGATGCAAGAAGTGGCTTTAAAGCGACATAACAAGAGAATGTGTTGTTTCTCATAACTGCTCATTCATCCATCCATTCCACAAACATTGGGCATTTACTAAAGGCATAGGCTTCAGAGCAAAATAAAATTCATCCCTGGGCTCAAAGCACCACAGTCTTAAAAGAAAAAGACACAGATTCACTGACATACCAGGTGAGTACAGAGGTAGGATCATTGCCTGAAGGAGGGAGGTATTTAAGTAAGTAACACTCCCTGTGGGTTTTGGGAATTCACCAAGGTGGTATTTGAATTGAATCTAGAAGGAAGAGAAATGGCTTTCCAGGAATTTATTAGACATTCACTTTGAGTAAACCATAGGATAAAGGTTCCATAAATGGAAATTTAAAAGTTAGTCTTGGAGTTGTTAATAGATTCTTAGTTCTGGCACTAAAAGCACAAGCAACAAAAGAAAAAACAGATTCATTGGACTTCATCAAAATTAAAAACTTTTGTGCATGAAAGGACACTATCATAAAAGTGAAAAGACAACTTGCAGAATGGGAGAAAATATTTGCAAATCATATATCTGATAAGAGTTTCATATCCAGAATGTAAAGAGAACTCTTAGAACACAATACAAAAAGACAATCCTAAGGGCAAATGAGCAAAAGGCTTGAATAGACATTTCTCCAAAAAAGATACACAAGTGGCCCATAAACACAAATGGCTCAACATCACTAGCCATTAAGGAAATGTAAGTCAAAACCACAGTGAGTTACCACTTCACATACACTAGGATGGCTATAATCAAAACAAAGAAAATTACAAGTGCTGGCGAGGATGTAGAGATACTGAAACCTTCATACATTGCTGGTGGGAATGTAAAATGGTGCAGCCCCTGTGCAAAACAGTGTGGCAGCTCCTCAAAAAGTTAAACATAGAGCTACTATCTGACCCTGCAATTCCACTCCTAGATATATACCCAAAAGAACTGAAAGCAGGTATCCAAATAAAAACTTGTGCATAAATATTTATAGCAGCACTATTCACAATCACCAAGAGCTAGAAACAACTGAAATGTTCATTCACTGATAGATGGATAAACAAAATGTAGTATATCATACATATATTAGTAAATAGCCACAAAATATATACCCTTATAGAGGTAATCTTAGAAGGTTTTTAAGAGTAACACTGCAGTTTAGTATTTGAGAAAGAGTCTGGGTAATTGTAAATAAATTACTGAAGGGGGAATGGTGACAGGGGGGTCAGTTGCAAACGATTCCAGAGACGCAGAGGGTTTGAATTGAGGCATGGCAGAACAGGCGGATAAAAGAGACTGGTATGAGATAAGCTTTTGAAACAGAATGGACAGCAGTTCATGACTGGATATAACAGTGAGATATTATAAGGAGTTGGGGACACAGTGCTGGGAGAAGTAGACGGTAGTATTATCAACACTGAGTGCTATATCAAGAACAGGTCTGAGGGGAGTCCTAAACCTTAAGCATCTGCACATTGGGGGAAGGTGTGTAGACAGTGGATTAGCAGCATGACTGTGAGATCTGGGCCAAGACTGAGCTTTTAGAGGGCTAAGAAACAATTGCCTCTTTTGACCAGCCCCATGGAAAGTGGGTCCATTCTGGGCCCATGCATCTCATCACTTTCCAGATCAGTGATCATAAGTTTTACAGAATGAACAGCAACAGTCTCAGAAGCTCTAATTGGTTTATTGACTCTGGTATCGATGTTTTCTGAAGTGAAGGACCTTGCATCGAATCATTGTTTTTTCCTGGATCAGCCAGAGGACTTAACTGGCATTTTTCACAGAAGAAATGGGGAGGCTGGAGGAGCTGCTGGTTTGCTTTTGCTGGCTATCAGGCACTCCTTTAGTAGTCACGTACTCTGCAAATATTACTGTGAGGAACCCTAATTGTAGCTGGAAGAACAGTGTCAAAAAGGCACTACTTTCTGGACATATGAAGAAAATGAAGTAGGGTAGGGAGAATGAGCAAGGTCAGTTGGGGTCATTCAAGAGAGGCAGAGTTCCTGAAACAAGGAGAAAGTCAGCAGTAGGGGTGGAAAGAAAAAAAAAAAATGGTCATAAGAGGGTTTTCTGAGGTAGAACAGATGGGATTTAGTGAATGGATAGAGTGGTGAGAAAAATAATGAAAGGCTGGGAAACAGTGGAGGGTGGAAGGTGGATGATGGATACATGGGGAATAGACATGAAACAGGTCTCAAGCAGGTACAATCCTTGCTGGAAAGGATGAGCACATCCCTATTTAGAGAGTTAGCTTTCTCCAAAGAGAGTGAACAAGGGGGCACTATGAACGTGTGCATGGTGTAGATGTGATGGTTAAACCTCAATGGGGATGAATAAAGAGATCACGGGGAAAGCCTAGTCATGACATGGGGAAAGGGCCATTTTGGACAGAACTGTCTCAGTGTATAGAGGAGGGTGTGTTGACCACACATGTCCACCAGAGAGTATCAAGGATGCCCTCTTGGCCCAAGCATGAGTCTGCATTTCTAATACTAAAGTGTTGGAATCAGGGGAGCCTGGGTGGCTCAATAGGTTAAGCGTCTGACTCTTGGTTTCGGCTCAGGTTGTGATCTCAGGGTTATGGGATGGAGCCCTGCGTTGGGAGGGGAGTCTGCTTGAAGATCCTCTCCCTCTGCCCCTCCCCCCTCTCTCTATCAAATAAATTAAGTAGGTAAGTGTTGAAATCATGCTTCTTTCCCCAGCCAGCAATGTTACTATGGTCGAAAGCTCCATTAGGACAGTGGCCCTCAGGCTTTGCTCATTTTCTTTACAGTAGCGTTTGCAGAGTACGTGACTACTAAAGGAGTGCCTGACAGCCAGCAAAAGCAAACCAGCAGCTCCTCCAGCCTCCCCATATCTTCTGTGAAAAATGCCAGTTAAGTCCTCTGGCTGATCCAGGAAAAAACAATGATTCGATGCAAGGTCCTTCACTTCAGAAAACATCAACAACAAAGTCAATAAACCCTTATAAGATCAAATATTTCTGTGGTTCACAACTACTGAAATAGCAGTCAATTTGTCTCCATGCAGCAGGCTTGCTTCCTTTCAATTCTTCCTTTCATTCTTCAAACTGTAGCCAGAAGATATGAACTATGTTTTGATATTTTTGGTGTTATTGCAGTGTCTAGCATTGTGTTTAGCAAGTAATTAGGTTAAATAAATACTTAGGGATTGAAAAAAAATGAATTTTGATCTTTCACTTACTTTAACCTTTTAATGGCTCCTCAGGATAAAGTCCAAATTTGAACATGGTTTGCAGCACAGTGAGCCATCCAGAACTGACCTAGCTTTCTGGCATCTGTTTAGACTACTCTCTTGTATTTCAGAGAGTGGTCTATACCAAGCTTGGAAAGGTAGACTGGTGGCAGATCGCTTGCTTTCCTGTAAACCACATTAGATGCTTCACTCCTTGATTTCAAAAGTCCAATGCCTTCATCCTATCACCCAGTTCCACTCCTAGGTATCTACCCAACATATGTTGTCCTTCACCGAAGCCATGCACAAGGATGTTCATAGCAGCACTGTACACAACAGTTCCAAATAGGAAACAACCCAGATCATCCACATGAACAGGAATCAATGTGGTATCCTCTTAAAAGGCAATACTATGCAGCCATGAGACTACAGCTAGATGTAACAACATGAATGAATCTCACAAATATAATACTGGGAAGGAAATCCAGGTACAGAAGAGCATGTGCTATATTAGTCCAAGTATATAAAGTATAAGAAGGGTCAAAATTAAAGTATGATGTTGTAAGTTAGGACAGGGTTACCCCTGCAGAGGAGAAGGGCAGGTTCTTCTCTGGAATTGGACACAGGTAGGCTTCTGGGAGGCAGGTAACACTGTTTCTTGATCTGAGCAACAGTCACATGGGTGTTTGCTTTGTGCAAATGTATCCATCTGCACACTTAGGATTTATGCACTTTTTCTGTCATACCACAATAGTTGACACTTTTAAAAAATTCTCTGCCTTCTTACTCTGCATCTCTCCTTTTTGGCCTAAATAATTCTTCCAACTTTCAATATCACTTTCTCCAGAAGCCCTTTCCTGAATTCCTAGACTATTTTAGCTCATCCTGCTGTGTACTCAAAGTCCCCTGTTGTTCACCTATCTTAACAATTCTCCACATTTAATTACAACTACTTGTTGGATCAAGTTTTGCAAATTGGCTTTATATATCTTTTCAGGCACATTGTGAGAGCGCACAGATTTTAATAGAGGGCATGAGGAGGGACTAAGATTTTTTTTTTTTTTTTAAAGATTTTATTTATTTATTTGAGAGAGAGAGAACACATGAGAGGGGATAGGGTCAGAGGACGAAGCAGACTCCCTGCCGAGCAGGGAGCCCGATGCGGGACTCGATCCAGGGACTCCAGGATCATGACCTGAGCCGAAGGCAGTCGCTTAACCAACTGAGCCACCCAGGCGCCCCTGAGGAGGGACTAAGATTTAATAATACTCTCCCAAAGGTAGAATATCAGCCCCAATACAGTGTGAAAGATACAAGGGTGAGCTAGTTATCTATTGCTTTGTAACAAATGACCAAAAACTTAGCACCTTAAAACAACACACACGTAAAAAAAAAAAAAAAACAAAAAAAACAAACAAACACACACACACACAAAAAACCACACACGTATTCTCTCACAGTTTCTGTGCGTCACAACCCTGGGTACAGATTAGCTGGGTCCTCTACTTCAGGGTCTCACAAAGGTACAATAAAGGTGATACCAGGGATGCATTCCTTTTGAGAGTCTCGAGGTCCTCTCCCAAGCTCACATGGTGTTGGCTGAATTTAATTCCTTGCCACTGTGGAACTGAGATCTCCTCTTTCTTGTTGACTGTTGGCTGAGGGCCACTCTCTACTCCTAGAGTCAACCCATCTTGTCACACACAGACCCTCTAGCAGGTCTCTCAACATGGCAGCTCCTTCAAGCCCAGCAAGGGAGAGTCTCTTGCTCTAGTAGGCTAAAAGGGACTCATATAATGTAAAAGAATTATGAAAATGAAATCCTATTACCTTTGCCATATAATATAACTTAATCAAGGGAGTGACATCTTATCACCTTTATCTTATTATGTTGGCTAGAATCAAGTCCCAGGCTCTGCCCACATTCAAGGAGAAGGTATTATACACGGGTATAACTCATTAAGGGTTGCCTTAGAAGTCTGCCTTCCACAAATAGGTAATATTTAGAGAGTGAGGGAGATCCTACCAGCAGCCCTCAAATCCCACATTATAGATGTGGGAATCAGCCTCCAAGATGGCACCCTATGATCATACCCTTGTGTAATCCCCTCCTACATTGGATGAGGATTGGTCTATGTGACCAACAGAAATTGGCAGAAATGATGTCATGTGACTTCTGAGATTGTATCAAAAAAGACCATGCAGTTTCCACCTCTGTCACTTGGTTCTCAGAGAAGCTGGCTTCTGAGCTTCAGATTAGCTGGGTCCTCTACTTCAGGGTCTCAAAAAGGTCCCACAAGGACCACGCCATAAGGACACTGAAACAGCCCTTTGGAGAAGCCCGCATGGCAAAGAATTAAGACCTGCCAATAAGGTTATGGGATTCAAAAAGAGAATGCCAATTAAATTTGGATTTCTGATAAACAATGAATAATAGTAAAAATATGTCCCAAATACTGCAGATCTATATCACAAAATTATTTGTTGTTTATCTGAAATGCAAATTTAACTGGGTACCCTGGGGTGTTTATTGTTTGTTTTCCAAAATCTGCTAGCCCAACGTGCCAGCAGCCATGTGAGTAAAACGGATTCCCCAGCGCAGCTTCAGTCGAAACTTCATCTGACAGCAGCTATGGCTGACTGCAACCTTGGGAGAGACCCTGAACCAGAACCTCCAGGCTCAGCTGCTCCTGAATTCCTGACCCACAGAAACTGAGACCACATATGCTTGTTATTTAAAGCCACGAAGTCTGGGGAGTCATTTATTACACAATAAGTGATGACTAATAAAATAGGTAACTGTCTACCCACTACCTTGCCCAATCAGCCTCTCTCTTTCATGAGACACAATAATCGAAAGAATGGTTCCATTGTTTAAGAAGCAAATCACCTTCTTTCGTCAAAGACTAAGAAAACAGTTCAGAAATGACAGCTCATCATCTATTAATGAAATGCCTCAGTATCTATGTGAATTAAATGTGTCAAACAGGACTTACTTGTTAGGGAAGTCAGAAGGCATTTTTTTGTTGTTCTTGCTTACTGAAGTTGGCAACAGCAGCTTCAACATAACAAAGCCTGACAGCTAGATTCAGCCTGAAAATGCTGATGATAGGCAAGTGATATCTGTTAGAAATATAAAGTCCCGCAGTTCCTCAAGCCAGGAAGGGAACGACAAATGTGCATTAGACTACTGAGATCTGCCTGGGTCCACTCTGCCGCTGGAGGAACAGAAAGATGTTTAAAAATGATTTCCACATTATTAAACATGTAGCTGGAGAGAAGGGAGGAAAGGAAGCAAATGATCTTAAGAGCCATGGTGCTCAACTAGGGGCAATTTTGTCACCACCCCCCTCTCCCGGCAGACACTGGGCAAAGGCTGGAGACATTTTTGATTGTCAAAATGGGGTGGTGGAAGCTACGGGCATCTAGTGAGTAGAGACCAGGGATGCTGCTAAGCATCCTACAGTGCACACGACAGCCCCACACGTCAAAGAATTATCTGACCCCAAATGTCATCAGTGCTGAGGTTGAGAAATCCTGCTTAATAAGAGAAATAAATGATTGGACAGAACAAGGGGATGCAACGGAGGCAGGCCGGAGCCTCTGCCGTCGCTATGACCTGCGGAAATCAGCATGAGCTCACCCACCAGAAGAATATGAAAATGCAGAGCAACTCGGTGAAGGGAAGGTGCCAAGATGACAGGCTTTCTGCTGCTGCCTGCAAGCAGAGGGCCCCATCATCTCTACTCCCAGGGACTCAAAGATCATGCGGCAGAAGCAGAAAAGGGCAAAAGAGAAGAAGGAGAAACCCAAGTCGCTTTGTGGCTTAGTGTCCAACCCTCTTGCCCTTCACCTGTGTGCCTGGAGCCAGTCCCACCATGCTTGCGTTTTCTCCTTTAGTGCTCACAGGTCCTAGCACCAATGGCACTCCCTTTGCCCTGAGTCTGCAGCAGGTCCCTTCTGTGCTTTCTTACCCTCAGATAGCCACTCTCCCCCTGGGCCACTCCTGGGGGTGTGGGGGTTAACTCTTCCCAGTGTTTTTTTTTCCTATGGGGCTCACCCCAACATATTAAAAGTAGCTTTGTAGTTTAAAAAAAAAGATAGAGAAATAGATGATCTTCTTCAAATTATGACAGGGTTACATCCTGATAAACCCATCATAAGGGGAAAATATCATAAGGTAAAAATGCATTTAATACACCTAACCTACTGAACACCATAGCTTAACCTAGCCTACCTTCAGTGTGGTCAGAACACTTACATTAGGCTACAGTTAGGCAAAATCATCTCAACATAAAGCCTCTTTTTTAATAAAGTATTGATTATCTTACGTAATTCATTGAATACTGTGGCAAAAAAGAAAAACAGAATGGTTGTCTGGGGACAGAATGGTTGTCAGTCTATCTGTTGTTTGCCCTCGTGATCACGTGGCTGGCTGGGAACTGCAGCTCCCTGCCCTGCCCAGCATCACAAGAGAGGACTGTATATTACCAGCCCAGGAAAAGATCCAGATTCAAAATTCTAAGTATTGTCTGTGTATCACTTTCACACCAACATAAAGTCAAAAAAAATCGCAAGTTGACTGTTGTAAGTTGGGGACCATCTGAATTGTTTGTTATATCGACAAATCAGATTGCTATAATACTCTGGCATTCAGAACATTTCCACTATGAGGTGGGAGAAATAGGAAGATGTTGGTCAAAGATGTTTCAGTTATAACATGAGTAAGTTCTGGGGGTCTAATGTAAAGCATGGTGACTACAGTTAATAATATTGGATTTTATACTTGAACTTTGCTGAGAGAATAGATCTTTTTTTAAAAAAGATTTTATTTATTTATTTGAGAGAGAGCACACAAGCGGGGAGGGGAGGGGCAAAGGGAGAAGCAGACTGAGCAGGGAGCCCGATGACGGGCTCAATCCCAGGTCCCTGGGATCATGACCTGAGCCAAAGGCAGACACTTAACCGACTGACTCACCCAGGCGCCCCAGAGACTAGATCTGTGTGGTAACTATGGGAGGTGATGAATGTGTTTATTAACTAGATTATGATAATCGTTTCATAATGTATACATATAGTAAATCATTACATTATACATCCTAAATATATAAAATTTTTGTCAATTATACCTTAGTAAAAGAAGGGGGGGGGGCACTATCTTTACAAAATGGGATTCTTAGCTCTCATAACCAGCAAGAGTGTGATTCTAGTTACAATGAGTTTCCCCATTCAAAGAGATCCTAGGGAAAGAGTCTAACTGGCTTGGCTTGTGTCACCAATCTGGCTGTTGAACCAACTACCAGGATGTGATGAGGTTCTTTGTTTAATGGCCCTCAACCCAGTCATATGATTAGAATGAGAACGAAGCAACTACCCGAAAGAAAGAGGGTAAATAAATACCAGACAAAACAATCAATGCCCGCAACCTAAAGGTCGCAAAATAGCAGAATGGTTAGATAAATCAGGGTATATCAATATGAAAGAATATTAAGTAGCCATCAAAAATTCTGTGTTATGTTTCATAAATTCAATGAGATTCCAACAAATGCCAATATTCTTTTTCTAGAACTAGGCAAGCTAATTGTAAAATTAAATGAGAAAAGAGGCAAGAACAGTTAGGCAAATACCTGAAAAATTATAAAAGCAATGAAGAATAACAAGTGTTACTATTAAAACATATTTATAATGGCACAATAATTTAAAAATAGGGAACTACTGCACAACTAGAAATGCCAATGTAACTGAATAGCCTAGAAATATAGGATAGAAATACACACGGGAGTTAGCATATGATAGAAGAGGCATTTCAAACCTGTTGGGTAAAGTTCACTTTTTAAAAAATGTAGAGATGATTGGGTAGCCCTGTGGAAAAAGAAGTTGGCACTACACTTTACATTGTGCAGCAAAATTGACTCCAAATGCATCAATGATTTAAAGGTAAAACTTAGAAACCTTAAAAGGATTAGAAGGAAAAAAATGGGCAAATTTCTTTATAACCTGGAGTGGTGAAAACTTTCCTGTGATTCATAGGAAATATATAACTCAGAGGAAAAGTACAAATGTTCTGCTGAGTATTTTCTTTCCCATCCTTTCACAGGTAGCTAAGGATCAGATTCCTAATGCTCTGGCCATGTCTCTTTATTGTCTATAAACTAGGACATTTCCTTTTGGGGCCCTTTTCTATTCCCACTCTGTAATTTCCATTCCTCTAACCCAATCTTTTTATTTTGGTACCATTTGGTATAAGTTTCCATAATCTGTTTAAAATGTTTTGAAGGAGGGTACATATGGGAAAATAAAGAAATGAATGAATGCAAAAGAAAAAAAAAAGAGTAAGCGAAGCTGGGAAGAATCAGAGAAAGCATGCTAACTATAAAGGTTGATAAAAGCCATAAATTTTCATCACATTAGAATCTGAGGTTCCTAGAAGCCAAGGTATGAAGGGAAAAATGAGGTCAGAAATATCTGGTTTTCATTAAGGAGAGTGAATATCAGTTTCTCTGAGGACATACAACATTTTCCTGGCACAGTATCCTCAAAGAAATTGAAACCTTATGAGGATAATAATGCCCAATTCTGAGGGTTAAGTGCATTAAGTATATACAAAAGCCTTTATAAACTGCAAACTGTTTTTTTTTTTAACGCTAATTAAAATGTAACTCTCTTTTCTACACTTGCAGATTTTCCTACTGGTAATCCTTTTCCTGCCCTCATTACTCTACCTTTTAATACAATCCATGCTTGGCCAGTCAGTGTGGGGCAGAAGAACCTCAGAAGAACATAGGCTGAGTCAGAAGATGATGTTGGGCAGACACTTGGGAATCCTGGCACTGATATAAAGCAGCATGGAAAAGGAGATACCTATTCGAGATCAGCTCAGTGGGCTAGAAAAGACTCCAACTTGTGGAGGAGTCCAAGATGGCAGAGGAGTAGGAGACCTTAGTTTTGTCTGGTCCCAGGAATTCAGCTAGATAGCTATCAAATGATTCTGAACACCTGCGAACTCAACCGGAGATCTAAGAAAAGAATAGCTGCAACTCTACAGATAGAAAGCGACCTCTTTCTGCAAAAATGACAAGACAGAAAAACTCACCTCAAAAAAGAGAACAAGACGCAGTACTGACTGCCAGGGACCTAATCAGTATGGATATAAGTAAGATGTCGGAACTAGGGTTCAGAATAATGATTATAAAGATACTAGCTGGGCTTGAAAAAAGCATAGAAAACACTAGAGAATCCCTTTCTGGAGAAATAAAAGAACTGAAATCTAATCAAGTCAAAATAAAAAAGGCTATTAATGAGATGCAGTAAAAAACAGAGGATCTGCCTGGATAAATGAGGCAGAAGAGAGAATTAGTGATATAGAAGACAAAATGATGGACAATAAAGAAGCTGAGACAGAGATAAACAACTACTGGACCACGAGGAGAGAATTCAAGAGATAAGTGATATCATAAAGCAAAACAATATTAGAATAATTGGGATCCCAGAAGAAGAGGAAAGAACAGAGAGAGAGGGGCAGGAGGTATATTGGAGCAAATTATAGTGGAGAACTTCCCTAACCTGGGGAAAGAAACAGGCATTCAAGTCCAGGAGGCACATAAAACCCCCCTCAAAATCAATAAAATAGGTCAACACCAAAACATATAATGGTGAAACTTGCAAATCTCAGAGACAAAGAGAAAACCCTGAAAGCAGCTTGGGACAAGAGGTCCATAACTTACAAGGGTAAAACATTAGACTGGCAGCAGACCTATCCACAGAGACCTGGCAGGCCAGAAGGGAAAGGCATGATATGTTTTGGGTGCTAAATGAGAAAAATATGCAGCCAAGAATACTTTATCCAGCAAGGCTGTCATTCAAAATAGAAGGAGAGATAAAAAGCGTCCAGGACAAACAGAAACTAAAGGAATTTGTGATCACTAAATCAGCCCTTCCAGAAATATTAAAGGCGATCCTTTAGGCGAAGAGAGAGCCCAAAAGTAACATAGACCAGAAAGGAACAGAGCCAATATACAGAAACAGTGACTCTACAGGTAATACAATGGCACTAAATTCATATCTTTCAATAGTTTTCTGAATGTAAATGGGCTAAATGCCCCAATCAAAAGACACAAGGTAAATTGGATAAAAAAG
Source organism: Halichoerus grypus (assembly GCF_964656455.1). Taxonomy (NCBI): domain Eukaryota; kingdom Metazoa; phylum Chordata; class Mammalia; order Carnivora; family Phocidae; genus Halichoerus; species Halichoerus grypus. Next base: position 121,060,041 of record NC_135727.1, on the reverse strand, counting down.
CAAGACCCATCAATGTGCTGTCTGCAAGAGACTCATTCTAGACCCAAAGACACCTCCAGATTGAAAGTGAGGGGGTGGAAAATCATTTGTCATGTTAACGGACATCAAAAGAAAGTTGAGGTGGCAATCCTTATATCAGACAAATTAAATTTTAAGTGAAAGACTGTAATAAGAGATGAGGAAGGACACTATATCATAATGAAAGGGTCTACCTAATAAGAAGATCTAACAATTGTAAATATTCATGCCTCTAACATGGGAACAGCCAATTATATAAACCAATTATTAACAAAATTAAACACATCAATAATAATACAATAATAGTAGGGGACTTTAATACCCCACTCACTGCAATGGACAGATCATCTAAGCAGAAGATCAACAAGGAAATAAGAGCTTTGAATGACACACTGGACCAGATGGACTTCACAGATATATTCAGAGAATTCCATCCTAAACCAACAGAATACACATTCTTCTCAAATGCACATGGAACATTCTCCAGAATATATCACATCCTGGGTCACAAATCAAGTCTCAATCGGTACCAAAAGATTGGGATCATTCCTTGCATGTTTTCAGACCACAATGCTTTGAAACTGGTACTCAATCAGAAGAGGAAATTTGGAAATAACTCAAATACATGGAAGCTAAAGAGCATCCTACTAAAGAATGAATGGGTCAACCAGGAAATTAAAGAATTAAAAAAATTTGTGGAAACAAATGAAAATGAAAACACAACTGTTCAAAACCTTTGGGATTCAGCAAAGGCGGTCCTAAGAGGAAAGTACATAGCAATACAAGCCTTTTCCAAGAAACAAGAAAGGTCTCAAATACATAACCTAACCTTACACCTAAAGGAGCTGGAGAAAAAAACAGCAAATAAAGCCTACACCCAGCAGGAAGAGAAATAAAGTTCAGAGCAGAAATCGATGAAATAGAAACCAAAAGAACAGTGGAACAGATCAATGAAACTAAGAACTGGTTCTTTGAATTAATAAGATTGATAAACCCCTGGCCAGACTTATCAAAAAGAAAAGAGAAAGGACCCAAAATAAATAAAATCATGAATGAAAGAGGAGAGATCCCAACCAACACCAAAGAAATAAAAACAATTATAAGAACATATTATAAGCAACTACATACCAACAAATTAGGCAATCTGGAAGAAATGAATACATTTCTAGAGATGTATAAACTACCAAAACTGAAATAGGAAGAAATAGAAAATCAGAACAGACCCATAACCAGCAAGGAAATTGAAGCAGTAATCAAAAATCTCCCAACAAACAGGAGTCCAGGGCCAGATGGCTTCCCAGGGGAATTCTACCAAACATTTCAAGAAGAACTAATACCTATTCTTCTGAAGCTGTTTCAAAAAATAGAAAGGGAAGGAAAACTCTCAAACTCTTTCTGAGGCCAACATTACCTTGATCCCAAAACCAAAGACCCCACCAAAAAGGAGAATTACAGACTGATATCCCTGATGAACATGGATGCAAAAATTCTCACCAAGATACTAGCCAATAAGATCCAACAGTACACTAAAAGGATTATTCACCACGAACAAATGGGATTTATTCCTGGGCTGCAAGGGTGATTCAACATTTGCAAATCAATGTGATACATCATATTAATAAAAGGAAGGACAAGAACAACATATGATCCTCTCAATTGATGCAGAAAAAGCATTTGACAAAATACAGCATCTTTTCTTTATTAAAACTCTCCATGGTGTAGGGATAGAGGGAACATACCTCAATAGCATAAAAGCCATCTACAAAAAGCCCAGAGTGAATATTATTCTCAATGGGGAAAAACTGAGAGCTTTTCCTCTTAGGTCAGGAACATGATAGGGATGCCCACTCTCACCACTGTTGTTCAACATAGTACTAGAAGTCCCAGCCTCAGCAATGAGACAAGAAAAAGAAATAAAATGCACCTGAATTGGCAAAGAAGTCAAACTCTCATTCTTTGCAGATAACACGATACTCCATGTGGAAAACCCAAAATTGCTAGAACTCATACAGGAATTCAGCAAAGTGGCAGGATACAGAATCAATGCACAGAAATCAGTTGTATTTCTATACACTAACAATGAGACAGAAGAAAGAGAAATTAAGGAATCGATCCCATTTACAATCACATCAAAAACCATAAGATACTTGGAATAAACATAACCAAAGAGGCAAAGGATCTTACTCAGAAAAACATAGAACACTCATGAAAGAAATTGAGAAAGACACAAAGAAATGGAAAAACATTCCATGCTCATGGATTAGAACAAATACTGTTAAAATGTCTATGCTACCTAGAGCAATCTATACATTCAATGCAATCCCTATCAAAATACCATCAACTCTTTTCACAGCACTGGAACAAATAATCCTAAAATTTGTATGGAACCAGAAAAGACATCCAAATAGCCAAATGAATGTTGAAAAAGAAAACCAAAGCTGGAGGCATCACAATTCTGGACTTCATGCTGTATTACAAAGCTGTAATCATCAAGACAGTATGGTACTGGCACAAAAACAGAAATATTGATCAATGGAACAGAATAGAGAGCCCAGAAATGGCCCCTCAACTCTATGGTCAACTAATCTTCGACAAAACAGGAAAGAATATCCAATGGAAAAAACAGTCTCTTCAACAAATGGTGTTGGGAAGATTGGACAGCTATATGCAGAAGAATGTAACTGGACCATTTCCTTACACCATACACAAAAATAGACTCAAAATGGATGAAAGACCTAAATGTGAGACAGGAATCCATCAAAATCCTAGAGGAGAACACAGGCAGCAATCTCTGTGACCTCAGCCACAGCAACTTCTTCCTAGAAACATCGCCAAAGGCAAGGGAAGCAAGGGCAAAAATGAACTATTGGGACTTCATCAAGATAAAAAGCTTTTGCACAGCAAAGGAAACAGTGGACAAAACCAAAAGACAACCGACAGAATGGGAGAAGATATTTGCAAATGTCTTTTCAGATAAAGGGCTAGTATCCAAAATCTATAAAGAACTTATCAAACTCAACACCCAGAGAACA